>NC_089490.1:20890033-22140033 GCF_036850765.1 Saccopteryx bilineata | reverse complement strand
ATGAAATAAGGAGAATTCTTTTCCCTCATGACAGAAGAAATCCAGAAGAAGAAGAACCTAGTGTTAGTTCAGGGGCTTAAGATTCCAAAGCTGAGGTCTCTGCAAGTTCCTTGGCTTTTTCCTCATGGTCACAATATGGCTGCTGAACTTCCAGCCACTAACTACAAATTCTAGCCAGAAGGTAGGGACTAGGAAGAAAAAGCAAAGAAAGAAAAGGGCAATACTTGTATCAGAAAAGCAAAATATTTTCCCCAAGTGCCCAAAATATTTTCCCCAAAAACCAGACTTTTGCTATGGTTTAACAGTCAGAATGCTCAGATTTGAACATTTTAACAAGTCAAATGGCCCCCTGTTAAAATCAGGATTCTATTTATCAAGAAGAAGGTATAAAGGATATTAGATATGTGTACGTTGTCAGAAAGACAGAACTCAATTTATGGAGTTTAAGCAGAAAGGGAGTTGCAACAGGGAATTATGTGCTTACAAGACTGTTGAAAGGGCTCAAGGAGAGAAGGTTGGTGCTAACTCTCGGGCTCCCAGCTAGATTTCAAGACATTGGGAAGTTACTCCCACAGTAACCACTGCTAATTCTAGAACTGCTAGCTACTAGCACTACCAGGAGCACTGAGGCAGGTGATTCATAGGGGAAGAACCAGAGGTGGTTGCAAAGCCTCACGTCTGCCCAAACCAACATGTCTGCCCTCCGATGCTGGAGGGACAGTATGGCCTGTGTCTCCCTTCTGCCTTCCAACTCACATGAGTGCCTCTCACTGGGGAGTCTAAACCAGGCTGCTGGCAATGGATTCTAGGGAATGGAGTCCCCCCCCCCCACAGGTGTTCAGCCCCCCGCATTGCAGAGGGGGTGGGGGCCTGAATGGTGGGGAGTCCCAAGAGTCAATGTGGCGCGGTAGGCAACTCGCAGTGATGACTACATACATGCTGAGTGGAGGCATCAAAACCTTCGTGCGTGTGTGAGAGGGTGGAAGTCCCCAAGGTGCTCCCACTGCCGGTCCCCCTTGGAGAGTCTCTTCTCTACGGGAAGAGAGGTACAAAGGCGTATCCTTGACGCAAGGACAGTGGGCTATCTCCAGAGGGACAGGGAAATTCTACTGCGTGCTCCATTACCCACAGGCCTCCAGCACAAGTGACCTGGCTTTGCACCAGAGTTCCAAAGAAGGGAGCTTAGGAGAGAAAAGGATTGATTGTGCTGCGGGGGTCAGAGCGGAGCCCTTTGGGGCAGTCGAGGGGGTGCAGGACATTTCACTCACTTGAGGCCATCAGCACTCGGACCTGAGATGGCACGCAGAGCGTATTGGAAGCTACGGCCGTCCGGGTGCTACCGGCCGACAGTCAGAAGGAGGGGCGTCCTTAATAAAAGAGCCACTGAGTCAGCACGGCTCCATTTGGAGCTGCAGCCTTGAAGCCAGAGACCTGAACGGCTGAGACACAAGAAGATGCCACAGATTGGCCAGGAGGACTGTGATGGGGAGCTGAGGGAGGGAATTGGACAGGGTTGTCACAGCTGTGAGCTACAGGAGTACTGGTTTATTACAATGACTCTGGCCTTTGTGGTCTCCTTCCCCAAAGATAAGAACCCACCCATGTGAAACTTATTACAGGAACAGCAATCTGGTCTAGAGGACCTAGTTTCCTGGCAGAAAACTGGATCCCATAAACGGGAGGGGTGTGAGGGGTGTGAGGGGTGTGAGGCATGTGAGGGGTGTGAGGCGTGTGAGGGGTGTGAGGGGTGTGAGGGGTGTGAGGGGTGTGAGGGGTGTGAGGCGTGTGAGGGGTGTGAGGGTGTGAGGGGTGTGAGGGTGTGAGGGGTGTGAGGGTGTGAGGGGTGTGAGGGGTGTGAGGGTGTGAGGGGTGTGAGGGGTGTGAGGGTGTGAGGGGTGTGAGGGTGTGAGGGGTGTGAGGGGTGTGAGGGGTGTGAGGGGTGTGAGGGGTGTGAGGGGTGTGAGGGTGTGAGGGGTGTGAGGGGTGTGAGGGTGTGAGGGGTGTGAGGGTGTGAGGGGTGTGAGGGGTGTGAGGGTGTGAGGGTGTGAAGGGTGTGGAGGGTGTGAGGGGTGTGAGGGGTGTGAGGGGTGTGAGGGGTGTGAGGGGTGTGAGGGGTGTGAGGATGTGAGGGGTGTGAGGGGTGTGAGGGGTGTGAGGGGTGTGAGGGGTGTGAGGCGTGTGAGGCGTGTGAGGGGTGTGAGGGTGTGAGGGGTGTGAGGGGTGTGAGGATGTGAGGGGTGTGAGGGGTGTGAGGGGTGTGAGGGGTGTGAGGGGTGTGAGGCGTGTGAGGCGTGTGAGGGGTGTGAGGGTGTGAGGGGTGTGAGGGGTGTGAGGGGTGTGAGGGGTGTGAGGGTGTGAGGGGTGTGAGGGGTGTGAGGATGTGAGGGGTGTGAGGGTGTGAGGGGTGTGAGGATGTGAGGGGTGTGAGGGGTGTGAGGGGTGTGAGGGGTGTGAGGGTGTGAGGGGTGTGAGGATGTGAGGGGTGTGAGGGGTGTGAGGGGTGTGAGGGGTGGGGCTAAGTTCTGGCTCTGTCTCCCTGATGTGGCTGTGAGCAGCTTTGCTTCCCTGTTGCTGTCTTATGTTCTGAAAACACGAGCCTGCTTAAACGAGATTGGAGGACTACTTGGTTGGTGGTTGCAGGGATTTCTGCAGAAGAGCCAGAGGCATCCTGGCCTCTGTCCTTTCCCTCCTGGCATTGGAACGGTCACTACACTATCCGCCATTGACCTCGGTGGCGAGGGAGGTGTGCGGAGCACGCAGCTCTTTTAGATAATATGTAGTAAGTAAGACCAGTGGCTTTGGAGCCAGACCCTCAAGTGGAAGTGAACTCATCAGAGGAGTCAAAGTGGAAGTTTTTAGAGCAAGGATGATGCCACAACCGCCTGGAGTTCACCTCAGTTACATGGTCATCTGGTCAGTTTTGAGCTGTGGCCGGAGCGCAGCCTCGGCGTCTTCTGCTCGCTGGGACAGCCCAGGGCGGAAGGGAGGGGCGGAAGGGACGCGGAGCAGCGGCAGGCAGGGACGCGCGGGAGCCCGGTGCGGTGTCCTGGCTCCCATCCCTGAAGCCGCCTGTTGAGGGGCTGAGAGGGTGACAGCTGTCCCGTGGATGGAGAGCCCAGGTCCACAGGGAATCCATGGCTGTGGGTCAGGGGTGGCTGACTTCTGGCCAAGGAGCTTCAGGCAGCCATCTCCCCAGGGCGGTGGGCGCGTTGCCATGGAGCTTGTGAGGACAGGGCCTGCCTCTGCTGGCCTGCCTTCCCTTCTGGGGAACCAGGGCTCGTTGGGGCGGCCTGTGACTCTTCTTGGGAAAGCGTGGGGACCTGAAATGGATCCAGGTCTACCGGCCCAGCCTGCCTTTCCTAAGTCCAGATACTGGCTCATACATAGTTGAGCTGAAGTGCAAAAGGAGAGGGTCCCTTCCGCACGGGCGCCGCGCCTCCTAGAGACGTGGGTGGGTGGGGGCCCAGCTGGAGGAAAGAGCCGGAGCTGAGATGGGGCCGGGATTGGGGGGATCCCACCACTCAGCACACTTCACCGCGTCGTTCAGCTGGTAGCACTTGGATTCCGCTTCAGAAAATTTAAACTCATCCAGGGTTGACCTTCCACAAACCACACGGTGACCCAGAGACCACAGGGCTGGATTGGAGAGTAGGGACAAGCTGGGTGAGACCATGGGCACAGACTCGGGAGTGCGGCCTGTCACGGGGGGGCTGCACGTGCGTGCGGAGTCAGGCCAGGGCGGGCTGGGGGTGTCAGTCGCAGCTGAGGACGCCAGCGCTCCTGGGGAGTGGAAGGCAGAGAGTGAGTAATGGGACCCAGCTGAATATGCTGCACAGGCAGGGGAGGGGCGGGGAGGCTACCCGAAAACCTCACTGTTGCTGTGACAGTAAATAACTGCTCTCTGACGGCTGGGTACACCACGATTGGTCGCTCGGTTCCACACATAGTAACACCTATTGCAGGGGTCCCCAAACTTTTTACACAGGGGGCCAGTTCACTGTCCTTCAGACCGTTGGAGGGCCGGACTATAAAGAAAACTATGAACAAATCCCTATGCACACTGCACATATCTTATTTTAAAGTAAAAAAACAAACAAACAAACAAACAAAAAAACAGAATGGGAACAAATACAATATTTTAAATAAAGAACAAGTAAATTTAAATCAACAAACTGACCAGTATTTCAATGGGAACTATGCTCCTCTCACTGACCACCAATGAAAGAGGTGCCCCTTCCGGAAGTGCGGTGGGGGCCGGATAAATGGCCTCAGGGGGCCGCAGTTTGGGGACCCCTGACCTATTGTGTGCAGGGCCTGCTCCAGAGGTTGGGGAAACAGCAACGAGCAAAACAGACGAAGTCCAAGAATAAACAACGTAATGTCTAACGGGTACAAGGAAGCAGACCCCTTCCCTCCTGTCCAGCAGGGCCGAACTCACAAGTCCACGTGCTCTGCCTCGGGCAGCTAGCCTGCACGCTCTGATTGGACCGCCACGCCCTACCTCGGAGGTGCTTTTCTTGTCCTCGTTTTGGGGATGAGAGATGAGAGGCCCAGAGAGAGAGTGAGAGAGAGGCATTAGAATAACGCACCCACAGTTGCACAGCTGGTCCCCGGAGGGGCTGGGGGACCTGCGCCTGACTTAAACAGGTCCACCTTCAGCATTCCATCTCACTTTGGAGAGGAAGGTAAGAAACAGGCTCATACCATTCCTCTTCTTCCTTCTCTCCTACTTTCTAGAATTCTCTGTTACATCTTTGCATTTGACTAAGCATTTGGGACTTGTCTCCAAGTATCCAGCCTCATCTTAGCCATATTTACGAGTTACAAGTAACAACAATCATAGTAATATTGAGATGTACTTCCTGACCTGCAGGAGCTTATACTTTATTGGAAAGTCTGATTGCACACCTGTGAATTGCCTGAGGCTGGTTTCAAAGCAACCAAACCCACAGATGAAAAATGAAAAGAACACATATGGGAAACCAAATAATAGAGCATCAGGGTGGAGTTGGGGGAATCAGGGAAGACTTCCTGGAAGAGGTGGATTTTAAAGAAAATTTTAGAAGCTGCAATATACCAAATTATTGGAGATATAAGAAGCCTGCATTCTGTGAAATAGTTACAGAAGAAGGAAGGATCTGGGGAGCAAGGGAAAGGGAAGGGGTTGAGTAGGAAGGAATTTGCTTTACTTTGAGCAGATGATCTGCAGAAGAGAGTGACCAGGAATGGGCTTAGAGAGATGGCGGATGCACTTGGAGGAGAGCTATGAGTCCTGGGGAGACTGGAGAGCACCCTGTGGGCTTCAGACCATCCTCCGATGGGTTGTTGCCATCATCACGCCAGTCAGCATGAGGTGCCTGCTCACACTTTCTCATCAGACCTCAGCACTCTCAGCCCCAGAGTCCTAAATGTGGAGTGGTCTAGAACTGTGTTCAATGATGCATCTGACAGGAGAGAATCCGTACCTTATCTGCACAAGTCTGCAGAACCTTGTGAAGAAATGATTTTAAATAATGACTATGAGCACCTGGTATTTGCATATGCTTAGAAGTCATCCTTTTGCCCAGTAGCTTGTTAGCAAATGTTCATGACTACACGAACCACATGTTCATGACACAACTTCACTAGTCTGGACTGGGGCCTTCAGCGGGCAGGCTCAGGGGCACCTATGAAGCAGGTGGAGCTTTTGATGGAAGGCAGATTTCCAGCATGAGAAGAACTGTCCCTGCTCTTGCCATTGAAGGTGGAGGGGGCCAGTGATGGGGAATGTGGAAGAGGCTCCTGGCTGACATCCAGCAAGGAGCTGTGTTCTGCCAACAACCCAAATGATCTTGGAGGCCAACCTCCCCCAGAAGGTACAGATAAGAGCCCAGACCAGGGACACCTTGACTTTGGCCTTGTGAGACCCTACACCAGGCATGGCCAACATACGGCCTGAGGGCCAGATCGGCCCACGTAATGAGTTTATGCAGCCCGCAATTAAATTTTTAATATTCTCCGCTACTTTAAAATCTCAGCTATGCAGAAGCGTCTTTGATTATTGGAAATCAAGATATTTAAGAAGATAATGATATGCAGGAAAGAATTTTGCATGTGACTAATCTAGGATTAACTGCCAATAATTGGTTAAATGGATTCACGATACTTCTTTATTTAAAAAAAATTTAATTATAAAGATTTACAACTTTTGTACTCATCTGTACTCAATATGAACTGTTTGACATTTAGCTGCGGCGATGTAAAATCCACATTCTTTTAGGCGGAGTTTACCAGTGTGCCCCCAACGTCAAACAATTTATTATTTTTGTGGTCAAGTGTGCTGAATCAAGTGGCACTGTAGCATAGACAATAGCTGCAGTTGATAACTAAAAACATGTCCAGGCTGTTTGTAAAATGAAGTAATATTTTATTTGCAATATAACCCCTTCAAGCTCATTCTATTAATTAAATATTGTTTTGATTGATTGTGATAGTTTGGATATTTATATGGTATGTAATTATATTTTTATTAAAATAATATTGTATATTAAATTTTTTCACTTACATTTATTAATAAACAAATTACATAATAAAACTTTGTTTAGTTAAACGAATCATTTTTGTATTTAACATTTTTTAATTTTAATATTTTGTCTGGCCCATGAAAAAAATTTTCTTTCTAATCTGGCCCGGGGGCAAAAACTGTTGGCCATGCCTGCCCTGCCACGCGATGCTGGTCTTCTGACCTGTAGAACTTGAGATCACAACTGAAGTGTTAGCCTGAACAGGCTGTGGCTCAGTGGATCGAGTGTCGGCCTGAGACTCTGAGGACCCAGGTTTGAAACTCCGAGGTCACCAGCTTGGATGCAGACTCATCTGGCTTGATCACAGGCTCACTAACTTGAGCACGGGGTCACTGGCTTAAGCCCAAGGTTGCTGGTTTGAGCAAAGGGTCACTGGCTCAGCTGGAGCCCCCAGGTCAAGGCACATATGAAAAAGCAATCAATGAAAAACTAAGGTGCCGTAACAAAGAACTGATGTTTCTCATCTCTCTCCCTTCCTGTCTGTCTGTCCCTGCCTGTCCCTCTCTCTCTAGCTCTCTAAAAAAATAATAAACTAATAAACAGAAATAAAAAAAATAAAATAACCGAAGTTTGTGGTGACATGTTATAGCGGCAACGGGAATGGATACATCCACCCACCTGTCTTTGCAGGGCCCTGGACGGCAGTCTCTGTCCTGGCTGGTTCTTTACTCCTCCCCCTTAGGGAGAAAACACTGTCTGCTCTCCATTCTACACTTCCTGGTTCTTGGCCTGGGAACCAAGAAACTAATTCCTGCTGATCTGCAAATGGCAGTGCCATGGATGTCTCCTGGCTAAGGATTTGGAGCGGATTGAACAGGAGACATCCAGTCCGGGCATTCACAGGAGTCAGGGTGACGGGGCAAGCCATACCAACAGAGCTCGTTCCCATTCTGCTCAGGAGTCTCACAGCCGACGTCACTCTGCGGGATCCAGTCACAGGAAATCTCCTGCCGCCTGAGTGAGGAGCCCGGTCAGGCTGAGTCAGCCAGGGTCTTATGGGATTTGAACCCGAGGCTCCAGGGTGTCTAGGACTGGGACAGGAGACCGCAAACCCGGCATCCCTACTGGATGTAGTCAGAGCCTACCCGCCAGTCAACGCCTACTCCTGTTACGTGGCCATCGCTTTTGTCTCCTGGAAGCTGTCTCGCCAAAGTCCCTAATCGCCTCCTCCCCTCCGGGGAGACCACCATCTGGAAAGACAGAGACCTCTGCGCCCACGCGGGTTCTCCACCCCGCCCCCGCAGGCTTGTGGGCACAGCTGCTCGCTCTTCACCAGAGCCGCGGATGAAAGTGCTCAGCGGGACAAAGCCGAGCACAGCTAGCTGTGTTCGAATGTTTGGTTCCAACGTTTTTGAATGTGGCTTCTCCTCTAGAAAGCGACCTCTGGGGTGACACCCGCCCAGTCTCTCCTGTAGTCTTAACTGCCTGTGGGCAGGGTTCTTGATTTTGTCCAGAAACACAGTTCCTACTGCCTTGTACCGATGTTCTGGAACTTGCCGAGGAGAACCACATGGATGGACTGAAATATTCGCTCCTAGTGGGTCGGACTTCCCTCCAGGAAGTGCTCACCAGAGAGACGGTGGGGTGCAGTGGTTAGGGACAGGCTATGGAATTGGATCGCCTCCATATGAATCCAATGATCCATTCATATTTTATGAATGAAGGAACAGCTAACAACAAAAGACAAAAAGACACATACTTTGGGATTTTTTAATGGAAAAATCTGTCTTTTTTTTTTTTCTTTTCTTTTTTGAGAGAGAGAGAGATTGAACTTGTTAAGCTTGGTTCTGGTTTCTTCTCCCCCAGGGGTACCAGAGTGCAAGCCACTTTGAAAATATCCATTTGGGTTATTTAAGCATCCAGAAGGTCCCTCAGCACCAAGCCCAGCTCTTAGGCTTGGGTTTGTGTCCTCATAGCTGAGCTTTGGGAAGAGAGGTGCTCAGAAGTCTAGCCCAGTGGTCCCCAACCTTTTTGGGGCCACGGACTGGTTTAATGTCAGAAAATATTTTCACAGACCGGCCTTTAGGGTGGGACGGATAAATGTATCACGTGACCGAGACAAGCGTCAAGAGTGAGTCTTACATGGATGTAACAGAGGGAATCTGGTCATTTTTTAAAAATAAAACATCGTTCAGACTTAAATATAAATAAAATGGAAATAATGTAAGTTATTTATTCTTTCTCTGCAGACCGGTACCAAATGGCCCATGGACCAGTACCGGTCCATGGCCCAGGGGTTGGGGACCGCTGGTCTAGCCAACCCCCAGGAGAAGGTGGTCTGTCTGCCTGGGTTCAGGGCAGTGGCCCTTTGTCAAACCTTGTGGTGAAGAAGAAGAGCAGATGGTCTGTGTGAACCCTTCCCCCAGAGGTGCCAACTCCACCCTGGGGCATTTGTGCAGAACTACCTTTGGGAGCCAGGAGACATGGGTGACTAATGGCTCCAATCTGAAGGCTGGAAAGGAGATTTACATACAGGTAGGGTGCGCCTCTGTGGGTTGGATTAAGGCAGTTCAGAAGTCTAATAATAGGCTTTCCAACAGGTAAACTTCTGAGGCGGGTCAATCCACCCAGACTGTTGGTGCCGGAGACTGACTCATCTTCCCAGGGCCCCGGGCGCCTTCCTGTGGGGAATTCAAATTTGGATTTGCGTCACCTGTGGGCGAGGATCGGTGCTCTGTTTTGAGGATCCCAGCACAGTTCAGGACAGAGGCAGGGCCCTGACCCCACTGAGATCATAGCTCCTTTCTAAGCAGAGCTGTCGGGCAGAGGCTCTGTCCCCAAGCCTCTCTCTCCATGCCACCATGTCTGCTGGCCCTTTAGAGCCCAGCTCTTGCAGCTGCAGGGAAAACTGTGAGGTGTCCAACTGCATAGACATGTAAGGGTCTCCATAAAGGCCTTCACAGGTTTTGTTAGAAAGTCTGGAGAAAACGTGAGCTTCCTCCCAGGCTCCTGCTCTCAGAAAAACTCACCAGCCTCCAGGGAGACCGTCCGCTCACTACCCCAGCACTTGTGAACCCCAATTCACCTCTTCTTTCTGTTTTTCCTGCCACCCTCGCCCAAGCCATGATCACCCCACTCCCCTAAAGGCCTTCTGGAGGACTCCCTGCTTCTACACTTGCCCCGGTAATCCGTTCTCTACTCTGCAGCCAGGGGATATGTTTAAAGTGCAAATCATTGTTGTTCCCCTTTTACGATCCTCCATTGGTTCCTCACTGCTTCAAGAATAAAAATCAAAATCTTTAACCCAGCCAATAAGGTCCTGTATGGTTTAGCATTTGCTCCAAGCCCCTCCTTTGATAAAAACCTCATCATGCTCCTTGCTTTTTCGTCATTGTACGAATCTGAGCTCTCACTTATCCCATAGCAGGATGATTGGAGCGGAGAGCAGGTAGAGCACTCTATGTGGCCATGCTGGTGGGGGCCCTGCGCCATCCTGGGTGTGGGGGTCATTTACACAGGCTAGGGTGTGACGGACACCCGGAACTGAGCAGTGCACAACCCGTGCAGCCATTCATGTCAGCCCATTGTATGTTCAGCTCCTGGGGGGATACCTGGCACTGGGCAGATGATCGGTAAAGACTGGTTGAATGAAACATTGATGCAACTTGAACTGAGAAGATAACATGAGTATCTCACAAAGTGTAGTGAACCCCAGGTATAATCAAAAGATCCTAGAATATTAAAGATCTAATGAAGAGTCTTCAAACACGAGTGTCTTGTTGGCAGCTGATCATGATCATAATATTTATCTATAATCTTTTACTCCTTGACACAGTCCTAGGCTGATTGCTTGCTTTCTTATACTCGGGCCTTATGACAAACCCATGAAGTGAGCCCAGATATTATTTCCTTGTTATAAAACCACTCCTAAAGGGCAGGGCTGTCTGACTCTAAGGCCTATCTCATCCCCTAAAGCCTGACACCAAAGTCCAGGGTCAAGAATGTCCTCTGTTTCTTCCCAGAATCTTGCTTGGTACTTTGAAAGCAGATGAGAAGGTTTTCATAGCCATTTGCCTGGCAATTGTGTGTGTCATCTGCAACTACGCCCCGGGATGCCCTGAGGCAGGCGGTGAGGGCATCAGGTGCAGCTCCATGGGTCCTGCCCCACAGCCCGCAGTCTCCGTCGGTCACTTGAGGCTCTCATACTGGCCTCCAGTTCCGATGCACCCCAAAGAGCTTCTTTCCCCCAACAGGGGAAGTGGTGGGTAGGCAGGAGACAGACCGAGCCTACTCCTGAGCTCAGGAATTTCAAACGTCTCATATCATAATTATTGCTACTGCCTATCAGGTGCCCGTGGTGTCCAGGGCTCATACAGATTCTTCTGCATATAATACTCTTCTGTAAGGCAGAGAGAACTATGTCCATTTTACAGCTGGATAAACAGAGGCTCAGTGAGGTTAAGTAATGTGCTCAAGTTTCCTTAACCTGAAAGTAGCTGACCAAAGGTTTTTGAGCTCCAATGATTTGAGCTCCAAATTCGGTCTGTCAGGACCTAAATCCCAGGTTCTTACTAGGATGCCCTGTGGTTCAGATGGTACCTAAGACCGAAGACCAGCTCCCTGAGGAGACAGACAATGTGATGGCATTCCAGCCCTCCTCCAGCCCACTCCCATAGTGGGTCAGCATGCTTTTTGGGGGGAATTAATTCTTTTCCCAACTTTATAAGCCAATCAGCATAGTCTCATCCTCCTTGCCACAGTGTTCTGTTCAAGGATGAAAAGAGTCCCAGGACTAAGCCAATGGCTGCTTGACTTTCTCCAGGCCATTCTGATTGGCTCACCTTGCCCCAATCAGAAGGCAGTGTAAAAACTCATGTTTAATATTTGGGGGCTGGAGTGGAGAGCCCTCTCTCTCTTACCCTCCATGGTGTGGTATGTGGGTGTGAAGTCTGGAGCTGTTGCAGCTGTTTTGCCACCATCTGGGAAATCAGGCTGCTAAGAACCCAATGCACCTTAAAAGGCAGAGAGCTTAGAGGGTCACAGAGAAATGGAGGACAGAGCCTTGATCCAACCATTCTTGAAGGTCGAACCTCTTCTTCAGTTACACATCCTAATGTGTTATCTCCTTACATCCAAGTCACATTTGAACTGAGTTTTCTATTAATTGTAGTAGAAATTACCACACCCAGAATCTCCAGGCAGCTAGCCTGAGTTTGTTATTTCTAATAGAAGATTGCAGCTAGAGTGAAGAAATAGCTGTTTGTGGTGCAGGGAGCAAAGGGAGCAAGGTGTGAGCTGGTGAAGGGCAAAGAGTGTGAGGGTTGAGGGAGGAGAGGGGGTGGAGCCTAGGAGGGGAGGGGAGGAGTCTGATGGGGCCAGGGGTCCGAGGAGTAAAGGGGGAGGAAGAGATGTGAGGGAAATGAGAGAGAATAGAGAGTGGAGGTGGAGACAAGGAAGGTGAGGAACGAGAGAATTAAGGGGCAAGAGAGGTGAAGGTGATGGCAGAGGCCAGGGGCAAGGGAGTGGAAGGGTGAGGAATTGAAGAGGAAAGAAAGTGAGGGAGGTGAGGGGTGGTGAGGTGGCCTCCCGAAGACTGTCCCAGGCCAGCCAGCTGCCAGAAACACCCCTCTGGCTGCTGGGCTACCCAGTGTCTGCTGGGTAGGGGGAGCCCACCTATCTGGGGCTCTGGGGGTCAGACCGGAAGTGACAGCTCAGAGCCCGTTGGCGCAAATCTTTGCCTTCTATGTTTCCATATCTTTGTCACCTAATTAGAGGATGCAAACCCTGGGTTTCTAGGACCTTTGCTGCAGAGCTTCAAACATATGATACACCTGCTTCAAGGAGAGGAGAAATTTTGGAATTAAAATGCTCCCACCCTCTTGCCTCAGCCTTTTGTCCAAGGAGCGAGCACAGGGGAGGAGTTTGGGTGAGACTCCAGATTTGGACGTAGCCCCATTGTTTGTAGACTCCATTTATGAAAATCTTGAATGACAAAGGAGAGCTGCAGGGCCAGCAGGATTACAAAAGGCTTTTTCTTGTGACAAAAAAAAAAAAAAATTATATAATAATCTTGTGAATAGTAGGCCATTCAAGTGTCTTTAAGATAGGTCTTATTTTACAGAAATCTGGTCCCATTTGCAGAATCCACCACTGTTAGAAAGCAAGACACACTCAAAGATATAAGGACACCTAGTGACCTTCCCAGGAAAATGGCCTAAATAAATTAGCCTTCTCTTGAATCCCTTCCTCAGCGCCTCAGCATCTAACCCTTCCAAAGCTGTTTGGCCAGGGCCCCGAGACTGGCATGCTGGACCTCCTCTCTCTAAAGACACGCAAGCCTCATCCCTACACCAACCCATCCTTATTTCACAGCTATCCTGAAAGTTTAGGTCATGCAGGGATAGACAAATTAAAAATCTTGTCCAAGTTATGTTTTGGCCTGAGTTACGTTTCTTAACCTCTCTGAGCTTCAGTTTTAGTCTTCTCTAAGTAGGTATAATTATGTCACAAGGCAGTTGTCATATTAGGTAAGAAAAATGCATCAAAGCACAGATTCTGACACACGGTAGCTGCAATACATTGTTGGAAGAAAAGACAATACCAGTGCACGGGACTTAGCAGAGAGTTTTGCAATTGGGTAAAAGGTCCCAGAAGGCCCAAGAAGCGAGCGAGGACCAATGCAGGCTGAAGATACGTTCAGCCACACCCCGGGACAACTGCAGCAGAAACTCCACCCCTGTGAGGTTAGGGACCAGTCAGGACCCTTGCAGACCAAACAATGGCTCCCCCCAGAGGGTCTGATGTCCCCACAACCAGCAGCCACTTCACATTGCTCGCTGCTGCCGTCCACGCCTCACGTGGGACCGCCTCTTGGTACACCTGGGCCATCAGCAGCACTCTGGCTGCAAGGGGTCAGCCCCTGACATTCAGGGAGGCTGAAGGAGCTAGCCTGCAGGGTTGACATCCAGGTACAGGTCAAGGACATCATGCTACGGGCCCTGTGCTATCACCTCTGTCCCCCAACACTGGCCTTTAGCCAGTAGCTACAGCCTCAAGTCTCTGCCAAAAGGCCTGCTCGAAAGGCCTCGCAGAAGCAAGCCCAATCTACTCCTTCAGCCTTGACTTCTGCCTCTGCCCTACAGGTGTTCTCACCTCCAGAGGGCCCAGCTTACTGGCCCCTGCCTACTGAGACACGGTCAGGACAAAGCGGGACGGTGGGCGCTGGGCGTGCAGGCATACACAGTCTTGATTTCAAGCCCCAACTCTGTGATTTATTTGCTAGCTGTGTGACCAAGACACACGATGTCCTCTGGGCTTTGAATCCCTCATCGACAGTCCGGGGGTCATGATTATGCCCACCCCTGGTGCAAGACGCCTAAGAAGGAATCAGTGGGAAAAGCGCCGGGTAAATTGCAGAGTGTTTGCAGCATTACTCAGAGCTTTCCTGTCCTTCAAGGCTCAGCTCGGCCTCGCCCTCCTACCCTGCCTAGGTCTCGGTTCTGTTGGAACGGCTCCCGGAGCCTGCTCAGCAAAAGTTCTCATGACTGCGGGGTTGACCTGATCTTTAGAAGTAATTGAAACCGTTTTCAAGGCCAATCCCAGGGAATTAGGTGAGTAATCAAACTGGGTGATAGAATTTTTCGGTCAATAAAGAGGTGGGGTGGAGTGGTTTATTTTCTCTCATGCGGCCCACACAACTGGACTCTGAAGGTGATTCCAAAAAGAGATGCCACAAGGCACTGGGGCGATGGCAGCCTCTCCGGAACAGGAGGGAGCTTTCCAGCGGAATGTCTTTGGAGTCGTCGTCTGTTTGCTGAGAAAACACAGTCATTATTTTATAATCACATCTTGCATAAACATCAGCTTCTCTCTGTTGGCTCTGAAACTGGCACACATAAACAGTGTTCCCTCAATTTATTTTGAGCAAATGGCCATACTCAACAAGCAAGAACCTATAAAAATGGAATATATAAATATGAGATTCTAATGTTGTGATTCAATCAAACATACAGTGAGGCCAATCTGCTATGCATTTGATCGTTTACATAGTTATTGCTACAAGGCTTGGTAAGAAGGCATGAATGTTTGTCACCTAATTTGGACACAACAACTTCAAGCATGTTGGACATTGTCTGGGAGGAGGAAGAGGGAGGAATGGAGAGGGGTCCGGGCCCAGCAGCCCTCTTCTCTGTCTCTCCCTCCCCACCAGGTCTGACCTGGGCACAGGCAGCAGCCCAGCCTAGAGCTAGGGTGCTCCCCCAATGCCGGTTATGTGGTCTGGGCCTCTGAGGACAGTGGGCTGTGGATGCTGCCAGTTCTATCTCCTGGAAGAAAAAAAAAAGTCAAAACTTGGGAAGATGCGTGAGCCCCCCCGGGAAACAGGTGGCCCCTGCCCTGTAGACTGGAGTCCGGGGGTGGGGGGAGCTGGGCATGCGACCTGTGGCCGCCTGTTAACCTCCAAAGGTCTTGGCAGCCTCCTTGATTCACTCTCGGGGTCTGTGGGGCGTTAATGTATAACTCTGGGTGCACAGTAGGTGCTCCACGAAGAAGTGTCCTGTCCCTCTCTCCTCTCTCAGAGCGGCCGAGAGGACACAGAAGCCTATAAGCCCCGGACAAGGAGGCCGGTCCAGATCTCCCTCTCCACCCATCAACAGCAAGCGCCTGGGGCTTTGGGGAAACCCCAATGAGGGGTCCTCGTGGAGCTGTTAAATGCGAGCCCCTCCTTCCCCTCGTTCCGCTGTCAGAGTAATTCCCAATGCCGGCACGGAGGGAAGAGGTGTTTTTGTTGGAGTGGACGGAAAAGCAGCTTCCTCAAGAAATAGTTACGGAACGTGGACTGCTTCTGAAGTTTCCTGTGGCTCGGAGAAGCCTGGGACAGGGAGCGAGGCTTGGCAGGCAGGGAGAGGGGGACCAGACGGCGAGCCCTGAGGGGGTGGGCCACTGAGCTACAGGAGGGAGACAGGGGGAGGCTCCGGGAGCAAAATGGAGGTCTTCTGTCCTCTCTAGAAGCCAAAGGATTGTTCTGTGACCCTGTGATGGCTGGGCGTCCCGAGCGGGTGCCCTTGGTTTGGGGAGCTGGCCGGAGGCAGCCAGTCAGGTGGAATCAGAGGTGTGTGGTGAGAAGCGGGTGCTTACAGGACCCACCCCCCGAGCTGTTAGGAGTCTGGGAGGCCCCACCAGGCAGCCCTGTGACTTGGCTGGAGTTGGCTCGAAGCAGGCGGTCTCATCCCTGGAGTGAGTGGGAGGAGGAAGAGAAAGGTGCTCACGTTGTATTGTTTATTAATGGGACAGAGCCTTTCTCTGGAGACAGATAGAAAATGGAAGAGAAAACCAGCCACAGGTCTGGACTGTCCAAAAGGACAGAGAAAATGAGATTGTCAGACCACCCCCTCCCCCCCCTCCCTGCCTGCTCGCCCGGTCGCCCCCTCTGGAGCATTTTCCAGGCCTTAAGACAACCGTGACTCATTCATTAATTTGAAAAGAAAACGGGAAGAAAACAACAGAATGGTCCAGACACGAACATTCTTCTAATGCCTTCCATTCCCCAAACGCACATTTTAAACCAGATTCCTTCGGCTTCCCAGAATGTCCTGATTTTATGCTTTCACGAGTAATTAGAGGGAAGAACTCTGAACCCTGTAGAAGGGGCAGCAGTCGGCACAGCGACTGATACTTAAGGACTGAGGCAGGGAGACCCAAATGGGAGAAGGTCGGCCTGGTGTCCCCAGGGCTCCTGCCTCCCATCTGTCCCCATCTGACATGCCAGGGGCCTGAGACCGAGCATTTAGGAGGCCCGCCCCCACTCTCGCCTGCATCTCCCTCCTCCTGCCTGCCCCGTCCCTCCCCGGCCGGCCCCTCTCTTTCCTCACGCCTGCCCTGCAGGCCCTTTCTTGCCATGTCTTCTCTCCCTCTGGGTTTCCCTGCAGGGACAGGTCACCTTGGGTCACCGGACACAGCTCCTTCCCTTGTCCTACGAGGCCCTGGTTCCTGCCTGTGCCAAGCAGCCCCGGTCTCTGCCCAGCCTCCTCTGCAATGCAGAACACACTTACCTGGCTTTGGGCGCAGCTTAAGCAATTATTTTAAAAAGAAACAGCCAACTTGGAACACTGTGTGAAAATACTTTTCTTTTTTCACCTCTGCGTTTCCCTTTGCTCCACCGGCATCTTCTCCGACAGTCCCTAGCCCCTTCTGGACCTCTCCCCCCGCCCCAGATGCTTGCTTTGGCCTGAGGGAGAGGTTCTCGATATCTGACACCTCCTGAAAGTGTAGTTTGGCAGATGAGAATTGAAATCTACTCCAGCGGGCCCGGCCTGCGCTGAGGCCGCAGTAAAACACCTGGGCACCTCCTCACACAGACAAAAACCAGGCCTCCCAGCTCCGAAAACAGCACTCTGCCCTCTCCCCTGCTCCCGGCCCTGCTCCGTGCTCTCTGCCCCCTGGTTTTTTCAAAAACTGAAAAACCCAGGTACTAAAAACAGGTGGTAGGAGCAGGCAGGAGGGGGGGCTGGGCAGATGGGGGCATCGCGCCATAGTCCAGGTACAGGACTTTGAGGCTGGGCCCCTGTGCTTCTTCCGTACCCCCCTCACCTCTCTCACCCCCGTCACCTCCTACAGCCTCCCCAGACCGTGCCACGACCATCCTCAAAGCCTCGCCGATGTTGACATGGATTGAAGAGACATCCTATGAAGTGACAGGGAGACTGTCAAGATGTCTCAAGCAGGGCTTACTGGAGAAAACCTCTCGCTCTCAGCTGCTGGGATGGGTCCACCTCCCCTCTCCCTAGAAACCAAAACTATTTCCCAAAGCCTAGATGAGGGCTGGTGTCAATGCCCCGTATAGAACAGCAAACACCTTGTCTAAAGCAAACGGTGTTGAAGGTGTGGCGGAACGCACATCCTAACGGGGAAAGCTGTGGACGGGCAGGCAACGCGGGGGCAGCTGGAGGCAGGCACCCCCTGTGTAAACTGTTAAACCCACAGGAGGGTGAGCACAGTGTAGCGCTGGGCTGAAAGGGGACACGGCTCACACACACAGACCCGCACACGGAGCCGGTCCGCATCACGCTCTCGGGCACACACACGTGCAAACACACCCCCCCCCCACGGCAACAAAGGAATTCTGCATCATGCAATCTATATCTTTATTGTACACATTATGTATCATATTACAACTGTTTTTCTAATTATTAGGGGTAAAAAGAAAATGATTTCTACTCTCTTTTTTAAATTATGCTCCCTGAGAAGAGCCATGTTGCCGAGAATGGTCTTCAACACACCCAGCCTTGCTCAGAGGTCAGCGCTGGCCCTGCAGAGGGCGCTGTGCTGGGCCAGGCGCCTGGGTTCTGTCTGGGCTTCCCCATGAGCCAGCTGGGTAGCCTTACAAGTCCCTTCTCCCTGACCTCAGTTCCCAGCTGTGTTAGAAAGTGAACTTTCCAGCGCTTTTAGCATTGGCTGATAATTTAGAACCATAAAATGCAAGCTTTAGTGCCTCTGCCATTTACCCTTCTGCCTGCTGGTCCTCCCAGCTCCACCCACTGCCTTTGCTCATTGGGTTTGAAGCAGTTCCCTGTGGGCCAGCCTGTGAGCATTTGTCTCGGGAGGTCTGTCCTTGCTGCTCTGGGAAGAGCGTCCTGGAGGATGGTGGCTGGCAGCTCTGAGAGACTGCCATGTGGGTGAGGACCCCGCTGGGTCAGCTGGGCAGAACCCCTCCGTTTCACCAAGTCCTGGGCAGGCACAGACCCCAGACAAAGGTGGTCTTAGAACCAAGCTGTTCATTTGCACAGCTCCAAGGGAAGACCATCTAGCCTGCGCCTGGGATTTCTTATTTATCTTCCTCAAGAACTCCCACCCGGACATAAAAACGAGACTCAGAGACATGGACAAGAGTGTGGTGGTTGGGGGAGGGGAGGGGCACAAAGAAAACCAGTTAGAAGGTGACGGAAGACAATTGGACTTTGGGTGATGGGAATGCAGCATAATCAAATGTCAAAATAACCTAGAGATGTTTTCTCTGAACATATGTACTCTGATTTATCAATGTCGCCTCATTAAAATTAATAATAAAATATATATATATATTAAATAAATAAATAAATGATTTTAGAAAAAAAACTCCCCCCTCCCCCAAAAAAAGAACTCCCACTCACAGGGCCGGGGAAATAGAAAGCTGTGAGCTCGGTCCCTCTCTGGCCAAGCGTTTAACTTTTCTTTGGCTCCAGACGCGTGTTCCAAATATGAGGGTTTACATATAGACATATCTATTTGCAGATAATTTGTCTGAGCCCTCATTATCCTGTAATTGGGTTAAATACTGCTGTGTAGGCAGCAGCATACCAAAGCCATTGCCGAATCCCTGCAAGGCCTCAGACCTGCCCCCGCCCCACCCGTGTTTTCTGCTGCAGGGCCATTGGAAGGAAAAGGTAGAAACATAAATTAAGGCAAGGAGAACATATTTCTTTCTCGGAATGAGCTATTTAAAGAACAAGCCAGATGGTGCAAATAGACATTTTCCCCTTACTCTTTACATTTTTAAAAGATTCTGTATGATTCTACACATAGGTGGGATACAAAATTGAGACTCATAGACATAGATAAGAGTGCAACGGTTACCAGGGGGGAAGGGAGTGTGGGGGAGGGGGAGGGGGTTGGGGAAGAGTATAAAGAGGGACAAATATAAGGTGGTGGAGGATGATTTGACTTTGGGTGATGGGTATACAACATGATCAATTATCTGAATGATGGGGAGATGTTTACCCAAAATTTACCTACCCTTGTTGACCAATGTCACCCTGTTAAATTTAATTTTCTAAGTAAAAAAAAAAAAAAAAAAGATTGTGTGTGTGCATGTGGGAGGGAGGGAGGGATAGATTGAAATATGCTAATGTTCTTCTGCCATGAGACCACCACACTTTTAATTTTTTTTTTTTAAGATACATTTATTTATTTATTTATTCATTTTTAGAGAGGAGAGAGAGAGAGAGAGGAGAGAGAGACAGAGAGAGAGAGAGAAAGGGGAGGAGCTGGAAGCATCAACTCCCATATGTGCCTTGACCAGGCAAGCCCAGGGTTTCAAACCAGCGACCTCAGCATTTCCAGGTCGACGCTTTATCCACTGCGCCACCACAGGTCAGGCTAGACCACCACACTTTTCAATAAAGAGCCACTTGGTTTTTGGCTCTGAGGTTGGTAGGTTTTGCTGGACAAGCTCCTTGCTCCCAGCCACAGGTCTTAGGTCTGCAATCCCCACAAAGCCTACCCACACCATCCTTCTCTCCCAAAGGTCTCTCACCTTTCCATGAGATCTAGGTCAAACACGACCCTTCCGGGGGGCCAGCTCCCTGCCCTGGCGACGCCTGGGAGTGACGGGACCTCTCTGAGAGCCCGGTCCCCAGTGGCTGGAATACAGGCTTTCACAGTCCCCACTCAGCGTGGGAACACCTGCTTCCTGAGTTACCAGGTTCTCCGCAGATAACGCATTCTAATATTTTAATTGTTTTCTGGAATCTTTCGAAAACATATTGTGCTTTCCTGCCTTAAAAAATATTGCATATTGGCCCTGGCCCTATAGCTCAGTTGGTTAAAGCATCATCCCAGAGCTCAGAGATTAGGGCACAAACAGGAGCAGATTGATGTTCCTGTCTCTCTCTCTCTGTCTTCCTTCTTTCTCTCTCTCTCTCTCTTTCTCTCTCTCTCTCTCTCTCTCTCAAATCAATACAATAAACATTTAAAAATTTAAAAATATATACTGTATATGGTCTTGAGTGTAATGTAAAACCTGAAGGCGTGACATGAAGGGTGACCCCGGTGGCTGGGACCGAGCTTCGTGCCCGGGGTCAGAGCTGTGTTCAGACCCAGAGGACATCACTCACTATCCGGGACGCTGACAGGCCCGGGGGTCTGTCTCCGAGCCGAGAGAGATGATTCTGACTTCTGGGGTGTGGGGAGGAGTAAAGAGGTAATTCTGTCACCTTCCCTCTCCCCCTTCTTTGTCTCCACTGCCTTCAGGCATGCTCCCCTTTTCCTCCGCGAGTTACTGCCAACCACCGAGCCAACCTTCGTGTTTGCCTCTGTCCTCCTCTCTTCTACCCGCCCCCTCTCCCTGATGCTTTTAACCAGAATAACTTCCAAAATGTAAGTCACACGATGTCTTATTCCGGCTGAACATCTTCAAAATTCCCTACAGCCCTGGGAACCCGCTTTGAGGCCCTGGCTTGCTGCACAGAACATCCTCGCCCGGCCTCCACCTCCTCGCCCGGCCCCGCCCCGAGCACTGCTCTCCGGGCCGGGATGCGGGTCCAGGATGCCGGTCAGGGCATCCACGTCCTCACCCCCCTTCTCCTCGGCTACCCCTCTTCAAAGCTCCTCCTGGAAGCTTTTGCAGACTCCAGGAGGCCCACCTGTGGAGGGCGCTCCCTCGTCATCTAACCTCACTAAAGTCTCACTGGTGTGCCCATGGGAGCCCCTCGAGGGTCGGACTGTCCCTTCCCGCTGTGCTCTCAGCACCCAGAGTACGGGGTGACAAACAGTCAGCCCTTGCCCATTTCCCTCCATCTTGCTTCCTTTCTTGCTCTTACGCCTTAGACGGTACCCTCCAGGCTGAGGAGGGTGGTGGTTACTGCACCCGAGGGCTGCCTGCACAGAGGAGCTACCTCCAGCCTATCTAGGCCCAGGCCCCTGGGGTTCAGATGGCCCTGTTCGTTCTTCCGCCGTCAGTTCTCACCTCTGGCTGCCCACGGTGGGTCTCACTTTATGCACCATTACTGAGCGCGGGCATGGAGTGCCTGAAAATCAGACTGCAGGGCCCTGAGCTGTTTCCCGACCACACAGCGGTTGTGCTCCCTGCCTGTGTCTCCACTTTGTCCTCAGCCCTGGGGTGGCAGGAACCTGGCGTTTGGACGAGTGTTGGGGACTCTGCGTGGGAGAGTGTGCGATACCTCAGCTCGGGGAGACCTGGGGGATGTGGACGGACAGCGTGCCAACTGCAAAAACCAGAGCTTCCGATCGCTTCCAGGGCTAATTTGATTAAGAAGAACTTTAATTCCTGGAACCTGCTTTGAGAGCTTGCATCTGTGTAAATGTCAAGTTTCTTGGTGTCAAATTCAAAACCACAAGAGGATAGATGTTTTGCTTAGGCTGGAGGATGACTAGCCCTCTTGAGGGAAGGAGGCACGAGGAGGCCAGCTGGGGCCACCAGGAGAGCCCGTGCCCTTGGAAAGGGGCCTCTCCTGGGACAGCAGGGCTCACGCGGAGTTCCCTGCAGTCATGCACTGTCTGGGAGGCAGGTCGGCCGCCCACACCAGGACCCAGCCAGAGGGAGGGGGTGCACCCACTGAGGACAATGCCCGTGTATGAGAGGACCAGGCACAGGGCGGGTCTTGAGAAAACGTGGGGAGATCAAACCACCAAGTGATGGGAAAGTCAGAAGCAGAGGGGCCTGTCGAACCGCAGCACAGAGGTGTGAGGCGCTCAGTCCGGAGTGGGGGTGGGGGCCATGGCACTGCTGGGCTGGTTTTCTCAACCAGGAGACGAGAGTGAAGGAGAAGCTCTGGGCCAGGGTTCCCCGATTTCAGCGCTCTTGGTTTTGGAGCCAGACGATTCTTTGTCTCGGAGGCTATCCTGGGCAGCGGAGGACGGCAGCGGCAGCCCTGGCCTCCACCCACTAGGTGCCAGTGACACCCCCAGCCCAGGTGCAACAACCAAGAACATCTCTAGACGTTGCCAAGTGTAACCAAGGGAGCAGTTCTGCCTCTGGCTGAGAGCTGCCGCTACACCTTAAACAAGTAAACACTTAACTGTTTAAAACTACAAAAAAAAAAAAATCACGAGATCATTGCAAAACTGCATATTTGATCTTAATAAGGAAGTATTCATTTTTCAATGTATAATGGCATCGAGTATTTTTTTTAAATACCTGACCTTTCCGCAATACATATTGAAAAACATCTGAATAAAATGATATGACATTGGCCGTGAGTTCAAGGTTGTAGATGTGTGGTAGAGTCATGGGGTTCATCACATTCTTCACTTCTGTGTGTGTGAAAACTTTTGCACAAATAGATGTAGAAGGAAAGAAAAAGGAATTAAAAAGGGAAATGGTAGCCAGGATTCTGAAGCTCGGGGGCAATTTCTTCCTCCTCCAAAAGCCACTATCACCTCTCCCCAGTTCTAAATCTGCCCTTTAATGGGGTCCCTCTGGAACCCTGTGTCAACGCAGTCACCATCCTAAAAGGCGTCAAGCTGTGCAGTGGAAAGTCACATTCCACTGCGTCCTTGCTCCATGAGAACTTTAATAGTTTATGGCACTGACCTGTGGTGGCGCAGTGGATAAAGCGTCGACCTGGAACACTGAGGTCGCCGGTTCGAAACCCTGGGCTTGCCTGGTCAAGGCACATATGGGAGTTGATGCTTCCTGCTCCTCCCCCCCCTTCTCTCTCTCTCTCTCTCTCTCTCTCCCCCCCTTTCTAAAATGAATTAATTAAAAAAAGAAAAAAATTTAAAAAAATAGTCCATGGCAGCGGCAGCACCCATTGTGCCGGGAAGTTCTTCCCATAACGATTCTGGCAGGACAGGGCAGATGCTCCACCAATGGCTCGCATGTGGGCGCAGGTGAATGAATGAACTCTGTGTGAATGGGTGGAGTTCAAGGTCGTCCGCTGGGCTCTGGGAGAGATGCGGTAATAAATACGTCATGGTCCCTGCCCTTGAGAAGTTCACTGTCCTCTGGGGCTAGAGATGTTTAAACAACCGACATGGACATAATTCAGAATGAAACCAATGCTGAGTAAGTAGACTTCTATGTGACAGGGCATGGCCAATTTTGAGGAATTAAGAGAGCAAAACCCCAGCTAAAACCTTGGGGATTGATCTCAGAAGAAGAAGCACAAATTCTTATGACATCCGTTGCTTTTTTTTTTTCCCAACTCTTTCTGTTGTGAAGTCATAAAAGCCACTATACTCTCTAACAGATTCACCAGGGGGACTTGGCTGGCTACGGAGGAGAAAGTCTGTTTACATTAAAAAGAAAAAAAAAAAAAGTCAGTTCAACTACTGCAAGAAAACCGAAAATCAGAAAAAGCTGTCGATGGCTTAACATGCTCTTTAGCGGCGTCAGAAGATCTGACTCATGCCTTTTCCTAATGTGTCTCCCCGTGTCAGAACCCACCACCACAAGGGGAAGCGGAAGACGGTCTTACGGAGACCGCGCTCAAGACGGCCGCGTGTGAACGGTGCCAACGCCTTAGCTCATCGCCCCGAGCGCGGAGTCCTTTTAGGAAATGGATTTTTCCGTGGATAAAGTCACTTCCCCTCTCTGCACCTCAGTCTCTTCTACTGTAAGATGAAGCATTTGGATGAGATCAAGCATAGCAAATTGGTGGCACACTTGCTACTCCTGACTGCTCCGAGCCCACAGCAGACATTGCTAATTGATCTAAGCCTTCTTCCCCACTGAGCCCAGCCATGCCGGGTGTATTCCGCAGAGGATGCCAGGCACCCACAATCAATCCATCAGTGAGAACTGATGCTTGCCTCAAACTTACTCATCTCTGACCTTCAATTTCCCCAAATTCTGAGTTTAAAAACAAACAAACAAAAACAACAACACAAAATAGCCTGATCAGAAATACATCAATGGAGAAAAGCCAAACAGACAACGACGTCACACTGTTGACATCAACAACCAAAAAGTTTTGGAGCCACTGAGGCTCCCTGAGTGTTGTGATGGGAGCTGAGATGGAGACAGGAGACACGGACCCCTTACGCCCTCCTCCCACAGCTGGAGGGGCTTAGGATTTGGGTCAGGAGACAGAAGTTAGAGAAAAAAGACCAACTACAGTGCAACAGCAAGAGCCAGGGAAGTGGCCATAGATAGCCAGGCTGTGGGAGGCAGAGCTGATGGGGGAGGGGCGGGAACAGAGGTTTCCTAGGAAATGGAGACCTGAGTTGGAACCTTGAAGGCTAAGCGGGGTAAACACAGTGAGAAGAGCCAAGGTCACCCAGAATCAGCCCCTGCTCTGGGCTCTCCCTCTGCGAAAGGCAGTGATAGGAGAGCCCCTTCACCTTCTCAGCTCTGTCTCCTTGCTAGAGCGCTCCATTCCCAACCCACTTCCCCAGTGATGCAACCTCCCTGCGGATGTGAGGTGCTAAGTTGGCCTAACAGCACCCATAATGGGAAAGAAAGTCAAGCTTGAGAAATCTGCATTGAAAGGCATCTTCCCTCCCCACAAGGCAGTGCCTGGAAGAAGCGTACCAGTGGGTGAGCAGTTTATCCACTTCCTCATGTAGGTTGTGCTGAGCACAGAAGATGGACACGGAGGGACTGGGGTGCCCCCTGACCTCAACTGCATACACACGGGAGGTGTGAAGTCTGGGCGTCTGCAGGCTGCGTTTCTCCCACCTGAATCCTTTGTCTATTTACAAAGAGGCAGCCGCAAAACTTCATTCCAGAAGTAGAGCAGAATCCGCAGGTGAAAAAGTTGCTTTTTAGCTGTGTGGTTACCAGGACAGACCGCGTAATGAGAAAAGGCACGACTCAATATAGGAGCAAAGGGAAACGTATTTTGATCTAGAACTGGTTTCTGAAGGGGAGTAATTTGGGACTACGCCTCAGCCAAACTGTAAAGGGATGTAGTGGAGGTGGCCTTCTGCATCTCTCTCCTGGGTCAGGCCTCAGGTCACTCGGACAACAGACTCAAGGTAGTGGCCAGGTTTGGAGGTGAGCTGGAGCTTACAGGGTCCTGGCACGGTGAGTCCTGGGCAAACCCAGATAGGAAACTGCCTCAACCAGCCCTAGTCCACCAACTGTCCAGCCAGACCTTCTCGCTGCTGTGCGCCCAGCAGTCGGCACTTCTCATGACACACATGACAGGGGAAGGGACCATCAGTGTGCCTTGAGGCAAGTCCCTATGGGCAGAGGAAGCAGCTGTCCATTTGAGGTCCAAAGTGGGGGATGGAGGACAAGTGACTCTGAATCTTGGAAGCTGGTCTGCTCTTTTCTGACTCTGTGACGCATGAAGGTCTCCAGTCTAGTTGGAGAGAGAGATTTGGAGGTCCTCTGCTTCTATCTTGTTTTCCTTCCCCGTGCCTCAAATCGTGGTATGTCTGCACTATCAGAAACCTCCGGGCCCCGTTAGCGCAACCCCCTGCCCCAATATGTCTGCATTCCTTCTATTTTGATACTTTTATCTGTTATTATCGGAAAAAAATCAACTTGACATATTTGTTGGGCTTGAATGTCAATGAAAATGCATAGCTTGGAAGCTGAAATGGAGCAAATGTTCATCACTACTTGAATGAATGTATAAATTGTGATACAGTCACACAATGGACTACTATACAGCAATGAAGATGGACAAACCAAAATGACACACACACAACAGTATGAAAGCCAGTAAAAAGTCATTTATGGCAGTGGTCCCCAGCCCCCGGGCCGCGGACCGGTAGCGGTCCGCAGAGAAAGAATA
Source organism: Saccopteryx bilineata (assembly GCF_036850765.1). Classification (NCBI taxonomy): domain Eukaryota; kingdom Metazoa; phylum Chordata; class Mammalia; order Chiroptera; family Emballonuridae; genus Saccopteryx; species Saccopteryx bilineata. Next base: position 22,114,070 of record NC_089490.1, on the reverse strand, counting down.
AATAACTTACATGATTTTCGTTTTATTTATATTTAAGTCTGAACAATGCTTTATTTTTAAAAAATGACCAGATTCCCTCTGTTACATCCGTCTAAGACTCACTCTTGACGCTTGTCTCGGTCACATGATACATTTATCCATCCCACCATAAAGGCCGGTCCATGAAAATATTTTCTGACATTAAATTGGTCCGTGGCCCAAAAAAGTGGGGACCACTGATTTATGGCACAGAAGTCAAGAGGGTGGTTCTCTCTGGGAGGGCTGGGAGGTGGTATGAAGGGGCTTCTGAGGTATGGTAATGTTCTGCTTCTTGATTTGGGTGGTTGTTATTTAGTTGTGGTCTGTTTATAAAATTCTGTCAAGCCATATGGTTAGGATCTGTGTATTTTATGCAAATTATGCATAAATAAAAAACTCTTTAAATCTGTATCTTATGCCTGACCAGGTGGTGGCGCAGTAGATAGAGCATCAAACTGGGATGCGGTGGACCCAGGTTCAAAACCCCAAGGTCAGCAGTTTGAACACAGGCTCATCTGGTTTGAGCAAGGTTCACCAGCTTGAGCCCAAGGTCTCTGGCTTGAGCAAGGGGTCACTCCGTCTGCCAACCCCCACCCCCCCATCAAGGCACATATGAGAAAGCAATCAATGAACAACTAAGGAGCTGCAACAAAGAGTTGACGCTTCTCATCTCTCTCCCTTCCTGTCTGTCTGTCCCTATCTGTCCCTCTCTCTGTCTCTGTGTCGCATACTCAAAAAATCTCTGTCTTACATTAAAAGTCACACCATGTATAAAACACCCAGAATAGGCAAATCCAACGAGACAGAAAGCAGACTGGAAGGTGCCAGGGGTTAGGAAGAGTGAAGAGTGACTGCTCACTGGGTAGAAGGTTTCCTTTTGGTGTGATGAAATGACTTGGAACTCGTCAGAAGCGGTGGTTACACAACATTGTAAAATGTACTAAATACCACTGACTTGTTCCCTTCAAAATGGTTAATGGTTAATTTTATGCTGTGTGAATTTTACCTCAAAAAAAAAAAAAGAAAGTTGTGTAGGATGCGCCACCGTCTAAAAACCGCCTTTGTTGCTGTAATTCCTGCAGCGTCACCAGCCACGCCATCCCTCCTGGCTGTTGCTATGGTCGCAGGCGCCAAGCTCCGGATGACTGGGGGTCCCAGGATGATGCCCAGTGCGCTACTACACCGCACGGGTTTGCAAGACTTTAAAAAAATCCATGGCACGTTCGAAGGGGCCCTTGGGTGCTGACGCCTGGGCTTGCGGAGTGCCAAGCTTGTCCCACTGCCATACCAAGGGTACTCCAGAGCCGAGGACGCCCAGGGTGTCCACGCGTCCCGGCCTCACGCTCAGCAGAGTGGGGCTCTGGCGCGCTTCCCTTGAGCCCTGTGTGGAAACTCACATACGCAGCGCGGCCTGAGCCCCGCTGGGGAGCGATGGCCGCTCGCACTGTTATCCCTTTCTTAGCAATAATGTTTAGGTTCAGGAAAGAGTTCCAAGATATATATAATTCCTCATGCTGAGTAAGGGCTCCAGGCCTGACTCCGGCGCTGCTCCGGCTACTGCTCCCTCCAGGAATGTTATTACACCAGCCGTTGGCCGGCGCTATAGATGGGTGACTCTCAATGTCCTCATTATGTGCTCCGTATTTTTCAGGTCATGTAATTCAGCTGTAAAAATTTGCCCCTGGCTGCACCTGGCAGAGGAGTGGCATAGAAGGGTGTGTTTATTTTTTTTAAGGTGCTGTTAAAAATAAATTTAATAAGAAAAAGAGAGAGGAAGAGAGAGAGCAAGAGACTGAGACTATGTTTAATTTGAACTGCGGAGGAAAAGACATGAACAGAAGGTCTGAGATTCTGATGCTTGGGGTAGGAGTGTGTGTGTGTGTGTGTGTGTGTGCGCGCGTGTGCGCGCACTCCCGCACACGCATACCCACAAGCGAATGTGCGCTTCCCCTGGGTAACTCAAAGCCAGCTTTGTTTATTAAACTGAGATTTTCCAGATCGTTAGGCTGTGATGTGGCTGAGTTTATATTGTGCAATATCCCATTTTAAACACACTCAGGTACATAAGTGAAAACCAACTGAGCTACTTCAATTAGTAAGAGTACGGGCAGCAATTAACTTTAAATGAACATTTTCACGAGTTTTTCCTTCCCTTCCTTCCCTTGGCCACGTAATTAATGAGTCTCTCAGTGAACCCAATCTCTGTCTGTGAGGCTAGAGATTTTGGCTCTGGCTCGGGAACCCATAGTAGACAGATGGGGAGAACCCCAGGTCCCCTGGCTGAAAGCTTACGTGGTCGGGTGCCCGTCCTTGTGGGCACGCCGTGTGTAGGAGAGAGCCATCTCCCCTCCCCAACAGCCCGCGGTCTGGGGGGAATAAGATGTACCATGGGTGACCTTATCATTGAAACCAAATGCAGAACATTTAGCCCCCCAGAAAAGTTCTGTCCCAACTGCGCTTTCCAGACTATTCTCAATGATTTATGACAAGAACTGGGATGTCTGAAATTGACGTGTCCTGGAAGGATTTAGTGCCAGCAATGAGAAGGTGTGAGATCCATTTTGCCAGTTGAGCTATAACGCTAAGGGTTTTGGCTTGCCTGTGTCCACCGGCCCCGGGATGTCCATGTTTTCACTGAAACATTGTATCACACTGAAATCAAGAACACTGGGAGAGGGGACAGGGCCAGGGGTAGAAAGGCATGGCTTCTGAGAGGCAGCCCCAGTGTCAGAGCCCTCTCCTTCCCCTCACTGCCCCTAGAACCTGGGGCGTCTAAGGGCTCCTCACTGCATCCACACACATTGGCCAGCGTCTACCCAGGGTGCCATCTAAGGCCGCCCAGAGCTGACGGTGCTTCTTCCAGATAAACAGAAGGAGCCCTCTCCACCACACACCTTCCAGGGTCTGTGCCTTTCACCTGCCCGGCAGGATCTTCCAACTCGGTGCCCACAACCTCTTCCTGGTCACTCTGCCTTGAACCGCAGGAGCGCAGCCATGGTGTCTTAGTGTGGAGATAGGGCACCCCCACATAGCCCCTCACCGAAATGCCACCCGACGAGAGCTGGGAAGCCTGTCTTTCCCTGGCAGACACCTTCACCCACTCTATGTGACAGTATGCAGACATCCGTTCCCCTCGGTCATCAGCCCCACACGAAACGTCCCATTTGGCCTTACTCGGGCGCCACCTGGTGTCCAAGAGGGTCACTGCTGGTGGGTTCCTGCCTAAGGGAAAGAGGGTGAGCAGTTTTTGCTTTTGTCTTTGTTTTTCCTGCTCTTCTTTTCAGCTCAGAATGGCTCTGCGGTGAGAGGTGGGGTCTGTCTCGATTCCAACAGCTGAGCCGGCACAAGCTAACTTGGGACATTTCCTGCTTTAGTGGACTTGCCATGGTCTGAGCCAGTTTGCACAAGGCGGTCTCAGAGACCCTCGGTCAGGATTTCAAAGGTTTGCTTTGTTTTTCGTGTGGAGAGAGAGAGAGAGAGAGAGAGAGAGAGAGAGAGAGAGAGAGAGATGTAAGAGATTCCAGGACAGTGGATTGGTGAGGTGTCAGGCTGGGCTTCCACCTTATCTTACAAGCTGTGTGGTCTTGGCCAAGTTATTTGAATCTATCAGAACCTCCCTTTCTTTGTAAAACTGGAAGAACACTACCCACTTCCAAAGGTGATGTGAGATTTAAAATAAGAGAAGTTCTCCCAAGTTCTTGACAACTCGTTCTTGCTGAATAAAATGTTATTTTCTTCTTTCCTTAGTAGGCATAGAGACGTAAGGAAAAATAATAAAAGTTTAGTGACACAGGGTAAGTAATATTTGTTTCTTGTGGTGTTCGGGGCGGGGTGGGGGTGGTGAGCAGAGCAGTTGGGGGTGGAGGGCACGTCTTCATTCTCACTTTCCTTCAACACCGCCCCAAATCTTTTTTTAAAAATTTTAAATGAAATATAATGGGGGTAACATTGGTTAATAAAATTATATATAAGTTTCAAGTGGGATAGAACCCTGAAAGCGACAAGTGAGGGAACAAGACAAACAGAAACCCACAGCGCGGTGGTCCCCAGAGTCTCTGCGTGGCCACGGAGGGGCGTCCGAACTGACCGCCGTCCTGCGCAGCAACCTCCATCACACCTGCATCGAGAATGCTAACGGCACGTTCCCGTCCCCAACCTGGCACGAGACTGGTCGCTAAGTAATAAGGCCAGTCCCTGTTGACTAAGCAAGTGTGCCCAGCCAGGCTCAACTTCCACCCCATCCTGGCCATCACCATTTACTGAGTACCTATCCAGGGGAGGCACAGGCAGCTATTTTAAAATATTGCCTCATGTTTACTCTTGTAAAGACCATCTGCCATCAGTGTCGCCGTTCCTATCACAAAGAAGAGGAAATAGGGACTCAGGGCAACCAGGTCATTTGTCTAAGGTCACACCTCTGGGAAACGGTGAAGATCCACACGGCTCCAGATCTGGGTTGTTCTCTTCTTGTGCCTCCAAACCGCCCTTCAGAGCCTAGCCGGCCTCTTAGGAGCCTTCTTCCGGAGCGACAGCCTGTCTTTGAACCAACCAGAAGCAACCTTCTCCCCCAGTCCCAGCCCCAGCCCTGGCATAAATCATGTCTTAGTTCCTGCCCACGGGTCATTGGTTGGGCTTCCAGCTGTCTTCCACGTAGTTCCTGGCGTGTGGCTATGTTAAGAACGTGAACCGTAACATTAACACTTAAAAAAAAAAAAATCAAAAAAAAAAAAAAAAGGAAGAGAGAACGAAATACCCCTAAAGAGTCTAATGTCAAGTCCAGCCAAGGGTCATAAATCAACGTCGGTAAATTTATAAACAGTTCATAAATGTAAGTGCTTTTTACAGGGCTGTTTGTTATTGTGTCGGGGCCGAGATGGGGGCAGGGCTGGGTGCAAGAGGAGCACTCCATCCATCCGCCTTTCGGTCGGAGCCGCTCACATGGCTCCTGTGCCTCCAACAGCGGAGGAGCAAGGAAAGGACCAGCCCCGGCTGAAATACTGACACCCCGGTGGGCGCGGACTGACAGAACCCACCTGAGTGTCCAGGTGACCTGAGTCCTGAACCTAAACTGAGTCTTTGAAGATATTGACAGCAACAGATACATCACAACTATGAATTTCCCTCCACGTTCTCTTTTTTTACTCTTCTAAACTATTTTGTTCTGGGGAGCTCTGGTGTGTGCTAAGCTGAGGCGAGTGAGTGGTCACAAGGGAATACTATACAGCAGAGAACTAAACTCTTCACACATAGTTCCTCCCGCACACTCTGATGGCACCCCACACTCACCTCATTTTCACCAGCCAATTCTAGGACCCAAACCCAGAAACTGGGGGTGAAGAGAGGCTTTGTCCTGACACAGCCTCCACCACCGCAGGATGGTGACTCTGGCTAGAAAGTCCGGGTATTATGATTAAAAAGGGAGAATGGCTGACCCCAGTCCTGCCATCCTGTTACCAAGGAAGCTCAGAGAGCAGGTCTTAAAAAAAAGTATCTCTGCTTCTCTTTATCAAGACTAGGAACACACAACATCCCCTCCATTATCTTTATTTTTCTCTCCTACTAGATGCCCCTTCCCTATCAGACCCAAACCAAGAGACCTCGTGAACATGAGCTCTTGTCAATGGGTCCTTGGGCTGGAGTGGGGTTTTCTAACTCTTCTCTCCAGAAGCTCCCCAGACACTGGAGCTTCAGCACTGGTCCAGCCAAATACCTGCGCTACCTTGACCTCAACACCTGTGGGCTTGGTAGCTGGTTGATAATGGTGGAGTGTGTGGGGGTGTTGACCTCTGGTCTCGGCCATCCTCTTACAAGCTCTGATCTCCTGAGCTGTCATTGGTGGTCAGCCCAAAGCATTCACGCTGGACCAGAGGATTAATCGTAGCTGGGCCAACCTGTAACTTTGCTATTATACTCGACAAAGTCAAGATCCATGAATCTCTCTGGAATGGTACCTAATAAAGGTAGGTGCATAGATCCAGCACCTTCTGGAAGCGTCTCTCACCCCAATTCTGAGACACGTACACTTATAAGTGTGATTATCATTCTAACATAAAAGTAAAGCAGCTCTCCTTTTAGTGAGACTTTTTTTAAAAATGTATTTGCCCTTTTGTTATCAAAGTTGTTCCATTTTTTCTTTTTAATCAGTGAGAGAAGGGGAGGCAGAGTCAGACTTCCACATAAGGCCCTGACTGGAATCAACCAGGCAAGCCTACTAGGGGGCAATGCTCTGCCCATCTGGGGCATTTCTCCGTTGCTCAGCAAGCAAGCTCTTCTTAGCACCTGAGGGAAGGCCATGGAGCCCTCCTCAGTGCCAGGGCCAACTCACTCCAATTGGACCATGGCTGCAGGAGGGGAAGAGAGGGAGAGAGAGAAGCAAGAGGGAGAGCAGTTGAGAAGTAGATAGTCACTTCTCCTATATGCCCTGACCAGGAATTGAACTCAGATCATCCATATGCCAGGCTGACACTCTACCACTGAGCCAACCAGCCAGGGCTAGTTGTCGCATTCTTTTGTAACCATGCTCCCTCCGTTTTCAGGAGACTCTGGTCCCTGCACAGTCTTTGTGAGGCTGCTGAGTCTGACAGACCCGCCCATGAATAATCTCCTAACCGACTGCACCTTTCCAGGCCGGCACTAAACAGGGATTTCATTTATTTGAAAAGTAGGTATTAAATATGTCAGATAAAGGAAGTTAAATGTAATGGCCCCAATTCCACACTTGGTTCCATATGCGTAAATCCCGCTGACGGGGAGCAGCGCGGCTGCAGCCACACCACGTCCCAGGGCTGCGGGAGGAAATTGCGCTCTTGATGGATCTTAGCTGACATCCTAATGGACATCAAATCGAGGCTGTTAAAGCTGGAAGGGGCCCTGAAGGTCCTGGTTGGGTTGCTTGCCTTTTTTTTTTTTTTTAAGCTTTAAGACATTCTTGCTTTATTCCTTGGTTTTGTTTTCTAACTCCCGGTAAACATTTGCCATTTCCCCCCACAGCTTTTTTTTTTTTCTTAAGATTTTATTTACTGATTTTAAGGTTTTATTTATTCATTTTAGAGAGGAGAGAGAGAGAGAGAGAGAGAGAGAAGGGGGGAGAAGCAAGAAGTATCAACTTCCGTATGTGCCTTGACCAGGCAAGCCCAGGGATTTGAACCAGCGACCTCAGCATTCCAGGTCGATGCTCTATCCACTGCACCACCCTGTGTCAGGCTCCTCTTGGAGCTTTTGTTTCAGTTCAACTGGGCCGGATCTGAGTTTTCCAGGTGGGTGACTGGGTGCTTGGCTGGATAATGAGCACACAACTCAGAGCCTAAGTTCAGGCAGCTGCCTGGAGGCCCCAAGCCACTGAAATTACATGTAAAAAGCCTTGCTGTCCACAGTGTGGTCCGTGGACCCGCCGCACTGGCCGCCCCTGGAAACTTGCTAGACATGCAGGGTCTCAGGCCCTACTCCAACCTACTGAATCCAAATCTGCATTTTAACACGATCCGGGGTGATTTATGCGCACGTTACGGTTTGAGAAGCCTTGGATTAGAGAGCAGAAACTGGACGTGACCCCTTCTTTGACACGAATTTATCACCAGGCATTATCTTAAGAACTACAAGAATTCGGTTCAGATGTTTGTGATAACTCGGCCGTGGTCAACCCCCTAGCCCAGCAGATTGCTTCCCTGGCTGTGCGTTAGAATCGCTGAGGGAACTTTTTAAAAACGTGGACGTGCAGGACCAACCCAAGAGGCAGTGATTCAGCCGGTGCCCGGAAGGGGCTCTGACATTTCTACTTCCTTAGCTCAGGTCGTCCCACCGTGAAGCCACGGCGGGGGCCTGGGGTGAGATATCGCCACCGTAAAAGGACTTCTTTAGGAATGGGAGGGATGTCGTTTTCTGACTCAACTGCTCTCCCGAGAGCTTGCCATGCAGTTGAGGAAAAAGTGAGCTACCCAGCGTGGTTTTGAGAAGTGGCTGTGTTCTGCGGGTCCACAGCAGGAAGGGATGGGATAGGGCCGAGCAGAGAGAGACGGGCAGAGCTGGATCTGAGCGAGTCGGCCCTGAGCCACGTGTTAGAGCTGGAAGGAGCTGGGGAATCTTCTGGTTCACCCAAAGAAGACAACACAACAGGATTTTTCAATCTGGGCACCAATATAACAATTTGGGGGCTGTCCTGTGTGTTGTAGGATGTTAGCGAAGTTGCTGGCCTCTACCTGCCATATGCCAGTACCACCCCCACCTGAGCTGCAACAACCAAAAATGTCTCCAGACTTTGCCCAGTGCTCCCTGGGAACAAAAGCACCTCTGATTAAAAAACACTGGTGTAGGACAATTAAGGAAGATGGTTATAAGAAGCCCAGACACTGACTTGTGGTGTCAAGAATGAAAAGTAAGTTGCCAAAGACTGAGATGTTAGTCTGACAAAAAGATGTGTGTGTGCATGTGTGTGTGTGTGTATGTATGTATGTATGTGATTACAAGGGTTGTGTGTAAACAGTGGAAGTGGTATCTCCTCTCTAAATGGTTAAGGCAGGGATCCCCAAACTACGGTCAGCGGGCCACATGCGGCCCCCTGAGACAATTTATCCGGCCCCATGCTGCACTTCCAGAAGGGGCACCTCTTTCATTGGTGGTCAGTGAGAGGAGCATAGTTCCCATTGAAATACTGGTCAGTTTGTTGATTTAAATTTACTTGTTCTTTATTTTAAATATTGTATTTGTTCCCGTTTTGGTTTTTTTACTTTAAAATAAGATATGTGCAGTGTGCATAGGGATTTGTTCATAGTTTTTTTTATAGTCCGGCCCTCCAACAGTCTGAGGGACAGTGAACTGGCCCCCTGTGTAAAAAGTTTGGGGACCCCTGGGTTAAGGAATGGATGCTGGCACTCGCTTACCTGGGCTCCAACCCCAGCTCTACCGCCTACTACACTGTGGCCAATGTCCTCAATCTCCATGTGCCTTCGTTCCTTCATCTGTGAAATGGGCTTAGCGGTACCTACCTCAATGCATTGTTCTGTAAACTAAGTCCAGTCGCTCACTAGGGATAAAGCATTTCTGGCAGAGCCTGGCACGTGGTAAGCAGTTCCCAGGGTTAAGCTGTAGCTGGCATTATTAGCTCTGAGGGGGTGAGGGGAAGAAGGGGAAACAGGGCAGAAGGGAGCCTTTTGGGTTTTGCTCTCTAAGCTTCTGTTTGCCTAAAACCTGGGTAATCAGACACTACTTGTATATTAATTGAACAAAAAAGCATACACACAAGAGAAAGAAACATTCTCATTCAGCCCACCTCATCTTCCTAAATAAGCTTTTTATTTCAGAATCCTTTTAGGTTTACTCAGGATAGCCACACAGTACAGCTAGTTCCCTTCCGCCTCTCACCCAGCTTGGCTCCACTGACGGTGTTGTTTTACACGGCCGTCCTGCAATTGTCAAAACCAAGCAACGCTGATACATGAGAATTAATTGAACTCCAGACTTCATTGAGGTTTGACCAGATTTTTTTTTTTTTTTACTAAGACCTTTTTTCTTTTCCAGAATCGCATCCAAGACATCACCATGCATTTAGTCATCGTGTCTCCTTAGGCCCCTCCTGGCTGCCACGGTCCCTCTGTCTGTCTTTGTTTTCCATGACCCGCTCTCTGTTGAAGTGTACTGGCCAGGCATTTCATAGAAAGCCCCTTCATTTGGGCCTGTCTGGTATTTTCTCACGGCTAGACTGGGGCCATGCGTTTGGGAGAAAACCATGGAGTTGACGTGGCCTTTCCGCGCGACCCAGCGGGACAGTGCTGTCTGCAGGACCTGTCGCTGGCGAGGTCGACCTTGACCACTTGGCGAAAGCGGTGGGCTTGCCAGGCTTTCCCACATACAGAGACCCCTTGTCCACCCTCTGTGCTTTGGAAGCGAGTCACTACGAGCAGCTCAGACTCCAAGAGGGGGATGGGGGTTGTGGCGGGGGCAGGGGGGAGAATAAGCCCCACCTCCCAGAGGAGGGGGCATGAACATATTATTTGGAGTTCTTCTGTGGAAGATTTGTCTCTCTTCACCCGCTTATTTATTTACTCAGCCATTTGTTTCTACAAGTATGGAGACTCATGGATATTTATTTTAGACGTTGGCTCATAATCCAATGGTGTGTTATTTTTTGTTGTCATTGCGCAAATACCCACTTTATTTTCATCAATAGAGAGGCCCTGGGTTGGGAGGTGGGGGCTGATTTGCAGATTGGGGTTCTGACAAGGACATGGGTCCCAGGGTATTGACACAGTTTGGGGTTTTGGTTTTGGTTGGCCACAGTGAAGGCCACGGCCAGTGGGAAACAGAAAGAACAGAGGCTGGGACCTGTGGCAAAGCCGCCGCCCGCACAGGGGGGGAAGGGGGCGCTCCAGGGGCCGGGATGCACACAAGGTGATCTCGATGTGCGATTTCCAGGCGCCCCTCAGCTGTGAGATCCTGGGAAGCCAAGGCCATCGTGTGGTTGAGACAGTGACGCGGTGGAGGCCCAGGCTTTCTCAAGGTCCAAAGAACGGAGTCTGCCAGAGCCAAAGGTTCCGTGTTATTTGGGGGGAGGGAGGGTGCAGATATGCTAAAACCCCCTGTGTGGGGGATGTAAAAATGTATAAGCACAGGCTCTGACGTTAACGGGGGGTGGGGCGGGTATCACATCACTCAGACTCGAATGGGGCGTCTCCAGATGAACCCACTCATCCTTGACTTCAAGGCGGAGTCTTATCTTCTGTCTTGTAAGAAGTCCACAGGGGCGTGGGGGGCCCTCTTTTCTCCCTCTGTGGCTTCGTGGTGCTTTGGGCCCTTTCTTCCTTCCCCCAGGATTCTGCCTCTTCCTTCTCTCGGCCTCCCATGTACAGCCTCAAGCTTTCTGTCCACCCTGGCCCCCCTGGCTGGTCGGAAGGCAGAGGAGGGAAGAGGAGAGGCGAGGAGGCGAGCAGCCCTTGGCTCCTATGAACAGACGTCCTGCGGCTGCCCGGCCTGCACAGCCGAGCGGGCCCTTCCCAGCCCAGCTGCTGGGGGCACAGGCTCTGGGCTCCTCTCCGCACAGAGCCACGTCCCCCAGTGGCCTGTTTCCTGGCCTCCAGAGGTGTATTTCTCCCGGGAGACGGGGCGTGGGGTGAGGGAGCAGCACCTGTCCTTCCACAAACACTTGTTAGGCATCCCATGGGGAGAAAGAAAGACTCTATTGTTACAAATTATGAGACAGAAAGGACAGTTACAGAAAGTCTTCTTGGTGTTGAGCATATGCCTAGATAGAATCTATCTACAGGGTCCATATATGTAAAATCATTCTTCTTAATTGAAGCTGTTCAGGGCAACCTTTGGTGGCAGGAGAAGTCCCATGGTTTCTGAAATGGATGACAAAGTGAGTATGGGAGCTCAGGCCTGGTTCTACCCACGGCTTTGGGCAGCAGAGGGGACAGGCCTGGTGTGGAGGGTGTGGAGGGAGGCTTGGCCAAGGACACACCAAGTCCTCTTGAGATGTCCTCCCAACTAACGGGAAGCTGTGGGCTTCTCCAAGACTTCTTCCCACATGGTCTGGCTGGTCAAGGCAAGAATAACTCACCCTGGAAGAGGAGGTGAGTCAAAGAGAACGGCGCCCAGGAGGAGAGAGAACAGACAGCTGACCACAGCAGGCTCCCCGGGGTAGGTTCCGACTCCCACACACCCTGGCAGAGCCTTCCTGGAAGCCAAATCCTCTGACCAGAAATTGTTTTTATAATACCAGAATGAACCATATGTGGGTCCTGGGACTGAGACCATCAGAGAGGAAGAGGAAGAAGGATAAAATGCAAATACGATGTCCACAGAGTAAGCCCCGGAAAGCACCGAGGTGCTGACATGTAAATGGAGGACACTCCTGAGATCTTGGTAAGGCCAGGTGCGGCTCTGCCCCTGTGCAGTGCCCCCCCCCCCGGACCGAGCCAGCCGGCCAGCCCACCACAGGGGCCGCCGCCGCCTGGCAGCCTTATCGTGGAAAGGAGCACGGGGGGCCTTGTGTCTCTGTGAAGGTGGGACAGACTGAAGGTCGTCCCCCCTGGCAGGTCGCCATGAGCAGGTGCACAGGAAATACTCATGGCAGATTCTGTTTCCAACGGGAGCTTGGATCAGGGCTGCACAGGGACACAGTCCCTGCTGTCCAGGAGTTGACTGTCTTCATCAAGCAGTAAGTCTTGTCTGGGAAACAGCACCGTCTGGGTGGTGGTGGGGTGTCCAACAGTGTGGACTGAAGCCTCAGCTGGCCCACCTATGGGCTGCACGTTGGCCTCTGCACAGGTGGTGTCAGCATTATCGTCCCCAGCATACCAGTGAACTGACCAGAAGAGATACAAAGGCTGAGTCTGGAGAACGACAGGGTCTTGGAGATTCGTGGGACAGGAGAAATGGAAAGAGGACAATCCCACAGTGACCTTCTCAGTGGACTGCCGAGGGTCAGCTCACCATTGACACACATGCAGTTGTAATGGGAACAATTCCTTCTGCAAAGCAGGCAGCCATCACCCCCTTGGGACACACCCGCTAGTCCCCTCGGGCTTAGGGCAGGTAGGTGCCTTGGCAGCCCCGCTTACCTCCACTTTTCAGGCCCTTGTAACCCCGACGGCACCTCCGGTCAGTGTCTGGGCAGGAGGCCTGCTGGCCCGAGTAGCCTGCGGTCATTCCCCTCGGGAAGTCTCTCTGCAGCTGACTCTGTCTGGGACCCCGCAGCTTCCGCAGACACACTGGACGGGGCTCTGCTGTCCCTCCTCCCTTCTCTCATGTTCCGGGGGGGACAGCCAGGCCCTGTGCAGGGTCTGCGGCTCCTGCCTGGCTTCTCCTCCATCCTCTTCTGACCCCAGGAAGCTGGCTCGGAAGACCCAAGGTGCCTCCAGGACTGGCCCACAGCCCCTGCACTCAGCCCAGAGAAGAGAAGGGCCTGTGAGGTTCCTCCAGCATCTGTGAAACAAGACATGCAGGGAGCCCAGAAGCCCCCAGGACGATCCAGGAGCCGCAGCTTTGGCAGAAATGTCTCCACAAATACTTCTCAGTGAAACCAGTCTTGGAAACCACACCCATCTTGGAAACCACAAAGACCCTAAAGAGAGACAAATGGACACCCGATCGCTGAGAGATCTGGGCACAGCCATTTCCAAGCTTCTCCCCAACTTCATTTGTCTTTCATTCTTAATTTTATGGCTTGGTCCCTGATGGAAGTTTGGGACATTCTCTAACAACAGTAAACACTATGTTAGAGGATGGTAACAGCTACTACTTACTGAACACCTGTCTACACAGACCAACTCCTGGGCTACATGCTATGCGGACATTATAACTAATCCTAATAAGAACCAGGTAAAGTGGGTGAAATTCTCATTTTACAGATGTGGAAATTAAGGCCAAAGAAAGCTAAAATTAAAAAAAAAAAACTTACTAAGGTCATACAGTAAATCAGTGGCTAAGAAGGGATATAAATTTAGTTTATCTGACCCCAGATTCTTTATTTTTTTCACTAAATCATGCTGCCAAACCAGATCCTACAATACATATCTCCCAGTTCAGGACCACCCATATCACGGCACACGTAGGAAGTGTAACAGGTGTATAGCACGGGGCAGCTTGCAGGTATTGCTGCTTGTTGAGGTGGAGGCATGCCTGGGAATTCTGGACACCCCACATCTGGCTCAGCAGTTGAGGGATGGATGGACCAAGATATCCACACTCTGTAACCAAGCCCCAGAACGTCTTTTTTGAAATTCTGTTTTAAGTTGTTAATCAAATCAGTAGTTTCCAACTTTGGGCAGTCATTAGAATCACCGGAGAGCTTTAAGAAATGCCTGTGCTAGGGCCATACACCCTCTCTGGGAGTGGGGCCTGGGTAGAGGTATAGTGGGAAAACATTGGCCCCCTGCTGTTCTTGCTTATGCCTCATCCACACAACACTCCCCCAAGCCACGCTCCACTGCTGGGCCAGCCTCGTGTTCCAGCCTCGTGTCCCACCCTCATCACTTACACGCACACTGCCTGCCCTAAGGAGCAAAGCCCACGTCTGCCTTGCTCACCCCTGGATGCCATGACTAGCACAGAGTCTGGCGTGCACTAGATGCGCAATGAACTTTTTAAAATGAATACATGTTGACTACCTTGGAAAGATTTTAGGCAAGGGTCTTACATTTCCTAATTGAATGATAACTTTCTACATAGCAGCACAGTGGTTCATGTCACATAAAGGACTAATACTTGTTGAATTCATGTTTCTTTCTTCACATGCAGAATTTGAGACATCAGTTAATGCTTTAACACAGCAGTCTCCACGCTGACTACAAATTATAATCATGTGAGTATCTAAATATGCTACCCCAAACCAAGTATTTCTTTCTGTTCGGAAAATGAGCTTTCGCCCTCCTCGGGCTTATATGAAAGTACTTCACTGAGACCCTAATAAAGTAGAGGGAGTGACTTTCGCCCAGTGACATCATAATGTTCACTTAACCGGGAGGAGAGCGAATAGGGAGGAAGCAAAGGGTGGGAGAGATGCAATCCACAGCACGTGAGAGGGAAGGGAGAATGAAAGGCTTCGCAGCCTCGTGTCCGTTGGTCAGTTCTGGGTCTTGGATAGGATAGAAAGTGAAAATACCTCAGGCTCAGATGGACTCCCGTCTGGGACGGTCCATCATGGGTTGATGAGCAGTCAGCTGTCTCCAGTGCTATATGACTACCTGGGTTACATTCTTTTGCAGCTCTGAGGAGGAAGAAGCTCTTTAAGATGAAGAGATTGTGGCATGCTTCCTAGAAAAGGTAGAATTTTAACTGAGATTTCTAATACTAGGAATATGGTAGACTATGTATCCAGACCAGCCCTCTTACTCAAAACAACTAAAAATGCAGGAAATATATTTTTTTATCTTTAAGAGCCTCCATGAATTATCAAGAAAGTATGGACTACTCTGGCCAAAGAAATAAATGAAGGCAAATAACTTTTAGAAGGAAGGAAGGAAGGAAGGAAGGAAGGAAGGAAGGAAGGAAGGAAGGAAGGAAGGAAGGAAGGAAGGGGAGAGAGAGAGAGAGAGAGAAGAAAGAAAGAAAGAAAGAAAGAAAGAAAGAAAGAAAGAAAGAAGAAGGAAAGAAAAGAAAGAAAAACTCAGAAGGTAAGAAGCGAGCATTTGCCTTGAAGGCCTTTTCTACATCTAGTGAACTTGAGAATTGATATGCTTGGTGCCTTATAAGGTTTTATGGACAGGAGACTATACCCAGGTCTGCTCAAGGTGGACAGTATAATAAAGGACAATCTCATAAAATTAAAATCTTCAAAGGCTATACCCTTTATGGAAGAAAGGACTAGAAATAAACCCAACCTTCATTTCAGATTTGGAGGCATTAACACCTGCAAAGAAAATTGCTTATCTGGCATCTTGGCATTGGAGTGGAGTGGGGAAATAGCTTTCTTGAGAACTACGAGCTAGACTTCTTGCAAAATTACAGCCTGAATTCATTCCATATGGATCATCTGAAAATAAAAAAAGCAGGCAGAAAATGTAGATTAAAGCGATCTCAGCCTCGAATGTTAACAGGCACCCAAAGCAGCAAGCAGAAACCTCCTCTGAAGGAATTTCCCTCTTCCCTAGGCCTCAAAGAATTTCCAGCAACTTCTAAGGAAGATGAGAAGCTCACAGCTAAACGTCACCATGAATATAAGGGGAAAGGACACTGAGAGCAAGAGCCAGCAGAAGTGACAGCAGAACCCACCGGCAATGACTTCTGGTTTTGAAATTGCCCAACTGAATAGAATTGTTTTTCAATAAATAAATGAGAGAATCTTTACAATTTGAGGAAAGGATAAGCAGATTTGTAAAAGAACAAACACAGAACTTCTAGAAAATAAAAGTCTGGAAATAAAATAGAAATAAAAAACTCAGTGGATATATTGAATGGCAGGCCATAGGCCACACGAAGAGACGCTTTGAGATCTGGAGGAATTCTCCAGAATACAGAGGTAGAAAACGTGAAAAAGATTAAAAGCCATAGAGGACAGAATGCAAAGGACAGAATATGTCTAACCAGAGTTTCAAAAGGTGGAGGACAAGGAATCAGGGAAGAGGCTATTTGAAGGTGTACTAGCTGAGAATGTCCCAGTACTTACGGTCAACATCAAGCCACAGCTTCAGAATTTGAACTAAGTTCCAAAGACAGAAAGCATGAATTTGGATGCTCTGAGACGAAGCCAGTGGGACGACCTCGGAGTATACCCGCGGGGCCAGAGCCCTGGGAACCAGCCTTCTGTGGACTGACAGCAGGTCCAGAGCCTCGAGGAGGCTTTGAGGAGAGTGGCATGGAGCCGTGCCGTTCTCCCGGTGGAGATGGGTGGGAACACATGGCCTGCTCCTGGGTGCAGTGGCCCGAACAGCAGCGTAGTTCTGTCTTGTCGTTTGGGGCCAATATCCTTCTGCTAAAGGGAGAGAAGAGACAGCGTCTGGCCATTGTATGAGTTAGAGAATTAAAGCACAGAGACAAGAGTCCCCAAAAAGAAGTTAAATGATGCCCCGGGATCCGGGCTCTTTCTGTTGATCTCTAGGGCAGGCACCCCTGGCGGCTGATGCGGACAGTCCAGCTCACTGCGTTCGGCACGTCAGCCTCAGTGATGGATGGAGCCTCGACAGGACTTTCAAAAGTAAAACCAAGCCACAAAAGGACATTGTTGTGCAACAGTCTCTCCTAGGCCCAGGTCTGGATGTCTTCCCTCCCGAACAAAATGCTAATTACCCATGACCGGCTGCACCTGATGACTAAGACCCGGCCGACGCGGCGTTCTGACATCTCTGTGAGTGACATGCGCATGAGTAAATCCGGGCGCGGCAGCCGTCACTGGGGACTGAAAGTGGGTCGGACACATGTTGTTCCGCGTGCAATGCGGGGAAACAGAAGCTTGGCAGAGCTGAACTGTGCGTCTGGCTCCCGTCCCACCTCTGTCTCCATCTTCTCCGTGGTCATTCCGAGGCGATTCCTTTTAAAGGGCAGGAGAAAGTGTTGGTAGGGGCTCTGTTCTCCAGCTCATCTCCACTCCAGTTCCAGGCCTATGACAGTCACGTGTTTATTTAACATCGCTAAGCCTCAGTTTTCTCACCTCTACAATGGGCTTTGTACTACCTGTTGAAATTAAACAAGACTGCATATGGCTTTATACATTTATCAATAGATGGTAAATATTACTATTATCAGGCTCGTTTCTGGCATTCCCATAGTATTATTGAATCAAATAACCAAAAGATTCTATTTGCCTATAATTAGACATGGCTGTTTTGGGATTGAGATTTTGAAGGAGGACATAGAAAATTGCCACAGGATTTCAAAAGAAAGTAGCAAGAATGTCAAAAGGAAGAGTAAAAGTGCCTATGGGGAAAAAGTGAGTTAGAGGTTTTTTTTCTTTAGATTCACATTCAACAGTGATTCTCAGCTGGGCAGCTTAACCGTTTTCTGGGTCTCAAAAACATTCTTCCTGGCTTGCCACTTACTTGCTCTTCTGGGCTATATTTGGCTCAGAGGGTTGACAGTAGAGATGATGGGACCCTGGCACAAAGAGATGATGTTTTCTTGCATGCATATTAGAGAATCCACAGTGTGGTTAGCTAGCTGGACCTTGAGTGTAACCAAATCTAAGGGATGGGACCCAGTCAGTGGCACAGCCATGACTGCTGACAATTCAAAAGTATGTCATGGACCAAATCATGTTGGGAAATTCCATTCTACACGTTTGAAGAGCAGGCACAGTGGGTGGTCCGAAGGGCTCCAGCAAGAACATGACAGTGGGAAAAGAAGGAAAGGAAAAATTACATTCAATAAAAGGGGGGAAAAATCCAAATGGTGAGTTCGTTCTGTTTGGCTGCACTGTAAGCCCTCCAGGGAACACGGTGGAACTTGAGTCATTTAAACCTTGGCTGGGAAAAGTCGTGGAGGATGTACAATAGACAGAGCTGGAGTTTGGATCAGTCTGGGGGAGGGAGCAGGAGACCCACCAGGTGATTGTACTCTGCAGTGCTCTGATCCACCAGGCGTGTCCCCTGCTGTCAGGGTCCCGCAGCTGGGGGCTGGCTTGGGCTGAGGTGACTGCCTGGCTGTGCCTGGAGACGTGCGAATGGCTAGTATGCTAACAGGGGGCCCTTCCCAAGGCCTCATTGCCTGGTTTCCTCAGACCGACTGGGATGTTTGGAAAGCTAGCATGTTCCCTCTCATAATAAATTTCACGTTTCTTGCAGTTTGTTTTATGGGGGGAAAAAATAGAGGCAGGGAGAGGATATTCCATCTGAATTTGCAGGAAATAATCTTTTTAATTAGAAGGCTGCCACACATTTTGGATTTTCCAATAGTGCTTAACGTCACTGCTGTCACATATATGTGTGGTTTTATTTTGTTTTTTAATGAAAGCACACTAGTATTAACTATTTGCTTTTCCTAGAAAGTACAGGTTAAGGTGTAATTTCTGTGAAAGTAGACCGTTTTGTCTCACCCGTGTGATCAATACTTGCTTATAGAGCATGATGTATGGAGTTTGGTTCGGAAAGTTATTTGACATCTGGAACCATCACCATAAACTTAGTATAAACCAAGATTTTATGTTCAGTATCATTCATCTCAAGTATAATGTTAGGTAAACAGAGTGTGCTCAATAATTGCACATGAGCTGATTTATTTGGTAAGTTGCCCAAAGCAATAGCAATAACTCTTCCAGGGTCTCTGCAGGAAGCAAACCCATGGGGGATTAAATCCAAGCCACTTTGGTAAAACCAGGTTGCTTTCCATTTCAGAAATACAAGAATCCAAGGTGGCCGGGGTGTGGGCGGGGGAGGGGAAACCAGATTTTACATTAAGAGACCAGGATTTGAATACCACCCGTCTCATGACTCATCAGAGGACTTAAACAATAATATCCCAGCAACCTACCCCACCCTGGCTTCAGAATTTGTGAGATCTGGGAGCTATCTCCAGGGCTCTCTACTGTCCCCCTCGCCGTGTGAAGCCGTGCCCAGCCTTGCAAACAGCCAGGTCCAAGCTGCCCCGGAACCCGTAATGCGTATCATGGCTGGCATTTCAAGGAAAAATGAAATGAGAATATTCACATTAGGAGTAGGTTATCCCGGGAGTCTTGCCGACACAACAGAGCAAAGGGGAACCAGACTAAGGTTCCGATTCGCATTCTGCCGTGGGCCGAACTTGCCGTGTGATCTCTGACAAGGCGTTCACCGTGTGTCTGAACCGAGTGTTATAGAATTGCACAGGGGTTAGTCTTGCCGTGATTACTAGCCATGATTCCCGAAGGGTACGTTTGTCTGTGGGCTTGTTTATTTGTTTGTGTGGTTAGCGACCCTAGGGTATCTTGTTCCCCAAAGGATTTACAACAGCTGAAAAATGAGACAGCACCCCGAAGAAGTCCACCCCTACCGGACTCCTTTCTCCGGCTCTCTCGATATTTAAATGTTGGTCATCAAAAGACTAGGAACTGTT
Organism: Saccopteryx bilineata; assembly: GCF_036850765.1. NCBI lineage: Eukaryota > Metazoa > Chordata > Mammalia > Chiroptera > Emballonuridae > Saccopteryx > Saccopteryx bilineata. Next base: position 22,094,597 of record NC_089490.1, on the reverse strand, counting down.
GGGTCCCCTGTTCCAACCCTGAGCCTGTTGACCTATTTTACCACGTCCCTGGGGGAAGATCACTTCACTCCCTGAAACTTGGGGTCTGCGGTGGTTTTAAAACATGTCCACAATTGTTTTTACACTCTTCCCAGAGGGAAACGATGCCTAATACAGTAATTCAAGCAATTCACTTCTGACTCATTGAAGTACAAGTGCAGCGGAGGTGATGTCGCCTAGCGGCCAAGACTGAGCCTGGTGCTCCCTCTCAGGACGGAGGGACCCGGCTGCAGAGGGACCTCCCTTGGCGACCTGAGGCCCCAGAAGCCACCTGGCTGCAGAAACCCCATAGAGACAGACACAGTGAGAGCTGTCTGTACCCTAGCCGTTCCCGTTTCCCAGCCAATAGTGAGGAGAACCTCAAGATGGTCCCGGCCACAGGCATCCTGTGACTGCAGCCTCACGAGAGGCACTGAGAGAAAGACACCCAACCAGCCTCTCCCAAAGTCCCGACACACTGAAACGGAGATATAATAAACGGCCGGTGTCATTTTAAGCCACTGAGCTCTGGAGCAGTATGTGAAGCAGCAACAGATACCTAATACAGGGACTGTCTATCTTCCCTTCTCCGAGGACCCCCTGCAGCTGGAGCGTCATCCAGGGCGGGCTCAGATGGCAACCCCACGTGCACCTTGGGAAGTGTTTCCATTACTAGAACCCAGTCCGATGGTTTTCCTGAAACAGACATGGGAATCTAAGGAGCTGAAGACTCCGATCTTTGCTACTGAGCTTGGGCAAAGCGCTTCAGTTCCTCGGGACCTCGGTCTTACCTACTATCAGTAGAAGAGCTTTTCTCCTCTCTTTGGACTTCCCAGGAGTATAAATCATACAATCTGGAACTAACTTGCAGGTCGATAAAGCACTTGAAGGCCACAGAAGGCCCTGTTTAAATTCAAGTGCTGTCACAACACATCATCTGTATAGATGCCTCCGTGGGCTCAGCACTCTCCCAGAAGGCAACGGGAAGGGAAGTCCTGGTGGTGGGTCCTGCCCCTTCCCTTCCAGCCCCTGGCCAGCCACCTCACTGGTCACTGCTCTGAGCTCCACCTTGCCTATAAAATGAGTCGACTGGCCAACATGTTCTCAATCCCTTTCCAGCTGTGGGATGCCGCTAACAAGACAGAAAGAAGAAGAGATAGATTCACTGCCTTCAGATGCTTCCAACCCAGTGGGGAGGCAGAGCTGCCCACTGCAAATACGAGACTATGGCCAATAAGTCAGTGCTGAATGAGGGGGCGCATTTGAACACAGGCTTATCCACAGATGCAAAGGCCCCCAACAGAGTAGCAGGAAAGTCATTTCTTCAGCTGCTCTTGACGGATGGTGCTATGGCCTGAATGTCTGTGTCCACCCAAACTTCATATGTTGAAACCTAACCCCCAGTGCAATGCTGTTAGGAGGTGTGGCCTTTGGCGGGTGATTGGGTCATATGGTAGAGCCCTCGTGAATGGAATTAGTGCACTTTCAAGACAAGAGATGATCTCTCTCCACCAAGTGAGGATAGAAGGAGAAGATGGCCATTTGCAAACCAGGACGAAGGCCCTTCCCAACATGGGTCAGGCGGCACCCTAATCTGGGACTTCCCAGAACTGCAAGAGATAAAAACGTCTGTTGTTTGAGCCACCTAACCTGTGGTGTCTTGTTACAGTGGCCCAAATGACTAAGATGGTGTAACAGTCATGATTCTTACTTGCAAACAACAGAAGACATTCTAGTTCACTTAAGAAAAAAGAGAATTTGATCAAGACTATAAGCAAGGCCACAAAATGTCCAGGCGAGCCAAAGTCTGAAGCCACTAGCCATAAAGTGCCCAACCGCACTAAAGGGTTTTTTGAGATGACCCCACAGCCCCTTGGCACCTAGGACTGTTTGCACTGGAAACCAGAAACTCAGTGCTTCTACACCCTCGGGCGACCAAGTGTCTCTGCTACTTCCTGTGGTTCCCCTGATGGGCTCACCACCTCCAACCCAATTCCCACGTGGACACGTCACCTACGCTACATAACACAGGGGTCTAGAGATGTGAGCTCTCTACCTTCTCCCTTCAAACTCTGGTGCTTAAAACCTAGGAGGTACCCAAAACGTGGGGACAGTATGCAGAGAGGCAACAAATGTCCCCTCCCCGAAAGATGGGCAGAGGGTGCATAAGCAGAGGACAGAGGAGGGGGAACCCTGTCCGATGGTTGAAGGGTTGAAGGAGGGGCTGGGGCAAGAAAGACTGTGGGGACAAGACCCCTCCCCTAACTGGTGCAGGGAGGGCAGGCTGAGGGGCTGAGGACCGGGGAGGCAGAGTCAGGCTGACGGGCCCTACATGTCAAGGTGCCTGTCGCCAGGCTGTCTGAGCCCCTTGCTCCTGGCTCACGCCAGCCCCGCTCTGTCGCTGGGAAGGAGCCGTTCCTCCCAGAGCTGGCGTTTCGCAGTTGGCAAGGAGCACGCGGCTGCCTCCCAGCCGCCGCCCTCCTCTTGTCCTCCCCTTTCCAACAGGGCGAATACATTTCTCTTCTGCTGCGCACGCCAACATACCTCGAATTTGCTGGCAGCAGGCACTTCTCCTGTGTTGGTTTTGGAACCTGTTAGCAGTTTGTCCCTTTCTCTTCCATCTGGGCTAGAAACGTGCCAACCAGGATTTCTCTGAATTTTTCTCTTAACTCTGGGCTGTGACCCAAGGGCATGCGCCTCTAGAACCCCTGGGTCTCAGGCTCCATGGACCCTCACGTCCACCCCCCCTCCCCGCCTCTCCCTCGGCAGCTTAGCGGGCAGTCCCGTGGTGTCGTCCCAACTTGCGGTGACCCCTCCAACTCAGTGCTCAGAGGCCGGGTTGTTACAAGGGGACATTTGAGCTTCCACTGGAAATTGGTAATATATATTCTTGGCAGCAGTCAGGACAGGCTGTGAAAATTCGTTTAGTGTTGAACTTCTTTTAAGGAGTGGGGTTTGGTTTTAGCGTACTCACCGGCAGCGGAAGTTGGGGGGGGGTCTGTGAAAAGGGGGAAAAACAGCAGAAAGCTGGAGACGAAGGAGGGTGGCAGGTGGGACCCATAGTCATGTGTCCACAGAACATCAGCGCCCGCCGCCTGGTAGGTGCGCGGTAATCATGTGCTACGTAGACAACTGGATACAATGTAGGAGCTAGCAGCACATGGACCGATTCATCAGCAAGGGTCAATCTAGGAGTCCCATCGAGTCCACCTCCTCAACCTTCTGGGTCCTTGTGACCCTCCTGCCTCCTCTTCGCAACGGCTGGGATTCCTGCTCTCGATGTCCCCCACGGGCTCCCGCCTCTGCCCCCTCCTCTCAGGGGCCTTGGCCCCCAGACACTGGCCCCTCCTGTCCGCGCTGCACACCACAGCCACAATTACGTCCTATAGACAGACCTGCTAAGTGTGGGATCCTGGATTGGACCCTGACACAGGAAAAGGACAGTAATAGGAAAACTGGGGAAATCCAGAGTCTGAAGTCCTATGAATAGTAACGCATCGATGTGGTAAAAAATGTACCGTATGCATGTAAGACATTAACAACAGGGGAAACGGGGTGGAGGGGGTACTGAACCCTGGAGCGTCTTTGCAACTTTTCTCCAAATCTAAGATTATTCTTACAACAAGAAGTTATTTAAAAGAAAAGAAAGCAAAATCTGACCGTATGATTCTCTTGCTTAAAACTGGAGTGGCCAGCCACCCCGCTCTACCCAGGATGTAGGGGTTTCCTGGGACGCCCTTACTGTTCAAACCAAGAAAGACTCCAGGGAAGCCAGATATTGGCTCACCCGCCTAAATCCTCAAATAGTTTCTCATCAGGAGACGATCAAGTCCAAATTCCTTAACGGGGCTTTCTATAGCCTGCGCCCCCACCCCAGCCTCTAGGCACCAAGCTCCCTGCAACCCTGCAACCCTGCAACCCTGCACCCCTGCACCTGCCCGCCGCCCTGGACTCCGCCATGAGCCCTCTCACAGGTGTCCAGCTGCCCCTGCCCCGGCGCTCGCTCCGTCTGTCCGTCCGTCCGTCCGTCCGTGCTGTTTCCTCCGCCCGGAAGGCCTTCTCACCCCTCTCGTCTGCCTGGTCGACACACACGGTGCTCCTGTTTCGGGTGCAGCTCCTGAAAACATCTCCCTCCACCCGAAGGAGTTGAAAGCTCCTGTCCACACAAAACCCTCACGCCGGTGTTCACAGCAGCTTTGTTTGTAACTGTCAAAACCTGGAAGCAACCAAGACGTCCTTCAGTGGGTGAATGAATCAATAAGTTGGTACATCCAGACAACGGAATTTTACTGAGCGCTAAAAAGAAATGAGGTCTGCAGAACTAAGTGGGACAACGAGGTGACGCTTCTCTCCCTCTCTCTCTCCGTTCCTCCCTCCCTCTCTCTCTCTCTCTCTCTCTTTCCCATATTGATGGGAAAAAAATTTAAAAAAGAAATGTGCCATCATGGAAAGATATGGAGGAAACTTAAATGTACATTACTACGTGAAAGGAGAAAATCACCAAAGGTTACATACGGTGTGATTCCAATTACATGACATTCTGGAAAAGGTGAACTGTGGACACAGTAAAAAGACCCATCAGTGTTGTTAGGGGTCGTGGGGGGGGGTGTGTGTGTGTGACTGGTGGGTTGTTAGGGCAGGGAAACTATCTTGTTCGATCCTGCAGTGGTGGACACGTGTCATTACACATTTGTTAAAACCCATAGGGTGTACACCAGGAGTGGACTGTGATGTACACCGTGGACTCTGAGTGATGATGATGTGTCCATCAGTGCAGCTTCATCAGCAATGATGAACAGTGGACCACTCTGGCGGGGGCTGTTGGCAATGGGCCAGGCTGTGCCTGTGAGGGGACAGTGGGTGTATGGGAAATCTCTGCACCATCTATTTTGCTGTGAACTCGAGAAAATAAAGTCTATTTTTTTTAATTTTTTTAAACCCACCTTGCTCCACACATCTGCCTCACTTCCTCCCATAGACTTGGCCCGGCTCTTGTCTGGTTTCTCCACCCACCCTTCTTCTCATGTGTGAAGACTCAGCAGGGATGTACAATATTAAACCTCCTGGGTCCCATGCCTTTTGCTCCCCGCCCACCAGGAGCTCACAGAGCAAGGACCACATCAGAATCACTTCTGCCCCCCAGAGCCCAAAGCACTTTTCGGGTCCTGGTGATTTAATATGTTTTTCTCGATGAGTCAGACTTACTGATTACCTACTCTGTGCCAGACACCCTCCCTCCCTCCTGAACGTTTATGATGTCTGAAGGGTTCTTTGCTCCCTTCAGCTAAAAGAAATCGTCTCTTGCTCTGATGTCCTATGTACTAATTGGCCTATTTCCTTGTCACAAAACAGGTGGAGTACTCACAGGGATGCCTATATATTCACTGTGTGCTTCTAACGGCTCATCAGGAGTCCCTGCCCTCTGGGTCGTGCTGGGCAAGGCTTACACTGTCCTCCCTTGACGCCCCGCCTTGGTCCTGACCTCCCATGTGACACCTGACCTGCCTCTCCCTTACTCGCTGAGCTGTCTTCCCATTTATGGCCTCATCGGACCCTGACCCTGGAGCCTGGACAAGCACTCCTGATGCCGGTCCTTCCTTTCTCTCCTTGACCACAGCTCAGTCTCCCTCGGTCCTCCGATGCCCTGGGGTAACATCCGCGCCATGAGAGGCTGATCTGTTTTCTGTTGGGTGTGGCCCCGCATGCAGGCTCCTCTGGCTTGCCCAAACCCGAGTGTAGGACCCAAGAGTTCGGCCCGAAGGCCACTCTCGCCAAAGGCTCCCCTGGCTCCCACTTCCACAGAGCAGGTGCATGTCCTGGCTGCTTCTTACTCAGCATCGCCACGGGGTCAGATGCCATGGGCCGCTCTCCTGGCCCAGTCCTGTGACAAGGACAGCTATGGAGCAGGGCATGTGAAGCACTTCTATGCGCTTTATTTAGGATATCTTACATGTTGTGCTCTGTTCTGGGACAGGACAAAGACTGCTTCCTGCTCACCAGGCAGCCCAGCTCAGTGGACAGTCAACCTAGCAAAAGAGCGCCAGCCTGCCCCAGAAATCCTCCCTGTGAGTTCATTTCTCAGAATGCACCAACATCCAGAGTGTGCATCCCCTGGAACCCTTCCAGTTAGCAGGTCCAACCAACTCTAGACTTCTACTTCATAGAAACATTCACACACAAGCCCCACGGTGTGTGTACAGGGAGTCTCTGAGAGTGAAATGCTGGGAATAATCTACATGTCCTCAACAAGAAAAGACGTACATAAATTGAGGGAAATTCATGCAAGGAAATACTGAAAAGCCATTAAAACAGCGAGGTGACCTACATGTATTCACAGGAAGAGATCACCTGCATAGAATCCATGTCAGAGGTCTGCAAGCTGACTCTCCCGAGCCAAAGCCCACCCCCTACACTGTGCTTGCACCGCCCACGGTCTCAGAGTGGCTTTTACATGTCTCAGTGGTTGAATAAAATCCAAAGAAGAGCGCTGTTCTGTGATGTGTGAAAATGACAGGAAGTCCACACTGCCGTGTCTATAAAGAACGCTCCATTGGAACGCAGCCATGTCCAGTCAGCTCCAGACTGTCTACGGCTGACTTCTTGATACAGTGGCAGTTGAGATGTGACAAAGACCACATGGTTCACAAGGCCAAAGATGTTTGTTTTCTGGCCTTTTACAGAAAAAGCTTGCTGACCTTAGTCTAGGAGGTGATAAAAGATGATATTTGTAGCTATACACTATCCTTTAATAAAATACACTCATAAAAATTATATATATAACACACACACACACACACACACACACACATATATGTTCAGTATGTAAACTGATAGGACAAGGTCTGAGACAACAGACCGTAAACTGTTAACAACGGTTCCCTATGAGAGGAGCAGGACTGCAGAAGGAAGGATGGAGAAAGGGTGATAACCTGTCTTATTACATATGTATGTAGTCCTTTGATGTTTACACTGAATATATGGATACGCGCATGTCCAGTGGGCTCCTGTTATTTGTAGTAGTTATGGTCTATAACATCAGTGTCGACACTAAAATGGGGAATACTGAACCATTGCTTCTAGGGAAATACAGGGTTAGGTTCCTACAAGCTTCTGGTCACCTTTTCATCAACTGATCAACACATGACCTTGTTTTACGTGTGCATCTGTTTAAGACACCTTATTTGCCGTATGTTATTGACTCACTAACATTGAACTCACCGCAATGGCAGCTTTATAACCCACGTCTGAATGAAGCTTTCCTGACACGTGTTCTCTCTCCGAGGCCCATCACAGCCTTCCTGGCTCTTAGGACCACTAGACTTTCAACACTACACATAGGGACCATTTTAAACAACAAAATCACCAGCATAGAACACAGAACTGCAAAAACCATGGCACTCAATAGATCGGGAAACTGATACTTGTTTACAGCATATGAGATCTGAAACAAGTGTCACCCTGTTTAACCTCAGCTGGGAATGTGCCCACTGGGTGACTCAAAGTTTTTGCTACTCTGCCCATGTGCACAAGTGGCTGTAGAAACACCACATGTACCAATTTGTGGGTTACAAACAAAATTTAGTGAGTAGGCAAATTTACAACTATGGAATTGGTGAATAATGAGACTTGAATATATATACACAAGCGTTGCTTTTCTACTTAAACAATCATTTTTTTAAAAAAAAGTTTAATGTTTGCCCTTGGCCACACAGTTGGCGCCAAAGTCTATCTCTGTGCAGAGTGTCTCTAACCATACCTCTGATGGAGATGTTCATTTTTACATAAAGGAGCCAATCTTTTGCCAAGACCCCCCCCCCCGCCCCGCCCCGAATAGGGCCGAGACGGCCCGAGGCAGAGAACACATCAAAACTTCCTCGTGCTGGTTTCCACTGTTGAAGGGTAGACTTCTTGGGTATCTATGAACAGCTGTTTCTTGAGGATTGGCAAAAAGGCACACGAAAGCCCTGGTCACACACACAGTCAGGCCAGCCGGAGGCGTGCGGTGAAGTGTGTCTCTCCTCACCGGGACGTCCACTTCTTCGTGCACACGTTTATTCCTCCCACTCGTGTATTCACACCCTTCATCTGCGCAGTCAATGCATTCACGCTCTCTTTGCACCCACTTCATAAACCGTGATCCAGGGCAGAACGTCTTGCTCTGTTTTGCCCTTTGCCCCCTCGGCACCCTGCCTTCCGGGCCGAGTTGGAGTGATGAGCACTATTGGATCAGCATGACGGGAATGAATTCTTCCACGGACCCCGGTTGGCCGGCTCACGAGAGTCCCCTGACAGTGAAGGGAGCAGTCAAGTGGGATCCCGGTTGGGATGTTGTGAGCTCCCCACTCTCTCACCCCAGCTTCCCAACCTCCTTCCAGAACTGCCACCCAGTGGGCCACCATGGCCTGACATGGCTCAATGGGCTGGAGCATAAAAGAGCAGAGGCGAACGGGCACCTGGGGGCTGCTGGAGAGAGGTGCACCATTCAAGCAATATTGCTCCCAGTGGGAAAAGCAACTATACATCTCTTCTCCTAAATGAAAAGTGTAAATTCACACTGCCTATGGTACAAAATTCTATCTACTCTTCAATTGTCTAACAGGTTTTCTTCTTCTTCCTTCCTTTCTTTCTTTTCTTTTTTTAAGTGAGAGGAGGGGAGATAGAGAGACAGACTCTCACATGCACCCCAACCAAGATTCACCCAGCAACCCCCTGTCTAGGGCCGATGCTCAAATCAACCTTGCTATTCCCAGAGCCTGAGGCTGATGCTAGAACTAATTGAGTCACTTCTGAGACAGGGAAAGAGAGAGGGAAGGGGGAGAAAGAGAGGAAGAGAAGCAGATGGTCACTTCTTATGTGTGCCCTGAATGGGGATTGAACCAGTCACGTGCACAGGCTGGGCCAGTGCTCTATCCACTGAGACAACTGGCCAGGGCCATCTAACAGGTTTTTAATCATTGACTTGTCTTTCCAAGGACCTTTTTAAAGTCCTATGAGTAATGGTGTACCTTCCAGCAACTCAGGCTGCCACAGAGCTCACAGAAGAGCTAATGGACAGCGGTCAGCACCAGTTAATAGGTGCACATCAGAACAGAGTTCAGGGCCACAAAACAGGATGGAGAAACATAGCCAGGCCCACATAAAATAAACTCTCAGCCTGACCAGGGGTTATGGAAGGAACACTTAGACTATTGGGGTTGGGGATGTGAAGCCCAGTCCTCAGAGAATACTGGACAACCCCCATCCCCCCACCCCACACACACACCTGCAGTCAGGGCTCGTGCAAAGCTCTGTTGCCATCTTGTGGTGAGCAGAGGTGGGCCTTGGAGTTCTCACTGACTTCTCCAGCCTCTTCTCACATAACAGGCTCCCCAGGGGCTTACAAGTGTTCCTGGAACTGCAGTCCTTCTTTAGAGCATTGGCTGCTCAACCTCCTCTGACATCGGGGCCTGGACCAGGCGTCACTGGAGATCAGCTGCAGGGCTGGAGGAGAGACTCCTTCCCAGGTCTGCCCCTCTTCTGTACGACTGTCCCTGCATTGCAAGCCCTCAGCCCCCTCCCAGCTCTTACATGCTGTTTATACTGCCACTGGCCCAGGGGCACAATCAAGTCCACTCCTCAGGATGGCCAGCTGCAGCCTTCATAGCCACTGTGTCAGCTCTGGGTAAGACTCATGTTGCCTGTCACAAAAGTAGCATTGTGTCTTCCTGTAGGATGTGGAAGCTCATCTGTTTCCTCCTGGGCTCTTGAGCAGAACACACTCCTCTATTCCACCTGTTACCACTCTAGAATGCTCTCCTATTCCCTCTGCCACCATTGTTCTCTCTGTCACCATTCTAGAATACCCTCCTCACTCTCTCTGTCACCATTCTAGAATACCCTCCTCATTCTCTCTGCCACCATTCCAGAATACCCTCCTCACTCTCTCTGCCACCATTCTAGAATACCTTCCTTGTTCTCTCTGTCACCATTCTAGAATACCCTCCTCACTCTCTCTGCCACCATTCTAGAATACCCTCCTTGTTCTCTCTGTCACCATTCTAGAATACCCTCCTTGTTCTCTCTGCCACCATTCTAGAATACCCTCCTCATTCTCTCTGCCACCATTCTAGAATACCCTCCTTGTTCTCTCTGTCATTGTTCTAGAATACCCTCCTTGTTCTCTCTGCCACCATTCTAAAATACCCTCCTTGTTCTCTCTGCCACCATTCCAGAATACCCTCCTCGTTCTCTCTGCCACCATTCTAAAATACCCTCCTCATTCTCTCTGTCATCATTCTAGAATACCCTCTTCACTCTCTCTGCCACCATTCTAGAATACCCTCCTTGTTCTCTCTGTCACCATTCTAGAATACCCTCCTTGTTCTCTCTGTCACCATTCTAGAATACCCTCCTTGTTCTCTCTGTCATCATTCTAGAATACCCTCCTTGTTCTCACCTCCTCACCCCCTCTGTCACCAGCGGTGCTTTGTCTTGGAACCCAGCCAGCAGCCTTCATCCCTGGCCCTGTCCACACTGTCTCATGCTCACACCAGGTGTTGTCCCTGTGACTGTCCCTGATCAGCCACACCGGAGCTCCTAGAACAATGCAGGCTCCTCCTGTGTGTCTTGTGCTGAGGTGGTCAGATCCAGGAGGCTTGGCCCTGCTGTGTGCTGAGTGGGGAAGTTCGTTTGTTTTTCACACTTACCAGAGAGACTGTTGCCCAGACCAACACAGGTTGAGGTGAATAGGAAGCAGGGACAGAGTATCAGGGGCCTGGAGTTGTCATCATTGTACTATGGGGGAAAACAAGTCCAATCTGGGGAGTCCAGCATGTCTCCAGGAGCACTGGAACCAATACATGACACTTCTACACCTGAAGTACTAAGGATGACCTCAGAGTTACTGCACTCATTTTGTAGGTGGGAAAACCAAGGTCTGAGGGTCATCTGTGTTGTTGATGGCTTTAGTATTAATATTATTTATGTACATATACTACACACACACACACACACACACACACATATCTATTCCCCCTTTTACTTCTCCACCATCTGTCTTGATGCCCATCAGCTCTGTGGGGCAGAGAGGCTGGACCAACTGTCCCCCAGCCCATGCCATAGCTCTGCTAGGACACAGCTTCTGCGTGTCTGACTGGCAACACTGCTGGTTGCTAAACTGCTTTCATTTCCAACTCACTCTCTCATTGCTTTACTTACAAAGTCCAAGGGAACCTGCCCCACCTCACGCCCACATAATGCCTGTGTCCCAGGGGAATCGGACCCCAGCAGTTAGGGGGACTCAACTCTCCTTGCCTGTGCTAGGTTCAGAATCCTGAGTGAAGCTAATCAGCCAAGGATGTCAGCCAAGTGGCTGCTCTTAATCCGGGCAGTCTCTTAAAATATACCAGTTCAGACTGAAGGAGGAAAGGTTTCCTCTTTTCCTGCCTGGCCATGGCCAAAGAAGCAGGAATCGGAGCTGGTGCGGGCAGCCATATTGCAGCCATATTGCAGCCATGTTGCAGCCATGCAGGGAGGCGGCCTCAGGAGCAGAATCAGAAGGCAGAGCAGGGGGAATTACAGGAAAACAAAGCTAGCTCCCTGATCATACCCTACCTGAAAGCCTGGCCCTGGGTTACTTGTTAGATCATATAGTAAATTCCTTATTGTTCAAGTCAGTTTGCATTGACCTTTCTTGTCCTCGAATCGAAAAGCATCCTAATGGGCACATCTGGACGGACACGCCTTCACCCACTTTCACTGTTAGACTTCTCCTTCCCTTCCTTTGGCTTTGTTGGAGCCAAGTCAGCACACACTGAAAGGGCCAGGGCAGACCAAATGTGCCTTCTGGACACCACAAATGTCTTTGTGGTATCTTAAGGCTTTAAAAGCGGTGCAGGGATCTGCGGCCTAGTTCAGTCCTGCTTCCCATTAGGATAAACACATCCCTCAGCTAGGCGACTCATGTAACACTCCCGAAATAGCCTACCCGCCAAGAGAAAAGGCACTCTATTTGACAGGCTTCCATAGCCATATCATTATCATCTAATCCCTTTTATCCACCCCTTTCCCTTGCCTGGAACTCAAATTGCATCCTTACAATGTCTAAATAGCAGTTCGGGAATCTTTAGTGATGCTACACTCGATACGGAGCTGGGAAAATCCATGTCAAAAGCCCAACTTCAGAGAAATCTGGGGGAGGGGTGGAAGGGACATTTTCCCTCCAAGTATTTCTCTGTGAAAAAGGATGGGTTGAAATCACTTGACAACAGATTCCATTTCAATGCTTAGAACCCCAGCTTTCCACTTCAGAACCAATGCCACCAACCCCGCAGACCTCGCCTGGTCACCCACGTGTGACTATCTGCCCTGGGCCCTGGCAAGTGACTTTTCATTCTGGCTCCATTCTCATAGGGCAGGGTGAGCACAGCCGTGCATGGGTGTGGATGCCCAGGGGCTCCAGGAGAAGTCAGTGCCATGCAAGGAGACAGCCCCCAGAACAAATAATGATGGCACCTAAAAATGCCAACTGGTAAGGAACAGGTCAGCACTATTCCTGTGCAGGCTGCTCAGGGTGGTCACAGATAGTACCAGAGTAAAACAAAGGAAACTCTCCATGGACGGTCTGCACGTGGGGTGTTGAGGGCTGAGGCATCTGAACTAGCAATTTTGGAAATGGGTGAGTTCTATTCACCCAGGGCTGGCTCTGAGCAAAGCTGGGAGCTGGTGGGAGTTTGTCTCCCGTGCCCGGTCCCCCCACACCTCAGGGCGCATCTTTCACTCTTCCTGTTCCCCTTACTGACACCTACTCCAGATCCTTCCTGGACCTGAGTGAGACACTCCAGAGTCAAGGAATAAGGAGAAGCCCAGGGAGGCAGCCGGGATGTAAGAACATTAAAGGGCGTGGTCTAAAGGGAACAAAGCGTCCTTCAGCCAAGTCCATTTCCAACAGCAGAGGGGAGGACTTGGTGGGAGAGGAGAGCAAGCTCTCTCCCTTGAGCCTCTATCAGTTCCTCCCAGCCACTATGCTCACACTATCTCCCCACAACCTCACAAGAATTGCGTATTATGGAGATCATTGGCCCCAATTTACAGACGAGAATACTGAGACTGAGAAAGTCAAGAAACTTTCCCAGGGTCAAACTGCTAAGTAAGTGGCCAGCAGGATTCAGCTGGGTCTTTCTACCACTGGAGGCCTGGCGAGTTCCACTATCTGCCCTACTTGCCTTCTTAGGTGAGGTGGGCTCTGACCTTTCTTATTGCCTTTTAAATTGACCTTGGGAAGCAAATAACAACTTCCCAGATGGGACCCCAAATATGCAGGATTGGGCAGGGACTGGAAGTCACAGGCCTAAAATCAATCTTTTCTCTTCCTGCGAGAGTCTCCTAATCAATGCTGGGCAGCATGAGCCATCCCAGAAAAAAAAAAAAAAAGCAGTATGAAACTTTCTAGAAAGTCACTAAGTCCTGAGTTTACAGGGGCTTGTTGGAGTACCCCAGACTTCCACCCTTCACTTCCTGTCATTGTTTATCTTCTAGAGTAGCGACGACCACTTCCTCAAGCCTCCCGTCCAGCCCACCACGTTTCCCCTCATCCCTACAGTCTTCCTCGCCCTTTGCTTCTGAGGACCCCCTGTCCTGAAACACACACGCACACGCACATGCAGGCATGCACGTACATGTGCTCGCACACACACCACACACACGACTCAGTTTCTTTTGAGACCAAAATATATGAGCTTACTAATTATATTTTCTTCTAGATTTCTAGAGTACTAAAAAAAAGATCCTTAATGCCACACTTTGGGTTGAGGGAAATTTCAGTCATCAAGATGAAGTAACAGAGAAGCAGAGAAGATCTGTTCCTCATGAAGAAGGTTTGGGGACAGGCGGCTTTTCTGAGGGCACGCGTGTGTCCCGACGGCTCCCCTCGCGTGTGTGCTGTGGGTGGGCATTGTCCTGGAGGGCGTGCTCTCGTGTGTCTCTGTGCCTGAGTGTGTGTGCCAAGAGACCCAGGGGCTCCTTGTCCGGTCAGAAGCAGGCAGCAGGAAATCTGCATTTAATTGCAAATGTTGTCAAAATAATCCCACAGAAGACCTCACTAGCCCTGGAACTATGTGGCCTTGACTTTGTGCCTGAGTGTGGGACATCTTTCTGCTAGAATGCTTACAAAGCTGTAAACTTTAAGTCAAATTTTCTTCAAGAACATGTCTTCTCTCATTAGGATGATGTCGCTTCTGAAGGCGTTCTCGGCCTTTCCCGGGAAAAGACGAAGGGGTGAGGGTGGGCATGGGGGACTCTCAGGGTGAAAGAGCAGGACAGGGAGGCCGCCTAGAGCTCGCTGCCACTGCCGTAAGGGTGTCTTTGTTCTTAATTATTCGTGTCTTCGGCCACAGCGAAACCAGCCTCTCTCTGGAGTTTAAACTCAGAGAAAGTGTTCTCTGCGTTTCAGCCTTCTCTCTACCTCCCAGACGGCAATCATTCCCCATTTTTAAACTTTGTTTTTAATTTTTATTTTTTAATCTCTATTGAATGTATTGAGGTGACATTGGTTAATAAAATTATATAGGTTTCAGGTGTACAATTCTATAACACATCATCCGTATGTTGTACTGTGTGTTCCCCACCCCAAGTCACATCTCCTCCATCACCATCTACTCCCTTGATCCTCCTCTACCTCCCCCCACCCCTTCCCCTCTGGTGGTCATCATGCTGTTGTCTGTGCTGATGAGTTTTTCTATTTGACGAACCCCTTCACCTTTCTCACCCATCCCCCCTAATGTCCCTCCCCTCTGAGAGCTGTCAGCTTGTTCTCTGTGTCTGTGAGTCTGTTTCTATTTTGTTTGTTAGTTTATTTTGTTCATTAGATTCCAGATATAAGTGGAATCACATGGTACTTGTCTTTCTCTGCCTGGCTTCTTTCCCTTTAGTATAATACTCTCCAGGTCCATCCATGCTGTCACAAAGGGTCTGAATGCCTTCTCTTTTTATGGCCAAGTAGTATTCCACTGTGTCAATGCACCACAGCTTTATTACCCACTCATCCACTGAGGGACTTTTGGACCGCTTCTAGATTGGGCTGTTATAAATAATGCTGCAGTGAACATAGGGTGCATCTATTCTTTCAAATTAATGTTTCAGGTTTTTTAAAAATACAATCCCAGGAGTGGAATTGCTGCTCTGAGCAAAGTGGGAATAGAAAGAACATATCTCAACATAATGAAGGCAATATATTAACCTACAGCCAACATCATACCCAGTGGGCAAAAACTAAAAGTGTTTCCCTTAAGATAGGGGACAGGATAGGAATGTCACCACTCTTATTCAACACAATGAGGAAAGTCCTAGCCACAGCAATCAGATACAAAGAAGAAAAAAATTGGAAAGGAAGAAGTAAAACTGACATTATTTGCAGATGACTTATACTGTTTATAGAGAACCCTAAAGATTCTACCACAAAAAGCATTAAGACTGAATTCAGTAAAGTAGCAACATACAAAATAAATTTCCAGAAAACAGTTGCATTTTTATACACCAATAATGAATTGTCAGAAAGGGAAACTAAGAAAACAATACCATTTACAACTGCATTAAAAAACAAACAAAAAAAAAAAACCCACCTAGGAATAAATTTAATCAAAGATGTTAAAGACCGGTACGTGGAAAATTATAAAACACTAAAGAAAGAAATGGCCTGACCAGGCGGTGGTGCAGTGGATAGAGTGTCGGATGGGATGTGGAGGACTCAGGTTCGAGACCCCGAGGTCACCAGCTTGAGCACAGGCTCATCTGGTTTGAGCAAAGCTCACCAGCTTGGACCCAAGGTCTCTGGCTTGAGCAAGGGGTTACTTGGTCTGCTGAAGGCCCATGGTCAAGGCACATATGAGAAAGCAATTAATGAACAACTAAGGTGTCGCAACAAAAAACTGATGATTGATGCTTCTGATCTCTCTGTGTTCTTGTCTGTCTGTCCCTGTCTATCCCTCTCTCTGTCTCTGAAAAGAAAGAAAGAAAGAAAGAAAGAAAGAAAGAAAGAAAGAAAGAAAGAAATGAAATGAAATGAAAGAAGATACAAATAAGTGGAAGCACCCACTTTGTTATTGGATAGAAAGAATTAACATCATTAAAATGTCCATACTACCCAAAGCAATCTATAGATTAAACACAATTTCTATCAAAATACCAATGGTGTATTTCACAGAAGTAGAACAAATATTCCAAAAGTTTATATAGAACCACAAAAGACCCCAAATAGCTGCAGCAATCTTGAGAAAGAGAATGTAGTTGGAGGAATCACACTACCTGATATCAAACTATACAGTAAAGTCACAGTAATCAAAATAGCATAATACTGGCATAAAAACTGACACACCAATCAATGGAAGAGAATAGAGATTCCAGAAATAAAATCCCCACCTATATGGTCAATTCATATTGGACAAAGGAGGCAAGAACATACAATGGGGTAAAGGCAGTCTATTAAATAAAGGGTGTTGAGAAAATTGGACAGATCAGATACCTGCACAAAAATGAAACTAGGCCTTTCCCCATTTGAAGATTTTTTTATTGCTTCTCAACCACCTTTCATGCTGCTGAATGGTTCTCCATGCTCAGTGAAGAAAACAGCACAGTGGGATTTTACTTTATTTTTTTGAGTGCTGACTTGTCCTCTACCTCCAAGGGAAATGCATGTCCCAGGGAGCATTTCAGGCCAAACAGTCTGCCCTCTGGGGGCATCGCTGTGCCCTCAGCTAGGGCCGAAAAAAGGCCCCCAGTGTCTGCTAGTCACAGAGCTGCCTCTGGGCCTGCATTGACTGTACTTTCAAAAGAAGGGAAACAAGAAACTGCTTCTAGAAGACTTCTGAGAAGGCGCTTGGGCCCAAGGACTTCCCTTCCAACTCCCCACCCCTCAGGAAATCCATAGGTGGGCACCCCTCCTGGACTTTCAAACACAGATTTAGCCTACATGGGCTGATGCCAGCCCCCCAGCTCACCACCCGGGTCCAAAATAAATTAACACCTCCTCATTTCTGTCCTATTAATCAGTCAGTCTGAGGAAAAACAAGCCAGCCGAGCTCAGCCAGTTGGACAGGCCACAGAATACATGTTTTCAGATATTTTTAAATTAATTTTATTTCCTGCTCATATTTTTAATTTCGCTTCCGTTACCAAAATGTAGCTGTGCTGCGCCTCTTGTAAGGAACACTGCAAATTCTATAGTTAGACTCGCCTCGCCAGCCCACCCCCAGCTCCAGGCTTCCTTTGCAGACCCAGCACCACCCTCCGCCCAGGCTGTGGCTCTGGGGGCAAGGAGGGCCCCCGCCCCTGTCTCCTTTAGGCTCTAGTCTGTAGCTCCAGACCCCCACCCTTACTGAACCTTAACTCTCACTTCCTGGCTCAGTTTGGACCGTGTTTGGGGCACCCTGAGACCAGAACCCTCTCCCCAGCCTGGGGGATCGAGGTGCCAGGGCTCAGGCGGGCTCCCTCGCTGCCCGGCTCTCCTCCCTGCTCCTCCTCTGTTTGAGTCTCACCCTCTTTCACTCGGAGCCTCTTCAAAACACAAAGAACCTAAAGAGCAGCTCAAGAAGTTTAAAAGAAACTTTAAGAAAACTACAGACCAATATCTCTAATGAATACAGATGAAAAAAATCCTAAACAAAACACTAGCGAATCGAATACAACACATTAAAAAAATATATGTCATGCCCTGGCCGGTTGGCTCAGTGGTAGAGCGTCGGCCTGGCGTGCAGGGGACCCGGGTTCGATTCCCGGCCAGGACACATAGGAGAAGCGCCCATTTGCTTCTCCACCCCCACCCCCTCCTTCCTCTCTGTCTCTCTCTCTTCCCCTCCCGCAGCCAAGGCTCCATTGGAGCAAAGATGGCCCGGGAGCTGGGGATGGCCTTGGCCTCTGCCCCAGGCGCTAGAGTGGCTCTGGTCGTGGCAGAGTGACCCCCGGAGGGGCAGAGCATTGCCCCCTGGTGGGCAGAGCATCGCCCCTGGTGGGCGTGCCGGGTGGATCCCGGTCGGGCGCATGCGGGAGTCTGTCTGACTGTCTCTCTCCATTTCCAGCTTCAGAAAAATATAAAAAAAAAAAATGTCATGATCAAGTGACGGCCACCACTACGGCAGCCTGGACCATGCAGGTTCACACTGGATTTGGACAGTCAGTAAAGAAACAACAGAGCCAAAAACTGATGGGCCATCATCTTTAATCCTAGCTTGCACCTGGCGGGCAAGTAAAAACACACACTGGGCTCCAAAACCCACTCATTCAGGAGATTCATTCTAGGAGCACAAGGACAGTTCAATATACAGAAATCAGTCAATGTAATTGTTGGGCAAATGAGTTTGTAAAATTTGTATTTTTTGAGTTTGCTCACTTTTATTGTTAAAAAATGGCCCTGGGCAGCCAGTGTGTGCTTGCTCTCAGAGCGAGGCAGTTGATTGCCAATTGCAGATTGTATTCCTGCTTGGGAGGGGCCATTGTCTTGCTAATGTTTGCTGAAGGAGGGGTCTTTGTGGGCCCAGGCAGTTTTGCAGGGAGAGCAGGGAGAATGCAGAGTGCTGCAGAAGAAGCCAGGTTTTGCAGAGAAGCAGAGGAGTGCTGAGGGGCTTTGGGAGCCCTACTGAGGCTTGTGGGGGCCTTTTATTCTAGGAGGAACCAGAGAAGATTCTCCTGGCTGCGGACCCAGAGAATGCATCAGGGCTTTGGGAGCTCTGAATGAGAGGGAAGTGTTTTCCCTGCCTGTTTGCTGTTTGGCTGGTGCGAGACATTAATAAAGGAAGGGCCCACCATTTTTTGGCTCCAGTGTTTCTTTACTATCTGTCCGAATTCAATGAGAACCTGCATGGCCATGACGGTGGCAGTGGCAGCCCCTGGCCTTACAGTGATACACCACATCAACAAAACAAAGAACAAAAATCATACGATCCTATAATAGATGTAAAAAGGCATTCGATAAGATACAACATCTTTATGTTTAAAACATTCAATAAAATCAGAATAGAAAGAAAGTAGCTCAACATAATAAAGGCCATATATGACAAGCCATCAGCTAATATCATACTAAATGGTGAAAAAATGAGGGCTTTTCCTCTAAAATCAGGAACAAGATAAGGCTGCCCACTCTCTCTACTCTTACTCAACAGAATTCTGGAAATTTTAGCCAGAGCAATCAGGCAAGAAAAAGAAATAAAAGGCATTCTGTGAATCCGGTATCCACGGCCACCACTACGGCAGCCTGGACCATGCAGGTTCACACTGGATTTGGACAGTCAGTAAAGAAACAACGGAGCCAAAAACTGATGGGCCATCATCTTTAATCCTAGCTTGCACCCGGCGGGCAAGTAAAAACACACACTGGGCTCCAAAACCCACTCATTCAGTGCTCACAAAACTAGTGACTTTATCTGAGTTTCCTAGAATCAAAGGTTTCTAGATCACCAGACTTATTCACCTCTGTTCCCCATCTCATTCCTTCTCCCTGCACAAACTCTGCACAAACTGGCTTCTCACTCAACTCTCCGCCATCTTGGCTGCTTCTCCTGGCCTCTTCCACGTGGCCTTTCTCTGCTCTCTGCTCTGCTTTCTCTGCTCTCTAATGCTAATCTCAGGAACCAAGAGAGCAAGCTCCCATTCTGCCACCATTTTATAGTGTAGAAATCAAAACCTTTAATCCAATATACAAAATAGGGAAGTCTCTAATACAAAGTCACTTATCTGAGGCATGATGGGATTGTACCACCCACATAAAAATGGTGGGAAGGGCTTAGTCCTAAAACCAAGACCCAGGCTACAAGGATCCTGCCTACCCACAGCCTGCCCCCAACACATATTAATATCACCTGGGCAACAGGCTTCCATGTGGGTAGCGCCATCTTTAACAAAGTGAGCATAATATATTTTATCTGCCCAACACATTCATATTGGGAAAGAAGAAGAAAAGGTATCACTTTTTGCAGATGACATGATCCTGTATATAGAAAACCCCAGAGATTCCACTGAAAAACTATTAGAAACAATGATCCCATACAGTAAAGTCACAGGATCCAAAATCAATATACAAAACTCTATTGCTTTCTTATATGCCAATGATGAAACTTTGGGAAATAAACTCAAAAAAACAGTTTCTTTTACAATTACAACAACAACAACAATATACTTAGGGATCAATTTAACAAAGGATCTGAAGGACCTATATACTGAAAACTACAAAGCATCATTGAAAGAAATTGAAAAAGAAACAATAAAATAAAAAAATATTACATGTTCATGTATTGGAAGAATCAACATAGTTAAAATGACCATATTACCCAAAGCAATATACAAATTTAATGCAATCCCCATCAAAATCCCAATGTCATTTTTTAAAGAAATAACACAAAAAATCACCAGATTTGTATAGAACCATAAAAAAACCCAAATAGTCAAAGCAGTCCTGAGAAAAAAGAATGAACTTGGAGGTATTACACTACCTGACTTCAAATTATATTACAGAGCCACGATAATCAAAACAGCATGGTATTGGTAGAAAAATAGACACAAAGACCAACAGAACAGAATCAAGAGCCCAGAAATAAAACCACACATATATGGAAAAATAATCTTTGACAAAGGGGCCAAAACCACAAAATGGAGGAAAAAAGGCCTCTTCAATTAATGGTGCTGGGAAAATCGGAAAGCCACATCAAAAGAATAAAACTTGACTACAGTTTGTCCCCCTGCACAAAAATTAATTAAAAATAGATCAAATATCTAAATATAAGATCTGAAGCAATAAATTACATAGAAAAAACATAGGTACTAAACTCATGGCCCTTGGTTTAGAGAACATTTTATGAATTTGACCCCAAAAGAAAGGGAAGTAAAGGCAAAAATAAATGAACGGGATTATTTCAAACTAAAAGTTTTCTGCATAGGAAAAGAAACTGACAACAAAACAAATAGACAGCCAAATAAATGGGAGCTGATATTTGTAAACAACAGCTCCGATAAGGGGTTAACATCTAAAATATATAAAGAACTCACAAAGCTCAGCAACAAACAAGCAAACAATCCAATTTAAAAATGAGAGAGAACCAGAACACACACTTCTCCCAAGAAGACATACAAATGGCCAACAGATACATGAAAAAATAATCATCTTCACTAGCTATTAGAGAAATGCAAATCAAAACTACAATGAGATACCACCTCGCACCTGTTAGATTAGCTATTATCAACAAGATAGGTAATAACAGGTGTTGGAGAGGCTGTGGAGAAAAAGGAACCCTCGCCTGACCTGTGGTGGCGCAGTGGATAAAGCGTTGACCTGGAATGCTGAGGTCGCCGGTTCAAAACCCTGGGCTTGCACGGTCAAGGCACATATGGGAGTTGAAGCTTTCTGCTCCTTCCCCCCCTTCTCTCTCTCTCTCTCTCTCTCTCTCTCTCTCTCTCTCTCAATCTCTCTCTCTCCTCTAAAATGAATAAATAAAGAAAAATAATTAAAAAAAAAAAAGAAAGAAAAAGGAACCCTCATTCACTGCAGGTGGGAATGTAAATTAGTACAACCGTTATGGAAGAAAGTATGGTGGTTCCTCAAAAAACTAAGAATAGAACTACCTTATGACCCAGCAATCCCTCTACTGGGTTTATATCCCTAAAACTCAAAAACATTGGCACATAAAGACACACGCACCTCCATGTTCATCACAGCATTATTCATAGTGGCCAAGACATGGAAACAACCAAAGTGTTCCTCAATAGACAATTGGATAAAGAAGATATGGTACATATAAGGTCTACTGGAAAGTTCTGTCCGTTTCTATCACAACAAGTTTTGACACGTAAGCACATGTTTATTTGGCACATGTGTGCCTCTCTATTTTTATCACTTAATGTATACATACTGATGTAGCAAATTAACTAAAACAAAGTTGATTCACATTAGTCTTATGTGTGAAGCTATAGTGTACCCATGGCTACTGATAAAGTTCATTTACGCCACTGTAATTTTTACGAATTTCAACAAGGAAGAAATGCTACAGAAGCATGTCTGTTGCATCCACCATATTCCCCGGACTTAGCACCCTCCGACTATCACTTGTTTTTGTCCTTACAAAATTTTTGAAGGGCAAAAAATTAAAAAATGAAGAAGATATCAAACAAGCACTGGTTCAATTTTTCGCATCAAAAGATAAAACATTTTTCAAAAAAATTGCCCTCACGCTGGCAAGAAATCATTAATAATAATGGCAATTATATTATTTAATAAAGTTTATTGATGGTAAAAAAAAATTGTATTTTCTTTTATTCCAAAAATGGACAGAACTTTCTGGTAGAGCTTATATATACAATGGAATACTACTCAACCATAAGAAATGATGACATATTACCATTTACAACAACAAGGATGGACCTTGAGAACATTGTACTGAGTGAAATAAGTAAATCAGAAAAAGCTAAGAACTGTATGATTTCACACATAGGTGGGATATAAAACTGAGACTTATGGACATAGATAAAAATGAAGTGGTTACCAGGAGGGAGGGGGGTGTGAAGGAGGGGCCGGGGGGAAGGTAAAGCAGGACAAATATGTGATGATGGAAAATGATTTGACTTTGGGTGATGAATATACAACATAACCAACAGTTCAAATGCTATAGAAATGTTTACTTGAAACTTATGTATTCTTATTGATCAATGTCAACTCATTAAATATAATTTTCTAAATAAAATATAAAAATAATACTCTATATACCCATTGATCATAATAATAGCAAACATTCACTAGAGCTTACCAAACACCAGGCACTGTCACAAATTAATTCCTTTACGACTCACAACAGCCCTGTGAGCTGAATACTATCATCACCCCATTTTGGAGGGACTGAGGCACAGAGAGGCTGGGACTGGCCTGAGGTCAGCCAGCCAGGGTGTGGCAGGGCTGGGATTGGAACAGATAAAGTTCCAACAATTGCAATTTTCTACCTCTGTAATGAGAAATTTTCTGTAATGGGGAAAAAAGCAGGTTTTATCATTTTTATTAGTACAATAGTATTTCATTTATTAAAACAAAGATCAATTACTTGATCGTCTCAACCATTCAGGCCTCAATCAAGAACTGAAACTGTAAGTAAAGGGGGCCTCTGAGAAACTAAAGGCTGTGTCATAAAATTCAAATCCAAAGACTCCTAAGGAAAGCCCCCTCACGCCTTCCCAAAAACATCACAAAAACTCTTATTTTACATGTAGTTCTTACAAGCTTGGTGGGTGGTTTCCCAGTCACAGCCTATTAGAAACAACAAATTAGAAAGCAGAAAGCAGTTAATATCAACCTTATGGGGGGGGGGGGGTGAGTCAAGCCATAGCCTCATGCCCAAGGATATTTGCAGCCAATATACATGATGTTCATGATAAATTTAAAGTTGATGTTGGGGAATGTTTTTATGGTAATTATAACTAAAAACAAGCAGGATGCAAAAGTATATCTACAAATGATTTCAACATGTAAAACAAGCAAACAGAACTCAAGACTGTGACAAAAGAGAGAATACTTTATATATTTTGGAATATATCAAAATATGGTATTCTCTGGGATATCAAGGGTAATTTTGTTTTCTTTCAACTATTTTGTTGTTTATTTTTTCTGTTCTCAAATTTTCTGTAATGAGTGTGTCGTCCTTTTATAATGAAGAACTCCCAATGCACTTTTTTAAAAAGAGAAATAAGGAAAGAGGAAGGGAGAGAGAAAGAAAAGGGAGGTTAGGTCAGGTCAGGTGCAAGCCATGTAACGGGTAATGAGAGAAAGGAAGAGAAACTATTTTAATATAACAACAGAAAAAACTCAAAATGCCTGACAGTCTAGGAGCTACTTCCTAGAAGGGCAAATTGCTCTACATAAATCAATCACTTTGAATATATCACTATATAATCAATGGGTAGTTAGAATAACAATTACAATTAATTAAGCACTTAGCTCTTTCCAGGCAAGAGCTTCAGTTCTAAAATCCCTGGGCTTCAAGTGGTCCACGTGAGGGAGGTATACTTTTCCTCAGTTTACCCATGACAATCTGACGCGCGACAGTGCGTATTCCTGAAGGTGAGGGTTTGAGTCTCTTCATGATATCCAGCTAAAATGAGAGGCAAGAAGTCAAAAGTAGTCATATTCCCATTTACAATATCTAAAACGGATGTGAGTATTTCATTATTTAAAGGGCAGGTTTCAGGTGCACAACACTAGTGCTAGGTAGTGAGCACAGGAGGGGGGAGATGTTAAGTTCCTCAGACCTGTCTCCAGTCCCGAGGGTTCTCTAGGGTCACAGCAAGACTGGAAAAGCTCCGCCTCTCCTGCTAGAGAACCTTCTAGCACCTTGAATCAGTGCATTCCTTTCTGTGTGGATCGTGCCTACCATGGCCCTGACACAGGGCTTCATGCAAAGGAAGCACTCAACGCAAGGCCTACTGAAAGGAAAGGAGGGGTGGGGGGTGGGGGGGATGAGGGGAGAAGGGAGGGAGGGTGGACGGTCTGTGGCCGGTGGGCCCACAATTCTATTACACAACGCCAGTCACTGAGGGAGCCTCGGGGACTGACAGCAGAGGTCTGTGTGAAAATATAAATGGCATCCAGGAAGGCTGCTTAAGCTATTAAGCTGCTCTCTAATGAGCACAGCGGTAAGGGAGTGGAACACGGGAGGGATAAATTTCAATGAA
This sequence comes from Saccopteryx bilineata, assembly GCF_036850765.1. Classification (NCBI taxonomy): domain Eukaryota; kingdom Metazoa; phylum Chordata; class Mammalia; order Chiroptera; family Emballonuridae; genus Saccopteryx; species Saccopteryx bilineata. The sequence goes on along the minus strand of NC_089490.1, from coordinate 22,069,910 downwards.
GGAAGAACTGGGTGTGCAGCTGGGGAAAGGAGACGGTGAGCCTTCTCCTTGGAGGCGCAGTTAATTTAAAATAAAGTTGTTTTCATAACATTGTAACATTTTAGCTCTGAAAGGTACCTTGACCACCAGCTAGTTTCTGGTCCAATTTTCTCATTTCACACTGAAGGAAACCGTGTCCCAGAGAGGGGACTTGATTTACCTGGGGTCACATTGCAGGTTTGTGCGCAAGCCTGAACCAGAAATCACTTCCCTAACTTCTTGCTACATCGAACTCATTTTGACACTGGGGACCTAAAGCCATAGTGCGGAGAACGAGACCCGGTTCTCTTTGAAGGCTGCCGCAGCCGCCTTGCGGGAGAGGACAGCCGTGTTCTCTCCGCAGTTAACTGAAAATTCTGCGGGAGGTGGGTTCCCAGGCCACCGCCCCCTGCCCTTGCCCTCTGGGCCGGCTTGAGGTAAGGGTCTCACAGACGATCACCCAATAAAACCCAAACCAGTACGAGCCTCGTCCCTGGCCTACTTCCGACCTGCACCCAATCCAAATACCCATATTTTTGCTGAGCCACAAAAGAAACTAAAGTCCTTCAGAAAAATTCCTAGAGAAGCATTGTTAACCAGAACCAAATGGATATGCTTCCAACGCAAGCGGAGCAGAACAGAACCTGGCACGTGAGAGTGTTCTCTGACCTGAGAAGGTTCAGCTGTTGTCAGCTGTTGGTCCACATTAGGGTAATGTGGATAAAGAGGGCGGGGTGGGGGGAGGTTGTTGTAGAGGAAAACTCTCTCCTGGTAGAGAGAATAAGAGTTAGTGGTCCACTAGCCACGACGTGGACTTCCCCCTCCTATGTGCCCTGGGAAGGGCGTCCGGGACTCCGGTTTCTGGGGAAGGACTTCTACGCCCTGGGAAGGGCGTCCGGTACTCCGGTTTCTGGGGCAGGACAGAAAGCTGAGCTGTGCCCTGCTCAGCCTCAATAGCAGCGACCCCTTGAGGGTCAGAGACCTTGGGGGGTCCTCCTGACAAAGGGAAAGCTGGAGATAGGCAGGATGCCAATGTCTCGTGTGTTTTGTATAAATGGTTCAGCTGTGGTGTGTGTTATAGAGGTGTACTGAGTTAGGAAGACCGTATCGGAAGAACACGACATGAAGTATATCTGGCTTCTTACCAGGGGGCTGCATTTTAGCAACTTACCAACTATAATAGTTCCATTCAGGGGAAGGGCAACGCCAGCAAACTGACACGTGTGCATTTGTGTGAACTGTCGGAGAATGTACTTGGGAATGCCGACATGTCATTTGAGGCCAAACTTTCATTCATCTTTCATTTTCCAACTCAGAGGTCCTCCCCTCCGCTGACCCCGCTTGATCAACCTGCACAGCCCTGCGGCAGAACCAGTTTCCCTGTCTGAGCTCTCATGTAGGTGGAGCTGCCCTTCTCCTGAAAGACAGCATCACTTCCACTTCCCAGGATGGTTTTTGATGCCCATGAGCGCCTTGGGGAAAGGGCTGCTGTTGGCCTCTCCCCCGACCCTGGGCCTTTCCCGCAGCGCCCAGCACGGGGACGGCACACAATCAATGTTACTGAGTGAACTCATGAGTTTTTGAGGTTGCTGCCTCCTGAGGGTTCTTAGCCTCCGACAGTGGGCTGAAGAGGAGCCGTAAGCCCTCGGAAATCACACACAAACCCTGGTGGACAACCCCGCACGGGTGGTGTTTGGGAGAGACAGCGCACATTCTCAGAGGGCTTCAGTTCCCATAACAGGGACGGTAAGAACCACAGTGGCAGGATTTCTGTAGGGACAAACCAAATGAGGTCGGAGAGAGCTTGGAAGCTCTCGGGGGGAATGGCCGGTGTGAGCGCCCAGAAGCTGGCCGACGGGCCATGCTTCCACGCTCTCTCCCTCTGTCCATACCTCACTCCACAGCAAGAACGTTCATACCTGCCGCCATGTTTCCAGCGCCTATTGGGCCTGGGCTCTGCTCCAGTGCTTGCTGCATTGCAAATGAAGAAACCAAGGCTCCAAAAGGGGGTAAGTACAGGCTGGGTTCTTAAACCCCCTTTATTCCTCTGAGGTGGCTCATAGGACGCATGCAGATAAGACTCCAAGTAGTGCCCCTAGCATGGCAGGGACCTCTAATTAGGACCTCCCGAAGTCCCAGCTATATAAAGAGTGTGTGTGTGTGTGTGTGTGTGTGTGTGTGTGTGTGACGAGAGATGGATGGATGGATGGATGGATGGTGGACGGATTAACAGGGGGAGTGAAAGAGACTAGAACCCACCTTCAGTTTCTTCCAGATGTTTATCATCCATATTCATAGTCGTGGCAGAGACTAAATCAAATTGATATATAATACCCTGATTTGGAGAACAATAAATTCAAACAACAAATTCAGACAAGAAGACTGTGTTCTCACTTGGCCAGTGATGGTACAGTGGCTGGAGTGTCGACCTGGACCTCTGAGGTCCCCAGCTGGAAACCCTAAGTTTGCTGGCTTGAACACAGGGTTGCCAGCTTAAGCACAGGATCATCGACATGATCCCAAGGGCACCGGCTTGAAGCCCAAAGTCACTGGGGAAAGGGAGAGAGAGAGAGAGAGAGAGAGAGGAGAAGAAGACTATGTTCTCTGTTATGAGTTGAATTGTATCCCCTACCCATCCCCCCAAATCTTTCTATGTGAAGTCCTAACCTTCAGTAACTTAGAATGTGGCCTTATTTGGAAATGGGGTGGCTGATTAGTTAAGATGAGGTCATCCTAGAGTAGAGTAGGATCCTGCTCCAGTATGACTGGTGTCTTTATAAAGAGGGGAAATTTGGCCTGACCTGTGGTGGTGCCGTGGATAGAGCTTCAACCTGGAACACTGAGGTCACCGGTTCGAGGCCCCGGGCTTGCCTGGTCCACGCACATACGAGAAGCAACCAATAAACAACTTCAGTGAAGGAACGGCAATCTCACTCCCTCTTTCTCTAAAAACCAGTAAACAAAATCTTTTTAAAAATAAAAGGGGGAAATTTGGACACAGACACCCACACTGGGAGGACACCCCGTGAAGACAAAGGGAGAGATCCAGAAGCCAAGAAGCACCAAAGAGGACCAGCAGACCCCAGCAGCCGGTGAGAGGCCCAGCGCGGGACTCCTCAGCGCCCTCTGCAGGAACCAGCCCTGCACCTTGGTCAGGCTTCCGGTCTCCAGAACGGAGACAAGACCTTTCTATAGTTGAAGCCACCCAGTTGGGGGCATTCTGCTAAGGCAGCCCTCAGAAACTAATACCCCTCTCTTCCTCCAAAAGAAGGTGAAGGTGTGACAGGGCGGTTGAGACCTGAACCCTAGCCCTGCCTTGTGTGCCGAATTCTAGCCCTTCATTCCTGCAGTCCCTCCCACCGCAAGGAGAGCAAGGAGCCCAGCAGTGCCCGCCAGGTGAGGGTGAGGGAGACATTCTCAATTGACTGAATTTTGCCCAGCCTGGTTTGGTTCTCAGCAAACTTCCCTTAAAGTGTGTAAACTTCTTCTTCACTCAAACCACTGTTCTCTAGACATCTGTATTGCTTATTTACTTGTTTACTTTCAATGCATAATTACTGTATTTTTCGCTCCATAAGACATACCTGACCATAAGACACAACTTGGGTTTTAAGAAGGAAAATAAGAAGAAGAAAAAAATATTCTGAACCAAATGGTGTGTTGAAGTGTTTATTAAAATACTGTATTTTTCACTCCATGAGACGCACAGGCATTTTCCCCTTTGCTTTGGGGGGAGATAAAGTGCGTCTTATGGAGTGAAAAACATGGTAAGCAAACCAGAAAGCCAATGCTCTGGAGAGCTGGTTGGACGCCTTTTCTCCCAGTCTCTAGCTTTACAGCTGAGCTGCCCTCATGCCTTACCTGCGACCCCCAGCATGCTGGCCCTGGGCAAGTTATGCTGCGGGGAAAGAAAAGAGGCCCGGGGACAGCCCGGCCCAGCCTGTTGTAGGTCAGCAGGGGGAAAGATCACTGGGAGACACGTAGTGCAGTGTCTGGGTCGTGGGCACAGACAATGGGGGGACAGATGGCCAGGCAATGGCCAGATGAAATCTATGACAGCCAGGGCGATGAGTTTGGAAAAGAGAGGAAGACGTTTGGGGAAATCAAGATGAAAAAACGGATAAATTAAAATGTGCAATAGCTTGAGATTCAGGCTTTGCCCAAGTCAAGAGGAACTTGAAACTCAAGTTCCCAGATCACATCTAAACTTAGAGCTGGAGTTTTAAGTGGGTTTGAAACCCGGCCAAATTGCCTATCTCTCAGGTTCAATTCTCTGCATGTATCTGAAGCCACAAACATGACATCTCTAAACAGAGGAACCAAAAGTCAAAGGGAGTCGGCTGGGTTGGGCCCCATAATTATCGTTGGTGCTCCTGAGTCCCGAAGGAACAAGTCTTCTCCCTGGTGTGGGTGAAAGACCAAGGCTGTTGGGCTTCCGACAAGCTTTCCATTCTGTTGTCACCTCCTTGGGCTGGGGATTATTGAGCACTTACTGTGTCCCCAGGCACTGGGCTCCGTTCAGGACAGCTGCCTGTGAGGACTGCACCATAACCAGCCTTGACCAACGCCCTCGGACCTTACCCCAGGGATTAAATCTTTGCGCAGAGTAAACAAGCTCATCCTGAAGGATGGAGCCACAGCCCTGGTCAATACAGATCCAGAGACAGAGGGTACCAATGGCAACAATTTCTATACATTGCCTTCACGCACAACTGTCAAGCTATCCATAACATGCTTAAACCTCTAGCCGTTAAAAGTAAAATCGGGCAGTTGAAGACACACTCCTCTGAAGGTTCTGCTACCTCTGAAAGTCTAATTCTCAGCCCTGGTGAGGTGGGTGGTGAGGCTGACTTGTCCTTAAGGAGCCCGCAGGGAAGCCAACTAAAGGAAGGCACGGGTGTGGGGAGGGCAGCTGGACCAGCGCTGGCTGCAGGGAGCTCGCTCAGAAGTTTCAGAGGGTGCCGGTGTGTGCATCCGTGTGCCGGGTGAAATCCGCCAGGCCTCCCTCCGAACCCTCAGGTGCAGTGTCTCTGCAATATGAGGCCCAGACAGGGTCCCCTGGAAGAGCCACCGAGGCCAGCACGGCTACCAGCAGTGCCACTCCCACGCCACCATCCTGAGGAGGACACACCCAGCACTCGGGGCAGTAAGACCAGGCGAGCTGGGAGGTCAGACGTGATGGAGCCAGACGGATTAAGAATGCGGAGATAGGCTGAGGGCCCGTGACCCATTCCCGCCGACGCGTGGCAGGCTGCTTCTGAGGGGATCCCCAGCTTAGTCAAGTTTGCCCCGAGGTGTAGAGTCAGGTTCACATCTTGATGTTTCAGTTCACGCGGGGGGCTTCTGAAGTCTTTTCCATTCCCAAATTCCTACTCTAAGAAAATGAGTACCTGTCTCCAAAACAAGATGCCTTATCCCACGGGCTCCACAGCTGCCCTAGTAGCTCCTCAGACTCTCTGTGAGGAGGGCGGTCCATGTCGATGAAGTAGCAGGTGGAGGAGATGGGCCAGCTCTGGCGCAGGGGTGGGGGCACCGCCAGGAAGGGGCCCCAGCTTTCTAGTAGGAGGCCTCCTTTCTAATGTCCAAGTTGTTGATAGCACTCATGCTTTTTACATCTGTGGTAGAGAAAATTCCTAAAGATGAAAAACCACTAAACATTCAGTAACGTTTTTCAATCGATTTGCATTTGGTGCCTTCCAAGAGGGCCCCCATCTGTCACGTCCACGTGGGCAACGTCAATATTTCTCTAGTCTAAATCGAAACACCGGCGTGGACTCACTCGGTGAACGCGCTGCCCCTGCTGTGTAGCTCTAGTCAATCTGAAGTGTGGTGGAAACGATGACAGTATCTACCTTCCATGCGGTCACACATCCAGCTCCTTTCAGAGTTTACATTTTAGTGCCATGGTCTTCAAACACAGGACATCGCTTTACAGTGGAAAGCCCGGGGGAAGCTCAGCATTGCCCCAATGATACAGAACAGGTGAGCTATCTCATTGCAGGTAAAAGTCCTAATTTCATTTCCAAAAGCCAAGAGAGAAATCCTTTTTTTCCATCAGGCACACAGAAAGTACTAACAATAAAAAATAAATAAATGAAACCAAATCTATCCTTCCTGCCGTCAGCTGGAAAACAGCAGAGGTTGAAAATGCAGTTTGGACACAGACCTTTGTTTGAGCTGCAGCTCTGCCCCTTACGAGCTCTCTGACCTCGGCAGGTGTCTTAGGTTCTCTGAGCTTCCGTCTTCTCAAGTCGAAATGCACTGGTTTCCTGTTGCTGTGTAACGATTTACACAGCATGGTTTACCACAGACAGCGGGCCGTGAACAAATTCATTCATTATTTCAGGGTTCCTATAGGTTGGCATCCAGGTGGGGTTCTCCACTCAGGGACTCACAGGCTGCTGGCCAGTCTGCACCCTCATCTGGAGACTCTGGGAAAGAATCTACTTCCCAGCTCGCTCAGGGGTTGGCAGAATTCAGCTCCCAGCAGCTGTATGGGTGAGGTCCCCGTTTCTTGCTGGCTGCTGGATGAGACTGCTCCTGGCTCCTGGAGGCTGCCTGGAGGTCCTTGCCAGGTGGCCCCTCCACTGGTAGTCCACAACCTGGCAGCTCGCTTCTTCAAGGTCAATGGGAGGATCTCTCTCCCTGTCTGCAAAAGATGACGCTTTATATAACTTAACCATGGGGTTAACAATCCCACCACTTTTGCCTTGTCAGGTAACCTGAGGACGAGAGTGACATTCTGTCATATTCGTTTGCCCACATTCAATTGGTGGGGACGGATGTGCACTCCAGGGAGCAGAGCTCTTGGGGCCATCTTAGAATTTTGTCTGCCATAGGGCTGTGGGGTTTAATAAGACACTGTATGTAAAGTCCTTACTTTTGCACATGGCCCACAGGAGGAGAAAAAAAAAGCCTCAATAAGTGGGAGTCATAATATGTGTGACAGGAAGAACCATGGCCCTTGAAGATATCCTTGGACCCTGTGAATAGGTTATGCTACGTGGCCAGGAGGACAGAGGTTGCAGGAGGGATGAGGTCGCTGTGAACTAGGGCGAGAATCGACAATCAGCTCCTTATGTAACCATGAGAGTCCTTCAAGGTGGGAGAGGGAAGACCGGGATGCAGAACCAGAGAGATGGCAGAATTAAAAGGCTTGGCCCAACACTGCTGGCTTTGAAAATGGAAGAAGAGGACCAAGAGCCAAGGAATGTGGGTGGCAAGGGACGTGGCCAAGTTGGATGGCACAAAGAATACATTTTCCTCTAGAGCCTCCAGAAGAAGAAGAAAAAAAAAACCCAGCCCTGTTGTCACCTTGATTTAACTGGGGGAGACTCATGTGAGACTTTGGGCCTCGAGAACTGTAAGAGAATAACTTTGTATTCTTTAGGCCACTATGTTTATAGTAATTTGTTACAGTGTCCATGGGAAACAAATACAATATCTTACGTATTTTTTTATTTAGAAAGTGAAATTTAAGGGGGTGACATTGATCAATAAGAGTACATAGGTTTTAAGTAAACATTTCTATAGCATTTGAACTGTTGATTGTGTTGTGTGCTGTCACCCAAAGTCAAATCATTTTCTGTCACTGTATATTTGTCCCTCTTTGCTCCCTTCCTCCCCTTCCCCCTGGCATATTTTATTGGGGCTAAAGAAAAAGATTAAAATATATTGATCCTCTAACCATTTATAGAAGCTGGCTGAAAAACTGTGAAGTGGAAAATCTAAAATGGAGCAAGTGGCAGTCCCCTCTGTCCACCCCGCTTGGCCAGAGCATGCGTGGTGTGAGGCCTGTGGAGAATGAGTGAAGACGGGGTCGTTCCTAAGGAAACTGACACGCCCCACAGAGAACAGTGGAGAATCTAGAGCTGAAAAGACAGATGTGACGTGGGGATTGGAGGGGGCTGTTGGGAAATGTTTGATGGATTGTCTTTTGTAAGAGAACTTAGAACTGTCGTGTACAGCCCCAAGGTGGGGAATCTGGGTCACGGCTACTGGAAACCAACACTCAGCGTGCTGTCTGAGTCATTCCTTCTTCCTGGAAGTCGATGACTCTTATCAAGCAGCAATAACAGAGACCAGAACAAACAGTGGCTTAAATGAGAGAAGTGTCTTTTCTGTTATAGTAAATGCGTTCCGGAGGTGAGCGGTCCAGGACTGGTTTGATGGCTTTATGACGTCATGGTTCCCTTGCCCCTTGACGCACTGCCTCCCCTGGCTTGATGCTCTTGCCCACATGGCCCAAGACGGAGACCCCACTTCCACATTCCCGGAAACGGGAAGGGGGAAGAGCACGGACTTTAAGTTCACATCCCAGAATGAACATCACGTTTGCTCTCAGTCTGATGACAACCTAGTGATATGCCCTCATCTGGCTGCAAAGGAAACTGGGAAACTCATCCTTATTCTGGGTGGTTGTGTAACCTGCTATAAAAAAACAAAACAAAAAAAAAACCTGAAGGTTCTTTTACGACGGGAGAGGAGGGGAGAATTGATCCTGGGGGGAGGGGCACGCAGCACAGCGATGATGATCGGGTAGTTCAGACAATGGCATTTTCCTCTCTGTATGGGCACTCACTGTTTCCGCGTTCCAGTACCACCTTGATTTCCTTTCGGGAATGGACCTCTCTCCACGGAACTGTCTGAAGGGACTGTTAATGGAGGCACGACTCTCCCGAAGCCAAAAACTCCATCATTCATTCTACCTCCAGCCTCAGGGAAAGACCGATTCATGTTTCCCCTGGAAATGCCCAGTACCTGCCCTTTCTCATCCCAGTTCTCAAACCTTCCTTGTCTGTCCAATTATTCCCTTTCTGGTATGACCAATTAGAGGAGGTTTCTGATGCTTACAACCCATGACCCCTCGCAGGTACACTGTCCTCGAGTCTTCCAGCCGAAGCTTGCAGCACGGCGCAGAGCCGGAAGCAATCCTCTTGCAGGAAGAGTAAGAAAGCATAATACCCCCTAAATTAAATGATTTACGCAAGGACTTATATCACCAAGACACTCAGGGATAAGCAATCCAGATTTGGTACAAGGACACACTGATCCCGTTAGCAGGGATTTGCAAACTTTTTCCCTCTTTCCTTTTTCTTTCTTTTCAACGGCCAGATCATAAGTAGTTTAGGCTTCACAGGACACACCATCTCTGTCACAACTACTCCCTTCTGTCATTGTAATGTGAAAGCAGCCACAGATAATACACAAAGGAATGGACATGCCTGTGTTCCAATAAAGCTTTATTGACAAAAGACAGACAGCAAGCTGGGTTTGGCCTGTGGGTCCCATTTTGCTGACACTGCCATTAAGGGTTCAACCTTTTCTCTCTCTTCCCACTCTGCCTAAGCTCATGGCTTTTGTCCTCAGGCTGGTCCCATCCCTGTCAGAGGTGGCTACTCCGCCTCTAGCTTCGTCTTCTTTCAAAGCATCTTGCTGGGTCCCACCAGTCACTCCCACCTACAGCTCCTTGGCCCCAACCACATCACATGACCACCTCGACCAATAAAAGAATGGTGTGGTGTTTTTTAGAGGGACACTGCACCGCTCTGAATAAATCAGGGTTCATCCTGGAAGGCAGGGAGGAGAAAGGGAGCGAGGGAGAAAGGCAGGGTGGAAGACAGCACGGATCAAGAACGGGCAAGGAGCAGTGTCTACCACAAGCCAGGACTTGGTCACTCTGGTGTCCCCACGCCCGGCACCATGCTGGGCACGCACGATGGAATAGAAGAAGAGGATGGTAACAACTATGGCACCAGGGGCTGGGCCAATCAACTTCCATTCACTTGTTTGTTGAACCCTAAAAACAACCCTGCAGCGTAGGCACTATTGTCCTTCCTGGTCTGACGCTCTGTAGATTGAAGTGACGCATCTTGCCCGAGGTCACAATGAGGAAGTAGCCTAGCCAGGATTCAGACCTGCATGTATTTGACTTCAAGCCAGCGCTCAGAGCCACCAGGACATGTTTATGGACAGACTGAGGCTGAACCCGACGACCTCGACGTGGACAGGCCCCTCCACCCTGATAGGCTGTGGTAGCCACTGCTGCTTAAGCAAACGGAAACGGAGCCTTTTTCTGTGGTTTCCACCTCATGCCCGGGCCAGGCTCCAATTACTGTCCCCTCCAATTGCATCCTCCCCAGTTATGCTAACCCTCGTCTCAGAAACGAAAATCAGGACACGTTCATCTGGCACGGGCCCAACATATAGTCTCCAACATGTCAGGCTGTTTAAAATCAAGACCTTCTTGGAAACTCTGGGACACGAAGTTGCTACCCTGGGGTCCCTCTCATTTGGGACTGCAGGCTTCATCCAGCTGAGACACAAGGACTAAGGTCCTTGCCTCTGACTCTTGTGTTCATTCAGGACTGAGAAGGTGGGAGGTGGCTGTGGACATCTGGGAAATGATGGAACCTGTTAGACTGTTCTGCCTTAGAGCAGGACTGGTCATCAGAGCTCTGGAGAGGTTGGGTCTGTGAACCACAGAATAGAGTATGGGCCTGACCCTGCTTCACTGAGGCTAAGATTCTCAGAGAACTGGGAGGTGAGACCATGATGCCCACGCAGTTTCTCGCTGGAGTTCAGACAGGAGCTAGCGGGGTAGACAGGCTGGTGTCAACTCACTCAGCCTGTAGGTCCCCGGAGCAGGGGCGAGGAGGGCACCGTGACCGCCTGCATCTCTCTGCCGGCATCCTCCACCTCCCCTTCGGAGACACGCCCGCTTGTGCCCCAGTCTGACTCTGCGCTGCCTCTCTGTTGCCTTGAAGGAGCCCCGCCCCCTTCGGAGACACGCCCACTTGTGCCTCAGTCTGACTCTGGCTGCCTCTCTGTTGCCCTGAAGGAGCCCCGCCCCCTTCGGAGACACGCCCACTTGTGCCTCAGTCTGACTCTGCGCTGCCTCTCTGTTGCCCTGAAGGAGCCCCGCCCCCTTCGGAGACACGCCCACTTGTGCCTCAGTCTGACTCGGCGCTGCCTCTCTGTCACCCTGAAGGAGCCCCGCCCCCTCCTGGAAGCTACCTAGATACCACGCAGCTCTCCCAAGAAGTCCCTTCCTGTGATCTCAGCTGCCCACTCATCAAACAGAGGTGCACCTACCCGTACCCCTGTACCTGTTTCAGAGCTGAGGATACAGCATCACTAGAGGTCGAGCGACAGCCACTCTCGCTCAGAGGAGGAGCTGGAAAATAAGTTCTAGACTTCCCACACCCCCACCCGTGGGTCCCCTGGTCTCCTTGTGTCCACTCTGCATGCGGACTCGGAAGTAAACGGAAGGGCTTCAGAACCAGGGCAGATGTGAAAGGCGCTGTTAAGAGGGTGGCATGAGGACCAACAGGGTCACCACAGTCTTCTGTGCTTGGGCGCAGCGAAGAGAGGACAGTCCAGTCCTCACCCTCCTCGGCTCCTCCTCTCACCGTGCGCCAACCCTGTCGACACTTGTATATTCCCCAAAGGGCCGTGATGCCTCAGAGCTTCCTCCCATGCTGTTCCCTTTGCTAAAACAGTCTCCCCCAGAAAACAAGCCTCTTGAGGAAGGGAGGCCATATTGGGTGATCTAAAAGTGTGGTTTCCCACAGGCAGATTGGGAGAGGAGATCGCCCACAACTGTGGGGAAAATACAGTGAGAAAATGTAGTCAGCGTGCCTCAGTTCATACACCAGGCACATAGGAGCCACGGGGCTGAGACATGGAAAAGTTGAAGGGTTCTACGTGTCTGGACCACCACAAAAAGAAAGGGGCAGCCCAGGGGCAGAGGATGGGGACTCCATGACAAATTGTGTCAATGCCACACGTTTTACTAGGGCAGGAAAGATAGGCTTTATTTCTAGCCTTGATATATATATATATATTGCCAGTAGGCAGAGGCAGCAGAACAAGCCTGGACTCTTGATTCTGCCCACCTGGGTTCAAATCCCAGCTTTCCACCCACCAGCAAGATATCCAACCTCCCTCTACTCTTATTAAGCCACTCTGTGTATCAGTTTCCTCATCTGTGAAATGGGCTAAGGACATTCATTAACAGGCTGTGATGTGTTAATTGCTTAGCAGGACCCTGACACCAGGTGAGCACTGGGTAAGCGCTTCCTACTATTACTCAGACCAACACGCACAGCCGCCATTTCCTGAGTAATGAAAGCACGGCTGGCACAGAGCCAGACCACATCCCTTTGATCCTCCCACGGCCCGCCACGTGACCACTGAGCAGAACAAGTCCACAAAGCGGGATGACTTCCCCAGGGCCATCCTGGTAGAAGGTGACGGATCTGGGATCGGACCCCCAATTATCGGGCTCGAGAGCAGAAGCCAGGTCACAAGATGTTATGGTCACTTTAGGAGCAGGTTATGGGAACCAAAATCCCTCCGTCCCACCTGTGAAATGATACAGAGCAAATAGAAACAACTCTCAGAGCACTTAGGGAATTAAAACAATACATTTTTTGAAAGCTGACTGGAACATCAGAACGGGATCCCAGATTCTCCTTCTGGCCCAGCACTGGGCTCCAAGCTGGGGAGACGGGTCCTGGTGCCCCAGCTGGGGTCCAGCCAGCACAGAGCCCCCTCGCACTGTCTGAGGAGATGCACGTACGTCTCTGCTGCTGCTCCCTGCCCCGCTCCACCCCTACCCTGTAAGCCCTGTGACTCATCCTGGGCAGAAGGCTGGGATGTGCGGCCACTTTATCAAATACCACCTGTCCTTACATGAGGAGCCTCTGTTTAGTGGTGCCCCGTGACCTTTCCTGTTTCCTCTTCTTCCACTAACCCTGCTTCCAGCCGCACACTTCTCTTTCTGAACCCATTAAAGACCTTGGCCAGGCCCTGGCCAGTTGGGTCAGTGGTAGAGCGTTGACCCGGCGTGTGGAAGTCCCGGGTTTGATTCCAGGCCAGGGCACACAGGAGAAGCACCCATCTGTTTCTTCACCCTTCTCCTCGCCTTCCTCTCTATCTCTCTCTTCCCCTCCCACAGCCAAGGCTCCATTGGAGCAAAGTTGGCCAGGGTGCTGAGGATGGCTCCGATTGCAGCAGAGCAACTCCCCAGAGGGGCTGAGCATCGCCCCCTGGTGGGCATGCCGGGTGGATCCCAGTCGAGCACATGCAGGAGCCTATCTGCCTCCCCCTTGCTTCTCACTTCAGAAAAATACAAAAAAAAAAAAAAAAAAAGACCATGGCCAACCCCAAAGTTCACACTCTTCAACCAACCCTCAGGAGGGCTGATATGAGGCCAAGTTGAGGGACACGCACTCCTTGACCTCTTCCCTCTTGCCTTTCCTCCAGCCCTGCTGGAGTGGTTTGAGATGGGGACTTTTTTTTTTTTTTTTTTTTTTCCTGAAGCTGGAAATGGGGAGAGATAGTCAGACAGACTCCCGCATGCGCCCGACCAGGATCCACCCGGCACGCCCACCAGGGGGCGATGCTCTGCCCACCAGGGGGCAACGCTCTGCCCACCAGGGGCGATGCTCTGCCCACCAGGGGGCGATGCTCTGCCCCTCCAGGGCATCGCTCTGCCGCAACCAGAGCCACTCTAGCGCCTGGGGCAGAGGCCAAGGAGCCATCCCCAGCGCCTGGGCCATCTTTGCTCCAATGGAGCCTTGGCTGCGGGAGGGGAAGAAAGAGACAGAGAGGAAGGGGGGGGGTGGAGAAGCAAATGGGCGCTTCTCCTATGTGCCCTGGCCAGGAATCGAACCCAGGTCCCCCGCACGCCAGGCCTACGCTCTACCGCTGAGCCAATCGGCCAGGGCCGAGAAGGGGACATTTTTAATTAGATGATGCTGGACTTAGAGAGGACCTGGAAGGTGGAGATCCCACCCCAGTCCCTTCCTGCTCTCAGCGACCTCTTCTTCTGATCAGAGACCCCTCCCCTCACACAAGCAACTCCCAGAGTTGCAACCTGCCCCCAGCAGGAGCCCATGGCCTGGATTTATTCTCTGTACCAGAATCAGGCCCTGTGAAGAGAACCCAGCCAATGGACATGATAAAATCACAGGCTGTAAGATTCCCCCCACATGGAAGAGGCCCTTGAGGAGGTCCTGAGCTCCCATCACCATAGGCCCACAGGTCCAAGAGTGGAGAGACCAGGGGTTCTCCCCATCAGAACCCCACTCATGCCAGGCCCATCGCTGAGATGCCGATGCCATACACCTGGGAGGGGCTCAGGCACCCGAGTCATCTTAACGTCTCCCCTGCCATGGTGGAGAACCATTGGTCAGACCATCTTCACACAGGTCTTTGAGGGGCTCCTGTTAGCGGCTGATAGTGACATCTGGCTCTGCCCTGCAGACTGGAGGACTGCTCTGTGGCATAAATGCACATCGAGGCATGTGAAGATGAACAAGGTGAAACCACTGCCCACAGGGTGCTGGCAGGCTCCCCGCTGAGCGGGAGCAACTGGAATAGGACAATGACCTCTCAGCCCCGCCCAAACCCAAGGCCCAGGTGCTGCGATGCGCAGCTGTAGGGGGCACATGGTAGACCTTAGCAATGACCTCGAGGTTGTTTCCAACACGGAATGGTGCATACGGGGCCCCGCAGCCATGTCACCTGGAGCTACTGCGGGGACCTAACATAGCAAATGAAAGCAAGAATGTCAACTTGCTCTCTGGACATGCGTGGATTCCACGAAGCCACCCCCTAACCGCAGTCCAGCCGTAGCTCACTTCAATCATTCCAAAAACATGAGCTGCTTATTGTTTCTAACGAGCTTGTGAGCTCCAGCTGAGTTTTTATTTGGAGGATGAACATACACTGCTCTGTCCAGCCCAGGGCGCTCCTGAGATAGAGAGAGGGAGCTGACAGCAATGACATCACGACAAGCCTGAGCTGCCCCAGAGGGCTGGCCCCTCAACTTCCACTCCCGCTGTGTCCCTCTCAGCGCCAGCACAGAGCTTTGCACAGAAAAAGTACTAGGACTTTTAAATATTTTAGTGCTTCCCTCTTAGCACTTTCCTCTTAGCAGCTGAACCAAGATCAGCAACAGCCCTGGGTTTGAGAGGATCTCACTTTACAGCAACACAGAAGGAATCGCATGCCCGGGCCCTCCGCGTTGGATTCGTTTCCCTGATAGAGCAAAACCGGGTCGCCAGGTCTTTCTCAGCTGGAGAGCCTAATGGGAGCGCATGCGTCTGACTCGCCCCACCCCACCCCCAGGGGTGTTCAGTGCGCAAAGTCACGGCCCTGCTCTCCAGCTTGGGGCCTCGCTAGGAGATTGGTAGGCCTTGCTCCTGAGGTGTGGGTTGAATTGGAGGAGGAAGCAGCAGGATTTTACTGCCCTTGAAGAACTAGTAGAAAAATAAATGAATGATTAGCCCCGCGAACTTTCGGACCAACACATGGCCGTGAATCCACCGTCAGTTGGCCAAGACAGGGCAGGCAGTGAGATCAGGGCTTCTTGTCCTTCTTGTGTTTCTCACCACAACTTCTCTACATGCGAGGTCCTCACGCTGCTCCTCCTACCCGAACTTCCACCCCTGGCCACACATTCTTTCCTGTACCTGCCTCCATATCAAAAGGCACCTGTTCAATGTTTCATGCCCTTTACCATGGGCCTTCCCCCTCCAAATAAATAAATAAATACAGGCCCCCTCGAGTCCTGATGCCCGCTAACGGGTAAAGCAGACTGGCCCTCTCTGGTTAGCTGTTTCTTTCTGACGGGAGCCTTCTTGACCAGAAGGCATGTCTCCTCCTAGGAAGAGACTTTCTATTTCAGGCCAAAGGCTAGTTGGACATCTCAGAGCTCTTTCAAATTATATCCTGTGTAAGTGGACACTTCTCGGCTGACCCACAGGGAAAGGACCAAGGCCAAACCCATCAGTAGCAGAAAAGCGGTGTCTGGGGCAATGGCTTGTGTTCTTTGGTTTTGTTTGTAACTTGCTCACAGTCCAATGTCTTGAAAATAGACCCGCTGTCATCCCTGGGGCTTGTTTGTGTGTGTGATTGTCCTGTCACAGAGCCCACGTAAAGTGACAGACGCCTGCACACAGTAAGGGGGGACAGGCCCCACCAGGAGCCTGGAGGATCCGGGGGCATCAGAGGATGGTAGCACCGCCCTTTGGTAGGCACCACGTTCCCTGGCAAGTCTGGGAGAGAAGGGGGGAGGGGAACGGCAGCTGACATGGCCAAGTGTCTCTCCGAAAGCTGCAAGCGGAAAGGCGAGGATGGGGGCTCTCTCGTCTTTGCCACTGGCTCTCTTCACAGCTGTTTTCAGTTGGCCAAATGCACTGGAATTAAATTGCTGATTAGTCTCGGTCTGAGGCTTCAGACAGCACTCTCCCTCGCTCCCATCAGGAGACAGCCTCTCATCAGCCGCTTGGCAAGGAACCCACGGCTACCACTTGCAGGGACCCAGTATCCCTCACCGCTGCAAATGCATCCAGAGACTCCACCTCTCTGCCCGAAGGTGATGCTTCCAGGGACCCTCATCCCTGATCCACTGAAGAGTGCCCTGTCTCCCGGGCACGAGACAGCCTCTGTCTGTTGGTGCCTCCTCGTTCCTGAGCCTGTGCCCTTCCTCGATGCCAGGACCTTCCTGAACACTGACCTCTTCCTCCGACCACCTAGGGAGAGGCCACCTCTGCTGAGCACCCAGGTGTCCCCACTAAGCCCGTGGCACTCACCATCTCGTCTCATCTCCACAATCCAATCACAAAGAGAGCAGTGACTGTCTGGTCACCCAGGTGGTCCCTGTCAGAGCAGAAACCTGAAATAATCTCTATAGCACCAAAGCCCGTGCTTCTTAAGTGACTTCTCGCCTGCTTGTTCCCACTCACCAGTTAACTGTCGCCCTCCTAAGCCCTTTCGGCCTAGCTCTCTGATCACTACAATGAATAAACAAGTCAGAACGCAATTGTTCCCAGTTACCAATGGTCTGAAATGATCCTGCTTGTCCCTGCCTTTCTTTGTCCGAGATGCCGACTCTCAGTTCTGGGTACCCAGATGGTGCCTCTCCCCACACCTCCAGCTCAGGCTCCCTGATCTCTCTTTCTGTCTGGTGGTGACAGATATCCCCTTCTCCCTGCAAACCCTGACTCGGCACCATGAGGGAGAGGCCAGTGAGCTGTGGCACAGCGGGAAATGAGCGGAGACCAAGCAGGCCTTTAGTGACTGCTGTCATCATGAATAACTAAAGCTTACTTCTGGATTTGGAACTGTTTCCATCTCCCGAAGGCCTTCCAGCTGTAAACAAGTGTCAGACCCATGCGCTACGGGTCCTTCTGTCCTCAGAGGTTTTGCAAACAGTGTGTGAATCCGTCCGTGTGTCAGGCAATGTCAGTACAGTGCATAAATTGGTATAAATGTAACATACCATTTTTTAATGTATATAGGTTAATAAGTACAAATTCACTTAAAAGCACTTTGTACTTTCCAAGTATATCTACTGTCATATACACATTTATGAAATGTTATAATTTTTTCATTGTCTTGAGAGAGAGAGAGAGAGAAAGAGAGAGAGAGAGAGAGAGAGGCATCAACTCACTCTTCCACTTAGTTGTTCCATTTAGTTGTGCACTCATTGGTTGCTTCTCACACAGACCATGACCGGGGCCTGAACCTGCAACCTCGGTGCACAGGGACGATGCTTTATCCACTGAGCCACCTGGCCAGGGCCTATGAAATGTTTTGAACTTAACAGAGGCATTCCTGCTGAAAAAGGATGGGAATCATGGATTAAAATATCACACAGCCCCCATCCCAGTCTCAGTATCCTCAGGTTATGGACCTTCAGCTCACTCAGCAGATGTTTGCTGGACGCACACCATAAACCACCCCCTCTTCTAGGCACTGGGGTTGAACCCATGACCATAACAGACAGTAACCTCTGCCCTCCTGCAGCAGGCAGCAGCCCTCCCTTATCTGTGGGGGACATGCTCCAAGACCCCCCGAGAGTACTGAACCCTGTGTGTATACTGTTTTTTTCCTATATATACATTACTTATGAGAAAGTCTAACATATATTAGGCCCAGTATGAGATTAACAACAATAGCTAATAATAAAATTGAACAATCATAACAATAATACTGTCATAAAGGTTATATAAATGTCTCTTTCTCTCTTGCTGTCTCTCAAAATACCGTATTGTACCCGCTCCCCGCTCACCCCTCTCCTGGTGATGACGTGTGGCCCGCAGGACACTGAGACCAGGGAAAGTGAAACTGGATGGGGCAGGGGGCGGGGCAGTACAACCCGGTAGGAGGAGGGAGATAACAATAAAAGACAACAGGTATTGTGTGTGAGGTTAAAAGGACCATTAAAATAACATACAACAGGATAAGGAACATTGGAAATTTCAGGTGGTGGATTCCAATTGGTCGGGCGAACCTCACTGAGATGTAGCTTTGAGTGTGGGAACTGTTTATAAAGGGCTTTCTAGTAACATTCTCAAGCCAGAGGCTTTGCTCTGGGTGGGCATTTCCAGATGTTAAAAGAGTGCTGGGAGAGATGTTGGGAAACCCATGAGGCTTTAGCACCCCACAAAGTGCTCACGGGTTACCACATAGGTACAATCTATCTGAGGTGCCTAAACTTGTAGAAACATGAAGAGACCAAATGACTTTTATCCTTTCATTTCCTGAAAATAAACTAAAGCAGGGGTCCCCAAACTACGGCCCACGGGCCGCATGTGGCCCCCTGAGGCCATTTACCAACCCCCACCGCACTTCCGAAAGGGGCACCTCTTTCATTGGTGGTCAGTGAGAGGAGCACATTGACCATCATTAGCCAAAAGCAGGCCCATAGTTCCCATTGAAATACTGGTCAGTTAGTTGATTTAAATTTACTTGTTCTTTATTTTAAATATTGTATTTGTTCCCTTTTTTTTTTTTACTTTAAAATAAGATATGTGGCCCTGGCCGGTTGGCTCAGCGGTAGAGTGTCAGCCTGGCGTGCGGGGGACCGGGGTTCGATTCCCAGCCAGGGCACATAGGAGAAGCGCCCATCTGCTTCTCCATCCCCCCCCCTCCTTCCTCTCTGTCTCTCTCTTCCCCTCCCGCAGCCAAGGCTCCATTGGAGCAAAGATGGCCCAGGCGCTGGGGATGGCTCTGTGGCCTCTGCCCCAGGCGCTAGAGTGGCTCTGGTCGCGGCAGAGCGACGCCCCAGAGGGGCAGAGCATCGCCCCTGGTGGGCGTGCCGGGTGGATCCCGGTCGGGCTCATGAGGGAGTCTGTCTGACTGTCTCTCCCCGTTTATAGCTTCAGAAAAATACAAAAAATAAATAAATAAATAAGATATGCGCAGTGTGCATAGGGATTTGTTCATAGTTTTTGTTATAGTCCGGCCCTCCAACGGTCTACGGGACAGTAAACTGGCCCCCTGTGTAAAAAATTTGGGGACCCCTAAACTAAAGTTTCCTCCTAAATGACCTCGTATGGCAGAGCACGGGCCCCACCTTGTCCCGGATAGTTTCTTTAAGCCAGGGGTCTGGCGCCTCACGGTGGAGCCAGCACCCACAGGGCCTCCGGCCCCAGACACCCCTCGTTCCAGCCCTGCCCGCCCCGGCCCACTCCACACTCCGGGTCCTCAGTCTGTGTGCTCTGACCTCTGACCTGCCTCCGGCCCCAGACACCCCCTCGTGCCAGCCCTGCCCGCCCCGGCCCACTCCACACTCCGGGTCCTCAGTCTGTGTGCTCTGACCTCTGACCTGCCTCCGGCCCCAGACACCCCCTCGTGCCAGCCCTGCCCGCCCCGGCCCACTCCACACTCCGGGTCCTCAGTCTGTGTGCTCTGACCTCTGACCTGCCCCAACACCACTTCCTGGCTTCATGCTCCCCTCTGGCTGAGCCTAACATGGGCCATGACTCTTTTTTTTTTTTTTTTTTTAACCTTGGCTGGTTAAGTGTTTTTCTTTTCTTTTTTTCTTTTTCTTTTTCTTTTCTTTTCTGTGTGTGTGTGTGTGAGAGAGAGAGAGAGAGAGAGAGAGAGAGAGATGCCCTTGACCTTCACAGATATGCAAGCTCCAGAAGTGTTTTCACAGGCCGAAGGCACTGAGAATCATGAGTATTCTGAACCCATCTTTCCGCTCCAAGGCAAGGCTACAGCTTTTAGGCTACTAGGAACACTTTCTCGTT
The DNA here is from genome assembly GCF_036850765.1 of Saccopteryx bilineata. Taxonomy (NCBI): domain Eukaryota; kingdom Metazoa; phylum Chordata; class Mammalia; order Chiroptera; family Emballonuridae; genus Saccopteryx; species Saccopteryx bilineata. Next base: position 22,049,841 of record NC_089490.1, on the reverse strand, counting down.
TAGAACTCTCTCTTCAGGGAGAAACCCAGTCCTGAGATGCTGCCGGGAGGGGGCAGCCGGGGTGCAGGCTGCTCACTGGCCCTCTCTCCCTCCGCTGCCCCACCGCGGGGGCCATTCTCACTGGAACCGCAGCGAATCTCCTGACTACTGGCCTGGGGAGGACTCACACTGCAAAACTACGGATGTCTGTCCACGGGCGCCGAGGGGCCAGCCAGAGAGAGACCTCTGCTTTGCACTCTCCATAACTACCGTGACCAACTCTTTTACAATGAAAAAGAGGACAAGAACAAATTGAAGAAAACAATATCGTTAATGAAAGAAACATTTTATTCATTGCAACAATAATACACGATAATATGATAAATGCATAATAAAAACATTTATAATATTTTATATAGTAATTATGCTTATACATCTATTAATTTTTAATAATAATTGTAAGAAAAATAATTGAAATAATTGAATTACAATATTACAATTGTAAATTGTACTTTTCCACTGAATGAATATTTTTTGTCAGTGTATCATCTTGTAACAATGTATTGGAAATATCTAAACAAGAAATACCCTTCATATTGAATTTTACATGAATTGTGCTTACCTGTCTATGATTGAATATTCATTGAGAAAGAAATAATCGTGAGTCTACAATGTCCTATGTGCCGTGTCGTGTTTCAGTAAGAAGTACACAAAGCCATTTGCGTGCTCGGTATATCGCACGCTCTCTCAAGGTCTCCTGTGCAGAGCGCATGCGTCTCATAATCACATCTCACCGCACTGTACTGATCCTTGATGAATCGTCATGTCAAACACAAATACGTCACATCACATGCAGTGGATCGACTCTTCATCGATCGAATACAGACATTTACAGATTAGTCTTCCAATATCAAAAAGGACATGTAGGAGGACACTTTTTGAGGGAGGACGGAACTTACAAAAGAAAGATTGTCCTCCCTAAAGGAGGACGATTGGTCACCTTACCATAACGAACAATTTGCCCCCTCCCCAGGAATCAGCCCCGCTCTGCAGGGCCTGGGTGGTACCATGTGCAGGAGTAGCTTAGCTTCCGGGAGCAGAAAGAACCCCGCTCACACTGGGCGGGACTCGGGGAGAGCCAGCTTGTGCATTTCTTCTCTTAGGGATCGGAAGTAAGGCAGGAAGGGCACTGGGGATCAGGAGCTGAAAACTGGCCTGACGTATAAAGAAGGGTTCTCTCAGGTCTTGGGCAAGAGGACAAAGTACCCCAGGAAAGCAAGAGAGGGATGGAGCCTACAGAAGCATAGAAGGAGACCAGCAGCCCACAGAGGGTTCTAGAACTCCACATTCTTGATTGCCCCCTTGGAGTCCTGGGACCAGCTGGGCTCCACTGGCCGGGCTCAGCGCTGGGAGGCACCCAGCCCCACCCCGCTTCCTCGGGCTCCTTGGGGTGGGGTTCTTTCAACTCCCTGGAACCAGGATGACCCTGCCCTATGGGGTCACCCAGGCCCTGAATGCTTGTGCCCTGGGCTGCTGCTCCCCGCTGTGGGCTGGCCTGGCCTGCGCACTCAGAGCCAGACACCCGGAGAGCCCTCAGGGCTGCCGCGGAGCCCACACCCCACGGGCATCCTCTGCTCCCAGACACTGAGCCAGGGGTCCGTGTGCTGGGCCGCACCGTGCCTCGGCTTCCTGCGCCAGGGGTCCGTGTGCGGGGCCGCACCGTGCCTCGGCTTCCTGCGCCAGGGGTCCGTGTGCGGGGCCGCACCGTGCCTCGGCTTCCTGCGCCAGGGGTCCGTGTGCAGGGCGAGAGATGAGAAGCATCAATTCTTTGTTGAGGCTCCTTAGTTTTTCTGGTCTTAGATTTTTCAACATTTTTTTTTCTTTATTATAATAGCCATTGTCTACTGATCATAAAAAATCAGGACAATGGTTACCTAGGAGACACATGAGAGGGAGCTTCTGGGGTGCTGGGGAACTTTCATCTTTTGACCTGGTGGTGGCTGAAGGGGAGTTGAATTCATAACCACTTAATAAGCAATACATATATATATTTTATATGTCTGCTAAGTATTGCATTAAAAAAAAAAAAGATGTTTACTCTGGAAACATTGCCCCAGCCCTTGAAGAGTTTGCAGACTCTTTAGGGTCTTGCTAGACCATACTTCTGCTAAGATGCTTTCCTCCTCTTCCTCCTCCTCCTCCCCTTCTCCCTCTCCACTTTCCCCTCCTCCTCCTCCTCCTCTTCCTCCTCCTCCTCCTCCACCCCTCCCCTTCTCCCCCTCCCCTTTCCCCTCCTCCTCTGAAGCCGCATTTGCCCCTGCCCGCCCTCTGGTTTCTCTTCCTCCCACCCCACCTTCCTGCAGACCTCGCCGGTAACCCGCAGTCCTCCAGGCCTGCCCCTTTCTTTCTATCTTTGTCTGAGATTGTTGACTTTCAGTTCTGGATACCCAGATGGTACCTTTCTCCACATGCCCGAGTCCCCTCCCTTATCTCTCTGTCTGTTGGTGACAGACCCTCCTCTTTCTCTCAACCTCCAACCCCACACCGAACGAGGGAGAAGTCAGTGAGCTGTGCCTGAAGGGAGACGAGGGAAGACCAGGCGGGCCCTTAGTGACTGGTGTCGTTATGAACAGCTAAAGCCCAGCTGCGGACTTGGAATTGTGTCCATCTCCCAAAGGCCTCCCCGCTGTTAGCAGGACTAGAGCTGATGGAGAGGCAAAAGCAGACCCAGAGAATAGCAGGTCACCTCACAATCTCGGTTAGGAAGACTCAAAGTCAAAATAAAACATCAATCTTTCTTCAACTACTGTTTTAATTTAATGAAATGTCAATAAAAGACTAACATATTTTTGAACTAGAGTAACTGATTCTAAAGCCTACAAGGAGAAATAAACAAATAAAAACAACCCTGGAAACTCTGAAAAAGAAGAGAAATAAAAAGGTCCTACCCTACCAGATATAAAAAATGTACAATAATTTAAAGAACCATAATATTGGCATATAAAGAGATAAACTGATGGAATAGAATAGAAAGACCAGACATGAGTTCAAATAATATAGAATTTTGTTATGATAAAGGTGGCATTTCAAATAATTGGTGAAAAAAATAGATTAATAGATTATTCAATAAATAATATTGAAATATCTTACTAGCAAGTAGATAAAAATAAACCTGGTCTCAATTAGAAAATTCAAAATTTATCAAAGACTTAAATAAAGATAATAAAACTGGCCCTGGCCGGTTGGCTCAGCGGTAGAGCGTTGGCCTAGCGTGCGGAGGACCCGGGTTCGATTCCCGGCCAGGGCACATAGGAGAAGCGCCCATTTGCTTCTCCACCCCTCCGCCGCGCTTTCCTCTCTGTCTCTCTCTCTTCCCCTCCCGCAGCCAAGGCTCCATTGGAGCAAAGATGGCCCGGGCGCTGGGCATGGCTCTGTGGCCTCTGCCTCAGGCGCTAGAGTGGCTCTGGTCGCAATATGGCGACGCCCAGGATGGGCAGAGCATCGCCCCCTGGGGGGCAGAGCACCGCCCCTGGTGGGCGTGCCGGGTGGATCCCGGTCGGGCGCATGCGGGAGTCTGTCTGACTGTCTCTCCCTGTTTCCAGCTTCAGAAAAATGAAAAAAAAAAAAAAAAAAAAAAAAAGATAATAAAACTATAAAAGTGCTAGAAAACAACTTGAAAGAATTCTTTAAAAACCTTGGAGTACAGAAGGCCTTTTTAATTATAACAGAATATTCATATTATAAAAAGAAAAGCTGATTTGATTCCATGAAAATCAAAGACTTCTGCATGGCCACAAAACGAAGCAAACAAACATTTTTTTTTTTTTTTTTGTATTTTTCTGAAGCTGGAAACAGGGAGAGATAGTCAGACAGACTCCCACATGCGCCCGACCGGGATCCACCCGGCACACCCACCAGGGGGCAACGCTCTGCTCACCAGGGGGTGATGCTCTGCCCCTCCGGGGCGTCGCTCTGTTGCGACCAGAGCCACTCTAGCGCCTGGGGCAGAGGCCAAGGAGCCATCCCCAGCGCCCGGGCCATCTTTGCTCCAATGGAGCCTCGGCTGCGGGAGGGGAAGAGAGAGACAGAGAGGAAGGAGAGGGGGAGGGGTGGAGAAGCAGATGGGCGCTTCTCCTGTGTGCCCTGGTCGGGAATCGAACCCGGGACTTCTGCACGCCAGGCCAACGCTCTACCGCTGAGCCAACCGGCCAGGGCCGTAAACAAACATCTTAAGCAAAAAAATAATTATAATAATATCAAACTGGGAAGAAACAGTTGCACCATCTCATTGACAAAGAGCTCATCCATAATATATAATAAATAAAGATCTCCTACAAATTAATTAACCAATGGGGGTATAAAAATTGGCAAAGGTGAAAAACATAATTTTTTTAAAAGAACTACAAATCTCTCATAAACACTTAAAAAGATGTACGATCCTACTCATGGTAAGTAAAATGTAAATTAAAACTATTCTACCTGGAAAGGGCAATTTGGTGTCTATAAAAGTGTAACATGAATATACCTTTTGGCCCAGCAATTCCACTTATAGAAATTTATCCTTCAGGCATACTTGAAACCATGCAAAATGAGAGGTGTAGAAGATACTTATTTTATAATTATGTGTAATGGCAAAAGGTTGGAAACAATCTAAATTCTATCAATGGGAAACTGGTTAAATAAATGGTGGTACTTCTTTACCATGGAATAGTGCTATATATATCTCTATTGGAAAGAAAGAGAGAGCAATCCTTATACTCTTCATTATCGTATAGAACTACTGCCAAGACGTTAAGTTTAAAAAGTAAGATGTTATTGCCTGACCTGTGGCGGTGCAGTGGATAAAGCATCGACCTGGAAACGCCTAGGTCGCTGGTTCAAAACCCTAGGCTTGCCTGGTTAAGGCACATATGGGAGTTGATGCTTCATGCTCCTCCCCCTTCTCTCTCCTCTCTCTCTCTCTCTCTCTCCTCTCTAAAATGAATAAATAAAATCTTTAAAAATTTTTTAAAAAGTAGGATGTTGTCTACTGTGACACTTATTCATGAAAAAAGCAAGATAAAAAGGATAGGTATCTCAATCATCTTGCAAGTTTACAAAATAAAATCTGAACAGACATAATGAACTAGCCACATGGTTTACCTGTCAGCTGGAGTGGGAACTGAGCAGTTAGGGGACAACACAGGGAGAGCACATTTTCCCTGGGAGCCTTCAGTGTCGGGACCTGATATATCTTATCTACTCAAAAATAAATGAAAAACAACACAGAAAGAGGAAAACAGAACCAGCACTTAGATGGCTTAACTAGAAAAGATGTGGCCAGCGAACAAGCACTCCCCAAACAACAGCCTGGTTAGCATGGCGGCCGCCTTGGGCAGAGAGCCTCCTGTGGGCAGGTCGACTCTGCCATGCCTAGTGTTGTGCAAAGTCTCAGTGGTTTTACTGCCACTCATCCTGCCACCTAGAGCACACCTAGAACCAGGCACAGGGGTCCCCAAGGTCATAGTTCTCCGGTTCTACCTCCCTGGTGCTGGGGGGGGGGGCCTCACACAGGGCACCCCCTTGTCTCCAAAGGGTCCTGCGCCAGCCATGAGATAGGTTGAGGACAAGGAGGGAGGGAGGAGTCAAGATGCTCCTCGAAGCTCTCCCTTCTTTCACTCTTATTGCCCACCCCGTACCTTCTCTTAGCTTTCAACCGGCCCACCTGGTTATTTTCTAGGTGCACGCTCTTGGATAAGTCACTGTCACAGTTTGCTTGTCTGTAAAATGAGAGGAATGAAAACAGTTTCCTAGGGTTGGTATGAAAAACAAGTGATATTATACAACCGAAGGGGCTAGCTAGATCAGTGGTTTCCAACCGCCTGTCCGCAGACCGGTGCCGGTCCGATACAATCTTCACGCAACACCAGGGTGGTTAACTGTTTCGCGGACTGGAACCGGTCTGTGGACCCGTGATTGAAAGCCACTGGGCTAGATTGATGTAAGGGGATTTATTATTCACTAGCAGCCTCCAAATCTCAGTGGCTGAGCACAATAAAGGCTTGTCTCTCACTCAGGAAGTCTTCAGAGTGGACAGCCTCTCTCCGCCTTGCAGTTAGGATACCTGGACCCTGAGGGCTTCAGGACACTCTAACAGGGAGAGGAGGCATGGTAAAGGTGCCCTGCCTTTAACTGCTGCATCACAGAAGCAACATCCATTGTTGCTTACGGTCCCCTGACCCCTCCTCACCCACACAAGAGGCCGGGGATGTGAGGGAGGTCTGGGAGTATCTGCAGAGCTCTGTCTCTGCCCCGAGCCTTCACCATCACCCTTACCTGTCACCCCGCCGGGCCTCAGACTGAGCCGTCTGGGAAATCCCTGCTGAACTCTTCTTTCCTGAGGCCCAGGCAGCGGTCGTGAGAACAGGAAATGCTAATGATAGAGAAGTCCAAAGAAATCTCGTCCATTTGCGGACCCTCGGGGCATCAACTGATCACCTACTTTCCCTCCATGCCCTCCCACAAAGGAGCTGGGGAAGGACGGAGTGGGCAGCAGCAAAGACTCAGTCAGGCCTTAGTGGGGGCCCTCCATGTGCCCTCCTGGGGTGAGGCGCCGCTGAGCTGGAGAGCCAAGTGAACAGGTGTGTGGCACCAAGGACCAGATCTGCAGGGACAACACTGCGAGGACCAGGGGGAGATGGAGCAGCTGGGTCTCTTTGACCTTTGATCTCTAACATCCTGGGCCACAATCTACCCTCGTTTTCTGGGTGCTGGCCCTCGCATCCCGCTGTGAGAGCCACCATGATATTTGGCATTTGGATAGGACCCTGTGGTCCACGGGGGACTGTCGTACGTCTCATCTCACTTCTTTTCGCCACAAAACTTGGATGGACTCCCATTAGCTGTGGCTTCCTGCAGCCTTTAGTGAGAATCCTGCCACAGGAGCCAGAAGAGGTTTGGGAGAAAAGAAGAGGTCTTCCTTTAAGGTGTCCCTGTCTTTCTCCGGGAAGGTCACGTCTCCATTTGGAGGCCTCCATGGCAGTGAGAGGCAAAAAGAAGAAAACACCATGCAGGGGAAATGAAGTGGAGAAAGCCAAGGCACGTTCTGTCCCTCCACCCCAGCTCTAGTCCTCACCCCCTCCTTCCCAAAATAGCCTTGGGGAAGAGGAAAGAAATGGGTGGGTAAGGGCGTCTCCTCTCCTCCTGGGCTCCCCGCAGCTGCTGGCTGCCCCGGGAGGGCCAGCTGTGAGGGGCTGCTTCCCCTCCTGCGGGCATTCCCCTCCTGCTTCCCCCTGCCATGCTTCCTGGGAGGGTGGCGCTTCTGCCAGCCACCTGGGGGCGGAGCACCCTCCCTCTGCACCCTGGGCCTTCCTCCCTCTCCGACCTCCTGGAGCCTGGGTCACCCTGGCCTTCCTCTAACAGCCAGCGCAGCGGCTCAGTCTCATCCCATATGAATGTGAGACAGCAACTTTGTCCCCAAGATCTAGAGGCTCTCAGGGCCACCCCTCCCATGGCCGCTGTCCTCTTTCTAACCACCATATGACCCCCACGGCTCCTCTTCCCTTCCTGAAGTTACCACCAGAGCCACCATATCAGCCAGCATGAGACCTCACTGTTCCCTGGGCCTGGGTGGCCAGGCGGCCAGCGCACGCACGCACGCACACACACACGCACACTCACAAACACACAGTCAGCCTCTTGTGGGCTGCCCTTCTCCTTAGGCCTGGCTGCCTCTGTTCTTGCTCCTGTCAGAGCCCCGTCCCCATGGTCGCATCTTCTCTCCTGTCAAGGACCTACCATCTCCCCATGCACCAAGGAAAGGTCCCGAATTCCTGGTTTCTTGATCACTCAGAGTGATTTCTCTCTCCAGCATCACAAAGGGATGGAATGGCATAATGGTTAGAAGTACACAGAGCCCCGGGCCTGACCACTGGGATCCATATCCCAGCTCTGCCCCTCAGTAACCATGTGACTTTGAGAAAGTTATTTAACCCCTCTGAGCTCCAGTTTCCTCAGGTACAAAACCAGGAAAATGGTATTACTTACCCCATCAGGGAACCACCCTTTGAGGATTAAATCATATGATGCAAGTAAACCACTAAATAGGCCCCCCAAAAAATATGTCTCCATTCAAATCCCCAGAATCTGTGAACATGAATTTATTTGGAAACTAGGTCTTTGCAGATAAAATTAAGTTAAAGATCTTGAGATAATAATCATCCTAGATTACCTGAATGGACCCTAAATCCAATGATGAGAGTCCTTATAAAAGACATGCAGAGAAAGCCACTTGAAGACAGAGACGGGGACTGGAGTGATGCGGCCACAAGCCGGGGAATGCATGAAGCCACGGAAGCTGGAAAAGATGAGAAAGGATGATCCCCACAGAACCAACACTCTGAGTTTGAACTTCCAGCCTCCAAAACTGGGAGAGAATAAATTTCAGTTATTTTTAAGCCACCAAGTTTGTGGCAGTTGCTACGATAGCCCCAGGAAATGAATACAACTACTCAAACAGGGCCTGCCTTGTAGAAAAATGTTCAGTAAATCTTAGCAACTGTTATGATTGGACCTAATTATTATCTGAACCTACATTTTCACTAGAAGTAATAATTAAGGGAGAAAAACTCAGCCACTTGGTTTAGTAAACCAGAGGGACGTTCTCCCAGGTCCATCCTTGGCAATATAAAGATGCCTCCGCCTGAAGCTTTGACATTACATTCCTTTTAGATCAAATCCTTGGGCTGGGCTCCATCCTCCTACCCACGAGGGACTGAGTGGAATCTTTCTTCCCACCACAGTCACAGAACCTAGTCTAGTCCATCCACTGGAGGGCCTCGAGGCTGGACTTTCGGTCTGGACACTTTCTGGTAAATTGTGTAAATACTTTTCTTGGTCCTTTGCTCCAGCTGACCGAGGGGACTTGCCGTGTCCTCGGCTCCCCGCGCTTCCCGGTCTCCTCGCCTCTGCCCACGGAGTTTCCTGAGCCTGCTATTGCCCGCCACTATTTCACCATGTGTCTCAATCTTACCCATCCGTCAAGACCCAACACAGACACGGCCCTTCTTCACATCCTCCCTATGCCTCTCCGTGGGCACTTGAGTAAGATGCCAGACTCCCGTGCCTAGCTCCACAGCCACATTCTGTGCTGACACCAGCAAATCGCTCCTCAAGGGCGCTGTCTGCAAAACGGGGCTAATGAGACATCTTCTGGTTTGCGAGGAGCATGAGCCAAAGCCAAGAGGTGCCCAGGATCCCACTCGTAATGGAACGTCAGCAACTTCCATGCAGTTTTTAACAATAAACATAATTGCAAAGCATTTTAACATTGTTTCTCAAAGTCATCCTACATCCACGTTCCCTCTGTGGTGCTTAACAACCCCATGAAGAAGGCAGGCAGGAATTAATATCCTTCTCTTACTGATAAGAAAATTAAGTCCTAGAAAGATTCAAATTCAGCTCATGTTTACTGAGCACACTCTACATCAGTGGTCCTCAACCACCAGGCCATGGACCGGTACGGGTCCGTGGGCCATTTGGTACCAGTCCGCAGAGAAAGAATAAATAACTTACATTATTTCCATTTTATTTATATTTAAGTCTGAACGATGTTTTATTTTTAAAAAGTGACCAGATTCCCTCTGTTACATCCACCTAAGACTCACTCTTGACGCTTGTCTGGGTCACATGGTACATTTATCCGTCCCACCCTAAAGGCCGGTCTGTGAAAATATTTTCTGACATTAAACCAGTCCATGGCCCATAAAAGGTTGGGGACCACTGCTCTACATGACAGACATTGAACCTAGCGCAATCTCATATTTTCTTGGGTACTCTTTGAGGTAAGTACTATTTCCCCTCACTTTACAAATGAGGAAAGTAAGTGGCTCAGAGAGGGCAAGCGTCTTGACCAAGGTCACTCAGCTAGTTAGCATCCACAGCAGGACACGAACCCAAGTCTCCTGAATCCCAAAGCAAGGGGCTTTTCACGATTATATTTCCACCAGGAGAATCCAGCAGCACAATATATGGGTCGTGATGTAGAGCGACAAAGGAGCAGCTCTACTTCTGGGTCAACTCCACTTAGGAAAGGTGTTTCTGTGATTCTGTGGCTCCATGTGTGAGATGCGGGTGCTTGTAGTGGTACCCGTGGAATGCCAGCTTCCCTGGAGGGGGCGACGTCCTGGGAAACTGGCACGCTTCACACGGGGGTGTCTGGGCCAAACAAGACAAAGGATGTAGATGTGCTTTGTACAATAGAATGGAGAGAGGTCAGTGACTGAACATATAGTTTCAGTTACTAATTAAATTCAACACCAATACGGATTGACAGTTTTTAAAAGAATCAGAATCTACAACACCACCTTCATTTTGAACGTAGAATGAAAGGCATAAAACCCAGGTTTGGAAATGATGCCCTATAGCAGGGGTCCCCAAACTACGGCCTGCGGGCCGCATGCGGCCCCCTGAGGCCATTTATCCGGCCTCCGCCGCACTTCCGGAAGGGGCACCTCTTTCATTGGTGGTCAGTGAGAGGAGCATAGTTCCCATTGAAATACTGGTCAGTTTGTTGATTTAAATTTACTTGTTCTTTATTTTAAATATTGTATTTGTTCCCGTTTTGTTTTTTTTACTTTAAAATAAGATATGTGCAGTGTGCATAGGGATTTGTTTATAGTTTTTTTTATAGTCCGGCCCTCCAATCGTCTGAGGGACAGTGAACTGACCCCCTGTGTAAAAAGTTTGGGGACCCCTGCCCTATAGGTAGGTCCGGAGGTAAGTGCTTGGGCCTCAGTGTTCCTGCTGAAGAAATGGGAGCTACGGCTGGCTTCTCTTAAAGGCATGTGTTCTTCATATCTGGGAGGCCCGGGACCATGGAAGCACTTTCATGGGCGATGGTGCTGTGACTGCCGCAGCCCTGCCTGGTCCCGGGAGAAGAACAGAGGACACCTGAACTGCCATTCCCTGTTGACCACTTGCAGGTCCTGTGACTCTGAGCAAGTCTCAGTTTTCCCTTCTGTGAAATGAGAATTCAGTCTCTCCTATTTTCCTCGCAGAGCGTTAGGTGGTTGAGAAAATAAAAATGACCTCATGTCTGTATCAATGATTCATTAAAAAAAGAAGAAGAAGAAGAAAAGACGAGGAAAATCTACTGTAATAACCTCATCTCTCCTTCTTTCTATCTTGGCTGTCGTAAGAGTGTCCGAGGAGGAAATTGCTTCTTACAAAGGCTTCAAGGTTTCCAGTGTCACCAAACCCCAAAGAGAGCAGGAGCTGGTGCCCAGAGCTGAAGGCAGGTCACCGGGGTGGAGCAGCAAGGCCAGCATGTGGCTTTGATTTGAACAGTTTTCAGGAGAGAAGACGGTCCTTGCAGATGAAATGCGGGGTGCCTCACCAGCGGCTTCAGGCGCAAGAGGCCGGGACCTGCGAGGAAATTCAGCATTCTTGAAGTTCTGAAGCCTGACACTTTTTATGTTTTAAATCCTCTCCCTTATTTCCTGTTACCCTATTCTTCCTGACTGTAATCTTACCTATTAACTCAGGAGCAACATGATTTAAAAGGAACACAGGATTTCAAATAGTTTCAAGGTGTTCAGAGTTTTAAATAAACCTCTCAATTCCCTTTTTTAAAAGTTTTATTTTGCAACCCTGAAAAAAAAAAAAAAGACCTGGGATTTTTTTTCCCCTTTCAGCGCTTTTTGATTAAAGTCAGATTTTTTAAAGTAATCTTTTATTTATTTATTTATTTATTTATTTATTTATTTATTTAGAGAGACAGTCAGGGAAAGAGAGGGAGGGGAGGAAAGAGATGAAAAGTATCAACTCATAGTTGATTCACCTTAGTTGCTTTGTTTTGTTTTTAATTAAGTGCTTCTCACATGTGCCTTGACCGGAGGGCTCAAGCTGAGCCAGAGACCCCTTGCTTATACCAGCGACCTAAGGCTCAAGTCGGAAACCTTGGGCTTCAAGCCAGCAACCTTAAACTTCAAGCCAGTGACCTCTGAGCTCAAACCAGCAACCTTGGAATTATGTTGATGATCCCACGCTCAAGCCGGCAACCCTGTGATCCAGCTGGCAAACCCAGGCTCAAATTCCATGACTTTGGGATTTTGAATTGGGGCCCTCAACATCCTGGGTCAGTGTTCTAGCCACTGCACCACCACTGGTCAGGCTCCTTACAGGAATCTTTAAAAGATTCCAGGCTGAATAATACTATGATTTAACTTAGCCTCAAAGCTGATGTATAGCCTATTTTCCATGTTGCCCGCGTCTAATGGTTATAACCAGTGTTCAGTGCTGTTTCGCAGACATTGACAGCCCCCAGCATTTGGCAAGCACTTTCTCATTCATTCTCCCACTTAGTTTCCACCACCACATCATCCCCATTTTCTAAAAAGGAAACAAAGGCTCAGAGCCCAGAGCCACAGGACCTTGACACATTTCAGGCTTACGCTGCTATTCAGAAGCAGCATTCATTCCCAAATAGTTCCAAGGTCTGCCCTTGGAATTGTATTTCTGGACTGTGGGTAGCAGCCAGACAGGACTGGCTTGAAATGACCAACTGCAGAAGACAAGAAAGTTCCAATGACACAGGGGCCGAAGGGTCAGGACACTAGAAGGCACTATCTCGGAAGTCAGCAGAGGCCTGGGGAGCAGAGCACTCTACCCTCCAAGTGCCCTGGTCCAATGCACTCCTCTGGCTCCTAAGAGGTCCCACATGAGGCTCAGGCTAGGGTGCGATTTGGGAGCGTGAACAAACAGGCCTGTAGTGATGAGGTGTTCGTTGCACACTGAATACGTATATCGAGCACTGGGCGAAGCGTCGAGGGAATTAGAAACGGCCCCTAAGACAGGCACACAAACCCTCGAGGGATTTCCAGTCTAGTTAGGAAGATCAGACTGAAACAGGGAATGGGAGAAGAAACAGTGTCTGTATCCAACTTTAAAGCATGAATTAGAAGTCACGCAGGAGTCAAGAGCAAAAGAACACCCCTAAGGACCAGAAGCAGTTAAGAGGTAAGGAAGAAAGAATAAAAAGGACTAAAATTTCTCATCAGAGTTCCAGAAGGAAAAGGAAAAAAAATATGGAGAAGAAGCACTTGTCACAGAGACAATTGCCTCATTGATAAAAAGTCTGAATCCACAGGTACAAAAAGCACAAGATATATCAAGCAGGATTTAAACACACATACATACACACACCTGAATATGTGATCATGAACCATAGAACATCATCAGTAAAGGTAAGATTTAAAGATATTTAAATATACTAAAGCAGTTAAAGAGAAGGCTGATTATAAAAAAAAAAGGCATAACAATTAGAGAGCATAATTCTCAAAAGCAAATATGGAAATCATCTTCAAAATGCTTAAAGAAAATCATTGTCTACCTAGATTTGTGTACTTGAAAAAACTATCTTTTAGAACCAGGGTGAAGTAAAGATATTTTCTGATATAGAAATAGCACACTCAACAAGTTAGTAGTTTGGAAAAGAAAACTTCTAAAAAACATAATTTAGGAAGGAAAAAAGTGATCTCAGATTAGGAGGTCTAAGATGAAAGAAGAATTGATAAACAAAGAGATTAATAATCATGTACATATCCAACCAAACATTTTCTATATAGAAATTATAATCCAATACCTATTTTGGGGGGTTAGAAAAAGACAGGACTAATTACTGAATATAAAAGCATATAAGGCCTGACCTGTGGTGGCACAGTGGATAAAGCGTCGACCTGGAAATGCTGAGGTCGCCGGTTCGAAACCCTGGGCTTGCCTGGTCAAGGCACATATGGGAGTTGATGCTTCCAGCTCCTCCCCCCTTCTCTCTCTCTCTCTCCCTCTCTCTCTCCTCTCTAAAAATGAATAAATAAAATTAATTTTAAAAAACTTAAAAAAAAACCTTTTAAAAAGCATATAAGTCTGGAAGGTGTACACAAAAAATTAATGACTTCAAAGTTTCTTGTATTATTTGTGAGAAGGATTAAGATATTGATTAATTTAGATTTTTTTTTTAATATGCATTATAAAATTTCAACGAAATAAGAGAAGGTAGGTATACATCCAAATCAGCGGGAGGGTAGGGAGATGAAATAAAAAAACTAACTTGACCCATAAAGGGGAGAAAGGAAGAACAAAGAATCATAGGAAAAGACAGAACAAATAGAAAGTTCAAAGTAAAATGACCAAAACAAATCCAAATGTGTCTGCAATAACAATAAATGTAAAAAGACTAAACTCATCACTTAAAAGACAGAGATTATCAGGTTAGAATTTTTTAAAAATTAACGATAAGCGGCTTATAAAAGGCACACCCAAAACATAAAAACATAGAAAGTTTCAAAGTAAAAAAAAGGATGGAAAAAAATATATACATCAGTTAAACACCAAACAAAAGAAGGCTGGGAATGCAAACTTAATATTAGACAACATAGACTTGAGGACCCGAGGAGTCCAGGAGGGCCCAAACGGGTGGTCACATGGCCAAAAACCCTTCCTGGAACTTTTAAAGCTGGAGCTGAAGAAAGAAGCCCTTTCCTTTGTGGTGATAAATCTGTGAAATGTGAGTCAAGGTCAGGTAGTAGCCATGGTCCCAGTGTGTAGAGAAAGCTCATCTGAGGTAGAAGAAATTAGAGCAAAGCTACAGGAGACTTCTGGTGACTCCAAGTCCCTGGTTGCTGCTTCCTCCAACCCCACCCGGCATTTCCAGAGTGTCTGAGTGGTTAGAGCCCCTTTTGCCGCTGTTAGTTCAAGTGGGGCTTCATTCACTTACAGCCGAGAGTCCTGAATGTTTGTGTGCCCCAAACTCATATGCTGAAATCTTCATATTCAACATGAGGGTATTAGAAGGTGGGGGCTTTGGAAGGTGTAGGTCATGAGGGTGGAACCTTATCAATGGGACTGTGCACTTATAAAAGAGACACAGGGCTCCCTCATCCCTCTACTAGGCAAGGATACAACAAGGAGTCTACAACTCAGAAGAGGACCCTCACCAGACCATGCTGACACCCGGGTCTTGGCCTTCCAGCCTGTAGAGTTCGGAGAACTAAATGTTTGTTGGTCATAAGCCATCTGGTCTGTAGCAGTTTGTTATAACAGCCTGCACAAATGGACTGAGGCACTTCTCACATTGGTCTTCTTTTGCCTCCCAGATGGATAGTTCCTCTGAGGGGGTTTGTCGTGTTGTTTTACAACATAGCAGAGGGAGTTTGAAAGAACTCAAGTTCTACTTCCTGGAGCCCCATGACTGAGATGTTATGAGGTGCAGAATCTGGGGAGGGAGAGATGCAGGAATGCAAAAGTCAAAGACCTTCTAGGACTTTTCTCAAAGATCTCAATGGTTCCTTTCCACTCTCCAGAGACCTTCAGCTGAGAGCATCATGAGAAAGGTTGGAACTGATGGAGAATGATGGGTTCCAAGACACCCTCGTGGAGAAGTTTATTAGAACACCATTCAACTCTACCCAGCAGTTGTGTACACACATGTGCATGCGAATGTGAGTAACTGATTCACAAGTCTCGTGAGTGGATGACAAACCTTCAGGAAATGGGGAGGAGAAATGAATAGGTGGGGAACTTAACTGCTGGAAAAACGAGTAAAAGCTGCACAGCATTTCTCAAGAGGACTTTGATGGAGCTGTGTTTTCAACCAGCTAACATTTGCATCTGGTCCCAGGGACCTGGTCTGGGTATCCCAGGAGTGGCCTCTCTGGATCCATTCTCACGCCCTATTCCCATGCTTTTTCACAGAGGTGTTGCGAAGATGGTTATAATTGTATAACCCATCTTGGTTTTTAGAGGGGTTTTTTTGTGGTCGCTTCCTCTAAGAATCACATATTCTTTGGAGGTTAACGAATGATTTATTTGCATTCTTCTTAAGTATTAGTACAAATCAGTCTAAAGCTCACAAAATACCTAGGAGACCACCAAATGTGGTCCCTTCTTCTTTTAAAGGATGGGGAAACTGTATCCCAGAAAAGAGAAATGGTTTCTCCTGAGTCACACTGCTGGCAGAAGCAAGCTTCAATGAGCCCAGGTCTCTGAAACACCCAGCCTGGGTCTCTTGTCACAGTACCACATGTCCCACCACCCAGGACCCCAGGCTTGATTTACACTGCAACCTGTGGGTTCTTACAGTCTCCAACCAGGGCTCCCCATCACGCTTTGGGGGTCCGGATGTACCCCTTACCTCACACGTTGATTTGAACAACACCACCCGATTGGTTGCTTTGCCATAGAGCCCAAATCTCCCATTGTTAATCATCTTTTAAAAGAGTTTAACATCTGCTGCAGGGAAATTTACTGGCCTCAAGTTACCAGCTATAATTTTGGTCATTTGGGGAAATAGTGATGCTATAGTCGTCACTTTCCAAACATTGCAGGAACCTGACCCAAATCAAGAAACCTCTCAATAAATCAGCTCCAAAGCGGCATCAATTTCTAGCCTTGCTATTTAGAATGTTGCAGCTCTGAATCAGTGTCTGGGCTGGAGAAAGCATCCAGCTCAAAGTCTCTAGATTTTAATAATAGCTGCCATTGTTCAAAGAGGAATTCATAACTCTTGATGGACTCCAGCCAGAAACCTTGAGCCAAGCTCTGTATTTATGTATGTTTGGATGTACTAAGTGCTCTACAAGTTTCATGAGTGGTTCTTTCAACATGGGAGCTACCCAGATCTCCACGCCATGGTCCTGCTTGTGGACATCACCCTGGACCAAGCCTTTCCTGTTGACAGCCTTCTTTGGCCCTCGAGTTATGTACCGATGTCTGGGATCACTGTACCTCCAGACAATTAAAACAACAATTGTCATTAACAATTAAAACAACAGCTAATTCTTATGTAATGCTTGCTTTGATCCAGAGCCAGTTTATGAATTTATGTGATCTTTGCAACCCTATGAAGAAAATATTGCTATTATCTTCATTTTACACATGGGGAAACTGAGGCAAAAAGTGAGTAAATGACTAGCCCAAAATTATTTATATATAGTTGTATAGTTATCAAAAGATATAGTTGTCAAAAGTGCTGGGATTTGAACCCAAGCAGTCTAGCTCCAGAGACCTCCTTTCTTTTTCTTCTTTAAACAGCTTTATTAAAATAAATATAATTTACATACCATAAAATCAACCTTCGTGAGGTGTGCAATTCTGTGGTTTTTTTCATATATTCACAGAGCCGTGCAATTGTCATACTATCTAATCCCAGAACATTTTTATCACCCCAGGAAAGGAACCCCTATACTCATTAGCAGGCACTCCCAACTCCCCCTTCGTCCAGTCGCTGGCAATCAATCACTAATCTACTTTCTACTTTCAAGATATGCCTGTTCTGAACATTTCATAATAATGGAAGCATGTAATTTATGACTTTTTGTGACTGGCTTTTTTCATTTAGCATAATGTTTTCCGGATTCATCCATGTGATAGTATCTATCAGTACATCATTTCTTTTCATGATGAAATAACATCCCATTGTACAGATATACCACTCTTGTTTATTCATTCATCAATTGATGGACATTTGAGTTGTTTCAACTTTGGAGATATTATGAATAAAGTTTCTTTTTTATTTTTTGTGACAGAGACAGAGACAGAGAGAGGGACAGATAAGGACAGACAGACAGGAAGGAAGAGAGATGAGAAGTATAAAGTCTTCGTTGTGGTTCCTTAGTCTCCTTAGTTGTTCATTGATTGCTTTCTCATATGTGCCTTGACCGGGGGGCTACAGCAGAGCAAGTGACCCCTTGCTCAAGCCAGCGACCTTGGGCTTCAAGACAGTGACCTCTGGGCTCAAGCCAGCGACCATGGATGGGGTCATGTCTATGATCCCATGCTCAAGTCAGCAACCCCGTGCTCAGGCTGGGTGAGCCCACACTCAAGCCGGGGACCTTAGGGTTTGGAACCTGGGTCCTCTGCGTCCCAATCTGATGCTCTATCCACTGCACCACCACCTGGTCAGGCATGAATCAAGTTTCTATGAACATTTGTGTACAGGCTTTTGTATGAAGCTATATTTTCTTTTCTCCTAAAGATGGAATTGGCAAGTCACATGTTAACTATATGTTGAACTTTTTGAGGACTGGCAAAACTGTTTTCCAAAGTAGTTACAACATTCTTACCACCTATCTGTGAAGTCAAATTTCTTCACAGCCTCACCAACACTTAATATTTTTCATTGCTTTGATCAGTCACAGTGGACGGTGAAGTAGTATCTCATTGTGGGTTTGATTTGCATTTCCCTAATGACTAATGATATTGAGCACCTTTTCATGTGCTCATTGGCCATTTGCATATTGTTTTCCTTTGGAGAAATGTCTTTTCAAATGCTTTTCCCATAAAAATGGTTATTTGTCTCTCTATCATTGAGTTATAGGATTTCTTTATATATTCTGGATATAAGTCCCTTGCCCCATAACTAATTTACAAATATTTTCTCCTATTCTGTGGGTTGTTTTTTTTTTTTTTTCATTTTCTTGATGATGTGCTTTGAACCACAAATTTTTAATTTTCACAAGATCCAATTGATCTACCTGTTGTTGCTTGTGCATTTGGTGCCATATTTAAAAAGGCTTCAGCCCTGGCCGGTTGGCTCAGCGGTAGAGCGTTGGCCTGGCGTGCGGGGGACCCGGGTTCGATTCCCGGCCAGGGCACATAGGAGAAGCGCCCATTTGCTTCTCCACCCCCCCTCCTTCCTCTCTGTCTCTCTCTTCCCCTCCCGCAGCCAAGGCTCCATTGGAGCAAAGATGGCCTGGGTGCTGGGGATGGCTCCTTGGCCTCTGCTTCAGGTGCTAGAGTGGCTCTGGTCACGGCAGAGCGACGCCCCGGAGGGGCAGAGCATCGCCCCCTGGTGGGCAGAGCGTCACCCCCTGGTGGGCGTGCCGGGTGGATCCCGGTCGGGCGCATGCGGGAGTCTGTCTGACTGTCTCTCCCCGTTTCCAGCTTCAGAAAAATACAAAAAAAAAAAAATGTAAAAAGGCTTCGCCCAACCTAAGGTCATGAAAGTTCACTCCTATGTTTTGTTCTATGAGTTTTAAAGTTTTGGGTTTTATATTTAGACCTTGATATAGTATGAGGTAGAAATCTACCTTTATTTTTATTTTTATTTTTGCATATGGATATCCATTTGTCCCCATACCATTTGTCAAAAAGCCTATAATTTCTGCTCCACTGAATCATTTTGGTATCCAGAGGCCTTCATTGATGACTACACTCAACTAACTCCCTTGAAAGCTTTTTGGAGATGAGTGTGTGTGTGTGTGTGTGTGTGTGTGATCAAAAGCAGCTGAGACAAACCTAAACGCTAGCCTCTCCTGAACTTTTAATCAGCAGATGTCTGAAAGCCTAAAGAGTCAAGACAATGAGATAAGGCCAAGGCCAGAGCAGCCATCTGACCTCCAAAGACGGAGACACACCATTGGAAAGGAGGTGAGGTCTTAGCAAACACCTGAAAGTGAAATTCTTTCAAAGAGGAAGGACGACAATCCCATGAAGAGAAGACATCCCCTGGTCACCCCCCAGATGGGATCTAGTGTCCTCTGTCCAACACATGTATGAATGAACGAACTTATAGAGTCAGATGGAGTCGGCCAATGGTGAGACTGGAGCTCCAGATCTGTGATGATTTATTTCTATCAGTCCCTCCTCTGACCTTTGAGGGTTATTCCCTTCTCTGTCGCATCTATTAATACAGTACCTTCTCGTCCCACAGGGCACATTCAAGCCTGTCTCAGGTAGAGAGGCTATGATTTGACTGTCCTGTCCCTTGCACAAACATCTCTTCGGCCTCAGGAGGAGCCCTGGTTCTATCCAGTTAGTGACTCATTGTCTCCAAAGACAGCACCACTCACTCACATGCAGGGTGCTCGGGTAACCCAGGAAGTCTCTGTAACGATTAAGGTACGGTCACAAATGTAAATTATTATAGTCATTTGTTATCTTCACTGAACTATAAGGTCAGAACATTAAGGGGAAATGTCATAGTATTAAGACTGGATGGTTTGACAATGTGTTGCCTTTTGGGGTAAAAGGTATTTTAATGGATGAAGGAAACACAGAGTCCATAATCTGGCTGCAGCTTTGCCTTGGGAGGGTGAGCAGCTGGAAACACCAGAGAGCAGAGCCAGAGGAAGTGCTGTAAGGGAAGAGGAGAGGGTGTCCTCACACCAAACCTATATACATTTCAACACTGCTCGGGTCTGGGCTCATCTGTGTGACCGAGTGGGTGGTGGAAGCAGTCCATCTGGAAACAGCTCCAGGCAGAGGCCTGATTTCCAGACACCGCGCCTGTGCTGCTGGGGCTCTCAGGAGGCTGGGACCCTCTGGTGCTCCTCGCCCAGGACAGTGGGCTCCACGGGGAGGCTGTGTAACCAGGAATGAACACACAGGGCCTTGGACTGAATGGTGCCAAGTAGGTCCAAACAACCTTTAGCGTTTCTAGAAACTCATCCTTAAAACCTGTGTTTCTCAACAAGCTGTATGGGAAACCCCAGTACTCAGGAATATCAGAAAGTGATAAAGGGGAAGGGTTTAAGTGTGGGACACGTCGGGTCAGATAGGATGAAACAGGGCACTTCACTGCTGCACATCCCAGAATACTGAGCAGATTAACATGTGCTGTCTATCTCCCGGAAGAAGGGCAGTGTTTCCCATATACTTTGGACCCAAGAGCCCCTTTTCATGAAGCATCTTGTAGACTTCACGTGCCCAGGAATGGTTTTCAGGAAAGGCTGGTCCAGCCGATGTCTGAGTGGGTGGCTGGAATATTATTTAGCCTTAAATATGGGCTTAGAGGGAGAGATTGTGTGCAATCACATATCTGGTATTCATACGAGCTACCTGCTTTGTGCTCTGGGAACTTGTGTCCACTCGCCTTTGCCTCCCTGCGCAGTGCCTTGGATGGGTACTTGGATTGGAGAATCTTCTGGGCTTTCACTCTCTGGTGCCACAGGGAGGCTCTTCAACAAAGCAGATTTTAAGACACCAGTTATTTCCTCTTCCTGAACAAGGAACAGCAGCATACAGTAATGGCTCGGTGATTCCCAGACAGCCACGCAGTGTAACAGGCCTGCCCATTCCCAGGCCCAACCCCAGGGGACCTCAGAGCAGGTTGGTGCAAAGGTTTACTGCCCCACAGTGTGGGAGTCTCACAGCCTCGGGTGGTGAGAACAGCTCTGGGGTCATTTCTGAAGCTGATGGCACATCCTCCAGTGGCCACAGGCATTTACAACAGAGGTAACAGTTCACATCATCTCTGAGCAGCCAACCCTCTCGCCTGTGATGCGGGTTGTCCGTGGCGGGATCTACAAGAGGGGATCAGACTTTCCTACCTGAGAGTCCTCTGCTGTGTCCCCAGGACTTAAGAATAACATCCCGGCCCTCGATCTGTGACAAGCTCTGGAAAAACTGAACGGAGGCTGGGCTGGAAGAAGGTCCGGGAGCCACGGCCAAGGCCGGGGCTGCGAGGAAGTGAGCGGGAACAGCCAGTCCCAGCTCCGCCCCTCCGGCCGCTGGGCTCCTGTTTTCTCAAGCCTCCTCCCTGGTCCCTCCTTTCAGCGAGGCTCCGGTGAGAATTACGGGATTGCTATTATTACCCCAGCTCGGTGTCCAAGGCTTGATGGCTGCTGCCCTGGCAGCTCCCGTCCAGAGGAAAGCCAACTGCAGTGACAATAAAACAAAGTCGCTGGCAGCTGGAGGCCTCTCCTCAGCGTGCTGGGCTGCTGAGCGGCATGCGGAGCCAGCCCCGTCTCCAGCTCCTTGGGAAGTCCTGGAGCCGGCCCATCACCTCCCGGTTCCAAAGGCTGGTTCCAAAGGCGTTTAGCAGCCCAGTCAGAAAGGCGGTGACAATCTCCACAAGGCTCACGCTTAAGAAACCAGAGTCTCTCAGCTTTGGCTGTCTGTCCAGAGACTCTGCTAGAAAAGAAGGAGACGGGTTTGTTCTAACGTAGTAGGCTCTAGCAACTAACCAAGCTGCCAAGCAAACAGCACTCATTGCTCAAAGCTCATTCATTCATTCAGCACATCTCTGTGCAACACTGACTTTGCATCAGGCACTGTGGACAGAGGAAACCAAAAGCCCTGCCCTCCGGGAACTTAGACTCGATTGTCAGGACAGAGATGGGACACAGAATGAATAAGTGACTTCGTGACTAGACTGTACTCGGTGTCACAGGAGGATTGAGGCAGAGGCAAGGAGACTGGGTGTGTAAAGGAGGCAGGGGTGAAGTTGATGTGGGTGGTCTGGGAAGGCCTCACTAAGAAGGGGCCGTTCAATCAAGACTTGAAGGAGGTGACAGGTCAAAACCCAAACCCTAGACTGGCCTTCCAGGGGTTTACCAGCTCTTAGGGAGAGAAGACCTGTTCACAGACAGCCATCACTCGGGACGTAGCAGACTGAGGGGCGGTGGGAACTCAGAGCAGGAAACTGTGAGAACCCACCATACAGCAAAGAGGAGAGTTCTCCACCCCAGGAATTTTCCCTGAAAGTACTTCACTGCTTGAAACTTCGGTGAGATGCCCTAAGGCGGGTGGAACTGAGCTAAGGGGTAACCTGAAATAGGAGAGAAGGGCACAACTGAGGCAGCAAAGCAGAGTAGAGACATCCAGGGGGAACAGCAGGGCCAGAGGCCCCCTCGGGGCGGGAGCAGGTCCGGGAGGAGAAGTGCCGGGGGAGGCTCAGCAGTCTGAGTCTGTGGGGAGTCTCCCTGCTTCCCACTTGGAATACTCCCAGATCTGGCCGTTGTTCTCCTAAGAACAAACCCACTAGACCAGAGGGTCTCAAACCTAGTTGCTCATTAGTAGTACGTGGTTTTTAATAATACAGCTTCCTGGGCCCCATTCTGGACCCATAAGTCAGAATCTGTGCTTTTAAAGCCCTCCAGATGGTTCCAAAGACCCGTCGGAGTCGGGGTCCACTGCTCTGGCCTGTTACGTTCTTACTGCCTGGGTCATCTGCAAGGCAGCTCGCGCAGTGGGGAAGGTGTTTCAGGGCTCGCCCACGCCAAGAGGGAGTCGGGGGCTCGCCCCACGCCAAGAGGGAATGATCTGTCCAAGCGTCAGTCTCCACTGGGAGACAATGAGCCCCCTGAGGGCAGAGACTGTGTCTTATGTTTCTGTATGAAAACTCAGGCTCTGAGACATAAGAGGTATTGATAAATATGTTCTGAAGCAACCAGTACATTGCAAGAGCAGTTGAACAGTTTCTGTAAGAATTTCCAGTGATGAAATTCCCAGAGGGAAAGTTTGACACAGATTATCCAAAAAAGATCATCTTAAAGCTTGTTGATACCTTGGCTGGTTGGCTCAGTGGATAGAGCGTCAGCTGGCATATGGACATCCTAGGTTCAATTCCTAGTCAGGACACACAGGAGAAGCAACCATTCTTTCTCTCCTTGCAGGCTTGATTGGCTCGAGTGTCAGCTACAGGTGCTGAGGATAGTTCAGTTGGTCCAAGCATCGGCCCCAGGCAGGGTTGCTGGGTGGATCCCAGTTGGGGTGCATGCAGGAGTCCATCTATCTATCCTCTCACTTAAAAAAAAAAAGTTGTTTTCCCTTGAATTCCAACATATAAGTAAGTTTACTTTCTTGAATTTTTTCTTTTCCTTTAACTAAAACTTATTCATACTGAATAAAGAGTAAATGAGAGCCTACTTTGTGGCATACAGCATATTTAGCAATAGGAACCCACAAACAAATAAGACATAGTCCTGACTGTCAGGGAGCACAGGTTTGAACTGATGGGGAACAAATACATGGACTAAGAATGCAGATATAGGCAAGTGGGAGGGAGGGCTGTGGCCAAAACTTTATTCCTAGGCCTGAAGCATTGAGCAGAGGAAACTTCCAAGAGTTCAAGGCAGAAGGTACACAGTAGACAGAGGAGCAATGAGACCAAAAATAAGGAAATCAGATAGTTTTTTCAGGACCAGCAAGTCAGGTGACGAGACCAGAGTGAGAAGTGGGTGCAGAAGGTGTAGATTGAAAGGGGCCTTAAAGGGGAGCCCAGTGACCTCAGCCTCCTGGTGTTTTGCTTTTCTACACTCCCCTCTGCTTTGGTGAACTGGGCCCAGGAACTTGCGTCTAACAAACAGAATGCAGCAAAAGTGATGAGATGTCCCTGCTAAGATCAGGTCAAAAACGACCATGACTTCTTTCCCGGGTGCTTGGCCTTGCTGCCATGCTGGGACCTGCTCGGTGGAGAGTCCCGCGCAGTAAGGGACTGGTGGTGCTGGCCCACAGCCAGCGAGGGCCTGAGGCCTCGGGCCAGCCGCCGGTGTGGGGCTGAGTCCTGACAACAGCCACGTGAGTGACGTTGGAAGTGGGTCTTCCTCCCGTTGAGCCTCCCAGTGAGACCACAGTCTGGCTGCCGCCTGGCCTGCAGCCTCCTGTGACCCTGAGACGGACGGCCCCGCTAAGCAGCACCCAGATGTCCGATACAGAGAAACTGTGAAACAATAAATATTTGTCTTTTTAAGCTGTTAGGCAATTTAATACATAGCAGTAAATAACCACTGCAGGTAGCCCTTGGAGTTTTCAAGCCTGAAAGTGAAATAATCACACCAAGTCCTTAGCCATTGAGGGGCCTCTGCAGGGACCCCTGGCAAGGAGTGACAGGCGTCTGAACAAGGCAGCAGAGAGGAAGCAGAAAGGAATGAACGAGATGTCTTATGCGGTACCGTTGGCCGGACTTGAGGTGCCTGACCATTCATCTGGTTACTCAGACCAAAAGCCTCCAACTTGTTATTGATCGCTCCTTTCTCACACCCTCACACTCAATACACCAGGAACTCCTGCCTTCTCCTCGCCCTCCCTCCCCCAGGGCTGCCCTGCACAAAACAGCCGGCCTGTGCCCCTCCCCAGCTCTGAACCCTCCAGTGATTTCTAACTGCACTTAGAATGAAATCTAAAGTCCCCCCGTGGTCCGCAAACCCTGGGCAACCACTCACTCCGCTGTCTGCCCATTCCCCCTGCTCACCCAGCCCCCGCCAGAGAGCACACTCCTCTGTCCCCAGTGTTCTTCCTGCGGAACCTGACCAGGAGGCATTTAAGCTGGGCTCCTAAAAAAAAAACCATGCAACTTGCCACCTTGGAGGGCTTAGGGAAATTTGGCCTCAGAGGTGACGCCAGACTGAAGGATGACCAGGGAGAAGGGGGGACATTCTCCTTGGAGGTCGTTGCCCATGTGGAATGTCTCAGCAGTGGCCCCTCACACCTGTCACAGCCGCTTTAATTGCCCCCCACCCCGCCCCCTAGTGGGCTTGATCCCAGCCAGACCGCAGGTGCTGTTCCCATCACTGCCTGCGCCGTCGGGCAGCAGAGACACAGGGACAGGGAGTGACTTGTCCCAGGCTCTCTTGGTCCCAGTTCAAGTGCACCGTGTCATCCTTGGGCCTTTGAAACAATGAGTGCTGAGCAGGGGGGAAAAGTAAATAAATCTTAATAAGAAAATAAGTGACATGTAAAAAGTGCTTTGTCGATGGCTATTTATTTAATATCTATTTTAGCTTAATGTGCTGTGGGTTTGAGGCAGTCATTCATTACGTTTGACCTTCACTGGCCACCTACCAACCGTGTGGCCAGGCGCCATGCTAAGCAGCAGCTATTTACTCTGCGTGCCCAGTATGTGCCAGGGCGTGGCCCATGGGGCTCCTCAGTCTGCAGGGCCAGGGAAGGGCGGGGGTTTCTGCAGAAAGGAGGGCTTTCTGGGCTAGCTGCCTGGGCCTATTGAGAAGCCCAGCCCCATGGGGCTCTTCATCGTCTGACCCATGAAGGGTCTCCACGGCCCTCATCAGAGTCACCCGTCCTCCTGCACCTCACACAGCCAGCATCCCTCTGAGCGCCTGGGGGGCCTCCTGTGGGGCGCTGGCCCCAGCCAGCTGGCAGCGAGTCCATGGCAAATATGGTGATCGGCTCTTGGCAGTGGGCAGGGCTGTGGGGACGTGAAATAGTTTGGTGAGTCAAGTGTGCCCCTCCCCCTAGCCCTCTACCTCATTATCCCCCTTACAGGCCACCCACAATGTCCTAGAAATGCCAGCTCTTCTATTTTCACTTTTTCCCTAAAGGCAGAAGGAAAAAAAGACAAGGAGTTGAAAAAGCAAAGGAGCCAGGTAGTAAGCAGGGTGGCACCACTAGGGGGGGCCAGATGGGGGGGCAGGGCTTTGGGGACAGAAGCCTTCAGACCTCAGGGGTGCTGGGCCCCGTTCCTGTGCTGACAGGGGTCCCTTAGAACCCCTGGGCCAGACCTGGAAGGGGCTCTAAACATCATCTCACTCAACCTTGGTTTCAAGTCAACTGATGTTCAGAGAGGTTAGACGAACTGCTGTGCTCGTCATTAGGCCAGATTTGTTCTGGCCTTAGAGAATGGAAGAGAAAGTTGAAAAAATAGTTACCTTGGACAGAAAGCCTGCGTTTTAAGGCACTCGACCATGTAATGGCACCTAATCATTTACCTGCGATTGGTCCCCATCTGTTTGCCTCTAGGCAATCGAACTTCACCGAGGGGCGGGCTGTTTCTGAGATCCTGTGTGTCCTGGACACCCAGGAAGTGCTGGCTCAAAGAAATGAATAGAGGGGGAAAGGACAGGCCAGGCAATGAAGAGAAGAAACGGCGAGCTAAGAGGCCCCGCTGAAGCTGCCCACGGTCGCTCCTGCTGAGATGTCAAAGCCAAAATTAAAAAGCAGTATGGTCTAGGCACAGCCTTAAGTGATTAGTCACATTAATAACCGTATCAAGAAACATGTTGCATGGCACACTGTTTTGTCCCAGAGCCTCTTCATCACGGCCAAGGGCTGCTGGCTGGGACAGGCTGTGGCCACACTAGCCCCCACCCCCACCCCAGAAGCCTCCCAGTGACAGGCTTCACAAGGAGAGGAGCCTTCTTTCTTACCTAACGTCCAGGCAGTGCCCGACAAACTCACTTCCACACCTGCCTTCCATGAAAAATAGCGTTTTTCAGTGCCTGCCTCGTGTTTATCAGACTCTCCAGGGGACATGAGAAGTTTGGGGAAAGCATGATCTAAAATTACCATTGATTTTTTTTTTTTTGAAGTCACTATTTCATTTATTTTGAAATTTTAAAAGCACATCAACAGAGGGCACAAGATTTTTTCATGCTCATGTTGACGGGGTCCAAGTGTCAAAAGCTAAGAAATCCCACAAACGTGTCTGCTTCTGCCGGGGACACGCTCCCCGCTCCCATGTGGCCTTGCGGGGGGGGGGGGGCAAACAGGGTTTCCTTTCCTCGTGTTCTCCTCGCAAAGGTAACAAAGAGTCCTCCAGCTGAATCAGGGAGCGACTTCCATCCTCCTTGCTTTATGTGATCCACGTACTATCTCTGTGAGTCCGGGAGGAGCTGAACTTCATTCAGCAAATGCTCATTGAAGGCTACTGAGAGCGAGGCACGACACTCAATACACGAGGAAGCCGGTCCAGCCAGGCTAACTGATTTCTGACTGTGGGTCCGGGGGAGTTGAGGAGGTCTCTCTTTTTCCAGATGAAGAAATGAGGCCCAGAGAGGGAAAAAGAGTTGGTCTCTGTCACCCAGTTAATGTTGGAGTTAAGACTTGAGCCCCGGTCCTCCAAACCTTCAGAATCCAGGGTTCCATCACCATATCACATACCCCATTCGGCTGCCCCCTCTCCTAGAGAGGCACTCACGAGGATCACGCCAGCAGCGTGCCGGGCCATTTTATTGGAGACGGTTTATAACTACAGTCTTCTGCCCTCTGTCCTTGCGTGGCCCTTCTCTGCCTGTGAGTCATTCCAACCACCCCACCCTCCAAGTCTGGGAGTCTCCTAACCCCTGATGTCTCTCCCTTTCGTGTGTAAAGGCCATGACCACACCTGCTACCCAGGCTGCCGTGAGGACCCAATGACATCAGAGTCTCACAGCACCCACCCTCTGTTTCCAGGCTGCAAGACCTCTCCTCGCCCTTATTTTACATCCAAATCACAGAGATGTGAGTGCCCCTGCTGGTTGGTGACACAGAAGTCCCTGGCTACCAGCGGAGGGTCTTTCCCCTGTCCTGCTGTGGGACCAACGGCAATGAGCCCGTCTTCCCTGTACAGGGGAACTCTGACGAGGAACAGCTCCAGTGCCCCGTGCCCCAGTGCCCCCACACAAGCCAACCTGGAAAGCAACCACCATCGAATTAGGCCAGACGTTTTACTTTCAAAACCCAGATTTTAATTGTGAGGTTTGCCTTTCCATGAGGTCTGTCCCAAGCACTCGCAATTGCTTTTAGGGTTCGGGAATTCCTGCTGGGGCCCCAAAATAACCCCATGGTCTCATCTCCCGTGTGCACAGCAGTCTGGGCTCCAGCACCCAGCTGACGGCCTTCAGGCTGTTTCTCACAGAAGCACCCGAGCATCAGCTTGTTCCAGATGTTCATCTGGGGTGTCCTGTTCCGGGAGATTATGCAGTAGCCTTCACATCTGGGTGGGAAAACTGGTAAACTCTGTATGCTATATACATGGGAAATTTCTAGCCACTCAAATACATCTGTAGCTTGGAGAAACTCATTCCCACCGACTAATACTAGAATGTTCTCCCACTTGCTGGTTTGGGATTCCTTTTCCTTCCTTAACCCTCTTCTTCATGGGTTCCTTCTAGGTCTGCTGACTGGCTCTCTGGCGTAGCTCATCACACACAGGAAGTTTCCAGAGGTCAGAAAAGTGTTCTCACTTCACTGTCTTCTTAGAACAGGCACGAGGGGCCTCCAGATGGCTGCGGGGCAGCTGGACATCAGTGGGAAGGGCACTGGCCAGAGGCCAGCTGGGCTCTAACCCCAGCCTTGCCACCTTGCTGTGTGGCCTTCGGCAAGTTCCTTCTCCTGGCTGGGTCACAGTTTCCTAGTTTGTAGAATCACCTACTTGTTGGAGATGAAGTCTGGGTGACCCCCCCTGCTCAGACTGCATAAGACTCCAGGGGACCCTGAGGTCCTAAAGTCCAGAACCAAAGGGACACCGGACAAGCCACATAACCTCTCGGTGCCTGAGTTACATGAAAATCATGATAGTAAAATCCCGGGTTCCTTGGGTTTTGTGAGGAGTGCATGAATTAATACCCACAAAGTGCTTAGAACAATGCGGCACACGGTAAGCACTCGCTAAGTACTAGCTGGCACTTGGGTTGTGCCCACAAGGTTGTGTCTTGATTCATCTGCATGTCCTCAGCACCTGGTGTGGGGCCTGGCTGGCTGAAAGGTGGGTTGAATTAAAATAAAGAGTAAAAAACCTTCTAGCTCTGAACCAAATAGATGGAGGGGGAGGCTCATGGGGGGAGAGGCAGCTATTCTTTGGAGTCGCAATTATATTCCTTGTCTCTGGCCCTTTGAAGTGTCTATGTTGGCATGGGGGTGGCGGTGGGATGTGATGTCCCCAGTCCCTCTCACCCCCCCACCCCGATTCCTGGTCTGTGGGGGTCCCGCACAAGCCCGCCCCCAACACGGCCCATCTCAAATGCCCCAGCGCCTTCCTTCATCCCATAGTTCATCTTCAAACTCAAGGGAAACAGTAGTCCAAAAAGAAACAGTCCGGCCCTGCCCCCAGCCCCTGGCCAGTAATCTGAGCTGCAGAAGGAAAGGGGCAATTATGGTTTGGGGTTTCTCCCCTCCTTCCCCAGCTCCTTGACTCACTTTTCATCTTTCTCCTGCCTTTTGAGAGCTTGGCGCAGAGCAAAATGGGCCTGCATTTTAGGGGTGCCTGGAGGTGGGGGAACAGCCAGGTCCTCCGCTTCCTTCCAGAAAGGCTGGAGAAAGAGAGCAGCTGCCCCGGGGAGCCCGGGTGCCCCTCTGCTAATCCACAGCCCGAGGACTCCCGCCAAGAGCCTGGCAGGCTCGCCCTTCTGCCAGAAAGAAATTTATTAGCAGAGGTTGTCAGGAGGGCTGGGGTTACCGAGACTTCATTACTCTTACAAAATATACTATGGGACATTTACTAGTGTCCCATGAAGTGCGGCCATAAATCAGGGGCTCTGTGGCGCTTGTCAGAAGAAATAAGGAAAGCGCGTTTGCTCACGCCCGCCGTGGCCTTGCTGTTGACCCCACACCTGAGCAGGGCCACAGCGCCAGGCACGGCCACACCGTTGGCCGCCCTCGGGGCTGGACACGGGTCTGCACCAGCTTGAATGCCCCCAATGAAAATGTCATCTAATTTCAAATCCGCACATATCACACGTTGAATCTCCCCTGGAAATTATATTTCCTCTGCCAATTTTATTCTCTGGGCCCGAGGGACCTACAAAACTTCTGTGCAGCCTGATCCGGTTTCATATACATATACGTGTACATATGTGAAGGAAACGCACCTGAAGATTAACGGTGATTCTCCCTGGACAGAACAATTACGGCTGAACTTTATTAACGCTTTCATACTTTCCCAGATTTCCCACACTTTAAAAAAAAATAAATATGAGGGACTTTTATAATCAGAAAAAAAAAAATGTTACTTCTTTTAAAAAGAAAATTCAAGAACCAATCAAGGGGAAATAGAAATACATTCAAGTTATTTATAAAATATCTAAGACTGCAAACAACCTACATGGTTTACAATTATCCCGTAAGACTGGGACAGAATATCACATGGCCGCTTAAAATACTAGTTTTGAAATGGGTGGGCAAATGTTTACAATTGAATGCTTAAAGGGAAACGAAAGGCCAAAAAGGGGCTATTTTTTGTATGCATATACTGGTCAGTGGTATTAAAAACTGTACATAAGAAAAATCCTCAGAAAGAAATACTATGGTTGTATTGAGTGCGAGCTTCTGGGATACTTTCTTTTTCTCTTCTTTGTTTTCCAAATTTTTGCATAATGTGATTATAGTTCTTTTGTCATTGTTAAGCGGTTGAAAAGAAGCAAAGAAAATCCCAGCTGGGTCGGGGCTCCTGCCCCCGCCCTCCCGAGTACCACACACGTGTTCTCGTCCCACATTAAAGCGTGAGCCCGGGGTGCTGTGGTGGGCTCAGTTCCGCTGGGACAATCTGGAACAATCAGCTCCACCAATGAACTTTTTATGGAGTTTCTGACTTTGAAGCTAAGTAATGAGACTTGGCCTCTGACCAGGCCTTGAAATGTTCAAAGTGGTCTCCCCCGTCACCCCCCCCCCCCCGCCCCGCCACCCCGCCATCAATTAGCTAATCCGAGGCATCAGAGGTAGGTTGGCTGGCAGGCGGCCGCGACGCCCGGTCACTGGAGAGAAGCAGCAGAGCTAGGTATCCCTGCCCGAGGCCAGGCTGGGGGTCTGAGGGCCCAGCTTCAGCCTATGGCCGGATCCAAGGTGTGTGGGGTAGTCCTTCTAGAGGACCCCCTCCCCCAGCTCAGCAGTCTGGGTGCAGAAGCCTGCTCTTCCTGGCTTACATTTGGGGGCGATTTCACTAAGGAGAGCGGTGGGTGGAAAGCTTCGGGGATTCTTAAGCAGGCTGCGATCTGGTCTGAAGAGCTGTGCTCCATTTTGAAAGGAGACGCCTGTGTGACGGAAACAGGCTGGTCTTGGGCACCCCCTGGCTGACCAGGACGGCCACTGCTGACAACCACCACCCTGGCCCTTCCTTCACAGAAGCCAGAGCTGCCTGCACGGGTCTCTTGGCAGAGAAGGTCTCTGGGGGTTTTCTAGATGTGGGGTACAGAGGAACTGTCCCTCGCTGCCATCCCAAGAATTTAAAAATAAATCAACTTCCTTTAGTGAAGGCATTCCTCAACCCCAAGAGTGGGGGTTGAGGTTTGGCTTGTTGAGGGGGCTGCTGGGCTTCTCTCCACCCCCTTATTTCTGATAAGAAGTCACTCCTGACTTGGGGGTGGGGGCAGGTGAACCCCTTGCCCAACCCCCATCACCGCCCTTCATCCGCATTTGGAATGGGTCTCACAGCATTAGGAATTTCAGTGGCATTTGGTTTTGATTTTTAAAAGAAGAAGAAGAAGAAAAAAAAAAACTCTTTGCCTTAAAGCAGTGATTTCTCTTGGCAGCTCTAGGGAGCCTGGCAACGTTGAGACCTTTCCTGGCAGGGCCGGGAAGATGAGCTGGTTGGTTGTGGTGTGTTTAGAAGTTTAAAACAGTAAAAAGACAGAGCAAGGGTTTGCAGGAGGGGGGGCTGAGACTGGGAGGGAGGGGGCGAAAGACCTCCAGGTCTGTTCTTTCTACTGTAAATTACAAGCCTGCTTTTTTAAATTTCCTTTCCCAGAACAATGTTATTCATTCAATTCCAAAGTAAACACTGGGCTTAGATGCTCAACAGTTTGGGAGAACACACTGTCCTCGTTGTCAGGGTCTTTACCTGTCAGGGGCCTGATTAAACTCATATATCTTCGTGGCAGCCATCAGCAGCTAGAGTGGGCTGTGAGGAGGGACCAGGCACCAGCCCCCCTGTCTGCACACAAGGGAAGACAGCCCTGGGTGCCCGTCCTGGGCTGGGGGCTTCCCCGGGTTCCCAGCCCTGCTACCATAGTGTGTGTGTTCTGGACTCTGGCCTGACCCTGAACCTCTGGGGTAAGGGGCCAAATCAGAGGAAATGCTCGGGCCTGGAGGGCACCAGGAAAGGGGGAGGAGGAGGGGAAGGTGGCGTTTGAACAGCCTTCAAAGTGATAGATGTTTGTACTCTGGAGGAGTTGATTTGGGGAGAAACGGAGGCCTTGGGTAGTAAATCATGCAATCCGATGTCGGTGCTAAGACTATGGAAGCCCATTTCCTTTCTCCTAGGGGAAGGCCGCTTAATTAAGAGATCTAGGGTACTCGACTTTCCTCATAAATTTTAGAGAGCTGTAAAACTCAGTGTGTGTGTGTGTGTGTGCGTGTGTGTCTGTGTGTGTACATAAACACACATGCATTCCACTGGGGTGGGCAAAAAAGAGCACTCTTGGGGCTCCATTCAGAGTGGCATCACACAACTGCTCACCCTTTTGTGCCTCAGTTTCCCCACATTGGGACTGGCAGTAACAGGCTCTCACATCTCTGCTTGCAATAAACATCGAGACTCTAGGCAGGAAAGGGGCAGGGGCCCTGGTTGTGCAGTGAGGGGAAGGGGGCTGAGTGCCCCCAGGGAGAGAGGGCTTCAGCCCGTTGTCTGCACTGGGCAGGGGTGGCCCCAGATGACAGTTGCAGATGTCAGGAGCAAAGCTTCCACCCTTCCAGCCCTTGCCCCAGGAAGGGCGCTGTCTCTCTGGTGAGCCTTCCTCAGAAACCCATGGCTGGAATCTTAGGTTTCCTGCTCTCCTCTAAGGAATATTTAATTTCCAAAGTACAATCTGTTTCTCTTCCACAAGAACTGGCCTTCCCTCCTGGCTGATCTGAGGGTTGGTATCTCAGGAGCGACTTGTCACCTATCATTTTCCACAGACGTGAACATTAGCAGTTGAGGAGCCATGAGGGGGGCTCCCGAGGAGCCGGCGATGCCGGCATTGGGGGCAGAAACCGAGCGACACACAGGAGGCGAA
Organism: Saccopteryx bilineata; assembly: GCF_036850765.1. Classification (NCBI taxonomy): domain Eukaryota; kingdom Metazoa; phylum Chordata; class Mammalia; order Chiroptera; family Emballonuridae; genus Saccopteryx; species Saccopteryx bilineata. Next base: position 22,016,461 of record NC_089490.1, on the reverse strand, counting down.
GGAAGGAAAGAAAACAGTCAGTCCTAGAACAAGGGGCGCTCAGTCAGGGTTTTGTTCACACGGAAAGAAAACCCTCTTGGGTGGCATTTTCCCTTCAGAGCGCCTTCAACTCTCATGACCTTGGTTCCCACCACGTCCCGGAGAACAGACAGATAAAGCCGGGTGACTGCGCCATGTTGCAGAGGGCGAGCTCACCTAGGACGGATCAAGTGGCCTGTGAGAGGTCACACGGCCGGATTTTGGTAAACCCAGTCCTCCGAACTCTTTCACCAGGCTCTCCTCACGTGTTGGGCTGGCCAGTGTCAGCGGAGCACAAAATTATAGCTTATGAAGCCTGGGTGATGTCTTGTTTCCTCATTTCAGGATTGCTCATCAAGGGCACTATAAAAGACAGCATGTGACCATGTACAGAAGCTGCTGTGACCTCTGTGGCTCCAATGACCTTGACCTAGGATGGGTCCCGGGCAGGGACTGCCGGTGTCTGGGATGGAGTGGGTGCTCCCTCCACTCCCGGCAGACCTGCTTCGTTCTTCCACGCTCCAGGTTTCATTCGGTGGGGAGTGCGGAGTTAGAGACGGTAGGCCCCATCTGTGAGTAGACCCAGCGCGGAGTGCTCTTCCGTGACTCAGCGGTTACCCGCTTCCAGAAAATGGGAACGCGCGTTTGAGCGGAACAGCTGGCACGCAGCCTGCAGCCCGACCTGAAGCTGAACTTGTTGCGGGAAGCAAATTAAACGCTGATACTGGGTTTGTCCATGGGGCTCCTTCCCTCAAAGACGCTAATGCCGAGGACACGGGACATGGGGGACCAGAGCACAGAAGTAAGGTCTGGTGCTACTGGAAGAGACCCACGAGTTACAAGATCCCCCAGCCCGGAGCACGCTCTCCTTAGGCCCATGACTCCATCACATCATTGTTGAAATATTTTTTTCACTTATTTGGGTTTTTCTAGAATAAATATGCATTACTTGTATAATGCATCAACTCAGAAAATGTTTTTAAAAAGAAGATTCACATTTAGGGCACAGAGACCCCTATTCTATTCCTTCCCTTGCTCCTGAGTGCATTACTAAAGACGGGGAAAGTTACGGAGCGTTCCTAGATGCTTTTGGAAGCATCACTGTTATGTGGTTCAGTTAGCAAACAAGTGCTGACCGCCCCACATGTGGCAGCCATCGCGCCATCTCGCGGTGACACGGCGATGAAGAAGGCACCCTCCCTGACCAGCCTCACACTGCTTCCGACAAAGCGGTATGTGTTCCTCACTCCCTCTGCCTCGAGAATGTGTGGGAGACCGGAAAAGCCACCCTGAATTCCTGCCTGGCCGATGCAATGTGGTGGCCAGAGCCGCGGGCAGGAGAGGAGGGCTGCTGCCTTGGCCGTATAACTCTCTGTGCGCCTGCGTAATTCCTTCCCCTCCTAGGGCCTCAGTGTCTCCATCTGCATAGCAGAGGATTGACCTCTAGGGTTCCCAAACTCCCCTCCAGCTGCCTGGTCTTGTGATCTGAACCCCCTTCTTGCCCAAGTCTTGTCCCAGAGTTCCCCATCTCCTAGCAGGTGCTGACTGGGCCGCGGGCTCGCCCCAGTGTCCCCCACGCCCCACCGGCTCATCCACGCTGGTGATCCGGGTGGCATGGCTGGCTTTCCCAGTGTGGGGCTGATCTGGATCCAGAACACACCGCCTTTCCAGAGGTGCGCGGGATGGGGGTGGGGGGCATACTCCTCCCCTAGCCTCTTTGCTCTCTCCATTCCTCCATGAAGAATGAAAGAGGTGACAAGCAGCAGGAGGAAGACACAAACACTCCCGATTTGAAGGAAATATGAATCACAGGCAGAGGAGTGTGGGCATCCAACGACAACGGGCAGGTCCTGGCCGAATTAGGTGTGGGTTACAAAGTTTCTATTCGGCATGATGCCCCAGCCTTCTGCATCCGGATGGGGAGGAGGCAACGCTTGCCCTGAGCTGATACCTGCCCCTGAACATTTCACAGTGTCCCTTTGGATTTACACACCTGCCCAAACTCAATCTACCTACATGTCGACGTAAACGGAAACCATCTCTGACCTGGAAAACCTGAGTCAGGTCCCTTTACTAACCAACTGGTGGCTTAGAGCACACCCCTGCCCCCCTCGGGGTCTCAGGCTCTTCTGTGGCACCTTGGGGAGGCCTCCAGTCCTCCGTGCAGGGGTCTCTGAAGCCCTTCCCGCCCTGACTGCTGGGATGTACAGGGCGAGAGGTGGCACAGCTTCCTCGGGGCATGGAGCCGTGGCCCCAGCTGGCCTCCAAGGTGCTAACCAGCCTGCACCGGGTTGCATGCATGGTCAAGACTCCGCTGGCTTCTGCTCTGCATATTTTGGAAGCCTCCCTGCAAACCTTTGGGGTAGACAGCATTACCCGCTCCTTTCCTGTGATTCCAGTAGAAACAACTTGGCCACATCAAACGGCTTTTGAGGGAGATTTAAGGCTCCACGTGGGCCTGGCCGTTTTCACAGAGGCCCAGCTGCCCGGCGGCCCAGCTGACCTCCTGTGGCTCTATTCGCCACAGACAGGCCCAGAATGTGCCTTTGTCCCCCACGTAGTGTTAGCACTGCCTCCTTTCATGTTCAGGTGTGACCTGTTTGGAAGATAAATATATGGTGACTCTACCTATGAGGCAGAGTGGCCTTCCCAGGAAAGAAAGTATAAATGTGACTACCCCAAGTTTAAGGGCTCAGACCCTCTCTAGCCCAAAATGTAGAGTACCGTAGGGTCAGGGTCTTCTGACATCCCCCATCTAATTCGCAGCCATGTTTCCTGCCCTTCCTAGCGATAGGTGTCTCTCAGATTTACTCGTCCTCCCAGAACACGGGTTCTCAATGTGTGGTCCCCGGCTCAGCGGCAGCGTGCCCCGGGAACGTGTTAAAAGGTCAGGGTCTCGAGCGCCACCCCAGACCTGCTAGATTGGGAAGGCAGGGGTGGGACCAGCAATCCGCATTTTAACAAACGCTCCAAGGGATGCTGACACCTGCTGGCGACGGAGAACCACGGCCCTGGTGACAGTGTTCCATCGAGCTGGCCTAGAAATTCCCTCGGCCTGTCCCTCCTCCACTTCCTGTTACAGAAGAAGCCGAGAGCCCGGGGAGGTGACGGAGGTGACACTGTGCCCTGCACTCCCATGGAATGGTGACTCCACCTCGCCTGGATTGTGTCTGACCACCCCGTTCCAGCCCCTCAGAAATAAGGTATCACCCCCGTTAGTTGCGCTAGCTGTAATCTTAACGAGACACTTCATCCTCAGCGGTGCAGCCGAGGGATTTGCTTAGATGATCTTTAAGCTCCCTTCCAAGTGAACCTTCCCGGTCCGTTCATAAATCCTCCTCCAGAGAACATCCACATTTCATGGGAGCCTCAGGCCATAACAGAAGGATTACAGAAGATATTTTAGGGCTTCTGGAGACCCTCAAATCCATCTTAACATCAGATTCTTAAACTGGAATTGGCTTTAAGGCAGGCTTTCTCCGCCTCAGCACTACTAAAATGTTGTACTGATAACTCTTTGTTGGGGGGCTGTAATACACCCTGAACCCTAGTTATGACCATCAAAAATGTCCCCAGGCAAGGCCAAATGTGCCCTGGGGGCACGTCACTCTGGGTTGAGAACTCTGGGGGCTCTCTGGGCAGCTGAGCACTCACATTACGCTTCTCAGCAGCTTTTAGGGTTGAACAGAACTTAGTTGCATGGATTTCTACCTAGCCCAGCCTGAGGATCCCAGACCACAGCCTCAAGCCCTCAGGGCTGGGAAGAACAGGAAGAAGGGCCTCGGCCCCATGCGGGGTGGGACAGGAGGCCCCAGAGACCTGCGCAGGTACAGGACATCTTTTCTAAAGAAATTCACCTCTTCTCGGCTCCAGGCAGTCCCTCCACATGGGGATGTGGACGTAGGCTGTCACATGGGGATGTGGACTTAGGCTGTCACATGGGGATGTGGACGTAGGCTGTCACATGGGGATGTGGACTTAGGCTGTCACATGGGGATGTGGAGGTAGGCTGTCACATGGGGATGTGGACATAGGCTGTCATGGCTTCTGGGAGCAGTGCTGCCTGAGCCATCTCGCCTGCCGGGTCCTGCCCTGTCCAACCCAGCAATCAGGGCTGGAAGGGCCTCGGAGACCCTGCAGGGAGGATGCGGGGCCTCCCCTATGTGTCACAGAAGACTCTGAGGCCCCGAGAGGGACAGGGATGTGCTCCAGGTCACCAGTTGCTTAGTAGAAGGACCTACGTCATGAGAAGCTTAAAATCTGTCATTTTACATGAAACTTACAAATTATTTTTTAAAATAGTGTGTCAATGTATATATACCCTTTGGTAGAGAGAGGCCCTAAAAGATCTCAATAACTTAATAGTCATTTGAAAGAATCCTATGAAATAGATACACACTATGGTCATCCTGATTTTGAACCGAGAAAATTGCGTCCCGGAGAGGTTAAACAATCGGACGAAGGTTACACAGTTAACAGGGACAGGGAAGAGCCCCGCATAGGAGGAGTTAAGAACTATAGGGCCTTGTGTTGAATAAAAGGAGACAGAGCCAATTTTTCTACCATAACAGTAAATTGCCCCCAAATTAAGCCAATACCCAGTTCTTATTGCTTCTGCAAAGAATTAATAAACCATGACATCTTCTGCAGTGGGGGCCGGCCGGCTGCTCAGAGAGATGTCAGAAAGCCCTTTACAGGGTTGGACTTGTTCTGCCTTAGCGAGTAAAATGATTATGCTGTAAACATGCAGGGGGGTGGGGGAGGAGAGCAGGGGCTGCGATGCCTGTGCCCACCGCTGGCTCAGCCGAGAAGCGTGCCCGCCACCAGGAGACGCGGCCTTGACATAGCGGTTCCCGGGCGTTAATGGCTGTGGCCTCCCAGAGAACACTCTGGAATCTTTCAGGGTTATATTTGGCAGATGGCGTGCCAAGTCGTTCCCTCATTCTGCCTATTAGATGGTTAGTTTCCTTTTTCTAGTTAAAGGATTAACTAGAATTATCAGTAATCATGAGCTTCCCCCAAGGACAGGTCAAAGGAAATTAATGGAAACTGCAGCAATAGGCCCACGAATTAGCTCGGCAAGAGGAATTCCTGACGGAGAGAATTATCCCTGGCACGGGTTGCGGGGGGAGCCGAGTCAGAACCCATCGCAGAATCCAGGCGAAGCTGCCAATTCCTACAGGCCCCAGCTTGGAGAAGGGGGCCCGGGTGATAAGAGGGAGGAAGGAGGCTGGGCAAATACTTCGCCATGAAAAGTTTCCGAACCTCAGAGCTGAAGGGGACCTTTGAAATATTCCAGCCTGGCCTCTTAATTGAGAAAACTGGGATCCGGAATGGGACCGGGACTTGCTAAGGGCCCCACTACTAAAGTCACAACAAAGCCAGAAGTCAGGGTCCAGGCCCTGGCCACAGTTTCCCCAACTCTGAACGAGTAAGGTTCACGGGAGATGAGACTGCCGACCTCTCGGGTTCTCAGTTTGTCCATCTGTAGAATGGAGCCTTGGCCTTAACGCGTCACAATGCGATCGTCTGTTTATACCGCTGTCCCCACTCTATGCTGGAGGTGAATGTTTCACTATGGGGACCGTGGCATCTTCACCTGAAAAAGATCAGGTTGTTGGGTGGCCACCACAGGCCCTGACACATGGCACACCCTCAGTGAGGTGTGCAGAGTTGGATGAACCGCCCATTTTGGAGGTGCTGAGGCTTAGCTCCTGTGTCTGCGACCTCTGTGAGGTTCTGGATACGACGTCCCCAAACCAGACGATGTCGGTATTGCAGTCAGAGCCGAAAAGAAACCTGGGTTCCGGGAGCCCCGCCAATGTAGCAAATCCAGGTGAAGGGCGCAGGGACGTTCGTCACACTGCTCACGGCTGTCGAGCATATTCATTATTCTTTCCTGTTAGTCTGAATATGTTCATTAAAAATTGTCAAAAGATTTAATAGCAATCTAAAGCTTCTTCCTAAAATAGCACATGCTCACGATGCTTGATTCTAGAAAAACAGCCACACCATTCACTCAAAAGATGTCCATGGTTGCTAAGCAAATGTTCCTGGTTCTATGAAGTAGACTCAGTTCGTCCTCAAGAAACTTGAGGGGAGGCCCTGGCCGGGTTTCCCAGTGGATAGCGCGTCACCCAGCACGCTGAGGTCACGGGTTCCCTCTCCAGTCAGAGCACCTACGAGAAGCAGTCATTTCTCAGTGGATAGCGCGTCACCCAGCACGCTGAGGTCACGGGTTCCCTCTCCAGTCAGAGCACGTACGAGAAGCAGTCAGTGAGTGCACAGCTAAGTGGAACTCCGAGTTGATGATTCTCTCTCTCTTTCTCTTGCTTTCCCTCCTCTCTCTCTCTTTCTTAAATCAACAGGAAAAAAAAATTTTTTTTTTAAAGAAAGAAAGAAACGAGGGGAAATGAGACTCAGGCGACATTGCCACAAACAAGACAGATGTGATTGCGGGGAGACGTGGAGAGGAGGGTCAGCCAAGGTGCAGCCACTGACCCTGTCGCCTGACCGGCACGGCCACCACTAACCAGCACTCACACAGTCACACCACAGGCATGTTTGAAGGCGACCGAAGGCTGGCTAATGACCAGGGTGCTCCCTGAGGAGAGCTGGGGACCCTTGGCGTCCATCCCTCCCCGTGTCCTTCTGTGGAATATCTACACACACGAGCCATGAGGCTTAAGTGAAACAAAGATGAAGAAGAGCCCCCAAAGGGCAGCGTAGGGCCATGCGTGCGGAAGGGAAAGTGCAGGGTCATTGCTGCGGGGACTTTCTGGAAGAGGGAGGGGACAGTGTCTATGGTTAAGAATGCCACTGCCATTTGCAACAGCTGGGATGGCCCTGGAGAGCATGATGCTAAGTGAAATAAGCCAGGCAGAGAAAGACAAATACCCTATGATGTCACTTATATGTGGAGTCTAAAGAACAAACTAAACAAACAAGACAGAAACAGACTCATAGACACAGAGAACAGACGGAGGGTGACCCAGGGGGAGGAAGAGTCGGGGGACTGGGTGAAAAGGTGAGGGGATCGAGAACTACAAACTGATAGTTACAGAATAGTCACAGGGATGTAAAGTACAGCCCAGGGAATAAAGTTAATAATATTGTAATAACTATGTATGCTGTCAGGTGGGTACTGAAAATATGGGGGGGGGGATTCTTTGTAAAGTATGTGATTGTCTAACCACTATGCTGTACACTTGAAACAAATATAAAATACTATTGAGTGTAAACTGTAATTGAAAAATAAACCTTTTTTAAAAAAAGAATGCCGCTGTCAGCCACAGGGCGCCCCCAGCCCAGGGTCATGGTTGGTAGGCATATCTGTAAGCTCCGTGCTGCAGCAGGAGAACATGGGAGAGCACCAGATGTGGAGTGAGACAGCGCTGGATCCACATCTGAGCTCTACCAGGGGCTGACAGGGTTGCAGGTAGCCTCACTTTTCCCACCTGTAAAATGGGGCTAGCAATGAGTACCTACCCCATAGGGCTCCTGCAGATGGCTGTTTACCACAGCCTGGCAGAAAGTGGGTGCTCGGTAAATGCTTCCTTACCCACCCCCTCCTGCCCCTTTGCAGTAACAGCTGGACAAGGTCACGTACACACAGAAGAGTGTGGACATTTGCCAAGTTTTGGGGTTTTTTTGGGGGGTGGCTAAGAGTAGACCCCAAAGCCATCTTCTGTGGGTTTCCACTTTGAGTCCTGTGTGACACATCCTTGGGCAAACACTTAATGAGGCGAGTGAGTGATGAGACCTCCTGAGTAAGTCTGGGTTCTGGGTTCCCCAAGAGGCTGACCAGCAATGAGGAGTCAGACGTGGGGAGTTCCTTGGGAGGTGAGCCCAGCAAACAGGGGCCGGGAAGGGAGGGAAGCCGATGAAGGGAGCGTGGAAATGCGTGTCACCACGGGGGGCAGCTGGACAAGTGGGGGCTCTATCCCACAGGGGGATTTGGGGAGACTGTAGAGTCACCCACTGTACGGGGGAGGGAGCTAGGTATTGATCCTCCAGCTCCCATCTGTCATTGGCTGGGGGATGCTCTGAGAATGGGCACTGCTAGGAATTCCCACCTGCCGCTCCCGCAGGCTAAGAAGGACCCCTCAGGCCCCGAGCTGTTAGTGCCCGTAGCAGAATGCGGTGGAATGCTCTTGCACATACTGAAGTGAGAACCAGAGGGCATGGATGGTGTACCAGTATCACATGTATATCTCCTTCCGTGGACTTCCTTCTCATCACAGTTCTTTTAGCCTGAGTTTTTTTATGGCTTTGGCCTTCTATTTATGAGGAGTTCCTAGGTATAGTTCCTCCTAGTCTTCTAAAATCTTTCAGCTCCAAGTGAGTATGTAACATGATCTACTGAGATATGCCTGATACAAATTCAGAAGGCAAAATTCTATAGGGCACTTTGTTTCTCTTTCACCAAGACTCTGTGCTAGTGATGAGCCCTCTCTGGCTTGGCTTCTGCTATGCCGACCTGAGTTTCCCCCTCGGTGGTTCTGATGCTGTCCGTGTGCTACTGGCCCAAGGCAGAGGAGAGCTCAGGACAGCTCTTCCCAAATGCTGGTCTAAAAAGACTGCACACCGCTGCAACCCAGAGCTTCTGTCCTCTCCTCCGGCGGGTGGAACGGGAGACCCAGCCCTCCTCCCAGAGGGCCGGCGAGGATTATTGGGCAAGACTGCAGCCGGCAGAAGCTGAACAGAGAAATGAATTTGGGGGAAGAAAGGTGAAGGCAGAAATGGCAACATCAGATCTGTGTGGACAGAACACCCAGCACTGACAAAATCCATCCCACTTAAGACAACTCTTAAGCCCTTCAGAGGAGAACACAGGCTCCTTCTAAAGACCTACAAAGAACTAGGCAACCTCTGGTCCGGTCCCTATAAACTAGTAACCATTCTGTTCTGAAAAGTCAGAGATGGAGACAGAGAAAAAGCGATTTTCAATAGTTTCAAGCCAAAATCTCCACATGTCAGGGAAATGGGCAGCTCAGGTGACACAGGGGGTGGGTCTCAGCCAGGACACTCCTGGGTCTGCCTGTCGTCCCCATGGAGAACCAGGAGTTGCCCAGAACTCCAATTACTTCGTCTCCTTCCTCTGGCTCCAGACTCGCTGGAGATGGTGAACAGCTGTTTGCTATTCTGAATGGAGGAGCCTTTTATATACTTGACGACATATTAAATCATATCTTAATGACGACTGGGAAGACTTCTGGTTACAGCTACCGCGTGGATAAAAAGGCATGGGCCGTGCAGCCCTGGTGTTAATTCCATCTGGGCGATGGCCGTGCAGGCATTCGGGAGAAACTGAACAAGCAGAAGAGTTTCGTTTTTAACACTTCGCCTTCAGGCGAAGAGACAGTGATAAAATGTGAACTTTTCCTTAAAAGACTGAAATATTGGCAGCAGTCTAATTCTGGGTGATGGAAAGATCAGTGAATTTTATTTCTATGTATTTCCTAAATCAGCTACCATGAACGTGAATAATTTTTATAACAAGGGAAAAAAAATTAATGACGGACGCTTCCAAACGTATGTGACTTTTTTAAAGTAGGTTGCCAGTCTATACCTGTCGAGGCTTTCCTTCAGGGCTGTCTTGGAGATGCTGGTGAGATAAAAGTAACAGGCTAGAGGGAAAAGGGACAGAAGAACAGGGAACAGATTTCCCTAGCAAGTGCCTAACAGAGTAGGATGCAACAAAGATGAGGAAATGCTATTCCTTGCCCAACGACCCTTAAACTCAAACAGCTTCCTTTATCTCAGGAAAACAATAGTCTGCAGACAGACACAGCATCCCCAAAGGAAACTTTAGAAGGCGCGGTGTGTGTTAGAGCTCTGGTTATTCCGATCACCGAGTTAAAGTCAGTCTTTGGCTTTTGGAGTCTGGCTGAGCTTTGAAGGAGCCACCTACACTGGCAGGAGACAGAAGGAATTCTCCAGCCATGAATATACGCACCAAAAATATGAATTTGGGGGAAATATTGGTGATAAATTATTAAATTTTTAAAAAGCAAGCCATAAAATACTACATGTACTATGACCCCATCGATGAAAACACTGTGTTCACAGGGATAAGAGCTTTAAAAAATTAAAACAGTTGTTGTATTAGGTGGTTGAACTATAACTATAAGTAAGCTTTTTTTGAGTTGATTTTTCTTTTTAAGAGATGGCAGGGGCAGACAGGGAGGGAGAGAAGCGAGAAGCATCAACTCAAACTTGCGACACCTTAGTTGTTCATTGATTGCTTTCTTATATGTGCCTTGACCAGGGGACTCCAGTTGAGCCAATGACCCCATTGCTCAAGCCAGCAACCTTGGGCTTCAAGCCAGCGACCTTTGGGCTGGTAGCAAGGTAGCAACTATGGGGTTGTGTCTATGATCCCATGCTCTATCCAATGTACCACCACCTGGTCAAGCTTTTTTTAAGTTCTTTTTTTTTTTTCTTTTTTTTTTCTTTTTTCCGAAGCTGGAAACGGGGAGGCAGTCAGACAGACTCCCGCATGCGCCCAACCGGGATCCACCCGGCATGCCCACCAGGGAGCGATGTTCTGCCCCTCTGGGGTGTCGCTCTGTTGCAACCAGAGCCATTCTAGCACCTGAGGCAGAGGCCACAGAGCCATCCCCAGCGCCCGGGCCATCTTTGCTCCAATGGAGCCTCACTGCAGGAGGGGAAGAAAGAGACAGAGAGGAAGGAGAGGGGAAGAGGTGGAGAAGCAGATGGGCGCCTCTCCTGTGTGCCCTGGCTGGGAATCGAACCCAGGACTCCTGCACACCAGGCCGACGCTCTACCACTGAGCCAACTGGCTAGGGCCTTTTTTTAAGTTCTTAATGTAACTGTTGGCCATTCAGGATTTTTATCTGACATCTTATTATTAAAATTTCCAAAAATACAGCAAATTAAGAGAATTCTCAAGTATTCATGAGCCTCTAATGCTGCTTAGTTTTTAAACTATTTTAAAATGTTTTAAACTTTTCTACTCTGTAATATTTGGCAATCACATTAACATGTGGAAATTATAAGCCTAAGTATAAAATGAAGACCTATGAACCCATCGCTCAACCTAAGAACCAGAACACCGTCTTCGGTTTATGTCTTCCTGGGTGCTCTCCTGCTCCCGTCCGGTGGCCTTCCTCCGGGAGTAGCCAGATGCTGACCTGCGGGTCGAGCCTTCGGCTTTGTCGCCTCTGTATACCCTCTGTGTGCATGTGCACCGGCCAGGACAGGCTAGGTTCTGCTGCCGTCACAGGCGCTCCAGAGTCTCAGCGGCTTCACACGTCATCAAAGGTTTGCTTCGTGCTAAGCAAAATCTATTGCAGGTCCATCTGACTCTCTAACAGGGGTCCCCAAACTTTTTACACAGGGGGCCAGTTCACTGTCCCTCAGACCGTTGGAGGGCCGCCACATACGGTGCTCCTCTCACTGACCACCAATGAAAGAGGCGCCCCTTCCGGAAGTGCGGCGAGGGGCCGGATAAATGGCCTGGGGGGGGGGCCGCATGCAGCTGGCGGGCCGTAGTTTGGGGACGCCTGCTCTAGGACAAGTGTCTCCATGTGACAACTCTGGAATCCAGGATGCTTTGATTTTATGGTGTCATCATCGAAATATGAGGCCCTCCTAAGATCACCTCATCGGCAACTAAATGCTTCAGCCTGGGCAGGGGTGGCTGATGCCCCTTTTGCACACAGCCCGTTGGCAAAACTGGTCACATGGCCTCACTCACTGCGAAGGGGGATTTTTCCATCTGCCCAGGAGGAGAGGAGAACAGAGTAGGGGTGAGCACTGGAAACCCCCTCTGTGTTACCCTCAGGCAACATGTGGTTAGTTTTTGCTCAGGCTCTTTTAGTTTTTGAGCTTTACAAAAAACAATTGTATGGCACACAGAGCTCTGCACCCTGCCTGCTCTCACCCGCTGCCAGGTCTCTAAGCTGCACACAGAGCTCTGCACCCTGCCTGCTCTCACCCGCTGCCAGGTCTCTAAGCTGCACACAGAGCTCTGCACCCTGCCTGCTCTCACCCGCTGCCAGGTCTCTAAGCTGCACACAGAGCTCTGCACCCTGCCTGCTCTCACCCGCTGCCAGGTCTCTAAGCTCTCCCCGTGTTGTTATGGGTAGCTGTATTTTCATTCATGTTCACCGCTGTGTAATATTCCATTGTGTGGATGGCATATCTCAATGTTGTTTCTATTCTCCAACTGAGGGACACTCGTATTTCCCACTGGTTCCAGACGGATACACCCTCTGGAGGCCACAATTCTACCCACTTCATCTCCCAAGGGACTTTAATTTTAATCTTTGATCATCTGTGATGGAAGATGCAGATTCAGCTATCTATCCATCCTCCTGCTCCCCCACTCCCCACCTCCCATGGCTCTACCCCAAGTGCTATTGGCCATATGCTGTGTGCCCCTTATTATTAAATGTAGCAGCACTGTTCACTAATGAGCCAAGTAACACCTTGTGTCTTCTCCAACTGTGGGACATTGGCATTTCCAGTCCTTTGCTATGGCCAACAGTACTATCGGGTATAGGTACCCTGGTTTCTCTAAGGCACTGATGGTTCAGATTCTTCCAAGTTTCATCTTTTAATGAGAGAGCAAAGATAAAGCAGCAGAAAGTGGGAGGTGTTTGAGTTGACATTTTTCCATTTTGCAAAGGAAGTTTGAGATAGAAGATTGTGAGAAAGAAAAGGCACCTATTTTAATGCTCTTGCGTTAAAAAAAAAAAATAGCCTGACTAGGCAGTGGCGCAGTGGATAGAGCATTGGACTGGGATGCGGAGGACTCAGGTTCGAGACCCCGAGGTTGCCAGCTTGAGCGCGGGCTCATCTGGTTTGAGCAAAAAAAAAAAAAAAAAAAAAAGCTCACCAGCTTGGACCCAAGGTCGCTGGCTTGAGTAAGAGGTTACTCGGTCTTCTGTAGCCCCCCAGTCAAGGCACATATGAGAAAGCAATCAATGAACAACTAAAGTGCCACAACAAAAAACTGATGATTGATGTTTCTCATCTCTCTGTGTATCTGTCTGTCTGTCCCTATCTATCCCTCTCTCTCTGACTCTCTCTCTCTGTCCCTGTAAAAAAAAAGAAAAAAAAATTAGTTTGGAAAAAGCTGAACAACGAATACCTTACTTCTCAATACAGGCGCCAGGGTGCCTATGCCTAATAACATCGCAAAAGACCTGATAAGGAGAGCAAACACCAGGCACAGACAGATGGCAGATTTCTATGCTCTTCTTCAACCAGGCACAGGTTGGGCTGAGGAAGAGAGTCAGAGGTTAAATGTTTTTGCATAAAACTGTACGTGTACAAAGAAGAAACAAATGGTGAAAACACACGGCTGTTTCTCGCGCATAATTTGGAGTTCCTAAGGCAGTGTTTCTCAAAGGCCGGGTATCACCATTTCAAGAGACAATGATTCTCAGATGATTTCAACACAAAGTTAACTTCCGCTTGCTTCTATTTTGAAAATAAATAAATGCTATACTCTGATCTTTTTTTTTTTTTTCCTTTTTTGCTGGAGGGAGTCATATCTTGGAATCAAAGAAATGATGACAAGGTATTTCAACTCCCCAAAGATTGGTAATCACCAGCATATGAACCTGGAAGGAAATAACAAAGCAGGAGAAGTAAGGCTGTTGTTGGTGACAGAGGTTGACATGGGCTAACTAAAGGAATAACGTTAATCACGTAATTTATCCTGCTGGGCCCGTAGTAGGATCCCTTCATTTTAGCTTTGACCATAAGCAAGAATGTATGGCCTGGATGAAATCTGTTTGTATTATGTTCAATTTCTTGGGGCAGTGAGGCGAACCTGGTAACCCACCTCTTGCCAGGTCAAGAAAAAAATTGAGAGCCCAAGACAGCTTGGGAGCAGATGGCTCATGGGCAAATCAGATGACACGCTGGGAGAAGCCTGGGAACCTGTCATCCATGGCTTTGCTGATAAGAAAGAAGGCCGGGTGGATCTTAGCACTGACCTAGAAGACCAGGACACACAGCTGGCCGCTGACCACGGACATCCAGGGGGCAGGACTCCTTTCTGTGGACATGTGAAGGTGGCCAGCTGTCCATGAGTTAGTAAGAGCCACAGCTTGTCATCTGATGATCAAAGAATGGCTCTTAATCAGGTTGGAACAAAGATAGATGCCTTTGCTCATTTTTGCTGTCATTTCTAAGTGCCACTCACCGTGCACTGTCTCATTTCTCAGAGCAAACTAGTAAGGTAGGTGGACTTATCACTCATGCTTTTTGGTAGCAAGTGACAGAAACCAATTCTGGGTGATTTCAGCAGAAAACCAGTTGACCACGAGGATACTGGGCACCTCAGAGGATTGCAGGGACTGTCCAGAAAATGGGCAGCAGCAAGGGAAAGCCAGGACTTGAGTTCAATTCATGAAGAGCTAACGCCATCGCCTGATGGACCGCCTGCTTGGTGCCGGTGCCAACTCTGCGGCCACTAAAGAATCCTCCACTGCCCCTCTGTCTCTGCATCACATGTCCCTGAGGCGAAGTCCTGGGCGGAAGGGCTTAGCAGAACCTGGGGTCTGTGCCCGTGTCCTGGGCCAGCAGGTAGAGGCGGGGGCTGCAGTCCAGCCAGGGAAAAGCAAAAGTCTGCTCATCCCTCCTTCCTCCAAGACCCAGGTGGGGCAAAATTCCCCAATGGTAGGAAGAAGCTTCTGATGCTCTCAGCCAAGGAGAACAGCCAGGAAGTGCCCTCTAACGTATCGCTGTCACCATGGACGGGTTAGGTGTTCTGGTATTTCCCGTCCTGGTGCATCATAACTGCCTTGACTCCTCGCTGCTTCTATCTGCCGTCGGCTGGCACTGGAAACGGAAGAACGAAGATGCCCCCACACTAAAAACGAAGCAGTGTGTAAACTAGAATAGCTAACCTTTACTGGTGTTTCACAAAGTGCATTTGCCCATTTGTTCCAGTTACTCTTGACCCAAATGAGTCCTTGCGCGGACCCCAACGGGTAAGGGGACAGGCGTCCTTATCATCCTAGTTGTCACATCCAAACCACGTAGACGCTCAAACGAGGTATTCTGCCCACAGTTTTCATGCTGTTCCGTGCAACTGATTAAGGGACTGGCTAATTTTTACGTGGTTTGACGCTCCATTTCATGCTTTTACAGGTTATTAAAGCAGGGCTCCTCACATTTTAGTGTGCCTGGGAATCTCCAGGGAGCTTTTAAAAATGCAGATTCTGATTCAGGGGGTCTGGAGAGGGGCCCGCATACCAGTTCCCAGGGGTGGGGGGATAATAGCGCTGCTGGTCTAGTGACCACATTTTGAATAGCAAAGATTTAGAAGATTAGTAATAAGAATTAAAAGCAATAAGCGTTCATCTGTGGAGCACAACTGCACTAGCTGAATAACTCAACGGATTGTTTGTGACTTAGCTGAGAGTTTTCAGTCCTATTCTGTTTTGATCTTTGGGGCTATTTCATAAGTTTAAAGCTTTGAGAAGAAAGGTGTGGGATAGACAGAGTGGTTCTTGTTTAACTTTTGTTCTGCTCTAGAAAGAAGACCATGCAGAAGGGTGACATCTTGAGGGACACGGCCAGAGTTGGAAACACAGGGTGACTACTCTGAATCTGCCAGTCATTAGAGCAGAAATTCTACAGATAATAAATATATTTTGGCAGGTAGTCTGAGAAATTCAGAAGCAATTCTCTCATTTCAAGAAGTAAGCTCTCCTGAAAAGTTTATAAATACCCCATATCCCTGCACAGAGAAACATGAAGAGGAGAGAGGAAAAACAGAACCAACAACAACAACAAAAATCCTTCTCAGGGAGAAGCGGGAGCCGTGGGAGCCCCGCACACCCGGGGGGGCCCCGCTTGGGCTTGAACAGGCGCCGAGACAAAGCCCAACGACCTTATTGGAACCAGGTCACAGAGGTCCCGGCAGAGTGAAGGGAAGTGGACCGGGGGACAGTTAAACAGGAGATGAAAACAACTGCAAAACATAAAGAAAACAAAAGAGGGGTAATAAAAACAACCGTCTCCTCGTGAAAGTAAACAAAGACAAAAGGGAAAAGAAGCAAAGAGAAACCAGATGCAAGCGTGGCCTGCCACCCGGGCGGGGCAGCGGGGCTGCCGAGAGGGACCGGCAGAGCAGATGAAAGCCTGGGGAAGAGTGGCAGCCGGAGGAGGAGGGAGCACCCAGGAGCCCGAGGGAACCGCAGGAACCGCCGGCCGGGCCACACAGGCCCTGAGTTGTGATTAGCAAAGGGGAGTTGGCACCAGCCAGCCCTCGACAGATATGTTTGGGGACAATTATTAGAAAGCTATTTTTGTGGTTTCCTTTGTCTCTCTGAGCCATCATCTGGTCATGTGTTTTGGAGCCTGAGAAAACAACACTGATTTCACCAAAAAAAATAAAAAATAAAAAAAAAGCTGGAGTTTTTAAAAATAAGAAATCAACTCTCCAAAGCGTCTACAAGTTGTTTCAGTCCTTTTTAAAAACTCATATTTCTTTTCAAAAGGATATTACTCAGCAGTTTGGTTTCTTTCTCTCCTCTCTCCAACTAGATTGCCTCGTGTTTGCACATCAAAGTAAGAAAACACCAGGGGAATATTTTTAAGTCCCTAAATTGTAGGCTTTCAGGGTGGGGAGCGTGGCGGGTCTTGCATTCGGAATGATGCCTTCCATCTCAGAAAGGTTATCCCTTCCCCTGCGAACTCCACACTCAAAGCTCCTCTTCTCTCCACGTGAACAAGTGGGAAGGGCTCTCGGGATGGCCTTGAACTCAGTCCTACAGATCAAACCTCCTGCCTTCTCTCCCTAGCCTTTCTCTTCCCTCCCACTCCCGTCCCCCTCCTGTGGTGTTCTCATTACATTTTTGCTCCCCCTACCTCATCCACAAAGCCTATAAACCTCATTGATGTTCTTCTGACTTAATAGCTCCCAGACTCAGCCTGTAGGTCAATACTGATGGGTGCTTTTGTCCTAGATACTTCCTCAAATGAAACTTTGGATTCCTGTCTCAGGTGTCAGGGGGAAGAGGCCCCCAGGACAGCACAGCAGGTGTCATTCACGAGCTTCCCTCACAGGTTGTAGTGGGTCCCCTCCAAGTCTCCGCTCCCAGCATTAGTCCCACTTATGCGTGTATATTCAAATGCCACCGTCCTCAAGGTCCCCCTCAGGCAGGTGGCAGCTCTCTCAGCCAGCCATGTTGGTCCAAGCTCATAGGACACTGCCCTTGGAGTCCCAGGAGCCTTCTGGCTTTGGGAAGGGCCAGACCTACCCTGCTGTGAGATCCACAGGTGTATTGTGGTCTCAGCACTCTGATGTGAAGTCTCATGCCTGGTCTGCTAAGACTGCCCACTGGATGCTGTACACGCCTAGCCTTCTGGGTAGGAGGTAGACCCAGCAGGGGGTCTTTCTGTGTGTGCACCCCCTGATGTTTGATCCCTTCTTGGAGGAAGAGGGGCTGCAGAACTGGCCTTTCCCCCAGAGGGACTGTGAGGTGTGATTATGATAGGCACTCAGGCTTTCCTCTGCAGTCGCGTCAGTAGTGCAATGGCATGGTCTCTAAAGACACACATGCAGACATGTGGCTTACTCAGACCCACTCTGCCTGTCTAGCACCCACGTTCTGCAGGACTCCTACCATGTCCCCATTCCCTACAGATGTCTTCTTTGAAACTAGGCCAAACCTGGCCTGCCATCCATTCTCCCCCCACCATTGATTTGAGAGATAAAGAAATAGAGTGAGAGAAAGAGAAGGGAAGGGAGAGATAGAAGCATCAATTCAATGTTCCACTTAGTTGTTCCATTTAGTTGTGCAATCATTGGTTGCTTCTCATATGTGCCCTAACTGGGGATTGAACCCACAACCTTGGCGGGCTGAGATAATGCTCTATCTACTGAACCACCTAGCCAGAGTTCTGCCATCTATTCTTTTAAATAAAGCTTTATTGTAACACAGCCATGCTCATTCATTACATGTTGTTGATGGCTGCTTTTGTGCTACAATGACGGAGCTGAGTAATCACAGCAGAGACCACACAGCCCTGCAAAGACCAGAAGTTTCTATCTGACCCCTTTATAGGAAGAGTTGTCCAACGTCGTACTCCTGCTGGAGAGTATCTTCCATCACAATGTAACACCGTGACCGCCATTCTGCGTCGTTATCCCACCTCTCCACTAAACATTCACGACCTCTGAAGAGCAGGGGTGTGCATACCCCATGCCCAGCTGTTTATCCCCTCTTATTCTCTGCCATCATGCTCACTGTACTCATCAGTTATGAAAGAGCTGCGTCAGAACACTTTACCCTCGGGTAACTGAACCTCTTTCAAACTCACTTCAAACAACCACGGCATTTATTGTTTCACAGAGCAGGAAGTCCAGAGTAGAGCTGGAGTCAGCATTGGTAGATCCAGCCCCTGAACCCAGGTTCTGGCTCCATCCTAATGCTGTTTCCCCTTGTGGTTTCAAAAGGGCTGCCAGTAGCCCCTGAAGCGCCATGCACCCTGGTTCACATGGGGGGGGGGCAGGGGACGAGGAGAACAATGGGATTGGCTGCTCTTCTCCGAAAGCCCTGAGCAAGCCTCCCCTCTAGTCTCATCGGCCCCAGTTGGCTTACACCAGCCCGGCACTGTGGCATGGAGTCAGCATGGCTGACTTAGGCTACTTACTCACCTGGGCTACAACGAATGTTGAGGAGTCAACCACAAGTTTCCTACCACTGAAACTTACAAAGGTCATCTTGTCACCTTTCAGTATACTGTGCCTGAAATATTTCAAGACAATAGCCAAATTGTAATTTAATCAACCAAGGCTGCTCCTGTATTCCATGTGTCACCTGTTCCTCGTGGCGTGCTTGTAACCCTTGTGAACATTCCCTGCTTGCTGGGATCCCAAACACACACGGGACCTGCCTTCTGGAATTACACTTAAAGTGACCTCAGAACATCAACACATGTATTCTCCATATAATACACACGGGACCTGCCTTCTGGGATTACACTTAAAGTGACCTCAGAACATCAACACATGTATTCTCCATATAATACACACGGGACCTGCCTTCTGGGATTACACTTAAAGTGACCTCAAAACATCAACACATGTATTCTCCATATAACACACCTTTATATGCCAAACTGAAAAATCTCATTCCAGTCTACTCTAGGACTTTTAATTTACTAAATCACCGAGATGTCCCCTAAGACTTCTATTTCTAGAACATTAAAACAGGAGCCTTTCCCCCGAGAGCCCCACACGGCCGGCCGCACCCCAGCTCATTGGAATTCCACAGGACCCCGGCCATCATTGAAGGTCATAGAAAAATACCTCACATGTTTACAGATGAAGTATTCTGCCTGCTTCAACTCTCTGCTAACCAGCCCAGATGTTTCCCAGAGGTTGCTGGGATGTTATTTCATTTCTTAGAGGAAAAGAGAGAGAGAGAGAGAAACAGAATAAAACAAATTATTTCTTCCGGAAAAGAACAGAAAGGGAAACCCCACCGTCACTCTTCCCCTCTGCACAGTGGCATGAGGAAACAAAGGGAAATGGCTTCTAACTGCTGCCACGATCTCAGATTCGTGCCAAGAAATCTGTGGACGACCATGACCACTCTGTCCACGCAAAGGCCAGCAAGGCCTTGACCCAGCACTCCCATCGAGGAGCAGCACAAACCACAAAGAGCAAGCCTGAGACAGGTAACTGTGCAACCCCTGCCAGAGTGCATTACACAGGCAACAGTGGTTGACAGCAGCCAAGATGTGAAAGCAATCCAAGGGCCCATCAAGAGACAAGTGGTTAAAAAGCTGTGGTACCTATATATAGCGGAACACTATGTGACTATTAAAAAAAAGAAATGGTATCATTTGTGACAGTATGAATAGACCTAGAGGGTGGTATGCTACGTGAAATAAGCCAGTCAGAGAAAGACAAATACCATATGATTTCACTTATATGTGGAGTCTAAAGAACAATATAAATGAACAAACAAAACAGAAACAGACCTACAGGTGCAGAGAACAGACTGAGGGTTGCCAGAGGGGAGAGAGTTCTGGGGGGGCCTGGGTAGAAGAGGTGAAGGGATTGAGAAGTACAGATTGGTAGGTACCAATAGTCACAGGAATGTAAAGTACAGCAGAGGGAATAGAGCGAATAACACTGTAATAACTATCTATGGTTCCCGGTGGGTACTGGAAATATCAGGAGGACACTTTGAAAAATATATGACTGCCTGACCAGGCGGTGGTGCAGTGGATAGAGCGTTGGACTGGGATGCGGAGGACCCAGGTTCAAGACCCCGAGGCCGCCAGCATGAACAAGGGCTCATCTGGTTTGAGCAAGGCTCACCAGCTTGAGCCCAAGGTCACTGGCTTGAGCAAGGGGTCACTCTGTCTGCAGGAGCCCCCTGATCAAGGCACATATGAGAAAGCAATCAATGAACAACTAAGAAGACTAAGGAGCCGCAATGAAGAATTGATGCTTCTCATCTCTCTCCCTTCCTGTCTGTCTGCCCCTATCTGTCCCTCTCTCTGTTTCTCTCTGCCTCTGTCACACAAAAAAAAAAGAAAGAAAAGAAAAATACATGATTTTCCAACCCAGAGATTTACAGCCATAAGAAGTCTTAAAATGTGCAACACCTGACTTTTTAGTCAGAGGCACTGACCTCTCTTCTCTTAGATTGTCAAATAAAAATGTCAACCGCCAACACAAGGGCTGTCCAGTGTGAATGCACCAAAATTATATCTATTTTTTTTGTCAGATCAGCAAAATATATGATATTTTTTGGTGCCTGCAGAATTTTAGTAGTTAGTTTATGTGTGCCATCAGATAAGAAAGTTTGAAAATCACTGGTCTCACCACCATGCTGTGCACCTGAAACTGATACAAAACAATATTGGATGTAAACGTGTAAATATATTTTGGGGGGAAAAAAATCTACCTCCGGAAAGCCATCGCCCATCTCACCAGGGACCTTCAGGGCCAGGGTGCCACCCTGACACAGGTCTGGCTGAGCTGCATTTTGTCCTCAACATCGGTGGGGCCGACACACGCAGGAAGGGGAGCCCAGCTGCGCTGGTACACGCAGTGACGGGTCTGTGGCTGGCCAGGTGAATTATGGGCCGGGGACCCAACAGTGGTTTTCTCGCAGAGGAAGGCCATGAACCTGCCTCTGAGAGTCCTTCCCCTGCTCCCAGGGAAGCCGTATATCTGCCGCACCCAGTGAGGCCCTGCTCCAATGAGGGAGAAGAGCACAATTAAATTATGTCACTTTGATATAAGGGTCTCTGTCTAGAAATTCAGGGTTGAATCATGGCGTGCTTGGCTTGAACAAGACTGAGGAAGGCCGCCGTGTCCCCTGGGTTGGTCAGTCCAGGTCCGGACTTCCCTGCAATGATGACATCGCAGCTGACGTGAACAGTAAGTGTGATTTACTTGTTCGAGCCCCGGATTCCAGGCAGGCGTGGCCGGCGGGGCTGACAACCTGCAAATTGCAAAGCGGTGAGTTTATGGGGCTGATTTATAGAGAAAGCGAGGGCCACCTTTCTACACAGAGGACAATTAAATGCCTCCTGAGGCGAGGTCTTGTTCTTATCAAGCCAGCTTGCATCTCATGGAGTCCATCTGGCCTAGAAAGAGAGGAGGCACTTGCCATGGTTCCCCAGCCTTCTCGTCAATGTCGCCGTGGGGAAGTCTGCCCCCACTGCCACCACCTCCTCCTGCACCCCTGCCACCACACCTTCTGTCCCTCCTGTTACCGCGCTCGTCAGCACCAGGCACTGTCCTCACCTTCACCTGCAACTCTAAAAACCAATGTTATACATCACTCTGTTTTCCTGGCTCCTCCCCCGGCCCTGTGTCACAACCCCAGGAAAAAGGCATCAGGTGTGGCTTTAAACCGCCTTGAGGTCAAGTCCAGACTTGGCTCCTGACTAGCTGTGTGACCCCAGGTGACTGTCATGCCCTCCGTGAGCCTTGTCTGTAAAGTAAGAATATGAAGGCAACCTTCTATGTGGTAGACACTAAGATGCACCTCCCAGATCCTCCTTGAAGGATACATGACTGTCCCCAGTCTGGGGGTGCAGCCAGCAGACAGACCCCAGCTGCTGGCTCCTCTGGGTCTGGCTCAGCTAGAGAGAGCGGCCCACTTCCGCAAGGTCACACCCTTCCCCAAGGTCACACTCTTCCCAGGACAGTCTGCATCCGGTTACAGAGCCAGGTGGCAGTATATAACCTGACCGTTTCAGGCCAACTCCGGACACTCTGGTGGGCACGTCGTGCTCTGGGCTTCCCACCCCTGTGTCACAGTCCGACGTCTTCCTCAGCACACCTGGCTTCCTCCACACCCTGCCCAGCTGTTAATCCTAATAAACATCTGCGCCCCCAGCTCCATCTCAGCATCCACTTCTGAGAACCCAACCATCTGCAGAGATTGTGAGAGTCATAATTTATGACCCAAAAGCCTGGTAGGTGTTCAGAGACCCCCACTTCCTTCTGCGCCCCCCAGTGAGGGATCAATGGAAGGCTCTGCGGAGGCACTCTGTGTCGAATCTCTCCAACGGGGGAGGAGAGCCCCAGGACCAGCACATGCCAAGTTCCTGGAGCGGCCAGGCAGGAGACACACGGGCCCTGTGATTAAAGAGACAGAAGTGGATTCAGATGGCCAGGAAGTATCGGAACTCAGCACGGCGAGGAGTAGCCAGGGATGAGTGGAAATCTATACGCGGAGTTAATGTTTTCCAGCTCCGAACAGCGCTGCAGCCCTGCAGACTTCTGCTGTCTGTCTGCCCAGGAGTGGAGGGCTGCTCAGCTTTGAGGAGCTTTTCCTATAAAAACAGCCCCCTGGCTATTATTCTTTGCAGTGTGAAGTGGAAAATTACCTGGATGAGGTTTCACGTGAAGCAGCAAGTTGTTGGAAACGGGTGGGGGAACTTTGGAGCGGAGAGCAAGATACAAAGCAGGTTCTCGGGGTGCAGAACTAAAAAGGGAAGAGAGCAAGAATAAGGGGGTGGGTCTGGCCTCTGGCGTCTGGTGCCCAAGTCTCCTTGGCACAAGACGCTGAGATTTTGACCTGCAAAAAGCCCCTTTGTCTACCTTTTAAATTCTCTTCATCCTCATTCACACCAACTCTCCGACCTGAACACTTGGGAGGTGGCTTCTGTCTGTCTGGGGCCCAGGGTCGTATGAGTGACCCGCAGAGAAAGCACAGTAGTTAGGAGCACAGTTCTCAGACCAGGCAGCTCCCATCCAGCCTCAGCTCTGCCACTTTGTAGCTTTGTGACCTTAGGCATCTTATTTAATCTCTCTGGGCCTCAGCTAGCTATTATTGTCTTTATGATCATGTTATTTCTTGTCCTCGGGAGTTACAATCTCTGGGCAAGGATGAACCTGCCTTGAAACCAAAGCAAACTGCGTGCTCCATCCTACTGGCGTTCACTAGAACAAATGCAGGCTGGGCTGGAGCAGTCAAGTTGGACTTCATGCAGGAGGTGGCCTCTGAGGGGGACCTTGAAGGACAGACTTTGGATGGGCCTGGGCAAGCAGGGCCCATAAAATATTTAAATGAAACCACAAAGGCAAGAATGGGTGTGGGATGCTTGCGGGACAGAGGACCCCAGGGCACCACGTGGATTCAGCACTTTCTTGCCCTGAGGATTAGAAGGCGAGTGACATGCCATCTGGAGGGGACAAGAGCAGTGAACAGTCCAGGTAAATCAGGGTCCGGGCAGGGAAGCAGAGACCTACGGAGGACAGTGGGGCAACCTGGATTAACAGCACCGGAACCAGAACCAGCCAGGAGAGCTGAGGCCATGGAGGAACTTTGGACCCTGCCAAAGGCTCCACCAGGAGAGGGTAGGGAATACCCCAGCTCCTCCCCTCCTCTGCCCTCCAGCCACCTGCCATTGCCTCCATAGCCAGACCTGTCAGAGGGAGCCTGGGGAATGCTGATTACAGTGATGAGCCCCCTGCGGCATGGGACAGACCGCATAGTGACGACCATGGCAGAAACACTCACAAACGCCACAAGAGTACTCAGCAGGGCGACTGCCTGCACAGGGCAGGAAGTCAGTGAGGGCTTCTCAGAGGAGGCAACAACACCTGAGACCAAGCTGCCAAGGAGGAGTAAAGAAGGAGAAGAGAGGGAGGCTCCCTGCCGGGACCAAGGAGCTGCAAGTGGGAGGCACAGAGGTGAGGAGGCATGGTGCCTTTGCACCCAACATGCCGGGCAGGGCGTGGTCCTGGGGGAGGCCGGGAGGCGGCTGGAGGTCAGACGGCAGGGACTCTTCCTGTGGCATCTGGGCCCGACCTCGTAGGCCCCTGGGGGCCTCAGAAAGTCTAGCGCAAGCGTGACTCAGCTGTGCCTGTGTGAGCAGTACACTGGCCACACCGAGAGGCCCGGATTTGAAGGGGCCCAGAGCCCGAGCTAGGGTGCAGGGATGGGAGTGGAAGGGAAAGGGAGTTTGCAAGGACACTTTCCACGGACAGAGACAGGGCTGGAGGGGCGACTGGACGGACATGAGGGAAGGGTGGCACAGCAGGGTGACCCCAGGTTTCTGGCCTGAGCATGCAGAAGTGAGAACCTCTCCACAGCAGCTCATTTAACCCTCACATCACTCAGAGGCCGTCGGTGTCGTGACCCCCACATTCCAGAAGAGCAAACAAGACTGGGGGAGGCGGACCTACCTGTGGGGTCCACCAGCTGGTAACATGCACAGGGCTCTGAACGGAGGCTCTCATCCTGCCCGGGCTCCATGCATGCGGTAGGCACACCCCTCTTACTCCTCTCTACCTGAAGTTCAGCGTTTGGCCCCAAACGCTCTAAGGACCTCCAGGACGCTGTGGGCTGCGGAAACCTTCCTGTTCTTACAGTTCTCTCAGATACCGACTGCCCTCCTCACGATGCTCGTTACCACCTGCTGCCAGGCCTTGCCATTGAACGTGTTAGGAATGAAACACTCATAGTGTTTCTAGCATAACCAATTCGATATGATTGGTTTCCTGTACAATCTTTTATCTTATTCGTTCAAAAACAGGGTTCTGATTGCTGCTTCTCCAGGCAAAGAGAAACCCGATCTTAAAAAATGGGCTCTGGCCCTGGCCGGTTGGCTCAGCGGTAGAGCGTCGGCCTGGCGTGCAGAAGTCCCGGGTTCGATTCCCGGCCAGGGCACACAGGAGAGGCGCCCATCTGCTTCTCCACCCCTCCCCCTCTCCTTCCTCTCTGTCTCTCTCTTCCCCTCCCACAGCCAAGGCTCCATTGGAGCAAAGTTTGCCCAGGCACTGAGGATGACTCCATGGCCTCTGCCTCAGGCGGTAGAATGGCTCTGGATGCAACAGAGCGACACCCCAGAGGGGCAGAGCATCGCCCCCTGGTGGGCATGCCGGGTGGATCCTGGTCGGGCGCATGCGGGAGTCTGTCTGACTGCCTCCCCGTTTCTAGCTTTGAAAAAATGGGAGGGAAAAATGGGCTCTTTCCACCACTCCACAATTCTTCAGCAAGCTGGCTGGGCCCCTCAGGGCCTCTCAGGGGCTAATGCATAGGGGCAGCCCTCATGCCCAAAAGGTGCTCAGGAAAGAATGGAAGTTTTTCTCACATTACCTCAATTAATGCCACATGGATACGTCCGCTCCAGCCCTTGATTTTTCAGCACGGCCCCTAATGAAGTCAGATTTGTCTTGGTCAGGCCATAGGTCCCAGACGGTGGCCCGGCCACCATGGCCACAGAACACAGGACCCCTCACATGTATGATTAACCTTCCACGATAGCCAGGTGGGCAGGGAAGGGGGAGGAAACAGAAGGCTGAAGAGGCCCAAGGTCAGAACCAGGTGGGGGACTCTCACCCCAGGGCTCCGCCAAGATGTGAGGCGTGGGTCTGTCTGGGATCCCCCGGACCCGGGGTGCTTGTGTCACCACCTGGTGCTGTCACGGCTTGGCTACAGGCCCCGGTTCCTCTCCAGACGCCCGCCCTGAGCAACCTGCACGACCAGAGCTCTTGCCGTCGTTTTTCAGGACCGAATGCAGGCCACGTGGTAGCCGTGCCCAGCTTTCCCCTGGCAGAGCTTGGAGGGCTGTGAGGGGACCCTCGGCCTCGGGCCTGACACCAGGAACAAGGTTCTTTCTCCACAGCCTATTTCCCTGCAGAAGGAGACTCTGATCTGGACCTAAATTCGGGCACCATTACTCCAGCCCTATGTGGCCTGGTGCCACCCAGCCCAAGGGTCCATAAGCAACCCCTATACCTCTTCTCCAGATCACTCCCAAACCCCAGAGGGTTCCCTGGGATCCAAGACTCAGCAACGGGCTCCCAGAAATAAAAATAATCTTGGAATTACAAAATCACAGACCAAAACAAAGGCAGGCAAAATGTATTGCCCCAAGGGCTGCGTGGAGGACCCCGAGAACGGAGCTGGAGCCACGGGTGTGTTGCAGGAGCTCGGGGACATCAGGAGGGCAGGTGCTGTGCATGGGTTGCAGGGGTGCAAACGGCTGGGTAGACCGCGGGTGCATCTACAGACCCCCGTCTGTGCGCGATGCTCGAGCTCTGCATATTGCTGGGTCGGCACCATCTCTGTCCTAGCAACAGCTGCAGGCCCACAACCCCGCGCCATACGTGCTTTAGTCTGTGCTTTAGTCCAAGCGAGTACAAGGGATGGAGGAGCTGAGGAGGGAGTGGTGCATGCTCCTGGGGGCACCCGTAGCCCCTCTGTGGTGGACACTATCATTTAAAACCCAGACCTCCCTTCAGGGGAGGACTTGGGTCCGCAGTGCTGGGCCGGACGGCAGGAGACAGCCCTCAGCTCTTGGCCTCTCAGCCATCGCGCCAGCTGCAGAGAGCTGTCCTGGGCATGGCCGGGCCCTTTCCCAGGCAGCCCCCATCCACGACTGATCTGTCTGGGGTACTGGGGAGAGCCTCCTCGGCCAAAAGCAGGCCTGCTGTGCCGGGGCCATGCTAGCTGCAGAGCCCCCTGTGGGATGGGCCGCGCCTATCGGGCCTATGTGGCTCCTCGACCTTTCCCTCCGACCCTCCCCAGTCTCAGAGGCCCTGGGCCCTGCTCACGAAACATCCTGCACATAGACTTCTCAGAGCCTGCTCCTCAGGGAACCAAGCCAGCAACCACATTCCCCACGGAGGTGGCGGCGTTTCGCATCGTATGCAGGGTCCAAGGCAGAGAGCACCCACCGTCCCTGCTCTCACCGAGCTGTGTCTGGTGGGCAGCCATTGTTTAAAGGCGCAATAATAGGCCCGTTCTGGCAGGGATGTATCTGCCCGAAGGAGAGAGGGGTGGCTTCCATTCATAGGCGCTGACATTGAACTTGGCTTCATTGTAGGAGGAGAAAGGACCCACAGATAGATGAGAGAGGCGCAGGATAGGGGCCCTCCCGGCCTGACTCTTTGCATGGTTACAAATGCACAGAGAGAGGAGGGCTGTGGGAGGCCTGTTCAGGAAACTGTGAGATGATCGGGAAGAGGTTTCCAAAAAGGCAGGTGGGGCTAGACCACAAGAGCTTTATTTGGACTTGAGTTGTTGGACAGTAGGGAGGCTTTGCAGGGTTTGAAGCAGGGGAGCATCCGCATCGGCTTGTTCTCTGGGGAAATAACTAGGGTGGCATAGATAGATGGAAGATGAGAACCCAGGCGGCTGAGTTACGACCGCCTGGCAGACTGGAGAGACAGGAAGCCCAGGAGGAGCCCCGCCCCTTCTAATAATGTAAGTCTAGGATCTCTGACACCTCGTGGTCGCTCTGACTCCATGTTCCTGCCCTCATCGGTACTGCCTACCTCCCAGGGCTGTGCTGAGGAGCGGCACTGTGCCTGGCGTGCAGGACATGCTCGATACCTTTCATTCTTTATTTCTTTACTTTCCACGCAAGGGGTGTTTTACAGTCAAGCTGAGTTGGACAGCATGGAGACTGAGTAGCCAGCCTCTCGACCTGCCCCGTCCGCCCAGCGGGACACCACCTTCACTGCCTGGGCCAGGGGTCAGGGGTCTGGAAGGTTCCGGAACACATTCAGTTCCTTTGGAAAACAGCCATACCCCAGGAGTTTCCTTCTGACCCATTCTGTTGCCCAAAAGGGTACAAAGATGAGAAGGTTTGTGGTCACCAAATAGTCCCAGGGGGTGTAAAGCACAGCATAGGGAAACATGGTCAGTAATATCATAATGGCGATGCATGGTGCCGGGCGGGTCCTGGAAATATCACGGGGTGGGGGGCGCTTTGCAAAGTGTATGCTTGTCGAACCACCAGGCTGTACACCTGAAACTAATACAAAATCATACTGAATGTAAACTATAACTTTAAAAAGAGAAGATGGGAAAGTTTCTGGGTACAGGTATTCAGAGCTCGGAGAAGCCAAAGCAGACCTGTGGGGGGGGGGCGCAGCGGGTGTGGGGGATGGGCCCCTCCCGCCACGGCCTGTCAGCAAGTCCAGGACCAGGAACGGGAGGGCCCCAAGATGAGAAAGAACAAGGGGAGAAATGACAGGCAAAATGTGAAGTCAATAAAAATATTTTTTCACTCAAACTCCAAAAGCAGCTGCAACCCTATAACGGCAGCCAAAGCCACTTTCTGATTTTTCACTTTGCTTAATTATCTGACGGGCGGCAGGGCTCCCTGCTGCTGTAGGAACTGCACAATTTGGGGTTTCTCCTCACCCCCCACCCCCACCCTCCTGCTCTATTCTGGTCTTCATTCTCCGAAGTCCAGCCCCCCCCCCTTGAGACCAGCTCCCCCCACACCCTGCTCCCCTTTGTCCAGGGTCACTGATGGGAATTTTCTGGACCCCAATCTGTTCTCCTTGAGCAGGTGTTTTTTTTCCAGGAAGCACAAAGAATCTGGGACTCGGGCCCTGTCTCTCCAAAGTTGGCGGTCCAGGTGAGCAGATATTTTCTCATTCACACACCAGGTGCAGAAGGTGAGTATGTCTCGGTAACCGGCCATGCGGTGAGGGCTCGGTGCATTCTGAAGGGCCAGGGGGCATCTCCAACTCCAGCTGGAGCAGCGGGCTCCCTCCGGGGAGCTGCTAGATGCGCCAGGTCGCGGGATGTGCTGGCCGGCGGGGGCGGGCAGGGGAACACTGAGCAGCTCTCATAAAGAGGCGAAGAACAAGATCGCAAGTTCATGTGCTGGTGGTCAGAGAAGAGGCCAGGCCAAAAAGATTGCGAGCTAGTCTGCCCTTGCAGAAGAAGCCAGAGCGCTGGAGCTGTGGTGTGGAAAAGATGAGGTCTTGATCCTATGGGTTGTGAGAATAAGCTACCGCCTGGGGTTGGGTTCTCAGGGCTGAGAAGAGGGTTTGGGCACGAGTGGGTCACTGGGGAGGTGATCCCAGGAAGCATCGGGAAGGGGGTCGAGGAGGGAAATGGGGAAGGGGAGGGGGCCAATTTGGGGTGGAGTTTATGAGCAGGTTATCGCTGAGGGAATCTGGGACTCCGTGCCGCTGGGACCTCTGAGAACCAGAGTAGGACAGGCCTCAGAGTTGTCCCACCTAAGAGGCAGGGGAGCTGGAGTATTTGTACATCACTGGCATCAAAGGTGGCAGTTTCCTGTAGTGTAAATGCCTCGTCATTTCCAGCCAAGCCCCCGGGCAAGGGGTCACCAGGCCTGTGGGCAAGGCACTGACTGTGTTTCCTACAGATGCGACCAAAGGGAAACTCAGCTCTCATTATGACTTGCAGCAATGATGTGTCCCCATGAGCACACAGGGAGGGGGAGGGGGGGTCTGAGCTGACTGGAGAAATGCACCGACCTGCAGCACTGATGTGTCCCCATGAGCACACGGGGGGGGGGGGTGTCTGAGCTGACTGGAGAAATGCACCGACCTGCAGCACTGATGTGTCCCCATGAGCACACAGGGAGAACGGGGGGGGGGGGGCGGTGTCTGAGCTGACTGGAGAAATGCACCGACCTGCAGCACTGATGTGTCCCCATGAGCACACAGGGAGAAGGGGGGTGTCTGAGCTGACTGGAGAAATGCACCGACCTGCAGCACTGATGTGTCCCCATGAGCACACAGGGAGGGAGAAGGGGGGGTCTGAGCTGACTGGAGAAATGCACCGACCTGCAGCACTGATGTGTCCCCATGAGCACACAGGGAGAAGGGGGGGTCTGAGCTGACTGGAGAAATGCACCGACCTGCAGCACTGATGTGTCCCCATGAGCACACAGGGAGAAGGGGGGGGTCTGAGCTGACTGGAGAAATGCACCGACCTGCAGCACTGATGTGTCCCCATGAGCACACAGGGAGGGGGAGGGGGGGTCTGAGCTGACTGGAGAAATGCACCGACCTGCAGCACTGATGTGTCCCCATGAGCACACGGGGGGGGGGGGGGTGTCTGAGCTGACTGGAGAAATGCACCGACCTGCAGCACTGATGTGTCCCCATGAGCACACAGGGAGAAGGGGGGGTCTGAGCTGACTGGAGAAATGCACCGACCTGCAGCACTGATGTGTCCCCATGAGCACACAGGGAGGGGGGGGGTCTGAGCTGACTGGAGAAATGCACTGACCTGCAGCACTGATGTGTCCCCATGAGCACACAGGGAGAAGGGGGGGGTCTGAGCTGACTGGAGAAATGCACCGACCTGCAGCACTGATGTGTCCCCATGAGCACACAGGGAGGGGGGGGGGTCTGAGCTGACTGGAGAAATGCACTGACCTGCAGCACTGATGTGTCCCCATGAGCACACAGGGAGGGAGAAGGGGGGGTCTGAGCTGACTGGAGAAATGCACCGACCTGCAGCACTGATGTGTCCCCATGAGCACACAGGGAGGGAGAAGGGGGGGTCTGAGCTGACTGGAGAAATGCACTGACCTGCAGCACTGATGTGTCCCCATGAGCACACAGGGAGAAGGGGGTGTCTGAGCTGACTGGAGAAATGCACCGACCTGCAGCACTGATGTGTCCCCATGAGCACACAGGGAGAAGGGGGGGGTGTCTGAGCTGACTGGAGAAATGCACTGACCTGCAGCACTGATGTGTCCCCATGAGCACACAGGGAGGGGGAGGGTGTCTGAGCTGACTGGAGAAATGCACCGACCTGCAGCACTGATGTGTCCCCATGAGCACACAGGGAGAAGGGGGGGTCTGAGCTGACTGGAGAAATGCACAGAACTCAGAGGTGCAGAAAGGAAGGGATGGAATTCCAAACGAGAACAAAGATCAGTGTTTACAAAGTCCTGGACCACTGGTGGAATAAGCAAGGTTGTCGGAGAGAAGATCATCTGTGCTCTGTTTGAAGAGTCTGAGAGGACAAGAACGGGAGGAAGGTCTGAGCGAGAGGGGTGCTCAGGCTTTGCTCTACAGACGGAGACTCTGAGAGTTCGTGGCTCCCCCCGCTCTTTGTTCCTAAGGCTGAGAGAGCCCGGGGCTCCCCCACTCCGGAGAGCCGAGTCCCGCCCTCTCCAGGCTGCCTCTAGAATGATGAGGCTATGCGTGAAAGAAATGAGTGAGGGGCTTTCCCCCTCCCCCTCTCCCCACCCTACCAGGCCCTTCTGTGGAGCCTGTGAGGCCTTTAGAAACCAAAGGATCCGAAACGCCTGACCGTAGCTGCTTCAATAGTCGTATTCATAATCTCTCCAATAAAAGGTCTAGAGGTGGGTGGCTCCCACGTGGGTTTATTCAGCCTCTCCGTGATGTCAAGGTCTTTTTGTGTACATCCCTTGGCTTTTCTTGGTGGTCATGGATGGCGGTCACAACCCAAACATTATATATACCTCCGCACAACAGCTCCGAGCAGGCTGGAGGGAAGAAGGAAGTGCCTCCTCTCTTCTTCTCGGGAAGGGACGCGTGTAGGCGCCCTTACATCCTACCAGCCAGGACTGGATCACACACCCACACCCCTCCTGTGAGTAAAACGGGGTTCTGTAGCAGGAAGGGAGGCGTGGCTGCTGGTGTGACCAACAAGGTCTGTGGCACTCTGACTCACAATCCCCTCCCACCGAGGTCTGAGTGTGCGCACCTGACCAAGGGCGGGCAGAGGCGAGAGGGACCATCTCCAAATACTGGTTTTCTGGCTGCTCCATCTCCCCACATCGCCCTCTCTGCCCCACTTCCCCATCAAAACCTGCTCTTGGGAAGACCTTAAAAACCCATCCACTAAGGTATAAATAATAATCAATGTTCAATTGTTATTCTAATCACAGGATTTGCATTTTTACAGACAACAAGAATCTTTGAGTCAGAAATTTCGGTTAAGCTTTCAGGAAGGCCTTCGTGTCATTCTTTCTAAATCTAGGAAGACATTGTATGTTCACCTGTGATAAGGTCAGACAGGTGGAGGCTAAGCTCAGAGTTCTTCCACCCTGGCTTGAGTGCACTCTGGTACCTCTAGCCTTCTGATCTGACGCTCTCCATGGGAGCTACAGGGGTCTCTGAATGCTAGAGATAGCAAAATAAATTAGTAAACAAGAGCAGTTTGTTTGGCAGATAAAATATTCCCAATCCTATGGCCTTGGGAAGTAGAAAATATAATAATGGCAGTCTCTTTGTGGTCATGAATTTGGGAACTATTGCTCTAATACCAAGGGTAAAGATTATGGAATCACAGGCGACCACAGCGGGGGGTCCCTCCTCCCATTTTCACCCCTTCGGTAAACCCTGGTTTCCCTTCTGTGCACAGGTGCCGTGGGGAATACAGAGAGACACGGTCCCTGCCCGCTGGGCACAGGCTAGGCTGAGCTCCAACCCACCCCGAGAGGGCACACAGGGGACCTCAGAGAGCAGCCGAGTGACCAGCCAGGAGTGTGATTCCCGCCTGGCGCACACAGGGTG
Organism: Saccopteryx bilineata; assembly: GCF_036850765.1. NCBI lineage: Eukaryota > Metazoa > Chordata > Mammalia > Chiroptera > Emballonuridae > Saccopteryx > Saccopteryx bilineata. Next base: position 21,983,700 of record NC_089490.1, on the reverse strand, counting down.
AGCGGGCCGCTCAGACTGGGGAGCCATAGGAAGGACAGTGTGGAGCAGGGGTTGGGGAGCACATTCAGGAATCAGCAAGGGGTCTTGAACCAAAGCGGTGGGAGGGAAAGCCACATGTAACGGTGGAGGAGGGAAGAGGCTGGCAAAGTAGATTGGGACCAGATTGCAAAGAGTCTGGAATTCCAGACTGAGAAGAGTGTATTTAATTCATCAGAAAATGAAAAAAGTTGAAGGGTGGGTTTTTCCTTCTTTTTCTTTTCTTTTTTTTTTTGGGGGGGGGAGGGTATTTAAACAGAGAAGAAGCAAGCTCAGAGCTAGTACGTGGGGAATTGTGACAGACACTTTTAGAAGTCCAGCCCTCAAGTGGCTCATCTCCCACTCCTTGGTCAGTGTGAGTGAGCAGGCATGGGCTGCCCTGAGACCCTGTGGGTGGACGTCCCGTGGAAGCCACGCCTGGGCAGGGACGGACACGAGAAGAGCTGGAGGTGGCCACACTCTGGGGTCATGGGCCAGGGAGGGAAGGCCCACCAGGAGCGGTCTCTGCCTCCCAGGCAGTTCAGGTGGGCTGGGACACAATGATGGCAGAGAATCCCACAGGAGGTGGGGCGGCATGCAGGAGAAGAGGTCATCACACCCACGGAGGAAGGAAACCCAAGTGTGCGAGGCCCTGGGAGAGGTTTCAGGAGCAGGGTCACCGGCCGGCACAAGAAGGGTCTACCGAACCACCTGCGAGAGATGAGGGGGTGGCACCACCCGCTGGAGGGAACTGTTTCTCCAAGCCCAGCCCTGATCCCCAGCGACGCTCCTTCTAGCCTTCCCCGTCACCTCGGGCACAGCCTGCCCCAGGGGCTCTGGCTGGGCCAACAGCCATGCCCCAACAAGCATATCAAAAACCCACCAAAGATGATTAGAATCTCAATTTCAGATGACGTTCCTCCCCTTTTACTCCTTCAGGTAATCCTAAACCTTATGATGTCTAAATTATTATGCTGAAAGCAAAATCAAGTCCTTTCTGGCAGCAGGCAAATGCTTCCCAGGGAGCGCACAGCCCCGCGAGCAAGGTAATGGTTACCAGATGCAGGTACAAACCCTTGGCCGGCCCAGGCCTGCGCCAGGCAGGCCCTATCTGCACTGATGTCCACCTGCGCTCACAGAGGGGCTCTTCATTCACACAAGGAAAATTGGGGCCTGAGGAGCACCCCAGCTGAGCTCCTGGTGAAGTCACGTTTACCTCTCGCTGTGACGCTTCAAGGCCCTGCCGTGGTCAGAGAATCTATGAATGTGAAAGCTGAAAGAACCTTTAAGTACAGTGATGTGCCACTGAACGACAGAGATACGTTCTGAGAAGTGCATGGGTGGGTGATTCCGCCACGGTGCAGAGTGCACAGACCTCAGTGGTCTAGCCCAGTGGTCGGCAAACCGCGGCTCGCGAGCCACATGCGGCTCTTTGGCCCCTTGAGTGTGGCTCTTCCACAAAATACCACGTGCGGGCGCTACCTTGATAAGAAATGTACCTACCTATATAGTTTACGTTAAAAAAATTGGGCTCTCAAAAGAAATTTCAATCGTTGTACTGTTGATGTTTGGCTCTGTGGACTAATGAGAGCTTGCCGACCGCTGGTCTAGCCTACTACACAACTTCGCTGTAGGGCGTAGCCTCTTGCTCCCAGACTACAAACCTGTCCTGAATGTGACTGTACTGAACACTGTCAGCAGTTGTCACACAATGGTAAGTACTGTGGACCTCAAATAGAAAAGGTACAGTAAAAATCTGATCTAAAAGATGAAACACAGTATACCTATCGAGGGGGCCTTACCATGAATGGAGGTCGCAGGACTGAAAGCTGACCTGGGTGAGTCAGAGCGACAGGTGAGTGAACAGGAAGGCCTGGGACATTCCTGCCCACTGCTGTAGCCTTTATAAACACTGTACACTTTGGCTATACTAAATTTATAAAACAAGAGTGTAAATCAAGCACCAAGAGGAAATGATGCAATCAAGAGACGCCATAAACACGAGAAAGATGTATAAGGCTGCTGCCAGGGTAACACAACATACTGTTTTACAGCAAACCTTTTTTTATTCTAAGTAGAAAGTGTACACTCTACAATAAAGATAAATGTGTAGCCTGACTAGTGGTGGTGGCACAGTGGATAGAGCGTTGACCCGGGACACTGAGGGCCCCAGTTCAAGACCCCAAGGTCTCTGGCTAGAGCACGGCTCGGCAGCTTGAGCACAAGTTGGTGGGCTTGAGTGCGGGATCAATCCCAAGGTCGCTGGCTTGAGCCCAGAGGTTCACTGGCTTGAAGCCCAAGGTCGCTGGCTTGAGCCCAAAGGTCACTGGCTTAAACAAGGGGGTCACTGGATCAGCTTGAGCCCCCAGGTCAAGGCATATTTGAGAAGAAATCAATAAACAACTAAAGTGAAAAAAAAAAGATAAAAAGTACAGTCTAATAAATATTTATACAAACACCAATAACATAGTCACTTATAATCATTATCAAGTACAGTATTATGTACTGCACATAATTGCATTGCTACACTGTTCTAGGACTGGCAGAGTAGTAAGTAGGTTTGGTTACACAAGCATCATCACAAATACGTGAGCAATGCATTGTGTTACAAAGTTACAAAGGATATGACATCACTAAGCAACAGGAAGTTTTCAACTCCATTATAATCTTATGGGACCATTGTCATTTTCACAGTCCGTCATTGACGCAAACATTGTTATGAAGCGTGTGACTGTACCACACAGCCAGTTAATAGCGCTACTAGAACACAGACCCAGGACTTGGAAATCCTAGTGCCAAACTCTGTTGTTCATACTACCCACCCAACCTTCAAACCAGGCCACTGAAAGGTCAGGCATCCTGCTCTGTCTTTCGGGTCTGCATAACTACAGAGCATCCAGAACCAGCTGTAAACTCAATGAGGTGACAGATGACAGGTTCCATCGCATGCATGCACACCGGGCCTCCAAAGTCAAAACTGGCCATCATTTCTTAGCCATGCCAGTAACTGATCGCTGCAGTTCAGTGTTTTATTTCTTTATTGCTCTTTTAGCAGTAGTAAAATTCACTCTCCTCAATCTTTCCAGGAAACCACCCTATTTCAAAGCTGACATAACTTCAGTGAGTCTCACTTTCCTTAACCTACAGAGTCCAGCTGATTACCAATCCCAGACAAGTCTTTTAAAATAGCTCGTATCCCATGTCCACCACCCTCCTGCAAGTTGCCCCAATTCAGCTGTCCTTTCCCTTGGATGGCAGCTCCAGCCAACCCCCATTCCCCCGTCTGCCGTACACCCAAGCTGTGAGCAAGCTGTCCCTGATCATGGTTATCTCGACATGCCTTCTTGAAACCACCTCTGGTTCCAGACTAAACCTCTTGTCAAGATAGTAAGAAGTCACAATTGACTGTGTTTCAACAATCCATACCTGCCCCTCTGAGGTTCAGATAATGTGAGTTTTGGGTGGGGCCAGAGGTATTCAACACCGTTAAACAAGTTCATAGCCCCTTATCCGTTTCCTTCATGATGGTTTCTGTATCTGCAAAATGGAAAGAAGTAGTAGCTCCTTCTTGAAGTAAATCAGTCATGGGAATGTAACGTTCAGCCTAGAGAATATAGTTAATAATATTGTAATAACTTTGTACAGTGACAGATTACTAGATGTGTGGTGATCACTTTATAAGGTAGATAGATGTCAAATTATTATATTGTACATCTTAAAACAATACTGTATTCAACTGTGATTTAATTTTTTTTTTAAATAGTAGCTACTCTTAGGATATTGTGGGGGCTAAATGAGATTATGCATTCTAAGCACCAAGGACAATGCCTGGCTCATAAGTGCACAATAAATATTAGGTTTAAAAAAAAACACAAAACCTGAATGCCTGTATAAAGCCAAAAAGGAAAAGAAAATATTTCCTGAACTCCCCAATCAGCAAGGCACGGTGCTGGTGCACTCATAGGTATGTCCCTCAGTCTGCTCAGGAACTCCTATAGCTATACACTTTTAATCCCAATTTTTATCATTTTATAAATCAGGAAACTGAGAAACTGTGAGGGTAACTTGCCCAGAATTTCTAAAGGAGTCAGACCTCTTTTGTTTGCAAGTAATCAAAGTCAACTTGGTCAGCCCTACACAAAAAGAACTCAATGGTCCAGAAAATACAACGAAGTGTTTAAGAAGCAAAATGTAAAACAAGCATGAGACAAGCTGGCCTCTGAGCAGCTAGGATCAGGGCTCAAACCCCACCCAGATTTTCTCCACCTCTGGTCTTTGTTCTCACAGCACTCTGGCTTTCTGCACATGGCAGGAAGTGTGTCTACCTACGTTCACAAATGCCTATTGTCCATAGCATTTGCCAGAAGAAAAGAACTGACTCCATTCCTCTGTTCCAGTTTCAGAAATCCCAGGGAAAGACTCTGATTGGCTCAGTGTGGACCTGATACCCGCCCCTTAACCAATCAATGATGGCCAAGGGGATGTGGTCATGTAAGATGTGAAACTTCCCACAGAACTACCTGGATAGAGTACAGGTCTTGGCAGTCTCCAGAAAGTGAGTGTGCAGCTCCCAAAAGAGAGTGGTGCGCTACAAAATAGTAGCACAGTCCAGTTTCATCACCAGTAAGTGGAAGCATCTAGATTTATGCTCAGGTCTTCTGGGCTCCAAAGCCCATACTGATTCTCTGACACAGGTCACCTCTCTGAGGCTTTGAGTGTCTCCTCCTGCATTAGGAAATCAGAGTTGGCCAGTCAGCCTTCCCAGAAAGTTGACACAAATTTACTGTCTACCCGAGAATATCCATGGATACTTCTGACATCTGAAGCCAGATGAGGAACACTGGACAGGGAGCCATGTTTTCCATTTCCTATATCACAGTCACTGTCATCACCACTTCCTTTATATCATCTTTTTAGTAAATTCTGTCCTCAGACTAGCTGGAAAGTAAGGGTTTTCTGGCTAATAGAGAATCTCTTTAGGTCTCATATTTTGGGGTTACCAATTTTATAAGAAGGCAACCGTAAGCTGTTAGAGCTAAAAAAAGAGATCTCAAAATTATTAAAGATCTGCAGCCTTCTCGTGTTACAGATGAGGAGAGGATGATGTTCCCCCGGCCAGCTGATGGAGAGCTGGACCCCTATCCAGGTCTCCTCCTTCCTGGTCCACTTCCCAGCCCCCCCCCCCCCAACTCTGCCTTCTCTGGAACACACAACACAATGTTGAACTAAACATAATTTTGGTACAATATATTTTCTAATGATCCGATAGGCTGTTGTTTTTAATAGGTAGGAACAAATTCCCTAAATTTTTCACTTCCTTATAAAACATGTCCTTCATCTCCTGGCTGTATCTAAACTCCTGCTGGCCTCTGAGGACACCAGTTCTCTTGAGACTTTTCAGGTGAAACACATTATCCTCACACCCGGCGGACCTGGGACTTGAAAGTATTGCCAATTCTCCATGGGTCCTTTGCAGTTCAGTACATCTGGCCAGCAGAGGCGTTGACTACCTTCATTCTCAACTTTTCTTTGCAAGATGTTTGCATAGTGCCCAGGCTCGGAAGATAGAGATGCTGTCTCCCTCTGGAGGGAAGCGCAGACATGCTTACTGACCAGTGTAAAAAGTGACAAGTTCCTAAGCTCAGCGTTCCTCTCCTGAAACATAACCTACTTCATGTGCTTATGTCAGTTGACCCTCTTCACATGATCCTGTAGGAATTAAAGCTCAAAGATTTACTGCAAATACTAGTTGCTATGAGTAATAAACTGCCCTTGATCTCTGCCCCAGGAGTTTCAAGTCTTCGGCCAGCATCCGTAAACTTGTGTCAGGCTAACTCGTTAGCTTGTAAGTGAGGTTAAATCCCAGACCAGTTCTTGACAAAGAGGGGGAATTCACCTCCTCGCTCCCCAATGCCATCTCTAGATCACTTCTCCGCTCCTATTAGAATTCCTGCTGCAATCTGTTTCAGTCTTACCTGGTGAGACCACTCTAACTCTCTTCATCTTCATCATCTAAACCTCCCTTCATCCAGGGATGTCATTGGCACCTGCCTCCCACCCCAAGTCCTGACATAATTTTGGATGACTTCACAGGTCGCATGAACAACCCCCTGGCCTTTCAGTTTCTTCATCATGTCAACTCCTTTGAACGACTCTGCCACTCCACCTTAGCCACAGGCTCCTACAGGCCACACCGTGGACCACTCCAGACCCTACCCAGGAACTGCTCTAACACAGCAATCTCAACCGTTGTGCCACAAGAATTTTTAAAACATGAAATACCTAACTATTTAGACAGGGGCACTGACCTCTTTTCCTTTTGATTGTCAAATTTTAAAAAATGAAAACAATCAACATGACAATAGCCAGCCTGTGTGAATGAGTCAAAATTATACCTTTTTGTCAGTTCGGCAAAAAATACAATTTTTGGTGTGCCGCAGAATTTAATAGTTTATGTTTGCCATGAGGTGGAAAGGGTTGAAAATTGCTGTTCTAACTCAGAAGGTAGCTCATTCTCTATTTTTATTATTGTACTTCTCAATTCTAAGAATTCTATTTGATTTTTAAATCTGCTATGCTATTTTTATAGTGTCCTGTTCCCCACAGATAAAATATCTGTGAATAAGCTAATTTTTATTTATATCTTAAAATAAGCTAATTTTTATTTCTTTAAACATAGTTAGCATAGTTTTCTCATAATCTGTGTCTAATAATAATATCTAAAATCTATGGGTCTGTTACATTTATGGAATAATAAGATAACTTATTTCCATGGTATTTAGTTATCTTTGACTCTATACTGGTCATTACACTTGAAAACTTATTTATAGAGGATATGTGCCTGGTAAGTTTAGTGTAGAATCTACCTTTCGTCCAAAATCAAGGCTTGAGTTTCCCTGGACCACACAGGTGGTGCAAATCTGAGCTGCAAACCCCTGTAGGAGCTGGTTTAATTCCATCCACCCTGCTTTAGGGCTTCCCAGAAAGCCCAGCTTATAATGCGGAAAACTTCCTATTAGACTCTATACTTTGAGGTGGCATTTGACTTTGATTTTGGACAAAACAAAAGTTCAGATTTGCTAAGATGCCAAATTCCTTCAGGCCAAAAGCACATTCTGTGCTTACTTACCTCTCTGGCTTATTTTTTCCTTTAAATGTTGGTCTGGTAATGCCTTAACATCTCATCAGCTTTTGCATCTTTAGTTGTTCTCAGCATGCAGTTTAATCCAAATAAGCAAGCTCCCCGTTTCCTAGAACCAAAGTCCTAATAGTCCATTCCCTATCAACAATTATACATATCATCCTGGCCGGTTGGCTCAGCAGTAGAATGTCAGCCCGGCATTTGAATGTCCCGGGTTTGATTCTGGTCAGGGCACACAGGAGAAGCTACCATCTGCTTCTCCACCCCTCCCCCTCCTCCCTCTCTCTCTCTCTCTCTCTCTCTTCCTCTCTCACAGCCATGGCTGATTGGTTCCAGCGAGTTGGCCCCAGGTGCTGAGAATGGCTCCATGGAGCCTCCAACTGAGGCACTAGAAATAGCTTAGTGGCAAGTATGGCCCCAGATGGGCAGAACATTGGCACCAGATGGGGGTTTCCAGCTAGATCCTGATCGGGGTGCATGCGGGAGTCTGGCTCTCTATCTCCCCTCCTTTAACTTAAAAAAAAAAAGTTACACGTGTTGTCTAGTACTTTTCTTCCACTAATCTCGTAGCGTCTGTATTTAACCCCACTGAGGGTTTAACCTTACTGACGTCCCCAGGCCTCTAGCCACTCCATTTCTCCCAACCTGTCAGCCCCTTCTGTCTCCAGTCCCGTCTTTATACCCCACAATCCATCACTCTAGCCTCTGTCTTACAAACACTCTTACTCCCAGGCCCCACTTTTCTTCCCTTACAGCTACCTGGAAAAATGAATCCTAAATTGAGCCAGCCTTCTCTGCTCCTACACTCAGGCTGCTGAGTAGTTCCGGGGAAACCTACCCGGAAGAGAATAGCACCTATTTTGGTGCTATTCTCTCAGGGTCCCTGACGACAGCTGGGACCACCACCACCCAGGGGACCTTATGACACAATCAACCGCCGTGCCAGCACTTCACAGCAGCTTTGCCCAACTTTCACCTCTCACGAAGTCCTTCCTTCTCTCCCAGCCCACACTCTGCACATGCTCACATCTCTCGGTTCACCAAAGCAGTCTCTCCTCTCGTTTCCCCCCTGTCTGCCCGCTCATCCTCATCTGGGCTCACCCTGTCTCTTTCTCATCTGTTTCACAGGCAGGATTCTTTCCCCCGACCTGGCTCTGTCCTCTTCCACTTCCTAAAGAAACTTAGTTCTCGGTCGTTCCTCGTTCTGGTGGCTCCTTCCCATCACCTTGTAAACCCACTCAAGTTCCTCTCATGTTAAAAAGGAGCTCCTCCCTTCAACCCTACAGTCCTTGCAAGATAGTCTTCCTGGCTTTGCTCCCCCAACATGGAACAGTTACTCCTCCTACACAGTCCTCTGCACCCCAGGATTACACTTTCCTTGCACTGCAATTCCTTCCCCATAAGACAATGACTTCCTTGAGCGCTGGGCCTTTGTCTCAATCACTATTGACGGCCCAACATCCAGCGTAGAACTTGCGGGAGGGATGAAAGAATAAGATGTGGGGTCATTGTTAGGCCCGGCAGACCCCATTAATCTCTGTGTACTGGTGACCAAGGAATTTTTGCTTTGATGGGAGGCCAACTGGCAGAGTGCTAACTTTCAGTGTTACTGACGCTGGGCAATTTCTTTTCAGTCTATGGAAATTCTGGCTTTATTTAGTTAGTATCTAATTTGTGGGTTAATAAGTCTTTGTCTGACGGTCTTGGTGCACGGAGCAGGGCTAGGATCACCTTTCTCAGACTCCCCCGGGGCTTGAGGTGGGGGGATGAGTGTGTTTGAAGGCACTGACTCTTTGTATAACTTACAGGATCTCAGTCTGGGTGTATTACTCATTAGGGTTTATTTACCTTTTGTGGCGACCTAGAGAAGCCAAGCTTAATGAAGTGGTTACCAAAAGCCTTTAACATCATATTTTCCACAGAGTTCAGAAAAATATTGACGGTGGACTTCACCACCACATCGCATCTTTCAAAGAGACGGACAAAGATGATATTAAGCATATTGATTTGGTTTTTCATAAAGCCTGCAGGGCAAGGAGCCTGGTGTGCTCTCATTCTCCACGGCAGCAGGTCGGGCCTTCCAATGGGTGATGAGGAAGTCGGTCACGTGGCCTTGGGCATGCCGCTGTCCCTGTCTGGGTGTCAGTTTCCTCACTCTAATACAAGAAGCTGTGGATAAAATGAGCTGTGAGGTTGTGTCTGTTTCAAAATAGAATGAAGCTATATTCTTTCTGAAGTCCCTTCCAGGACAGTACACGGCCTTTGCTTTAAAGGGAAGAACAATGGGGAATATTCTTTTTCTCTCCCAGATGCCCCACAACCAGCAGAGATGGCCATCAAGTTGAAGGAAACGGTGATGGTCCTCAGGACCCAAGTCCCCAGTTCTCAGGAGGCCCTCTTGGCTCCCAGCCCCTTGGCTCACAGGCTGGCCTCCCCAGGACTGGCCGGCTTTGAACACTCAGCTCTCCTCGCGTCCTGCTGAGCCTCTGCCAGCCTTCCCTGCGGACTTCTCAGTAGGGGGAAGAGAGGACGATCGGAGATGCCTAAAGCATCAGTGGAGTACGTGGTTTTCAAAATCACCTGACTGAAACATCCTGATGCCCAAGTAGGCGGATTCTGGATCTCTAAGGTTGGGGCTCAGGCCTCAGTATTTTTTAAAGTTCGTTAGGCGATTCTTCCGTGTAGAGAAGAGTAAGACAACTCTCATGAGCTTCCAGTTTGGTCTCTCCACATGAAGTGGCAAGCATGAGCTGTTGAATCAGGAGACCCGGGCATGAGTCCTGGCTCAGCACTTACCACCTGTGTGATGCTGTCATGCCCTTAACCTGGCTGCATTCCAGGTCCCTCGGTCAATGGCTGTGAGACGGTTGGCACAGTGCCTGGCACATAGTGGATGTCCAATAACTTTTGTCTTTCTCACCATCCTAATGTCATCATCATCATCGTTATCATCTTTATCATCACCAACATTATCATAATCTACATCAGTGTTTTAGAACCCCAGTCCACAGACCGGTGCCAGTCTTCTAGAAATTTCATGCCAACCCACAAAAGAATTAACCACCTGGATGTTGATTATCTTAGTTAATTTCCATACAACGTCTGGGTGGTTAACTCTTCATGGGTCAGCACCAGTCCGTAGACTGGCAGTTAAAAACTACTGATAATTACTAACTTCATTTTCTCATTTTTTTCTCCCCTCTTCCTCCTCCTCCTCCTTCATCATCATCACCACTGTCATCATCAGCAACACCATTATTATCACTAACACCATCTTCTTTGTCATCTCCTCCTCCTCCTCCTCTTCCTTCTCCTTCTCTCTCTTTCTCTTCTCCTCCTTCTCCATCATCATCATCATCTCATCATTGTCACCTGCAGTACAGCCTGACTCAGTCCCTCTTAGAACATGATTGGGCATTTGTGCCTCACTTAACCAGAATCATTTTCCCCATCTGAAAATGTCCAGCCTTAATAATATTACATTTATTCACTAGTCTGTGTCAGGATTTTTTCTAAGAGCTTTACATAAGGAAGGCAAGGTATTACAATCTGCATTTCACAGAGAAGGAAACTGAGGCACAGAAAGGCCTAAGTACCTTGACCAAAGTCACACCGCTACAGGTGATTTTTAAAATGGGGAGGACACTACTAGCATTGATCTCAAAGGGCAGTTGTGAAGATTAACTGAGACACGGGTACAAGCACCTCCTAGCAATCCTGGCCCCTGGCGAGTGCTCCACATACATTTCCAGGTCACCCCAGCAGCTGTGAAGGCGCTGCATTAGAAGGAGAATGCTGACCCTTCTCATGTCCCTCCTCCCCCACAGACATGCACCGTCCCCGGAGTCTGGAACCCCAGGACAAGCTGCACACCCAGAAGGAAGGGAAGAAACATGCTGACCCCTTTCCCAGCTCTGGCCACAGTCCCCTGGCCTGCTCCCTGCGCCACCAGCACACGCGCGCGCGTGCGCACTCACAAGCACCCGCTGCCTCTGCGGGGTGACACTGGACTCGGGGATTAACAAAGGGAGCCAAGGTCCTTGGAAACCATTCAAGGGTCAAGGATGGGTTCCTGAACCTGAGCCTTCTCCCTCCCTTGGGCGAACAGACAGGCTGGGCCCGGCCTGGTGGGGTCGACCCACCACCGCCTCGTTTCTTCAAGCTGACGACCCAGTTCGATTCAGGTGGCGGCATGTTTAATTCTCAGAAATGATCACTGGTCCGACTGAAACTGGTTCCGGCTGCCCCATTTTCCTTTGCCAGGCTGTAGTGGGCACGCCGTGAGACCCCGTTCTGATCAGTAAGATAGAAAGGAACTCTCTGGATGCATCTGGAAGAGATTTTCCTCCCTGGTAAAAGGTGAGGGCAGTGTGAGGAAAGTACTGTGCCCCACCCCCAGCTTCCTGGCCTAGAAGCTGTCAAGTGGAGGAGGGAGGCTGGCGCTGTGGGAGCCAATGGGAGAAGGCTGAGGGAATCGCCGAGACCGTGAGTGACATCACTGAGCTCCTGTCCAACCTCAAGACCTGCCGCGATCAACCAGCAGGAGAATGTAAACCCTGGGGCCACACCACCTTGGAACCAGTCAAGTCCTGGCTCACCACTCATTTGAACTTGGGCAAAGTGCATAACTTCTCTGAGGCTCAGTTTCCTCACCTGTAACACAGAGACCACACAGCACTTCCCTGGGAGGAAGGGCGTTCAGGTGAAATGTATGAAGAAAGCATGGCAGAACTGGTCACTGCCTCTAAGGACCTCAGGAATCAGCTTGGGAGAAGAGCCGTTCCTGTGAGAGGGGCCACCCCAGACAGGCAGCCCCAGGAGAGCTGCTCAACTACCCAGCATGCCACTCACTGATCATCCTCTCTGCCCCAAAGCGCACAGAGCCCCGCCCTGGGCATACGATGGTGATCACGTTGGCAACACCCTGCCCTCCCTCTGCTCAGGCAGATAGACCAAACAAGGATTTCCTCAAACACGTGAAATAATGGCAAATTGCCCCAAGTGCTACAGAGAGCTCCGACGAGACACTGTGGCAGAGACGTAGAGAAGGGATCCCATTTGGAGAAGTCAAGGATGGCCGCCAGAAGGAGGTCACACTGAAACTGAGACCAGGAAGGTGAGAAGGAATTAGCCAACAACCAAGTGAGGGGCACGTTCCAGGCACAAGGAAGAGCACATGTGAAGCAGAAAATAGACTCACTTCAGAAGCAGAAAATAGACTCACTTCCCTAAGGAATCCAGAGAAAATCAGTGCGTCTGGAGCTGGGGGAGGAAGGGAGAGGTGAAAGCAGGAGCAGGCAGGGCCGCAGGGCCATGGCGAGGAGGTCAGCCTTTATCCCAAGAGCTGCGCAAATCTAACGGGTTCGCCGGTGGGGACAGCTAGTCCTTGGGTGGAAGAAGAGGTGGGCTTTCAAGAGAAGGCAAAGCTGCCATGGAGGAAAATGGAAATCGAAGGGCAGGTGGGGCCGTCTCCAAATGCTAACCAAGAGATTGTCCATCGTGTGCGTAAACCCTCTGAAGGGCACAGGAACTGTAACGATTGAACTGTTTTATTTATTTTTATTTAGAAATTAAATTTAATGGGTGACAATGATCAATAAGAGTACATAGGTTTCAGGTGAATATGTCTATAGCATTTGAACTATTGATTGTGTTGTGTGCCCATCACCCGAAGTCAAATCATTTTCTGTCACTGTATATTTGTCCTTCCTTGTTCCCTTCCCCCACCTCCCCCGTCACCACTTCACTTTTATCTATCTATGTCCGCGAGTCTCAGTTTTATATCCTACCTGTGTGTGAAATCATATAGTTCTTAGCTTCTTCTGATTTACTTATTTCACTCAGTATAATGTTCAATTGAGCTATTTAAAAAATCTCTCCTCTCTCTCTCTTCCAGAAAAAAAATCCTTGGAAATTATGAGCACTAATAAAAAAGAGATGATGCAGAGGAATTTTAGGAGGCTTTCAACAGCTTGCACCGTTAAAAACCAGCCTCAAATCCAACGCCCACACACCTCCTGATAAATGTCAGCTGGAAAGCAATTCATACTGAAGCCCTACGGGTCGGGGTGGGAGGGGCCGGTTTAGCTTGGGGTGGCCATCCACAGACATCCGACAGGGCAAGTGACAGGGGCTGGCCGCCCAGAGAGTATTGCAGGAAGGCAAATGCTCCCCATCAAACAAGAGCATGAAATCCTCCACCCCATCGCGCATGAAAAGTTCAGTGAGAGTTTGAAGATATTACGCCAGGATTTCTGGAAGCCAAGTAAAAACGACCTTGAAAATAAACCACATGTTGCTGCTAATTAATCTTAGTTCCTGGCTCTTTCCAATCAGACCCTGAACTATAATCCATCTTCATTACACTTCTTTTAAAGCAAAAATGGTGCATTTCCGCAAGTCTAATTAAGGAGGGAACATTATAAGGCCTTGGGTCATAACTCTCTCTCTGTCACATATGCACACTTCTGCTGCACACACACACATGCACACATAAATAAATGCTTTTCAAACCCTTACATGACCTATTTATATGTGACCACAGGCAGGCCACTCAAGAGCCCAACGATGGATGAGATGGCCAACCTGAGTGCCATCTCGTGTCAGCCGGTGCCCCCAACTCCAGTGTTCCCGCCTTGCACACATCTACCCACCATATTACTGTACGCACATCTGGTGGGCAGCCACAGCCTTGGGAAAGAGCTGCCTGCCCCCGTCCCCAGGGATGAAGCAGGATTAGTCTGAGCTTGGAGGGGTGCTGGAAGGCTCATTGACAACAGTTGGCTTTAGGGTGGCACTTGACCCACTTCTGACCAGTTCGATGACAAGAGAGGTCTTCCGGGGGTTTGGGGAAAGTTTCTCTCCCATGACTGAGGTTAGGCTGTAGGAGGGCATGATGCTTGTCTCTGCAGCAGCCAACACAGTGCAAAACCAAAAAGGAAAGATGACTGACTACCCGTGAGGACCTGCCAAAGACACAGCTTTGAAAGTCGAGGAAGGGAAGAAAGTGTTGAGAGCAAGTTGTGTTATCGCTGAGGACTTGTCTGGTTGTCATGGTCTAAACCCAAGATTTTGACTTGGGATCTCAAGGACAGATTGTAATGGGTTCAGGACCCATCTCTGAGTTGGACTTCGTGTTGTGGATGGAGACCCAGCTGAGGTTGTGTCTGAGAGTCTGGCAACAGCTGTTTCCCAGCTGAAGATGGGTCCTCTCCATTGACACATTCTCGCCCACATTGCCGTCACCACCACCACAACCTTAAATGAACCGTAGGATAGATTTGAATTTTTTCGATCGTTGATGATTAGAGAGTTCCTGTAAACCCCTCACAGATTTTATTCATCTAAGTCCATGAACTGATAGACACTTAAGGGGCCTCTGAGGTTTAGTGAAACCTCACTCTCATTCCTGCATGGCCTCTCTACCCCAAACCCACCTCCCCCTTCCCATCCCCCACCTTTTGCTGTAGTTCTTATCAATCAATCCCTGGAAGAAGCTCGAGGAGATACACCAGCCTTTGAATTTCCTATTTGGAAAAATGTAATCAAAAGATTCCCTTTCATCACATGACCAACTCAGCCCACAGCTGGTCCATTCTCATGACAAGAATATACACCATGCAATTTAGAAGGTGCCGGAGTACGCAGTGTGGATGACAGCCTCCTAGAAGCCATTTTCACACGCATATATTTGCGTGTATTCACGTGCTCAGTGTGAGGCCCAGCCAGGACAGGAGAAGGGGGCTACTGAGCTGCCACAGCTAGCAGATTATATTAGAGCTTGAAGGGACAACCTCTTCACTATACAGATGAGAAGCTAAATCCCAAGAAGGAAAAGGTATTGGCCAGAGTCCCAAAGCTTCAAGCTTAAAAGAAGTGAAAACAAGTGAGTTAATAGCGGTGTTAAGGATGCTGGTTTCCTGTGTAGTAAAGCGGGAGGAATGACTTTGTACACTATCCAAGGGTAAGCCTTGCTGGTGGGATAGAATTTCGTAGAGCACCATAGACACCTCTTGGGTGGCTCCCTGGAGCTCCCCCCTTCGGTGCTGGACACAACCAGACATTACAAGGGGCCTCAAAGGGGTCAGTCAGCTGTGGCCATTGGCAGGATCATGTAGCAGAGATCATGTAGCATGCATGAAAGGATGCATGCCCCAAAGTGGGTCAGAGACATTCTGCTTCCCAGGAATTTGACATCTGTAGCAGCACGCACAGATGGCCACCTTTGGAGCTGGGTTGTGTTGGTTGGAGCCCACTGAGCAGAGGATCCAGACCTCCTGCCTCTGAGCCATCAGGGGCAGCCCCATTGCCTTCCAAATCCTAGTTGTTCAAGCCTTCCTTTGATTTGTGAGGTCCCCCCTAGTCCTTCTAACAAATTACCTTTCTTCTTTGCTTAAAAGCTAGTCACGCCTGACCAGGCAGTGGCATAGTGCAGTGGTCCCCAACCTTTTATGGGCCACGGACCGGTTTAATGTCAGAAAATATTTTCACAGACCGGCCTTTAGGGTGGGATGGATAAATGTATCATGTGACCGAGACAAGCATCAAGAGTGAGTCTTAGACAGATGTAACAGAGGGAATCTGGTCATTTTTAAAAAATAAAACATTGTTCAGACTTAAATATAAATAAAACAGAAATAATGTAAGTTATTCATTCTTTCTCTGTGGACCAATACCAAATGGCCACGGACCAGTACCGGTCCGCAGCCCGGAGGTTGGGGACCACTGGCATAGTGGATAGAGCATCGGCCTGGGATGCTAGGGACACAGGTTCCAAACTCCGAGGTCACTGGCTTGAGCATGGACTCATCCGGCTTGAACGCGGGCTCACCAGCTTGAGCGCAGGGTCACCAGCTTGAGCGTGGGATCAAAGACATCACACCATAGTCACTGGCTTGAGCCCAAAGGTCGCTGGCTTGAAGCCCAAGGTCACTGGCTTGAGTCCAAGGTCACTGGCTTGAGCAAGGGATCACTGGCTCAACTGGAGCCCCCCGGTCAAGGCACATATGAGAAGCAATCATTGAGCAATTAAAGGTGCTACAACAAGTTGATGCTTCTCATCTCCCTTCCTGTCTGTCTGTCCCTGTCTGTCCTTCTCTCTCTTGCTTAAAAAAAAGTTAATCACACAGGCCCCTGTTGAATACAACCAAAAACAAAACAAAACAAACAAGAATGCTTAGTAATAGAACAACGAGTCTGCTGCAACACGGTGCCCCAGTTTGCTGCTTCCTGGACAAAGTGAGAGTTCCGTGAAGTTGAACTAAATATACTGCTCACAAAAATTAGGGGATATTTCAAAATGAATATGAAGCAATAAAAAAAAAGCATTTGATTTTTTTGTGTGTGTGTGTATTTTTCTGAAGCTGGAAACGGGAGAGACAGTCAGACAGACTCCTGCGTGCGCCCGACTGGGATCCACCCGGCACGCCCACCAGGGGGTGATGTTCTGCCCACCAGGGGGCGATGCTCTGCCCCTCCGGGGCATTGTTCTGTTGCAACCAGAGCCACTCCAGCGCCTGGGGCAGAGGCCAAGGAGCCATCCCCAGCGCCCGGGCCATCTTTGCTCCAATGGAGCCTCGCTGCAGGAGGGGAAGAGCGAGACAGAGAGGAAGGAGAGGGGGAGGGGTGGAGAAGCAGATGGGCGCTTCTCCTGTGTGCCCTGGCCGGGAATTGAACCCGAGACTTCTGCACGCCAGGCCGACGCTCTACCACTGAGCCAACCGGCCAGGGCCTGATTTTTTTTATTAAACAAGAACAACCAGAAAGCAAACAAGTCAAAGAAAGTTGTTCAATTATGCAAATGAGATGCAAAACCAACTTTTATTTCATTGGTGAAAAAAGGCTGAAAGTATTGGAGTATCTGCACATTCCTTGATCTTGAAAGTGCATTTTGAAATATCCCCCAATTTTTGTGAGCAGTTCATATGGTTTTAAATCCCTAACACTGTTTACCAGAGTAAAACAAATCCATTAAATGAATAAGACTACAAAGCATCACCAACCCAACATTTAAAAAATCATGTTAATTTTTATCAAGAATATTTGACACTGTACCTAAACATTGTCCTAAAAGGATATTTTTCCAGACAATGACCAGGCTCAGGGGGCAAAAACTGAGGAAGGTCACCCGTTTAGAGACCTTGGACTCCAAATCCAGGGCTCTTTCCTTGTCCCAAGTATGGCAGACCCATGAATTAGGAGATTGGATTTTTAATCTTTATTAAACCACGAACACACCCTTTAGCCTGAAACAAAGCATTTTGTCATTCTGAAAATAATTTCTTCCTCTGTAAAATGAGAGTGTAGGAATAAATTACTTCTAAGTTCCTTCATAACTATAAAATCCCCCAATTCTATTCAACTAGTCACTGGAAATCTTTCTGTTTATTCATATTTAAGCACAAATTCCAAAAGTGGTCCTTTGTTGAATGGGTTACATCTCAAAACAGATTATTGTAATGAATTTAGCTTAGGCCTCTGTGATTAGCAGCCTCCAAGATGGCCCACGGTGACCTTCATCTCCAGCTATCTGTGCCCTTCCTCACTGAATCAGGATGATCTGTGGAGGTGATGGTGCCTGACTTCTAAGCTAGATGACAAAAGGCATGTGGTTTTCTCCTTGGCTTCTTGGATCACTTACTCTGAAAGAAGCCAGCCGCCATTGCATGAGGGTGCTCAAGCAGCCCTGTGGGAAGGCTCATGTGAAGACCTGATACCTACTGCCAATAGCCAGCACCATCTTACCAACTATGTGAATGAGCCACTGTGGAGGCAGATTCTTCAGATCACAGCAGCCCTGTTCAACATCCTGCCTGCATCTTCATGAGAGACCCCACGTCAGAACACCCAGCTCAGCCACATGCATTCTTTCTTTCTTTAAGATTTTACTTATTGATTTTACAGAGATGGGGGAAGCACAGATCGAGGAGTATCAACTCATAGTTGCTTCGCTTTAATTGTTCATTGATTGCTTGTTGTATGTGCCTTGACCAGGCAAGCCCAAGGCTTCGAGGCAGTGACCTCAGTGTCCCAGGTCAGTGCTCTATCTGCTGCGTGACCACATGCCAAGCAGCCACATGTATTCTTGACCCACCTTTATTATGAGAGATAATAAATATTTAATCCACTTGTCTTTGGGCTAATTTGTAACCCAGCAAAGGAAAACTAATTTAATCTCTAAAAATGTATATTTGATTTATTTAATATAAAAATTAGAAATCCTGATAAAGGTAATAATAATGATAGATGATAGTATTTTTTTTTTCTTCTAGAGGTCACAATGCTGTCAAACACCTGTCACCGTTTTCCCTAAGAGAGTGTGTGAGGTAAGTAGGAGACTGTAAGATACTTATCCCTCTTCTTGCTGCCTGAGAAATTTGTTTATTACTTTTATAATTATAATAAGTTTGGCCAAACATTAACAAGCCGATGGGGACCTGGAGGCCTATTGTGTTCTTCTCTTTGTTTTTGTGTGCATTAGAAGACTACTATGCTCAAAGTGACTGTAATTGTTAATCTTTTACTAAAGGGAATGGGATACTAGGGGGAACACTTTTGTAAAGTGTACGATCATCTAACTACTGTATTGTATACTTGAAACTAATATAAGATAATACTGAATGTAAACTATAATCAAAAAATAAAATTTTACTAAAAATAAAGTGAGCGGAAGAGGGAGAACACCTTGGCAGTCTCCATTTTTACCTGCCACCCCCTCTACTCCAGTGTCACCCTGCCCCAGCCACACTGCCCTCCTCGCTGTTCCTTGAACATACCAAACTCACTTCCCCATCGGAGCCTTTGCACCTGCTAGTCCCCTGCTTCTGGCAGAGACCACTAGCTGTCCATCAAAACCCATCTCCCCCTTGTTCCTGGGAACAAACACTGCATTCCCCAGGCTCCCTTGCAGTCGGGTGACCATGTGACAAAATTCACTCCAACGGAACATGAGCATAAGTGATACCTGTCACATTCAGACTGGCTCATAGAAAACTCCCAAGATACTCGTTCAAGTTTTCTGTCCTTCCAGCCATCCAGGAGGGTGATGCCAGGAAGACCTTGGAAATCAGAATTTGAAGACAATAGAGCAGCCATCAGTCTGGGCTCTTGAATGACTGGACAGAGGAGAGCTATCTCACCAACCCGAACACCCACCCTGCAGGATTATGTAAGAAATAAAGACATTTTTCAGTCTCTAAAACATCTGGTTTTGAGGGTCTATTTATTATGTCAGCTCAACAAATAACGAACGCAATCCACGTGGCCCTCGCTTCACATCGTTCAGACTGATTGGATGGCAGTGCTGCAGGGGCCGTCCCTCGCTGCCCGGCGGGACTGGCCCTTCCCCCTCTCCGTCACATGACCTCATCTCCTTTTGCTTTGTACCTGAAATTATACCCACGTGTGCTTAGCTGTTCCTGGTCTTTCTCCATTACTAGGTGAGCTCCAGGGAGGCAGGGAATTTGCCCATATTCCCACAGTCCCCAGCACACAGTGGGTACTTGCTCAATAAACATTTATTGAATAAATATAGTGGGCCATGTTGAGGCATTAGGCTGGGGGATCCTGAAGCAGAAACGAACTCAACAAACTGATTTGTAGATCTCAGGGGGCTGTGTTCCCTGAATCAGTTTGTTAAGTTCATTTATGAGCTTGTTAAAAGCACAGGTTCCGGGCTCCGTGCTCCCCTGTGAGGTCTGGGCACGGGTAGCGACCAAACCCCTGTGTGTTAGTGCATGACCAGCTTTGAGAGCCGCTGCTCTGGCTCTGGGCAGGATCTGGACAAGACCCTCCCGTGTGACAGTATGGAGTATTCACAGAGTGGCCAGGAGGTGGCCTTCATCTGACCTCCAGCAGCAGGGGAAGACTGAAGAAGACCAATCCCAAGGAAAGATGATTCTCCTCATGGGCAAGTAGGTGTGTTATTTGGGATACAGACTTGGCCACAATTGACAGAGAGGTCACCTAGCAGCGCTAAACATCAGTGTAGATGTTCACCTCTCTCCAAAGGAGAAGTTTGAGGTGGGACGGTGACTGTGTTCGTCAGGACCCTGCCTCTTCCCCTCCTGTGTTCTGCCATCTGCAGAGTGTGGCCACCGCTCACATGGTCCCCACCATGGCCACAGTGCAGCCAGCCAGAAGTAGAAGGGACATGCACCTGGCTATATAAAGAAGACAGGAAAACATTATCTATATTTTGGGTAGCACAAGCCGATCAAAAGTTCTCGGCCAGTGCAAGAAAGCAGGGAAGGAAATTAAGGGACAATGAGCCTTCTCGCCACAGAGACTGTGGCTGCTACAGAGAAGCGAACCAAACCCTGGGGCACAGGTACAGGCCTAGGCGTCAGGGTGCCGATCCAGCCTCGGCCTCTGCCGTCGGGCCTCGGCGGCCGTTGGGAAACACAAACAAGCAAACAGCCACTCCTGAATGGACTGTAAGTGGATGGAAAGGCCCCAGAAGCCCAGAGGATGGTAGAATGACTCACTATGGGGGTAGAAAGGAGACATTTCTATTGCCAAAGGAGACATTTCTGTTGGTCCCAAATAGGTGAGTGGAAACCAAGCAAGCAAGATTCCCCCACCAGCAGAGAGGCCAGAGCATGCAAAAGCTAGGAAGCATGGAAAGGCCTGGGGTCTCCAGAAAAGGAAGCTAAGTCCTGGGTACAGAGTCTCGGGTGCTTAGAGGGGAGATGAGGCTGGACACGCAGGTGGGGCCACACTCGGGAGCCAGGCTGCCTGGTTTCACATCCCTGCTCCCCGCTGACAAGCCGTGTGACCTTGGCCGTGTCAACATAACCCCCTGAGTCTCGTTCTCCTCATCCACAAAATGGAAATAAATAATAACATTTTAACACTTCATCCTAGGCTTTTGTGAGCATTAAGTGAGTTAATACAAGTGAAAAGCTTAGGAGAGGGACCGTAGGTGCTGACTGCTTTTATTTTTTCCATACAAAGGAACACGCTTTATCCCTGGTTGTTTAATAAAGTTCCTTTAGACGGGTCCCCTGGCCGTACTGAGGAAGAAACAGAAAAGGGACTTTTTCCACATGTTTAAATCTAGAGCAACGATTTTCAACCGGTGTGCCGCAAGAATGTTTGAAAATATGCACTACCTGACTACATTATTTAGTCAGGGGCACTGACCTCTTTTCCCTTAGATTGTCAAATAAAAAAAAAATGACAACAGCCAATACAATAAATGAATCTAAAGTAAACTTATTTTTTGTCAGATCGGCAAAAAAATATCTTTTTTGATGTGTCGCAGAATTTTAGTAAATAGTTTATGTGTGCCATGGATGAAAAGGGTTGAAGATTGTTGCTGTAGAGTATAAAAAAGTGCAGTCGGTGGTGCCGAGATTTGGGGAAGCCCAAATGGAGGGGACCATCGGGGCAGTCTCCTCCTTTACCCCCAGGGAGAAGGGTGACCCCTCAGAGGTGGGTTTCCTCACTGTCTCATGCCGTCTTTTGCCACTTTTATGAGAGAGACTATCAGCCCAGACTGAGTGGGGCTCCAACACCTGGCAAGAGGCGTCTGGCCAGCTCCGCCACCATCTGCCCAGCACGAGAAAGGCCCCCTCCCACAGGACACACAGACCGCATCTCCTCACTCATCTACCCGCTTTTCCTGCTTGCTCTGGACCAAACCTGAACGGCTCGGTGCCCTGGCTGTCGGTGTTGTTTGCACTGGGCGAAACAAACCCCGCTGCAGGGCGGGCATGGCAGAGGGCAGTGCCCTGCTCCATGACGCAGAAAGAGCCAGGTTTGAATCCCCCCTTCCCTGATGCTCTAATACGGACTGAGCCCCCACAGTGAGCTGGGCCCTGACCTTCAGGGCCTTGTGGGTTCTTGTTAGGGGCAGAACAAGATAATGTGACAGGCCGTGATCATTGACAGGTAGCTGTTAGCATTCAGAACCCAGCAAGGTGGTTATCTAACTACTCAGACAAGGCAAGCTACACCTGAATGTGTCTTTTTCCTGAGATGGCATCCCGGTCACCTGTCAATGGGAAACAAGTCCCTGATGAGTGGGCCTGACCAGATACAGCCTAAACGGCATTGCCTGCAGAAGCCGGCCCAAATGGCATAGAGGAGAAAGCGTAACCAAGGCCCAGGAGACTGCACAATGACATTAAACAGGCCACAGTGCACACAATCCCCACCAGTTGTCGCTGCCAGCTGCAGAACTTTTCAGAGAGACCCCAGCTTGCTCCAGGGCGGGCAAGGGCACAGCCCCCTGAGAGAGTCATCCGCGGCTGCTGCGCTCAGTTCCCACGCTCCACGGCAAGGCAGGGAGCAGGCTTTGTGTGTGTGCGCGCTCCCCGATGAGCAATAAAAACGCCCGAACACGAGAGTCAGATGTGCCTCTGTTAGGAGTTCTCTGTCCGCCCTCCATCTCTGAGTGTCCGCCAAGACCCATAAATTAGGCAAACGTCTCCTCTGGGCCCAGAAGCCGCGGAAGGAGATCACCAGCAGCCCAGCAACCAATCCGGAGAACAGTAAAAATAAATGCGTTGTCAGCTTGGCCTTGTCCCCTGACTTCCTGAGGAGCTCTCGGGAGAATTTTGTGCCACTTTGCAATTCTCTAGGGTAGTGCTTCTCAAAGCGTGGTCCCCAGACCCGCAGTGTCAGTGCACCTGGGAGTTGGCCATAAATGCACATTCCCAGGCCTGGCCCCGGACCGGCTGCACAAGTGCCTCAGACTGGCAGTTCCTGTTTAACGAGTTCCCTTAGCCAGCCCTCTAGGTGACCTTGCCCCTCATAGCCCTGGCCCTGTGTGTGGTGATGATGCAGGGCTTGTGAGAGATCGTAGAGGAGGAAACAGGAGCGAAGTTGGGGCGTTTGGGGCCCGGGGAAGCAGCAAACTATGGGAAGCACTGCACTGCGCTCACAGCCCAGAGGGTGGGGGGTGGGGGTGCTGAGCAGGTTAATGCTGTTGCGAAGGCTGAAGAGTGGGGAGCAGGGAGGCCACGCTGAAAGAGCAGGGACCCACGGGGCTTGGACTCATCCCTGGCGAGCACTCCCAGTGAGCATGCTGGGGCCACACGCCACACACCTGTTGTCCTAAAAGAATGGAGACCACACAGTCTAACCCTCTCATTTTACACACAGGCACAGAGAGGGAAGTGACTTGCTCAGGGTCACACAGCAAGTTGATGACTGAGCTAGGGCCAGAGTCTGGACGGAGCACTCTCCTGCTTGATGTCCACCGCCAGCAGGGAAGAAGATACCTTCGACTCATACAGCCAAGGAGGAATGGGAGACCCACAAGGCCAGCATCCGCTCAAACTCACCCAGCCGTGAGCCACACTGCTGAGATGGGGCCTGCTCTTCCATCTTCCTGACTGCTGCTCCCCCACCCCCGTGGGGAAGGAGGAGGGAGGGTGCCCCTATGGGGCAGAGAGGAGGTGAAGGAAGGAAAGAAGGAGTCCCGTCCTTAAGGCAAAATCTGCACTCAGGACATTCCCTTGATGATTTTCAAGAGCCTCTCCCTCTCTGCACAAAACCCAGCCGGCAAACCTCAAACCATGGCTTTTGCAACCCTTGTTTTGGGAGTTAAAAGTCTGGATCTATTTCCTTCTCTTTGCATCCTGCTCTGTCCACCCTCATCCCTGTGAGGCAATGTGGCTGCCACTGAAGTATGGGGGTGAAGGGGGGTGGGGTGCAGGGCAGGGGGCGGAGCAAGAGCCCACTGTCTCCCTGGACCAGGGTGCAGGGCAGGGGGCGGAGCAAGAGCCCACTGTCTCCCTGGACCAGGTGTGCAGGGCAGGAGGCGGAGCAAGAGCCCACTGTCTCCCTGGACCAGGGTGCCGGGCAGGGGGCGGAGCAAGAGCCCACTGTCTCCCTGGACCAGGTGGGGCTTATCACTCCTCTTTGGTGTTTTTTTATTATTTTTCTATCATCTCACTGGTGCTACTTCCTTGTGGATATGCAAGTGGTGTATGAGTCAGCTGGGCTTATTCTGTACTACCGAGCAGCCCCCAAATCTGGAGGCCGTCACCCATACGAGCTTGCTCCTCTCTCGTAAGTCCCTCCCAACTGGGAAGTGGGTCTTCTGTGGGCCCGAAGGAGAGAAAAGTCAGATCTGTTTGCGTACTGGCAATGTGGCCACCCCCTGTGACGGAGCCAGCGCACACAGCAGTCACTCACTGGCTGCTGGGAAGTGTGGCTGAACAAACGAGACAAAACGGGAGGAGCTGAGAGGACAAGGGGAGGACAGGCCTGACCCTCCCCCGCCGATCTGACATCATTTAACCTGCAGGGAGCAGGGGAGAGTCGAGCGATGGACCCAGGGTCAGGATGGCCGTGGGCAAGTCCTAGCTCTGCCACCAACCTGGACAGGCGGAAAACAAGACAAAAGCTCTGCCCTGCTTCCTGCACAGAACTCCTAAAACCCTTGGAATTTCCTGAGTGATAAAAGGATCTTTTTTCTAATGATGTGACTCTTATTTTTTTCTTTTCCAAATGAGAGGAGGGGAGATAGAGAGAGACAGACTCCATCATGTGTCCTGACGGGAATTCACCTGGCTAACTCTGTCTGGAGCCAATACTCTGCCCATCTGGGGCCATGCTCACAACCGAGCTATTTTTAGTGCCTGAGGCAGAGGCTCCATGGAGCCTCTCAGCACCTGAGGCCAATGCACTTGAACCAATTAAGCCATGGCTGTGGGAGGAGAAGAGAGAGCGAGAAGCAGAAAGGGGAGGGGTAGAGAAGCAGATGGTGGCTTCTCCTGTGTGCACTAACCAGGAATCAAATCCAGGACATCTACATACCGGGCCAATGCTTTACCACTGAGCCAATGGCCAGGGCCTAATGAGGTGACTCAAGGGGCTCCTGGAGAGGAACTGATCACCAGAAAGACCAAGCCATGATTAGAAGCTTAGAAGTTTCAGCCTCACTCCTCATTCTCCAGAGTGGAAAGAGGGACTGGAAACTGAGTTAATAATCAATCATGCCTACATGATAAAGTGTCCATAAAAACCCCAAACATACAGGGGTTCAAGAGCTTCCGGTTGCTGAACCCAAGGAGGAGCTGGGCATGTGGCACACCCGGAGAGGATGTGGAAACTGTGCACGCCCCTCCCGGGACCTCCCCATTGCCCCTCTTCATCTGACTCTTCTTCCGTACTCTTCATCATATCCTTTGTCATTTAATAAACCGAGAAACAGAAATCAGCGTTTCCCTGAGTTCTGTTCTGGGAAACTATTGAACCCAAGGAAGGGGCCACGGGAGCCCTGTTTTATCACCTATTGGTCAGAAGTACAGGTGACAACCTCAGGCTTGGGGATCGGTGTCTGAAGTGGGAGCAGGCTTGCGGGACTGAGCCCTTAGCGTGCGGGAACGGACGCTAACTCCGGTAGACAGCCTCGGAACTGAACTGAACTGTAGGACTCCCAGCTGATGTCTGGGAGCTGGCGGGTGTGGGAAACCATCCACACATTTGGTGATCAGAAGTGTGAGTGAGGTGGTAGTAGAGACTAAAGGAAGGGTTTTGTTGTTGTTTTTTACAACAGTTTACTTCCCTTATTTACTTCCCTTCAGTCTTCTCACCAGTAGAATGATGCAGTTGGGCTATCAAAAATATATAAAGAAAGAAAGAAAAAGAAGAAGGTTTCTGCCACTTCTAACATTGTATCTACAACTCTAAATGAGCATGTCAATGTTAGTGGAGCAAGTGTAACGATGTGCGTTAGGGGAGAATGACCCAAACCTGGAGGGTAGATTCTGAATTAGTCATCAGTTATGACTCAAGAATTCCTAAAGATAGTGGCAAATGTCGCCTGACCTGGGGTGGTGAAGTGGATAAAGCATCAACCTGAAAACACTGAGTTCGCCAGTTCAAAACCCTGGGCTTGCCCAGGCAAGGCACATATGGGAGTTGATGCTTTCTGCTCCTCCCCTCTTCTCTCCCTCTCTCTATCTCTCTCTCTCTTTTTCTCTACTCTCTCTCTCTCTCTAAAAATGAATAAATAAAACCTAAAGAAATATGCACACACAAAAAAAGATAATGGCAAATGTGATTTTTGTCCCAAAGAGTAGACATTATTTGAAGAGGTACTAGAAATCATACCCTCTCCCGGCCCAAGCTTCGGAGCAGCCCCCTCCCCTGGGGGGGGGGGCTGAGCGCTGGGCAGGACTTTGCACTTAGAGGATGTTAGAGACAGTGCAGAGGGAGGCAGCTGGGTCTTTCTCTACTGCAACCCACCCACTCTCCACTCTTTCCTCCTGCTCCAGGACGCAGGGAATCAGCCAGGGGCCACATCCATGACCCACTGGTTCTCTGGCCTCTGGTCGGGTTCAGCCAACGAGAGGCCCTCACAGGAGCTCGGAGGACAGGAGAGAGGAGGCTTGGAACCGCTCAGCCGGTTCCCCCTGCACCTGGGCTGGTGACGCCCCTCTGCCGCCCCAGCTGGCGCTCCTGCCCGCTCCCAGTGGCTGCTCTCCCACCTCCCCTGTGTGCAGGTGTAGCTTGGACTAGAGAGGCGGCGGTGGCAATGAAAAGTGGTCGGATTCTGGGTATAGTTTGAAGAGAAATCCAACAGGATTTGCACACAGGTTGGATGTAAGTTTGAGAGAAAAAGTCAAGAATGACTCTGGGAAGGTTTTGGGTTGGCAGCTGGAAAAATGGTGTTTCGGTTACCAACTGCTACATAACAAACTAGCCCAATACTTAGTAGCTTTGAAACAATCATTTGTTTTGTTCATGATTTGGTGGGTCTAGAATTAGAAAAAAAGTTGGCTAGGTAGCTTGTCTCTGCTCCCTGGGAGGCTGGGGTAGCAAATCTGGCTCTGAGATACCAGAATATCTTCATTCATGCTTAGTCCTCAATGCTCCTTGGCATCTCTCTCTCTCTCTCTCTCTCTCTCTCTCTCTCTCTGGCATCGTACATCATAGCTGTCTCTGGAGAGTCCCGTTTCTTACAAACATCAGGAAGTAGAACCTGGCTGGCAAGTTAACGGCTATGCCCCAAACGAACCCAGCATCACCTCCACCATATTCTGTTATTCAAAGCAGTCCAGGGCCTATCCTATTTCAAGGAGGTGAAAAATTAACTCTGCCTCTTGGTGAAAGAGTAGTAAGATCACATTGCAGAAGAGTGTGTGGGATGAGGGATATCACTGCAACCAACTTTGGAGAATACAACCTGGCAGAGATGAAGCCAGCATTTTTAAGACGGGGAGGACAGCCTGGGTCAGGGGAAGATCAGAGCTCAGTTTGAGCTGCCCATTGGTTATCCAGGCAAAGATGGAGAAGAAAGCCCAAACCAGCTTCTTCCACCCACCCACCCACTTGCCAACCCTTTACAGAAGAGCCAGGACCTCTGTCGCTGGTTTTTAAGATGGCTAAACAGCTTCAGAGAACTTTTAGAGCTTTCTGCAGGGCAGGACAGGACAGGAGAGTGGAGAGGAGGGAGCTCATGACAGTCTCCTCCCGGGCAATGTCGGTCCACTTGTAGTTATGCTGAGCCCTCCGCTGGCTCTGTCCAAGGCCCCGGCACCAAGGTGTTAGAAAAAAGGCTCTGAGTCAATGAGAGGCAGCTGGTTGAAGCGTTTCCCAGTTTTTCATATGACTCATAAATTTGTTACATGGTGAGGAAATTCCCTGAAAGCTTTTTGGCAGTCTCATCCAGTCTGACCAGTAGCTAAGAAACACATAACCTTCCAGTTAAGAAAAGGAAAGAAAACACACAAGGCCTTGACTCAGGGCTTACATGGAGGGTCACTTGAAAAGCTTTCCTTCCACCAAGTTCACAGCAGCATTCCAGGAGAGATGGGGGAGTTAGTGAGGAGGTTTGCAGTTGCTATCAGACTTCAAGCTGTAGATAGATCACGGGGAAGGGTGTGTGTGTGTGTGTGTGTGTGTGTGCGCGCGTGTGCGCATGTGCACGCGTGTGCGTGTGTGTGCGTGTGCGTGTATGTGTGTGCGCGTGTGCGTGCGCACACACATGCAAAGGCCTTAAAGACAAGCGCCTGGCTGGGGTAGGTAAAATGAGATTGCCCCCCTGACAGGCTTTTCTCTGGTTGCTGAGAAACTTGTTGCCTTTCCCCAGCCGACACACTGGTCCGCGCCAACCTTAGCAACGTCAGGCCCAGGACGGAGCAGAACCGTGAAGTCTGCCCCATCTCTCTGACCCATCACTGCCCTCACAGGAACGCTGCCCACCTTTGGGGCTCACACTACATACAGGTAATAGAAATGGTCCCTTTACCCAGGTGTAACTTCAGGCAAATGGCTCTGTTGGTTAGAAGTCGGGATGATGGTTACCTGTGGGGGATGGTGCTGAGAGGGGCACAGGGGGAGTTTCTGGAGACCGGGTGATGTTCTATGTCTGGTTCTGGGTCTGTTCACTCTGTGCTAATCCCTCAAAGTTTTCCTTTTTTCAGGCAAGTTGTATGCCCCTTGACATCTGGCAGCATAGGGATCTATGACCCATCTCTTCCCAGCTTTCTCCATAGGATTGGAACTTCTCTCTACGTATGCTATACTTCCATTAAAAGTTTATTTTAAAAAATTACCTTGTCACTTTTAAAAAATCTCTATGCTAAACATCTTAAACTTATAGAGTGCTATATGTCCCTCATGAAACCAGGACAAAATTACCTTTTCTCTCTGAGCGTCCAATTCCTCCTCTGTACCATAGGGACAGTAACGAACACCTTATGCCTCACAGGGGGGTGTTAGGGGTTAGAGATATGAACGGAAAGTGTCCAGCAATGATATTATCACAGGTAGCCACTTCACAGCTGCTCCAACCGCCCATGGCAAAGCATATTCACACGTTCAGTGTTGATTGTTAGTCACTCATATCACACTGCTCACAAAAATTAGGGGATATTCTACAGCTTCATATTCATTCTGAAATATCCCCTAATTTTTGTGAGCGGTATATTTTCATGGGTTAGATTTTTAGAATGAAAATTACTAGGATAAAGAAAAAAAATAAGGGTTTGACTATATTGGTAAGTTAAATTGTATTGGAAAAACAGGAATCTTTGAAGACCCAATGGCTATCACTAATGTTGGATAAGAATTAGTGAAGACATCCCAGCGGAAAGCAGTTCCTGCGCGTCAGCTGGAGGTACAGAAGCAAGGGAGGTCTGGAACACAGGACAGAAGCGGGTGGACAGGTGGCCTTACATCTCCTGGTACAGGGTTCAGATTTTACCCTGAGGGCAGAGGGGGAGACTCCGGGTTTTAAAGTACGTGTCAGGGATTGAAGTGTATCTCAGAAAGAACGCAGTGTGGAGGGTGGCAATGAACCGGAAGTGGCAGGATTGGGAGATACTTTCATCACTTTTTTTAATTATGGTAAAAATATTCGTACAAAATTTACCATTTTAACCATTAAGTGTATAGTTAGTTCTATAGTGTTAAGTACATGCACACTGTTGTGCTACCCAGCCCCAGAAATTTTTCCTCTTGTAAAACTGAAACTCTCTAGCCATTGACCAACAACTCCCCATTCCCCTCAGGTCACTTTGCTAGGGCCTCTTGACCCACTGGATTGGCTAGAGAAGAGGAAGTTGAGAGAGGTCACTCCCACGTTTGGGGGTTAGAAGACGGGTTAGATGGCAAGGCCACTAACCGATTGGGGGAAATGTAAGATACCTCACTTATTGCTCATAACAAACCATCCCAAATTTTAGTGACTCGAAACAACCAAGATTTATTATTGCTCATAATCTGGAGATTTGGCTGGATGCTTCCTCTGCTGGTTTGTCGGGCTCACTCGTCTGGCTATGTTCAGCTGGAGAATCAGCTGGGCTGGAAGGTCCTTGCTGGCCTCCTCGTGCACCTGGCAGTTGGTGCTGGCTGTCACCTTGGTTCTCTTCCACCTCTCATCCTCTACCAAGCTAGGCTGGCTTCCTTCCAGGGCACTGGCTTCTCCTATGGCCTTGGCTTGAGAACTCTCACTTCTATCACAGTCTATTGGTCAAAGCAAGTCACAAGGACAGCCCATCTTCTCAGGGGTAGGAGGGATGGACTCCACTTCTTGATAGGAGAAAGCTGCTGAGAAGATATAACCATATTTAATCTGTGACATAGAGGAATGCCAAGTTTAGCAGAGAAAATTAGTTTATGATCATATAGACTGAAGAGGAAGTTGAAATCAACTCAAAAGAAGATTATTTCCCAATCAAAAGGAACCATGACACTTACAGGAATTTAAAGGACAGGTGAAATAGATGCTCCCAAAAACCTTGAAATAAAATGGCCAGAGGGGTAGAAGGAACCAAGAGAAAGCTGTGTCCTAGAAGCTGAGAAAAGACAGTGGCTGACAGAATCATATGCTACCAAGACACCCAAGTAGTGTGCAATTTTCCAAAAAAGAAAAAGAAAAAAGAAAACAGGGTCATTACATTAAGTGTGGTGATTGAAAAGACTAATGAATGTGGTGAGAAAATTTTGGTAAAATAGAAATTGCTCTGGATGATGAGTGTAAAGGTGCTGAAGTCTTCCTTATATCCCTAGGACGCATCACACCAGGTGTATACCCAGGATGCATCACACCAGGTGTATACCCAAGATGCATACATAACACCAGGGTATACCCAGGATGCATAACACCAGGTGTATACCCAGGACATATCACACCAGGTGTATACCCAGGACATTTCACACCAGCAAATGGAGGTGTCTGTGGCATAGCCTTCCTGACAATAGAATTATTCTTCCCCACCCTACTGATACCAGGCTTGGCTGTGTGACCTGCTTTTGTGGTCCTGCAAACCACAAATCAGGATGCGGGGTCTTTTGTTAACACGGAATAACCTGGCAAGAACTGACTCAGATGGCACTCAATGAACGTTCATGGAATTCTATCAACCAGGGCCCAGGCAATGAGATCCCAGAGTTGGGAGTGCTCGACTGTGACTGAGGCGATGGTGAGAGAAGGGACCATCTGTGCTAGACCTTGAAAGTCAGGCCAGGACTCAAAAAGGAAGAAAGTGGAGATGGAAAGAGATTTAGCTCCGGGCGATGGGCACAGGGTACAGGGTGCAGATGATGTTCTGTTGAGTTGTACCCTTGAAACCTGTATGGTTCTGTGAACCAATGTCGCCCCAATACATTAAATTTAAAAAGTACAAATAAAATAAAGAGGAGGCAACTGCGGAAGTGACATACATGGTAATGTTCAACTAATCAAGACCACGCACTCTCAGGTTCTTTCCTTGTGTGACAAGTTCTCCATTAAAACTTTCTGGCTCCTGTGAATGCATGTTTATTAGTTTGCTTTGGTTCTCTTTTGAACTGTGCTTCAAAAACCTGCAGCAGCAACAGGGGCTACACAGGAACGGCCTGGCCCAGGGCAGGCACAGGAAGGAGGTCCAGACAAAACTGGAGTTTCAGAGCAGAGAAAATGAAGAGGGGTTTGAGACGGGCCCCAGAGTCCCGCCTGAAAAGACTTGCTTCTCTCCATAAGAGACGGACATCTGACACCCAGGAAACGCTCATGCAGACAGGCCGAGCCTCCTTCTGAACGAGGGCAATCAGGGTCTGGCCGGAACGGGGTTGTCAGGGTGACAGCAGCACCTAGCTGGCAGGGAAGGCAGGCCGCGCACCGGCTGGGAGTAGAAGCTCCCTGGAGTCCAGAAGCTGTACCGGTCAGTCCCTCCAGACGGTGTGTTCCAAGGCCTAGGGTGCACAGAGGCGGTGAGGGTGACAATGTGTGTGTGTGCGTGCGTGTGTGCGAGCGCGCTCGCCCGCACACACAAGCACGTTCAATTTAGCAGAGGAAGTGGAGGCAAATAGTTTAATCACAACCATCCCTCGGGGCAATTTGGAATAATTTTCTCATTAGAGAATATAACATGCAGCATGACTAATGTTCAATCAGACAGTAGCTTCCAGTCCCCTCCCTCCGCTCTGATTAATGGGACGGGAGGTGGGGGTCCTTCTTCTGTGGGCCTGGGATGGTGGCTGGAGTCCAGTGGTGGGGAGGGGAAGGTGGAGGGAAGGGAAGGGAAGATCTTTTTTCAAACGTAAACATGAGAAATAAAATAATGGGACCCCTCAGGGCTTGAAGCAGACCTGATTAAAGCTGAGGGGAGCGACAGCCCCGGAGGACAGGGGCACGGGGGCAGGCCTGCCGCCGGCACACCCACCCCCCCCACCCCACCCCACCCCCCCCCACCCCCCACCCCCCCCCCACCCCCCACCCCCCCCTACCCCCCCCACCCCCGGCAGAGGCAGCCCCAGAGGACAGGCACACCCACCCCCGGCAGAGGCAGCCCCGGAGGACAGGCACACCCACCCCCGGCAGAGGCAGCCCGGGAGGACAGGGGCACGGGGGCAGGCCTGCCGCTGGCACACCCACCCCCGGCAGAGGCGGCCCCGGAGGACAGGGGCACGGGGGGGCGGGGGGGGGGGGCAGGCCTGCCGCCGGCACACCCACCCCCGGCAGAGGCGGCCCCGGAGGACAGGCACACCCACCCCCGGCAGAGGCAGCCCCAGAGGACAGGGGCACGGGGGCAGGCCTGCCGCCGGCACACCCACCCCCGGCAGAGGCGGCGCTGGGACCCTCCACTTCTCCCTTTTCCTCTCCCCCTCCACCTGTCTTCCTTCCTCCCTCTGCGTCTCCCTGCTCTCCCTCTCTCAGTGCCCAAGTCTCTCCTGTCTTTTTCTGACTCACAGGCCCCCTGGCTGTGTCTGCCGCCCGCACGTGGCACCCACTGTCTGTTTCTCCATCCTTTCTGCTCTGTCACGTGGTGTGACGTGTGTGTGTGTGTGTGTGTGTGTGTGTGTGTGTGTGTGTGTGTGTGTGAGAGAGAGAGAGAGAGAGAGAGAGAGAGAGAGAGAGAGAGAGACCTCTGGGCCCAGCGCGGTTTGCTTGAGGGAGGGAGCCCGCCTCTGTCCTCCCACGTCCAGACTGTAGCCAGTGTTCACACTGCAGGGTGCGCAGGGATCTTCCAGAGCTTTGCCCCAAGTGCGTCCGCAGACCGACCAGCGCCGGGCAGAAACACCGGCTCTCGAGCCCTTCGTCAGAGCCGCTGGCTCAGAACCTGCATTTTCTCAAGATCCAGCGTCGCTGTGCACACAGCCAGCTCGGAGGAGTGTGGGCCTCACTGCTTCACCAGAACAGGTGTCTGGGGCCCAGACTGACACAACGCACCGGAGTTCAATGTTGTCCAGGTCCCAAGCCCGGACCCCGGGGTTCACTCTACTACACACCCCACCCCCTGACAATGAGGAGCCCCATTATTGTCAAGGTGCCTCTGATTTTAAGATAACCAGGTTTCAAGTGTCTCTTCCCAAATCACCTTAGAAATCACTGGCGAAGGTTTACCCCCACACCCTCCGTAGGAAAGGGTTCCTCTCTTGGCGGGTACACCGTTCCCCATCCCTATTCTCCCAGTGCGTCGAGTTATAGGCATTCAGAAAAACGATGACACAGCGAAACGCACGTGTTCTCAGGCCATGATGGAAACCACAGAAACTCAGGGCTTGGTTCTTGCTCCCAAGAAACATTTATTCCCAGGGACTCTGGCCTGCCCCAGATTACATTGATACCTCCAGTCAGGGTGGAGGGCTCCCCGGGTGCCACACACACTTGTATGCTAACTGTGCCCATGTACACACACACACACACACACACACAGACACGGGTTAAATAAATCAAATAGCTAAGACAGAATGGAGTGACTGGGACAAGATCTGCAGTGAATCAGACAAGACTTCCCTGGTGCTGGAACCTCTCAAAACCCTCCTGGAGTTGCTTTGGGCACATCTGTTCTGTGCCTCGGTTTCCCTCAGTTTCCCCACAGGCAGCAGGAAGAAGGGAGCCCCTCAAGGTACTCCCCTCTCCTCTCCCTCTCGGGAGTCTGAGGTTTAAGTGAAGCAACAAATGGTGAGACAGGCCTGACCAGGCGGTGGCGCAGTGGATAGAGCATCGGACTGGGATGCACAGGACCTAGGTTCGAGACCCCAAGATTGCCAGCTTGAGCACGGGCTCATCTGGTTTGAGCAAAGCTCACCAGCTTGGACCCAAAGATCTGCTGTAGCCCCATGGTCAGGGCCCATACGAGAAAGCAATCAATGAACAACTTAGGTGTCCCTACGAGGAACTGATGATTGATGCTTCTCATCTCTCCGTTCCTGTCTGTCTGTCCCTATCTATCCCTCTCTCTGACTCTGTCTCTGTAAAAAATAAATAAATAAATAAAATCTGTTGTCTGAAATTTTCTAAAAAAAAAAAAAGAAAGAAAGAAATGGTGAGACGGGCAGAGGCAGGGCAGCCCACCTCGCATTACCCTTCCCTCCTGGGCCGGGATGACGGGCAGGTTAGGGACTCTCAACCTACACCAGACAACGGCCAAGGCCAGCGGGGAACCAGGCCCGTCAGGGTGGGGACATGCTCCCTGTGTCTAACCCGAATCCTGCAAGTCAAGGTCGAAGCCACATGAGCTTTGGGGTTGGGCAACCGCCTGCATCCTCGTCTGCCTCTCACAGTTATGCGCCGGCGTGTGCTCCCCGGCCTCCCTCCGCCCTGCCTCTCACAGTTGTGCGCACGGCGTGTGTTCCCCGGCCTCCCTCCTCCCTCCTCCCTTGTCTGTGGAAGGGGACCACTGGGCGGAGGTAGTGCAGGCCTCAGCAGTGTGCGCGTGTCTGGACTGCGTGAGGCAGCGGGTGTCCCAGGGGTAGTCTGCAAAGTGCAACTATTTTAGAGGCCCTTCGAAACTCCAACGCCCCCCCCCAGGCGCCAGGCACAGAGACGTGGGGTAACGCTGGCATCTGCGGGGTGTTGATTTTCACCAAACAGCTCAGGAGGCCTCAAACACCCGCCAGGCCTCCCCTGCGGGGGGCAGGGGGCAGGGGCCCAAGCCCCAGCTCCCAGCTCACAGAGCCAGGGGCACAGGAGCACAGCTGGGACCCATCAGCGTCACAGGTGGGGACCCCTTTCGGCACCACCCTCCAGGTACAAAGAAACCGCTGGGTCCCCTCCTGGCTCTCACAGAAGCCTCTGGAGGAGCCCCGCCCCCCCCCCCGGCCTGAGGGCAGAGGCTGTGGGGAGCACCTGTGAGGCCAGCGAGGGTTGCTCCGTTGCCCTCACTCCCTCCACCACCCCCATGCCTTTTGCGTGGACATCACCCACAGACAGCACTTACACAGAGAGCTTAAACAGCTGCCCTCCCCTCAACACCCCTATCTAGGCTCTCTACGCCCCCAGTTTCTCAGACACCTGCCTGGACTTTCGTGACACACTCGGTAGTCCCCAAGAAACCTCAGTGATTTGACTGGAGTGATAGTGAGCAACTGACCTTTCACCTAACCCATTCAAGAT
This sequence comes from Saccopteryx bilineata, assembly GCF_036850765.1. NCBI lineage: Eukaryota > Metazoa > Chordata > Mammalia > Chiroptera > Emballonuridae > Saccopteryx > Saccopteryx bilineata. The sequence continues at coordinate 21,948,262 of NC_089490.1, read as the reverse complement.
TATTAGCCCAGGCCACGCCGCTTTGCTTAGTGGATAGAACATCAGCCCAGCATACGGGCATCCTGGGTTGTTTTCCCAGTCAGGGCACACAGCAGAAGCAACCGCCTGATTCTCTCCCACTCCCTCTTCTCTCCCTCTTCCCCTCTTGCAGCCAGTGGCTAGATTGGTTCGAGCATCAGCCTGAGGCACTGAGGATATCTCAGTTGGTCTCAGTGCCTCAGTGTCAGGTGCTAAAAATAGCTCAGTTAAGCATTGGCCCAAGATGAGGTTGCCAAAGCCACAACTTTAAAAAAATCAATTCGAGCCTGACCAGGAGGTGGCACAGTGGACAGAGGGTCAGACTGGGATGTGGAGCACCGAGGTTCGAGACCCCTAGGTCGCCAGCTTGAGCGCGGGCTCATCCGGTTTGAGCAAAGCTCACCAGCTTGGACCCAAGGTCACTGACTCGAGCAAGGGGTTACTCAGTCTGCTGAAGGCCCGCAGTCAAGGCACATATGAGAAAGCAATCAATGAACAACTAAGGTGTCGCAACGAAAAACTGATGATTGATGCTTCTCATCTCTCTCCCTTCCTGTCTGTCTGTCCCTATCTATCCCTCTCTCTGACTCTCTCTCTGTCTCTGAAAAAAAAAATCAATTCAACCCTAAATTTGAGAAGAGGAGGTACAGTGGGTGGCCAGCCAGGAGAAGCACGCCAGGATCGTCCGGTTCCACTGCTGGAGGCCACCGCTCAGACTCAGGGCTGGGGGGAGAATGGCCCTGAGGGGAAGTGGGCCCCAGCCTCAGTCTGCCCACCATGCAGTATGACTCTGAGCACATGTCTGCCCCAGTCAGCCTCAGGCTCCTGTCCTTGCCCACAGAGGGACCAGCAGATCTCTGAAAGGATGTCCCCCTGCCAGCTCCATAGTCCATAGGTCCTGAATCACCCAGACTGTGAGTGTCTCCCCTGTTGAACCATCTGCAGGAGCTTTGATGTCCACTTCTACTGCCCTATTGTCCTTCCTTGATCCACTTAGTGATTTCAGCACCGGTCCTTACAGAACCAACTCCCAGGAAGTGGTGGGGGAGTGAGGTATGACACAGCTGTCACCTCTGGGGGCAGGTGACTTGGCTCAATCAACATCTCTCTGAAAGATATAATCTTTGATTTTAAAGACTAGATGAAGTGGAGGGTGTGAGCATGGCTAGGAAACCGGGAGAGTGAGAGTAATGCTCTTAGAGTTATTTGTATCGTGACTTGTCTTCCCTTCTTGAGAGCAAGGACTCTGACCACTCATCTTTGAATTCCCCTATGACATCAAAGGCCATTCCTGGCACATGATAGGAGAGCAAGACACATTTGTTGAGTGGATGGATGCATGCATGCATGGATGGATGGAGAGTACATGCATGTATGAATGCGTGGATGCATGCATGGGTGCATGGATAGATGCATGGGTGGGTGCATGCATGGATGGATGTATGGGTACATGCATGTATGAATGCGTGGATGCATGCATGGGTGCATGGATAGATGCATGGGTGGATGCATGGATGGATGGATGCATGCATTAATGGATGCCTGCTTGGATCCATGGCTGGGAGGGTGCAGCAGGCATGCTGGCAGGCAGAGAAGGAAAGAGCATTGGCTGCTCACCAACAGTGAGTGGCTGGTCCTCCTATGGACAAGACCTGGCAGTTTGGCCCAGTTAACAGTGCTGGATAGAACTCTGGTGTCCAGCAACCAATATAAAATATTTTTCATTAAATTCATATTGGTTAAAAAAAAAAAAAAAAAACCTGAGTATGTCTCTGCAGAGAATGGGGCTCCCTGACACCTGTGCTGTCTAAGGCCACAACTATTTCCCTGGTTGGCTCATCAAACCACGTTCTGTAGCCACAATGGTGAGACATAGGAAGAAGGAACTCAGACAAGGAGGGGGCTCAGACCCAGCCCCCACCAGCTTCCAGTGGTAGCCAATCCCCAGTACCCATACGCAAAGACCTGGGTGGGATCCAGACGGGTGGCATCTGGCCCGGGCCTGATTCCTTGATCTGATCCCGTCTTCTGACCTAGCTCTAAGACTGTGTGCACTGTGGGCACTTCTGGTCTTTGATGCTCATTGTGATTATGGTCAAAGGGCCCACCAGATTGGAAGCCAGTGAAGGCCCACACACCACAAATGTCTTCTGACACTTGTGATGCTATCCACACAAAAGCCTAGTTGCTCAAAGTGTGGTCTAGGTCAGTGGCATGAACACCCTGTGGGAGCTTGTTGGAAACACAGACTCTTTGGTCCCCACCACAGACGACTAGATCAGAATTCACTAGATAGAATTCACCCTGTAACACGACCCCCAGGGCATGCATGCCCACACTGAAGTGTGACAGGCAGGGTGTCAGGTGCTCTGATCCCTGCCAGGGGCAGCCACGGGGATGTGGAGAAGGCCTGGGTTGGGCCTTGAAAGCAAGCCAGCGCTGTGCCTCACTAGCTCATGGCCCCAGAACTTCGTGCCCATCTGTGCTGGGGCCTTGCGTCTATAAAATGGAGGGATAATGCTTGACCTCTGCACATCAGCCAGCAGATGGGAATGCGTTTCTCTAAGTTGACTCATGAAGAGTCAGGTGCCCTGTAACACCAAGGTGTTCGCTGCAGCACCAGCTAGTATAGCAGCAAAACTGGACACGACCTCAACGTTAGTCGGGAGGAAATTCCTGCAATCACTGGATTCCCCCGAACCAGACAGGACAGCACCGTTAGAAAGGATAAATGAGAATTGCGCATGAGCCCTGGGCAGACAGCTTGGTGGGTTGGAGCATTGTCCTGAGGTGCAGCGATTGCTGGATCAATCCCTGGTGAGGACACATATGGAACAGACTGATGTTCCTGTCTCTCTCTCTCTCTCTCTCTCTCTCTCTCTCTCTCTTCCTTCCTCTCTTGCTAAAATCAATAAGTAAAAAAAAAATTTTCAAAAACGTGTATGACCTATTGCTAAGTGTCAGGACTACAGAATACTGATCGTCTGTGATACCAGTCGTGGAAAAAAAAAAACATGCCGCATTCACACTTGTATGTTTATGTATGGACAGAAAAATCTAGAAAATTATAACCCAAAATGCTAATAAACCAGGAGACAGAGGGAACTGAATTGTGGACAGAGAAGAGAATTTTGCTTTCTTGATCTTGTTTCAATTATTACGGTTGATTGAGAAAAACAACAACATGCCGTATACATCTGAGGTGTGACGACCATCATTACTGAGGAGATGGAAGTCTCGTGCCATGACCTCATCCGGGAGAGAGAACACATGCAGAGTTACGCCTCTCTCTCCGGCGTGAGTGACCTCCACCGGACCAGGACACTGGGGTCATGGGGCCACCAGGAGGTCCTCCACCTCGGTTCCCACAATCAGGTATGTCCTTGCTTGAGCAAAATAACTCAGGGAGGGCAGAGTGTTTTCCATGTAAGCGGGCTAAGTGTTGTACAGGTTAAAACAGCATCTGACTTAGAACAGAATCATAGAATTGTGCTCAGTCACTTTGAGTTGAATATATCTGTATCTCCTGGGATTCCATAAAGTCCTGACTCCCCGGGTGTAGAGCACAGTTGGAGGAGGGCTGTGAGGGTGTGTGTCGGGGGTGGTGCCTGGAGGCAGCTGGGTAGTAGCCCCAGGAGTGGAAAAGCACTCTGGGAGACCCCTGCCTCTGCCCAGCAATGCCCAGGAGAGTCAGTCGGTGTGACTCATCCAAGAAGAGAAGATAGTGCTCGCTCCGGCAGCACCTATATACTAAAAAGAGGGGAAGATTGAGGTAGGGGTCCAGGGGCACCTGGTGCTGTCTAATTGCAGATGCAACGTAATAGCCGCACCAAGGCCCTCACACCTGCATGGCAGACTGAGACTGGTCGGAGCAGGGGAGTCCAAGGGGAAGCTAGAATGCAGGGTCTTTGGGGGAACTCCCCCTCCCCCCCCCCCGACCCAGGGCCACAACCTGAAGACAAGTATAGAAAGCCCAGGGCTCATGCTCTCTGGAAGCATTTCCACATATACTGCCGATGAGGCAGGACTTGAGCATGAGATACAGACGGAGGAGTGGGAGGTGAGGACTGGGAGGGCCAGGGAGTCGGGAGCAGGGGTAGCGCCTACAGGCAGGAGCACAAACACAAAGACTGGCGTGTTCGCCAACTGCCGGGAACACAGCAGATGCACCTTCCTTAGTCCCACTGCTCCGGGGCCTCCGCCGTCCGGCTGCTTCTCAGTGATGAGGAGATGTCTCAGGTCTAAGGACGGATGAGCCCCGATCTCCCTTAGGGGAAGGAACACTCTCTCCCCAATAGGAAGGGGCCAGTTGGGGTCCTGGGAGCGATCCTGCTGGGGCCCCCTTCCAAAGCGTTTCCACATGTTTCATCTTGCGTAGGGCTGCCAGGTAAAATACAGGTGAAATATTGCTGGGGATGCACTTATACCAAATAATGACTGGTGGTTTATTTGAGATTCAGATTTAGCTAGGCATTCTGTTTGGTCTTATGTTGTTTTGTTGTTTGTTTGTCTGCTTGCTTGCTTGCTAAATCTGACTGATCTAATCCCAGAACAACCTTTGGATGAGCAGGCAGCAGAGATGTGAGTCACTGTCCCTACCCTGCGAAGGAGGAAGTGACCTCCGGGAGTTTGTGCTGTGCTCACATTCCCAGAGTGGGTGCCTGGAGGCCCCAGGACAGGACCCCAGGTCCTCAGGTTCCCAGCCTGTCCTTTCCCCCTCACCATCAGCTCCCCAGCTGCAAAACCACCCAGAGAGCTTGTTAAAAAGAAAAATGACTGAAGAGAGAGGTATGCGAGGACGCACCCAAACCGAGGAATCCCAGGTGGGGGGACCCAGAAGACTGGTTTGTTTCATACCCCTTCAAAGAGCTTGACTGGTTCCTCTCGAGAGCTCATGGCTTTTGTGATCTTAAAACCAAGACAGCGCTCCATGTTGGGAGAGGGCAGGAGGTGAGTGCAGGGCGGGGGGGGGGGCACTCAGCACAAGGGAATGACCTAACCCAGTGGTAGTCAACCTGGTCCCTACGCCCACTAGGGGGCACTCCAGCTTTCATGGTGGGCAGTAGCGGAGCAACCAAAGTATAAATAAAAAGATAGATTTAACTATAGTAAGTTGTTCTATAAAGATTTATTCTGCCAAACTTAGCAAAAATCCGACATAAAGTACTTGGTAAATAATTATTATATGTTTGCACTTGCTGTAACTCTGCTTTATAAATCTTATAAAATAAAGTGACGTCCCTACTTTATAAATCACCATTACTGTGGAACTGGTGGGCAGTTAGAAAATTTTACTACTAACAGAGATACAAAAGCGGGCGGTAGGTATAAAAAGGTTGACTACCCCTGACCTAAGCTAAGGATTTAAGTCACTCTAGAGCTTTCTCACACAGCCAGGAACCCAGCTTGAGAAAGTAATCAGGCATGCAAACAAAGATTCCCTTATGTGCGGCCTGTACAAACCATGCTTTCAAAAGACACTGAATGTCATGGGAAAGTCCTCGTGATGCTAGAAGGAAGGGACACCAGAGCGACTGTGTGACATTGGTCCAGATATAAATGCATGCGCAGTAGTACAGACCGGAAGGAAGCTTGCAGAAATGTTCGGCGTGACAGCTGGAGGGGAGGAACAACAGCAGTGGGTATCTTAATGCTCTAAATGTTCTAAACGGACAGGCACACAGACTTCTGACATAAACATAAAGACGCTTGGGTCTCGCCTCGGATAGACGAAACCAGAATCTCTGAAGGCTGCGAATCCTAGAAATCTGAACTTGCAGAGCATCTGGGTCAGCTCCGTGCCCACACCTCGCTGACGCTCTTTGTAACTCACTCCTAAGAATCGAAGGCCTGGCTCCTGCCTGTGCAGGACTCCGCCCACGGATCCGTCCTGCCCCTCCGGGTGGTTGTAGGGAAAGGAACTGCTGGGAGGAAAAGGGAACCCACGGACCAGGAAGGGCACCTCCCAGGCAAATGCACACTGGCATGTGACTTCCTCTGACCTGAAAGAAAGCAGAGCCCTGTGGCGGGCATGGAAATCACTTTGCAAATGAAAGGGAAAGCAGGGCCTCGGAGATGGCCCCACAGTACCCCTCAAGTCCCTCTCTTGGAAACACAGAGATAGCCAAACAGGTGGCACCGCCCTGTGTAATTCGATCAGTCTTCTCCGTGAGCTGGCGAAGTAACAGAAAGCTGTCCCGCATCATTCTGCCCAGGGGCTGCCATTTTGGATTTAGATAACCAGGAGCCCCCGCCCCCCACCCCCTGCTTCCCAAGAGGAAAGGCCCACCATCAAACCAAGTCAATGACTAGGTGGTCTGTAACCACTTTAGCCTGGGGTCAAGTGGCACCTGGAGAGCACGAGAGACAGGACAGACTAGCTTGGATGACTGAGAGTAGGCTGACCTCCGAGGTCTCCCCGTCTTCAGTGTCTCTTCCCCCACCCCCGACCCCAAAGTGCCCAGAAACTGGAGGTCTGCTGACCTGAAACCCCCTGTCTCTTGATCAATCCTTTCATCCAAACTTCTAACTCCTCAGTAGCTAGGACTTGACTACACATTAAGTAGAAAGAAAGGTGATCTGATTATCTCACATGAAGGTGTGATAAACCCATGAACTGACCTCTGTGAGCCACTGGAAATAGACAAGCCACGATGAACATCTTGGCTCCCGACTCCTGCCAGGCCTCGGGACTCCCGCCCGCCCTGAGAGGCCGGGGAGAGAGCGAGCTGCCTCCCGATCACTTCCGCCATCTAGAAAGGAGGCTTCTTCCTGGGCTGCCTCGGTGACCATCCCAGGCCCAGAGCCCCGAGAGGAGGCTTATGGGGCAATTACATCAGCACAGGACGCCTTTGTTTTGAGCTGAGGCTGGTTTTCCCACAAGCGACTGAAATAAATTAGAGCGTTTTCAACGAGGGCGGTTGAAAGCGGCACTCTTGGAAAAATCTCAGCAGCTGCTCTTTATTGGATTATAACTAGGAGCAAAACACCCCAAACCACACAATCGCCTGCAAAGGGGGGAAAAAATCAAATCAAATACAACATTGTTGTAGGCTCTGGAAAATGTTTCCCCAGGAAAACCAGCCTGGGAACCTGGTCAATGTTCTCCAGCTCGGCTGCTGGGGAGACAGACACTGCTCCCTGGGGGTCAGATACAGTTTGTCTACACACAGGCGGCCAGAGACACCGGCAGACAGCCACACACATGCAGGCTGGAGGCTGGACGGGTGCCCCTACGTCTACTGCCACCACAGGGGTGCATGGAGGCCCCCAGAGAAGGTCCTATCTGCAGAGGAAGCCCTGCCCAGGACTGAGACATACCGGGCCCTCTTTGCCAAGAGAGCCTTAGAAATAGGTGAAACCCCCCTGCTTGTGGAGTGGGAGAATCCCATGTTCCCTGGGAGCCCGTGGAGGCATTAAATCCATTGTCAGTATCCAGTTCAGAAGATGGCCTCAGATGGCAAGGCGGAGCACATGGCTGAGAAAGAGAGATCTGGGCCTTCCTAACTCCGCCACCACCTGCTCTATATGCAAAAGCAAGCCACTGGCCTTTCTCTGAGCCTCCCTTCTCTTATCCATAAAATGGGTGTTAAATCATCCTTGTCCTCCCTCTTTCAGGGTGGTGGGGGGGTTGTTCATAAGGCTCAAATGAGAAGCAAAAGAAGGTAGAATGAGCACCATGGTTGTTTGGTGGGGGCAGGATGGACAGGGAAGGGGCAGAGAGGGCACTCTCTGAACTGATGCAATTCGTTGAGTATATGCATGTGTCAAAATCAATCAAACTAGCCCTGGCCGATTGGCTCAGTGGTAGAGCATTAGCCCGGCATGGGGAAGTCCTGGGTTCAATTCTCGGCCAGGGCACACAGGAGAAGTGCCCATCTGCTTCTCTACCCATCTCCTCTCCTTTCTATCTCTCTCTTCCCTTTCTGCAGCCAAGGCTCCATTGGAGCAAAGTTGGCCCAGATGCTGAGGACGGCTCCATGGCTTCTGCCTCAGGCACTAGAATGGCTCTGGTTGCAATGGAGCAATGCCCCAGATGGGCAGAGCATCGCCCCCTGGTGGGCATGCCAGGTGGATCCCGGTCGGGCACATGCAGGAGTCTGTCTCTCTGCTTCCCTGCTTCTCACTTCAGAAAAATACAAAAAAAAAAAAAATTAATCAAACTATACATTTTAAGATCTGTGTGTTCCACAACATATGATATATACATTATGCCTTCATTTTTAAAGCTGAGAAGCAGAGTTAGAATGCTGAGCCCAGGAAAGCCGCTCCTGCCGTAAAGAAAGGAGCCCTCTCCGCAGCCTGCTGTGAACAGGAAGCTCAAGCAAATAAAGTCTCCTTCTGCCCTCAGATAGGAGATTATTTTGAAGTTCAGGTTCAATCGTTTCAGAAAACACATATGTTTGTGTCTCGTTCAAACTGGCTTGGTAGATATTTAAGAAAAATAACATTAGTTCAATTCAGAGTTCAGTCAAAAAATAATAATATTTGGATTCGGTTTTGGGTTCAGTGAATCAGGGCAGTGTTTTCCAATTTGGAGGTCATGGTTTGGTTCAGTTCAAGTTCTTGTTAGAACAGCCCAGCGTGAGGTCTGGCCTCTGGGACACAGGCAGCCTGGCCGACCAGCCATTGTCCGCATGAGCTCATCCGCCAGGGCAGCCACTTTCTGTGCATTCCAGAAAGAAAACCCAGCCCTGAAGAGGAAAAGTGAAGTCAAACCTGGGTCCGCACACGGGTGAGAGGCAGGGGTTGGTCACTGAGAGGCTGCCACCCACCAGGCGGAAGAATAAACCATCATGACATCTGGCAGCTTATGCCCTTGTGACTGAGTGGGTGGGAGCGGCCGTGACCTTCTTTCTGCAGGTGGCGGAACCCAGCGCTCTAGTCAGGGGTGGAGGCTGAGCCATTTCCACCCGGCAGTGGGCAGGTAGAAGAAGTCCTTCCAGAGCACCCCACGCACAGGGAAGGCCGCCTCCCCCAGGTCCCTGTTGTATATACCCTTTGTCCCGTTAGTCACAGCAGGCATGTGTGGTGGCATGACTTTCTTCTTCAGACTGGATATTTCTACTTAAGAGTAAAGCTCCCAAATTCTATTTTCCAAGACTCCCGGTAAGAACAGGAATGATGGGCGGAAGACAGAGCTCAGAACTACGTGTGGAGGTTTCCGGGAGGAGCATTTATGTGGTGTGGGAGTAATACAAGGGAGCCTGCTCTGCTCTCTCTGTCTGCCCACCCCACCCCCCCAGCCTGGCTCAGCCGCCCTGGCCTCAACCACGGAACAATGCACAGAATCCCAGGCCTCCACCTTCTGGTGCCGCCCCCCTCCTCCACGTCCCCACCTTGCACCCCACTCTCCAGACAGCCTGGAGGTTTTGTGTCTCTGTGCATTTGCACATGTGATTCCTTTGCCCGAGAGGCCCTTCCTCCTGGCGATCCTCCTGAGTAACTTCCTCGGGCACACTGACCACTCTGTGCAGAGGGGGACTGTTGTGCACAGCATCGCCCGGGTCCCAGGCACCTCCGGCTTCACTCCTGCACCCACACACACCTGGCACTCTCCTCCTTCCTGGTGAATTCACTCCCAAAGGGCCCCTCAGTTCCAGGCACAAACAGGCTCTGCCCGCGGCACCGCCATGTTCAGTCTCTGCACTGCAGAGGGCATCACTTAGGGCTGACGTCCGCTTGCCAACCTGTGCTACTGAGACCTGTGCCTGTCCAGAGGGGACACTTTTCTTAATTCTCACCTGTGAAGACGGTAACAGCCCTGGTCCACAGACATGCGCAGAACCCAGGAGTGACGTCTGACTCCTTGAACGGCTAGCTGTCTTGATAAGCTGGTCACTTACCCTGGTCACAGTGACTTGCTGGGCTGGCTGCACTCCCGGGCAGGATGAGAGACCTGGGGCTTATCTCTGCGACACTCGTCCTGAGCACCACGGGGCCTGTGCTACTAAGAGCGGCTTTTACCAAATGGGCCGAGGACCACGTGAATCATTTCATCTGGGTTTTCATGCTCAGCCTAAGGGTTTCCACAGCTTTTCTGTCAGAGCCTGACTCCGTGTCACTACGAGCTAAGGAGTTAGTCAACAGAGTCCCTGCCTGTCCCGCAGTGGACTCCCTTCAGGATCTGCTTCCTCCTGCCCACCCTGCCCCTGCCCAGCTCAGCCCCACGAACCGAACCAGTCCCTATGCTGCCACACCCAGGTTCTGAGCCCAACGGGCCTGGGGCTTTGTTCTTGAACCAAAAGATATTTTATATAAATGTCTGGGCCACAGAGGAGGTAGATAAAGCTATCAGGGCCTTCTTGGTGGTATGGTCTGCTCCTCTCCAGTGGCTGTTACCTGTTGTTATCGCCCAACCCCTGTCAGCCCCAAATGGGCCCCTGAGCCCGCCAGCTTGGGCTCTTCTGCAGCCTGTGCTCAGACTGCTGGTCCGCACACTCCTCCAGCTCCCCCAGCTTTCCGATGTGCTGCTGTCCTCAGAGCTCCAAGCCTTGGAGGAGCTCCTGAGCCGCTGCCCCAGCTCAGGCAGCCACCACAGCGCACGCTATAATTATCTATGCCCACGACCCACAGCTGCCTACCGTTCAGGCCTCACAGCTTGGCCTGGGAAAGCCACTTCTCAGCTCCCAACTTCAAGGGCATCCAGGAGACAGCAGAGTGCAGCAGAAACAACACAAGTTACGGGGACATTCGTTCAAACATCAGTTCTTGCCTGACCAGATGGCGCAGTGGATAGAGCGTCGGACTGGGATGCGGAAGGACCCAGATTCGAGACCCCGAGGTGGCCAGCTTGAGCGCGGGCTCATATGGCTTGAGCAAAGAGCTCACCAGCTTGGACCCAAGGTCGCTGGCTCCAGCAGGGGGTTACTCGGTCTGCTGAAGGCCCGCGGTCAAGGCACATGTGAGAAAGCAATCAATGAACAACTAAGAAGTCTCAACGCGCAACGAGAAACTGATGATTGATGCTTCTCATCTCTCTCCGTTCCTGTCTGTCTGTCCCTGTCTATCTCTGCCTCTGTAAAAATAAATAAATAAATAAAAAATTTAAAAAAAAAACATCAGTTCTTCCCTCCCCATCCTGAAGCTTTGGGCAGCTTGTGTAGCCTCTCTGACCCTCAGTTTCTTCTTCTGAACAATGGGGATTATAACACTACCACTGATGTGAATTAAATGAGATCATGTCTGAAAGGTGGCTGGTGCCTGATGAAGATGACAAAGTTGTCTCAGGCTGCCCTGGGCTCTCCAAGGCTCAGCACAAAAGTCTTGCATCCTAGGAACCTCTCAGATGTTTGGCAAACGGGACAACTGGTCTCCCTGTAGCCCTAATCAGGTGAGCCGCTTCTCTACCGCCTGCTTTCAGAGGAATAACTGGAACCCTGGAACCTCAGTGCAATCTCTGGAGTAGAGCAAGATAGACTGGGAAGATAACAGACGTGGCTTGCCCAACCAGACTGAGCCACTCTTCGTTACACTTGTGAATTTCCCTTCAGGTTGTCCATCCCCCTGGTGGATTATAAAGTCCATAAGGGCTGTGTCCTGCTCGCCCCTTCATCTGTGCACGCCAACAGCTCCCAGCATGGCAGGCAGTGGCGCCCCGGGAGACCCACTGCCCTGGCCAGTCCAGAGAGGGAGGACGCAGCCAGCAAACCTGCATGCTGTCCTTCTCCGACTGCACCTTCTTACCTCTTGGGATAAGGAGGAAAGGGGGGTTCAATCCTTTTCTTAGGCGGATTGGGAGTTCAAATCTGTCCTGTGTAAGGCAAACCCTATGACATGGGCACAGTGGTTTGTGCGGCGCGCCCGTCCGTCCTCTGGGGCAGCAGCGACACCTGCTGGCCGGCCCGCGGAGCTGCGGGTTCTGTGGGCGCCGAGGCGGCTGCGCTCGGGATATTCGGGGGCCCCCAGTCTGCAGCCCCAGGGAGCCTCCCCTGGACCCTCCCTGGCCGCGGAGGGGAAGCCCAGCCCGCCTGACCCTTCAGCCCCGGGGGCAGGAGCAGGGCTTCGCGGGCCCTAGGGCGAGGGCGGCCGAGCCGGGCAGCGCGCTGGACGCGGAGCCGCGGCCTCTGCGTCCCCGGGGAGCGAAGGGCCAGTGGCTACGCGCTTGTCCTCCCGCGCGTGGCCTCCCTCCCGCAGCCTGGAGAACAAGGAGGAGGGGGTCTGCATGCAGCTTACAGCTGCAGACACCCTCCCTCTCATTTACCCATTTCTTCTTGCGAGATCCCCAAGTGCCCCAAGAACACAGCATTTCTCCCCTAACACGTCTTAAGAATCAGCACTTTCTCTAAATCTTCATTTTCTCTTCTCAATGCAGGACTAATCGGTGGTTTTCTCTTCAGCGTCTTCTCCGGAAACTAATATTTTGGCCGTTGATGAGCACAACGGGGAGGTGCCTCCTAGTATGCAACCGCTGGGTTGAGGTGGGGACACCGCGCCGTCGGCTGCCTCCCCGGCGGCTGACCGACCGACCGCTGCCCGCTCTCCAGCCTCACAACCGCACCTATTCAGAAATGAGGCCTCAGCAAAATCACAGGCCAGCACAAGTCTCCGGGCCAACCATGGGCAGTGTGCTATGCTCGTGCACAGATGGGGAAACTGAGGCTGGGAGAAATGAAATGCCTTGCGCTGCTGAGCACCAGGCTTGGGGCTCCTGGAAGAAGTCATAGATATGTCTGGAAATGCCCTGATAACAAAGCAAAAACCAGCACAACCTTAAATGTTTATCCACAGGGGGACTGATTACATACATAAAGCATGTCCACTCAATGGGATACAAGGGAATGCTATTCTCACCTTAAAAACTAGGATTTATTTGTACACGCACGAACAGATATAGATGTAAACATGTATAGTATTACATTTTTTGAGGCAATGAAATATTTATTAAAATTATTTTTAAAATAAAGATTTTAATTCCCATCTTGGAGCTTCACATTAACTGTGTATTATGAAGTTCTACACACACTCGTATGCATATTGTGCAGATCACAAAACAATATACTGTAGTGCTTATCAGTCCCGGCCCTGCAAAACCTGAGGTGGGTGATTTCAGGAAAGTTTAATAAAAGGGTTTCTTTGCGGGGTTTAAGGAAATCAGCAAGAGGTGATGAAGTATCCAGGGGCTGGGGCCATGGCTACTGTGGAAAGGTAAAGGCAGGAGGCAGGGCTGGAATCCCGGGAGGGGACACCACCTGGCAGGGGCCCTGTCTCATACCAGGGCAGCTGCCAGGAGCTGACCTCAGAGAGCGAGCAGCTAGCCAGGGAATACATATCCCTGCCCACTCCCCGTCCCCTGCAGGGCCAGAGCGGGGTGGAGGAGGCTGGGGGGTAGATCTGGAGGAATGCCCACAGAAGAGACCCTCACAGGTTGTGAACACATGAAAACGTCCCCCAAAAATGTAAACCGGGGTATGAAGAGGGTTGGGGGAAGGGGAGGTTGCAAGGAAGAGGAGGAATGACACTTGAACCTTTTACTTCCTCTGCCCCTATATTTGAATTTATAACTCCTACCAAGTAGAAAATGTATAATTGTCAGCAATCATTAAAATATTTCATTTGGGGAGCAGCATATAGAATTCTGTGAGCGCTGATGGAGAGAGCCCTGTGGGAGGAGTCACCTCCTTCAAGAGGTCCTGCCTGTCTTCCCAATCCAACCGCCCTCATCCCTCCCTGCTCAGCGCTCCAGGCTGAAGAACTACAGCTCACGTTGGGTTGTTCTGGACTGTTCCACTTAAACGAAGCGTGTTTATCCACAGCTAGACAGCAGCCACCTCAATGTCCTTGCCAACAGCCCAGCTCAGGGCAAAGGGGAGGTGCCCAGAAAACAAGCCTAGGGACACACGGAGTTCCATGTCTCACCAGCGGGGGGATTCGAGCTGTGAGTCACTCACGTCGTGTCCTCCTCTCTCAGGTGCAGATTGATGGAGGCCTTGCCCCCCGCCCCTCCCCCACCCAGGGCTGCCACGAATTGGAAACATTCTGCAAAGGCAGAAGTACATACAAACCCAAAGTGTCGGGAGTAACAACACACTTAGAGTCATGCACCTTTGCAAATGCTTTTCTTTTCATTATTTTTTTTTAAGTGTGCTTAAGAAGAGTGATCACTTCTCTTCATTTCCTGCCCTCTCCCGGTCGCAGGGGCACGAGACATTTCATTCAGGGTCGCAGATTCTGTTTCCATGTGGGGGGAGGCAGGCCTCAGGGGAACAGGCCCCTTTAGGAATTTTTACCGGCTGGGAAATATAATCCAGTGTTTTCCAGGCATCATTTAGCAAAGAGTTGTCATCAGAGTGGTTTCCTCTCGCCTGGCGCTGCCTCCCACCTCACCCCTCCCAGCCCCCGAAGGACCGACTTGGTGACTCTCTTCATAGTTATGAACAAGCAAATCTGCGAAAACTTCGGAGGCCTCGGCTGAACCGAAACGTTTTTCAAAGAAACACTTTCCAGCCCAAGAAAGGTAATATCCTGGAGGGCTGCCCGCCTTCCTGCAATTAACTAGAATACCACCCAACAGCGCTTTGGTTGGCTACCATTTCCCATGGAAATACCTCAAATGCTTTTCCTCCTGGTGGTTCAGCAACTAGAGACATGGAAACAGACAGCAGCCCTAAAATGGGACCTTTGTCTCTTTCCTGTTCAAGCCGCAGAAGGGCAACCGGGACCAGCGAGCCTTTGCTCGCCACCCACCGCTGCCCAGGCACCGTGAGCGAGGGGCGAGGGGCGAGGGGCGAGGGGCCTGGGTCCCAGGTGGGCTCTGGAGGCCAGGCCAGGAAGCGGAGGAGGACCTATCTTGAGGAATGGCTGGAGATTGAAAGTCTCCCCAGTGTGCTCTCAAGTGCAAGCCCAGAAGAGAGCGACCAGACCTTGACCACGCCCAGCCTCCACTTCCCTGTGTGTTAGGTGGGGGAGTGGACCCGCTCGGGTGGCTGTGGAGATCAGATGAGGCGGGCCGTGCTGCGCCAGCTCCGGACACGGACACGCAGGAGGCGCTCAGCACGCCCCGGTTTTCATGGCGTCCTTTGGAATGGATGGAGCCTTGCCCTCTGCTGCTGCTGCTGCACTGTCTCCTCTTAAAATATCGATGTTCCAGGAAGGGGTCACTCTGGAGGGTTTCCAAGCAGAGGAGAGAGGCGGTGGGGCCGGGGGAGGAGGCCAAAGGAGACAGAAGGCAGCAAAGCAGCCGATCTCGCAAATCCCGGCCAGTGGCAGAGAGACCAGACACCTAGAAAAGGCCGCCTCTGATGGAAGGGCGGCAAGGGCCACCTCCTGTCCCTAGCACCCAGTTGTCCGCACGTGCTATTAGAGTTTCACCACTAACAGGGTCCAGAAGGGGGCCGGGGGTGCAGGGCGTGTCCCTCCAGCTTCGCGCCTGTCCCCCCAGCTCCAGGACCTGCCACGGGCCCTGGGCCTCCCTCCCAGACCTGCCCCTCTGCGGGCCTGCAGCCGCTGAGGCCGGGTTATTGACCGAGCGTGACTCGTTTCCAGGAGGCGGACTCTTGTCCCCTGTTCGGTGATCTGTCCAACGGCAGGGCCCGTACCTGAAATGACAGCATTAGCTGTTTATCTCTCTAAGCAGGAAACCTACGATTTGAAAACGTTCCAACCACGGAGGAGAAAAGATGAAGAGTAGAGGCGGAAAGGGGAGTTCTGTTGTGGGTTTACAGTGAGCATGGAGACGCAGGGAGAAATAGTCTCGTCATAGCCTGATTCTAACTTGTGTTTCGCTCAGTGAATCATCTCATTCGGTATCATCTCCAGTCCTTCTTGGCGTAAGGCAATGTGTAAACTAGCTAGTTGCGTATTAATTTTAAATGTATAATTTGTTCAGAAAATAATAAGTTTTCCCGTGGAATTTTATTTTTTACTGCTTGTGTGAGAAAAACAGGGCTATAAACTGCTAACCTTTTATAAAGCTAGCATCTTGACTTTATTCGGTTTCTGAAAAAACAGTTACAGTAATAACAAAAGAAGAAATCTTTGCTATTCCAGTGCAAAGCTTCAGATGGTCGCGTCCTTCGCACATCTCACGGAAGGGGCAATTCTGGGTCCCAAAGCAAAAAGAAAACCGCCGAGGGCGGAGGGCGGAGACCCGCACACCGGTCAGTCGCCCACCTTGCTGCGCAGAAAGTCAAGGGCGGCGGAGTGCAGACCCGGGGCAGCAGAAGAGCCGCGGCAGGGACAGTGGTAACGGGGGTGAGAGGGCCCCTCTGCAGCACAGGAACTGGAGAGAGGAACTGTGAAGATGAAACCTACCTAATTTGCAGTTTTGTGAAAGAACGCCCCTGGTGCCAAGTGACAGCTTCGCAGATTTGTTTGTGCCGATTATTTTTTTTTTAAAAAAAAAGCTAATCACACAATTGAATCTTTCAAAAATGTTTTAGATGGCCCAAGTTTTCTCTTTCTTGGAACTTTTTAACGCAGAACAAAAGAGTATGAAGACTAATAACAATCACTCATATTCCTACCACCCTAAATTAAGAGCTGTTTATTTTTGGAGAACATACCTGTGCGATATGAATGGCTGGGATTGTGCCTATTTGGCTTGTATGAAAGACCCGTGACAAGGGAGCTGCATTTGGGTAGCATATCAAAAATATGTTGGTTGGTTCAAAAACCAAGTTGGTTGGTTTAAAAAAAAAAATTCAAGTTCTTACATACTGGCTGGTGAATAGCCCTCACCCTGGGCCTTTCAGGGGGACCTACACCTGCCTGCAACCCAGCACCTCCAGGGGTGGCACCTGGCAGGACCTGGGTTACTGACCCATCGGCCCTCGGAAGCTCCTGAGTGCAAGATTCCATCTCTGCATGCCTCCTCGGCCGTGGCAGCCTGGCTCCCTCGGCAGAGACATCCTGCGTGGAAATGCCCACACCCCACCCCCACTCCCGAAGGTGACCAGCCGCTGCCCCCTGCCCACTGCCGCTCCTTAGGTGTCGCCGTTATGTAATCGCAGGTAGGAATTGCAGTCTCTGCAGGACTGGCACTGAGAGGCAGGGCAGGTGGGCACCCACGTGAGAGGTGGAAGTGTCCCACCAGCTCTGTAGGGGCAGTTCGGGGCCAGAAGTCCCCTCCAGGGTAGGTCCCTCTGTCCATAGTCCCTGTCAGATTTCACCTCTGTTTAATGGAGCGCGTAGAAAAACTCCTTAAACACCTGCCCATCACAGGCATTAACTATCTTCATTTAATTCATGAAAATGAGAACTGACATTTCCCTGGTCCTTGCTCACTGCCAGGTACCATTTTAAATGTCCTATCGCTCACTAAGTGCCATTGTCACCATCAACCCATTTTTACAGATGAGGAATCTGAGGACAGAGGTATTTAAATTTTAAGTAGCAGAGACCCCGATTCAAAACAGGCCATCTAGCAACAGAGCCCACGCGTCTGGCTGGGTGCCACACCGCCCTCCTTCACCGGAGGGAGGAGACCTGACCTCGCTCAACAGGGCACTTCAAGGAATGATTTTCAACGATTTAGTCAGGAATAGAGTCATGGATGATATGGAAAGTTCAGATGATTTTACATAAGGCGTTTAATTGATATTAGTTTAGCAGAATCTGAGAAGAGATCAACACCTCTTCTAATATCATTGACATTCAGAAAGATGTTCCACTGACTGAGGTTACAGGTTACCTAGTGACCGTAATTTCATAGGGAAATTGTTGAAAGAGTTTGAGGCCGTTTCCTATATCCAGTCACGACCCTGGTAGGTGCATCATGGAACAAGGGTCAGCCACACCAAACAGAAACCCGTGCCAGCCATTCCTGAACGTGAACAAGTAATTTGGAAACTACCAGATTTAGTTGATGCACAATTTGTGCTACAATCCAGAAAGTAGAAGAGCATTTGCTATTTTTGATGTATATATTGAATTGTGTGATTTACATTATCCTTCCCGGTAAATATTTGAGTATCAACTTCTGTCCTTCCCCAATAAGTGGGGTAGATTTTCATAAACACCGTCTTGGCAAGTGTGTCATTCGGCATCCCATTTTTCCTTGGCCCCTTCTTTTAATTGCTGCCCAGAAACTCCTCTTGAACCCCTCCCATAATCCACTTATCCTTCCCCCTTCAGGTGTATATGTTCCAATGATATACACCTTGTGCACACAGGTTGAAGAGTTTCTCTTGGGCATGAATGCTGAAATGGAATTGTTAGACCACATAATACACACATTTTTCTCCTTACTAGATTCTGACGAGTTACTCTCTCCCACCATTTGTTTGAGATGAGCATTTTTCTTTATATCCTCATCAATACTTGATATTGATAGGATTTTTTTTCAATCTGACAAGTAAAAATATCTCAATGTTGTTTTAACCTTTAGTTCCCTGATTGCTGGTATGATTGGGCATCTTTCTGTATGTGTATAAACCATTGAGATTTCCTCTTCTGCAAATTGCCTGTTCATATATTTTTTTCAATCAAACCATCTGTGGTTTTCTTTAATTTAATTATTGGAAAAGTCCTTCACAAAGTCTGGTTAGCAATCCTTTGTCTCCTTTTGAGGCTGGGGAGGTGGGGTGAGAAGTTTTTAGCACCTTCCCTATCCAAGATCTTAAAGATAGTTTCTTATTTTTTTCTAATAGTGTCGGGATTTTTTTTTTTTTGATAGAGACAGGAAGGGGGAGAGATGAGGAGAATCAAATCATAGTTGTATCACTTCAGTTGTTCATTGATTGTTTCTCGTATGTGCCTTGATCAGGGGGCTCAAGCCAAGCCAGAAACTCCTTGTTCAAGCCAGCAACCTCGGGATCATGTCAATGATCCCACGCCCAAGCCCACAATCTCAGGATTTCTAACCTGGGACCTTAGTGTCCCAGGTCAATGCTCTATCCACTGTACCACCACTGGTCAGGCCGGACTTTCTTTCTTTCTTTTTAGTTTTTGTTTCTTTGGGGGTTTTTTGTTTTTTTGTTTTAAGAGAGAGAAAGAGAGGCAGACAGACAGGAAGGGAGAGAGATGAGAACCATTAATTCTTCATTGCAGCACTTTAGTTGTTCATTGATTGCTTATCATATGTGCCTTGACTGGGGGACTCAAGCCAAACTAGTGACCCCTTGCTTAAGCCAACAACCTTGGGCTTCAAGCCATTGACCTCTGGGCTCAAGCCAGTGACAATAGGGTTGTGTCGATGATCCTACGCTCAAGCCGGCGACCCTGCACTCAAGCCAGATGAGCCCACGCTCAAGCCAGTGACCTCGGTGTTTCAAACTGGGGACCTCAGTGTCCCAGATTGACACTCTATCCACTGCACCGCCATTGGTCAGGCAGGACTTTTTTAAAATGTTACTTTCAACTGGTCACATAGAATGACAGAATTTAAGAAACTCAAGTTGCATTTCTTCATCTTTATAATCATTGTACTATCATTGTTTATTTCAAATCTGTTGTTTAAACCCAGGAGTACTTCACCAAGGGTTTAAGACTTAAATTGCTCACCAAGCCTGAATAATGTTGAATAGTTTTGAACTTCTCCAAGCGAATGTCCACAGAGCAAGTTCTCATGTGTATAACTGTATAACTGGCATTCTCCAAATTAACTTCCATGTAGAATATAATATTTACTTATTAAAGGGTAAGGAATTAAAACAAGCTATTCTGAAGCTTACGTGTATATTGAAATAACAGTAACCATAGCAACTATTTAGGACTTAAGCCAATAAAACACTTTTTTAAGGAGTATGTTATCATTGACATGGTCCAGAATTGCTGACTGTTGATGCATGGTGATTAGGAAAAGCTGGTTTTACTTTGGTTTTTCTTGGGAAGGAAGTCTTTCTTTAGTCAATGCACCCCTTGCTGGACTGCTCCTACCACCACCACCTCATTATTACTCTCTGAACCCCCAGGTTATGATGAATTACATGGTCAGTACTTTCTTTGCATCTTTGTTTTTGCTTCTATACAGACTGGCAGGGATGAAAGTGACCGTTGGCTACCAGTGAGAGAAGAGATCAACAGGCAAACACAGAGAAGAGCCAGGTTGATGCTCTGAGGTACAGCCTGCACATTCTCACTGGCTGGAATCCACCCCCGTGGGCCTGCTTCTCTCCCCTGGGATCACAGGAGAGAAAATGCATCGCCTATCACATGACAACCCTCCAAATATTGGCAGAGGGCTTGTAACAGGTTGAATTGTATTCTCCCCAAAAAAGATGTTGAAGTCCTGATCCCCAATACCTATGAATTCCTTATTCGGAAATAAGGTCTTAGCAGATGAGCAAGCTAAAATATGGTCATTAGAGTGGGCCTTAATTTAATATGACTGTTCTTTTAATAAGGGGAAATTTGGTTTTAAAAGAAGGAAGGGGGATTTGGACAGCGACAGGCAGACAGGGAGAAGAACATCATGTGAAGATGAAGATGGCGATGGGGGTGAAGTGTCTACAAGCCAAGGACTGCCCACAAGCCACCCAAACCCAAGAGGAGGGCCTGGAACAGACTCCCCCTCACAGCCCTACCAACTAGCAGTCCTGCCCACACCTTGATCTCGGCCTTGTAGCCTCCAGGACTGTGAGATAAAAATGTCTATTGTTTAAGCCCCTTTATGGTACTTTGTTATGGAAGCCCTAGGAAACTAATACAAGGTGGGGCAAAAGTAGGTATACAATGGTCCACAGTGACAGTACTACAATAACTAATAAACAATAATGCAAGAATTAACTGTTTTGCATACTCACAACTGTAAATCTCCTTTGTCCCCACCCTGTATAGGGCTGTATGTCATTT
The DNA here is from genome assembly GCF_036850765.1 of Saccopteryx bilineata. Lineage (NCBI taxonomy): Eukaryota > Metazoa > Chordata > Mammalia > Chiroptera > Emballonuridae > Saccopteryx > Saccopteryx bilineata. The sequence continues at coordinate 21,927,514 of NC_089490.1, read as the reverse complement.
CACACACACACACACACACACACACACACACACACACCTCTCAGCCCTTTTCTCAACCAGCACACCCAGGTCACCTGTTCGAGTCTCTTAACCCTGATGGCAATATTTCCCCAAAATTCACAGCTGAACTCAATTCCCTCAACAGTCTTAGCACGGGTCACTGGTTGGGCCCCAAATCAGGCAGACCCTTGCATTCATCTCTTAACCAAACTGTTACATTCAACTCATCCTTCTGTTTAGTCAGGCTATTTTTTGCACCTTTGTAATATTTTTCAAAATATCAGCTTTTTTGTTTTTTACAGGGACAGAGAGAGAGTCAGAGAGAGGGATAGATAGGGACAGACAGACAGGAACGCAGAGAGATGAGAAGCATCAATCATCAGTTTTTCGTTGCGACACCTTAGTTGTTCATTGATTGCTTTCTCATATGTGCCTTGACTGCGGGCCTTCAGCAGACTGAATAACCCCTTGCTCTAGCCAACAACCTTGGGTCCAAGCTAGTGATCTTTGCTCAAGCCAGATGAGCGTGCGCTCAAGCTGGCGAACTCGGGGTCTCGAAACTGGGTCCTCTGCATTCCAGTCCGACGCTCTATCCACTGCGCCACCACCTGGTCAGGCAAAATATCAGCTCTCTTAACTGGTTTTAAATCATCCCCAAGTGCAGTAAGTATGCCTTTTAGGTCTTCATACAAATTATTGTGATAAGCAGACCGGGGTCAAGGTCAGAGACCAGGGTGTGCCACCAGATACTGCCCTTGAGGACAGCACCATCCCCAACATTCGCTGAAGTGTTTCCTCTTCCTGATTCTCTCGTTTACTCACGTCAACCCAACCTCACCAGGCGCTCCCACGGGCCTGGTTCACCACCGACATTTTAAGTAGTGCATTGGGCAAAGGAATCAGCCCCTTCAGGGATATCTTTGCCTGTTCAGAAAGTCAGAAATGATCACACTGGGGCTGGTGTGGCCCTCCCTTCTGTCGGCGATCTAGGCACCTTCTGTTTTGTTCTCTCCCAAGACCAACTTCCCTTCCATCATCTCCTTACGGTCCAGGGGGCACTGTGCCAGGTCCCCAGTTCCTGGCACTGAGCTCCTAAACCTGGAATTTTCTGAGTGATAGCAACACAATAGGAATGTCTTTTGTCATTCATAACAACCATAATGGAATCTATGCTAATAAGGTGACTCCTGGTATTCTAAATAGCTTCAGGATAGGAGCTGGTTGCCAGAGGGGCTAACCACGTGTTTAGAGGGTTGAACTTCCCGGCAAACTCCCCACCTGTTTTCCAGGGACAAGAAAGGGGCTGAAGATTGAGAGCAGTCGCCATGGCCCTGATTTCCTCAATTGTGATGACATAATGGGGCCTTCATAAAACCTCCTAAACAATGGGTTCCGAGAGCTTCCAGACTGTGAATGCATCCATGTGCCGGACGGAGGGTGCTGCACCCCAACTCCACGGGGGCAGAAGCCCCCTGTGCTGGGGACTCTTCTGGACTTCACTGTATGTACTTCTTCATCTGGCTGGGCTGTTCATATGTATCCTTTACAAAAGCCTTTATAATCAACCGATAGCAGTAAGTCCAGAGACTTCCTGAGTTCTGTGAGTCATTCTAACACATTGTCAAATCTGAGTGGGGATTCACAGGAAGCTCCAGTTCATAGACAGTCAGAATGGCCAGTGGTTCGGTCAGAAGTGTAGAAGGCCAGCTGGGACTGGTGTCTGAGGTGGGGGCAGTCGTGGGGGACTGAGCCCTCAACCCGTGGAATCGGACGCGATCTCCAGGTCAACAGTGTCAGAACTGAACTGACTGACTTGTAGGACACCTTGCTGGTGTCTAGACACTTGGTTGATGTGAGGCCACAAAACCTCACCCATTTGGTGCTATAACTGTTGTAAGTGGAAACAGTGCGGAAAGAGGGGAGAGGGCACCCCCTCTTTTTAAGAACACACCTCTCACATACACACTGCTTTCATCCCTCTGGACAGAACTTAGACACATAGCTTTTGTTTTTATGTGGGCTCTGAAAACTGTTAAAAGAGTCCTGAGAATGTTAATTGAGAGAGGGGTAGTTATTTTGGAAAAATACAAAATAGGCTTAAAGGCTAGGCCATGTGTAGGAAGTTTGGGGCTTGTAACTTTAATTTCCTTTCCTAAGAGATGTGGGGAATTTATTTGTAAAGTGTATTAGGCGGGATTAAATTCAGCTGTAACAGAAAACCCCAAAGTAACCGTGGTTTGTTCTGTTTCCCATTTCTGAATGAATTAAGTGACTGGAGGCCTGCTGTGTGCCAGGCACGGCCCTAGACACCACATTTCATCTCCACAAGACCCTCCCTAGCATGGAGAGCCCCATCTCACAGGCAAAGAGACTGAGGCTCAGAGAAGGCAGGTGACTTGTCCAAGGTCACACAGCTCCTTCCTAATAGAGCCTCCATGAATCCAAAGCTCTTTCCACTCCGCCGCCTGCCCTTCAGGGGACAAATGACACCTTCACTCCCAACATCCCCGTCAGCACTGAGGAAGGACATGACCCAGCTAACTGAACAGCTGACAGAAGCCCGTTTTCCCAGACTGGATTTCCGAGTAGACGTGTTCATGGTTGAAAACTCAAACTGAAATGATGTGTCTCCACACTCATCACCACACATGCCCTTCCTGTTCATTTTTTCAGATCCCACAGAAGAACATAGTTTGCTTGTGCTTCTGGTTCACCAAGTACAACTAATCAGCACATTCACTCACTCAGCTATAAACCAGTGCCAAGGTCATCTGAGTCAAGACACCATGGGCCGATGGGCCTGCCAGCGCTCCCGGGCCCCCAGCTGGGTCCCCTCTTCCTCTGCAGGACCGCATCTTGGCTCTGAATCTGGTGCGAGGTTCTCTAGTCTCTTTCTGCACAAGCAACAGTCAAGAAATCACAAAGAGAGCGGGTGGGAAGAAAGCTTTGCAGGCTGGGCGCCCGGAGGCCCACAGACCACACTAACCTGGCCCTGGTGACATCCTTCATGAGGGCGTCACAGCCGCATTTCACGCAGAGAAGTCAAGTTGAGAAACAGCAAGTGTTTGCCCCAAGGGACACAGCCCACAAATATATGCAACAGAGGCAGGACTCAAACTCAGGACTTCCGACCCTGAGAACAGAGCTTGTTCTCATTCCCAAGAAGTTCCTCCGCTGGGCTATCCTGCCCAGCAAATTGTTGGGTCATGTCCAGACTTTGGGCTCATCTGCTGATGTGGGTACCGGGGGTGTGGCCGACACAGGAGCTAGTGTGTGGGGGCCGGAGGGGCCCAGAGACAAGAGGGAGAGGAACACACACAAGAGACAGGGAGAGGCCCTGGCCGGTTGGCTCAGCGGTAGAGCGTCGGCCTGGCGTGTGGGGGACCCGGGTTCGATTCCCGGCCAGGGCACATAGGAGAAGCGCCCATTTGCTTCTCCACCCCCCCCCCTCCTTCCTCTCTGTCTCTCTTCCCCTCCCGCAGCCAAGGCTCCATTGGAGCAAAGATGGCCCGGGTGCTGGGGATGGCTCCTTGGCCTCTGCCCCAAACGCTAGAGTGGCTCTGGTAGCGGCTGAGCGACGCCCCGGAGGGGCAGAGCATCGCCCCTGGTGGGCGTGCCGGGTGGATCCCGGTCGGGCGCATGCGGGAGTCTGTCTGACTGTTTCTCCCCGTTTCCAGCTTCAGAAAAATACAAAAAAAAAAAAAGAGAGAGACAGGGAGAAACCAACAAGAGAGAGGCAGAAAGCAGAGTGACAGAGCAGTCCTCTTTCGAGGAAGATGCTTGGAAGACATGGTTCCAAGAAGCGTAGGCCCTAGCCACGGAGCTACGACATCGCACAGAAAGAAACCGCAGATGAGGTCTAACACACACGAGACCGAACCCATGTCAGCACCACGGTGACGCAAGCGGAGGGCGGAAGCTGGCCTGGCTGGGTTTGGGCAGCACAGAGAGTGACTAGGGCCCAGCGGGAGGATGGAGAGGAGCCGGGGGAGCCCCATCCCAGCCCCAGGGTGCAGACTGCATGGGCCTCCTTCACTTGTGGGTGCCACCAGGCTGACTAGAATCCACTGACGGACACGCGGGCTGTTCCCCGTCTTGCGCACTCGCAATGCTGCAGCGATTTCCCTGACATTGCTGGTGCAGCTGTAGGACAAACCCCCAGAGGTGGGACTGCTCACTCAGAGAGCATTTTCCAGGCATTCTTACTACATTCTGTGGCAGGCTCTGGTGTTTGTTTCTACCAGGCTCCCGGCCGTTGTCACTGGGCTAAGACAGCCCCCAGGGGGTGGTCCTGCTTCTGCCCAGCTTAGGTGACATGGCAGTATGTGCCCTGGTGGTGTATGTGAGGAAATGAAGAGAAAGGGAGGTTCAAAGGCTTATTCTAACCTTGTCACGTGGACTAGGAAGCCTAGGCAGATCTGTAAACCCCACACTGACTCTTGAGTATGTGAACACTCTCTCTTTTCTGTGCCGTGGGAACACGTCCAGGTTTTGCAGATGGGTTGGTGTTTATGGGGCTTGTTTCCATGGGTGCAGGGAGGACATGTCCTCTGGCAGTGCCCTCCACACCCCTAGGCTGAAGACAGCCAAGCAGGCACAAGACTGAGAACTGGGCCGTCCCAGATCTGGGCTGAACCCTACAGGCCTCCGAGACTTCGCCGTCATCCGAAGCTGGCCTTAGATGGCTGGCCCTGACGGGGACACTCCTGCTCTCTCTCATCCACGTCGGTGTGGCGCAGACGTGCGCCGCTGTGTTCACATAGTGTAAGTTGAGTTGTGATCGCAACTCAGGTTGAACTACTACATTAAAACACGCTATCAAAGACCAACACACAGACATGAGCTCATTCTTAGCCGCTGTTGTGCTCGCGTGCAAGAAGAGGCAGTCAACAGTGTTGACTCAATGAGTCAAAAGCAGAAAGCTTCTTCTTGACAGAGGAAGAGCTGCCAGGACAAGGCTTTGAATTGAGGGCAGACACATTTGATGTGTGTAAACCCTCAACATAAAATGTTGAGCTAAGTCAGAATGTAAATGCCTTTGTGTCTTAACGTGTCCTTTTTGCTGAGCTGCCAAACCAAGAGCTTGTTATGTAAAACAGCCTGCATCAGGGTTCATCTCAAACCTGGAAAATTAGGTATCAAAAGCAATCCTAAACTTATACAACTCCATTTTCTAATACAGTCAAATGTTCGCCCCTGAGTTTTCTTCCAGACAGAATAATATGCACATTATTGGATGTACAGGAAATACATTTTGGTGGTGGTGGGGGTGGTGAATTTTATTGCTGCTGTTATTGTTTCAGTAAAAGAGGATTTCTGAAGGTTTTCATCTTTTAAGTCCCGGGTGCCCTTCAGAACCGCACCGTCCCTCCGGTACACAGCACGTTGCCAGTCTGTGGCCATGCATGTGACCAACGGCCCAGTGCGACAGAGCCGACCATGAAACTGGCTCTTCTGGCTGTGGGTGCTGGCCGTGGCCCATAGCCCCTTGTCGCTCCAAAAGAAGAAACGGGCACTTGGTTTACCTTCCTTGTTCAAAGCTCGCCGAGTAGAAAGGCATGCAGACCCAGCCTTGCCAAGGGAAGCCCCGGAGGCCTTGTGGTGCCGTTCAGTTTTGTATTAGAAATAACCTACGACGTCTTAGCAGCCAACGCGTCTTACAAACCTAAAGGACTTTCCAGAATACTGTACAAGAGGACTGTAGCCCTGCCCCAGAGGACTTTCTCAGTGGTAGAAATGTGGCTATTGAGCACTTGAAATGTGGCTAGGGAGACTGAATGTACATTTTATTTAAATGTATGTCGATGTATTTAAATTTGATTGATTTAAAATGTTCACTAGTGCTGTCTAGAGCGAGGGTCCATATCGGACACCACAGTTCTAAGAGAACCAGAGCCTTTCTGAGCCTTTATGTTTCCAGGGATTTCTCTGCCCCTTTGTCCAAGTACCAGATTGGGGACGATGGGTACAGCAAGGGCCCTTGTTCTCACTGTCCCCACCATCCGACACACACTCCCCCACCCCCCCGCCCTTCCACCCAGGTTCTCTAGAGTTTCCTAGGACCAAATATTATTTCTAATAACAGAGTTTCCTCACTCCCGTTATAATCACAGATCCCTCCGGGGAGGGAGTCTTGTAGGGAAACAAATGGCCTATCCAAAGGTTTCAGAAAATTACTTTTTTAAAACTCTTTGGAGTGGACTAGGCGGGGAAATGAAATAAGTATCAGGTTGGTTTGAGTTAAGTTATCACATATGCCCATGACCCTCAGGGCATGTTTTGAGAAGGCTTTTTTTACCGCTCCCAAATAACGGACAAATTGTTGATATAATGAGTGATCGAAGGAAGGGCCGGCTGGCAGGCTTTGGAGCAGGAAGGCCTCTGCTGGGAGGAGAATATTAATCAAGCCTTCCCGAGAGGGGAAAACCAGGAGAAAAACAAGCTTCCCTTCATGCGCAAGGCAGCTCCTGGATATGGTTCCCAAATTTTAATGTGCCGCACGCAACTTGGGGACTCTTGTTAAAATGCAGATTCCCGTTCAGCGGGGCTGGGTGATGTTGACCCGCTAGTGCAAAGACTACACTTTGCACAGTGAGGCTCAAGGTCTCAATGCTCCGGAGGTCCGCAGAGACAGACCACTCAGAACAGCCGGCGGTTGGCCGCTAGTGCCCTGACTCCCTGCCCGCCCCTGACTGCCGAGAGCTATACTCTCTTGAAATGATCATTTTGGGGCTTGTCTCCTGGGAATTCAGTCCCGCTTTATAAACTCGCCTGCTTTGTGAAGTTGCCAGAACCCATCAAACATCTAGGACAAAGGCCTGAGAAACCAGTGTGAGGCAGCAGCCCAGGTAAAGTATCTGCTCTAAAGCTCACACTGGCCCATAAGGGGGCTGCTCTGAGGGCTGGGGGTGCTGGGACCACTAGAAAGTCATATTAACACAAATCTAAGCTCCATCCTCTGGTGTGGTCCCTTCCGTAATGACGTTGATGTTTTCATTTATTTCTTCTTATTCCCTACTCTCTCTCTCTCTCTCTCTCTCTCTCTCAATTAAGCACTAACTGGGAATAAAATGGGTATAATTTGCCCTTTCAAACCACTTTATCTATAAAGTGAAGATAATAGAGCACCTACACCTCTATTATCTTTTGAGGTTTTGTGAGGATTAAGTTAGAGTGCAGAGGGGTTTACCATTGCTGCTAGCATGACAGGCACTTAACTAAATGCAAGCTGTTATGATCAGAGGCGCTCCGTGATGTTTGTTCCATGAATAAGTACAGATCAGTTTCCAATAACAACTTCCCTCGTGACCTCCAGACCCAAAGCCTGCCTGATATTTCCACTACAAGCAAACATTTCATCATTTCTCCAAAATGAGTTTCCCTCGCCATCTCCTGTTGGAGGTATACTCACTGTCCCTGTCAGAGACAGCTAACCAAGGCCCGTTCTGCGTCCATATCCAGGTCCATATCCTCACACTTTTCAACTCTGCCTTCACCAAGCCTCTGGTATCCACCGTCTTCTGTCTCCCCCTCTACCCTCATCACGGGTTCTTGGACTCCTGCATTAACTTCTCACCAGTCTTCCTACCTTTGTCTCTCTCCTTCCAATCCCATTACAGGAAATGCCCCCTGATCAGTCCTTCCCAAGTACCAGTGGAGGTATTCAAAACAACCCCTGTAGGCCCTGGCCGGTTGGCTCAGCGGTAGAGCGTCGGCCTGGCGTGCGGAGGACCCGGGTTCGATTCCCGGCCAGGGCACATAGAAGAAGCGCCCATTTGCTTCTCCACCCCTCCCCCTCCTTCCCCTCTGTCTCTCTCTTCCCCTCCCGCAGCCAAGGCTCCATTGGAGCAAAGATGGCCCGGGCGCTGGGGATGGCTCCTTGGCCTCTGCACCAGGCGCTAGAGTGGCTCTGGTCGTGGCAGAGTGACACCCCGGAGGGGCAGAGCATCCCCTCCTGGTGGGCAGAGCGTCACCCCTGGTGGGCGTGCCGGGTGGATCCCGGTCGGGCGCATGCGGGAGTCTGTCTGACTGTCTCTCCCCGTTTCCAGCTTCAGAAAAAAAAAAAAAATACAAAAAAAAAAAAACCCCTGTAAGCAGTTCCAGAGACCTGTTCTGGAAGCAGTGGCAGCATTGTTGGATTAGTGCATGGCTTCCCAGGGGACTGCTTGCGAAGAGGCCACACACGGGCACCTGATGCTCATGAAACCGCCCACAATCAGTTGTGATACTTGAGAGCCACGTCGCAGTACTGTTAGGGACGCAGACCACTACCTGATCAACACCCAGGGAGCTCTACGAGGGCTGGATGCTGAGGTGTTGACAGCTCTATTGAGTGATGCTGAAGTCTCAGGTTGAATGACCTGTTTCTCAAAGAGCACTGGTTTGGTTTAGCTTTCTCTCTGTGCATATTTGCTATAGTTTTGTCATCAAGCAAAATCATTTTTTATTTTAATTCTTTTATTATCTGCTAGGGATTTCAGGACCTGGTATCATTTTGGAATTCATCTAGTTCTCAATAAAGATTTCCAAAGAAGCAAGTCCACTTGAAAATAGTGATGACAGCTGAGAATGAACATGTTCCATTTCTCAAGTTTGGAAGTCACGAGTCTTCGTCAACAAGGACCAGTGATTGGTCCCTCAGGTAAAAGCAATTCCTTCATTCAACCACTAGGCGGCACTTGAGCTGTGGTAGGTTGAGCCAGCTGGCTCACGTTTGGGACTACCCTCTGGGTTCTTTGAGAGGAGACAGCTGGAATTTGGAAGAGGTGCCTCCACTTCTTTAACCAACCATAAAAGCATGTCACTTCAGAACCTAGTTTTATTAAAGGCAAGAAGAATTCACACTTGAATATAATAAGCAAAACACCAGCAGATAATAAAACCAAACAGGTGACTTGAAAAATAATTTCACACGTGAGTTTCCCCAGCCTCGCCCTCTAGTTCCATCCTCCCTCCCCCTGAAATGGACAACTTCTGCGGGTGGAGCCCCCAACATCCCTCTAGTGCCTGTTCCCATCTGCAGGCTCATCATCACTAAGATCGCCACCGTCCCTCCGAGCTCAGTTCTCCAAGCCGCAATCCCCTAAGGATTCAGAAGCTGTTCATTCACCGGGGCTCCTCCTAACTCGAGGACAGAAGAGGCTCACTCGGGCTAAGCTCAGTGTCCTGCCAGCTGAACACGAGTTAACACGTGCCTGCTGTTCTTTCTTCTTCCATCAGATTTTAGGAACCAAGTCTGATCTTTGGGGACAGACACTGGACACCTCTATGGATGTTAAAAAACTTCTAGATTTCATAGGCGAGCCAATCCAAACTCTGGACAGGTTTTCTTGACCTCTCCTTCTTCAGGTAAGACTTTAAACACAAAACTAGAATTGGCGACCTGCCTTTTTTGTTGTTGTTGGGAATCAGAAAGTTCTCACTGGAGTAATCGAGTAAGCCTCACCCACATTATTTTGAACACTTCTACTCATAGTCAGACTAAGTTTCCCTGCAAGGGCTACTGTGGGAGCACAGAGCAAATTAGATGTTTCATCTTCCAATGGATCCGTGATGCACCTCCGAGAGGCAGGCCATATGCATCACTTCCAAACTCCGGTCCAACTTCTGTATTTAAGCCTCTTCATTATATACCAGGACAATTCTGAATACATTCAGCCAAATATTCTTGGGGGGGGAGGGGAGGGGCAAATGCTTGGTGGGGATGCAGCTGCCCCTCCATAAATTCAATTTTAAAGTTTATCCATACAAGACATAGTTCCAAGATATATAAAAAAGAACCTCCAAATTATTCATGAATCAAAATGAAGATTTTCTTTTTAATTCTTACTGATGTTAAAGAGAAAGGGAGAAACATTTGTTATTCCACTTCTTTATGCACTCATTGGTTGATTCTTTTATGTGCCCTGACTGGGGATCGAACCTGCAACCTTGGTATATTAGGATGTTGCTATAACCAACTGAGCTAAACAGCCAGGGCAAAATGGTGGATTTCTTTAAACCTCCAGTTTATGCCAGTTTTCCAGGAGGTGAGTCCCTCAGTTTTATTAGGTACAGTAACACAAAGAGTTGTTTTACTTAAAAACAAGTAAGTGTTCTGGGATCAGTCTGGTCTGAGATTTCAGATCCCAGGGTGGCTGGTTACAGTGGAAAAGCATGGGTAGGGGCCCTGGCCAGTTGGCTCAGCAGTAGAGCATCTTCCTGGTGTGTGGAAGTACCAGGTTCAATTCCCAGCCAGGGCACACAGGAGAAGCGCTCATTTGCTTCTCTTCTCCTCCCCCTCTCCTTCCTCTCTGTCTCTCTCTTCTGCTCCCACAGCCAAGGCTCCATTGGAACACCGTTGGTCTGGGTGCCAAGGATGGCTCCATGGCCTCTGCCTCAGGCACTAGAATGGCTCCGGCTGCAACAGAGCATCACCCCAGATAAGCAAAGCATCATCCCCTGGCTAGCATGCCGGGTGGATCCCAGTCGGGCACGTGCGGGAATCTGACTGCCTCCCCGCTTCTCACTTTGGAAAAATACAAAAAAAAAAAAAAAGTAAAAGGGTTGGACCCTGGACTTGGCGTGAACATTAATTTCATTATTTGGCCAAATCTATTCCCCTCATGAGATTGCAGTCACCTCATCTCCAAATAAAATTTTACTGCCTTATTAGTGTTCCCCCATAACTGTATTTTGCACATCTCTCTAGGACCAATAAACACAAAACAAAATCTAACTAGTCACTTCTGCTCCTTATTTCAGTTGAAAAACCTCAAAACACAATAGGAGAGTAAGGAAAGGACAGTGGGGCTGGAAGGACCCAGGAGAGCAAGGCACAGCGCACTTCCTTCCGATCAAAGACCACAGAGAAGTGCGGGTTCTCCAGGCAGAAGGCATTCACTACATCCAGCAAGTTTAAAATGGCAGTCTCAATCAGGGGGACCTCAGGGTTCCTCTACACTTTGAAACACTGGGTCATAGCTATTGATATTTACTGTATAAATTAAAACTGGGAATGTTTCTTAGATATTTACATATAAACTCATTTTAAAATAATAAATGCTTTTACTCAAGCAGGGGTAGGCGAGGTTTTTCTTTAAGAATCAGGCAAGTAAACAGTTTAAGCTGTGCAGGCCATATGGTCTCTGTTACAACTCAGCAATTCCCCGGGGGTAGCAGTGAAAGCAGTCAGACAATAAGGAACAAATGAGCATGGCTGTGTTCCAATAAAACTTTATTTACAAAAACAGGCATGGCCAGTTAGTTGCTTAGAAACAAGCCTCAACAGGATTAAACTGATATCCAAGTAAATTAACTATCTGCTAAAATAAAGCCCACTATAAAGAAAACAAAGCCAGCAATGGAACATTCACAATGTATGCCACCCTTTGTAGGTACTAGACCAATGAACTGGAAAATGGCCAGGATCCAGGAGAAAAATTAGTCAATAGAAATAGACCCAGAGATGACAGACAATGGAATTGACAGATAAAGGTATTAAAACATTATAAACATGCTCTATGGGCTCAAGGATGTAAAGTAAAGTATGAATACTAGTAAGAGAAATTTTGTAAAACAGAACAAAATGGAATTGCTAAAGACAAAAATATATCTGACATGAAAATTTCACTGCAAAGGAATAACACATTAGACGCTGCAAAAACAAAGTTCAGCAAACTCAAAAAACTGAAATACGATTCATACAAAATGAAGGACGGAAGAGAAAAATCATTTTAAAAAAGAACAGAGCCTCAAGGACCTGTGGAACATTAAGCAGTCTAAGATACATGTCAACCCCAACCAACAATAGGGTACCTATAAAAACTCACATTAACTACAAAGCTACAGAGGCTAAAAGGATGGAAAAAGATATATCATGCAAATACTAATCATAAGTAACTAGAGTAGCAATATTAATATCAAAGTAGGCTTCGAGCCAAAGAATGTTGCCAGATATAAAGGACATTTCATAATGACAAAAATGACAATTCTATAAGAAAACATAATAATCCTAAATGTGTATGTAGACAGTAACAAAACTTCCAAATAGAAGCAAAAACAGAACTGAACGGAGACATATGCAAATACACAATTACAGTTGCTTATTTCACCATACCTCACTCAGCAACTTACAAGTGGAGAGAAAAAAAGCACTTTAAGATATAGAAAACCTGAATTCTACCAATCAGTGTGACCTAATTGTTATTTATAGAACATTACTGCTGCAGAATACACATTTTCAAGTGAACAAGGAACATTCACCAAAACAGACCATATGCTGGGTCTTACAAGTTTCAATAAACTTAAAAAGATTGAAATCATCCAGAGTATGTTCTCAAACCACAGTAGAATTAAATTAGCAATCAATAACAAAGAAATTAGAATAGTGCTAGGAGTAGAAATATAATGCAAGCCACATATGTAACTTTAAATGTTCTACTAGCCACATTTTTAAAAGTAGAAAGAAAACAGGTGGACTTAATTTTAATAATATATTTTATTTAAGCCACTATTATCAAAAATATTCTCATTTCAACATGTAAGCAATACTTTAAGTGAGATTTTTTTCATACTAAGTCTTCCTAATCCAGTCAATTCCTTTCAGCACATGGTGATGTGAACAGCCCCAGGACAAGGGCTTGACAGTCCCCTGTAGTGTGGTGGTACCGTGTTGGGCAGCACTAGTCAACATGGCAGGTCAACAAATATGTTATATCTGATAATGTTAATTCCCAGTACTAAGTTGTACTTTCCCACCAAAGGAAAAAAATCTTGCCTTGAGACAGGAAGGCTTCGGAAATGTTTAGTCCTATCTAAGAAGAAATGCACATTGATCATTGAGGCTAATTTGTCTTCACATGTTTATTTACTCCCTTTAGCTCGCCCACTACAGCAGTAGGCAAAACTCTAGTTTTAGCCACTGTTCTCAAATCGGTCTACCACTCATTCCAAGAATACTTGTTGGCTACTGCAGGGTTCCTCTGGTCTTGGGCGTCAGACGCCTTCTGGCCTCCGCGTGCTCCTGCAGACTTAACAGCACCCAGGTCTTGTGCCCTCTGTAGGTCCCATTGGCTTATCCCCACCCACACAGACTCAGGGCCGCATGGCATGCAGTTATGTTGTAAATGTTGGCTGGGGGTTTTGGTTGCTCTATTCCAGCCATCACCATCATCCCAGAGTTTAATTTTGTAAAACATACGGATGTACTGCTGATAAAAATGTTTTTAAAGAGATAACATTGCTGAACTCCCCGCCTTGTCTTTTGCTTTGGCTGAACATCTGGAATAAAGGGGACCCAAAGGACGGACGGACCGTTGCAGGAAGGATAGGAACAAGGAAACACTTCCAAGGAAGAGGGAAAGCCTGGACCCAAACCCCAGACTGGCCACAGGGATAACCAGATGGAGTAAACATCTCCTCTCTAAAACCAGGAAGTACCAGGAAACTTCCCTGTTCAAACTCTGTAGGGTTTCTTTCCCCTGAATAGACTGTGCACGGCAGAAGAGCACACAACCCTGGGGACTGCCCAGAGACTAAAATTATTGTAGAAAGAGTCCCCTTATGGCGGTGGAAAGGAGCTGTTAACGGAATTAAAGGCGGTTCAGACACCGGCTTCATTCCTTACTCAGCTGCTAAGAAAAATAGAGGCTTGAGTGTGACTCTGAAAAACAATGGTTACTGAGCCAGCTGCAAATCCACCCTTCTGCCCCGCTTCATGGTACTCAAGTTATAACAAACATATCTTATTTGCCAGTGGACGCATTAGGCGCTGTCATTTGGCGGCAAGGCAGACACTGCAAGTGGAAAGGACCTCCCGTCTGCTGGCCACAGAGCTTTTCCCTCGTGCCCCTAGAGTCACCATCAGCATGTCACCTTCCTGCCAGCCGGGGGCGCCCCTACCAGCCAGTGGTGCACATTCTCCGGTTTTGCTGGTCTGGTGCCCCAGAAGCAGCTGTCCTCCAAATGTCACTGGTACCTCAGCAAGTGACTTCGAGTTTCCCTGATGCCCTGCCGGTCACCTCAAACAGTGGCACCTCAGCAAATGTCTGCTTCCAGTGGGCCACACATTTCCTTCAATGAGATCTGCATTTCAGCCTTGCAGGGAAAGAAGGGGCTCTTCCAAGTCTGTCCCTTCCTCGGGCACTCTCTCAGTCGACAAGCAGTGGCTGCCCTACACCCGCAAGTCCTGCATTCCTGAGAGATGTCTCGGCCCCTCTGAGAGGATAAGCAATCCCCTCTTGCTAGTTAGTAATTCTTCATGTTACATTTTCTCTGTTCAGCCTGACCTGCGGTGGCGCAGGGGGTAAAGCGTCAACCTGGAATGCCAAGGTGGCCGGTTTGAAACCCCAGGCTTGCCCGGTCAAGGCACATACGAGCAGCAACGAGTTTATGCTTTCCGGTCCTCACCCCCCACCCCGCCCCACCTTTCTCTCTCTCTCCTCTCTAAAATCAATAAATACCGAGAAATTTCCCTGTTCAAATTCTGGTAGGCTTTCTTTCTCCTGAATAGATTCTGAACCCTAAATGATACCATAATCATTTGTAAAGTTTAAAGGAGGATGTATATTTTCTAAATCACTAAGAAAATTAAAGCCAGGAAATTACAGTCCATTTAGGAAATGAGAGGAATCAGCGAGAAAGCATAAGACAGGCTCACAGAAGATCAGAGTCAGTAATTAACATAAGAGCAAATGGATTACACTCCCCTCATAAAATGCAAAGACTCTCCAAATTGGCTGAAATATAAAAAGACATGCTGTTTAAGAGACAACTAAAAATTATATAAAAGTAAAAAATGAAAGGATAAAAATCAATTTATCAAGCAAATATGAACAACAAAAAAAGGGGAAATATTCTAATGTCTGGAAGTAAAATTCAAGGCAAAAACATAAATAGGACAAAAAAATAACTTTACAGACTAGTAAGTCTGCCTCATGAATTGTACCTAACAGCACAAGTACTTGTACACTAAATAATAGTATCAAAATACACAAAGCACAAGCTCTAGAGATGAACGATAAAATTCAGAGAAATAGCTATATTAGGAGACTTTAAGACAATACTACCAGTCTATGGTAGTTTATAACCAAAAAAAAAGAAAAGAAAATTGGAATAATGTAATTAAAATGGTTGAGTAAATGCATGTTCACCTGTCTGACACTAATTGAATAAACCATTAAAACCATCCAGAAAATACCTTTTTTTAAAAGATAGGCCCCTAAACCTCAATAAATTCTAAAAAGCAAAAACTATATAAGCCATACTTTCCACAAAGTAGAAAAATCCTACAAGTGGCAAAAACTGGAAAAATAGAAGTCAACTACACAGAAAAATTTGAATATTCTTAATAAAGCAAACATTTAAAACAATAATAGACAACTTAGAAAGCAAAACACATCAGCATAGCTGGGGTGTAACAGATTTGAAATTAGTGATAAGCAACAGCTTTCAACACATTCATCGGTATACAAACAAAATCACCAAATGAACATCAGACTCAAAACGTTACAGAGAAAATATAGTATCTATAGAAAACAAAAATAATCAACACAAAATGAGAAATTAATAAAAAATCACAACTGACAAACAAATCCAAACTGGTGTTTTGAAAAGAAAAAAGACATATTTAGCAAGTCTAAGTAAGGAAAAAATAGGAAATGGTGGAACTAAGAAAAGGTAAATTTCTTTTAACCTAGAAGTACCAAATTTAATAGAAATTTTTTATTCTAATTAAAACTCTTTGCTAATAAATACATTAAATTTCTTAAAAAATGAAAAGTTTGCTAGAAAAGTATAAATTACCTAAATTTAGTAAATAATAAACACAAAAGCAAAAATACATTTGAAAACAAAAATTTAAAGTTACTTATATTTCAAAATAAATGACATACTAATAGTCACAAAAGAAACAGATACTTATCAAGAAATTCTTTCTAAAAAAGGGCTCTGGACTCAAGTTTTATAAGCACAGTCCTTCAATCTTTCATGGAACAAATCACTCCTGTGCTATAATAAAACTGCTTAATGCATAGAAAAATATATTTAGTTATCCTATCTGCTTTACAGAGCTAGCAAAATCCCTACGTCAAAACTTGGACGACAGCCAAAAGACCAAACTCACTCATGTAAAAATGCAATTTTCCTAAGTAAAATATTAGCAAATCAAATTCTATAGTACCAATAAGGCAGTCACATTTTAGGGAAAATGCATTCCAGAAGACACCACGTATTTCAAAACTAATTTTCCCAGAAAAATATATGTACATGGGGCGCACACAGTGGGACCACAGAAGCCCACAATCACTATAGTGTATTTTTCCTTTGAGACTGCTTTTTCTTATCTCACCATTATTTCTGATATTTCAAAAAGGACTCTTGCTCATAGTGGTAGTTCCTTTAGGATCTTGATCACATTTAATTTCTGTCCCAAAGTTACTGAGACTCAAACATGATCTTCAACACTAGTTTTACTGCTACCACTTAATAAAGGCCTGTAAGAGAACAGGATAAATGTGCATATTAAAGTAGTCACCAAAGTCGCTCTCAGAGTGGTGCTGTAAGGAACCCTGGCTCCACGAGACACTAACAAAGGGTGACGGCATGCCCGTGTCCAAGTCAACGCTGGACTGCAATGTGGCAGAAGCCAGAACAGTCTACAAGTGCACTGAGGCGGCCAGTCTTAAAATCACGCCGTTCTTGGTTGATTTTTAGGCTCACGGTACGTGCACTGCTTCAAACTTTGAAATCAAAGTGAGTTGTGACTACTACTATTAGACCAACAATTTCAAATCTGTATAATTCAAGTCTACTTAAAGATGCAAGTAAACTGGACATCTTTTCTTTTTCTTTTTTTTTAATTGATCTACCTGATTTCAAGAGTTCAAGGATGATTTATGCTGAAAAATCTATTAATATGTCATCAACAAATTAAATGAAAAACTATATAATCATCTTAACAGCTATCCAAAAAGTGTATCTAACAAAATTCCAGGACCATACCTAATTCAAATTCTTTAAAAACTAAAAATAGAGGGCTATTTCCTTTTTAGATGAAGAATATCTGACTCGAAACAGCCAACCTAAAGGTAAAAACACTAGCGATGTTCCCATCAAAGTAAAAAAAACAAGGATGTCTACCATTATAAGCATTGTCTAATGTTGTTCTAAACATTTCAGCCAACAAAACATGCAATAAGAATTAAATAAGACTGTTAGAACATCATTATTCATAGATAGCAAAGAATTTCCCAGAAAGCCCATGCAAGATGACTGGAAGAAGTACCAGAGTGAAGCAGATACCAGGAAATGTAAACTGACACCTGACCAGAACCCCTGCTGCTCAGTCCCTCCCACACCTCCATCGGGGCTGCTCCAGTCCTAGTCTGCATCATGGTGTTGGCCTGGATTACTGCAACAGGCTCCTAACTGGAGTGCCTATTTCAGCCTGGTGAGATAACCCACAGTATGGCTACAGGATGTTTCTAAAACAAATCTGACCACGTCACTCCTTGGCTTAGAAGGAAAAGCTTCCCATCATAGAATAAGACCCAAACTCCTTATAGATATGGCCCCATACAATCAGGCTTCATACAGACACCACTGACACTCTGGCCACACTGACTCGCTGATCCTCAGACACACCTTAGTGCTAGCTATTCACACTGCCGCACTGCACTTGCCTTGAATCGAACAAGGATGGCTCCTTCTAAGATGTCAGTCACACCCTATCTTCAATGTCACCTCCCTGGAGAGCTCTTCAATCATCCAACCTAAGGAATCACCAGGTCACTGTTTCTCATCACCCTATTTTAATTCCCTCCAGAGAATCTAAAGTTCACAATCGGACACTTTCCCCTATATGTTTATCTCCACCCACAAATGTTACCTCCATGACAGCAAGAACTGTGTCTTTGTAACTGTTTAACTCCAACACTTAAAAGTGCCTAGAACATAAATGTCACTCAGTAACACTGAAATTTACTGTAAGCCCCACAAAACAGGAACTATGCCTATTTTATTCATTGTTCTATCCCCAGGACTCTACACCAGGTATACAGTCACTAAATACCTGATGAATGAATGAATGAAACCCTCCTTCCCTTTTAAGTCCCTAATATTCTAAGACTGTGCAAATTTTTTGGTGAGTCCAACATACTGTTGGCCTATATTGAACTTGTAGTCACCTAATACTGTCCTAAAAGATGTCATATGAATTGTTATGAAGTTAGATTTTCCCACCTCTACCCATCCATTCCCCCAATTCCACATTTGTGTGACTGGCTTGTTAAGATAAACACCGAGCTTTAATAAAGTTTGACAGCCTTGCTAAAATCAATCTTTCAAATGCCTTTGTCAAAAATATTTACAAGAAATTAATACGTCCAGGAAAATTAAACCTTTTGAGTCCTAATCCATAAACTATACATGTAAGTAGCTGGGCAGAGAAGAGACGTTCCTAACATGATACTGGAGGGAGCAAACAGAGGTATCTTGTCAGTACAGTACACAGACAAATGACCATTGCATACTGAAATAGTGAAAACAAAGCCACAAAAGGATCACATCTTAAGGATTTCAGTTAAGATACTGGATCACCATTTTGACTACCCAAGAGTTACTCATCAAATATGACAGAGTACATATTTGCTGGTTTGTGGGTACTCTAAGTTTCCAATTACTTCAAACAAAAGGCTACATTCTCAATTTTTTACATTTTGTTTTTATTCAAGAGTATACTCACAGGCAGCACTTTAAAATTAGGCTTTTAAAATAAAGGCCAAAATTTAAAAAAAAACTTGCAAATATGACACTGCTAAAAGAATGATTGTCATAATAATTTAAACCCTAAAATGTCCTGTGGAGTTAAAGTCTTTATACATAGAATGTGTAAGATCGATATCATTTAAAATAAACAACCAAAAAAACCACATATCATGGGCAAATTTGTCAATGAAGATAAACATCAGCTTCAGCCTTCCAGAGTACGAAAACCAGCAATTAATTCATCTTGTGACAGAATACAAACTGTGCTTCACATTTTGTTTTTTAAACCTTCTTTCTCCAGCAGCAAATCAGCATATCTTTGCTGAAGTTCCTTTTCTCTGTCCTGTTGTCGCTGAACATCTTCTTTTAGACACTTGAAAAGACAAAAATATTAATTATTTCATATGTAATCACACTGAAAATTAAATATATTTTGTGGTACTTTATCATTTTGCAAACAGCTGGGTTAAGTCATGACTCTTAGAAGCAAGTATTGCCCAAAGAGAAACAAAATTAGCTACTTTTGCTATAAAACAAATACTAAATACTACTACAGCCACTCTTTGATTGGTCATATTGCTACCACCTTTTTGTATCTTCTATGTCAAATAAACTAGCCACGCCTAATTGGAGGTGGCAGTGGATAGAACATCGACCTGCAATGCTGAGGGTCCAGGTTCAAAACCCTGAGGTCGTGCTGGCTTGAGCGCAGGGTCACCAACTTAAACACAGGATCATCAACATGACCCCACGGTTGCTGGCTAGAGCTCAAAGGTCGCTGGCTTGAAGCCCAAAGTGGTTGGCTTGAGCAAGGGGTCACTGGCTCAGCTTGAAACCCCCCCCCCAATTCCATCGTCAAGGCACATAAAGCAATCAATGAACAACTAACGTAAAGCAACTATGAGTTGATGCTTCTCACTCTCTCTCTTCCCTCTCCCTCACTTGTCTCTCTCTCAAAAATCAATTAAAAATTTAAAAATTTTAAAAATAAATGAGCCATTATTGTCCTACCAATACCCACAAATGTACTTAGGCCCTGCCTGCACTTTATCTGGAGGGGGGTTGCCACGCACGCTTGGGAAATAGTTAAATTAAATGTGACCAAAAAGGAACTTGATGCTTTGGAATGACTATATACACATCATCCTAAATTACCAAGCAAAAGACACTGGTTTAATGTACCATTTGAATGGGATATAAGGGTACGTATTCCATTTCATAATGTATCATTATACAAAAAATGAGTCAAGGAAAAGCCTTTGTATCCAGCACTGGCCTGGTCTATCCATCAACACCCAGGCAATGCTAGATCAGAAGTTTAGGCTCTCAATGAAGAAAAGTCAGATAGCATCAACTTCAGACGACAGCCTGCAGAGGAAGAGGGGAGAAGGAGAGCCTGGGCAATTCTTCAACACTGTTTGTCTAGGCAATGATTCAGGGCAGTCATCTTACCTCCAGTCTCCGGGGAATAGCAGAATCTTCATGTTTCTTGAGTTCTTCGAAAGTGCGTAACTCTAAGAAAGCCTGCTCAATTTGATCCCATAAGTCATTCAACTGTTTCATGAGCCCCATAGCACGAGACTGGTAACCCCCAAGCAAAATTTTCATCTTCTTTTCCATCTTTGCAGCTCTCTTGGCTTCTGTCGTCATGTGACCCCTGTTTATCTGGGAAAACATCACATTAGCACACATGAGAAAAGCAGGCTAAATAATAAGACTAAAAAAGGGCAGTTCTGGTTCAAAGCAGAAGTACATTAGGAGTTCCTTATACTTCAGCTACTGTATCACAAAATTAGGCTTAAGGAGGATCTGTCTTATACCTGAGGGGTTTTATAGGTCAGTCCTAAATAACCTATTTATAATAATTTTACCCATGATTCAATCTCAAAGCACGCTTGAATTTCATAGCATGGAAAAACTCATCTCTATGGCTAAACGTAACTTCTACATTAATCGGCACCGAATGGGAACTGGGTAGTGACTCAGTCTCACCACCTTCTCTCAAACGTGTACTTCTGCTTACACATGTGTATTTTAAATAACTGGATAATATCCAATTAATGTACCAGAATTGGGATTAAAGCACAAGCCCTCAAACTGTAAAATTACTAGATTATTTTTATAATGTAAAAATCCTCAACTTATCATATAACCCATTAAAGAAAGAGAATAACATAAAATTAAGAAAAATGAGCCCTGGTCGGGAAGAGAGTTAGTTAGAGCATCATCCCAACACACCAAGGTTGCAGGTTCTATCCCTGGTCAGGGCACATACAAGAATAAACCAATGACAGCATGAACAGGTGGAGCAGCAAGTTAATGGGTTTTTCTTTCTCTCTCCCCCTTCCTCTCTCTCACACAGGTGGGCTGCCTCCTTAGACCATTCTAAAATTAGGGGAAAGAATTTTAAAAATGTATAAACTCACAAAGGAACAGAGAGAGACATTAACAGAAGAGAGATTTGAACAAAATTCTAAAGCTGGTACATGAGGGCAGAGAAAACCCCAGCTCAGAAGGTCCAGGGAGAGGTGGCTGACAAGGAACCAGAGGGATGTATGCAGAATCCCCCAGCACACACCTTCTCTAGGTGTGACTACATCTCACAACTGAACCACTTCAGATTGCAAAGTGATCTGCACATGCTTGCTTTCAACACACACTTAAAACTGTGAGGTCAAAGCCTTGGGAATAATTATTAAATCAGTGCTGATTTCTTTGACTGTCTTTTCCTCCTTTCCTCCCTCCCTCAACCTACTTCCTCTCCCTACCCTGCCTCCCACCTTGCCCCTATGAAACGGATTCCATCAAGCGGCGTCTGTCCGAAGCATACATGGGACAGAACTACCTTCAATCAGCCCCAGCTCCCCGGCCCTACACCCCCCCACACACACAAAAACAACATTAAAGTCCCACAGAGCAGTGGTCCCCAACCCCCAGGCCACGGACCGGTACCAGTCCGCAGAGAAAGAATAAATAACTTACATTATTTCCGTTTTATTTATATTTAAGTCTGAACAATGTTTTATTTTTAAAAAATGACCAGATTCCCTCTGTTGCATCCATCTAAGACTCACTCTTGATGCTTGTCTCATAAGTTCAACAATTATATTTAAAAATACCACAGTTTTTACGCTGGTCGCATAATTTTATTTTGTGCATTTATCCGTCCCACCCTAAAGGCCGGTCTGTGAAAATATTTTCTGACATTAAACTGGTCCGTGGCCCAAAAGAGGTTGGGGCCCACTGCCACCGAGGACAAACTCGTATTGTTTAAAAAGAAAGATTCGGGAAGAACACGACTTTGGTTTAACCAGACCCACATTTCTAAGCCTTTAAAAAAGAAATATAATGAAGCATTAGCACCTGCTCTGGATGACTTATTTTGAGAAAACAAAATTTAAAAAATATACATATATATAGACTTAAGAAGTCTGCACTGCATCTTAAGGCTGATTTACCAAAAGTTCTCCCCCCAAAATAATTTTTAAGTCACTGCATTTATAGTAGATTTACCAAAAGTTTATCAAAATTTTTTTAAATCCTTATATGCATTTAGAGGTACATCAAAGTCTTCGTAAAACATCTAACAAAAATAATGGAGCTAGGATTAAATACTTTATTCACTTGACACAAGACAAGCCTCCCAACATGGTTACAATAGAAATTTGCTTTAAAAATGCATCAGCACAGGTTCTGGCCTGTTAGCTCTGTAAAGAGCATCATCCAGAAACCAAAGTTGCGGGTTCGAGGCCTGGTCAGGGCACACACTGAAAGCAGCCAATGAGTGCACGACTGAGTGGAACAAATGAATATTTCCCTTCCTTCTCCCCTCCCTCTCCTTTCCTCTCTCTGTCGCTCTATTAAAAACAAAAACAAAAACACCCTGGCTGGATAGCTTAGTGGGTTGGAGCGTCCTCCCAGAGCTGGACGTCACCGGCTGAATTCCCAGGTCAGGGCACATACAGGAGCAGTTCCATGTTCCTGTTTCTCTCTCTCTCTTTCCCTGCCTCTCTCTCAAATAAATATCAGCACTACATGTCTAATAAGGCTAAAGTTCACTACAACATTACAAATTTAAAGTAGGACAACACTTGATATAATTAAAGCTGACTACAGCCAAAATGAAAGAGTAAAATTCAATTTAAAAGAGGCGATGGAGCCTGACCAGGCGGTGGCGCAGTGGATGGAGCGTCGGACTGGGATGCCGAGGACCCAGGTTCGAGACCCCGAGGTCACCAGCTTGAGCGCGGGCTCATCTGGTTTGAGCAAAAAGCTCACCAGCGTGGACCCAAGGTCGCTGGCTCCAGCAAGGGGTCACTAGGTCTGTTGAAGGCCCGCGGTCAAGGCACATATGAGAAAGCAATCAACGAACAACTAAGGTGTCTCAATGTGCAACGAGAAACTGATGATTGATGCTTCTCATCTCTTCGTTCCTGTCCGTCTGTCCCTGTCTATCCCTCTCTCTGACTCTCTCTCTGTCTCTGTAAAAAAAAAAAAAAAAAAAAGAGGCGATGGAGCTGCCTGACCTGCGGTGGTGCAGTGGGCAGAGCTTTGACCTGGGATGCTGAGATCCCAGGTTTGAAACCCCAAAATCACTGGCTTGAGCATGGTGTGGCCTTGCCAGCTTGAGTGTGAGGTCATGTACATGACCTCAGGGTCACTGAGTTGAGCCCAAAGGTCGCAGGCGTGAAGCCCAAGGTCACTGGCTCAGCTGAAGCACTCCCCCCCCCCATTCAAGGCACATATGAGAAGCAACGGGCTAAGATGCCACAACTACAAGTTGATGCTTCTCATCTGTCCCTTCCTGTATCTCTCTCTCTCTCTTAAAAAGAAAAGAAAAAAAAAAAAAAAAGAGGAGATGAAATCTGGCCTGTGGTGGCACAGTGGACAGATTGTTGACCTGGAACACTGAAGTCGATGGTTCAAAACCCTGGGCTTGCCCACTCAAGGCACAAAAGCAAGCAATGAACCACTCAAGTGAAGCAACTATGAGTTGATACTTCCCACTCCCCCCCCCCTCTGTAAAACCAATAAATAAAAATCTTTAAAAGAGGAGATGAATAAATCTACATATAAATGTGTAAGAAAAACAAGGTGACAAATTTCATGCACCATAACTGTTTTATAGTATGTCTGGAATTTGCTTCAAGATAATGGGGAAGGGGAAATTGAAACAAAGTGGCTCTATGAGCTGATGACTGTCACAGCTGGGTGGTGATAATGAGGACTCACTATGCTAGTCTACTTTTACTTTTTGGATATATTTTTAAATTCCCATAATAAGCGGTGTTTTAAAGTTCAAATTCAGTATCTACTCTAAAGGCTAATTATTTTAAGACTGTACACCGCAAACCATGGCAATGCCAATACAATGAAATGTAATGTAGACATTAAAATGTACAAGTATGTCAACCATTTCAACATACCAAACTGTATATATAAAATGGTAAATTAAAATCCACAATTATGTAAAATCCATTTACACTAACCAAAATCAGACTTAGTTTTAATCTCTGTCCTAAGATCAACTATGTCTCAAATTTCAGACAGTCATCAAAATTTATAAAATAAAAACTTAGCCACTCTGCTGTTCAAGGTGAAGTTACTTCTCCATATCTCAGAGTTTCAAACCAAGTTTCCTCTACTTACATAACTCTAAGGATGATACAAACCTGAGACATGGGAGAAAACTCCCATTCACTAAAACTTGCTACCTGCTGGGTACACAGTATCTCACTCAATCTTACATTATCTCAAACTCTCACTTCCACAAGATTACAAACTATTACCTACCCAAAATTTACAGATAAAAAAACTTGAGACCCAGAGAGGTTAAGTAACTCACCTAGGCCACACAGCCAGTCACTAAGTGATGAAGTTACACAGTCATGTCCTACTTGAAAGTCTAATACTCGGGCCATGCCACTGGTAATAAAATGGAAGTCCTCCTTGCCTCAACCCCATAAGTGCAAACACGACTGAAGAAATCCAAGCAGTGGACTAAATGGCTTGACGCCACCAGACAGTTCACTGACAAATTATTCTACACACAGGTAAATAAAACCTTGATCAGGGGTCCCCAAACTTTTTACACAGGGGGCCAGTTCACTGTCCCTCAGACCGTTGGAGGGCCGGACTATGAAAAAACTATAAACAAATCCCTATGCACACTGCACATATTTTATTTTAAAGGAAAAAAACAAAACGGAAACAAATACAATATTTAAAATAAAGAACAAGTAAATTTAAATCAACAAACTGACCAGTATTTCAATGGGAACTATGGGCCTGCTTTTGGCTAATGAGATGGTCAATGCCCGGGTTCCATATTTGTCACTGCTAGCTGTAACAAGTGATATGATGCACTTCCGGAGCCGTGACGCATGTATCCTGCATCACAGGAAGTAGTACTGTCCGTGAGCGACACATACAGTACTCCAGGAGCACAGGATGCATCTCACTGACCACCAGTGAAAAAGGTGCTCCTTCCAGAAGTGCAGCGGGGGCCAGATAAATGGCCTCAGGGGGCCGCATGCGGCCCGCGGGCCGTAGTTTGGGGACCCCTGACCTTGATTAATGGAGCTGCCCATCATGCTTCCAATTTAGACATTAACCTGTATATACCCACTTAGAAGAATTTAGACTCTTCAGAAAAGCTTTTACTTTCCCGAGTTTATATTTTTAAATTCATAATTCTTTAATTCTTAAGCTACATAAAACTACAGGTAAGCAAACACCTCTCAGAAAAATTTTACAGAGGAAAGAAAGTTACTTAACTTCTTAAGAAGTTGGGAAGACTCTAACTCGTGTAATTATTTGTAGATTCACCAAAGCTAATCTTTGCCACATACTTTAAATGAGAGCAAGTAATCAGGTTTCTTTTCATTTTTAATGATATTTATAATATTGTACTATAAAATGAACAAAGTAGAATATGATGATCCCAATTTTAAACACCTTCCTCTTTTCATCCATACATAGCTACGTGTTATGTATTATAACCTTTTTCCTATCACATTTCATCTTATATATAGATGAACTCACACACACACACACACATATATATATATATAAACACACACCCCACAAAATGTTAAAGTGATTATGTCTCGATGGGAGGCTCTTTTCTTCATTTTTTAAATTTCTTTTTAAATTTTCTGGCATTTATTTTTAGAAAAACAAAGTACTGGCATTATTTTTAGAAAAACGCCCTATAAATGTTATTTTTTAAATGCATAGAAAAGAAACTGTCTAGAAAAGACTGGCCAGAGACCAGTGGAAAACTGATGGTCCCCAGGAGATGAATCAGTAGAACCATAAGTGTTTCCTTGGGCCATTACAAAAGGGGGCTGTATGGGACTTATAAAAGTGTAATTGTTACTTTCAAACTCACTAAGTTTGTTAAGGTTACTAAGCTTAAGTAATTCCAAAATAAACACATTATCCTTGGGTCTCCAATACCGTCTTCAGTTAAAGTCTGTTACAGTGAGGTTCAGAAACTTTAAGAGCATCCCTCACTGAAACTCTTGCTTGGGGGCCCATAATCTGACCATATACCACTGGAAAAACAGGTTTAAGTATACCCCAAATAAATACAGAGTTAATGGCAGCTCCACTTCCCAGTCCAGCATTCAGCAATGTGATCTTGTAGTAGCAAAGATGTGGTTCAACCAGCAAATGTTTGCAAACCAGAGTCCATGGGTGGTTCTTTTTCTCTATACTGCTTACTAGCATTAAGGGTTATCAGCCAACCTTCTCTATACTGAGGAGATGCAGGTCCACTATGTGATTATTGTTAGCATCTGTCCGAGTTAGCGACTGTGAGACTGCACCCCTGCAAAGCAAGCTAGGCAGTATGGCAAAACTTGACTCAACACCTTTCCAAGAACAGTAATGTCACAACAAAGCTATATACCAAGAGCTCTTTAATCTGCACAAGTTAGAAAATGAAACATAAACTGCATGAAAAACATTCAACTCAATGCTGAGGCGTAACAAGCAACACGGTGTACCAAGGAGACCTCTGTGGTCTAGCTCTAAAGTCCTGCTAGAACAACAAGGCACGCCGATGTCTTTAAGAGTTATGACAAAGTGGAGCCTGAGAGAGCATTCCAAAGTACTGGGGACCCCTCTCCTGCGCTCCATGCTACACACGCCCCTTTTTTGCTCTCTCTAAGCATAAACCTACTGAGATACAACACGTAGTCCTCCACCCAAAATTGCCCTCCACCTTAATCCTTACCCTAAGTTTTCACTCTTTCAAGTATTAAGGGAACATTTTTCCTGTGTGAAAACATCTGACTTTATAATGAAGCCGCTGAAAAAACAAGGTCCATTCTGCAAGCCAGTTTTGCTGAAACATTACCACTCTCCAAGGCAGGGGTCCATACAGTTCTACAAACACACTGAGAAAGATTTTCAATGTGTTATCTGTGTTCTTTAAGTTATTTTATTTCCAAGAAGTCAATGTTACATAATATTTCTTAACTAAGTTGACTATGCCAGTAAAACACAGGGAGAATATTTCTCCTGGACCTGGCTTCCACCTCTAAGGAAAGCCTTGCCATTTTTATAGCTAACATGACAAAATCTACTTTTCAGCCAAACTTCCTCAACACAGCAGTTTAGATACTATTTCAAATACTATTAAATTTAATGGCAGGCCTAAATTCAGACTTCTCATTTCACTTTTGCACCTACTGGAAATTATTTCACTCAAAATAATTATGTCTTCAGACGATTTCCTATTTCCACTTAAAGTGGAAACAAATTAGAACACTTCAAATTCTATTTGCACTTCCCAAATACAGTAATGACTCATTTATCTGGCAGCGTCAGCAAAGGAGGTTCTCCACAAGAAGCATTTTCCAGATATCAGTGCGCAGAGCGGAGCGCGCATCGGCCGCCCTTGCTGCTGGACCCCGGGCCTGGGACTGGGCTGGCCAGAGCAGAGGCCCAGGAGCACCACCGAATGTGTGATTAAGTGAAATACTGAAGCTCTTTTATTTTTAACCATTTGGTGAAAACTTTCCTACAGTTATAGCCATTCCTCCTTTAAAAAAAAAAAAACAGAACATGACATTGAAGAGAAATTAACCTTTTCTTTTTTGGGATAGCTCTATAAACAGCAATCACTCTACCCTTCTACCATATTCCTATAATACCCTCACAGAAGCTGTTAAAATTCAGAGGGCTTTCTGCCACTATATTTAAATGGCATGAACATGTTATGCTTTCTAACCTTTCCTTCTTGATATCAGCTGCTATTTCTAGTTTCTGTTGCTATCTTATTTTACACACAAATGTCTGGCAACGTTCTAAAATTAATTCTGCCTCCAAAGTAGAATAAACTATGTATGTAGACTTGGTTATAATTCAGAAGTCTTTCCCACTTACTTCTGACCTGTGTCTACATTCTGACTCTATTTAACAGACTCTCTGCACCACCCACCACATTCTTCATAAAATCTGAGAGGTTTCTATTAGTTTAAAAGGAGTATCTTAAGGATTTTCATTTAGTTCAAATATTAATCATGAGTAATGGCTCAAAGATGAGTTCCAATATAAACCTCAGGGTATATATAAAATATTTTTAATCCACTTAGGAGACACCAACCACGACAAAGCTGGATTTCATCTTGCCTGATATGCTGTGATAAGACCATAACTTAAACTCGCTGTTGCAGAGTTCACGGCAGCAGAAAGCAAACGTACTGGAGCCGGGGCACCCTGTGCCACAGAGAGGCCTGTCACCCTGAACCGAACAGTGGGAAGGATAATTGAAGTATAGTGTTTAGTTTATACAATACAACTGAAGTTCCTTCCCCACAACAAACTTAGAATAATGTTTATAATTTAGCAATCAACTGAAATGATGAAAGAATTACCACAATTGAAATAAAATATGTATTTCAAACCAGTAGAATTGTATCTTCAAAAACTAAAATAAGCTCAGACAAACCTAGTTCTGAATCAGGGATGGGTACAAGTGGAACGGGGGATTTGTTTATTTGGGTTTTTCAGTCTCTTTTCTTCTTTTTAAAGATTTAATGAACTTTCATTTGAAATAAGCATAGTTTAGTAAATTAAAGGATTTGATTACATATTCTTTAAAAGTAACTAGTTGGGTAAACAATATCCAGGAGTTAAGAAAAAAAAAATTACTTCAAACTGTTTTATGAATATTCTTCCAAAATCACCAATACTTCAACAAAAATAGTTCAACGGAAGATTTCAGTTCCTGGTACTGAACTGAACAAAGAGAACCACATGTTTTTAATGCTTGCTCATAAACGACCCAAATAAATCTCCAGAAGAGCAGCAGCGGCGCTTTCTGTACCTTTCCCTTCAAAACTCACAAGACCAATTCAAAATAGAAATAAAAATTACTGTACTTTATGGCACCACTCACTTTGTGACACATTTATTTGCTGTCATGAAAGTTAGTGCCTCAACAAAGTAAATGAGATTTAGGGGAAAACGGTTTTTACATTTTAAACAGCACAAAATGTCCTTACCATTTGAGGCAGAAAGAGTTTACCCACCTCAAATGAGAAGATTTTCAAACTACGTGAGAGACATAAGTATTTATATACAAATATTACAAGAAACCTCTCCAAATAGTTTTCCAATCAACTATGATGCTGACCTCGGATCAGAATTACACTGCTAACTATCATTTATAAGAAACGAAGCCTGCACAACAGAAAATATAATTTAAAGTGCAACCGCTGAGGCTCTCCTCGGCCGCCTGGACTGAAACACAGAGCAACAGCACACCCTGCTGGAAGTCAGCAGCACGGCCCCAGTGGCCTGCAGCCGGGAGAGCAGTTTTCATCCACGATGAGAATTACTTCAAAATCAAATTATAACTTCCCACTAAATGACAAACTAGGTTCACAAACATTAACCATTGTGTATTTCTTAAGGTGTTCTTAAAGGTAAAATTAAGACTCAGAATAATTTCAAATAAAAAGATACTGCTTTTTCTTTTTGGATATGTCTCCTCAGGCAAGGGTAACAAAATAGAAAATAAACTAACGGGACTACATTAAACCAAAAAGCTTTTGAAGAGCAAAAGAAAACATTAACAAAACAAGAAGGCAACCAACTGAGTGGGAGAAGATATATAAACCGCTCACAAAAATTAGAGGATCTTTCAAAATGAATATGAAGAGATAAAATATCCCCTAATTTTTGTGACCAGTATATTTGCAAGTGATATATCCGATAAGGAAGTGATATCCAAAATATATAACAGACTTATACACTCAGCATCAAAAAAACAAATAATCCAATTTAAAAATGGGCAGGAGACTTGAATAGACATTTTTCCAAAGACAACAGGCAGATGATAAGACATATGAAAAGTAGCTCAATATCACTAATTATCAGGGAAATGCATGTAAAAACCACAATGAGATACCATCTCACCTATCTCAATGGCTATGAGCAGAGACAAGAAACAACTAGTGTTGATGAAGATGTGGAGAAAAGGGAACCGTTGTGCACCCACTATGGAAAACAGTACAGAGGTTCCACAAAAAATTAAAAATAAAACTACCATACAATTCAGCACTTTCAGTTTGGGGCATTTATCCAAAAAAAAAAGGAAAACACTAATTTGAAAAGATATACACATCATTGTGTTCACTGCAGCTATTTATACTAGCCATGACATGCAAGCAACCTAGTGTCCATCCATAGACGGTGGGTGATGATGATGTGCTGTGTACATATACACTGTAATATTACTCAGCCATAGAAGAGAGTGCAATCTTGTCCTCTGAGACAGCATAGATGGGCCCAAAGGGTATATCTAGGTGAAGTAAGTCAGAGGAAGACAAACACTGTATCATTTCACTTACATGTGAATCTAAACAACTAAACAAATGAACAAACGAAAAACCAACTGAACACCAGAACACCAACTGAGAGTTGCCAGAGGTTTGGGCAATGCAAGAATGGGCAAAAAGGTGAAGGGGCCTGACCAGGCGGTGGCACAGTGGATAAATCGTTGGACTGGGATGCCGAGGACCCAGGTTCGAGACCCTGAGGTCGCCAGCTTGAGTGCGGGCTCATCTGGTTTGAGCAAAGCTCACTAGCTTGGACCCAAGGTCGCTGGCTCCAGCAAGGGGTTACTCGGTCTGCTGAAGGCCCGCAGTCAAGGCACATATGAGAAAGCAATCAATGAACAACTAGCAGCGAAAAACTGATGATTGATGTTTCTCATCTCTCTGCGTTCCTGTCTGTCTGTCCCTATCTATCCCTCTCTGACTCTCTCCATCTCTGTTTAAAAAAAAAAAAAAAAAAAAAAGGTGAAGGGGATGAAGAAGTACAAACTTAGTTATATTCAAGTCACAAGGATCTAATGTAGAGCACAGGAAATACAGTCAATACACAATACCTTTGCACAATGACAGTTTCTAGACTTCTCAGGGTGATAACTTTGTAAGGTACATAAATGGCAAATTATGTTGTACACCTCAAACTAATATACTACTGTATGTCAACTACACTTTAAAGACTTTTACATTCCAGAATGAAAAAAGATACTGACTTTCCTGCTCATTTCCCTAGCCTCACACAGCCCCAACCACCCCAGTAAATTTTACCATTTTTTAATTTTAACCCTAAATAAAAATATTTTCAAATATGCTTTCTGTAAAGAGAAACTGGTAATCACATAAGAGAAAACTGAGGCCGTTTTCTCCATGTGATTACCTGAAGCACCCTGTTCTCCTTTCCATTCCAACTTGGCCTCAGAAACATCCCTAAAGACACCACGAAGAATCCACCAGGCAGCCTAGTGGCCCATGAACCACAATTTGCATGCCACTGGCAAAATGCCTACAGATTCTGGAATTCAAAACATGCAGACGACATTAAGAAACCACATACCAGCCCTGGCCGGTTGGCTCAGCAGAAGAGCGTCGGCCTGGCGTGTGGGGGACCCGGGTTCGATTCCCGGCCAGGGCACATAGGAGAAGCGCCCATTTGCTTCTCCACTCCCCCCCTTCCTCTCTGTCTCTCTCTTCCCCTCCTGCAGCCAAGGCTCCATTGGAGCAAAGATGGCCCGGGCGCTGGGGATGGCTCCTTGGCCTCTGCCCCAGGCGCTAGAGTGGCTCTGGTCGCGGCTGAGCAACGCCCCGGAGGGGCAGAGCATCGCCCCCTGGTGGGCAGAGCGTCGCCCCTGGTGGGCGTGCCGGGTGGATCCCGGTCGGGCGCATGCGGGAGTCTGTCTGACTGTCTCTCCCCGTTTCCAGCTTCAGAAAAATACAAAAAAAAAAACCACATACCATGCAACTCCCATCTAGTACATTTCAACATCTTCATAGACATTAAAAACATGGAAGCCATTGTCTAGATCAGGGGTCCCCAAACTACGGGCCGCATGCGGCCCCCTGAGGTCATTTATCTGGCCCCCACCGCACTTCCGGAAGGGGCACCTCTTTCACTGGTGGTCAGTGAGAGAGGGACGCAAAGCACGGCGTAGCTCACGTACAGTACTACTTCCGGTGACGCGGGACGCACGTGTCACGGCTCTGGAAGCACGTCACATCACTTGTTACGGCTAGCAGTGACAAATATGGAACCGGATATTGACCATCTCATTAGCCAAAAGCAGGCCTATAGTTCCCATTGAAATACTGGTCAGTTTGATTTAAATTTACTTGTACTTTATTTTAAATATTGTATTTGTTCCCATTTTGTTTACTTTAAAATAAGATATGTGCAGTGTGCAAAGGGATTTGTTCATAGTGTTTTTTATAGTCTGGCCCTCCAACGGTCTGAGGGACAGTGAACTGGCCCCCTGTGTAAAAAGTTTGGGGACCCCTGGTCTAGATAATCCAACTCAGCATACTCTCTGTAACAAACTCACAGGAATCAGAGGATGAACAAAAAGGTATCAGAGGGCTGTAATGTGCTCTTCTGGCTACAGCAAAAAAGGCTCTTAGGTCCCAGAGTTCCCTTCTCAGAGAACACACGCTACTCCAGCATGGATCTACACTGTTCTGAGTGACGAGTGCTAACTTCTTGACTCCTTGCTCCCACAGCCAAACGGTTCTGACTGACCTGTGGCCACCCTGGAGGACACTCTCCGTCATGAAGGCCAGCAACTCTGAAAATCCAACAACAAAAAAAGAGGCCAAAAAGGATCAAACACTTCAGTGTTGTTTTCTCTCAAGAACTGCAAAGGTAAATCACCTTCAGGTCTATTTTTCTGAAGTTATTTCCAGTGGTATTACTTCGTTCATTATTTCAATCATAGTACGTTTAAATTTGAATGTTAAAATGATACCAACCTCAAGCCTCTTTTCAAGTGACTCAATTCTGTCCTTTTTGCTCGCCAGGTTGGCCCGTGTGTAGCGGCTCTGCCCAGGGAGATACAGAACCTGACTGTAGCATTCTTCCCACACCTGGTTATAAGCTTCACTAGAGAGTTCCCCGTGGCTCATGCCTTGTTTCACCACTTCCATCTCCTGTCCCAGAGCATCCTGGGCCTGTTGAAAAGAATAATTTCAGTAAGTCTGAGTACGAGAAATACTTGCCATTAGCAAAGAGCTTTAACAAAAGACTAGTTTTTCCTCCTTCTTTGGGCAACGGCAAGGTGGTCTAGTTGACTGGTTGTTCCTTGGAAGGCGGAAGCAATCCCTAAACAAAAGCCTACAAGTCGGTGCAGACCGGTCTGAAGGCAAGCATCCATGTATCCCCAATACTATCAACTCCCTTTGCCTTTACTCACTATACCAGCAGCTCTCATTTCTGGTATAATGAGAAATGAGAAAACTGGATTTATTCTAGTTTCATCTATGCTATCTCCAAACACCAGAACCCCCACAGAAAGTAGCCAATATTAGCCTCATTTTAAAGCTGATGAAGCTAAGACTCAGAGAGATTAAACACCTTGTTCAAAAACACATTGTTAGTAAGCACACAAGGCAGGACCATGCCCAAGCCGAGCACCACCAATGGGTGAGCTCCCTCCACCCTACCATCTCTCCCTACACTCAGGACTTCACAGGATCGTAAAGGGAACGAGGCATTTTTTTTGACACATGCCTCTTTTCTCACCTGAAGGAATGTCCCTGGCTTTGTTAGAGAATGGGACTGAAGGCACAAATCAAGTAAGGATGGATCACTGACCAGCGTTAGCTCACTACTAAAGGAACAGTTTAAAATGACAGAATGAAGGGGAGAAGGGGAACTGGACAAGCCTGGGTTTAAACTACAGCTTTGCCATTTAACATCTCTAAAATGGGGCTAACACATCGACAGCGCCTTGCCCAGCACCAGACACACAGACACATAGACTCTGTGAGCAAAGCCCATGACCTTTCTCCAGTTCTTTGCTTCAGGGCTCGTGAAAAACTGCCAACCGCTTTTAGTTCCTTATAGAAAGCTTTCTATCATGCTAGTAACATCATAAAATAAGCAGAGAACCAAAATATACAAAATTAAGAGAAGTTACCAGCATACAGAAAATTTAAACAGAAGATATAAAAATTCACATCTACAAAAGATAAAAAATAAATATTTTTAAACAATACTTAAGAGAAATAATGAAAACAAACCAATTTTAACCCACCTAATGAACCTGACACTTTTTAAGAAAACTGGTATTTCACTCTGTACATAGTAAAAACTTGTAAGTTCAGCTCTTACTATTATTAGGAGAGAGTACCACTAAGTTATCTTTAAACTGTGCATAAAGAATCTAAGTAAATAGCTACTTCAAATTCATTTTGGAATAAACAGGATTGTAAGTAAATAAAATATGGGAAAATATTTCATTTGTAATGGTTTCAAATACATAAAAATATAAAGCACCACTAATAGCATTTTCAAAAATTTCATTGGACTCTAATCCCTAGAGAACCTCTATTAGCAACAACGTGAACCTTATCTCAGGTTTCCATACATACAATTAATTTAGAGAAACATATTTCCTAAATGCCATCCTCCCCTCATATTTTTACTCTATAAAGAGGAAAGTGGTCAAGTATCAAGTTCACTGTCTAGTTCTCAACCCCAGTGCAATGACTGAAGTCCTACAGGGCACAGGCACTCAACGAACGTCAGGTTCCCACAGCACTTTAAAAACACACCTCAGGTCTGACCTGTGGTGGCGCAGTGGATAAAGCATCGACCGGGAACACTGAGGTTGCCAGTTCAAAACCCCACGCTTGCCAGGTCAAGGCACATGACAAGCAATCAAGGAACAACTAAACTGAAGCAACTATGAGTTGACACTTCTCATTCCCCACCCCCCTCTGTAAAATCAATAAATAAAATCTTAAAATATTTTTTAAAAAAGCAATTCAGAAGTTACTCAGAAATCAGGGGCAAATTGTTGAATTATAAATCTAAATCCTGCTCCGTTTCTCTATTTTCTAAAAATCCTACAATAAACATGTACCACTTATGCAATACAAATAAGAAAAAGAGAAAGGGAGAGGAAAAGTGCAGGAGAGAAGACAGAAAAAAAGAATCTTGTTTTCTCCCAATTATACATTTAGCCCATCCAATCAATCGGTCTATCATTGCCCCTCAGGGATAAAGACTAAAGACTAAAAAAAGACTGTGTGTGTGTGTGTAGACTAAAAAAAGACTGTGTGTGTGTGTGTGTGTCTTTTTCTGAAGTGAAAAGCTAGGAGGCAGAGAGACAGACTCCAGCATGCCCCAGACCGGGATCCACCCAGCGTATCCACCAGGGGGCAATGCTCTGCCCATCTGGGCCATTACTCCATTGAGACTGGAGCCATTCTAGCCCCTGAGGCAGAAAGGCCATGGAGCCATCCTCAGTAACTGGACCAATTTTGCTCCAATGGAGCCTTGGGCAGGAGGGGAAGAGACGAGAAAGAGAGAAAGGAGAGGGGGAAAGGTGGAGAAGCAGATGGGTGTTCTCTTGTGTGCCCTGGACAGGAACTGAACTTGGGGCTTCCACACGCCAGGCCAATGCTCTACCGCTGAGCCAACTGGCCAGGGCCTAAAAAGACTTTTAAGCTAATGACCACTGTGCTTCCAACCATGAAACCAACTATGTTCTTTTACACCTGTGTCCAGATTCTATTCACAATCACAGCCAGCTATCAGCTCAGCCCGAGCAGAAAGAGTTATACACATGGAGGAACAGGCAGGGCAACTTTATACAGAAAATATATATTTCTGCCCTTACCCAAAAAGACAGGGGGAAATCATTTGAAGGAAATAAATTCAATAAAAAAAAAAAAAAACTTCCTTCCTTTGAATAGGTAAAAATTTAAACTGCAAACAATTTTAATATCTTTTTTTTTATATCCATCCTATTCAGAGAGCAGTGTTAGAGAAAACGGCAACTGTGGCACCTGTCAGTCAGGCACACATGACACAAAAGCCCCTTGCCAGCAGAGGTAGTGTTTATCTACCACTGAACCTGGGGGGGGGGGGGGGGTAAAACGGCAGGAGGGGGGCAGTGATGCCCTTTTCATTACATTTAATAATACAAACACTTATCTCCTGATTACACATGTCAGGTGTTTATGAATATCGATATGGGAAAAGAAGTTAGTATTTGTCCATGATACACAGTATCAAATAGATACCCTGATCTCAAGACAAATATTCCCATTCAATCATACCTTTTTCAGCTCTTCTTTAGAGAACTTTTCGTAAGAATTGTGTTCCAGATAGGCAATGTGCTCTGAATTATTGGTAGCAAATCCTACAGTTTTTCCTTTTTTATTTCCAGACGGTTCATAAGGGTGATGTAGAAGGTCATAATGAAGCATTGTGATCATTTCTTTCTTGATTAATTCTTCACTTTTTTGTAAATCTGTTAAAGGTGGCTCTACATTTAAGGGTCTTAGAATAGTTTCATTTACCTAAAATTGGGAAACAAGTAAAATTACCAAACATGCCACTGCAACATACTACCATTATTACTTTTCCTAGCATGAATTAAATAGCAGTTATACATTTTCAAAACAGTCATTTTTTTCCCCTTCTAAATTCTGATTTGTAATAGTGACAGGTTCTGGGAATGCTTTAATATACTACAGAGAGTAGATAAAATTTTCTTTTATAGACTTTATTAATAATATAAGAAAAAACATCAACCACATGAAAAGAAACTTAAAAACTCCCTAGGCCAAAAATGTTCACACTCACTTCCGACGGTCTTGGAAGATCCTTCTGGACAGCTTTGTGCATCCGTTTCATCTCCTTGACACGCTCTGCATCTCGTATGGCCTAAAATATTTTTAATATCCATTATTGCAATTAGACCGTATTTAACACAGTTCAATAAAGGTGAAAACACTAGCCTGTAAGAACATGTATGTTCAAGAGCTAAAGCTGTAGACACCTGTATATTTGTAGAAAGACAATATAAGGCAACCGAAATTAATCTATTCATCCTCTCATAAAACAGACACTAAATTTCCAACGTCTACTACAACATTCTTCAAATTTGCATGGCTGTATCCATTAGATAATTATCCTTTTCCTGTGTAAATCAGAATCCTAAACTTAGTGGGGAATACTCTTTCTGCAACCCAGCCCTATTCTTCCACCCCAAAGCTACCTTTATTTTTTTTATTTAAAAATCCAGCTAATGAATGTGTCATTTCCTAACTCAAATTATAAATAATGTGGGAAAACACATTTGAATTTCACACTGTTTCTGAGTAAATGTATGTAAAAGTAGCTAAGAGAACTAAACACAAAAAGTATTATCCTATATTTCCCAACAAAAAGCATATTTATGTGGTTTCTTCTAAAATATGACTTCCTACTGATGCCATTCTCACTCCAAGCCCATGAAATTATTCAGCTTCTAAACCCATCCTGAAATAGACTGCAAGAGAGTTCCTGAAAGGGGCCACCCGATCTCAATGTCATTTCAAAATCACCACATTCCAGCCATGAAACCTGAGTCTGTTCCCTCATTTCTAAAATGAAGCTGGTACCTATCCTATTTACATTGCTAGCTTATGTGCAAATGAGAAAGTAATTAACTATAAGGTATATTAGTACAAAGTGTTACTATTATTAGTCTGGCACATGCTCTAAATTTCCAAATCCACATTTTTTATTAGTTTACACTGGCCTAAAATCATTTATTCAAACAATCCAAAAGATACCTGTTTTTAAGACTTGATCGGTAATACTTTTCTTGGCTAGCATGAAAAGCAATGTCTATAAGCGTACTTACGTGTATTTTAAGAAGCATAATGAATTTAACAAATGTTATTTAAGCTGATATATACATATACATTTTAAGAATGCCTATCAAGGCCCTGGCCAGTTGGCTCAGTGGTAGAGCATTGGCCCAGTATGTAGATGTCCCAGGTTCGATTCCCAGTCAGGGCACACAGGAGAAGTAACCATCTGCTTCTCTGCCTCTCCATCTAGCCCTTCACTCCCTCTCCTCTCTCACAGCCAGAGACTTCACTGGTTCAAGCGTTGGCCCCCAGACACTAGGATAGCTCATTTGATTCGAGCAACCACCCAAGACAGGGGGGGTTACTGAATGGATCCCAGAGAGGGCACAGGAGGGAGTCAGTCTCATTATCTCCCCTCCTCTCATTTAAAAAGATACTCTGAGTAGTCCTGGCCCAAGTGGCTCAGTGGATAAAGCATTGTCCTAGTGCACCAAGGTCAAGGGTTTGACCCCCGGTGAGGCACATATGAGAAGCAATCAAAGAATGCACAACTAAATGGAACTAAGTGAAACAAGCTGATGCTTCTCTCTCTCTCCCTCCTCCCCATTACTTGCTCTCAAATCAATGGAAAATTTAAAAACAAAAAGATAAAAATATTCTGGGCCTATTATTAATTATGTGAATATATATTATTAATGACATAAGTAATTCACTTTAGGGTAATTTATTGAAATATTGAAAAAACTTTTAAGTTGAGCTCTTGAGACAGTTACCGGCCATTCTTCGTTCTGGCAGCATGTGGATACGCTCAGGAACTCACACACACGCATACACACACTCCGCTCCAAGCACAGCTACCCACCTGCTTCCGCGCGTCCACGTCGGCAGCATCCTCAATGTACGTGTCATCCACCTCACGCTCTTCCAGCTCCTTCTCAGCATTTTCTGGTAGAACAATCTCAAAGTCATTCTTAGGGGCAGGAAGGCCCAACAACCCTAAACGGAGGTGTTCACGAGACTCTCTTTCCTGCAGGAAAAAATGGTCCTTCTCAATTCATACACATTTAGTATTCAACCAATATTCTTTAAGTTTCTAAGAAATAATGAGCCTAATTTTAATTCTACAAAACAATCCCCAACTTCAGAGCTAGACGAGTTTTTAAATTTCTGTCTCCATTTCTTCTCTATGGTAAGAAGAATCCATTTGGAATCAGTACAGTTACTCTGGGATAGTCTCACAGAAGGTTTAGAAAGTACCTCAAAGTGGGGCCAAAAGAAAAGTCCTTCAGGATTTCCATTTAAGGAAAACATTCTGACAAGATATTTAATGGCAAACAAAAGAACGAGTTCAAAAGTCAATTTGTCCTTGGACTAATAAAATCTAATCTGAGCTCTGGCTGGATAGCTCAGCTGGTTAAAGCATCACTCGGATATGCAGAAGGAGCCTGTTCGATCCCAGGTCAGGGCACAGACAAGAACAGATTGATGTTCCTGTATCTCTCTCTAAATCAAAATAAATTTTTTAATTTAATCTAAAAAGATGCCTGAATCTGTATGTGTATGCTGTGTATGTACATTTTTAATACCAAGACTAGATCACACGCAGGCCAAAAAAGCCCACTGTGCATGAAGAAGTTTTGCCCAGGACACACTCACTCACGTCCTCAGCCCCACCCCATTAAAAACTAACTCTAACCAAATCTATATATGAAGTTAGAATTTGTAAACTGACTACAACATCATTGGAACTCATTAAAAAAATAAATGTATCTCAGTGATTTTCTGTGGCATCAAAGAGCAAGGCCTAATAATGATGTAATAAATGCAGTAACATGGGCAGAGCAAAACTGCAACTTTATAATTACCTTTGTACATCACCATGCAACAACACATGAAAGAAAACTTCACTAGGATCAGCAATAAATATCAAATTAACTTGGCTCTGTGATCTAGACTGTCCTTTTACAAGTACAGAGCAAACAGAGGAATCAAGAGTCAAAATCTAGTTTGAAGCATTCAAAACTAATTTAACAAAAATAAAAGATTTTTTAAATAAACGTGTCACTCAAGAATGTATGAATTAGTAAACTGATAAAATCATAAAAGATATAAGAAATATTACTACAGACATAATCAATATTCACAAACATAGTAAGAAAAAATAGGCATAAGACCAAAAGTTTCCCTTCTTAAGTACTAGTAATCATTTTCCTTTTCCGACATCATGGGTGTATAGATCCTTAAAATAATGAAACAGCACTGACGGGGGGGGGGGTAGCTTGGCACCCATAAGATACAAAGGAAAATTTTTTAAGAGTATTGAAAGAGAATCGGCGTGTACCATCTGCTTCACATAAGAGGGATCACTGTAGTCTGCCATTCCATCCTCAGGATTAATGTTCAGCTTGTCTCGAAGAGGAGTCCTTCCCGGGGTGGAGTTAACGACTGGTTTGGGAGTTGTCCCACTCCGGGGAGTCAGCCCTTCAGATCCATGAGAGGGAGTCCTAGAAAGACATTCTAATTAATAAAAGTGCTTTTACTTGTATTGTGTTTTCAATTGTTTTTCACATGAATTATTTTACAAGGAAAAAAATAAATAAATATTCCAGAAATTGTCTCCCTACCGGGTTTTAGGTTAGATTTTTAGGTTAAAATAAAGTTTGGCTCAGCTAGCTTAATATTTACATGCAGTATTTTTATTTTAATGACTTTCAAGTAGTTATTACATTTGACATTTCCTACCTTTCTAAACTAGGTCCATCAAACATTATCTCAACTTTTCCTTGATGCCGTAGGGAGGCTTAGAACATACAATGGCCAGAGAGCACTACCAGCCAAAGATGCCAGGCTTGCCTGCCCTGTGGTGGCACAGTGGATAGAGCATCCACCTGAAACGCTGAGGTCACCAGTTTGAAACCCCAGGCTTGCCTGCCCTGTGGTGGCACAGTGGATAGAGCATCCACCTGAAACGCTGAGGTCACCAGTTTGAAACCCCAGGCTTGCCTGCCCTGTGGTGGCACAGTGGATAGAGCATCAACCTGAAACGCTGAGATCACCAGTTTGAAACCCCAGGCTTGCCTGGTCAAGGCACATAAGAGAAGCAACCATGAGTTGATGCTTTCTGCTCCTTCCCCTGCCTTTCTCTCTCACTTTTCCCCACTCTAAAATCAATAAATAAAATATTTTAAAAAAAGAAAAAAGACACCCAGGCTCTCTGAGTTCAGGATCTTCATCTAATCATTCTATCCTCCTTCCTCTACTGGCTATCACTTCATTATCATCAGTGCGCAAACTTTAAGTAGTTCCTCTCACATTTTTTTTGAAATCATACTTAAATATGAAGTTCTAAGTGAGAGATTTTAGAATTATATCTAAATATGAGTAGTTGTAAGAGCTGGGAGAGACTCTCTTAGGAATAAAGTCCACAGACTTTGCAACTTAAGTTTTAATTGTTTAAAGCCTTTTTATTTTGGCTGCTTCCTTCCTGTTTCTTGAATGTTTCAGAAAGGTGGTGCTGCCAGACAAGCTGGTCCCCAGAGGAGAGGTGAGGAGAGGTGAGGAGCCGTGAGGTGTTACCGTACAAAACACGGTCCCTGCCCCCAAGGAGCTTACAGTCTAGTTGGGAGACAGGATATACACAGAAAAAGAGGGATCGGGCTCTCTTACAAGCCTTGCAAGAAGTGTTAAAACAGATCCTGCTGTCATGTACAGCTCTAGCAGTCAGATGCTCCTCACACTGAACAACCAGGGCGGACACACCCTAATGTTAAAAGTACGGAGCGTCGTCCCAGCACGCAAGGTGGCAGGTTTGATCCCAGGTCAGGGCACGCACAGGAATCAAACAATGAATGCTAAGTGGAACAATAAATCAATGTTTCTCTCTCAAAAAGCAATTTACAAACATTTTTAAAATTTAATTTAAAAATTAAAAGTAAACCCCAAATATTTCCAACCTCAAATTCTATTTAAATACGACTTGCTTCTATAACGTTCGTATCTCAAAAATTCTTCTTTAGAACACAATAGCTTAAAACAAAAGAATTGCAAACAAATACTGAACTCTGAAATCTAGTCAATGACATACACAAGGAAGTGTTCAGGGGTGAAATAAACTGATACTTGCAAGTTACTCTGAAATACATTAAAA
This sequence comes from Saccopteryx bilineata, assembly GCF_036850765.1. Taxonomy (NCBI): domain Eukaryota; kingdom Metazoa; phylum Chordata; class Mammalia; order Chiroptera; family Emballonuridae; genus Saccopteryx; species Saccopteryx bilineata. Next base: position 21,885,478 of record NC_089490.1, on the reverse strand, counting down.
GAAAATGGATCAATAGATGATGGATGGATGGATAGATTTGTGATAAAACAAATATAGTAAAATGTTAACAACTGTAGAACCTAGGTGGTAAGTGTAACAATGTTTGCTTTCCCATTTTTTCAACCTCTATGAATGTTCGAAATTTTCATAATAAAATGTTGGGGAGAAGGCAATAGTAATACATACACAAAAAGGATTACAGCTTTTATCAAATTCTCCAAATGATCATTAACAATGGGTTGACCTGGTCTTTTTTGTTTGTTTGTTTGTTTTTTTTGTTTTGGTATTTTTTCTGAAGCTGGAAACGGGGAGAGACAGTCAGACAGACTCCCGCATGCGCCCGACCGGGATCCACCTGGCACGCCCACCAGGGGCGTCGCTCTGCTGCAACCAGAGCCACTCTAGCGCCTGGGGCAGAGGCCAAGGAGCCATCCCCAGCGCCCGGGCCATCTTTGCTCCAATGGAGCCTTGGCTGCGGGAGGGGAAGAGAGAGACAGAGAGGAAGGAGGGGGTGGGGGTGGAGAAGCAAATGGGCGCTTCTCCTATGTGCCCTGGCCGGGAATCAAACCCGGGTCCCCCACACGCCAGGCCGATGCTCTACCACTGAGCCAACCGTCCAGGGCGACCTGGTCTTTTAAATCAGACAGAAAGTCTTTGGAAATAAGGTGTTAGCATCAGAAACTCTGCAAAAAGAAGGAAGCTCCATATAGTATTTAACCATTTCCAGGATATTTTATGTTATGTACTACTAGGAGTGAAGAAAAATCAGAAAGACAAGTTGATCACTTATTTCCATTCTCTGTTAATATTATGAAAGCAAACACGTTGTCCAAGTCCTCAGATTCAAGTTTATCCAAAACAGAAAACATCTATTAATTTACAATACCTGAACGGGGTAGAAAGAACTGTGTTTGGAGTCTGTACAACCTGCCGCTGAGGAGTCACACCTGAGAAGTCACTCTCGTGCAATGGTGTGTTAAGTCCACCTTTTAATGGGGTGTCCACGTTGGTCAGAGCCATGAGGTTCTGGGCTTCCTGATTAAGGAGAAAGTAAAGTATTTTAACAATTTAGACAGATGAGCAGAATGCTCTCATCTGGTCCTACTATAGAAATCTTACCAACAGGCAAAATTCTTACACCCTTTCTCAATGAAAACCCAGAGACAACCGGGCCATGGCAGAGTCAACACTTCCATTCCTCCTATCAAACTAACATTGTACCTCAGAAGTTTGAAGAACAAAGTTTTTATGTCAGGAAATGCTTTTGTGGTCTCATATGAAATTACCATTACCCAAAAGCTTCTCCTATATTACCTGTGCCAAACCTCTTTATAATGATAAACTAAAAATTCAAATTTCCCAGTGAGCTTAGGCTAAATGTCAGAACACCAAAACTATAATCCAGCTTCATCACTACTTGTATACCTAGTCTTCATCAGATGCTCTGAATCTCAGATTCTCATTCTGCGAAGTTAAGACACTACCAACTAACTGGCCTATCCACGTCCTAAGAAAACTCATGTGGGCAGGGTCCCTCCTGAAACCCTGCCCGACCTCAGTCCCTCCACTACAGCCCTGTGTTCATTACTACCACTGTACCTATAAGCCTCTTACTACTGAACTTAGAGTCTGTAAAAGACTTAATTTTAAAGATAGTCACACCATTATCTCTCATCTCACATGCTCTTGTTATAATCTTGACACTCCTTCCATCATGGACTGGAGGGTGGGGGAGGGGGGTCTATGTGGACTCTTCAATCTAGGTGGACTCATAATTAACAGAATGCAGCATTAAATGACACTGCTTGACTTGCAAGGCAAGGGTAGAAAAAAATGCAGCTTCCCACCACATTCACTAAAACACATACTGGAGCTCTGAGAGACCATGGGAGAAGTTCAACTGCTGATGCCACTATACCAGGAGAAAGCCCAAGCCACATGGAGTGGCCACACGCAAGTTTACTCCACATTCCCAGATGAGGATCCAACACACAGCCAGCATCAAATACCAAACACAGAAAGATGATTCCAGGCCTATCAATCAAGTCACGCTCATATGCTGAGTCATCCTAGCCGAGGCCCTAGACACCATGGAGCAGACACAGGCCATTCCTTCTGTGCCCTGTCTGAATTCCTCACCCACAGAAACCATGAGTACAGCAAAATGTTTTAAACCACTTAAGTTCTGGGGCAAAATAAAGTGGAGCAAGGCTTATTCCATTATTCACTATTCATGGAAAGAACCTTAAAATTTCACATTATCAACTTAGGTGTTCTTTTTGCTATTCCAAATAAAAAACATTTCTCCCCATCTATGTTCCCAAAAGGCTGGCCAGCTTTATCTCTCCAGGCAGAAGAATGAAAGCTACCTACTTCTTTGGGGAATCTAACACAAGAAAAAAAAATCTAGAAATACTGACATCAACTGTTCCCCACCCTAGCCAGTTGGCTCAGTGGATAGAGCATCGGCCAGGATTTTCACATCACCAGTTCAATTCCTGGTCAAGGCACACAAGAGAAACTACCATTTGTCCCTCTCCCCATCCCTCTCCTTCTTCTTTCCGTCTTTTCTTCCCACAGCCAGCGGCTCGACTGGTTCAAACGTCACCCCGCGTGCTAAGCACAGCTCATTGGTCTGAGTGTATCAGCCTCAGGGGCTAAAAATAGCTTGAGTGATTTGAGCATCAGCCTGGGTGGATGCCAGAAGAAATGGATATGGAATCTGTCTGTCTCTGCTGCTCTCAAATAAATAAATAAATAAATAAGAGTTCCCCAATCAAACATCCCAGCAAGTTCACCCTACAAGGAAGCCCAGAGTCAAGGAGCCCCAACCACCCCAGGAAACTTCTGATCGGCTTTAATTGCCCCATCCCTACCCTGGATATAGGCAGAGAACCAAAGAGCAAAAGATATTTAAGGAGGCATCTCATATGAAAGTTAGACAATAAGGCTAACAAAAGAAACTTAAAGACTATGCAGAGAGAAGAAAACCTATGAAAATAAACAAAACCATCAGTAACAGCCTCAGAGAAATAAGAGAAAATATTCATATATAAGAATGCAATGTTAAAATGTTGAACACGGCCCTGGCTGGTTAGCTCAGTTGGTTAAAAACATCACCCCAAAACAAGGTTGCAGGTTCGATCCCTGGTCAGGGCACACATGGGAAGCAACCAAAAAAACACACAACTGAGTGGAACAACAAATGCTTCTCTTCCCCCTGCCCTCTCTCTTCCTCTCTCTGTCTTTCTAATATTCAATAAAAAATTAAGCCCTGGCCAGATAGCTCAGTTGATTGGAGCGTCATCCCAGAGCACAAAGGTTGCCAGTTTTATTTCCCAGGTCAGGGCGCATACAAGAGCAGCTTGATGTTTCTGTCTCTCTCTCTCTCTCTCTCTCTCCCCCAGCCTCTCTTTAAAAAGTAATTAATTAAAAATAAATAAGTAAGAAAATCTGAAGTTCATGGAGACCAGATCAATGAAAGGGAGGAAATTTGTTTTTAATTTCAAAATAACTTCCCCGAACCGAAGGCCATGAGTCTCCAGAATGAAAAGATCCACAAAGAAAGTAGAACAATGGTTAAAAACAGACCCACACCAACAAAGAGGCTTGTAAAAAAGAGAGGCCCATCTAAACTCCCAGAGAAAGGAAAACACAGGTTCCCTATGAACAGCCTGAATGGCTCTCAAGGTCTCAACAGCAACAAGGGAGCGCTGCCTTCAAAACGGAAAAAAACCATTTCAATTTGGAATTCTAAATCCAGTTACACTATCAACCAAAAAAGAAGGTAGAAGACTAATGCAGGTATACAAGGTCTAAAAATTCTGTCGTCCGTAAACACTTTTGCAGAAAACTACCATCAGGTCCACTTCACTGACATGGGATGAACCCAGAAAGCCCAAGCCGTGGGAGCTGGGGAGGAGGGGATGGAGGACTTCGGGTGAGGTGAGAGGAAACCAGGAGGAGGGGCTGTCCACAAGACCTAAAACGTCATCAGTCCAGACTAGAACATTCAGAATGTCTAGGAAAGTCTTCCTCAAATAGATAAGAATACCTAAAATTTGCCCAGATGACAGGAGATTTACAGTTAACATCAAGTCTACAGATGAATTAGTGCTATGTAATCGGAAAATTTAACAACTGCATAAAACAAGTATTAACTCAAAGAAAAACAAAATACTGTGCAGTAAAGTAGGTATACGACACTTTGTGACTCAGCACTGAATACGGCTTACAGAGTCATACGGTCAACCATGAATGTGGAGCTAACCAAAATGATGACAGAACCATAATGGAAGAGGGGCTGAAAAGCGTGCGTCTGCGCATGTGTGATGGTGGGGGAGGATGTAAGGGAGTCCGATGTTCAAACTCGGGAATAAGAGCCTAAAACTGGAAAAATCAACGTGTACCGTATTTCCCCATGTAGAAGACGCACTGTTTTTGAAAAACTTGGGGTCTAAAAACTGGGTGTGTCTGCTAAAGGTTGTAGATTTTTTTACTTGCACTTCCTGCTTTTTCGCGCTTGTTTTTGCGCTCACTGTTGAAGACAGTGATCTCTGTCGTCAGACACAGATGAGGACAAGCTAATGGATGGGAGTTTTGACAGTGATGAGGAGTTGTATGAGTTTTATGATGAATAAAACTTGAGTTCTTATAATAACTTTATGTAATACAGTTTTTTTCAAATTTCGGGCCCCAAAATTAACATGCGTCTTATACATGGGAGCATCTTATTGGTTGTGAACAACGGAAACAAGTGTCTTAGCAATAAGGTGGTAAAGCAGAGAGTTGTCACTGGAGCCTCGAGAGAGCAAGTGAGAAGGGCCACAACTGTCCGCTCCCTGAAGCCAGGCAGGACTGCGTCCCTCCCGAAGCAAGACCCCGACATGGCATTTCTGACCATTAGAGAAAAGGAAATGAGGTGCCAGGGTAACAGAAACTCCACAGTGTCTGCTGGCTTGGCTCCTGCCTGGCCCGCAGACACCCTAAGCCCACGGAGCTGCAGGCCTCCGGCGCTGAGGAGAGGGGAGGCGGCAGCACTACGGCGCCGACACCAAGCCAAGGACAGAAAGGCAAGGAAGTTTTTCAAGTTGCTGACTACACACATGACTTCTTTCTAGAACTGCAGGCAACATGCCATTTTAAAATGCGGTGCTAAAGGCTAAGGAAGGTAGAAGGGCTGGCTTCCAAAAAAAAAAAAAAAAAGACTATGACTTAACAGGTAGAAACAAAACGGCCTAATAAACTGAATCTGCTAGTTTAGCATCCCTACTACAGAAATCTCTAAGATCCTTGCATTCAGGACTGAGTTTCAAACTGCTGACCCTCAAAGAAACAAAACCAACCGCCCAGTGTTCGGCTTCACAACCCTTTCAAGAACAATGAACAAAGAGAAAGGCTCTCGCACTCCACTCTGACAGCTCACCTGCAGGATTCTGTCCTGGGAAGCCGGTGTCCGCGGTGTCCTAAGCGCGATGCTGTTGTTGGTGACATTGTACTCAGACAACAGAGTGCTGGAAGCAGAGTTTGTTATGCCAGACTCCTCAGCAGTCTGACGTGCGATTTCACTCGCCTGGCCTACTTTCACAACTTCCTGCAGTTCTGCATCTGAAATCTAAAAAGATCGTCATCACAGTAAGCAGTATTTTAATCAGAGAAGAACACACCTTCCATACACCAGCAAGACCAACCGCTGAAGCTGTATGATGAGTACACAGGCTTCCCTGTGCTACTCACTCTATGTTTTTGGGTCTGAAAATTTCCATAACAGTTTTTTCAAGTCTTTCCTTTATAATGTCTGTGTGTAGCAGTGGGAAGGGGGGAATAATGGTAATTCCATGGTATCAAGCTGCAAAGTCTTATATGTATTTCCACACTGAGATCCTTTTAAACCATACAACATATTAATATACCAAAAACAAAATACTAGTGTTTGTACAAAACTATCATATGGGGAAATGACTGAAAAATAAAAAAAATATCACACAGAGAGTACACTCATCCACAAGGTCCCTAAGAAAATCAAAATGTGTTATCTTGGTAAGTTAACCAAAATAAATATCCTAAAGAGGACTAAGAAAAAAAGTTAAAAAAAAAATCTCAATTTGAGAAATATCACTACTAGGAACGGCAACATCAAACAATCTCAATTTGAGAACTGTCACTACTAGGAATGGCAACATCTGACAAATTATTTTGTGTGCGCCAAAGACTCCTGTGTTGATGCGGCCTGTGCACGCATCCAGAGGGCGCTCCTCCGGCCGCCGAAGTCCGTCCCTCTGCGGCATCAAACTCCTCTACAGCGCTGCAGTCCTCCAGACACAAGAGCTTATGAGGCTCCCCTCCTATGGCAAATATAAATTCCTTTTTCATCTGCAGTTTTTAAAGTAAAAAAAAAAAGCTTATTCAAAATTCCCATGTTTCTGTTCCTGACCATTTATAATTAAGTCAAAGGACTAAAGCTTGTAATAAGCTGAAGGATTGATTTTCTCTCTCTCCTCTCCATCTCCCACACTGATTTTTCACTGCTGTTGCCTCTAAAACATAAGCGTGGCACGACAAAATATTAACTAGAAGTAAGCAGCCTAAAGTCCACAAAACCAAATACCACTTTTATCCTGGTCTGGCCTGTGGCAGCACGGTGCATAAAGCATCAACCTGGAACACTGAGGTCGCTGGTTCAAAATTCCAGGCTTGCCCGGTCAGGGGACAAACAAGAAGCAACTATGAGTTGATGCTTTCCACTCCTCCCCTCTTTCTCTCCCTCTCTGAAAAAAATCAATAAGTATCTTTAAAAAAACAACAACAACAAAAAAAAACCTTTATCCTGGTCTGCCACAAAAAAACAGGCCTAGCGCCCTAACCTGCTCACAAATTGCTAAGAGCTGCCAATTACTTACTAAACCATCATATAAGCAGTTTCAGGCCTAGCATGATTTTACAAAGACATTTTGCTTATTTACTATGTTCTATCACAATGACTTATTTTTATGTGACTCACATATTACACCATGAATTTCTTAAGGGCACTGAGCACCTAGTAAAAACTTGGCACAAAAGCCCTCAAGTATTGCTGAGCAAATGATAAGTATTATGAGTCCACACAATGAAAGGAAAAAATGCTTTTATCCTATTACCTGAGGGGCCGGAAGTACCAGTTTGCTTCTCTTTTTAGTAAATTCAGAAACACCACTAGTTTGCAGAATAGCTGATGGTAAATCAGATTCTTTTTTCCTTTTCAAATGCTGCTTGTCTTTTTTTCTATCTCTTCCTTCTTTTTCACTGTCATGGACCAAGGAAGAGATTTTTAAGTTACATAAAGGCAACAACATTAAAAGTCATATAAATACTCATACATTTTGAACAAAATAATCTCATTTCTATGAAAATTACTAACAGACAAAAACTATATAAATTAAGTTGGTCTCTATACCAATATCTACCCACTATATTCAACAGGAATATGGACTTAAAATAACAAAAGAATTAACAAAACAGGATACACTAAATTATTAAATATGAAAACTATATAGTATGAAGATTATAATAAACTGAATGCTGCATATATAAAAAAAAAACAACCCATAAAATTATTCCTTCAGGCCCCAGCTGGCTAACTCAGTCCGTAAGAGCGTCATCCCAAACTGCCAAGGTTCAAGATCCCCGGGCAGGGCACACATGGGACGCAACCAGCAAATGCATAACCAGTGAAACAACAGATGAATGCTTTCCTCTCTCTCTCCCCCTTCCTGTGTCTCTCGAATTAAAAAAAAAATTTTTTCCTTTATCATATTATATTCACATAAAAATATGTGTACACATAGGAAAATGATGAAGTATATACCGAAAGGAAAGCAATTCATAGAGGCAACAAAATTAAAACATTGTGAATTTTAACATTTCCCTTTAAAACTGTAATTCAATTGTTCGTGATTTTTTAAATTCACAAAACATTTAAAAAAGGATATTTAAGTCCTGACAAATTACACCATAAAGTTGTTAGGTCTGACCCGGTGGTGGCACAGTGGATAGAGCATTGACCTGGGACACTAAGGGCCCAGGTTCAAAACCCGAGGTCGCCGGCTTGCGCGAGGACTCACCAGCTTGAGCATGGGATCATAGACACAACCCCATGGTCATTGGCTTGAGCCCAAGGTTGCAGGCTTGAGCGAAGGGTCACTAGCTCAGCTGTCTTTTAAAACTCCAGGAATACTTCCTCCCCTCTTTTGCATGTCATCCTCTTCCCCCATCTAGTTTACTCCTTCCAAATGATTAGTTTTCATCTTATACTTCTTTATTTGTAGAAGCTCTTATCTTTAGATTCTAAAGGAAGGTCCTAACTTAAGAAATAAATGCAATGGAATACATCCAAGAAAATTCTGTTTCACAGTGGCTAATATCTGTTATTCAGTAACAATTCATGCAATAGAAATGGAACATCAATCAGGAGGTGAAAAACTAAAAATCTTTGACAACCATAAATAGTTCTCCCCACAATTTTCTGACATAATTAAAGGAACGCTAAAAATCCCTTGAAATAGGCAAAATCCTCCGCATTCTAAGACATTTTATTAATATACCTACTTATCTTCATTAAGTGAAAAATTTTAAAATGCAAGGCAAAAAGAACCAGACCAGATTTTGACAGATTCCTTCAAGCTATTAGTAAAACAACTAACTGTTCAAAAATGTGCATAAATCTTAAGATTGTGACTCATTGAAAAGACAGTTCGCTAAGAGCCAAATGCTGACATTCAAGAGATACAAACAGCATTCTATGCGAAAAACAGGACGGCCAGGGTCACTGATTTTCTCACAAAGTGAACTCATTAAATAAATAAAAGCAAAGGGAGGCTATATTGTGCTAAATCAGGGGTAGTCAACCTTTTTATACCTACCGCCCACTTTTGTAGTAAAATTTTCTAACTGCCCACCGGTTCCACAGTGATGGTGATTTATAAAGTAGGGAAGTAACTTTACTCTAAAAAATTTATAAAGCAGAGTTACAACAAGTTAAAGCATATAATAATAATTACTTAACAAGTACTTTATATGGATTTTCGCTAAGGTAGGCAGAATTAATCTTTATAAAACAACTTATCATAGTTAAATCTATCTTTTTATTTATACTTTGGTTGCTCCACTATTGCCCACCATGAAAGCTGGAATGCCCACTAGTGGGCGGTAGGGACCAGGTTGACTACCACTGGGCTAAATAATAAACATCTGGTTCTGACAAGGATAACACTTGGCCCTCCATAAAATTCCTACTGCACCTTCCCATTTTCAAAATCAGAAAGGCACTTACGATCGTAACTCGCCATCAAGATCCTGTTGTCTTAACTTCCTGAAATCTGCATCAAGAGCCTGGTAGTTTTCCTCAGAAGTATCATAGAAACCAAGAGCAGGCTTTTTCTCAAATGGGATTTCAGCATTATAATCAACTCCTCTCTTTTTTTTTCTTTTCTTCTGAATTTCTATTCCAGCTGCTCGAAGTTCTCTTCTCTTTTGGAGGGCAGCAAGACGCCTGGAAAAAAAAGAACATAAGATCATCTTGAAAATCATTTCATGAGGAAAGTATGGATTAGCCAACAGAATTAAGACAACTGGTTATTTGAGGGGGGAAAATCCACCCCTCACACCAGTCACCAAAATAAAAATTCAGTTCCGAATTAAAGGGACGAGCGCAGGTGCATGCGCACACCCACACACAGACACAGAAGCGGAAAGAAAACCCAGAAGAACTGTGAGTAAGTATGTATCTTATCTTTGGATGGGCATGTACCAAATATAAATAAAGGGCAAAGGAAAAGAGCAATGGCTTTGAAATTTAACTTTTATATCTCTGTACCATTTTTAAAAAACCATAAAGCAAAATTAAAAGACAAATAATAGGAAAAAATATGTTACTAATATTAAGAATAGTTAGGCCCTGGACACTTGATTCAGTAACAGAGCATCAGCCTGGCATATGGATGTCTCAGGTTCAATTCCTGGTCAGGACACACAAGAGAAGCAACCATCTGCTTCTCCACCCCTCTCTCTCCTTCCTCCGTCCCTCTTCCCCTCCCGTAGCCAGTGACTCCGTTGGTTCAAGCAGTTCAAGCATCAGCCCCAGACGCTGAAAATAGCTCAGTTGGTTCAAGCACATCAACCTCAGGAGCTAAAAATAGCTTAATTTGAGCATCGGCCCCAGATAGGGGTTGCCAGGTGGATCCCAGTCAGGGCACATGTGGGAGTCTCTATCTCCCCTCCTGTCACTTAAATTAAAATAAAATAATAATATTGCAATAATAATAGGAATAGAAATAGTTAGACATAAAAAATCTATGCAAGCTTTTTTTTAAAAAAAAGCAGTTCACTAAGAAAAAAATGCAACTTGAACAATTTAAAAATCACAAATTAAATCACGTACCATTTCTGCATATTTAATTACTAGCAATTAGCTTTTTGTCCTGTTTCAAAGGCAAGGGTGCTAAAAAGTGGACCCTCTCCCACACTGGCAGTTGAGAAAATAAACTGATATAGCTTTCCCCAAAAAGAATTTGAAAATATACATTAAAACATTGAAGTTTTTCACATTTTCTTTTAACCTGGTAACTTCACTCCTCAGTCTTTAGCCTAAGGAAATAAGTAAGAACATGAACAAGGACTTGGCCCTCAAGCATTGTTTATAATACTGAATAACCAGATAATCTACCCAACAGTAAGAAATTAGTTAAATGAATTTATACATAGCTATAAGATAGGATATTATACAGCTATACATATAATCTTTAAAAAGCCTATAAATCTATTCCAACATAGAAAGATGCCCAAGGCACACAGCTATGCAAAAATGATTACAAAATATATGTGTACAGAGCAACAAGAATTACATGCATGTGTATGAATGACATATGCATGAGGAAATGTGAAGAGATCCACCAAAATATTAACAGTAATCATCACTGGAAGTAGGAATTTTTTTATTTGTACTTTCCTATGATGCCATAATTTTAATGATTTAATGAAGAGAAAGTTATTCACAATATTAATGGGGGGAAGAAAATCAATCCACAAAAATCAATTATAGGAGCAACTTCCAGCTAGAGAAGGTTCTGTAGACCTTAGCAAAACTGACAAATATTATTTTTTAAAATTATTTTTTAAATAATTTTTAAGTCTCTGAAAAGGATTCTAAGGGAATACAGCAAATGAAGAAGCATTTATTCAAGAAAACCTACTAAGGCCCTGGCCAGGTGGCTCAGTGGATAGAGCATCATCCTGGGGCACCAAGGTCGAGGGTTCAATCCCCAGTCAGGGCACATGTGAGAAGCAGTCAATGAGTGCACAACTAAGTGGAGCACGAGCTGATGCTTCTCTCTCTCTGCCCCCCCCCCACCCTTTCCTCTCTCTCTCTTTCAAATCAATGGAAAAATTTTTTTTTAAAAGAAAAAGAAAACTTACCAAAACTTGGCAAGAAAAGTGAGAATCTATGATATCTGAATCTAGACCCACTTCATGCAGCTCAAGGAGATGGAAACCCCACTCCACACTGCTAAGCCAGACACACAGGCATCCTGGGCCTCTGCTCTGGCCCCAGCAGGAGGGCTCTCATTCCAGGAGGAGCACGTCTCATCCTTCCTCCAGACGCGCACCGCCGAGGGTAGTTCGGTCCAGAGCGTCCATGTACTGGCTTCCTCCTTCTGGCCAAAGGCCGTCTTGAGCACATCACTGCTAAGAATACTAAAGGCCCAAAGCCTTTGCCCCAGGTTGTGGGATGAGGGTTCCATGCTGGGAGAGGCAGGCCGAGGAAAACAGGAGCCACTACACCCCCTCCCCAAGCACTCGGCTGCTAAAGTCAGGGTGTCACTCAGAGACAAGCCCATCTGAGTGCAGCAGCAAAACCAGACTCCAATCTCTCTCCAAGGAAACTAACTTCATCTGCAACACAGCATGAGCCTAAAGGTACTCTCAAAACCAGTGGAAGTTGTGGTGAAGCAAATGGGAAAAACTGTCACTGGAGATATATAAGCTAAGCTGCCGGCCCACTCGTTTGCGAGAAAGAAACATAGAAAGAGACAGGTGGGAGAGGCCCCTGGGGGGTCAGAACAATTATCAAACCCAGACCTCAGAAACTATCCCTTCAATTAAGCCCCAATTTGACTGGACAAGTCTATAGAGTAAATTATGCCTCAAAACACTGTTGAAAATAAAACAATCAGCTAACCAGTAATAGAGTTAGGTGTAGCCAGGAAAAAAGATGTCAAATAAAGTCCTGACAAAACCACATCATCTCACGTGGTAGCGCAGTGGACAGAGCACTGGCCCAGAACACTGAGGTCATCGGTTCAAAACCCCAGGTCGCAGGCTTGAGCACAGGGTCATCAACATGATCCTGAGGTCGTCAGGTTAAGCAAGGGGACACTGTCTTGGCTTGAGCCCAAGGATGCTGGTCTGATCCCCAGTCAAGGCAAGTATAAGAAGCAATCAATACATAACTAAGTGGAACAAGTTGATGCTTTTCTCTCTGTCTCTCTCTCTCAAAAAAAAAGGGCATACTTGAGAAATAAAAATTTTTTTAAAAAGCCATGTCATGTCATCCAAGGGTGACTATGAGCATACCCCAGACTGTGCCCCCATGAAGGATAATATCAGAGACTTCTCATTTCTGAGATGAGAGAAAGGGAAAACAGACTTCAGTAAATAATCCAGCCTCATTAAACAAGTAAACAAGCAAATAACAATACCAAGGAGGTGTGGAGGTGAACACCAGTACTCAGAATTACTATAATATATCATCTGAGTTCTAGTGCTCTCAACAAATAATTATGAGGCATGCAAAGAAACAAAAAACATAATCCATACATCAGGAAAAAAGCAGGCAACAGAAACTGCCTGAGAGCTACCAGATGTCATATTTAACAGACAGACTTCAAAGGAGCCATTAAAAACATGTTCAAAGACAAAGGAAACAATGATTAAAGAAGTAAAGAAAGGTATGATGACAACATTGCATCAACTACATATCAGTAAAAAGATAGACATGATTAAAAAGAACCAAATGGAAATTCCGGAGTTGAAAAGTATAAAGCTGAAATGAAATGAAACCTTCAGGAGAGGGGCTCAACAGTGGATTCAAACTGACAAAAGATTTAGCAAACTTGGAGACAGATGAATCAAGATTATGCAAACTGAAGAACAGAGATAAAGGAATGAAGAAATATGAACAGACCTCACAGATATAGGGAGCACCACTAAGTGCACCCGTATATGCACAAAAATAGAAGAGAGAAAAAAGGGAGCAAAGTAAAATATTTCAAGAAATAACTTACAAGGGAACCCCAATAAAATTAAAGGCTGACTTCCCTTCAAAACAGTATATACAGTGTGACTTAATCATATATAAATATTATTATGTGTGTACATCTATATTGAGAAAGGTTTGGAAGAACACATTTCAAAAGTCAAAGTAACTTCTTTCTTTAAATAAAGACTTCAAGTGCCCTGGCCAAATAGCTTGGCTGGTTAGAGCATTATCCTGAAGTGCAGAGGTTGCCAGTTCGATCCCTGGTCAGGGCACATACAGGAACAGCTCAATGTTTCTGTCTCTCCCTACCCCCACCTTCCTCTCTAAAATCAGTAAATAAAAATGTTTAATCCATTAAAAAAATAAAAAAGACTGCCTGACCAGGCGGTGGTTTAGTGGATAGGGCATTGGACTGGGACATAGAGGACCCAGGTTTGAAACCCCAAGGTCACAGCTTGAGCATGGGCTCATCCGGCTTGAGCATGGGGTTGCTGGCTTGAGCATGGAATCATAGGCATGACCTCATAGTCGCTGGCTTGAGCCCAAGGTCACTGGCTTGAGCAAGGGGTCACTCGGTCTGCTGTAGCCCCCCCCCGCCCCGGTCAAGGCACATATGAAAAAGCAATCAATGAACTAAGATGCCTCAATAAAGAATTGATGCTTCTCATCCCCCTCCCTTCCTATCTGTTTGGCCCTGTCTATCCCTCCATCTCTGTCTGTCTGTCTCTCTCTCTCTCTCTGTCAAAAAAAAAAACTTTAAGTGACATTAGAAAACCTTTGCAATATAATATTAAATGACCATAACCAAAATATATAGCATTGTACCAACTATGCCACAAAAAGAAAAAAGAAAATATTAAATGTACAGCTCACAAAAATTAGGGGATATTTTATCGCTTCATATGAAGTATAAAAAATGTATTATTTTTGTAATCAATAAAAAGCTTTTAAGTTATAAGACAGATTTGTAATTTAGCTTTTAAATAGCCTTGCACTACATTTTGCATACAGACCAATCAAGTCCAGCAATTTTCAACCAATGTGTCACAAAAAATTTTAAAACATAGAATACCTGTTTAGTCGGGGGCATGAACTTCTTTTCCCTTAGATTGTTAAATTAAAAAATGACAACAGCCTGACTGGTGGTAGCACACTGGACAGAGTGTCAACCTGGGATAAAGCCCCAGGTTAGAAACTACTAGGTTACCGGCATAATCCCATGGTCGCTGGTTACAGCCCAAAATTCAATGGCTTGAAGCCCAAGGTCACTGGCTTGAGCAAGGGGTCACTGGCTCAGCTTGAGCTCCCTGCCCCCTACAAGGCACATATGAGAAGCAATCAATGAACAACTAAAAAAATGTTAACTACTGCCTGACCAGGCGGTGGTGCAGTGGACAGAGCATCGGACTGGGATGCAGAAGGACCCAGGTTCGAGACCCCAAGGTCGCCAGCTTGAGCACAGGCTCATCTGGTTTGAGCAAAGCTCACCAGCTTGGAACCAAGGTCGCCGGCTCGAGCAAGGGGTTACTCGGTCTGCTGAAGGCCCGCGGTCAAGGCACATATGAGAAAGCAATCAATGTACAACTAAGATGTCGCAACAAAAAACTGATGATTGATGCTTCTCATCTCTCTCCGTTCCTGTCTGTCTGTCCCTATCTATCCCTCTCTCTGACTCTCTCTCCGTCTCTGTAAAAAAAAAAGTTAACTACGAGTTGATGCTTCTCATGTCTCCCTTCCTGTCTGTCTCTGTCTCTCTCTCTGGCTAAAAGAAAAAAAAAAAGACAACAGCCAACACAACAGCTGTCCAGTGTGAATGAATCAAAATTATACCTTTCTTCAGTCAGATCAGATCTGTGGTATGCCACAGAATATCAGTAATTAGTTTATGTGTGCCCTGAGATGAAAAAGGTTGCAAACTGCTGATCTAGTCTATTACAAGACTTACATACAACATACATTACAAGGGTGTGTAGCCCTGCCAAGAAAATCTGTAAGGTATAGGTAAATTTAAACCTGAAAAATTTTATTTAAGGCAAGCAATGTCAGCCATAGTTGGAGATTTTTCACATGAGATTGGCAAATCCTGAGCCCAATCCATATAGTTAAAAGGCTCAAAAAAAAATCCGGTTCCCTACCAACCATGGACAAAAATGGAAAAACGGTATTTTCAACCTTACATTACTTAACCCTAACAAGTATACAGAACAGAGAGGTGGCTGAGACTGGACAGAAACTTTAGCACCTCCTTTTGTTTGAGTTTCCTGTCCCAGCCCGTCACACCCCTTCCATCGTAAGTAATTACTCTGGAATAGTGGCCAGCCGTCTGTGCCAACAGCACCCTCAGGCATGAAAGAACCCTCCAGCCCAGGATCTGGCCCTTCAAAGCTGTTACCGGGCAACCATCAACACAATGGTTGTCATCAAGTCAGGAAGCACGTTGGGGACCACAAAAAGTAGCTGTGCAGGCTAGGGAGGTTATTACAATGCCTGCAATCCTAAAGCTAAAAAGCTCTTATACAGTTCAGGTTTCCCTCTATCCGTTCCTGGGCCATTAGGAATGGCGTCAGTCATGGCTTTATCCAAAAGGAAAAAGGGAGGGGAAAGTGGAGAAAACTTTGAACAGAGAGCAATACTTAAAGCACTCACTTTTTAAATAATTCCTGTGAACACCTAAAATTTGGTTGAAAGTTCATTAATTCCCTCTAGGTTCAGTCAAGTTTCCTGTTTTAAGCCAGTGTCTGCACAAAGCTAACCAAGGCGAGTAACTGGCAGTCATGCACAAGTCACACAGCCCTGTGTGTCCCAGCCCCCTGACTCCGAGCCGGCCCAACCAATGACGCACTGCCATGCTAACAGGAAGATCCAACACACTGAACACACAGCGGGGCATTACTTCTGCCTGTATCTCCCCCTCAAATTTTTTAATATGCATTTTTTTCTATATTCTAAAATGATTGGGGGGGCGGGGGTTAGGCATTTCCAAAGTAATAAAGAACATTACCAAAACTGGAATTCTAGTTATTATTCACCCAAAAGGGTTAGATAATCATGCAATTTTGTTGGGCTAAGGATGCACGGACTAATTGCTCAACTATGGATGGAAACAACCATACCTTGCTTCTTCCAACTGTTTCTCTCTTGCTTTCCTCTTGGCCTTCTTTCCCTGAGTATTCGCCAGGCGGGCTCTAGCTTCAGAAAGCATCTCAAGTTCATCTGCAAAAATAAAAAAAACTAAGTTCTTCTCCAACAGAAGGAAAGTATGTAAGTGACATACCCTAGTGCTTAAGATGAGAAAAACCATCTTCTATAAAATCAGAACAATTCCTATTTAACAGATATGTTGAGAAGAGCTAAGTATAACAAAACAGGAAGACATTTAGCAAGTATCCATTAAAACGTGACTATAAGTTTCATATCCTTCACCATCATCTACTAACTGGCAAAGCACAAATTACAAAATATTGCAAAACTATTTAATTATAAGTGAACTGATCATCCTCATTAGATATACCTTCCTTTCCTCAGAACTATTTTGTCCTCCAATACATTTCCCATAGCTCCAGAGAATATAATAATAAATGTCATTACTGATGCCTCAGACCAATTCCTATACAAGGCTATCCAATGGAGTCACAAGGGAACTTTTGAAAAACTCAGATTCTAGCCTTGGCAGGGTAACTCAGTTAGTTCGAGCATCGTCCCAATACAACAAGGTTGTGGGTTCGATCCCTGGTCAGGGTACATACAAGAATCAACCAAAGAGCCTGACTAGGGTACACACAATAATCAACCGATGAGCCTGACCAGGGTACACACAATAACCAACCGATGAGCCTGAAAAGGGTACACACAAGAATCAACCAATGAGGCTAAACCGGATACACACAAGAATCAACCAATGAGGCTAAACCGGATACACACAAGAATCAACCAATGAGGCTAAACCGGGTACACATAAGAATCAACCAATGAACCTCACCAGGGTACATACAAGAATCAACCGCCCTGGCAGGTTGGCTCAGCGGTAGAGCGTCAGCCTGGCGTGCAGGGGACCCGGGTTCGATTCCCGGCCAGGGCACATAGGAGAAGCGCCCATTTGCTTCTCCACCCCCCCTCCTTCCTCTGTCTCTCTCTTCCCCTTCTGCAGCCAAGGCTCCATTGGAGCAAAGATGGCCCGGGCGCTGGGAATGGCTCCTTGGCCTCTGCCCCAGGGGCTAGAGTGGGTCTGGTCACGGCAGAGCGACGCCCCGGAGGAGCAGAGCATCGCCCCCTGGTGGGCAGAGCATCACCCCTGGTGGGCGTGCCGGGTGGATCCCGGTCGGACGCATGCGGGAGTCTGTCTGACTGTCTCTCCCCGTTTCCAGCTTCAGAAAAATACAATAAATAAAAAATAAAAATTAAATTAAATTAAAAAAAAGAATCAACCAATGAGGCTGACCAGCGTACATACAAGAATCAACCAATGAGGCTGACCAGCGTACATACAAGAATCAACCAGCCCTGGACAGTTGGCTCAGCGGTAGAGCGTCGGCCTAGCGTGCGGAGGACCCAGGTTCGATTCCTGGCCAGGGCACATAGGAGAAGTGCCCATTTGCTTCTCCACCCCTCTGCCGCGCTTTCCTCTCTGTCTCTCTCTTCCCCTCCCGCAGCCAAGGCTCCATTGGAGCAAAGATGGCCCGGGCGCTGGGGATGGCTCTGTGGCCTCTGCCTCAGGCACTAGAGTGGCTCTGGTCACAACATGGTGACGCCCAGGATGGGCAGAGCATCGCCCCCTGTTGGGCAGAGCGTCGCCCCATGGTGGGCGTGCCGGGTGGATCCCGGTCAGGTGCATGCGGGAGTCTGTCTGACTGTCTCTCCCTGTTTCCAGCTTCAGAAAAATGAAAAAAAAAAAAAAAAAGAATCAACCAATGCTGCAGTGGACAGAATGACAACCTGGATGCTGAGGTCCCGGGTTCAAAACATCAAGTTTGCTGGCTTGAGCGTGCAAGCTCATCTGGCTTGAGTGCAGGCTCACCAGGTTGGGTGTGGGATCATCAAAATGACCCCATGGTCTCTGGCTTGAAGCCCAAGGTTGCTGGCTTGAGCAAGGGGTCTCTGGATCGGCTAGAGGCCCCCCCCATCAAGGCACACATGAGAAGCAATCAGTGAACAACTAAAGTGCCACCACTACGAGTTGATGTTTCTCATCTATCTTCCTGTCTCGCTCTAAAAAAAATTTTTTTTAACCAACCAATGAATGTATAAATAAGTGGAAAAACAAATCAAATCAATGTTTGTGTCTCTCTCAAATCAATAAATAAAATTTTTTTAAAAAAAACACCTCAGATTCCAGGATTGCCCCTCCATCCCCAAAATTATTGAGGATAATAAACTGAGGGGGATAAATTATTATCCCCCTCAGTTAACTCCAGGAGAAGTGCTGGTACTTGTATTTTTAAAAGTTTGCCATGTGGGCCTGACCAGGTGGTGGCGCAGTGGATAGAGCGTCGGACTGGGATGCAGAAGGACCCACGTTCGAGACCCCAGGTCGCCAGCTTGAGCGCGGGCTCATCTGGCTTGAGCAAAAAACTCACCAGCTTGGACCCAAGGTTGCTGGCTCCAGCAAGGGGTTGCTCGGTCTGCTGAAGGCCCGCGGTCAGGGCACGTATGAGAGAGCAATCAATGAACAACTAAGAAGTCCCAATGCGCAATGAAGAACTAATGATTGATGCTTCTCATCTCTCTCCATTCCTGTCTGTCTGTCCCTGTCTATCTCTGCCTCTGTAAAAATAAATAAATAAATAACTCTCTTAAAAAAAAAAAAAAAAAGTTCGCCATGTAACAACGATGCAGCCAGACTAGCCAATGTCTGCCTTTGGGAACCACTACAGTCAAACTTTTAAATTTTAGAAACTCAAACAAATATTTAATGAATGCTTTACAATAAACTTAGAAGGTAAGAAAGATATTATTCTCCATTTGGCAGGAAATGGAATCAAAACTCAAAGAGATTGCCTGACCAGGCAGTGGCGCAGTGGATAGAGCGTCAGACTGGAATGCGGAGGACCCAGGTTCGAGACTCCGAGCTCGCCAGCTTGAGCGCGGGCTCATCTGGCTTGAGCAAAGCTCACCAGCTTGGACCCAAGGTCTCTGGCTAGAGCAAGCAGTTTCTCGGTCTGCTGAAGGCCCGCGGTCAAGGCACATACGAGAAAGCAATCAATGAACAACTAAGGTGTCCCAACAAAAAACTAATGATTGATGCTTCTCATCTCTCTCCATTCCTGTCTGTCCCTGTCTATCCCTCTCTCTGACTCTCTCTCTGTCTCTGTAAAACAAAAAACAAACAGAAAACTCAAAGAGATTATATAACTTGCCTAATGTCAAATAGCTACTAATTGGCAGACATGCATCTAAAATCTAGTTCCTGATTCTTGATACAATGTCTCATGGAGTCACCCTAAATCGCCATCACAATCTTGGGGTGCTGCTTTTTCACAGATTAAATTACCAGCCTAAAGTCAAAGAAGTAATTAACAGGACTGGAGCCCAGTATCTTGACTTCTTGGCTTTCTTCACAGAATGAGAATAAGAATACAAGATCTCAAGAGCTTAGCCCTAGCCTCCACTAAATCTGTCCAGTAGTAGTACACTGCTTAACTTAGAAAATGGGCTAAAAAATCAGAAGATAAAGGGACACTGTTCAAAAAGGGCAACTACTCTATAATAAAAGACTCGATATGTTTAGAATGAGATTTGGAATAACAGGAAACTGACCTTGGATACTAAAAAGTCAGAGAAATTTAGAAAGGAATTAAGTTTTTCAACAAGCCTGAGAGAATAGGGTTACCAAAGAAATTTCTCACAAACATGTATTTACCCTCGTCCATATCAATTGGGTCAGGCCGTGCTGGTTTTGTTTCTGGATTTGGATCTATCTCTCCAGGTTTAAGTTTTCGTGGATCATCCGTTGTTTCCTCTTCATTGTCTCTTTGGGCTGCTTTATCCCTATAAAGGGTTCAGATGAATCAGTCATACTCTCACCCCATTTAGTCTCAGAAGCACCAGGTTGCCTAGTGCTGGCACGCTTTTCTTTCAGAAACCCAGTGGAACAGCACGGATGGACCTGGAGAGTACTATGCTAACAGAAATAAGCCAGCAGAGAAAACAAGTAGCAAATGATTTCATTTATATGAGGAATCTAATGAACAAAATAACATAGAAACAGATTCATAGATACAGAAAACTGATGGCTGTTAGAGGGGCAGGGGTAGGGGAACTGGGTAAAAAAAGTGAAGGGATTAAGTAAAAATAAAAACTTCACAGACACAGTGTGGTGATTACAGGAGGGAAAGGGGGGTGGGGGAGGCAGGAGCAGGAGCAGGAGCAATTAATGTGGTGGAAGGAGACTTGACCTGGGCTGGGGAACACACAGTACAATACACAAATGATGTACAATTGTGTCCCTGAAACATAATTTTATTAACCAATGTCAAACCAATAAATTCAAGAACAATAAAAAATATATATACCAAAGGATGGGCATAAACAAAATAAAACATTTCTACTATTGCTTCACCTGAAAGAGACAGTATTAATACTCCCTCTAATTTCAGTGAGTGTTTCCATTCACTGTAAAACAGGATCCAAGCAGTCCCTTAATCACACAAGCAGTACAGCCATACCAAAAAAAAAAAGATTATTAGCGAAGAAATAAAAGGTTCCAATAGTTAACTCTCAGTAGTGAGATTATGGGTGATTTTTATGTTTTATTATTTTTTCCCCAGGTTTTCTATAATGAACATGTATGGTTTAACAAAAATAATTTTGATCAGCCACATGAGGTTTGGAGTATACAATCCAGTAGCTTTAGCTCCTTTAGCTTTACTCCAATCTGTAACTAAATGTTTAAAGACAACAAATGCTAGAACTTTATCCAGATTCATTCAGATGATATACACGCATTTTACTACTGCTTTTGTAGATTCACTTACAGAAGAAATTCATAGTGCTCCAAGCACTGGGCAGCTGTTCTTCCAATGATTGGAGCAATGGTCCTCCACTGAGTTGGCATCAACTTGGCCAAGTGCAAGAGTTTTTCCTCTTCTTCTCTGGACCATTCTGTTTTCTTAATGCTTGGATCCAGCCACTCATACCTATTAAAAAGATACTTTTAATAATGTACTTTTCTACATTAATCAGTCACCTGGCACAAATGTCCTATTTTCACATTAGGTACACTGACTTCTAGTGCCTGAAAAATGGAAGGTTAACGCTCATCCTTCAATTACAAAAGATGTTTTTTTACAACAGAATAGTCACTGCTTTTCTTTGAAGTTTTTCAATTTAAGTGAAACTACTGTCATTATCTGCCTTTCCTAATCCCAACCCACCTTTCCCATTCAGTTTACCTAGCTGGATGAGAGGCTGACAAACAAGGTATAAGCCTTACCAAACATTAGGGCAGGGGCCTAGCTCCGCCAAGAGAAGCAGAAATCAGAACATCTTCAGTTTGAGGACTATCTTCCTTTTTGGGTTCCAACCTCTACATTATGATCTCTTCCCCTACTCAGCTGCCTAGGAAATTAGGTCACTTTTGTACAATTCAAAATACGATCCTAGTACCACATGGGTGAGGGCTGGGGCCAGATCACTCATGCCAAGAACACATGAAATAAGAAGTTTAATGTGTCTACCGCTTAGGACTTAAAAGGGGATATCCCAGGTGTAGAGATGGTTTATGTTATATTTTGGGGTAGCAAATATACTGCTCACAAAAATTAGGGGATATTTCAAAATGAATATGAAGCTATAAAATATTCCTTAATTTTTGTGAGCAGTGTGTATAATATTTCAACTGTATTATGAGGAAACTACTACTGTGAGCTAGCCTAGAAAATTAACCATTACTTATCATTCATTTCTTTGAGAAAGAGAATTCTAACCAACTTTTAAACTTTTGGAGCAGAATCCGTTTATAAGCTGAAGTCCATCTGTACCTACAAGCAGATTCATTTTACACTTCATAAAGCATTCTCAAACAAATTAACTCACTTGAGCCTGGTATCTCCATCAGTTAGGGCCAAGTATTACCATCCCCAGATGGGAAAAAACATGTGCAGGACGGAGAGGATAGGAAAATGACTTGCCTACGATCACATAGGAAGCAAGAGACAGCTAAGTCTTATATTTAAATTCCCATTTCCCACTGCATCCTTTCTGTTACATCACAACACCTGCTTTTGTTGGTAAGGTTCAAAACAACTGACATTTCATCATCATAATTAAGGTTGTTTTCTGTTTTCCATTCATTAACTGGTACATACCATCTGGCTTTGCACTGCTTTGCTGATTTTCTATGCAGCAGTGAGGCAATCCTAGACCACTGGTTTTTCCCATATTTCATTACCGCTGCTTTCAGAATTTCATCCTAAAAAATTGCCAAAGAAAAACAGTATATTCAATCACAAAACTCAAAGTGAGATATGACAAAATTTAAATAAATTCTGAGGTGTTGCTGGAGATAAAAAGAGACACACACACACCTCCTAGATCAGCAATTTTTAATTGGTGTGCCACAAGAATTTTTAAAACATGCAATACCTAACTATTTAGTCACAGGTACTGACCTCTTTTCCCTTTGATTGTCAAATAAATATATGATAACAGCTAACACAATAGCCATCCTGTGTAACTGAATCAAAATTATAAAAAAATCATAAAAAAATAATATATTTTTGGTGTGCCACAGAATTTTAGTAATTAGCTTCTGTGTGCCATGAGATGGAAAAGATTGAAAATCGCTATCCTTGATTTAAAAAAAAGTGAAAAAATCTTTTTTACTATCATAATAAACAGAAAGCTGAAATCAGCAAAAAGCAACAAATTAAGACCTCTCTTAGAAGGACATCCTACCCTCCCTTACACACAACCCCTGCACATACACACTCCCCAATAAATTGGGATGGATACAGCCCAATATAAGAAATCTTATTTGATAGAGACTAACAAAAAATATTCTCCAGTGTGTGGCTGTCATTCTCCTTAAAAGCTCATTCACTTAATCATTCATTCAAAAGACATTTCCTGAACACCTACCTTGCACCAGGTCTTCTGTACTTAGGGAAAAAGAATCCAATAGGACACATCAAGCCCTCAAGAAGCAAGTCAAGACTCTACTGATTCCATTATCAAATCCAGGGTTCCTGTCTCCAGTTTATAAAACAGTATTTTCTCTCCAGCCCCATAAACTCCACTCTGAGCCTAGAATCCACATCTAGATCTAACCTGAGAATTAAGTAGTTCTCTCCCACCTCCTTCCAGTCTCCCCCAGTCCCTAGATGCTATTTCACTAGGGCACCCATTCTGATATAGAATTTACTGATTCTGGGGTATCCCAGCAAGATATGCATGGACACCAGGCCACAGAGGAATGCACTTGGGCATTTTAAGACTTTCTCCACTCAAGCTATGCCTCATACATGAGCTACTCTAACCCACTCCACCTTCCCATCATCCGAGATTACAAGACTGCGGAGCTTTGGCCACTGCAGAGGAATCCTGCTGTTACTTGATTTTGTACACCTGTCTCTCCTCCAGAAGCCATCTCTCCTCCAATGTAAACTGCCTGATTCCCTCTGTGCAAAGTGTGAGGCAAGACTGTCACCAACTTTATTTGTAACTCTGCTACAGTGCTGCTACACTTACATACATCTTCAACTAAGTATATACAGGGGTGGGCAAAAGTAGGTTTACAGTTGCAATACAAAAACTAATAACAATTCAAGAATAAATTGTGTTTCACATACTCAAAACTGAATAACTTTTGCCTGCCCCTGTATCACAGTTATCTGTCCTACAGGATTTATTCCGCAAACATTTTGCTAAGCAACCTACTTCATGTCGGTTACTGTCCTTGGTTCTAGGGAGATCAAGATCTGGTCCTCTTGGGGTGCTGTCTGCTAAAGGAAAGAACTAGCAACTAGTACTTACTGAAACAATACTATGTGCCAGATTCTGTCCTAAATATATTGACTCATTTAATCCTGGGGAGGTGGGGAGGTATTATTATCATTCCCTAATATTAGAAAAACAAGGAAACTGAGGTTCTGAGAGGTTAAGAAACTTAACCAGCATCACACAAAATGATGTGATACATGCAAAAGGACAAAGCAAGCTATATAACAAATGAATGAAGGAGGAGCAATGGGAACACCGGGTGGAACTCATTTTTTACAGGAAAATGGGCAAAAATTCCAAAAAGAGTTCTGAATTGGGTTTTGAACGATGGCAGGAAAGATGCCAAACAGTAGGAGGCTATTTCAAGAAAATACAAGCTATATAAAGACACAGATCACAAAAACATATGATCTGCTCCAGAAACCGACAAATTCAGTGAACTCTACACAGACTGCACTAATATTTCTACTTTACTCCCTCACCCCACCCCCGCGTCCACTGGCTCGCCACTGGCATTATCCACTACATTTCTGGAAGCAAAAAGACGACTGTAATCAGTTTTTCCACCTGGATTCTATCCAGGCTGAGGAGTGACAGGAAGAGACAGGCCTTGGGATCTGTCGGCTGGACAGACAGGTTACGCCTTGATAATAGATAACCACAGACATGAGGGCATAAACGGGCTATTCAAACCTGGCCACCAAACTGCTTCCCCTCTGCACGGAAGTCAATAAAGAAACAAAGTTGTGGCCACAGCACTTCTTTATTTTTGAGTATCAAAAAAATGCACGGTGCCCGGGCTAAGGGGAAGGGGTGCCCCCAGAAGCCCAACTCCCGCTGATGTGCTATTTCCCCCTCCACACTCTGAGTTCCTCCAGGGCGGGGGAGGGGGCGCAACCTCTATTCAACCAAGGTTCACTGGGGGCCTAACAAGTGCCCGGCAGGCAGGCAGGTGATTAAATCACGGTCCCTATCCCAGAGGTGCTCAAATAACGCAGGATCTTGGGCACGAGGTAAAAGCGCAGAGGGTCTGCCCGGCGCCGCCCCGCGCGGTCCCCCACGCAGACCCCGCAGGGCATCCACCTCGCCTCCCGACCTCCGCGCGCGTGCGCACAAACTGCTAAGGGGGCGAAGGGCAGCTGACGGCGGGAAAGGGAGACTTACCTCGGTATTCCTCCACACGCCCCCCTTAATCATAATTCGAGGCATCTTGGTGGCGGAGTGTCTCGGCAAGCGGCCGAGAGGAGCTTCAGAGAAGTAGGAACGGCCCTGCGGCCTCGGGACTCAAAACCGCCACTTCCCCCAGGCGCGACCTTCTGCTATGTAAAGATCTGCGCAGTCGCAAGGAGGTGGGCGGGGAGAGCGGGGTAGCAAGTATCGCGAGAACTCGGTAGCTGAAAAGAAAGTAAGTGCCTCGCTGTTAAAGCTGTAGTCTAAGACTGGTAGGAAACCCTTTAAGCACCCTGGCTAAAGCGCAGTAGGGTGCGCGCATGTCCACAACAGGTTAGAGAACAGGGCCGTCGCGAGATATACGCCGTGGCTCTTAGCAAGAACGCAGAGGTGGTATTGGTTGTGACGTCACCCGGTGGCTAAGAGTGGCACCGTCACGCGCGTGGAGTTTCAGCCCAGTTGGTTTGAAAAGAGATTTGTTAGTTATTAATTTAGCACTTTATCAAGCATTTAACTAATAGGAATTTGTGCACAGAATACTCAAGAAAAGACTACAGCTTATTTCTACATTTCCTAACCTGTAGAGATGACAGTACCAACCTCATAAGGTTGCCTAAGGATTAAATATCATAAACCTAGCATAGTGTCTTATACCTAATTATTGTTAAATAAAAGTTATTGCAAGAAGGGCAACGCCAGGTCGTCTTAGAAACCCTATATACGATATGTCGATATGTGACCTTTACCTTCTGCCCCTGCACCCCCAATAGCCACTCAGCTACTATGGTTACAGTCTGTCTTTCTCTCTCTCTTTCTCTCTCTCTCTCTCTCTCTCTCTCTCTCTCTCTCACACACACACACACACACACACACACACACACACCTCGGTGCTCTGGCCATGTGACTGATTTGATCAAAGATGAGCCAGTTAGGTCTCCTCCCTAGGAATTTTGACACGAACCTGGAAGAGGCCAGTCTCTCTGCTGCCCTATGAATCTCTGATAGGTGATGCCCAGGAGTTGTCTGCCACGATGTTTTGTACATGTGTAGACTAAGAAGGGAAGAAAGCAGGCCCCAAATGCATTGAGAGGGACAGAAAAAAGAGTACAGATAGCCAGGCGTAGGTCCTGACTGGGTGGGAGTCCCTGGGTCCAGTATGTTCCTCAGTCCTAGGTGCATTCTTGTTCTTGAATTCTAATGATTAGTTCCTCTTTGGCATTAGCCAGTCATAGTTGAGTTTCTATTATTTTAAGAAAGATTCCTAACAAATCCAATTCTCTCTCAAGAGCCATTTCAGATCTAACATTCCAAGAGCCCATAATGATGGCTTCTCCATCTCACACAGGACCACCTCCACAACGTAAGTCATCTTTGTATCAGCTAGTAAAGATGCCCCTTCTTCAAAGCAGAATTTATTGACATCTGCTTGGAAATTGTCACAACATATTGTTTTCAGAACAGAACACTCTTTTTACAAGAAAATTAGAAATACCACGTTTACAATGTGCATTGTATTCCCTAGGAACATACATTATACAGCCTAACCATCCAGACAGAGCAGCCCTGTCAAATGTCCCCCAAGGCACCTCTGAAGGTGCAGACTGTATATTCCATTTCAGGATTCAGAAAATGCAATATCATACCAGTTCTAGGATGTCCAAAACCGGAGCCCATAACCATTAACACCAGAAGCTGTCCTCCAGCATGGCTTAGATTAGCCAGTCTACTCCACCATACCACCCCAGCCTCACCAATCAGAACTTGGAGCTCCCAAAAGGAGGCCATCTCCACCCAAAGGGCTGCCAACGACCTCCCTGAAGGCAGCCATAGTGAATAGTCAACCAAGAGGCAACCAAATGGTACCATCAGTCACTGTGAACCTTTAGGAAAGTGAGTGGTCATTTCTAAAGAGAGGCTTAATGAGAGGAATTATGGGCTCTTGGAATGTTAGATCTGAAATGGCTCTTGAGAGAGAATTGGATTTGTTAGGAATCTTTCTTAAAATAATAGAAACTCAACTATGACTGGCTAATGCCAAAGAGGAACTAATCATTAGAATTCAAGAACAAGAATGCACCTAGGACTGAGGAACATACTGGACCCAGGGACTCCCACCCAGTCAGGACCTACGCCCCCATGTCTTCCTCACTCACCCAAATATGTTCTACAGAACACCGGGACACTCCATTAAAAATAAACAAGTTTTTTCATGATTACTTGAACATTTAAAAAACACAATGCTCTGTCAGCTCCCTTTTACAGTCACCAAAATCAAAACCTTACAACAAGATGCTGTAAGATGAAGAAATCGTGTCTCTTTGTTGTGGGTTGAATTGTGTCCCCCAAACAGATACATTCAAAGTCCTATTCCTTGGTACCTATAAATAGAACTTTATTTGGAGATAAGATGTAATCAAATTAAGAGGAGGTCATACTGGAGTAGGATGAGCCCTAATCCAATGACTGGTGTTCTTACAAGGAGAGGAGAAGGAACACAGACACACAGGGGGAACAGTATGTGACGAAGGAGAGGTTGAAGATGGATCTACAAACCAAAGGAATCCCAGGGATTTCCAGCAACACCAGAAGCTAAGAAAGAGGTATGGAATACATTCCAAGAAGGAACCAGCCTTGCTGACACCTTAATTCCAGACTTCCAGTCTCAAAGCTGTAAGAGAATAAATTTCTCCTGTTTTAAGCCACACAGTTTGTGACACTTTGTTATGTCAGCCCTAGGAAACGAATACACTCCCTTGTAAATACAGCATTTCCAAACTAATTTGACCCCGGAAACCTTTTTCCTTAAATCTATTGATATACAGGGAACACAATTTGAGGGGAAAGAGGTTGGGAGATCCATCCAGTTTACAAGGGGATAGATTACAAGAGATATAAGCAGGGAGGTTGTAGGTTGCACCCTTCATCCCTTTTGGGGGAGCAGATTCTAATGAACTAACTTTGTTTAGCCAAGAAAACAATCAAAATTCTAGTTTCTCTTTCATCCAGGATTTTTTCATTAAGAAACTGCTGAGGAAAGAGCTAAACCAGGGGTCAGGAACCTATGGCTCACGAGCCAGATGTGGCTCTTTTGATGGCTGCATCTGGCTTGCAGACAAATCTTTAATTAAAAAAATAATAACATTAAAAATATAAAACATTCTCATGTATTACAATCCATTCATTTTCTACCGCTCATGTTCATGGTTGCGGGTGGCTGGAGCCAATCACAGCTGTCCTCCGGACAATACCAAATATTTATTGGATAATGCATAATGTACACGGGTCGTTGTATGGCTCTCACGGAATTACATTTTAAAATATGTGGTGTTCATGGCTCTCTCAGCCAAAAAGGTTTCCGAACCCTGAGCTAAACTAATGGTCAAAGCCTGTGACAGCAAGGCATGGCAAGGGGCTGGGGTTAGCTACCCTCATAATTTTCATCTGCCCAAAAATAAAAAGGTGGACTTTAAGTAGAAACAATGAGCTGCTTTGCAAATACCATTTCATCCCATCTACCAGATTGCCACCCCTCAGCCCTTCCCTCCCATTTAGAAACTCCTCAGCTAGTACTAGGAGAAATTAATGTCTGGGTGTCAAGTTATTACAAAATGGAATCTCATGCACCCTAAATGCTGGTAATTCCTACCGTGTTGCTAACCATGGTTAATCATGTTAATGGGTTTGAGGTTCATCTACCGAGACTTCCTGTGGGGGGTCCAGTTATAGTTTGTAATTTTTTTCTCAGAAGCTCCTTTTCCTGGATGTAGTCCCCTGTGCCCCAAGGTAGGGAAGTGTTCCCAAAGAGAATTTGCTTTTTCTCAGAATTTGATTTCCCCCCCAGAGGTTCAGGAGTCTTTTTGAGCTCATTTCTCGGTTTGGGATTGATAGTCCAGTCAGGTAATTGACATCTCAACCCGGCATCCACGTGGCACAGGCTTGGGATTGACATTTCTCACAAGAGACTTTTCCACATGCGTATAGAAGACCCCAGACTCAGATGCCCAACTACCTGCTGGACAGGTTCACTTGTGTGTGTCACAGGTTCCTCAATTTCAACTTTCCAAAACTGAGCTCCCCCCAGAAAACCTACACTTCCCCGCAGCACACCCTCTCCCAGTGACTAGCCAAGGCTGCCATGTACAGTAGTGTAAGCAGGTCACTGCACGAAGGACAAATGGGGTGGAAATCTAGCTGGCACACTGCTCTCCAAGTGGTACGTCCATGGGACTGTGTCCACAGAGAGGGCATCTTTCTCTTAGGTGTATGAAGATACCACATGGGCTATGCCCTGGCAATAGCACCATCAAGCTTGTAGCTACTTCTCCTTCTCTCTCACCTTCCCCCACCCACATCCAAGCCATCCCAGAGTCTTGCCACTTGAACTTATTAGTTGGCCATCAAATCCTTCTCCTTTGTGCCACCTCTCCTATAAATTACCAGATTTAGCCAATAAAAATACAGAACTCCCAGTTAAATTTGAGCTTCAGATAAACTAATGATTTTTAGTATAATTATGCCTCATGCATCCATTCTGTCCTCCCTTTCTAAGAGAACCCCAGTGTTTACTCCAGCCCACACTGCACCCAACCAAAAGAACACATTTCTAGCCAGATGATCAAACCCATGCTCACACTATCACCACTGAAAGCTGCCCCCACAGCCTCTCCATATGTGTGGCAGATACATTTCCTTCGAAAACAAGTCATCAGCATATGGGGTTGCTTGTTTGATATGAGGGCTGGGTCCCTCCATGCACAAGAAATGTTTGCCATGGATGTGTTTCTTACAAGGTCCAAGTGTTGGCTCCTCACGTAGTAGCCCCCCACCCTCTAGGGTGGGCTCCAGCTATGACCCCTCCTGGAGTTTCCCAACATTGAGACGATGCCAGGCACCTCAAAGAGACTCCCACATGCTTTCCCAGAGCCCCCTGGGAACTTCACCATCCCACACCTGGCACATTGCCATGGTATCACTTGCGCCTAGCTTTCCAGCCAGGAAAGAAAGCCTCTCTCGGCATAGCCTGGACCTCTCTTGAAGAGAACCAACACTAAAATACTTGTGTTAAAGTCAATAAACCAGGCATTTACCTACCGAACTGTTTTTATTACTTTTGATTTCAGAGTGAGAGGAAAGGAGGAGTAGAAAGAGAGAGAGGCCTGACCTATGGTGGCGCAGAGGGATAAAGCGTCGACCTGGAACACTGAGGTTGCCGGTTCAAAACCTTGGGCTTGCCTGGTCAAGGCACATATGGGAGTTGATGCTTCCTGCTCCTCCCCCTTCTTTCTCTCTCTCTCTCTCTCTCTCTCTCTCTCTCTCTGAAAATCAATATATATATATATAAAGAAAAATGAAAGTTTAAAAAAAGAGAGAGAGAGAGAGACAGGACCATAGACTTCTTCCTGTGTGTGCCCTGACCGGGGCTCCAACCAGCAACCTCTGTGCTTTGGGATGACGCTCTAACCAACTGAGCTATCCAGCCAGGGCAACCTACCTAACTTTAGAGACCCAAATGCTTAAGAGCAAAAAGAAATAATCTAACCAAACTGAATACCTCAAACTAGAAATGTAGACAATGAAATCATACAAAATATTCCCAAATCATCTGTGGAATTTTAAAAGTTTAATACCCTAATATATAAATCCTTTGATAACTTAGAGTGCAGAGACAGTGGAAACAATCTTGGAACTATCTTCATTTAGCTTATTTGGTCCTTAGTGCCATTAGATCCGTAACAATTTTCCATCCGGACGACATACGGCTTTTAGTTTTCCCAGGATCTGAAATTAGAATACGATATGTGCGAGGTAAGTCAGTACTTCACTGAATTTACTTCTCAATGTCATATATGCGTTGTTTTTATTAAACCTGCAAACTTCAGTTATTGAAAGAAGTACAGACACGCGCGCGCGCGCACACACACACACACACACACACCTGTGTACACACATTTTTATTTACTAAAGACCCTACAGTGAGATGCCTGACCAAGTGGTGATGCAGTGGATAGAGCGTTGGACTGGGACGCAGAGGACCCAGATTCAAACCCTGAGGTCGCTGGCTTGAGCACAGGCTCATCCAGCTTGTGCATGGGGTCACTGGCTTGAGTGTGGGATCATAGACATGACCCTATGGTCACTGGCTTGAGCCCAAAGGTCACTGCCTTGAAACCCAAGGGCACTGGCGTAAGCCTATGTTTGCTGGCTTGATCTGAGTCCCCCTCCCCAGTCAAGGCACATATGAGAAGCAATCAGTGAACAACTAAAGTGCTGCAACTATAAGTTGACACTTCTCATCTCTCTCCCTTCCTCTCTCTCCCTCTCTCTCTCTCTCTCTCTTTCTCGCACTAAAAAAAAAAAAAAAAAAAAAACACGACATAATGTAGACTGTATAGTGAGGGAATTATATCAATGTTAAATTCTATGAATTTGATATTTGTATAGTGATTGTTGGAGAATATACTTGACCCTAGGAGATACATATTGAAGTACATAGAAGTAAAGGGTTATGATGTCTGCCATTCACTCTCGAATAAATCAGCAAAATAACAATAGCAATAATATGAGAGAGAGCACACAAATTTGGACAGTTGCTAACAATCATAGAATCTAGGTGAAGGATACGCACATATTTGTTCATTGTACAACTCTCACAATATTTCTGTTTATTTGAAAGTGTTCAAAATATAAAGTTTAAAAAAGCAGCCTGACCAGGTGGTGGTGCAGTGGATAGAGCATCGGACTGGGACATGGAGGACCCGGGTTCGAGAACCCGAGGTCGCCAGCTTGAACGCGGGCTCATCTGGTTTGAGCAAGGCTCACCAGCTTGAGCCCAAGGTCGCTGGCTCAAGCAAGGGGTCACTCGGTCTGCTGTAGCCCCCCTCTGCCCCCGTCAAGACACACATATGAGAAATCAATCAATGGACAACTAAGGAACCGCAACGAAGAATTGATGTTTCTCATCTCTCTCCCTTCCTGTCTGTCTGTCCCTATCTGTCTCTCTCTCTGACTCTGTCTCTGCCACAAAAATAAATAAATAAAGCAAAGCCCAGTGTTTCCTTCTCAAAGTCAAACATTTGATTGAGAACAGTCACACCAGCAGATGCAATGGACTCGAAGAGGCTCCCCACAGTGCTCGGTGCATGCTCTGTGGGCTTGTTTCTGCTCAGGATTGTCTTGGGTACCCAAAATACCTGCAGGTTGAGGCACTGAGTTCAAGGTGGTATTTCATTAAAAGAGTCAACCCAGGAAGTGTGGCCATGGCATCTGCCCCAAGGCCCTCCACCTGGGTGGGGTAAAGACACCATCCACTCTGGGAAAGGCTCTGCCTTTTCTCTTCTCCGTGAAGAAGCCCTCAGAACCCTGCGTTCCTGGGCTCGCCTCCAGCTTTTACGCTATTCTTTGAAGGTGCTTACACCCACCAGCAGAGGATACACGGCGCATCAAAGGGATCGCTGGGCGCCAGTTATCAAGCTCCTTGACTTCTCTTATCTCATTCTTCAGCTTGTTGGCCTTCTCCTTTACCCAGAAAGGCAAGCTGTCAGAAGAAAACAACACCCAGAGCTTGTGTTTGTCCGATGCAAAATTTATAAACATGGTCAGTAAGAAGGCCTCAAATTTAGAAGATCAGTGTCAGAATAAGACACCGTGTTAATTGTTCACCATTTGTCCTTGACCCAAACGAAGATATTTTTTTCTGCCCTTCTCTGTCCAGGAAGTTGACCCTTGCAGCTGTCATCAACTTGACTCCTCCCTGCCCCACCTGGGCTTGGCCAATGAGAGGCATCAACAGATCAGAAGGTGAGAAGAGAGAGGTTGGGAAATATCTTACCTAGCTCTGCCCTGTCTCCAGAGAAGCCCCAGTTCTGGCAGTGGTGGCATGCTCCACTGCCGCGAGTCCTTCCCAAGAGCCCTCTCCACCGCCCACTGCTCTGTGAACCATGATCCCTCCTCTGGCTGCTCAGACCTCGTAGTAAGAGCTTCCCGCTGTTGGGAGCCCCTGGGTGCTTCACCCTCCCGTGTGAGTTCTCTCAACCTGCTCACACATCTGTACACAGTTCCTACACTGAACTGCTTTCAAAATCCCAGGGAAGTGTGCCTTCTGTTTTCTGCTGGGACCTCAGCTAATGCAGACACCCAGGGCCCTCCCAGGGCCGTTGCGATTTGAAATGGTATATGCCGGGCTGCGCCCTGTGTGTCCCAAGAGGTATCATCAGGCAGTGAGACTCCTGAGATGAGCTGAAGCAGGAAGATGAAGGACGTTCTTTACTTGAGTAAATAAATAAAGTTTAGAGTGGAGCTAAGCAAAATCAAAAAGTGGGAAGCATGATATTTCATTGAAATACAGGAATACTCCAATGGTTTCTCTCTGCCTTTTCAAACTCTAATCATATTCCCTGGCTGCACTTACTGAAGCATGTGTCTTTCTTTGCCAACAAACTCTCAAGTTTTGGAAGCCAGGGACTCCTGTCTTTTTGCTCCACATAACGCCCCCACATAGCGCATCCCTAGCACACCACACGGCATCTGGTAGCCTGTCAATCATATCTTGTGAGCAGCCCAGCTGTCAGACTCTACAGACACTTGTCTCCAACTGTCTCACCAAAAACTGTCCATACAAACTGCCCTGCCCACCTGCTGGGATTCAAAACGTCCCTATGTGTTGGATGTCTATGAGTTTCTCCATAGGAAAAAATAATAAATAATTGATATTTTCATAGAGAAAGAATAATAAAAAACACGACGAGAGAACTCACTTGGGAACTTGTGGAAGAGGCTCAAGTGGAATAAATGTATCAAATGCCTTTTCATAAGGCACTCTGAAAACAGAAAAGGTGATCATAAAATTAGTTTGCTCCTACAGCGAAGAGATCAGTATGTCATTGTGGTCAATAAAATGTCCTATTTTATCTTCTTTTTTTTTTTTTGTATTTTTCTGAAGCGAGAAGCAGGGAGGCAGACAGACAGACTCCCACATGCGCCCAACTGGGATCCACCTGGCATGTCCACCAGGGAGCGATGCTTTGCCCATCTGGGCCGTTGCTCCATTGCAAGTAGTGTTATTCTAGTGCCTGAGGCGGAGGCCAGGGAGCCATCCTCAGCATCCAGGCCAACTTTGCTCCAATGGAGCCTTGGCTGCAGGAGGGGAAGAGAGAGATAGAGAGAAAGGAGAGGGGGAGGGGTGGAGAAGCAGATGGGCGCTTCTCCTGTGTGCCCTGTCCGGGAATCGAACCCAGGATTTTCACACGCCAAGCCGACGCTCTACCGCTGAGACAACTGGGAAGGGCTTATTTTCTCATTTTAATTGTTACATATGGGCTTCAAATATGTAAGGGCCATAATTTTTATTAGTTTTATCATTTTTAGTGAACATCATTAGATCAAACATAGATAATTTTTAATGTGATATGCCATCATTTTTCTTTTAATTTAATGGTCCTCCCTTTCTCCTCATTCACTTTGGTCTAAGTTTAGTTCCCCGTGTAAGTGAACTCAAATAGTAGTCACTAATCAACAACCTGATTCACTATGAAACCTGAAAAGTCTTCAGATGTGTGGTAATAACAATAGGAATACAATTAACAACCACTTTTTGTAGTAAAGGTCCTGTGTATAATTTTAATTATATGTATGCCTACATTAACAAACTAAATACGGACATTTTTAGAAATTTTCACCCACCATGTTTTATTGAGATCTACGCCTTGTAAAATATAATTTCTTTAGAGTAGAGAAAGATATGATTCCTTTATTTTTTAATGTTTTCTTTTTTTATTTTTTATTGAATGTATTGGAGTGACATTGGTTAATAAAATTATGTAGGTTTCAGGTGTACAATTCTATGCTACATCATCTGTATATTGTATTGTGTGCTCACCACCCCAGATAGAATTTCTTTAAATTTAACTAAGTAACCCTAGTATTAGTGTATACTTACATTGAAAAATTCACTGGTGAGAGCGTTGATCCTACTTTGTGGAAACCTTTACTCTGTTCTGGGTACATATATGGGTTATCTCCTGGAGTTAATTTTGGGATTCCATTCCTGGTATCAATATCTGTGAAAGATGTATTAAAAAGTCATAAAACTGGCTAAAGATGATCCACAGATTTGCTTTAAGCACTGAGATGACAATGGAAATAAGATAATTTAGTGCTTTATTATGAGATGCATATAGGTATCTTAAACTTCTGTTTATAATTGAGGAGAAGAAGATAAAAGTGTGAACTTGTGTTTAGGACATTTTCTAAAAGGTATTGTTATGACTTTCTCACCCTGGGAAAGAAGAATAGCTGAGGTTTGGGTTAAAATGAATGATGACTCATAGGTCATCATATTATACCTAATCTAATAGCTTAAACAAACATATTGTTTCAGAAGTGCTGTTTGGGAGAGATTTTCTCTTAAAAGTAACATCTTCTATTTGGACACAAGTCATTGGTTCTTTTTCTACTTGCTGACATTATCTTGTGAAATCTACTAGATTTCTAAGTGTTGTCCTCAGACCACCTGTATCGTAATCAATTGGAGTTAAAAATTTTGGTTTTTGCCAAGCATTGTTCAAATATTCAAGGGTTGCAAGTTTGATCCCCAGTCAGGGAACATACAGGAACAGATTGATGTTTCTTTCTCTCTCTCTCTCTCTCTCCCTTCCTCCCTCCTAAAATCAATGAATGAAATTTTTTAAATTCTGGTATCAACAATGAGCAAGAACTCTCACTTAAATCTCTTCATCCCTGAGCATTAGTACGCTTTGAATCCCTGAGTCCTATAAAGCTCTAGGAGGAGTTGTCGTGGGGCTTTGCCTCTCTGAATGGCTCTCAGAAGGAAATCGGCCAATGAGAGTCCTTCTCCTTCTGCTTCAAGGACTGGGGCAGTGCAGCAGCAGAAAGTGGGCTTCCCAGTGAAGAGGAGCTAGGAGAAAGAGCACACATTGCTTATTCAGCTGATACTAGGACATTCAACTAGCTCCTTCGGGCACCCCGGGAACAAATAACGAACAAGTAATCACTTGAGCTTGGAAGGAGACAGCTGGTACAAGATAGTCATTTAAACCCACACATCTGACACCAGATGCACCTCCTAAGGGAACAAACCTTAACTGCAAGACTACACAGCCTTGGGATCATGTTACCAGGCTAAAGGGGTCTGTTTGCCCTTGTGCATCAAAGCCCAGGAAGACACGAACAGGAGTTTGCAGCCAAGAAAGTAAGGATTTATTAAGGAGATGGCACCATGCCCAGAGTCACAAGTGAGCTAATGCTCAAAGACCTGGCTCCCCAATGGCTTCCAGGGGAAGGGTTATATAGGGAAAAAAGCATGAATCATGACTAAAGGAGTTAGGGTCGTGGTCTCTACTGATCAGTTGTTGCTAGAGCAGGGGGTAATCGATCATTGTATCTGGTCCTGATGTCAGCCATGGAGTTGTTCTTTCTGAATTTGCAAGGATTTGCTCACTGGGTGGGATCACTCATCTTTTCTGGGTACAGAGCTAAACCACAGCTGAGGCCAAGATGTCATCTTTCATTTGACTGAAAACTCTGTCTTTGGAGTCAACAGATCCAGGACCTTGTCCCTAAGACTACTAGATGCTGACCAGAGCCTCATTGTCCTAAGGGCAGAATGATTAATTAAGCAAAGGAGAGGGAGGTGGGGGAGTCAGGATGCTGGGTGAGGCCAGTTTGAGTTAGAGGGAAAAAAATCAACAGAAAAGCCAGGAAAGGGTTTTGATAAGCTGTTCCCTACCGACCCAACGCCTCTAGCTGACTCAGAGACGCCACCTCACAGGAGTGAAAGGACTGGAGGGTTTAATTGTTTTACCATTTTCTTTTAAAACCCTTTTCAATTGCTAAGACTCTTCATCTAAGCTTTTCATTAACTCTTTTATTTTCTTAGTGAGAGAGACAGAGACAGAGAGAGAGACAGACAGACAGGAATGGGGAGAGATGAAAAGCATCAATTCTCCACTGCAGCACCTTAGTTGTTCATTGACTGCTTTCTCATATGTGCCTTGACCAGGGAGTTAGAGCTGAGCCAGTGACCCCCTTGCTCAAGCTAGCAACCTTGGGCTTCAAGGCAGTGACCTCTGGGCTCAAGCCAGCAACCATGGGGTCATGTCTATGATCCCATGCTCAAGCCAGTGACCCCGCACTCAAACTGGTAAGCCTTATGGTCAAGCTGGAAGAGCCCATGCTCAAGCTGGCGACCTCAGGGTTTCTAACCTGGGTCCTCTGCATCCCAGGCCAAAGCTCTATCCACTGCACCACTACCTGGTCAGGCCCAACCCCCAAAATTTTGTTTCAGAAGCTCTGGAGTGGTTCCCAGAACCAGAATTTTTAAAAATTTCATTCATTGATTTTAGGAGAGAGGAAGGGAGAGAGACAGAAACATCCATCTGTTCCTGTATGTTCCCTGACTGGAGATCAAACTCACAACCCTTGCATATTTGAACAGTACTTGGCAAGAACCGAAAGTTTTAATAAACACTCCGGTTGATTATGATACAGGTGTTCTGAGGGCAACACTTAGAAATCTACTAGATTTCACAAGATAATGTCAGCAAGTAGAAAAAGAACCAATGGCTTGTGTCCAAATTTAAGATGTTATTTTTAAAAGAAAATCTCCCAAACAACACCTCTGAAATAATGTTTGTTTAAGCTATTAGGTATAATATGGGATCTTGGATAGTTTCTGAATATTCCACAAACACGGCTGTCAGAACAAAGTGCTGGCCACCATGTATGCATAGCTGATAGATCCATATCCTGCTTGTTTATGCTTCCAGATGAACCATGCAATGTCCCAGCTAGAAAGACACTCAGGATGTAGAAAATGGGATACTGTATACGCATTAAAATCAAAGAACCATATGAAGGAGCAAACTAGCAACTGTTCACCAAGTAACGTATTCTGGCCCGCATCTCTCCACCCCCGACGCAGTTAGGCAGAGCCACGTTCTGACCACTAGAGTGTGAACAAAAAGGATGTGTGCCACATCCAATACATTGTACACCTGAAATTAATATACTGAATGTCAACTGTAACTGAAGGATTTTTTTTTACTTTTATTAATTTTTAGAGAGGAGAGAGAATGAGAGAGAAAGAGAGAGAGAGAGAGAGAGAAGGGGGAGGGAGGAGCAGGAAGCATCAACTCCCATATGTGCCTTGACCAGGCAAGCCCAGGGTTTTGAACCGGCGACCTCAGCATTCCAGGTCGACGCTTTATCCACTGCACCACCACAGGTCAGGCAGTTTTTTTAATTTTTTAAAAAGGAAAATAATGAGGGAGGAGAGAATTTCACAAAGGAATAAAAGTTCAGTAGCAAGCTTCACAATATCAAGAGCTGAACTAAAACCAAGAAAAAGAAGAAGCAGGAAAAGACCCTGGTGGGGTTTTTTTTCCCTTAAACACTGGACGTTGAAGGAAGTCATTGCACATCACCGAAGAAGAGGTAATCACACCAACACCAATCAAGTATCACTTTACAAGAAATACACAGGACAGACGAATCTGTTAAGTGGTATCAAGGAGTGTAATCAGCTATCTCTCGACTGTGGCAAACTCTAGACTAGGGACAAAGGACCTAGTTTCTTCACCAAATAAATTGCAAGGGAAAAAAAGGGGTGGGGGGAGAACCGATATATTAAAAGAGACTTAAGAGACTTTTCAAGAAATGGCTAAGTATGGACCTTATTTAGATCCTACTTCAAACAAACTATAAATGTTTTTTAATTATGGCTCTTGGGAAGCAGTTGAATATTTGAACATTGAATATTTGGTGATATTAGTGAATTTTTGCTAGTTTTATTTTAAAGATATGAGAATAGTATTGGTGTCATGTTAATAAAAATAATCCTTATCTATTAGAGGTACATACAAGTATATTTATAGATGAAACTATATGCTGTCTGGAACTAGTTTTAAAATAACCCCTGGGGGAGAAGGGTAAAATGAAACAAGATTAGTCACATGTCAATCACTATTGAAGCTAAGTGATGATTTTCTGGTTACATTGTGCTCTTCTTTCTACTTTGACACACTTGAAAATGACCTTAATAAAAAGTTTTTCTTGACCCTGGCCGGTTGGCTCATTGGATAGAGAGATGTCCCAGGTTTGATCCCTGGTGAAGGCACACATGAGAAGCGATTATATGCTTCTCTTCCCCTCCCTTCTCTCTTTCTTCCCTTCTCGCAGCCAGTGGCTCGATTGGTTCAGATGTTGGCCCCAGGTGCTGAGGATAGCTTGGCTGGTCCGAGCATCAGCCTCAGGCACTAACGATAGCTCGGTTGATTTGAGCATCAGCCCCAGATGGGGGTTGCCAGGTAGATCCCGGTAAGGTTGCATGCAGGAGTCTGTCTCTCCATCTTCCCCTCCTCTCACTTAAAAAAAATTGTTTTCCTTTTTAATAAAGGTGGAATAGTGGTTACCCTGGAATTAGGGAAGGAAAGATGTTATATTTAAGTAGGGGCCTATTGGAGGCTTCAAATACAAACATAATATGTCATTTCTTAAATGGACTGAGAATCATATAAGTGTGAAACTTTATTCTATATAGTCAATAATTATTTCATAAATATGCCTCAGTATTTATGGAAAAAAACATAAAAGGAAGAAAGGAAAAAGAATAATCACAAAGTTTAGGATACTTTTTACTGTTGAGTTCAGAGGGAAGTGATGAGTTAGGGTAAGGACTTGGATCATCATGATAATCCCATTCACTTTTTTTTTTTTTTTTTTGTATTTTTCTGAAGTTGGAAACGGGGAGGCAGTCAGAGAGACTCCTGCATGCGCCTGACTGGGATCCACCCGGCACGCCCACCAGGGAGCGATGCTCTGCCTAGCTGGGGCTCCGCTCTGTTGCAACCAGAGCCATTCTAGTGCCAGAGGCAGAGGCCATAGAGCCATCCTCAGTGTCTGGGCCAACTTTGCTCCAGTGGAGCCTTGGCTGTGGGAGGGGAAAAGAGAGACAGAGAAGAAGGAGAGGGGGTGGGGTGGAGAAGCAGATGGGCGCTTCTCCTGTGTGCCCTGGCCAGGAATCAAACCCGGGACTCCTGCACTCCAGGCCGACTCTCTATCACTGAGCCAACCGGCCAGGGCCCACTTTTGATATATACTTGTCACTGGCCCAGTTCTGGTCAGTGAGACATGAGTGAAAAAAAAATCTCCCAAGGACCACATAGCAAACTCTTCCTTCCTTCTAAAAGGGGAAGGCAAGTTCTCGCTTCCACAGTCCATATTCTAGAGTTGGAGCAGAGAGGTTAACGTGGCCCTGCTCAAGGATGACATGTG
Source organism: Saccopteryx bilineata (assembly GCF_036850765.1). Classification (NCBI taxonomy): domain Eukaryota; kingdom Metazoa; phylum Chordata; class Mammalia; order Chiroptera; family Emballonuridae; genus Saccopteryx; species Saccopteryx bilineata. The sequence continues at coordinate 21,844,794 of NC_089490.1, read as the reverse complement.
GGTTTGTAAAGTGTTCCATATTTCTAGAAGAAGAAAAAAAAGAAAGGGAGGAAAAAGACAACAAGAGAGTTTCCTCTTCTTCTGGTCTTAACAGACATGATGCTTGAAACTGCAACAGTCATCTTGTGACCATAAAACAAGAAACATTTTTGATAAGACAACAATCCAACACAGTAGTAAAGAATGATAATGCATAAAGACAGAATGAGCCTGTATCTTTGATGATATTTCTAGGCAACAAGACCCTATAGGCCACCTAGATTTCAAAGATTCTTGTTAGGTATATAATAAATATCTTACAAATTAAGCCTCTGGTGATTTGGGTTTTCTCTTACTTGCAGCCAAGAGCATTCTTAAGTAATATACAGCTAAACTTAGTTCCTTCTTGGTTTTCCTCATTTGTTTCTGATTTGAGCCAGTAAAATAAGTCCTTCCTATTCTGCCCGATGGCTGCATCTCAGTTGGGAGTGGAAAGTAGGGGTGTGCAGAGCAGGCTTATATGACATCAGGGCTTTAGTGGAAGGCTTTGGGGCCCAGGTTACTGTCTGCAGACTGCACTGGTGTCTGCTGCCTGCCTGACCTCTGCTACTCTCTGAAAGCTGGCATCTATTTTTATTTCTGTTTCTGCAAAATGTGCCATCCAGTCTGAGCCTCAAGAAGCCATCCCCCTCCACAATGCATCAGGTGAAGCATAAAATTATTCTCATAACATCCCTGGTTTGATCATCCACAGCGCATCCTACCATGGCCTCCTGGCATTCCAGAATGAGTCCTATATGGCTCTCCTGGCTTGCTCTCTCTCTCTCTCTTTCTCTCATCCTTTCTCTCTGTCCCAACCTCCACAGCCTTCACAAGGTACAGAAGTGTGGCTATTCTCCCACACCTCCTGGGTGGGTGAGACCCTGAGGCTGGCTCTCTGCCCATCCTTGTCCAAAGCTATCACTACTCTCCAGCTCAGAGTCAAGCAGCTAACATTTCCCTTTGAGGCTCCAGGTTATCCCCAAGTCACACTCTGAGGCGGAAGCCCCAGCTAGAGTCACATCCAATCACCCACTGGATTTTGATCTCAGGAGCTAGCCTCCTCAACACTCCCATATCGCTATATCCTCCTACCTCCTCCAGTCTGGCTTTTCATTATTCTCTGTCTAAACAAAATCATTGGTTTTCAAAATCATGTGTTACTGATAAGAGTTTAAAGGCCTATTTTAAAGCTCAAAAATGAGAACTTTCTATTTCTTTGTCTTTGTATTCTTGCTACAGTAATTCTCTGCATCCCTGAAGCAGTGGCTGCCTCCTACACAGGTATTTCTGTAGAAGATTGTGTCATAAAAGGTCTGTTGGGATTCAGCAACCCTTTAAGGTCTTTAATAAATTATGAATAGGTGGGAACAGAAAACTCACCAAGTTATAAAACAAGGAGACAAATCAGTAGATAGGCAGAAGATGATAGATAGATGATAGATGATAGATAGATAGATAGATAGATAGATAGATAGATAATAGATAGAAAGATAGATATAAATTCTTGTGCCAGTTACCTTTTATTAAATAAGGTATGAAATAACAATATATGCCTTAGCCTAAGACTTATAGGATGTTTTCCTTGTGAAAAATATAAAGTACAATTTAAATGCATATGACAGGCAGCACCTAACTGAAACATAAATGATTTTCTTCAAACTTCAATGAAGGTTTCTATTAATAAGTATCTGAGAGAACTTATCTGATTACTTAAATGTCACATTAGCATTTTATGAAATTCAGAGAAAAGCAAGAATGTGGATCAGCATCTGCTGCGAGTTCTTTGCCAAAAACTGCAGCCGCCAACCCTCCTCTTCCCTTTCCTATCTTGCTGGCTGCACCAGGCTGACTCGGTGACCCTGCAGGGCTGGGCCTGTGGAAGCACAACCGGAGGGGATTTTCAGGCACTGCACAGTCAAGGTCAAGAAGGAAAATGTTACCATATTTCTTCTTCCCAAGGCACTTGTCCACCGTCCTCTCTGATAGAGACCTCTTGTTGCCGAGGAAGACCCCACTAAAGAAGCACCGTTTTCCAACATGGTATGTGTGGATACTGCTGCTCAGCCTTGGGTAAAATGTCCACTCAGGACGCTGCCCATCTTCTGCAAGACATCAGAGGTCTCTATATTAGCACCACTCCCAGCCTCATAATGCAACAGGGTGACGAAAGGTTGGGGAAACTCCCCAGGCACTCTCTGGCTTTGATCAGTGTATATAACTCCCTGGTCCTACATCAGGGCACCCTTAGCCTTTGTGGGACTAGACACAAAAGAAAGGACATGGGAAGAAAGCTATCTAAGCTGTGTGTGTGTGTGTGTGTGTGTGTGACAGATACAGAGAGAGACAGAGATAGGGATAGATAGGGACAGACAGACAAGAAGGGAGAGATGGGAAGCATTAGTTCTTCGTTGTGGCACCTTAGCTGTTCATTGATTGCTTTCTCATGTGTGCCTTGACGGGGGGTCCAGCAGAGCCAGTGACCCCTTGCTCAAGCCAGTGACCTTGAGCTCAAGCTGGTGAGCCTTGCTCAAACCAGATGAGCCTGTACTCAAGCCAGCAACCTCGGGGTTTCAAACCTGGGTCCTCTGTGTCCCAGTCCGACACTATGCACTGTGCCACCACCTGGTCAGGCTAAGAGGCTTCTTTTTTTTTTTTCAAAAAAATAAAGCCAATTTTATGGTTGAAAGTGATGTCGTGCATTGGGAAGCTCAGAGACCGTTTACAAGCACCTGTGACCCAACCTTTATTCTGATAAGTGAGTAAGAAGAAGACAATGCTCATCAACCAGGGAAGGGTTGGGCCAACCATGGCAACTGGGACCTGGTGGTGTCAGCAACAGCAGCTCCTGCATGCCCTACGGCGACACCAGAAGATGCATCCACGTGATTACAGCAAATGAGAAAGGCGGCTGTGCAAACCCGGGTGAGTTGCTGGGTCTCTCAGCATCTTTGTCTCCTCATTCTACCATTTTCCTACAAAATTGCTAAAGTGATTTCAAGCTCTAAAAGATCTCCTAGTAGCTCCATAGTTGCTTGAGAAACACGTGGGCCCTGCGGAGGGCAGCGAACGATCCTGGGCTTTGGAGGTCGGCAAGACTGGGTTCTAACCCCATCACTCTGCTTCCTTCCTAGCTGTGTGCGCTTGTCCGAGCCGCTGAATCTCCCCAAGCCTCGGCCTCCTGTGTAAAACAGGCGGGTCTCTCTTAGCCACATAGATCTCTGTGTACTGACACAGAAAGAAGTCCAGGATCTATTTACTTTGAGTGAAAATAGTTTCTATACTAGTCTCTTCTGGGGAAAATGTGGTTCAATACTATTGCTCATATATCAACGTATACAAATGCATATGTAGTTCGAAATTTGGGAAGAATGGTGTGTAGATATTAAACTTTTCACAGCTATTGAAGCAGAATGGGGGTATTGTTGGAGAATATTGGGGAAGGGATTTATTTATATACTTTATATACTTCTTTATTATTTTAGAACGCATTTCATGTTTGAAACACATGCGATGACGTTTTCCCCAGAGGACTTGTTGTGAGATTTAGAGATGAAGCATGTCGAGTGCCTGGCCCTTAGTGGGTTTCCAGTGCATGGCGCCCAACAGGAGGGCGGACTTCCGGAAGGACCGTGGGCCTGGAGGCGTGTGGAAGAGGAGCTGTGACTTACTTGTCTGCAACTTTAGCAGGCTGAACTCCTCGAGGTATTTTTCCTTTTGGACTGCAGACCACAGGGTTTCAGAGGACTGATCCGAATGTGAGGAGGAGGATTTCAGATCCAACTCTGCAGCAGGCCTGGAAGGGAAGTAGCAGGATTAAATTCTTCCGTGTGCTGAACCTGGTATTTAGAACCTGAGCTTGACATTTCTTATACTAGAATTACCTCACTCGTGATACCCAGGCTCCCTCTTCCATGCACATCCATGAGCATATAATTTATTTATTCACAATTCGGGAGACCGAAACATATTCAAAAGATGCATGCTTAAAAGTGGTTTGGTGGTTCCTTAAAAATTGAAATGTAGAATTACCATACAACCCAGCAACTCCACCCCTAGGCATTTAGGGAATACCCAAAAGAAGGGAAAACAGAAACTCAAACAGGCACATGCGCACAGATATTCACTGCGGTATTATGCATAAGAGTCCCAGAGTAGAAACAACCCGAATGTCCACCAACAGATGAATGAATAACTATAATGTCACATATACATACAATGGAATATTATTCAGACATAAAACAGAATGAAGTGCTGATATGTATTACATACAGATGAACCTTAAAAACATTATGTTAAGTGAAATAAGTCAAAATACCTAAGGAAAAAATATTGTATGATCCCACTCAAATGAAATATCTAGAATAGATAAATTCATAAGGACAGAAAGTAGATTAGGTTAGTTAGATTACAGTACCAGGAGCTGGGGAGAGGGGAGAATTGGTAATTATTGCTAATCAGATACAGAGTTTCTGTTTGGAATGGTGAAAATATTTTTTAAAATGGTAGTGAAAAATGCACAACATTGTAAGTGTAATTAATGACGGTGAACTGTACACTTAAACATGGATAAAATAGCAAATGTTCATATATCTAGCCACAATTTTTCTAAAAAAGGTATGATGTACTGCTTGCTATATGTTACTACACTGATGAACCTTGAAAATATTATGCTAAATTAAAGAAGTCAGACACTAAAAAAAAAAAAACAACAAAAAAAACATATTGGTAATTCCATTTATATGCAGTGTCCAGAATAATCAAATGTATAGAGATAAAAAGTAGATTAGTAGGTGTCTACGGCTGGGGGATAGTAGACATGGGATGGGTAACTGCTATGGGGCACAGGCTTCTTTGGGAGTAAGTAAAATGTTTTAGAATTCTGGTAATGGTTGCACAACTCTGAATACACAAAAAAACCACTGAGTTGAACACATTAAATGAGTGAATTATATAGCATGTGAATTAGGCGTCAAGAAAACTGCTACATCATGGGCATGGAAAACAGTTTGGAGAGGGTAGGGAGTGCTGGGAGGGGGTGGGGGAGGGGAGGGGGGTACCTAGTGACGGAAGGAGACTTGACTTGGGGGGGTGAATACACACTATGGTGTATAGAGATGAGTTGTAGAATTGGGCATCTGAAACCTGTATAATTGTAATAACCAGAATCATCCTAATACAATTCAAAAACATCAAACTTACAAAAAAGATCCATGTTCAATGGATCCATTAAATGACCACTAAGTATAAAAAAAAAAAAAAAAAAAAGAGAGAAAGAACAGTCAAAAACAAACCTAGACTGAAGTGGTTATAACAACAGAGCATTATGTCTGGTGCTAAACTTCCTGGCAGGTAGAAGGTCCCACAACAAAGTACTGTGGGTGTCAGCAGAAAAAGCGATCACTTCTGGTTTAAGAGGCTTTGCATATGATAGATGGCCCTGGCCAATGTTTTCAAGTATAGTTATCTGTTCTCAAGTCATAGGCTTTTTCTTCATAAGATAACATCACCCTTATATTTGAATAGTTTCAAAGCAATTTCATATTGCTTGTGTTTGCTCCCTACTAACAACCTTGTGAGGTAGGCAGGGCCAATATAAAATCATTTCCACTTGAAAAGGAAATGGGCCTTCAGAGAAGTTAAGGATAAAACACACCCAGGCAGGGTCAGAGCTTGATCTGTAGCCTCACTCTAGACTGCGTTGCCTAAAAATCATAAGGAAGCCTAGTTCAATAACTCACTAGTCTTGTATAGCTGGATCTCCAGTTTTAAATAAATACATGTATACTAATACTTTTGAACTCTGAGTTTGTGTGCAGATAGAGCAAAAAAAAATGCAATAATTCAGAGTCCCCCAGTTCAGAATATTGATAATTTTGACACTGGGATGAAATAAATCTCTTACATATATATATATATATATATATATATATATATATATATATATATATATATATTTTTTTTTTTTTAATTCAGTGAGAGGAGGGGAGGCAGAGACAAACTCCCACATGCACCCTGACCAGGATCCACCCAGCAAGCCCACTAGGGGGCAATGCTCTGCCCATCTGGGGAGTTGCTCTGTTGCTCAGCAACTGAGCTCTTCTTAGCACCTGAGGTGGAGGCCATAGAGCCATCCTCAGCACCCAGGGCCAACTCGCTCCACTTGAACCATGGCTATGGGAGGGAGGTGGGAGAGAGAGAGGGAGAGAAATGAGAGGAGGAGGGGTGGAGAAACAGATGGGCACTTCTGTGTGCCCTGATGGGGAATCAAACCTGGGACTTCCACATGCTGGGCTGACACTCTACCACTGAGCCAACCGGCCAGGGCCTCTTAAATATTTTTGAAAAGACTTTGCTAAACAAACTGTACAAAAAAGATTGCAAGGATAAAGAAAATTTTCCAAAAGAAATTTAGAAGTATTCACCTACTTTGTTTACTCAACAAACATTTATCTGAGTATATTTTGTGGTGGCCACTGTTCTAGACACCAAGGAGCCAACACAGTCCTGATCTCAAGGAGCTTAGAGTCAAGGGGCAGAGAACATGGACAGATAAACAGGTGATTGTGGAAGAGTGAGTAAATGAAGAGGGGGAAAAAGCAGGATTTAAAAAGAGTAGTATAGACCCTGACCAGTTACTCAGTGGATAGAGCGTCTGCCTGGTGTGCAGATGTCCTGGGTTCGATTCCTAGTCAGGCACACAAGAGAAGCAACCATCTGCTTTTCTTCTTCTCCCTCTCCCCTTAACTCCCTCTTCCCCAGTGGCTCCATTGGTTTGTGCATTGACCTCAGGTGCTAAGGATAGCTCAGTTGGTTCAAGCGTGTCACCCTCAGGTGCTAAAAATAGCTGGATTGATTCAAGCATCAGCCCCAGACAGGGGTTTCTGGGTGGATCCTGGTTGGGCGCATGCAGAATCTGACTCATTATCTCCCCTCCTCTCACTTAAAATAAAAATAATAAAAAGAGGCCCTGGCCGGTTGGCTCAGCGGTAGAGCATCGGCCTGGCGTGCAGGGGACCCGGGTTCGATTCCTGGCCAGGGCACATGGGAGAAGTGCCCATTTGCTTCTCTACCCCCACCTCCTCCTTCCTCTCTGTCTCTCTCTTCCCCTCCCGCAGCCAAGGCTCCATTGGAGCAAGGATGGCCCGGGCGCTGGGGATGGCTCCTTAGCCTCTGCCCCAGGCGCTAGAGTGGCTCTGGTCACGGCAGAGCGACGCCCCAGAGGGGCAGAGCATCGCCCCCTGGTGGGCAGAGCGTAGCCCCTGTTGGGAGTGCCGGGTGGATCCCAGTTGGGCGCATGCGGGAGTCTGTCTGACTGTCTCTCCCCGTTTCCAGCTTCAGAAAAATACAAAAAAAAAAAAATAATAATAATAATAATAATAATAAAAAGAGTAGTATAATAGATCTTAATTGTGTCAAATAAATATATACTGCTCACAAAAATTAAGGGATATTTGATCACTTCATATTCATTTTTTAAATATCTCCTAATTTTTGTGAGCAGTATATATACTAGTTAGCCTGGCCTGTGGTGGCGCAGTGAATAAGCGTCAACCTGGAACACTGAGGTCACCGGTTCAGGACCCTGGGCTTGCATGCTCAAGGCACATATGGGAATTCATGCTTCCTACTCCTCCCCCCACCCTTTCTCTGTCTCCCTCCTTCTCTCTTTCTCTTTCTCCTCTCTAAAATGAATAAATAAAAAATAAAAATAAATATATATATATATTTATATGCATAAGGAAGAACTAGAAGTCTTTTTCTTACATATACTAAAAACATTGAATTCTGTAAGAGAATCAATGTTAACATTGATTCTGTAAGAGATGAAGTTACTGTGATTTTTTAATACTGCTTTTATATTTGCAAAAATTATTACAATGCATTGAAATTATTTCCATTATAACAAAATTTGTTAGAATAAGGTTTTAAAAAATTCTACTGTAAAATAAATATAAACAGATAAAAATACACCAAATATAAAATAGAAACTCAGTTTTATAATTATAAAGCCAACATCCAGGACAAGAAACAAATAAAACAAGGCCAGCCCGCCCCCTGGTCCCCAGAAATCATCGTCATGCTCCCTTCCCAGAGAAGTAGCCACTGTCCTACTCTGACCCTCATAGGAATCATTTCTTTGCTTTTCTTTAAAATTTGCCACCTATGTATGTATGTATATATTCTTAAAAATATATAGTTTACATTAGTTTAACCTGCTTTTGAACCTCATAATAGCAAGCACTTGCACGGCACTTATTATATGCCAGGAAGTAATTTAATCACTCGCCCAAGTTCTCACAGATGCTAAGTGGTAATGCGAGGATTTTAACCTCGTCTGGCTCCAGAATTCATGTTCTTGCCAAAGATGTCAAGACACCTATCAGGCTCTTGGCTCACTGGTCGAAACTGCCCCACCGTCTATGGCTCTTCACTGGATGCTTACTTACTCTAGGTGGGCAGACTCTCTGCAGGAGCCTAGAGGCTCACTGACACCTGGACCTGATACAACAGAGGTTGAGGGACTGACCCTTTGGCCAGAAGATGTTGTATTGGCAAAGCATCCCGCAGATTCCACAAATTCCTTGTGCTTAGTACCTGCAACACATAGATATGGCCATTTATTACATTAATGAAAATACTTTCCACTCTATCTCTTTCCCTAGATTATATATTTTTTAAAAACTAGCATTATTTTTTTTCGAGCATTTCTTGTATATTGGGGATTGTGCTGACATCTTACACACATTTTCCCATTTAATTCTCATCACTACCCACAGATGTAGGGATTATTTATCCTTCCATTTTACAGATGAGAAAACTGAGGATTAGAAGGTTAAGCAACTTGCCTTTAATCACATAAAAAATAAACATCTTGGCCCAGATTTGATCACAATTTATATGACACTGGTCTAAATTCCTAGCCACTGGGCTAGACTGCTCGTACCCACACAGTCAGTCTACTCTGAACTAAGTGAAAGGTAAGATCTGACTTGAGTTATATATCACTGTATCTTTCCTGACCTCTAAATACAATTTTTCAAAGGATTTGCTCATAGAAAGAATAATGAATATAGCTGGTGATCATAACCCAAAGATTTGTCTTCAGAGACGTCCATCGGCTCCCCTTACACTGTAGTGTTGTCATTTGTTTATATACGCAATTTCCCCACCAGAGTGTGTCTTGGTCATCTTCGTAGCACTCAGTGCAGGGCCTGACACAAAATAGATGTTCAATAAGTGGAAAAAAAAAGTAGCACTCCCCAGTCACCCACAAGGACATCTAAGGGAGTCCGGTGACTGTCGGTTAGAGAAGTGTGTCCATTGTCTTCACTGCTTTACAATCATTGCTTCGTGAAAGTCAAACTGTCCTCTCCTCTTCGGATGGAGATGTGTGCCTTGTCCATGTTATAAATGTCAGATAAATGGATAGTACCTCTTTTTTTTTAAAGATTTTATTTATTGATTTTAGAGAGAGGAAAGAGAGAAAGAAGGGGGGGAAGAGCAGGAAGCAGCAACTCATAGTAGTTACTTCTCACATGTGCCTTGACCGGGCAAGCCCGTGGTCTCAAACAGGCAACCTCAGCATTCCAGGTTGATGCTTCATATACTGTGTCAGGTTGGATAGTACATGCATAATTTCACAGAGCATAGAAGTTCAGTAGACATAATGTAACTTTTGGTTATGAAGATATAATAAGAACAGCCCTGGCCAGGTAGCTCAGTTGGTTAGAGCATCATCCCGACATGCCAAGGTTGCAGGTTTGATTCCTGGTCAGGGCACACACAAGAAACAACCAATGAATGAATACATAAATAAGTGGTACAACAAATTGGTGATTCTTTCTCTCTCTCTCTCTCTCTCCTTTCCTCTCTCCCTAAAATCAATCAAAAATTAAAAATGGGCTAGCCAACTTGAGCACAGGATCATTAACATGACCCCATGGTTGCTGGCTTGAACCCAAAGGTCACTGGCTTGATTGAACAAGGGGTCACTGGCTCAGCTTGACCCCCCCCCACCCAGTCAAGGCACATATAAGAAAGCAATCAATGAGCAACTAAGGTGCTGCAACTACAAGTTGATACTTTTCATCTCTCTCCTCCTCCTCTTCCTTCTTGCCTCTCTCTTTCTCATAAATAAATAAATAAATACAAAAATAAATGTTTTTTCTAAATGAGCTACTGATATATATAGCTGGCAAGAAAAAAAATTAATGCATTTTAACATCCAAATGAGGGACATGGTATACAACATTTCCAAACAAATTTGACTTCAGACACCTTTAAAAAAGAAAAAGTCCCTAGCCAGTTGGCTCAGTGGTAGAGTGTTGGCCCAGCATGCGGAAGTCCTGGGTTTGATTCCTGGTTTGGGCACGTAGGAGAAGTGCCCATCTGCTTCTCCACCCCTCCCTCTCTCCTTTCTCTCTATCTCTCTTTTCCCCTCCCGCAGCCAAGACTCCATTGGAGCAAAGTTGGCCTGGGCACTGAGGACAGCTCTGTGGCCTCCACCTCAGGCACTAGAATGGCTCCTGCCGCAACAGAGCAACGCCCCAGATGGGCAGAGCATCACCCCCTGATGGGCATGCCAGGTGGATCCCGGTCAGGCACATGCGGGAGTCTGTCTGACAACTGCCTCCCCACTTCTAAATTTGGAAAAATTTTAAAAAAAGAAAAAGAGCCTGACCAGGTGGTCACGCAGTGGATAGAGTATTGATCTGAGACACTGAGGACCCAAGTTTAAAACTCCGAGGTCACTGGCTTGAGCACGGGGGTTGCTGGCTTGAGCATGGGATCATAGATATGACAGCATAGTCGCTGGCTTGAGCCCAGAGGTCGCTGGCTTGAAGCCCAAGGTCACTGGCTTGAATCCAAGGTCAGTGGTTTGAGCAAGGGGTCACTGGCTTAGCTGGAGTCCCCCTATCCCCGGGTGTCAAGCCATGTATGAGAAAGCAATCAATGAACAACTAAGGTGCCACAACTATGAATTGATGTTTCTCATCTTTCTCCCTTCCTGTCTATATATCCCCATCTGTCTCTCTCTCTCTCTCCCTCTCTCTTGCTCACAAAAATAAATAAATAAATAAGAAGAAAAATAAAGGCAAAATAAATTGATTAAAGCATTATCAAACCATACTCCCTTTCGAAAATCTGATTACTAACTCACTTTTCAAAGCAATCACTAATATCCACATTTTTTATTAAGGTCGGTGCAACAGCATGGGTGATGCAGCATTTCTAAATGATTGCTCCTTTATTGCCTCTGGCATTTTCTCCCAAGCCGCTCACATACTTTCTGCATTATTCATTGCTCATGCAGCAAAGTTTATGACAACTACTTCACACCTGCCGCTGGGCCCACAGCACTGGTTAGACCAACCCAACTTCAGAGATGCAAACTATGAAAAATGTTCATCTTAGAACTGATGGGTTAAAGTATAAAAAAAACACAAAGATTCCAAAGTTAATGAGCTAAGCTTTCAATTCAAAAAATAAGGGGGAGGGGAGAGAATAAATCCCCTAAAATGATAAAGAAGTAAATCATAAAATACAAACAGAAATAAATGAAATGAGGAAGATGATCAGAACTATGGGTTCTAATCATCAAAGTTCAAGAACACAGATTAACAAAGTTCAAGAAAAATATTTAAACACAAATATACAGTATTAGGAAGAAGAAGGAGGTCACAATTATAGGTAAATTAGAAATAACTTTACACATAAAGAAATTGAGGACCCAAAATTTCAAATAACATTTGCAAGGTGACAGAGCTATGGGGTATAATTTATAAAATGTAGTTTCAACCTGACCAAGTGGTGGCACAGTGGGTAGCGCATCGACCTGGGATATTCGCCACTAGAGGACTGGAAAGTTCACCAAAGCAAAAACTGGTTGCCACAGATGGTATCAGAGGGGCCCTTCAGAAGTTTTTTGTTTTATTTTTCATTTTAGGGGAAAATTTTGAATATATTGCATAACTTTGAGCAGCAAGCAGTGAAATCACATGTACAGATTTAGCATATTTCCTTGTTTGCTTAAGAAGGCTTGTATTGGCAACACTCTATCTAGAAAGTGGCCTGTGGCTGAAAAACAGGGAAGACTGATCTGACAGCCAAGGACCAAAAGAGCAGCAGTCTTTCTGCTACACTGGCATCAGCACCTTCTCCAGAGCCAGCTGACTACAGGATCCTTCCAGAAGCAACTCCGCCTCAAACACGACCTGGAGACACTTACACGTGGCCTCCCGCTGCCCCTCAGCACCTGCTCAGGTAGGAGAGTCTGAGCCCTCCCACTCTGATGCTGATGATCCCATGTGAGCTTGACATCAAGTAACTTTAAGCAGGACAACTACCTCTCCATGCCCAGCCCCCAATTCCTCCCCCACCTCTCTCTCTCTCTCTAGCTAAGGTACATCCTTCTTGAAAGGGTCACCATTTATCATGATAATTGTTATTCAAATGCAATAAATATTCAGTAAGCCATAAGACAGGAAAGTCTAACAAATCACTAAAACACTACGAGATGAGGAAACCAAAGGACCAAGCGAAGGTTCTGGGGGCTAGAAAGGAATTCAGGGGAGAAGGAGAGTTTAGAAGAAATTCGGCTTCTTTGGTACCATCTGCCGAACTCAGGGTAATTATCTCCTTTTCTTTAGGCAGGAATAACATCTTATATAACCAAGGCTCTTTCACACACTTGTCATCTCAGCTGATTTACACAATAGCACTGTCTGGAAGGGAGAAAATAACACAACGATCCAAGTTAGCTTCATATGAATACTCTCTAAACATTCAGTTTCCCACCCCTGCTTATCTGCTCAACAAATAACTTAAGGATCTAGGACAGTGGCTTTTAACCGGTTTTTTGGATCACAGACTCCCCCGAGAAGTAATGAAAGCATTGGGCGCCCTCTGCTAGAAAAACGCATGGACACCCACAGTGGTGCATTCGTCTTCAACTGGTTTTTGGAGCCGTTCATTCCTGAACCCCACGAGCTCAGGTGTGGTCTCCCAAGTGGACACACCTACAAAGCAGAAAAGGAAGCCACGGAACTTTGGTTAATGTGGTTTGGGGATCTCAGGGGCTGGTGCCTCTAACTCAGAGACATTGAGCCCCTGTGACCCACCCTTAAAATAACAGCTCCCTCCTTCACCCAGATCCACCTGGAAACTGTAGAGAAGTCTGGAGCTTCGAGTTAGAAGCCCAGAGCCTTTTCCTCCTTGCTGACCAGGGTATTGTTGGGCAGTTAATGATGTTACTTCCTCCCGTTCCACTGGCCCCACTTGTAAGTGGGTGTGGTGAGTCACAGCACCCCCCTCCCTGCACTTGTGAAAAAGAGTGAGGAGATCGCAGACCTGAATACAGAAGACCAGGGACCACGCTAAGATCTGATGGGGACGAGACAGAAGACCTCATGGTCCCTTTCTGTAGCATATAGCCCACTCACTTATAATAACAGGTAAATGTCAACCTGGGCATACACTACTCTACGGTTTCCTGAGAAACTGTGGCTGTTCTGCTCCACAACACCGTTCTCTCAAGGCAAATGTGCCCCCAAACACCATCCTCAGCCTGAAGAGCCAATTAGAGAACTACTATCCATTATTTATTTCAGACCTTTCTTTAAGGTGATCATAATTTCTACCTGATCTGTCCCATCCAATAAACAGTGCCACAAATTATATGAGCTGGCCCTGGCCGGTTGGCTCAGTAGTAGAACGTCGGCCTGGCGTGCAGGGGACCCGGGTTCGATTCCCAGCCAGGGCACATAGGAGAAGCGCCCATTTGCTTCTCCACCCCTCCCCCTCTCCTTCCTCTCTGTCTCTCTCTTCCCCTCCCGCAGCCAAGGCTCCACTAGAGCAAAGTTAGCCCTGGGCGCTGAGGATGGCTCCATGGCCTCTGCCTCAGGCGCTAGAATGGCTCTGGATGCAACGGAGTGACGCCCCAGATGGGCAGAGCAACGCCCCCTGGTGGGCATGCCGGGTGGATCCCGGTCGGGCGCATGCAGGAGTCTGTCTGACTGCCTCCCTGTTTCCAGCTTCAGAAAAATACCAAAAAAAAATTATATGAGCAAGGAAAAAACAAACGAAAGAGCCTGGACTTTGGAGACCAGAAGACTCCTGCCCAATCCCAGCTTCGCTGTTTACTGACTGGAGTATCAGGCCGGTCAAACCTCTGGCTCCCTTTCCTCATTTGTAATATAACCCAGGGCTGTTATGAGGTCCAGGAAGTCATTTATGAGACTCTCTGCTTCGATGCTACACAAGTAGTATTTTTTTATGCCCCCAAACAGCCTCCTTTTAAACTAGAGGGGTTGTCTCTTGGTTCTATTACACTTGGATATGATGAGCAAATCCACACCCAGCCCTCCTGATTTCTTAAACTCAACTGTGTCTCCTCTCCACCGCGGTGGTGCCAGCGTCTTCTTCCTCTTGAACCTTCTCCAGCTGTCCGCTGTGGGTCGCCCTGGAGACGGAGGGCGGATTGCAGTCCCCGGGACCGTTTCCCATGGATGGACTCATCTCTGCACGTGTTGATTTTAAATAGTAACCGCAGCCCGGAGACAAAGAAAAGACCTTTGTAAGAACGGTAGCAGTCAAAACAAACAGAAGTTCCACAGGCCATTGAAAGTCAAGAGGGCAGGGCTGGCCTCTTAATCAGAGCTTCCCTGGCTCCCTCTACCAGGTGTTTCTTGGTTTGGATGCCCCAGAGCTCCAGTGAGTTCTCTCCCAGCCCCATCAGGGCTCACTGCCCGCGCATCCGGGGTGCCCTTTCCCTTTCCACCTGTGGGTCTTCCGTCCCCTCCCACCCAAAGGTGGCCCGGCTCTACACTGAGAGGACTCACGGGAAGATGCAGTGATCAACGCACCAATTGGCAGCCCAACTGCGGGATCCCTGGCTGGAAACTCAGAGCCAAAGGCCAGAGGGAAACAGCCACCGCCTACTCCTCCCACAGAGGCGAGTTCTGAGGTTGCCGGGACACCGGCCCCAGCAACTCGCTGCAGCGCGGGTTCGCGCCAGGCGGGGGCCTCCGGGTTCTCTTCCCTTTGCATCTGGGGGCTCAATGGTCCTCGGCGTGCGATGGCGTCATCTGAGATGGGCAGAATAGAGGCTTCGGCCACGATGGGGCGTCGTGAGCAAAGACTACTGGAAAAGTTGCTCAGCGTTTCTGGATTTTTCTTTCTTTCTTTCCTTTTTTTAATTCTGGCTCTTCTCTGGGCTATTATAGTACATTATTGTTGGAACTGGAGCCTCTGGTGGCAGTGAAGGATGAGCCCTCCGCAGAGCTCTCAGATGCCCGCTTATAATAGGCATTGATTAGACAGGATCACCTAGCGCTTCCAGAACGCCTTTTCTGGGCCAGGAGCCCTGGTGGGTGTTATCTGCCTTGTGCAGCCAGCTGCACTTTTCAAAATAGAAAGCTGAATTTGAGCAAGGGCTTGCTCAAGGTCACCCAGAAAACTGAGATTCATTTCCAAGTTTCCTCCCTCCAAATCTACCACTCTTTTCATCATACCAACTTGAACTGACCTTACTAATCCTTTCCAGCATCATCTCATCAGCCTTGTGTGGAAAGCTTTCTCCCAGTCTAATTTAAGGACTTCAGTTCAAATTCAGATCTTAATTCTCCTTAGGTAAAGTGAAAAAATTTAGATGTTTTATTTTTAATGACAATTTTTATGGATTATAAAATAAAGTGGTTCTTGTAGAAATCTTGGAAAATATAGAACAGTAGTATTAATACCCACAGTCCTACAATGCAGATAAACCACTTTTTCTGGATCTCTATTGCTATATTAAAAAAAAAAATCAACCCTGCCTGGTTGGCTTAGTAGATAGAGCATCAGCCCAGCATATGGATTTTCCAGGTTCAATCCCCAGTTAGGGCACACATGCCATCTGCTTTTCTTCCTTTCCCTGTCCCCCTTCTCTTTCTCTTCCACTCCCACAGCCAGTGGCTTGGTTGGTCTGAGCATCAGCCCCAGGCACTAAGGATAGCTCAGTTGATTCAAGCATCAGCCCCAGACAGGGGTTGCTGGGTGGATCCCAGTCGGGGTGCATGTGGGAGTCTATCTCCCCTCCTCTCACTTAACAAAAAATCCCCAAAGTCTGTGGCTTTAAACAACTCTCATTATTATCTCCTGATTCTGAGGGTTGGCTAGGTTAAACGAGACTGGTCGTAGTTGGGGTCTCTCACATGGCTACAGCCAGAAGGTGGCTCTCGTTTCCTCATTCATGTCTCATGACATGTGTTGGCCATCAGCTGGGACCTCATCTTGGGCTTTGGTCAAGTCACCTACACATGTGCTTTTCCATGTGCTTCCTCATAGCATCTGGCATTCCAAATAGGAGCATCCCAGGAGGGCTAGGCAGAAGTTGTATTGTCACAGATGCAGGGAGAGGAATCCTTGACCACACCTCTCAATGGAAGAATCAAGTTCACATTGCATACAGAGCCTAGTATGGGGGACTTTGTTGTGGTCATCTTAGGAAATACAGCCTGTCACACCACTACTAATAATTAGGGGCTATTGCTCACCAGTCCTTTTTCTATGCACATATTTATGAACATAATTGGAACTAAACTGCATATATAATTTTCTCTCATGCTTTTTTATTTAACATTAAATCCAGGGCATCTCCTCTTATTAAAGTCTGAGAAAAACACATCTTATCTGTTTAATTATCTCATCCCATGGTAAAAGTGGTAAGCTTTGTAATAGAAATGTTAGCTGGGCAACTGCAGTGTTACTAATGATGTGACCCAAGATGCTGCAATGCCAGGAGGGCAGACATTTTGTCTGTTTTGTTCACAGCTGTCCAAGTACTTAGCACAGTGCCTAGCACAGATTAGCACTCAATAATCATTTGAATGAATGAATGAATGAATGGTTAGACAGATGGGTGGATGGATGCTAAAATGGCCTGAGCTGAGATCCTCCCTCTCTTGTTTGCATCCTCCTGAGAGGAAAGACACTAGGTCCTT
This sequence comes from Saccopteryx bilineata, assembly GCF_036850765.1. Lineage (NCBI taxonomy): Eukaryota > Metazoa > Chordata > Mammalia > Chiroptera > Emballonuridae > Saccopteryx > Saccopteryx bilineata. The sequence goes on along the minus strand of NC_089490.1, from coordinate 21,827,791 downwards.
AACCTGCACCACCAGGTTCTAAGACATCAAGATCTCTGTGTTAGTCCTGGGGGTTTCAGGGGATTTCAAAGCAGGCTGATGAATCTCAGAGTCGAAATTTTCAGTGATGAATTGCGACTCACAAACCTCCCATGACTCTGTAGCTTTAAAACCTCCGGGGCCACTCTGCCTTCATCTGTTGGGCACATTCTAGATGACTCCTGAACCAGGCTTGCTCAGGCTACCAGCCGGAAGTTTGGCAGGGCACAGGAGCCATCTGCAGGGTCCTGGTGGCCTGCGGAGTTCACGCTCAGTCTGGGGACACCCAACGCCAGCCAGGCTGCCAGGTTGGGCAGCAGAGGTGAGGGTTGGGGGTGCTTGGTGTGTCCGGAAGCCCAAGGCCTCCTGCCCTCCTGCCTCCCTGCAGGCCACTCTGAGAGGGTGAGCACCTGATAAGAAGCACTTCTCCGGGGTTCCCTTGCTACCTGGCACGGCGATGGCGGCTCCTCCCTTGGGCAGTGCCCCAACCAAGCCTGGCCTGGAGGTCGCCGAGGAACTCGTGCAGGATCAGAGGGTTCTGACATGGAGAGTGAGGCTGGCCACAGGCCCCTGAAGTCGACTTGACCTTTTCTAGGGCCTTAGGGCCCTCCTTGCAGCTCAATAGTCCGGAGTCCTGATATGCCACAAACCTGGGTCTGAGTGAGCCGGGGAGTGTTGGACTCCAGGGCCACCAACAGCACACACAGGGTTGATGTGGCTTGTGCCAAACCATATGAAATAGTTGTTTTTGTAGGTCAAAAATTGTTCCATATGGGCAATTTCATGATTCAGGCTAATGGTAAAAGCCATATGCTTCTAGCAGGTGCCACAGCAAGGTCAGCAGAAGGTGAGCTGAACTTAAGTGCCCATTGCCCCCTTCTGGCCTGAGCGACCCCAGTTCGCACTCACTGACCCAGAGCTCAGCTCTGAGGAGGGACAGCAGACAGGAGGCAAGGCGGCAGAAGCAGGTGGAAGGGCGGGCAGTTGCAGGCCCAGCATAGGGAGGGTAGATTCTGGGTCTCTCTTGGGTCCAACGCCTCCCATGACCTCAGACCCCTAAAAGCAGATGGAGAATCTCTAAGAATTAAGTGTCCAGGGACTAGAGGAAAACAGACAGCAAATAGGGAACGACACCCAACTACCTTGTTTCTTTTGGGTCTCAGCCAAACACAAAGTGCCTGCCATAGAGAGAAACTTGAGTATAGAAGGGTGATATTATTTGAAGGCTGAGTCATCAGGGACATTGGTAAAATGCCTCATGTTTGGTAAACCTTAGGAGTTTTGAGCTAAATTGGGGAAGGGGTCTTAAATACTACCTCTCAACCCCAACAATACTGCAAACAGCAGCTATAAGGGAATTTCTTCCTCAATGTCAAGAAAATGTCACCACAAACCCTCATGTAACATGCTCGTCCCATGAGCATACACCAGAGGGCAGTGTAAGCCAGGATATGGGCAGGCAATTGGGGCAGGAGATTCACAGACTAAAACAAAGAGGGCGCTGGGAAAACGGGGGCGGAATGGACTACCGGCTCAGGATCGCCCTGAAAACCTTCAGGGAAGGCAGATGGGTTCTGGCAAGGATGTGGAGAGGGAGCATTCGCTACCTCAGAACTTGCTAACACCATTAGCTCTCACATCCTTGCAGGACCTCACCCCCACTTCAGGACAGGGAAGTTCCCAAGCACCTCTTGTGTCTGAGGCACTGCCAGGGGCAGTGATTCGAAGGTGGGTAAGACTCAGTCCCTTCCCTGTTGAGTGCCCACACTGTGCCAATCTCTTTACAGGCATTATCTCATTTAATCCTACAACAGGAACGTGTTGTGAGAGTCATCCCCATTTACAAGATGACGAATGAAAGCCAGGCTCAAAGGGGCGAAGTCCTAGTCTAGTTGGTAAGTGGCAAAGTTGGAGTATAAACCCATTCATTCTCTGAGGATTCAGAGCCCGGGCTCTCCACTTATCTGAGCCTTCCGGTGTGTGCTCTCAGCAGCGAGGGGGCCATTTGCCATCTCAGGACCAGCAAGGCTGCTAGGATGCTGGGAGGGGCTTAGGTGATGCTCAGCCTCATGAGCACAACCCCCTTGCCTTGGGTACCAGAGTAACATAAATAAATTACTATGATTTTTAAATGTACATAAGGCCCTGGCCGGTTTGCTCAGTGGATAGAGCATCAACCTGGCATATGAACATCCTGGGTTCAATCCCCAGTCAGGGCACACATGAGAAGCGACCATCTGTTTCTCTTCCTGTCCCTCTCCTTCTCTCTCTCTTCCTTTCTCAAAACCATGGCTCGGTTGGTTTAAGCATCGGCCTGGGCGCTGAGGATAACTTGGTTGATTTGAGCATCAGTCCCAGACAGGGATTTTCAGGTAGATCCCAATCAGGGCGCATGTGTGAGTCTGTCTCTCTGCCTCCCCTACTTCCACTTAAAAATAAATAAAATGTATATAACCTATATAATATATAAAATAGACATGCAGAGTAAGAATACCAGTGTATGTGAGTGCAATGCCCGTTCTCTATAGGTTTAGAAGGGAGAAGACTGGATTTGATGGGCTTGTTGTGGAATTCTTGAATACCAGGTGTGGCCCAACATGGACGGGAAGTCACTGCAGATCCCGCAGCAGAATGAAGGTGAGGGGAAATGGTACATGTGCACCCTCCTAGCTCCCTCTGCCCTCCAGGTCCATGCCCCACTGTCCCCCACCCTGCTCTATGCCCAGCAGGCTGACCGGTACAAACTGCCTCCCCCAGCTCCCTTTGGAGGCACCAGAGGGAAGAAGGGAGGGTGGAGGGAGGGAGGAGGGAGGAAGAACGGAGGAGGGAAAAGGGAGGGAGGGAGAGTTATTAAAATCAGGGATTTTATTCCCCCAACTCCTTCCCCATTGAGACTGAATAGCTATCCATACCCCTCCTCTGGAGGCCTAGCTCCTATCAGGGCCCTCTCCACGCGTAACTGCTCCCTTCCCTGGACCCTGGGGCCTGGGGAAGAAGGGACTCCCCCACCCTCACTGTTACAGCCCCGGGGTCTTGCTCCATCCTTCCTTGACTTTCCTAAATCCCACCTGCACCTTTGGGACCTGTCCCTTCATCACAGCATGTCACTGACCAGTTTAAGAGTGCCAGGCCTTTCCTGCTGGGGCCCCAGTGCTCTAGGCGGATCGTTGTCTGGTGAGATCGGAAGGCCACTGTCTGGGGAGGAGGGCCAGGCCAGAAGGGACTTACTGGGTATGAGAATCCAAACAGAGGAGACAAAGGCACTGCAAGACTTGTAGCCCGAGGGCCTCAGGTCTCAGAACATGGATCTAATTGTACACTAGTCCCCGTGTGAGTTAGAGAGGAAAGAGGGGTGACGAGGGAAGTGGTTGACTCCGTTTCAGCAAAGCTGAGAGTGGAGAGATGTTGACATAATAACAGGAAGTTGGACTTTTCCTGTTTCCTGGACTAGGTACCTGGGGCTCAGAGCTGGGGACAAAGAGGCATTACTGAGTAATCCACATTCTAAAGAGAACATTTAGTGGACAGCCCAAGTCTTCCTAGGACCTAGTAAGAGCCTGCCAAATCTCTGAGCATTGCTAAATATTTGTTACTTTTCCAGGAAAGAAGTAAATGAATGTTGGAGTGACCTTCAAGCCAGCCAACGCTGTGTCGATGAGCGTTAGAACATATAATAGTAGGCACAAGTGCAGGCGTCAGGGCTGCACTCCGGGAGTGCAGATCTCGCCCCTCCCACCGACTAGCTGGGCACACCTGGGCAAGTCAGGCTCTGTGAGACTCGGTTTCCTCACGTGTAAAGCGTGGTGACAATAGCACGCACCTCACACGGCGACTGAGCAGATGAATAAATAAATAGATACAAGCCACTTAGAATAAAATGCAGATGGTAAGAAGCCCGTAAGGGCGCACTCTTGTTAAGAGCATTTCTTTCTATGACTGATTTATATTATAATGAACAACAAACTCAAGTCTGATGCAGAGGAATGAGCGGTATTAGGCCTGTTCTCTTGGGGAATGGGTAAGGAGATCCAGCAATAAAAGCAATGTTTATTTTGCAGGTTGTTGAAGAACTGGGCTAGAGCTAGAGGCCTTTGGGGAAGGGGTTGGGTCATCCCCCTTGCCTTGCTTACCACCTGCTCTGAGAGGTGGGCTGCAGAATCCCACCCGCTCAGGTGTCCGAACCAGGACCAGGGACGCACAGAGAGCCTCCAGGAAGACTGGCTGTAGGAAGCAATTAGGGAGGACTGGCTTCTGGGGCCAACGGGCTTCCTCCATCTAAACCCTAAGAAAAATGGAAAGAAGGCTGGACAAGGTGCCCATTGGTCTGGAAATTCTCCGCTGGAAAAGGAGAGTACGAGACAGAAGTGGAGCAAATGCATACAGTAGATTCAGAGGTAAATGCAAGTTAGTGTCCAGAGACCAGTCTAGCTAAAAATATCCCACTGAAGTTGTGATAAGGGTCATCTGATCCATTCTTCCAATCCATAAGTGTGACAGAGGAGTCACCTAGGTCGTGGTGGGTGAGCCAACTAGAATACTGTACCATCACAGCCCAAACTGGTGGTAAGCTGGGGTGTCCTACTGAACTCCGCCACCTTCAGGTCCTCTCCCACCCCCACACAAGCACAGGAATAAACAGGCTTCCCTGAGAAAGAGAGAAAGGAAGAAACAAAGCCAGCAGGCTGGCTGATGTGGGCTGAGGGAGAAGCAACCACAGGTGGAGGGCGGCTTTTTTTTTGTATTTTTCTGAAGCTGGAAACGGGGAGAGACAGTCAGACAGACTCCCGCATGCGCCCGACCGGGATCCACCCGGCACGCCCACCAGGGGGCGATGCTCTGCCCCTCTGGGGCGTCGCTCTGTTGCGACCAGAGCCACTCCAGCACCTGGGGCAGAGGCCAAGGAGCCATCCCCAGCGCCTGGGCCATCTTTGCTCCAATGGAGCCTCACTGCGGGAGGGAAAGAGAGAGACAGAGAGGAAGGAGAGGGGGAGAGGTGGAGAAGCAGATGGGCACTTCTCCTGTGTGCCTGGCTGGGAATCGAACCCGGGACCCCTGCACGCCAGGCTGACGCTCTACCACTGAGCCAACCGGCCAGGGCGGAGAACGGCTTTTTGCTCAGAGGATTGCCAATGAGAGTTCAAGACTTGGTCAGATGTGACATCCCATTCGGTGGGACTCCTACCTTCACTAAACATCAAGGCTCAGGAAAACAAGATATATCAGTTCCTTACTGAACATCAGCTATCAGTTCTTATTACAAAATGGCAGCACGGTTATCGACATCAATGGGTGGAGGGCTTTCCTCTGCCAACATCCACTCTCTCTTAACTTCTCCTGGCAATCCCCCGGGGTAGGTACTGTGAGTGCCACTATCTCCGAGTCTCAGTCTGGAGAGGCTAAGTCACTTCCCCAAGCTCACAAGACCTTCCAGAGCCCAGCTCGCAGCACGGGCATGTGCTTCTGAGTTGGTTCCCTGTGCTAAAGGCTTTCTAAAGTTCAGAAGCATCCTGCCCGTGGTTAGTGGTGCCGGTACCCACTAAGCAGAGCTCTGTCCTTAGACCTCATGTGCCCGACCTTTTCATTGTTGCTCCCATGACATAATGTGACCACAAACCTAGATAGACCCCAACACTAAAAGTCTAGACCCCACCCCCACTAGAAATCAAGCATCTACCTCCCAGACATTGGCAAAACTGAACAAAGACACCCAGTGGTTAACAGAGGCACAGAGGAAAGGTGTGTGTGTGCATATGTGTGTGCGTGAGCATGCATGCATGCGCATGCGTGTGTGTTGTTTCTCTTCCCACCGCCCACCCAGCATCGGATGGGGCAGCGGCTGTAGCATTCCTTTTCCTCTCATCTTCACCTCGTCTTCTTCTTCAGGCCCGTCCCTACTTGCTCTATGCTCAGACCCAACCACCACTTCCTTCCTTATTCCTAGGCCAGCCACCTACTTCACTTATCCTTTTACTCTCTGTTTCTGCATTTTGGTCTTTGCATTAGTCAGCTATCACCACAGCAATGCTCTGTAACAAATTTCCCTAAAACTCAGTGGCCTACAATAAGCATGTATCTTGATTACTCATGGGTCTGGAAGTCAGCTAAACATCAAGGTACTGCAGGTCAGCCTGGCTCGAGGGTGCAGCTTAGATTCAGTTTACTCACTGAGAGTGGTCTTATGCTCCTGGGGTCAGCCACTTCACGACTTGCGTTCTTCTTGTGTCATGTGGCATAAGCACAAGAGGGGTGACTGAATTGCCACACTGTCACTTCCACCCATCTTCTGTTGGCCAAAGTGATCACAGGAGGAAACCCAAAATCGGTGAAGTGAAGACACATACCCCATCCACACCAGATAATGCAAAAATCACGTGGCACAGGGTATGGATATATAGCTCTAACCCAGGGAGGGTGCGACGAGCTGAGGACAAGAACTTACTCTGATAAATTTCATCTATGCTCAGCAATTCCTCCAATACACCCAGGACCATGGGAGACCATTGGTCCTTGTTACTTTAAAGTGCAGGGGGAAACATCTTCCTCTTCCGTCCTCTCCCAACTCTTACAATAAACTCGTGGTCCACTTTTCTGACACCGCACACAGATTCACTCTGTGGGGCTCTGGAGGGAGGGAGTCTTCGCCTGTGGGATAACTGGCTTCCTCCGAACCAGATGTCCTCGTGATTCTCACGCTCAGGAGTAAGACATGGGCATGTTCTTCCAACACGCGGCAACCTTCACAAATTTCTGTTCTGCTTTTTCATTTTCCAGAAACGCTCTAACCACACAGATATGCCTTTCTCCCAGATGAAATAGGCCTTTAAACGTTCCAGATGTTCTTTGCTCGGCTACACAGGATTCAGATTTAGGGAAGGGGGCAGGGCAGGAGAAAGGGAGCAGAACGGCCTACCTACACATTTTTCTTTCACACACTCTTGGATATGAAACCTTTGCCTTTAGGAGGCAAGTCTTCCCGAGCAGATGAAGAAGAAACATTCGGAAATCATCACCACTGGAAGCATCATCCCTCAAACGTGGCTTTGATTTATTCTGAGCTGGCGTTCATACCACCGAGCACTGAACTGAAACCACTTAAGGGGAAGGAATCCACTTAATCCTGCAACGGGGCCAGGGAAGTTAGCTGTGAAGTTGGCAGCAACACTGACTCACACTGGAGACAGTGGTCTGACGCTGAAACCTTAGCTGCATAGCAGTCTCTCATGGCGATGACAGAAAACGAGAGAAAAATCCATGGCAACAGCCTTCCAGGCACCACTTGCTGGCTGGAGACTGTCATCACACAGCTGGACGGTAATAAACTTACACCAAATAAAAAGAAATGGGAGGCACATGGGGCCTCGGGGCCATAGCCAGTGCACTTCATATCAAAGCCCTTGGTCCCCGCGGCGGTCCGATTCGCAGAGACAGGAAGGAGACTGATGGTTACCAGGGCGGGGGCGGGAGGACCGCGGGGTTCACCGGTGTGGAGTTTCAGATAGGGATGATGAATGAGTCCTGGCGATGGATGGCGGTGATGGCCACACAACAATGTCACTGTTCTTAATGCCCCTGAAAGGTGCGCTTAAAAGCAGATAGAATGCTAAATACTATGTTACATATATTTTACAATGAAAATAAAATTTTAAGAAGTCCATGACCGCTGGAAAAATCCTTCCAGCAGTCACCGAAGTGCACCTTTCAGCACCTGTGTTATATACTTCAGTGGCAAGTTTGAAAGTGGCAGAGAAATAGATGTGAGCATGAGAGACAGAAATAGCGCTGCGAAGGAAATGAAATGGGGAAGGGGACGGAGAATTGGGGGGCGGCAGGCGGGGGACACAGGGCTTGCTGGGCTAGGCTGCGGCTTTTCGTACTCTCTCCTAAGAACATCAGGAAGCAATTTTATACTTTTTTTTGGGGGGGGGGGCAGGGAAAGATTAAAATTCAAATAACTAGTAAAGTGTGCCAAATAATTCCTGCTTAATGTATTTATCTATTATAGCAAAGAGGAAGGACAATGTTAACTCAATCAGGCTTAAAAGAAGCCTTCTCATTTATCACTGAAATTTCATTTCAGCAACATCAAGGACTTTTCGTTTTGGTATTTATTCCACTTCTAGTGTCTTTTTTTTTTTTTTTTTTTATCAAATCACAAAGTTTTGTGTGGAAAACAAATGTGGTTAATCTTGGTTAAAAGTCAAATAAAAATATTTATACGTAGATATACATATGTATATACAGGGATATCTATGTGTGTGTGAAAGAAAACAGTTTTCTTTAAAATAAAATTATAGTCAGCTTTTTAGAAGTCCATGACCGTACGCTGCTGAGTTTGGGCTTTGATTTAGGACTCAGCTGAAATCTGACACAGGTCTTAACGTTGGGGACACTGAAAAGATAAGCAAAAGCCATGGAGTGAGCCCCCAACGCAGCCAGACTCAAACCACAGCGTAGGGAAAGACAGTTCTCCTGACTGGCTGACCCTGCCGTGCCTTTTCTTGCTCCTCCTCTGTGTTCTACAGCTCACGGCGCCACCCCAACTACCATAATCTGAACTCTTCCTGAGTTAATGCCGTCTGGGGAAAAGAAAATGTCAAGCGTCTTTCGGGCATCAATATTTCTGCAAGACTGTTCCAAAGCTATTAATTACCAACTCTCTTTCTCCGTCCGCCAAGTGCCATCTAATACCTTCGATTGATCATTCCCTGAAGTCCCCTGCTTGGGTAAGGGTAACATCATCATCCACAGAGCTGACAATCACAGTTAAATAATTTTCCCATTAGCTATCAGCCTGTCACTGAGGATGAGTGTGAGGTGGAGCCAACTTGACTGCAGTGAGCACTGCTCTATTTAATTCCCCGAGCTCCTGGCTACTGCTTCAGCCTTTACCACGACCGAAAGAGGAAAGAAAAGACACTATTCGCTAAGTGCAACATAGGAAATATAGTCAATAATATTATAATAGCTATGTACGGTGCCAGGTGGGTACTGGAAATATCAGGGGGAACGCTTTGTAAAGTATGTGCTGTACACCTGAAATGAGTACAAATGGAAAGTGCAATTGAAAAAAATTAAAAGTGAAACTATTAAAAAAAAAAAAGAAACTATTAGCTGAAGACTCTTTTGATTCCTGGATGATATTCTTAGGTGATAACTGCTTATGCACATTGCAAGAGGGCACAATGGCCACCTTGAAGCTCACTGGAACCTCTCCCATGGGTGGGAGGAGCTTGGAACAAGAAAGAGAGGAGAGGGGGAGACTCCAGATGGTACTTCCATGGGACACACCTCTCAAGGCAGAGAAGCCTCTGAATGGGCTTTTCAGCTCCAGCTTCCATGAGACACAAGTCCTCCTTTCTTTAAGGAAAACGCAACACTGCCAAGAGCTAGAGCACGGGCCAGCAAAGCTTCTACGCAGCCTCAGGACTCTGCCTAGTTGTCCCTCCAAAGAGCCTTCCCTGGTGCCCCAAGTCAGGGTTGAGTCCTATGCCACTAGCGTTGGCCACTTTCTATATCCACATGTTCATCTGTGTCCCCACACCTTGCTGACCGGGAGCTCCCTGACAGCAAGGACTCTAGCAGCCTTGCCTGGCACACAGTGCCCGTTCCATAAATATCTATGGAAATGAACTGAATTACCTTCTTTCTTTTATACCAACCTTTTTCTGCCACCATGTAAAAAGTTCCAAATAATTAAAGTTGCCCCTATTAGGCCTCAAATCACGTTATTGAGCTATTTCTAAAATGCTTTAAATATTTCCTTGATTTGTTAACAAAATACAGCAAACATAATGTAACCTTTCCTTGAGGTCCTGTGTCTACTCATTGGCTTGTGAGTTTGGCTGCTCTAAGGGCATCTAAAATGGGTGAAACAAGCCAGTTTGTTTCTCTCGCATGTAACAATGCAAGAATGAATAAATAGTCCAGAATGCCCAGGTGACTCCACAGAGTCAAGGACCTGAGCCCATTTCATTTGCTCTTATCTTTGGGTATTTCTTCCCTTCTCACCACCTAACCCCAGGACTGCAACCCAGCCTGTGGAGAGGAAAAGGCAGAAGGGCAGAGCTTGTCTGACCTGACATGTCTCACTTCTGCTCCTAGTCCAAGGACCAAAACTGAGCCACATGGCCACACCCAGCAGCCATGATCCATGGAGAACTTGGGGGCTCTATTACTAAGTGAGAGAAGGTGAAATTGAACTTTATGGACAGCGTAGTGTCTGCCACCATCTTTATAAATTTTAATCATGGTACTATGCTGTGTTTTGGTGGTTCCCTCAAGGACAGCTGAAATGTGCAGGACTGACTCTAGCAAGGACCCAGACTGCTTGAGCTTACAGGTCTTCACCTTCTCAATCACTGCTTGATGCTATGAGTATGCTTGCTTCTAGCAGCCCCACTTCCTAATCTGCTTAGAGTCAGAAAATCAAATATCCAAGCTTTTTAGAATTATATATGTTACATACACACACACAGACAATCAAATGGGATGCAAGTAGAGATAGTTAAGAGGATAGGCTCTGCACCAGAGGTGGCACAGTAGACAGAGCATCGATCTGGGGTGCTGAGATCCCCAGTTCAAAACCTCAAGGTTGCCAGCTTGAGCACAGGGTCGCCAGCTTAAGTGTGGGATCATCCACATGATCCCAAGGTCATGGCAAGCCTGAGCAAGGGGTCACTGGCTGCCCTCCCTCAGGGCACATATGAGAAGCAATCAATGAACAACTAAAGTGAAGCAATTACAAGTTGATGCTTCTCATCTCTCTCGTCCCTCTCTCTCTCCCTTCTTGCCTGTCTCTCTCTCTCTCTCTCTCTCTCAAAGAAGAAGAAAAAGAAGAAGAAGAAGAAGAAGAAGAAGAAGAAGAAGAAGAAGAAGAAGAAGAAGAAGAGGAGGAGGAGAAGGAGGAGGAGGAGGAGGAAGAGGAGGAAGAGGAGGAGAAGAAGAAGAAGAGGAGGAGGAGGAGGGGAGGAGGAGGGAGGAGAAGGAGGAGGAGGGAGGAGAAGGAGGAGGAGGAGGAGAAGGAGGAGGAGGAGGAGAAGAAGAAGAAGAAGAAGAAGTAGTAGTAGTAGTGGTGGTGGTAGAGGAGGGGGAGGAGGAGGAGGAGGAGGAGGGGGGAGAAGAGAAGGAAGGGGAAGGGGAAGAGGTAGAGGAAGGGGAAGAAAGAAGAAAGAAGGAAGAAGGAAGAAGAAGGTAGGTTTTGGTGCCAGGTTGCCTAGGACTAAATACTGCTTTACTACCACTGTCTGTGGAACCTTAAGCAAGTCACTTGAGAATTATAATAACTCATTGGGTTGTTATAAAGATTAAATTGTTACATTCAAGCATGTCAGCTGGCACACAGTAAGTGTGAGAGCTATTATCACTAATATGAAATAAGCTACTGATCTCACAGGCTGGGTGCCAGAAAGACCCTCCTCTGAGCTGAGCTTCCTGAGCCTGCCAGCAGCACCCCTCGCTGCTCAGAGGCCCTGCCCTCCCCCCCCCCCCCACTCTGGGCCACACTCCAAACAACTCAAGCTGCTGGGAGCCAGAGGGCTAGAGAAACGGAGCCTTTGTAAATTGGCATCAACTTGAATTTGTATGTTTTATTTCACTTACATCCTGCACGCATTTTTAATAGCATCTCAAAGACAATAGAGGAAGCTGATAACAAATGAAAATGCATTAATGTTAGGATTCCTATTCCGTGTTTACTTTTCCATTCTCCAGATAGCCTTACAGACAGACAGAGGTCCCGTTTCAAGAAGGGATAATGGAAGCTGATCTTCTCATTTATTAAACACTTACTGCAGAAGGGCTTCTCAGCATAAGCCTCTAGATCAAAGCCAGAGTGACTATCTCCATGCCTAAAAGCTCAAACAGCAAGAGAGAAGGAAGCCACAGGGAAGGCAGATATTCTGGTGAGTGAGTTAATTTGATTCCCATCACATGATGCCTGCCTTTGTAGAATTTGTTCTAGAAAACGCTCTGCTGTATCCCCAAATCCCACCTACAGGCAGGCATATGCCCAGACACCGCTGTGAAAGGTGAAGGGTATGTTGATAAACTTACCTACAGAATCAACAAACAGAATCAAACACAAAGCAACGAGAAATAAAACCAGTATCAAAGTAATGGACCTTGACAGCGGAGCCACGTGGATGACATTTATTAGAGCCACATGCATAACATTTATGAAGACAGAGTCTCTGCCTCTCACTGCCTAGCACTGATCTTTGTAACTGAAATTGTGATTAATTGGGGAATGCCACAGCTTTGTAATTTCCCATTTTTGTTTCTTCCAAGAAACTGAAGAGCATCGTCTCATGTTATTCTATATTCTTTTTTTATATTTCATTTACACGGCTCACAAAAATTAGGGGATATTTATTGCTTCATATTCATTTTGAAATATCCTTTAATTTTTGTGTGCAGTGTATTTAATTTTGAACAAGAAATTCATTTACAGAGCTTGAAAAATCAAAAACTATATAAAGGTACACACGCAAAGCCTCCCCCCACCGCACCCGCCTCTCCACGTCGGGGCAGGTCCCCCCTCCTCTCCATCCTAACAGAAGCCACTGGGGCGGCTGTGGGGCCCTCCCAGAGCCACACAAGCAGGTACGAGCATGCGCGCGCTCTCCATCCCCTTCTGCACAGACTCTCACACCAGTCTGCTTGTTTTTCTTTTCACTTTCGGAGATGTTTCCATAGCAGTACATCTAGAACTTCTTTATTCCAGATAAAGAATCTGGAAGAAACAAACATTACACAGGACCCCCGGCCCTGGTCAACTCGGATGAGAGAATAGACCCCTCATCGTGCAGCCCCTCGAAGCTGCTCAGACGCGTCCACCAGTGAGCGTTACAATCGAGCAAGGGGCAGGGCCAGGCTCCCGCGCATGCTCTTTGTGCAACGTAGCCCCTCCTCCCTCCCCTCCCAGCACCACAGCGTCTTGGGCCCCCGACCAAAAGATGCTTTCCTACACAACGCATCCTTATCACTCACAACCACACTGAAGGGAAGCTGCTCAATCTTCAGCCTTTTTTTTTTAATACACATGTAGCTCTGAAAGTAAAAATAATAATTATAATAAATACTACTTTTTTAAAACCAGTGACTAGATGATGGTGCTCTGTTAACAAGCGCCCAACAAATTTTGAGTCCTTTGCCCCCGCTGTCTAAATTCATCCTATTTCTGATGCATTTCACAATAAGTTACAAATGTCAGAACACTTTACCTCTACTAAGTTCAGCATGGCCCTGGCCGGGTAGTTCAATTGGTTAGTGTCATCCTGATATGCCATGATTGTAGGTTCAATCCCCGGTCAGGGCACATACAAAAATCAACCAATGAATGCATAAATAAGTAGAACAACAAGCCTGTGTTTCTCTTGCTCTCTCTCTCTCTCTCTCTCTCTCTTTCTTCTTCTCTCCCTAAAAATTAATTTAAAAAATTTAAACAGTTCAGCATGTATATCATCAATTAAACTTAATATTAGTTTAGTGTTTTTTTTTAATTATACATCATGAAATGTTTTGACATGAGTTTTGACAAATGCCTACATTATATTGGTTAGCCAGGTAAGGATGTTTTACCATTTTCTATCTGCCAATCTAGAAAAGACTGCTCAGCTAGGGACTGCGGCTGAGATGCTGAGAGAGAATCCCATCAGACCCATTAGTGACAAGTGCAGGGCAGACTTATTTCAGCTCCAAGCAAAGATGCATTGTAGGAATCGAGTATAGAAAAAGATGTCACTCTCCAAGGTATCGAAAATGGGTCCATGCCTGACTGGTGGTGGCATAGTGGATAGAGCATCGACCTGGGACATTGTGGTCCCAGGTTCGAAACCCCAAGGTCACCAGCTTGAGCATGTGTTCATCAGGCTTGAGTGTGGGCTCACCAGCTTGAGCGTGGGATCATCGACAAAACCTCATGGTCGCTGGTCTGAGCCCAAGGTCACTGGCTTGAACAAGGGGTCACTGGCTCGGCTGAAGCCCCTGGGTCAAGGCATGTGTGAGAAGCAATGAATGAACAGCTAAGGTGCCATAACTATGAGTTGACGCTTCTCATTCCTCTCCCTTCCTGTCTCTCTCTCGTTCTCTCTCTCTCTCTCTCTCTCATACACACACAGACACACACACACACACACACACACACACTCACAATGGTTCTGTGTACCAGCTGGTAAAGCAAGCTGGAGGCATGAAAAACTCAGGATTAAAATCCAAGTAGAACCCACAGAGACCATAAACTTTGAAAAGGGCCTGACAAATAGTCTGAGTGCACAACTGGCTGTCTATCTCTACCGTCACTTTTTCTCTTTTCTTAGCACCTCCCACTCCCCAACCATGGTTATTTTATGTGCCTCTGACTCCTGTGTGCAAAGGAGTGGCATTAATTCATGGAAAATACCCATGGGTAGAGCGTTGTCCTAGTACACCAAGGTTGCCGGTTCAATTCTCAGTCAGCAGAGCACATAAAAGAATCAACCAATAGCCCTGGCCGGTTGGCTCAGTGGTAGAGCGTCGGCCTGGCATGCAGAAGTCCTGGGTTCGATTCCCGGCCACGGCACACAGGAGAAGCACCCATCTGCTTCTCCACCCCTCCCCCTCTCCTTCCTCTCTGTCTCTCTCTTCCCCTCCTGCAGCCGAGGCTCCATTGGAGCAAAGATGGCCCGGGCGCTGGGGATGGCTCCTTGGCCTCTGCCCCAGGCGCTAGAGTGGCTCTGGTTGCAACAGAGCGACGCCCCGGAGGGGCAGAGCATCGCCCCCTGGTGGGCAGAGTGTCGCCCCCTGGTGGGCGTGCCGGGTGGATCCCGGTCGGGCGCATGCGGGAGTCTGTCTGTCTCTCCCCGTTTCTAGCTTCAGAAAAATAAAAAATTTTAAAAAAAAAGAATCAACCAATGAATGCATAAATAAATGGAACAAATCAATGTTTCTCTCTTTCTCTCTCTATCTCTCTAAAATCAATCAAAAAAAATTTTTTTAAAGAAAGTACCCATGGCCTGACCAGGAGGTGGCGCAGTGGATAGGGCGTCGGACTGGGATGCGGAAGGACCCAGGTTCAAGACCCCGAGGTCGCCAGCTTGAGTGCAGACTCATTTGGTTTGAGCAAAGCTCACCAGCTTGAACCCAAGGTCACTGGCTCCAGCAAGGGGTTACTCAGTCTGCTGAAGGCCCGCGGTCAAGGCACATATGAGAAAGCAATCAATGAACAACTAAGGTGTTGCAACGCGCAATGAAAAACTAATGATTGATGCTTCTCATCTCTCTCCGTTCCTGTCTGTCTGTCCCTGTCTATCCCTCTCTCTGACTCACTCACTGTTTCTGTAATAAATAAATAAATAAAAATTTAAAAAGAAAGTACCCATGGGATAACTGACTTAAAATGTCACAACCCAACTCACTGTGTCATATAAAGAATTACAACTGTTAACAGAAGCAGCATGGAGTCTAGAAAGAAGACCAAGGGTCAAAAATGTGAGTGTCTCCAGCCATGTCCAGTGGAGAGTGTGCTAGATCTAGCCAAGGTGAAGCTTCCAATTGGATGTGTAGGCAAGCGTCTGGCCACCCTAAATCAATGATGTCAGCCGTGAAGCCATCAACCCACTTATACCTCTTGCCACACTGCTTTGTTCCCCAAGGAGGCGTCTGAAGGCATTTGTTTCTCATGCCCACAGGAGACAGAATGCAATGACCATCTGCCCCACACATCTGATCCACTTGGCATTTCCATGACTCATCATTCTGGTTTGTGCAGTAATTTCCTGTGAAGTGGGCTGGCATGATCTGGGCACACATGGGGTACTCAGATGTTTTAGTTTCTGGACTTGCGATCCTGAGAACCAAACCCTATCATGCCATTTGGAGATCCTGCCCAAGCAGCCAGATGATTTCCCTTAGCTCCCATCACTACCATGATTCTCTCGAGTGTTAAGTGCCTAAAACAACAGAAAAACTAGTAATTTATGTAATTTCCTCTCTAGAGACAGGTCCTCTCCAGACAAACATTCACAGGTGGGCTCTAATTGCCCTCCCTCTTTCCCACTCTCCATCACTGGTCCCTTTGACCCTTTTATCTTTCCCCCTCCACCAGAATACGTACTTACCTCCAGGGTCCCAGTTCTAGGTCATGTATCCTTTCTTCTATTTGAGTAGTTTGCTCTTTCACATCCCTACCTCTTATTTCAGATGGGCAGAGCATCGCCTCCTAGTGGGCATACCAGGTGGATCCTGGTCGGGCACATGCGGGAGTCTGTCTGCATCCCCCAGCTTCTCACTTTGGAAAAACACACACACAAAAAAAAATTCAGTGAGAGGAGGGGAGGCAGAAACAGACTCCTACATGCACCTTGATCAGGATCCACCCAGCAAGCCCACTAGGGGACAATGCTCTGCCCATCTGGGGTGTTGCTCTGTTGCTCAGCAACTGAGCTCTTCTTAGCACCTGAGGAGGAGGCCATGAAGCCATCCTCAGCACCCAGGGACAACTTGCTCCAAATGAGCCATGGCTGCAAGAGGGGAAAAGAAAGAGAGAAAGAGGGGGGAGGGTAAGAGGGGGAGTGGTGGAGATGCTTATGGTCGCTTCTTCTGTGTGCCCGACCAGGAATTAAACACGAGACATCCACAAGCTGGGCCAACGTTCTACCACTGAGCCAACCAGCCAGGACCAAGACTCAACTTTTCCATATGGTAACTTTTCCCTTCAGCCTGAAATATTTTCTTGTGGTGCAGTCTGCTGGCAATAAACTCTTAGGGGTGATGGGAATGCAGTATAATTAAATGTCAAAATAACCTGGAGATGTTTTCTCTGAACATATGTACCCTGATTTATCAATGTCACTCCATTAAAATTAATAAAAATAAATAAATAAATAAACTCAGTATTTTTTTTAAACTCTTAGTATTTTTATCTGAAAATTTTATTTTGTCTTCATTCTTGAAAGGTATTTATGCTGGATAAGGAATCCTGTGTTGATAGTTTTTCTTTCTGCACTTTAAAGATGCCTTTCCACTGTCTTCTGGTTTCTATTATTTCTGAGGAAAAGTCAGAAAATTTTTCTCTTGCTAAACTAGTGACTATCTCTTGTCTATTTTCTCCACCTTAAAGTAAGTAACAAAGCTTCAAAAGGAGGGAGCGAAGGAGGAAGAAGCTACATATCATTTTTGATTAAAGGTTATGGTTTTGTTTTTGTTTTTGCTTTTAGCATAGTGCCTAGCTAGGCACTCTGTTAACATCTTTATTTTATTTATTGGTTTTATTTAGGAATTAAATTTAATGGGGTGGCATTGGTCAACAAGAAAACAGGTTTCAGGTAAACATCTCCATAGTGTTTGAACTGTTTATTGTGTTGTGAGCAAGTTTGTGTTTTGAGACATGATGCTAACTAGAACTCAAATACTGAACAACGCTCAGGACTTGAACCATTTACCTGCAAACACCCTTACTCGTGCCTGCCCCCCTCCCTCCATCACACTCAGAAGGCGGAACACCAGACCTAATTATACCCCATTACCCATCTGCTCGGAGCACTTGAGCACCTAAGCATGGATCCCACGGTGCCTACCAGTCATAGTCTAAATCGATGACTTCAAATCTTAAAACAGAGGCCAATGCCATCAGCTAATCCTACACTTCCCCAGTAAATCTCCTTCTATCATGACAGCAATGTCATCTCTTCATCTCACTGCACATTCACTCATTAAGGAGACAGATGCATGAGGATGAAGACTCCCTCACCTTCCCAGCCCCAGAGCCACTAACCTACGAGCATTCGAGCATTCCTATCCAGTTCTCCCTCTCTTGTTATAATGGAAACCATGTCTGTGCTCCTGGCCATAGCCTATCCCTCCACTTTGCACTGAATTCTTCAGTCTCTTCAAATATTTAAAATCTTTGCTATTGCAATAATCCTCTCATTCTCTAACTTTATCAGTTTCTTCTTGGTAGGGGCTAGATCATATTTATGTGCCTACAAATGAGCCTTCATGTTGGTAATTTTTTAATTGAATTTCTTGGGGTGACTGACACTGGTTAACAAAATTATACAGGTTTCAGGTGCCCAATTCTACAACATATCTCTGTACACCATATTGTATGTTCACATTTGAGGGAATGTTGCTATTTATTCTTAAAAATAAATAATCATGCTCCCTAAAAATCAAAGCTTCTTCCAGCCTCTACTATTTTATTTTTCTGCTTCTCTCCCCAGCAAAATCCCTCCAGAGTTATCTGTATTTCCTGTTTTCACCTTCTCACCCCCTTCTCACTCACTCCGTTTAGGCTTCCCTTCCACCAGCCCCCTGACGCTTCTCCCATCTTGCCCATTGGTCAGCTTTCTGCTCCCCTCTGCTCAACCCTCAGCAGCACTTGAGACAACTGGCCACCCCTCTTCCCTCCTTCGGGATTTGATGTGACCATACTCTTTCCAGTTTTCCTCTTTACCCCACCGTTTTCTCCCCTGCAGGGGTCTCCTCTTCCAGCCCGCAGCCCAGGACCTGACCTTCCTCACACCTCCTCCACCCCGCTCCTCCACTCGGTGATCGTATCTCATCCAAAACCACCGATGAACCAGTGATCCTCAAATCTATAAAGACAGCCCTGATCTTGCCTCTGTGCTCCAGATTTTGACACTCAACATCAAGTGACATCTCCACTTCAATATCTAAACTTAAACTTAATATGCTCAAAGCAAAGTCTTGATTCCCTTCCACAGTCGTGCCCCTTCTGCAGGCTTTTCCCTGCCAGTGAATGGCACCACCGCCTGACCAGGCGATGGCACAGTGGGTAGAGATCGGCCTGGGATGCTGAGGACCCAGGTTCAAAGCCCTGAGGCTGCCGGCTTGAGTACAGGCTCATCCGGCTTGAGCACAGGGTCACTGGCTTGAGCACGGGATCGTGGACATGATCCCACAGTCACTGGCTTGAGCCCAGGGTTGCTGGTTTGAGCAAGGGGTCACAGGCTCAGCTGGGGCCCCTTGGTCAAGGCACGTATGAGAAACAATCAATGAGCAACTAAAATGATGCAACTACAAATTGATGCTTCTCATCTCTCTCCCTCAAAAATAATAAATAAATAAATCACCTGGACCTCGTGTCGTGAGATTTTTCCTGCACAAAGTCAAGAACTCACACACTACCAGCTGGCCCTGGTCAGCAAAAACATAAACTGTGGGAAATGCTACAGGCAAACCGGCCTGGCCCTACAGCGGATACACTCTAAAGCAGGAGTCGGGAACCTTTTTGGCTGAGAGAGCCGTGAACACCACATATTTTATTTTATTTTATTTTATTTTATTTTTATTTTTATTTATTATTTTTTTATTTTTTCCATTTTTTCATTTTTCTGAAGCTGGAAACGGGGAGAGACAGTCAGACAGACTCCCGCATGCGCCCGACCGGGATCCACCCGGCACGCCCACCATGGGGCGACGCTCTGCCCACCAGGGGGCGATGCTCTGCCCATCCTGGGCGTCGCCATATTGCGACCAGAGCCACTCTAGCGCCTGAGGCAGAGGCCACAGAGCCATCCCCAGCGCCCGGGCCATCTCTGCTCCAATGGAGCCTTGGCTGCGGGAGGGGAAGAGAGAGACAGAGAGGAAAGCACGGCGGAGGGGTGGAGAAGCAAATGGGCGCCTCTCCTATGTGCCCTGGCCGGGAATCAAACCCGGGTCCTCCGCACGCTAGGCCGACGCTCTACCGCTGAGCCAACCGGCCAGGGCGACACCACATATTTTAAAATGTAATTCCATGAGAGCCATACAACAACCCATGTACATTACGCATAATCCAATAAAAATTTGGTGTTGTCCCGGAGGACAGATGTGATTGGCTCCAGCCACCCACAACCATGAACATGAGCGGTAGGAAATGAATGGATTGTAATACATGAGAATGTTTTATATTTTTAACGTTATTATCTTTTTTATTAAAGATTTGTCTGCGAGCCAGATGCAGCCATCAAAAGAGCCACATCTGGCTCACAAGGCATAGGTTCCCAACCCCTGGTCTAAAGAAAAGGAGATTAAAAGAGAATTTACAGATTAAAAGGCTTAAAATGCCTATCAAGTAAGCCTTTTAAAATAACAGACAAGACTGTAACATCTAAGGATGGACATGTGGGTGATATAGCTACAAAGACACGCAAACTTGTGGTTACTGTGAAGTCAGGGGCAGTCATCTTTGCCAGGAGGAAGGTGGTTGGGTGAGGGCTGAGTCCATGGCGGGCTCCTGGGGTGGTTGCCAAGTTCTTTTCGAGACCTGGATACAAAAATGTTTGCCATCTAATAATTAAGCCATAGATTTAGTTTAGTCAACTTTTCTGCATCTGTGTTTTTTGTTTGTTTTGTTTTTTTGTGTGTGTGATATAGGGGAAAAAATCTTTTTTAAACCTCAAATACAGGAGGTGCTAAACTCCTTTCAAAATGGGCCATACAGGACATATTTTAGATTTTGCTGGAAAGGAGGCAAACTCGAGGATATTGTGCAGGTACTTATGTAACCATTTCACAATGCATAAGGACAAACCCGAGCACTGCGACCGGGGACAGGTCACTAACCCTTGAACTTCCGATCCCAGGAGGTTCCCATTCCTCAAACCCCGCCACCCATAACCCCATTCCCTCGCCAGTTCCTGCCGGTTCCCGCCGGCTCCGCTCCCCCGGCCCCCCTCCCCGCCGCAGGCGGGCACTGCCACCCTGTCTCTTAGCAACAGGCAGACTCCACCGCCACCTCCCCTACCAGCACGAGGAGTTCTCGGCTCCCCCCACCCGCTCTGGGAGAAAAGGCAGAGCCCAGGGAAACACAATCCCTGGGACCTGGACGCCCGCGAAAGTCTCTGTACTAACACTTCCCATCAGTCCTCTACCACACCCTTGTCACTCAAGGTATGATCTTAGACGAGGGGACAGCAACAGCATCAGGTAGCCTGACAGAGATACAGAATTTCTACCTCATCCCAGACCTACTGAATCAGCCTGCATTTTTAACAAGATCTCAGGAGATTATCATGCGTATTCACATGTGACAAATGTGGCTTTTACATCCAGGTAACACCGAGCCATAAATACATCAAGCTGGGAACACCTACAACAATTGAACTTTTAACCTACACGCTAAAGCACAGCCTTTATGATTTACAAGAGGAAGTCCCCAAAGCTGAGTTCTCTGCGCATTAAGGGTGAAAATTCCCTCGTGCCTCCTCTGACCAGCAGTCCAGGACAAAATGCATCACTGACCTCAGGTTCCTGCTCTCAGAGCCGTGGGGAAATCAGGATGGACAATTTCCATTCGCAGGGTAAGGGTGTTGCTGCTTATGAATAACATGGAGAGAGAGAGTTCAAAGAATGGGCAGCTGGGAACAACAGGGTAATTCAGTCAAATGGCAACATACGAAGAATCCCAGACCCAGGGAAGGCAGCAACTAAACCCAGCTAAACAGCTCCCAGGAAACAGGCTCCACTTGCATTTTCAACCTCAAAATTAAAATTCTTCTAATATTGTCAGTGGGTATGAACTCCTGAGAGAAGTTCCCAGGTTAGTAACTTCCCAGTTCTGGTATGTTCTCTCCATATCCATCTATCTTGGGAAACTGCCGACCTTAAGTTTAACTTCCTCATCAGATGACTGGGAAATCAGAGTAGACACATCCCAGTCCTAGAAGAACCACTATGCCTCATGGGAAATACTAAAAAGAAGAGGCTGACGTACCGAAGAACTCCACAAACAAAAACACAATGATCATTTTTTAATGGCAAAGACAAAACAGCAAGACAAGGTTGGAAAACCCTTCTTCAAACAGAAAACGCATTTCTAAAAATCCTACAGCATAGATGAACTTCAGAAGACTGTGAAAGAAGTCAGTCACAAAGAACCATATATTGGTATGGTTGCATTTATATGAAATGTTCAGAATAGACAAATCCATACAGAGAGCAGATTAATAGTTGCCCAGACTGGGAGGATTGGAGGGTTAGGTTAATGGCTAAAGGGTATGGGGTTTCTTTGGGGGACAGTGAAAATGTTCTAAAATTAATTGTGGTGATGGATGGCAACTCTGTGAATGTACTATAAGCCCCTGAAATATACACTTTAAGTGAGTGAACTGTATGGTATATGAATTATATTTCAATAAAACTTTAAAAAAATCCACGGCTCCATACTAGATCCACATTAGTCTAAAGACATGGAGTTCCTACTACAATGTAAAACCTTTCTGGGAAAAAATCTGAAGGGAAAAAAGAAAGTTGACATCATTACTAGGTAAAGGCCTCAGCTAGATTTCCCTAGCAAAACATTCCCGTCTTAACTTGGGGAAGAATTTCACAGTCTTGTCTCAAAATTATCAATCTAATGGAAATCCCCATCTAGCTTTAGGTTCCTGTTCCAAAAACTCTGGAAAAACCGTAACAGGCAAAACACACTGTCAAAACACCTTTAATCTATGTGGGCCATGGAAGAAACAGAGGATCATGAGACAGAACAGAATACCAAGTTAAGAATTCACTATCATTACAGAAACTCAAGTCCAAAAAAGACCACACATTTCCCAAGGAAGCTGTGTTTCAAAAGTCCCTCAATAACACAGCTCACAAAGAATGGCAGCCATGAGAACCTCCCTGGATGGCTGAGGCCTGTACGTAACCACACAGACCTCAGTTCTTCTGCCCCTACCTGGTTTTTACCTTGGCAAATTCTCTTTTCAATGTTAAATTTTCCACACCAAGAGCAGAGGGATATCAGGAGAAGCACTGTGAAGACCCTAGGGGGCACACTCAAGGGTCTGTGTGGACCTCATGGTCACAGCTGTCACCATGGAGAGAAAGACAGAAGGGGAGGTGGAACCCTAAATCAAAACACACAAAACCCTAGGGGCACTGGGTTGCCTAGGGAGAGAAAAATCTCTTCAGCTATTGGCCAGCAGGTTCGTCTTGCCCTAACCACGGGATTCTCACTAATTCCCAGGCAAAATAAATTAAAAGACCAAATGTTATTAATCAATTAATAGTGGAATAGATGCTGTTTGGCTTCTGCCTCTCTACTAGACTCTTGTCCTAAAGGGTCTGCTTCAGTCCTTAAGAACAAAACCGCCGCCTGACCAGGCGGTGGCGCAGTTGATAGAGCACTGGGCTGGTATGCAGAAGACCCAGGTTCAAAACTCCAACATCACAGGCTTGACAGGCTCACCAGGCTTGCGCATGGGGTAGTGGCTCCAGCATGGGTTCATAGACATGACTCCATGGTCACTGGCTTGAAGCCCAACCAAAGTCTCTGGTTTGAGCAAGAAGTCACTCACTGTGCTGTAGCCCCTGGGTCAAGGCACATATAAGAATGCAAACAATGAACAACTAAGGTGCAGCAACGAAGAACTGATGCTTTCCATCTCGCTCCCTTCCTGTCTGTCCCTATCTGTCCCTTTCTCTGTCTGTCTCTCTGTCTCTCTCGCAAAAAAAAAAAAAAAAAAAAAAAAAAACCCAAAAAACAAAAAACAGCCATTTCCAATGCCAAGGACACAGGAAACTAGCAAGTGGTTAGAACAGTGCCTGGCACATAATAGGTATTCAATAAATTTGTTGAATGTCTCTTGAATGAATGCTAGTATTAGCTCCCTTGGCACTCTTGCCTTCTTCTCTTAGCCTGGAAAAACACACACACACACACACACACACACACACACACACACACGAAGCTGAATCCACACCTGTCTGATGCAATTCCATTTGTATGTAACCTTGCAAAATTAATCAAGTTAACAATTACTGTTACAATATACTGTACAGTAGACATCTGGAGAGCAGAGGTTTTTGTTAATTTTGTTACTAATGTACCTTAAGCTCCTAAAACAATGCCTGACACATTGTAGACTCTCAATGAATATTTGTTTAATGCCGAATGAATTATGTGCCTACACTGTGCCAGGCAGTACTGCTAGGCCACTCTTGCAAGAGACCCTTTCACAGTCATTTCAGCAATAGCCGCAGAGGCAGCCTTGAGTCCTCCCACCACCAGGAGCCGCTGTAGGACGCGCCCACTTCCTTCCACGTCACCGTCTATCGGTGTCCTTTGACCCCGTGAAGTCGCTGCCCCTAGTTAAGATGGCGGCGCCGATGGTCGCTGCAGTCGGAGGACTGTGGCGGGCCATTCGAAGGTCGCCCTCGTGGGGAGGCCCCAGCCGCCGGCCGCTCTCATCCAAGTCTCCTCCATCTGAGGCGACGGCCATACGTGACGCCTTCCTGAGCTTCTTTCGGGACCGCCATGGCCACCGGCTCGTACCGTCCGCTTCCGTGCGGCCCCGCGGCGACCCCAGCTTACTTTTCGTCAATGCCGGCATGAACCAGGTGGGGGGCGGAGTTTGTGAGTTTTCGTGGGAGAAAGGCGCTATGGGATTGGGTAAAAGAAGCAAGGGGCGGAGTCATACCTTTTGGAAAAAGAGGGCAGTGGTTGGGCCGGATTGGGGGCTCGAGTTAGGGTCTAGGAAAGACTTAGTTGAGTATTAGGCCCGGGAATGGTGAGTTTGGAGTCCCATGGGGGCACACTGGTGGAGGAAGTCTGACTTCATTTATTAATTCCCTGAATAAACTCATTCAGTCATTCATTACAGGATTGGGGTGTTGAGCACATGCTATATGCTAGACTGTGTTCTCTAAGCCTTTGACTTTGAGCACTGCTTACCATCCCTAGACTTGATTGTCTTCATCTGTAAACTGGGGAGTGGGGGGTTTTTTAACCTTAGAGATCCCTATTAAACGCTGATGTTGTTAGGATCCCCAGCACCCTGTGATCTGTTTTGTACCCTGAAGTTATTGGATATGCTTGAAGCTGAGGTGGAGGATGCAGCCACCAGAACAGAGCTCCTCCTTTTATTTTGCCTATTTTTCTAGCAGAGGATCTCTGATGATTTCTAACGAGAGACTGGGATATCCGTCTCCCCCTTCTTCATGTGTTCCAGTTCAAGCCAATCTTCCTGGGCACTGTGGACCCACGAAGTGAGATGGCAGGCTTCCGACGTGTGGCCAACAGCCAGAAATGTGTGAGGGCTGGAGGACGCCACAGCGACCTAGAGGATGTGGGCCGAGACCTTTCCCATCATACCTTCTTTGAGATGCTTGGCAATTGGGCCTTTGGGGGTGAATATTTTAAGGTGAGTCTCCAGGCAGTCCTGGAGTTAGGAAAGGCTCAGTGACCAACTAAGAAGTGGATCAAGCTTAGTCCTCTCGCCAGTCCTCGAGTTTGCTTAGGCAGGGTCTCATACCAGACCCAGAGGCTAAGTGCAAGATAAACAGGTATAATAGGAATGTGTCTCATTTCCCTAATTCTCCTGCAGGCTCCTTGATGGCCAGGACTATGCCTCTTTCCTAATAGCTGGTCAATAATAGTTGTATGAATAGACAATGACACTAAAATTCAGGAGTTAAGAAAATCATTTCAGGCTACTTTGGTTAGAAGATTTCTGGAGAAGGTGGAACTTGAAAGAAAGGAGGATTTAGAGGAGGGAGGAAGCTTTCTGGGCAGGAAAAAACTTAGAGAAATGGTCACGGCTTGTTTTAGAAACAAGGTGGACAGTGGAAATGGTTTTGTCTTAAGCTGAGGGCTGAACTCATGTGGCTTGATTGATGCTTCCATGGGGCTTTCTTCTCACCCATCTTCCTCTTCCCACCCTATGTGGGTTTCTACTGCAGGAGGAGGCTTGCAGCATGGCCTGGGAACTGCTGACTCAGGTCTATGGGATCCCTGAGGACAGACTGTGGGTCTCCTACTTTGGTGGTGACCCCAAAGCAGGACTGGACCCAGATCTGGAGAGCAGGGATATCTGGCTCAGCTTAGGGTAAGTCCATCTTCCCTAATGGACCAGCACCAGGCCTTAGAGTCTCAGCACGTCCCAGGACTGTGGGATCAGTCCTGTTCCGCTTCTTGCTGAACTTGAAGGAGAGACTGTCACGGCAGAGAGGGTCCAGCTTCTGGGTTTGTCTGTCGCCCCACCACCCTGGCTTTCTTTCCAGGGTGCCTGCCAGCCGCATGCTTTCCTTTGGACCACAGGAGAACTTCTGGGAGATGGGGGATACTGGCCCTTGTGGGCCCTGTACCGAGATCCACTACGACCTGGCTGGCGGGGTCGGAGCCCCCCAGCTGGTGGAGCTTTGGAATCTGGTCTTCATGCAGCACAACAGGTAATGGGGTACAGAAGCTTCTGGCCTTCGCCCCTAACTGTTTAAACTAGTCACTGTGGTTCTCTGTGTGGCCTCTGCTCTCTTAGTAAGTGATGGAGTTGAATTTGATGGTCTCTAAGGTTTTCTTCCAGCCTTGACATTCCTCTTTCTAAGGGCAAAGTATTCTGCCCCAGAAAGGGCATGTCTGGGTCCAGGCAAGGGCCCAAGGTGAGGTGAGGGTGGAGGTCACCCTTTATAAGAAAGGACAGGACCCAGGCCAGCGTCGTCTGTGTTTGGGGGTGGGGCGGGGGGGTTCTATTGCCCTCTGGGTCCTCGCTCTGTCCTCCCTGGAGCCCTCCTCACTGCTGTACCCCACTTGAGCTTCTGCCTCTCACGTGTAATCCTGTGCGGGGCCTCACCTTGCACCCCTTCCTCGGCCAGAGAGGCAGATGGAAGTCTGCAGCCCCTGCCCCAGCGACACGTGGACACCGGAATGGGGCTGGAAAGGCTGGTCGCTGTGCTGCAAGGCAGACGCTCCACCTACGACACTGACCTCTTCTCCCCGCTGCTCAGCGCCATACACCAGGTGAGCCTGCCTCTCCCTTCCCAGGAGCCCTGGCCTGCTCATCACCGTGCTTTGGGGATCTGGTCTCCTGCAGGAAAGTTCCTGGCTGGAAGTGAAAAAGGTAGCAGTCAGGAGAGTTGGGGCAGCTGTACTTCTAGGAGTTGGCTGGCTGTCAGTTTGGGGCAATGAGGGTGACCAGGCCACGTGTCTGTCATCCTCCGGCAGGCTAGCTTAGACTTGTTCACGTCACAGCTCAGCAAGGTTCCCAGAAGGAGTGCAGAGGCACACAGGGCCTCCTGAGGCCTGGGCTCAGAACACGGTCGTTTCCACCGCACTCTGTGGACCAAAGCGAGTCACAGCCGAGCCCGATTCAAGAGAAGGAGAAGTAGCTCCTATCCCTTGATTGAAAGCAACTGTAAAGTCACAGTGCAAAGTGGCATGCACACAGAAAAGGGAAGAACTATGACCATTTTTGCAAACAATGGCCACAGAGAGGAAGGCTAGAGTCCAATCTTGTGGAACCTGGACGTCCCAAGTGGGGCTTTTAGTCTAAGTGTGGTGAGCAGGGCTCCAAATAGGGAGGAGTGTCATCTGACTGACACTTTAAAAGGTCACTCCTGTTGGCACATGGAGGATGGGCTGCAGGAAACGAGAGTAGAAGCGAGAAACCGATTGGGGGGCTATTTCCTAGTCCCGGGAAGAGACACAAGGTCCTGCTCAGGCTGCTGGTAGTGGAAGTGGGAGTGGAGCGCGAGTTGAGAGCTCTCCGGGAAGTGGAAGTCCAGGCCCACTGATAGGTTGGGTGAGGAGGGGAAGGAGAAGGCTGGCTCCCGAGTGTTCGACTCAAGCATTGAGGTGAATGGCGGGACTGTCTATTGAGAGGGGGCAGCTTGGGGAAGAGGCAGGTCTGGAGCTGCAGGAGTCTGGCAGTCTGCTCTGGGGCACACACATGAACACGTTTACCTCTCCTCTCTGCCCCCCGTAAAGCCTGTAGAAGCAGGTGTGGGTCATGGGAGCACCTGGAGTCAGACAGGCCTGGTTCAAATCTCAGATCTGCTCCTGATGAGTTGTGTGGCCTTGTGGCCCTTAGATCCTCTGAGCCTCTGTTTCCTTTTAAAGTGGGGATAGTATTACCTTCCAGAACAGGATGTTTTGAGGATTAGACATCATGTCATCCAAACACCCACACAGTTCTGATAGTAAAAATTCAGTAATGATCACACCTGGGATTATTGCTGGTGTGAATGTGGGCCCTTGAGGGCAGGGTCTGACTCTCATTCATCTTTGAAACTTCTCCAGCCA
Organism: Saccopteryx bilineata; assembly: GCF_036850765.1. Lineage (NCBI taxonomy): Eukaryota > Metazoa > Chordata > Mammalia > Chiroptera > Emballonuridae > Saccopteryx > Saccopteryx bilineata. The sequence continues at coordinate 21,799,776 of NC_089490.1, read as the reverse complement.
GGCCATTCCAGATGTGGTCGGCTTTAGGACGGACAAAGAGCATGCCACCTGGGCCAGTTCACTCAGGGCCAGCAGCCATGTCTCCTCTCCTGCTTTCCAGGGCTGTGGGGCACCCCCTTACTCGGGCCGGGTAGGGGCAGCAGACGAGGGCCGCACAGACACGGCATACCGCGTGGTGGCCGATCACATCCGCACACTCAGTGTCTGCATCGCCGATGGCGTCTCCCCTGGAATGTCAGGCGCCCCGTGAGTCTGGAAGGAGTACAGAGAGGGGCAGGGGCAGCTGGGGCCCGCCGGGGAGAGGGAGCAGATGAGAGGCGGGCCGGGTTTGGATGGCGGGAGGAGCCAGGAGGAAGAGGGCTTTGCGGGCGGGAGCACGCACTAGCCCCCGCCCTCCCGGATGCCCAAGCTGCCGACCAGGGGCTGCTGGGGGGTTCACATCTGGGCTCTGAACCCCTTCAGGCTGGTTCTTCGTCGGATCCTCCGTCGAGCTGTGCGGTTCGCTACCGAGGTGTTGCGGGCACCACCTGGCTTCCTAGGCAGCCTGGTACCCGTAGTGGTAGAGACGCTGGTAAGGACAGAGCTTTCTCACTCCTGTGAGCCTCCCTGAACACTCAGGGAGCCTGCTGCTGAGCCCAGGCAGTGAGCCCATCCTGGGCTCGTCACCCTGAATGTCCACCCCAGGGTCCCACCAGCAGGCTGAGAAAGCGAGAATTGCTTACAAAAAGCTGAGAGCCTTCAGGAGGCCTCCTTGCCCGGGCTGCTGAGCCTTTGACCTTGGGAACCCCTCTGCCTGTTGTCCCCACCTCACAGGGATATTAATTCCCATTTGGGTCCCTCTGCCATCAGCCTGTTGGAGCCTCCAGGACAGGTGTCCTCAGGGGAGCCCAGGGTGTGGGGTTGCAGAACAGACGGCTGCCTCTCATACCTCTGCCCTCTGCCTCCTCCAGGGAGACACTTACCCAGAACTGCGGAGGAGCTCGGCCCAGGTACTGGATTCGGATGGGAGAGGGGGCCAGCGGGAGTGGTGGGGAGAAGCTCTCCCTCCAGTCCTGTCCCACCCCCGGTGCAGATAGCCAGCCTGGTGTCGGAGGACGAGGCAGCCTTCCTGGCCTCCCTGCAGCGGGGGCGGCGGATCATTGATCGGACCCTGAGGCGCCTGGGACGTTCTGACGTGTTCCCTGGTGAGTGGGGTGCCTCACCACGGTGTGAGGGCCTCACTTAGGCAAGCCAGGGCAGGCCGAGGAGGGAGCTGTGGGCCCGGCCTGTGCCTCACATCCCCCCTTCCTCCTCCCATGTCCCTCTCTCTGCTCTTTCTAACACCCATACCTCTCCGGTGGACACCACCCTCCCATGTCCCTCTCTGCTCTTTCTAACACCCATACCTCTCCAGTGGACACCACCCTCCCATGTCCCTCTCTGCTCTTTCTAACACCCATACCTCTCCGGTGGACACCACCCTCCCATGTCCCTCTCTGCTCTTTCTAACACCCATACCTCTCCAGTGGGACACCACCCTGCCCCTCCCCAGTCCCCACCGCCTCACTGCCGGGCCGGCCCTGCCTGAGACTCCGCTTTCCAAGGCCAGCTTCATGCCTGGAATGAGCTTCCCTCCTCCTCTGAATGATGGCGGCCAAGAATACCCCGGGCGACCCCCAGTTCTGGCCTTGGCTCACAAATTCAGAAGGTGACCCCTGCCCTGGGCCAGCTGGCATGGGGAGATGGCAGTGGTGCATGGCACCTGGTGTGGCTAGAAATGCCTTGACCCTTCTCCTCATTTCTATCCCTCCATCCGTCCTGCCCTTCCCCACTCAACACCCTTTGTCTTCCTTCCGAAAAGCCGAAGTGGCCTGGTCCTTGTCAATGTCTGGGGACCTGGGGATCCCCCTAGACCTGGTAGAGCTGATGCTGGAGGAGAAAGGGGTGCAGCTGGACTCGGCTGGGCTAGCGCAGCTGGCCCAGGAGGAGGCCCAGGTGAGGCTGGGCACCCCCAGGGTTCTGTTGGGACCGCCAGCCCCTCCCCAACCCTGAGTTCCTGTGGGGGGGGGCCTGGAGCTGTAGGCTGAGGTAGGGTCTGTCCTTCACCTCAGGCCCCACCCACAGCCCATAGAGAGGAACACTAGTGCAGTGGGCTAAACAGAAACAGAGGGAAAGACCAGCCCAGTGTCCTAGGAGGCTCCTCCAGGGGCAGAATTGGGTGAGGGGGCCCTGATCCAGGGACCCTGCACAAGGGGTGGTTCACCAGCCCACCCAGGGTCTCCAGCAGCCAGCAAAGCCCTGCACGCTTACTCCCGAGGGGGCTGCCGGGTCCACAGAGCTGTGGCAGGGTCAGGGCCCTGCGGAGGCTCACATCCCATTGCGCTTTCCACGTATCCCTTCTGCACGCGCACACGCGCATGCCCGCCTTGCAGCTCCGGGCCCAGCAGGCTGAGCCAGTTGAGGAGCAGGGACTGAGGCTCGACATCCATGCACTGGGAGAACTGCAGCGCCGAGGGGTGCCCCCAACTGATGACAGCCCCAAGTACAACTACTGCCTTCGACCCAGCGGGGGTTATGGTGAGAGCCTGGACTGAGCCGGGTGGCCACAGGCTTACCTGGTGGTGACTGGGAGGGGCGGCAGAGGGTTGTCCTCTGCATATCCCGGGGTAGCCACCAGGGGCCGCTGTGGTCCTCAGTTGGACTTTCCCCCTCCCCCACCCCAGCCGGGTGCCCGTTGGCTACAAGGACATCACAGACCCACGTGTATGTCTTAAACCTGCCTGGCGCTGATAACCATTCTTCGCCCTGGCAGAGTTTGGCCTCTGCGAGGCCCAGGTGCTCCAGCTGTACACAGAAGGTGGAACAGCCGTGGCCACCGTAGGGGAAGGCCAGCGCTGTGGCCTCCTCCTAGACAAAACCAACTTCTACGCTGAACAGGGAGGTCAGGCTTCAGACCGAGGCTACCTGGTGCGGGTGGGGCAACAGGTAAGCCCACACACACACAGGCTGACTTCTGCAGGAGGCAGATCTGAGCTGAAAAGGGAGCCAAGGGGAGGGAGAAGCTACAGTCACTCTGGCAGCGTGGTCCTTGCCCTTCCCCAGGATGTGCTGTTCCCAGTGGCCCGGGCCCAGGTCTGCGGAGGCTTTGTCCTCCATGAGGTGGTGGCCTCTGAGTGCCTGCGGGTGGGGGAGCAGGTGCAGCTGCACGTGGATACGGTAAGGACGCCCCCTGGCTGTTCCTGATACCTTGCAGCCCCCTTCCCCTCTCTACACCCCCCTACACTCTCACCCAGGAAGCTGGGTGACAAAAACGTTTCAGGCCTGGCGTCTGGGCTGCATGGAGAAGCACACAGCAGTCCACCTGCTCAACTGGGCACTGCGGCAGACCCTGGGCCCTGGCACCGAGCAGCGAGGCTCCCATCTCAACGCCGAGCGGCTGCGCTTCGACGTGGCCACCCAGGTGAGCAGGGCACAGAGAGGCTTCAAGTGAGGCGACAGGCTCGAAGTGAGAAAGTCTGGTGGTGTGGGGAGTCTGGCCAGTCCACGGGCCTGGTCTCCCTGCCACTCAGTCACTGTGGGAACCTGGGGAGTGTCTTCCTATCGGACTCCTCCTGCACAGCAAGGAATTGACTAGACAGTGTCTGGAGCCCTCCTTCACCAAACAGCTGCTCTCTCCCTTTGTCATTTCCCTCCTCTCCTTGCACATCTGGTTCCAGGAAGCCCTCCCTCCCTAAGTGCCATCCCACCTGGCTGCTCCTTGCTCCTGCATCTCCCCGGCCTCTACTTCTCTTCCATCGGGCTGCCCCTGTAAGCTCCCTGAGTATAGAGCCTCCATTGTATTTCTCCATCAACTTTTAATGCCTAATGAAAGGCCTGCAGCTTCCAGTAGGCCCAACTCCCAGGTAGTTTTCTAAGACAAAATTTATTCACTCCATAAATGTTTATTGAACACATTTTACATTCTAGAACCTGGGGATAGTTCAGTGAACAGTGACTGTAGTTTTTTGTTGTTTTTATTTTTCGATTGATTGGATGGGAGAGAAGCATCATCTCATTGTTGCACTTAGTTGTTCTGCGTAGTTGTGCACTCATTGTATCTCGTACGTGCCCTAAGGATCAAGCCCATGACCTTGGCGCACCAAGGTGCATTATTCAGTGAGCCACCCACCCAGGTCCCAGTGACTGCTTTTCAATGCATCAGTGGCAGGCATGGGGCTGACCGCCTGTTGGCCTGTCCATCTCCCTCCCACCTGCCAGACCCCGCTGACCCCAGAGCAGCTCCGGGCGGTGGAGAGCGCCGTGCAGGAGGCTGTGAGGCGGGATGAGGTTGTGTACACAGAGGAGGTCGCCTTGGCGCACACAGCCCACATCCCTGGCCTGCGCTGTCTGGATGAGGTGAGTTGGGGGAGCCCCTTGGTCGAGATCACTTTTCCCCCACTGGCCAGTTAGCAGACCTGTCCCCTCTCACCCGCAGGTGTACCCAGACCCGGTGCGGGTGGTGTCAGTGGGCGTACCCGTGGCCCGTGCACTAGACCCAGCCTCTCAAGCTGCACTGCAGGCGTCTGTGGAGCTGTGCTGTGGGACGTGAGTCTCCCGCGTCTGCCTGCCCTGGGCTGGGGCCGATCCTCACCCTTCCTTGGTCTTTGGAGCCACAGCCCCTGGTTAGGCTGCTCTTTCCCATAATCCCCCCTGACTTGCTCCCCTGCCCCCCTCTGTCCACAGGCACTTGCTGCGCACGGGGGCTGTAAGGGACCTGGTGATCACTGGGGAGCGCCAACTCGCCAAGGGCACCACCCGCCTGCTGGCCATCACTGGGGAGCAGGCCCAGCAGGTCGGCATGCCAGCAGGGCCCTGGCGGGTGCTGAGTGTGCCTGGGGGCAGGGGACACATGCAGCATGCTCTCAGGCTGGGGGCTGCCCAGCGACAGAACCAGTGTCCCTACATGTGCACTGCTGGCAGCTGGCAGCTGCTGGGATTATTCGGTGCCTTGATTGGTCCTGATTGTTAAACGTTTCTAATTTGGCTCCAAGCAGCTATAGGTTGAGAGCCTTGAAAATAAGCAAAGTGTCCTGACCATCCTGTTCCCTCCCTGCAGGCCCGAGAAGTGGGCCAGAGCCTGGCCCAGGAGGTGGAAGCGGCCACAGAGCGGCTGAGTCGGGGCAGCCAGGATGTGGTGGAGGCTCAGCGGCTGGCCAAGGACATGGGACGACTCACTGACGTGAGGGCCATGCCCACCGTGGAGCTGCAGTGCGCGTGTGCGCATACACACACACACACAGCATGTATACACACGCACACCCCATGCACACACACACACAGCATGTACACACACGCACACCCCATGTACATACACGCCGCACACCCGGTGCATACACACATACACACCCCATGCACACACACACGCAGCATGTACACACACGCACACCCGGTGCATACACACATACACACCCCATGCATACACACACACAGCATGTACACACACACACAGCATGTACATACACGCACACCCGGTGCATACACACACAGCATGTACACATGCACACCCCATGCACACACACACACAGCATGTACACACATGCATACCCCATGCATACACACACACAGCATGTACACACACGCACACTCCATGCACACACACACAGCATGTACATACACGCACACCCCATGCATACACACACACAGCATGTACACACACGCACACTCCATGCACACACACACAGCATGTACATACACGCACACCCCATGCACACACACACAGCATGTACATACACGCACACCCCATGCATACACACACAAGCATGTACACATGCACACACACACAGCATGTACACACACACACACCCCATGCACACGCACACACAGCATGTACACACATGCACACCTCGTGCATACACACACACAGCATATACACATATGCATACCCCGTGCATACACACACACACCCCCTGTCCTGGTCCTGTGTCCTTCCCCGTGTCTCCCTGGACCCTTCCATCTCTCCCCAGCATTCCCATTGGCTCCAGCTGGCCCAGATGTTTGTTAGTTGTCTGCAGGGTGGGGTAGGATGAGTGTGGTCTCTTCCCTGGCCCTGCTGTCCCTGCCTCAGAGGCGGAGGCTCAGGGAGGTGTGAGGTGACATACTGCCTCTGGCTGTAGGCTGTGGACACTGCTGTGATGCCCCACTGGCAGCGGCGGGGGCTGCAGGCCACACTGAAGGCGCTGCAGCGGCGTGCCAACACTGCTATCCGCAAGCTGGAAATAAGGCAGGTAGGAGGGGGTTGGGCTGCGCCCATGGGGGCGGATGCCGGCCACACCCATCGAGGGCCAGAGACACTCTAGTAGGAACACAGAAGCCTCAGGCCCGGCGTGGGGGTGGGAGTAGGTGTCAGCTCCCTCTCGTGCCAGCTGGTGTCATCACCAGATGCCCACTTCTCTGCCAAACTGTCTCCCCGGCTCCCAAGTCTGGTCAGCCTGTCCCTCCAGGAAGCTGACCGCTGATTTCTCCATTCAGCCCTAATTACTCCTTGACTGTGCATTCTCCCTCCAGCCCCTCTCGTCCATCTGTGCTCCAGCCTTAGTCCTTTCACCTTCAGCGACCTATTTGTCGGGGCCTGGAGCTGGAAGGGACGGGAGGGAGGACACAGGTGGGACCAGAGAAGGAGGCCGCTCTAGGCAGGGTGCCTGGCCCCTCTGCTCAGAGCTGAAGACCTGCTGGAGGGTTGGGGGGTTCTGGACGCAGCTCAGTTCGGAAGTAGAGGCCTGTTGCCTTCCAGCCTGACCCCTGTGCTGTCCTTCCTGCCCCGCAGGCTGCACAGAAGACCCAGGAGCTGCTGCAGCGGCACTCAGAGGGGCCGCTGATTGTGGACACGGTTTCCACCGAGTCCCTCTCGGTGAGTACTGGGTGGGGGTGGCCCCAGGGTCTGCGGAGGGGAAAGTCCTAACGAGGAGGTACAGGAGCTGGGGCTGTGGGGTCACCACCTGCCCTCCTTTGCCCAGGTGCTGGTGAAGGTGGTCCGGCAGCTGTGTGAGCAGGTGCCCAGCACGTCCGTGCTGCTGCTCAGCCCGCAGCCCCTGGGGCACGTGCTGTGTGCCTGTCAGGTGGCCCAGGTGAGGGGAACAGAGCAGCCCACCCCGCCCATCTCCTAGTCCAGCCCTCCGGTTCCACTCCTTTTATTCCTCCCAGACAAGGGAGCCAAGGCTGGGGGATGTGATCCATGAGGGACACCCCAGGACATAGAGAGGGTCACCTCCCTGTCCCTAACCGCCACCCGTCCCCACCAGAGACGGCGCCATGAGATTCCCTGATTCCCACCATCCCCCTCCAGGCTCCACATCCCTTGCAAACAAGCAGCAGCCATTCGTCAACCTCCACACACATTCCCAAGCCAGCCCTCACCTGTCCTCGCCCGATTCCCCCCCCCGTGCACCTGACTGGACGGGGGTGCTAATCACCGGGACTCCACTCAGTGCACTGCGTGGACGGTGGCAGGCGGCCTGTTCTGCATTGCTGCTGCATTTGTTTCTCTCCCCAGAGCGCCACGCCAGCTTTCACAGCAGAGGCCTGGGCGCTGGCCGTGTGCAGCCACATGGGGGGCAAGGCCTGGGGCTCTCGAGTGGTGGCCCAGGGCACCGGGAGCACTGCTGACCTGGAAGCTGCCCTCCGTACAGCCCGAGCCTACGCCCTCAACCAGCTCTGACCCAGGGACTCCCGCAACTGAGGAGACAGCAGACAGGCCAGTGACAGTTGCTGCTCAGTAGCTGAACGTGGTCAGAACCAAACACGAAACTCCTCGAAGGAGCCCTGACGGCCCCAGCAGGACCTCCCTGGAGGCTGCAGGGGGGCGAGAGGCTGGGGCCAAGCAGCTGCGCTGAACGGGGCCAGCCCGGGCTGGGTTCTTCGTGGACACAGGAAATGTGGGCTGCTGAAGGCAGGGTCGGCCCAGAGACACACTGCGCTAGGCGAATGTGCAAACGGGGACTGTCCTGGCTGTGACTGCTCATTGGAAAGTATTTCCCAGAAGCCTGGCCTGGGTGGCGCAGTGCGGAGAGCGGTGACCGGTCGAAACCCTGGGCTGGCCCGGTCAAGCCACATACGCAAGCAATCCAAACAACTGAAGTGAAGGAACTATTGCTATAAAGTGATGTTGGTACTTCTCGCTTCCTGTCCTCCTCCCTCCTCTCTGTAAAATTGAAAAATAAAATCTTCTCAATAAATAAATAAATAAAACTATTTCCCAGAGCAGAGGGAGTTCCAGAATGTTCTTTTGTTTAAAAAAGAGCAGACTCTCCCTTCCCAGCAACCTGGTATGGGTGCCCTTCACCAGTCTGACTCCTCACACTGGGCTGAAGGCCGCCTAGAACCTGCAGCAGAACCAGCCTTGTCGCCACAGGTGCTCGGCCAGCCTCTCTCTGCCAGCCTGGCCACACACAACTGTCATGAAAAGAGGATCTGTGGCAGGGCACATCCTCTCAGGTGTCCCTTAGTTCTTTAATAATAACTATCTTTCGGAAGGCCCTGGTGATTTGTTGAGATAATGAGTAACAGGTACTGGTCAGTTGCTGAGAATGTAGTGAGAACCAGACGAAACTTGCTGTCCTTGTGGAGCTTCCTTCCAATGGAAACGCAATAAAAAGAAAGAAGAGGGTGTCGGCCCGTGATGAGGTCTGTGAAGAAAGTGAACTGGGGGTTGGGACTGGGGGGTGGTCAGTAGCATCTGAGGGAAGAGCTGTCCAGGCCGAGGGAACAGCCACAGCGGAGGCCCTGGGAGGAGGGCAGACACTGAGCTAGGAGAGGCAGGGGATGGGCTTAAAGGAGCAGGAACCGGAGCAGTGGCACTCAAACGTTGCACAGCACCTGCCCCACCCCTGAGCTGAAACTGAACATTGGCAGCTCAGAGCAGGAGGAAAGTGAGGGGGAGAGGGCAGCCCTCCTTCCCTCCCAGAATGAATCTAACCAGAACCAAGTCAGATGCCAGAGCTCCACCTCTGTTCCCAAATCCCTGTTGTTATAAGAACGAAAGGACCTCAGGGGACTCAACAAGTCAAAGGCCCCCTGGGCACCAAGTTCTGGGGGTGTTTAATTAAGATTATTAAAGCAGAGCAGGCCCTCCTGGCAGCTTTTCCTGCACAATCTCTCATTCTACGGAGGCACCAGTAAAATGTTGGTAAATCACTGATGACGACTCGAAAGGGCCCCGAACCCCTGGTGCCTGGCCCCAGCCACTTTCTCAGCTCTGCGGAGCTGCGGAGCTGGACTTCCAAATCTGGGCAAATATAGCAGTAGTCGTGTTCAGCAAAGACCCAGCTCTCCATATGTGGGTGCCAAGGTAAGGTATGGTACCCCTACTTGATCCAGGGTGACCAACTAGTACAGTTGACCCTTGAACAACACAGGGGTTAGGGGTGCCAACCACCCATGCAGTTGAAAATCCACGCACAACTTGGATCAGTCCTCTGCGGACTCCCAACCACACATCAAATGGACATAATCATCGGCGGAGCTGAAATTAAAGCTATCTCTGCCTCCCTGTGCAACTTTCCACCACCCTGATTGCCTCTCCCTCCTGAAGGACATTCTTTTTCTTCCTAGCCAACCCCGTGAGTTTGGTCATCTGTGCCCCTCAGGGACACCTACCCTATCAACCAGGGCTTGCTGGTGGGGACTGCATCCTGTCACCCAGGGCTGGGGGTTGGGGGGACTGACATCAGGTTTAGAGCTGCGCGGAGTGCTGTGGAGGCTGGAGCCTTCCTGCCTGGTGCCAGATATCAGCCTTGTTTACATCTTAGAGAAAGGTGGCAGGCGCCACCCAGCAGGGACGCTGCATCCCGCAGCTCTCCTGCAGGGCCCGCCCCACGGGATTCCAGTAACACCTGCAGGTGCCCTTCCTCCCCATGTTCTAGAAGAGACTGATCATTCTCCTGGACCGTCCTAACAAGTCACCCCTCATCCCTACTTCCACACAAAATGTACCAAGAAGGAGCAGCGCTCCAGTCCTGGAGTCCTGCCGCGGGCGCCTACTCCCCACCTTCCCCCGCTAGAGCTCCCCTTTCCTAAACATGTTCCCCAGAAACACAGAGCATGCCCATGGCCACGGAGTTCCCTCCCCCCGCACAGCGGCCGCACACAGCGCATTAGCCAGAAACTTCCTTGCGTCAACCCCGTGCCAAGGCCCATAACGACAGCCATCAAAGGTCAGCCCCGCGCTCCAGCAAGGCACCCAGTAGAGACTTGGTGCGCACGCGGCCGGACACACACAAGTGCTCCCGGCTTGGACCCGCCCCCTAGAGACGTGGGGCGTCCCTAACGACCGGCGCAGACCACGTGGGAGCCTGCGGAAAGGCGAGCGCCTAGGGACCGAGAGCCGGTGAGGTGACCTCCGGGAGAGAGGACACTCAACCCTGGGTGTCCCTTATAGGGCTGAACCTTCCCTGTCCTCATTCCCACCCCGCCGGACGCCCTCAGCCCAACTGGCCCAAAGCCCACCCGCGGTCCCAGTCTTGGCTCCCACATTTCACTTGGCGGGGAAGGGCCGGTCTGTAGGGCCACGGTGTCTGTCTGCAAACTGGCCCAGGGGCTTAGGGCTTGCGTGCAAGTAAGGAGAAAGGGGTACTGTGAGGAGGGAGGTGGAAATAGGGCATTTGTAGGTAGGTCGTGGAGAAGAGTAGTCCTAAACCCAGGGCTCCAGTCTTCTTAGGAAGACTGACCCTCCCACCCCAGCTCCTACGGGCCAGCAATCCCTGCTGCAGGCCCAGAAGGTTCCGCACCTCCCTCCCTCTCTCCCACAGCAGGGCTGGTTTTCCTTGGTTACCCAGGAGTAACAGGGTCTCCTAGGCGATTGAAGGAGGGGTTCGCTGGTCTTTGGTGCTGAGCGTCCCCGCTGAGGTGTCTGAGCCGGTGGTAGGGATGAGAGCTGAGGAGTGAAGCCACTGGGTGTTTTTTTTTAAGACATCAGACCTAAGTGAACAAGAGCAAAGGAAGGGCCAGGCCCAGGGCTGTTTCACTCGCCAGGGACCAGGAAGGCTGGGCCTGGACTCTGTCTGAGAAACTATTTGGCCCCTCTTTTGTGATTCCATTAACTGAGAATTCCTAAATAGGAATTTGGGAGTGACCTGACCCGAGGTAGGGTCTGACACGGTGGCCATGAGAAAGATTCGGGAAATGGAGACAAAAGCCCAGGGCCCTGAGGACAGATGCTTGGGCTGAAGGAAGGGCTGGGTTTGAAGGCACAAGAAGCATGAGAGAAGTGGGTGGAGCATGGTGGGCCCCGTGGAGGCCGTGTCAGGTAGGCCATCAGGGTGTCCAGGGACACAGAGGTGCTCACAGGACTAAGGAGGGCCAGAGGCGTCAGCGTCTCAGTTCAGAGCAAGGGAGGTGAGGACGACTGAGGACCAGGGTGTGATGAGCAGGGAGGGGAGCTGGCTTCCTCCGGCATCTTCAGCTTTCCCATGGGGGCAGGTGGGAGGAGCCCCTGCCCAATGCGGTTGAGGACACAGGGCAGGGACTTCAGAAGGATGGAGAAGGTCTGAGGCGTCCCCTGAGAGGATCCCCTAAGCTGTGGGGCAGGAGAGCATGGCTCTGCAGGATGCTCACGGGTCCCCTCGGGGCCTTAAGCTAAAGGATACAGGCAACGATCCAGTTCTGTGGAAAGACCCTGCGCCTGGTGGCGATTTAGGGGGTGAGGGAGCCTGGGCTCTTCAGGTCAGCACCAAAAGGGGACCCCTACATTCCACTCTGGCGACAAGATGAGAGAGCTCGTGAGCTGGAGAAAGTGGGGGTTCCACCAGAGAAGCGCTGTGAACAGCTAGTTGAAGGCAGTTAGGAAGCAACCCCAACATCCCACTACTTGCAATGCTTTTGTTCCTGGAAGTAAGAGAGAGCTTCAGACATCAACTCAAATCTTGTGAAATGGGGGATAATGATGCTATAACAACAATAATAATCCTCAGTAATGCGTTAATAAACTTCGGTAAGGCATCTCACATTTTCATCGTAATATCTAACACATATCTTGAGTGCTGGCTCTGAGCCCAGCACTGTATGAAATGCCTCACACACATTAGCTCCTTAGTCCTAGATACTCTTATGAAGTAGCTACATTAATTACCATCCCCATTTATAGAGAAAGAAATGGAGGCTGAGTGGGAGTAAAATGACTTGCCCAAGGTTTCTCAGATGCTAGGGGCAGGGTAGAGATTTGACCTTAGGCCATTTGACCCCTGAGTCCTTAGCCAGCTGCTACACTGCCTCCTGCTGTGCACATGCTGGTTTCCAGATCACTTGTCCACCAGACACAAGCCATCAAAAATAAGGACAACCCTGGCCAAACAGGGGCATCTTATCATTTATATTACCTGTGCAGACCTTAACACCTAACCCTTTGAGTTATAACCTGAATGTGGTTTCAGGCCCCTGGACCCTGGTTGAGGACACAGGGAGGGACCTGGGGAGGAGGGTTTTTCCAGGGACTGTGGTCCTGGGCTGGGTTGGAGTGATGCTGGAGGCGTAGCATGTGAAGCCCAACGGACCTGTGAGATGGGATCCAGGAAATGAAAGGTCACTTGGCGTGTCCTCACATCCCCATCTAAGGTCAGGGTCATTGGGCATGTCCCCACTTTCTCCAACTGAGGGCAGGGTGTGCCCTTAGTGGGGACATTAGATGGTGGCACAAGAGCCACTCAGTCCTGGTGGCCCCAGCCTTCTGTCTAGAATGTCAGAAAGGATTCCTGCCCAAGAGAAGGACCAGAGTCTTGAACACGCTTCCAGCCTCCAAACTCTGGGATTCTCTAACTGCCCTGTAGGCTCCCCAGGGAAAGAAGGCTCCAGAGAGTAGGATGACTTCTCTGTCACTTCTGGGGATATTCTCTGTGGGCCTTGGGGGCTGTCTGGATGCCCCGGGGCCCCTGACTAATGCATGTCTACCCATCCCTCCAGGCTCCAGGGGAGGTAGTGCCACCTCTGCCGTCTCAGCTGAACACTGGCGATGCCCAGGCCGGATTAAGGCCACCTGCAAAGTAGGTGGAATTTTCACAGGTCTCCTGCCTTCTCATTCTCCTGTGAGCCCTCCCCATCTTCTCCCATTTAGTGCTACATTTTCCTTCCTTCCTCACTTCGCACTTTGTGTTTGGACCTGAAACTCACTCACACTGAGGTGTGGATGACTGATAAGAGGATATACAGTTTCTGTATACTTAAACTGTCAGAATAATATATCAAATGACTTCTACATTGTTTAAAATTTGCAACATTAGTGTCATATATTTCATAATTGACTATGACCTGAAATAATAAGATGCATTTTTAAAAAGCACTTCAAAGTTAACATGAATATATACACATGTATGTAATATTAAGATTTCATTTCATTGTGGGGTGCATTTCAATATAACAGGGTCGAAAGCCTTATGTTAAGGGCCTGAAATTCCCACAGTGGGATGCCAAGGCCTGGCTGCTCTCCCAGCCTGGGAGGCCCTAACTGACAGGCCCTCTCTGCATGAGGATAGGACCCTACTTCCCAGCAAACATGCTTTCTTCTTTCTGAGTGGAGAGTAGGAAAGTGTGGGGGAGGGGACATACCAAGTGACTGTGACAGAGCAGCACACAGCTCAGAGACAGCAGCCCACCCTCAGGCCCAGGCCTCGGCCCTCCTAGGTGACCTAGGGCCGGTCATCTTCTGGGCTGGTCCTCAGTTCCTTCGTTAGTAGAATGGAGCTATGAAGCCTGCCCTGCCTCCGCTATTGAGTGCTTGTGAGACTCAAATGAGAGAAGACTCCAAGAGGAGCTTGTGACTGTTCCGTGCTGAGCAGATGTCAGTTGGTGACACTGTCCCGTGGCTGGAGAGAGGGGAGGTAAGACTGGAGGCTCTGGATTTTCAGAAGAAGAAGAGGCCACAACAGTTAGATGTCAGGCCCTATGTATAATAATCTGGGGGTCTCTGGCCCTTTTCGGCCATCGCAGTGAACTGTTTCATCTACTGATTTAGAATTTTTCTTATAATTTAATTCACCAGATGGTGGGCCTATCACAATGGTCAGGACCCTTCGTTCAGAAAGGGGCAGGAATCCCAACTGTTAGCTTCGGCAAAAGGGACTTGTTAGAAGACACCAGGTTAGGTCTCAGAATGGAAGGAGCCGCTGAGGAACCAGGCAGTTCTGGGGACCTCAGGGACTAAGACGGGACGGGAGGCAGCCAGGTGCTGTGTTCACCTCCCATCCCTGCTGGTCTCTACCTGGCTTCCCTCCCGCTGCTGCAGACAGGACTTTTCCACGGGAAGGGAAACAGCTGCCTGCAGCGGGGGGTCTATAGCCTTCAAGGACGTGTCCTTCTGCCATCCTCCTCTTGGACAAACCCCCAGGAGGACTCAGATTGGCTTGCATCAGGTGGCCACCTGAACCAATCACTCTGATGACATAGGATAATCCTACTGGCCAGAATTTATTATCAGAACGGGATGGGCATCCCAAAACAATAGCTACTTCACCTAATGCAGAGCTGACATCAGCTGCGGACCAGAGATCAAAATGAGTAGCAGACGGTCCCTGCGCCCTGCGGAGCTCACAGTCCAGTGTGGTTGTGGGGAGACAAGGGTCCATCAGATCACTGAAGCGCCCCAGGTACTAGGGGTCTGATAAAGGGAGGGACTGTTTGGGGAATGGGGGACAAGAAAGGCTGAAAGACTTCAGAGAGAAAGTGGAGCTTGAGCTCAGACTCAAAAGGAGCCCTGCTTCCTGAGCTGAGATGGTGGGAAAGGCATTCCCAAGGAGAGGGAACAGCATGAGCTAAGGCTGGGCAGCGGGAATCAGCCTGGAGTGTTCCAGATGCAGAGAAAGCACCCAGCCGCAGAATGCCTTCTACACCGAGTTGAGGAAGTGAGCAGTGGTGAGCCACTGAAGGGGCGCACGGAGGCCTCCCATGGCAGCTGTGAGGGGGCTGGAAGGGCGAGGACCACACCGGATGGTGGACCAAGGTGCTGGGCGCCTGGAGCTGCCATCCGGGCAGACAGCGCGGTCCTGAGGCAAGGCAGCAGCGGAAGAGGAGACTGTGGGTGCTGGGTGGAAGGGTCTTCTCCTCCTCCTCCTCCTGCTCCTCCTCCTTTCTTCTTTTTTTAAATGAGAGGAAGGGAGAGAGACAAACTCCCGCATGCGCCCTGACTGGCAACCCCCGTGTGGGGCCAATGCTGGAATTAGCTGAGCTTTCCTCAACGCCTGGGGCTGAGGCTCGAACCAATCGAGCCACTGGCTGCAGGAGAGGAAGAGAGAGAGAAGGGGGAGAGGGAAGGGTGGAGAAGCAGATGGTCACTTCTCCTGTGTGCCCTGCCTGAGGATCAAACCCCAGACATCCACATGTCGGGCCAATGCTCTATCCACTAAAGCAGCCAGCCAGGGCCCTCCCTGGCTTCTGGTTCAGGCCTCCGGTTGGACCATGGTGACCCCAGCCAAGGTAGGGAGCCAGGAGCAGGAGCAGCTTAGGGGAGGCACTGAGTTCTCTTGCGGGACAGTTGAGTTTGAGGGAACTGGGGTCAAGGCCAGTGGACCTGAGTCCGCAGCCCAGAGGAGAGTGAGAGCTGTGATCCATCACCAGGAGGGGGGCAGGCCGACTACACAGAACCCTGAGAAACCACAACACATGAGGAATGGACAGAGTGGGAGGAGCCTGTGCTGGAGACTGAGAAAGAAGAGAGAGGTGGGAGGGGAGGAAGAGGGTGGCAGGCTTGTGGTGGCTGAGAGGGCAGGCGTCAGGGTAACAACCTGCGGGGGGGGGGGGAGCACAACTTATATCATCTTTTTTTTGAGAGAGAGAAGGACAGGAAGGGGGAGAGAGTGAGAAGCATCAACTCATATTTGCTTCACTGTAGTTGTGCACTGTTTCTTGTACGTGCCTCAACTAGGGATCAGACTTTGGGTTCGAGGTGAGCCAGCAACCCCTTGCTCAAGCCAGCAAGCTTTTGAGCTCAAGCCGATGAGTCCGCACTCAAGGTAGCCACCTCAGGGTTTCAAAGCGGTAACAGTGTTCCGGGTTGACGCTCTATCCGCGGCGCCACCACCGGTCGGGCTTATATCATCTGCCTAACATTAATAACAGGGAGGCAAGGAGTTGGTTCATATCCTTTTCAATATACTTTATTTTATATTTTATTATGGTTTTTTTTTTTTTTTTTTTTTTTTTTACAGAGGCAGAGATAGACAGGGACAGACAGACAGGAATGGAGAGAGATGAGAAGCATCAATCATCAGTTTCTCTTTGCGCGTTGCGACTTCTTAGTTGTTCATTGATTGCTTTCTCACATGTGCCTTGACCGCGGGCCTTCAGCAGACCAAGTAACCCCCTGCTGGAGACAGCGACCTTGGGTCCAAGCTGGTGAGCTCTTTGCTCATGCCAGATGAGCCCGCACTCAAGCTGGCGACCTCGGGGTCTCAAACCTGGGTCCTTCCGCATCCCAGTCCGATGCTCTATCCACTGCGCCACCACCTGGTCAGGCTTATTATGTTTTTAATAATAGATTTTTAAAAAAATCATTTGGAACCAAATTTCTTCTTAAAAGAATCCTCTGTGTTGGGTAATAGTTTTCTTCCCAAAAAATATTTTTGTAATATCTTTTTTTTTTTTTAATCAGGAAGTTATTAAGTGAGAAACAGTCAACTCTGACCTTGTCATGAGGTTAATGGTTTCAACATTTGCCTTACAAATAGCGTCAGACCTGATGGTCTATGGAAGTTTCTGTGTACATCATAGGGTGGTAGTGGCTCTTCTTTATACCAGCCATGCACAAGGAACCCATGCAGGGACCCTCTGCCTCCTCCCCTCCTGGAGGTGGCTGCAGGCTCTGGGACCCACCCTTGGACTCATCCTGCAGTAGCCTGCCCAGGAGGGGCTGCAGGTCAGAGAGATTAGGACCAGACCTCAGGAGGAGATGCTGGGTACTGAGACAGCGAGGCATTAGTCATCATCAAGGCTGGGCCCAGCGCGTGGCCCACAGGAGGAAGGAGAGGCCCCACCTCCCAGGATGGTGAGTCCTGATGGGATTGTGAGTAATGCCTGGAGGGCCGGCTCCAGGGCAATGCCCGCCACTCGCCTGGGGCTTCCCCTGCCAAGCTGGGTCCTGCTCCCTGGGGTGTGCCCACAGGGTGCCTTGTGGTACACAGGGACAGAGGGGAATACATGGACGTATCAGGCCAGGACTTTGGAGGAAACCCATATGTGAAGGTAGCAGGAACGAGACTGGTCTCCTGTCTGTCCTCTTCTCCTGCCCGGGTGGCCGGCCCCGCTGTCTCTTCCAGCCCCAAACACAGCCACTGCCACCTTGCCCTTCACGTCTCCTCTGGGAGGAGCCTCTAGGGAAGAGCCTCGCTCAAAGACACCGTCTCAGGTTAGTGCTCAATCGGGAGGTGTCCGGAGTATCCTCTCCCAGCCTAGGACCCCTGTCCTTCCTAGTGTCAACAGCCTCCACACACACCCTCCAGTGCTCTTTCCAAATATTATCAGTATTATTCAAATATTATTGTTATCCTGTTTTACAGATAAGGAAACTGAAACTCAGATAGGTTAAGTAACTTGGCCAAAGATCACACAGCAAGTCACTGGCAAAGCCAGAAATGCAAAGTCATCTGATGTCTTTAAGCAGCACAGCCCTCCTGGCCACACCCTCTGAGGGGCCATTAGTCAGAAAGCACCAGCTGGTTATTCCACAATTTTGGACACAATTTGTGAATTTGCATTTGATTTGCATAAGGGTGTCACAAATACATAGATATCTTGCCTACAATTCCCCTTTCTTTCTCTCTCTTTTTCTCTGTCTCACCCACAGACACGCACAGCCAGACTCTTCCTCCTTGAGGTGCCTGGTCGGTGGGGAGCACCATCTGGTCTCCTCCACCTGCCAAGGACACCTTTACTGGCTCTGAGTGTTCCTCCCCAGCAGCCACTACACAGGGCCCCAAGTCGGGGCGCAGACCTGAGGGGAGGGACGCTGCCTGGAGGAGTTGTTGCGTGCTGGGCTGCCCCACTTGGGCCTGCCTTCTCAGGGCAGGGACAGGAATGCACAAATGGGAGGGGTGTCCCCAGCCCCAGATACATCCTCTGTCTTCTCTCTTCAGCCCCAGATTTAGCTGCCTTTTCACCTCCCACAATTTCCTGCTGCCATCTGGAATGCTGGGAGGCTGGAGAACTAGAAAGAAGGCTGGGTTGGGGAGATTCAAGGAAGGGGCCCCGAGATCCAGCTCTTAGAGGGAAGGAGGAGAAGGTGCTGGCACCCTGGACAGAGTCGGTCCAGTTCCCCCTTCCCTTATTCTCTCAGCTGCACTGTCCAAAACAGTAGCCACTAGCTACTTTAAGATTTTGAAGGCTTCATTTGAAAAAATAAATGTAAAATATCTCAATAATTTTTACATTGATGACATATTTAAATGATAACATTTTGGACATACTGGGTTAAATATAAAATTAATTTCACCTGTTTACCTTTTTTTTTTTAATTCAGAGAGAGGAGGGGAGGGAAAGACAGACTCCCACATGTGCCCCTATCAGGATCCACCCAGCAAGTCCACTAGGGGGTGAAGCTCTGCCCATCTGGGTCATTGCTCCATTGCTCAGCAACTAAGCTCTTCTTAGCGACTGAGGCAGAGGCCATGGAGCCATCCTCAGTGTCGGGGCCAACTCACCACAATCAAGCCATGGCTGCAGGAGGAGAAGAGAAAGAGAGAGAGAGAAAGAGAAAGAGGAGGGGGGAGGGATGGAGCAGCAGATGGGTGCTTCTCCTGTGTGCCCTGATTGGGAATCGAACCCAGGACATCCACACACAGGGCCGACGCTCTACCACTGTGCAAACCAGCCAGGGCTACCTGCTCACTCTTTGAATGTGGCTACTAGAAAATTTAAAGTAATCTATGTGGCTTGCATTACATTTCTGTTGGGCAGTACTATTTTCAACCCATCCTCCAGGCCAAAAGTTGCTATTCTTTAAAATACTTATAGCAGGAAGCTGTTTTGAATTATTATACTTTGGTCTTTTGGCAATACACATTCCTACCCCTTACCCTAGGAGGGGCAGTACAACGCAGAGGTGAGAATATGAACCTGATAGACTGAGTTTAAGTCCATTCTTGTTATTTTTAAGCTGTGTGATGTTGGGAAAGTCAGTTAAGATCTCTGTGCTTCAGTTTCACATCATAAAAATGGGAATAGTACAAGCACCTATCTCAAAAAGTCTTTCTCAAGGATTAAATGATTTCATATGAATATTAAAAATACTGCCCAGTATACAGCAATTGCTTGTCATTGCCATGTAGTTATTATTATCTAAAATTTGGGCTGTTCCTCCACTCCTCCAAGTCATTTTTTTTTTTTTTGTATTTTTCTGAAACTGGAAACGGGGAGAGACAGTCAGACAGACTCCCGCATGCGCCCGACCGGGATCCACCCGGCACGCCCACCAGGGGCGATGCTCTGCCTACCAGGGGGCGATGCTCTGCCCCTCCGGGGGGTCGCTCTGCCGTGACCAGAGCCACTCTAGCCCCTGGGGCAGAGGCCAAGGAGCCATCCCCAGCGCCCGGGCCATCTTTGCTCCAATGGAGCCTTGGCTGCGGGAGGGGAAAAGAGAGACAGAGAGGAAGGAGGGGGTGGGAGTGGAGAAGCAAATGGGTGCTTCTCCTATGTGCCCTGGCCAGGAATCGAACCCGGGTCTCCCACACGCCAGGCCGACGCTCTACTGCTAAGCCAACCGGCCAGTGCCTCCTCCGAGTCATTTTATTGGTAACTGTTACCGTCATTTCACAGAGGAGGCATCTGAAACTCAGAGAGGTTCAGTAACCTGCCCAAGGCCACACATCTAGTCAGCGAGATTTGCACCTGGATCTGTTCGATCCCAAAGGCTGAACCTTCAGAGCCATTCTGTGCTGCCTCTCTTGAGAAATGCCTACCGAGACCCTCCAAAGGAACACCTCTACCCCTCCTCTGGCTCCAGGTTCCCACCAGCATCAGGATCTACCAGTCTGAGAAACTTCCTGTCGCAAGACCATCACCAGGGGGTCACCTGCCTCTAGGTTGTCAGTCACCAGCATGGAGGAAACCCTCACAGTGCCACCCACAGCTCACAGCCGGTCCATCGTCCCTACCGAGGACCAGTCCTCGACTGCAGGCCAACCTTTGAGATCAGGCTCGAAGTTCTCAAAGGCCTCAGTCATCCCACCCCCTGTGAAGCCCAAGGCTCCGCATTCTGGGACCAATGTGTATCTAATGCGCAGGATCATCGCAGAGGATGCTGAGTGGTCGCTGGCCACTGTGCCCCTGCTCACGGAGCTCTGTATTCAGCACATTGTCAAGAACTTCCAGAGTGAGTCTCTTCCTGCTTGGGGCAGGAGTGGAGCGGAATGGGTGGGGCCTGCCCGGGGGAGAGGCTCAGAGGCTGGGTCTCGGGACAGCCCCTGCCGTCCCCCACAGAGCCCTCATCTCCACTCAGCACTTCCCTTCAACCCCTGCAGCTGGGACAGTTTCTCCTGTGGTCCCCACTTCCAGGTCCTCCTAGACTCCTACCCACAATGTGCCTGCCCTCCATGCCTATGCCGTCTCATCTTTTCTATTCTCTTTAACAACACCCAGCCCAAACCCTATTTGCCTCTTCCTCCAGAAAGCCCTCCCCAGTTGACAGACATGTACCGTCCTGGAGTCTTCCGTGGCGTGTACGGGTTCTTGGTTTGTTCTGTACTTTGCACTGTAAATGTTCATCCTTCTCAAAAACAAGTTGCCAGCCTCTCCTATTGGATGAGCAGCTCTCTGAGGACAGGGCCATCATTTTGTCTATAGCATCTGTCACCACCAAACCTACAGTATATTCATTTGACTTGTTTATTGTCCGCCTCCCTTCATAAAAGCCCGAGGCTTCCTCTGCTTCATCCACTTTTATACACTCAGCACTTAGAACAGTGTCTGTCCCATAGCAGGTGTTCAAAAAATGTTGTTTTGAAATGAATGAATCAAATCAAAGTAGAAGCCTCTGAAATCAGGGATTGGCTCCTCTACCAGACTAAGTGATGATTGAGGGCTGGACCTATGACTCCCTCGTAGACTGGGGCTTCCTGAGACTAGATGCTAAGACGTCAACTTTCGGGCAAGGAAAACCCAAAACCCAGGGGCTGTGTCTTCTTCTTAGCCTGAGCCTCCCAGAGAGTAAAGTCTGTCTCCCCTCTCAGACTGGGGCTCCCTGAGGGGAGTGGAGGGTTTTCCCTTTCCTCAGTGGCCCCAGGCAGGCCCAGCCAAGAGCACCAGGTGGTGGTGTCCCCAAAATGGTGACTCCTGCTTTCCTTCCTCTGTTCCTAAAGACAATCCTATCCTGAAGCATCTGCTTCCAGAGCACCAGAGGAAGGTCCTCAGCCACCTGTCCCCTGACCTGCCGCTGGCTATCACCGCCAACCTGATCGACGACGAAAGCTACTGGCACCGTTGTTGTGTGCAGCGCTGGCCTGTGAGCCACCTGGGCCACCACGGCAGCAGCTGGAAACGCACGTTCTTCGAGAGGCACCTGGAGAATCTGATAAAGCACTTCATCCCGGGCACCACGGACCCTGCCGTGATCCTCGACCTGCTGCCGCTCTGCAGAAGCTACGTGCGCAGGGTCCACGTGGATCAGTTCCTTCCGCCCGTGCAGCTGCCGTCCCCGCCACAAAGCGGGGACCAGTCCGATTCCGGCAGCGAGGGAGAGATGGAGGAGCTCACCATGGACCACTACCAACTGGGTGACCTGGTGGCTGGCCTGAGCCAGCTGGAGGAGCTGGACCTGGTGTATGGAGTCAAGGACTGTGGCATGAACTTCGAGTGGAACCTCTTCCTCTTCACCTACCGCGACTGCCACTCCCTGGCGGCTGCCATCAAGGCCTGCCGTACCCTCAAGGTGCCGTCTTCCCCCAGCCTTCCAGCATTTCCCGTTCTCAGCATCTCTGAGTCCCTCCCACTCCCACTTCTCCTTTCTCAGCTACCTACTGTCATCTCCCTCCTCTCATTTCCTTATTCGCTGACCGCGTGTCCTTTTATGAATCCAGCTGGGTTCTGGGGAGGCAGAGATGAACAAGGCACTACCCTCCCAGTCCACCAGCTATTTAGTCATTCAACGAACATCTGCGCTCCGGGCCCTGTCCTAGGTGCTGAAGACTCAGCATTGAGCAAAATTGTACCATTTGCGCCCTCTGGAGCTGTCTAGTGCGATCAAAGACACTAATCAGCAATCATGTGAATGTAAAACTGCCAGATTTAGGGGAGAAAAGGCACCCAGTTAAATTTGAATTCCAAATACATATTGGATGATGTTTTTTAGTATAAATATGTCCCAGTATTCTGCTTGGAAGAAGGAGAGCCTGCCCAGAAATCAGAGAAGAAAGAAAAGGGGACAGGGCATTGTGTCACCAAGCCAAGAGAGGGTGCATTTCAAAAAGAGGGGGTGAGCAGTCAGGCGGTGGGACGGAGCTGAGGACTGGATTTAGCAAACATGGAGGTTATGGGGGAGGGGACTATGTCAGTGGAGTGCCAGATCAGACCGGCTCACGGAGAGAGTGAGAAGTGAGGAAATCGCATGTCTGTGATCAACTTTTTTCAAGAACTTGGCTGCGAAAGGGGAGAAAGGTAGAGCAGACACAGATGAGAGGTTTGCAAGTATAGAAAACCAATGTAAATCTCCTCTCAGCTGCAAGAAATGTGTTGCGTCCAGGACAGGACGCAACCGGTCATTGACCATGGCCGGTTCCTGAGAAGGCAGGAAGGGTGGGAATCGGGACTGAGGTGGGCAGCCGGCTCAGCGCAGAGGGAAGCGTGAATGTGGTGGGATGTTGTGTTTGGTATAGGAAAGCGGGGGTTCCCATCCAATGGCAGTGGAGGCGGGAGGAGATTTACCTGCCAAAAGGAGGCTTTGGGGTGGCCCCTGCAGTTTGAGGAGACGGGAGAAGGCTGCAGTTGTTGTAGACTGTGAGGGGACATGTTGGCCAGAGAAACAGCGTGGAATCGGCACACAGCATTGAGGGCCCGTTGGTGGTTCCAGTGAAACCAACCAGTTCTGTCACGTAAAATGTTCCATCATGTCAGCTGCCTGGGCACAGGCATGCAGAAGACAGAGTGGGCTGGATCCAGGATTGAAGCTTTGCCAGACAGATGCAATGAAAAGATGAGAAAGACAGAAGATTGTAAGCTGGCTAAGGGGAGGTGTGAAGAAAGGAGAGGACGGAAAGACAGGGAGGGAAGGGACAGGCCAGCCGCTCCGAGGTGTCAGGGGAGAGGAAGGAGTGGAACGAGTCAGTGAGAACGAAAGGGGTAGGGGTTCCCATCGTCCATATTCATAATATTAGCAGCTTTTTTGAAAAAAAATCTTTTTACTTTCTTCCCATCCATTTCCTGGTTCTCACCCTTCCCACTTTCTTCCTGGTTCTCACCCTGGCAGCCTCCTTCAAAAAGTTCCTCTCCTTGCCATGCAGATCTTAGCCAGCTGAGGAGGGTGGAGCAAGGGGCTGCTGGGGCAGAGAGACCTGGATTCGAAAGCTGCCTCCTGAGCTTAAGCACGGCATGACTCTGGGCGATGACAGGTCCACCCTAAGCCTGTATTTTCTGTCTGTAAGATGGAGAGCACTTGTTGTACCTCACCAGGATGCTGAGGGTGAGAGATAGTAGTTATGAAACATTCTAGCAGCACCTTGTCATTTCTCGAGAAATGAGAACCTTTTCCCTACCACCTGCCACCAGTTCTGCCACGCTAGGTGAACCTGTTCTGTTCCAGAGCCAGCTAGGTGCCAACAGAAGGTGAGCAGAAGAAGCTCAGGCCTCCCAGTGGCTCCCCTTCTACCTGCAGAAGTTAGGTAGGGAAGCAGGTTAGCCCAGGCTACCAGGTGTGATGGACTCTACCTGCCCACAGATCTTTCGGCTGACCC
This sequence comes from Saccopteryx bilineata, assembly GCF_036850765.1. Lineage (NCBI taxonomy): Eukaryota > Metazoa > Chordata > Mammalia > Chiroptera > Emballonuridae > Saccopteryx > Saccopteryx bilineata. The sequence continues at coordinate 21,775,906 of NC_089490.1, read as the reverse complement.
GGAGCAGGGTGGATGACGACAAGGCACGCATCCTAATTCGCAGCCTTCTGGACCACCCAGCCCTGGAGGAACTGGACCTGTCACACAACCACATCAGGGACCGTGGTGCGCGTGCCGCCGCCAAGCTGCTGAACCACAGCCGCCTGCGTGTGCTAAACCTCGCCAACAACCAGGTGCGTGCGCCTGGCGCCCAGTCCCTGGCTCACGCCCTGGCACACAACACCAACCTCCTTGCCCTCAACCTGCGCCTCAACTGCATCGAGGATGAGGGCGGCCAGGCGCTGGCCCATGCCCTGCAGACCAACAAGTGCCTCACCACGCTGCACCTTGGAGGCAATGAGCTGTCTGAGCCCACGGCCACGCTCCTCTCCCAGGTGCTCTCCGTCAACACCGCGCTCACCAGCATCAACCTGTCCTGCAACCACATAGGACTGGTAGGCTGCAGTCCCTGGGGTGGGGAGGCCCAGGAGAGGCCCTGGGGCCTTGAGGGTGTGGGTGGAATCCAACCGCCATGAGGTAGTTACTGGGTGATTGTTAACATCACAGACTTCACCTCATTCAAATCCTAGCACTGCCATATAGCGCTTTGGTTAAGCTATTGTACTTAAACGTTTTGGGCCTTCGTTTTCTCATCTGTAAAATGGGGACAGTAATAGTATCTATCTCTTAAGTGTTGTTACTGAGAGGATTAAATGAATTATACTTGTAAAGCAATTAACCATTGCAGGCACTAGCTAGATCCTCAGTAATTGCTAGCTGTCACTGTTACTCCGGGTGATAGAAAATTGAGTCTCAGAGATATTAGTAAGCTTCCCGAGAGCATCCAATCAGTGGCAGAGCTGTGCTTAACTCCAGGACTGATGGAAAGCCGAGGTCCTTTCCAATAGAGTGTCACTCAAATGTTCCCGATCAAGCCTCAGAATAAGAAACGCTGTTTACATGAATACCTCGTGAACATATACATGAATATGATATAATTGAAATTTACTTTTACTGCTTGGTATATCTGTTGATGTTTCCTTTGTCATCTACTTTATTTTTTGTATAAATGCTTCTGTATCACATTGACTTTGCAACACACTATTGGGCCACAGCCATGGAACAGCAGCATTCTGCTTCCCAACATGAAATTCTTTTTATTATTATTTTTTTTTTTTAATTTTTAATTTATTCATTTTGAGAGAGAGATTGGGGGAAAAGAGAGAGAGAGAGAGAGAGAGAGAGAGAGAGAGAGAGAGAGAAGGGGAGGGAGAAGCAGGAAGCATCAATTTCCATTTGTGCCCTGACCGGGCAAGCCCAGGGTTTTGAACCGGCGACCTCAGCATCCCAGATGGACGCTTTATCCACTGCGCCACCACAGATCACTAACCCACCCAACTCAGCAGGGGCTGAAGTTATGGGAGCAGTGAAGAGGGCCCTCTGTGGTCTCCGGTTAGGGCCCTGCACCTTCTTCCAAACCTCCCCATAGGGCAGTCTTGCTCACACTCACAATCTCCAGAGGGTGTGCTCTTGGCTACAAGTTACAGAGAGCTTAGCCAGGAATCAGCTTAAACAAAAGGAATATTCATTATGTGCTATTATCAGAAGCCCCCAGGATAGGGGGTCCTGGGGTTGGAAGATTCCTTGGCTCAGTGCCAGGCTCCGCTCTGCCCATCCCTGCCATGTGACCATGGCCTCTCTGGTGCTCCTCGTGTGGTCCCAAGATGGCTGCTGCAGCTCACATAGGACAGAGTAGAATAGAAAATGTCAGCACGCCACACAAATATGTTAAGAACTGTTTTGTGAAACTCCTGTTCCAGTCACATCTCTATAAAAGATCTGTGAGTGTGTGTCTGTGTGCACACAAGCGTGTGATCCTCGGTAATGAGGTAAAAACTGGCCCTTCTCTTGTCCTCCCCTCCCAGGACGGTGGGAAACAGCTCCTGGAAGGCATGTCGGACAACAGGACCCTTCTGGAGTTTGACTTGCGCCTGTCTGGTGTAGCTCAGGAGAGCGAGTACCTCATTGGCCAGGCCCTCTGTGCCAACCGTGAAGAAGCCCGCCAGCGGGCCTTGAATCCCAGCCACTTCATGTCACCACTCATCGCCAAGGGCCCTGAGAACCCTGTGGGATAAGATGGGGACAGTGTGGGGCAGTACTCATTTCATGCCCCTACCATGCCTGCTGCAGAGTGTCGCACTGGTCCATGGGGGGAGGGGGGGAACCACAAAGATCCTTGGGGTGTGATCAAGGACTGTGTGCGTAAGATATAAAGCAGGGAGGCCTAGGATAGGGGAGAGAGGGGTATTAAGTGGCACCCAGCTCCCTACCCAGAGAGAAAGTATTACAGGAGCCCCTGAAATAACTGACTTATTCCATCTAGGGAGAGGCAGAACTCTGAGGGGCTGTGCCTGCCCAGACTTTCCCACGGTGCCACCCATGCCCCTGACCCCACCACTTTCCCCTTGACTGAACAGATCCTTGGCCTGTTAACCTTCGCACACACACCCTTTCTCCTTGCCTACAGCTGCACTTTGCCTGGCTCTCTCACCCTCACCCCTGTAGACACCACCTCCCTATCACTCAGCTCTGCTTAAGTAACCCAGTTCTACAGGCCGTGACATCCCTAACCCTTCCCCACAGCCTGGGAAGGGGGTAACAGAGGTGACAGGAGGGACTCCCCAGAGAGCTTCTCATGGGAAGGAGAAATGGTGCCAGAAGTGCCACGCTGGAAAGGAAAGTCAGTGAGTCATCCGAAACTTTATTATCCACCGGTTTGATTTGTACAATCTTTGCGCTTGGAAATCCACAACAGAAAGGCCACAGTGTGATGCACCCAATTGACAGAGACCTATCCTCTCCCCAGCCAGGCCCAGCCCACCCCACAAGCCCTTGTCCCCAGCACACATGGAGCTTTCCAGGTGCCCTCCGCAAGTTGCTGTCACCCTGTGGCTGCCCACCCCGGAGCCACACTCACAGAAATCACATCAACGCACAGGGCCACAAGACCCGACTGGTGGACTCAGGCCGGGCCTCATCTCCCATCATCCTCAGGCGGAGGGGCCCCAGAAACTCCAGATTTGTTTTCAAAGGGTGGGTCATGGGCTGTAACCATAGCCTTGGCTTGCCTACTCTCTGGGGACTCCTTCCAACAAGCAGGCTCTGAGCAGAGCACCAAAGGGGCCTAGGAGTGACTGCGCATGTGTGCCTGTCTGGGCAACCTAGTCTATCTGTGCCTGACACCCTCTGACAGTTCTAGAGTGCAAATGTGTAGGTGTGAGGGTGTGTGTGTGTGTGTGTACATAGCCACAGCTGCTAGCAGAGGTTCTAATTAGAGAAACAAGAACATTCAGTGTAAAGTTTAATTTTAGAGATTAATTAATTTTTCTGGTTTTCCTTTTCCCTGGCAATCAATAAAGCTACCAAGGAAATAGACCAGAGAATTGGTTTCTAAGTCTGTGGGGGGTGGGGGGGAGCTTAGGCTGTGTGTGTGAGAATACCTAGGCAGAAATGGTGAATACAGGCAAAAATAATAACAATCCACCCCTTACCTCCTCCCAGCTCAGGATCCATCTCAGAAACAAACTGAGGTCAGAGGAGCTGAGTTCCTCCCTCCTTGGAGCCAGGAGGTGGCCAGGCTGCCCCCATATAAGGGCAAGACATCCAGATGCCAGCTGGCCAAGAACTGGGGCCTGAGGCCACAGCTCACCATCTGTACCTCACAGATGTCCGCTTAGAGGAGAGGGCTGCCCCAACCACCAGGCCCCCAAGGAGCACAGACTCAGGGTCCAGGCAGGTTCAGTGCTAGCAGGCAGGTGGGCACCACTGCCCAGGGAATCGTAATGGGCAGCTGTTCCCTCCTGCCCCAGCCTCCCCTTTTCCGGCCTCCTCTCCCTTCCCAATGCAGTCATCTCCACAGGAAAATAAAGCTCAACCACAACGGGCCATCACAGACTGTGGTGTCCCCACAATCTGTGCCTCCCAAGTCCCCTCAGGAGAGGGGGGCAGGGGAGCCAGAGATGTTGCATAGGTGGAGGCCATGCCCTTGGTGGGTCCAGGCCTCGCTGGGCTGGAGGAAGATGCAGAGGCTGCAGGGGGTGGGAAGGGGCTCTGATGGCTCAGGCGAAGTGAGAAGCATCAGGGATGAGCAACGTCAGGCGGCCCAAGGGTTGTCCTTTCCAGCTTGAAATCTGAGCCCAATGCCTAGGCACTAAGTCTGCTAGGAAAACTTTAGCCAGGGGAGTTGGGAGGGCAGGGGGGCTGTACACAGACATGCACACTGAAGCACACCAGGACTAAAGGCAACATCAGAGCTTTGGGGGAGCAGGATGTAGGGCCAGGACCCTGTGGTGATGGCAGAATGCCTTTCAAAGACCCTGGGACACACAGCAGGGCATCTTCGGCTCATGGGATAGGGGAGATGGGAGGGGTTGGGCAAGATGTAGAGAATTCGACTCTGACCCTGCCACTGGCACTGAGGATTTCTCCAACTGGGGCTCGTGACAAGGTCCCCAGCCCTACAAAGGTAATGTGTGGGCCACTCCCCAAAGATACACCCTCCTTTGAAGGTCCTGACACTCCACCCTCCACTGCCCTCTCCTCTGACTCCCATCTGCTTCCAGAGCTCCCCTCTGTCACTGAGGTCTGCCTCTCAATCTCCTCACTCCATCCTCCACCTTGGCCAGCTTTAAGGGATGCGCTCGGAGGGGATAATACCCTGTCTGAAGGTCCTCCCAGAACCAGGCAAGGAGGCTGGGGACCAGAGGACTGAGACAGGACTGAGGTACACTGCCCTGCCCCCACCCCTGGCAACAGCTCTTCAGAGACAGGGAGAGGAGGGGAGGGGGGAGAGTGACGTCTCTGTGGTGAGCTCAGTCTCTCCAGGACCCAGATCCCTGGAGCTAGTGAAATAAACAATGGTGAGAGTGGCAGAAAGGAAACCCCCATCTTTGGGGCACGCGCCAAGAGGACAGCAACCTTTCCACGGTTCTGAGTCTCGGTTTTGAGATGAGGAGCTGACACCTGGCCTGGCCTCAGACCCACTGAATTCATTAGCTTGGTTGGAAGCCAGCCCTGCTGTTCACCAAACCACCGCCCCCTCAGTAGAGAGAGGCCCTGGGGAGCCTGGCAGTGGAAGAAGGAAAGCCCCATTTCCCTTCCCCACAGCCTCTGAACCTCAGAGACCAGGCCCACGTGCAGCCCACAGCACAGTTGCCACATAACAGTCAGAAGATTGGTTGAAAAGCTGGACGGGAAATCTTAAGTGGTGTGGTGGTGGTGGTGGTGTGTGTGTGTGTGTGTGTGTGTGTGTGTGTGTGTGTGTGTAGGAAGGGAAGAGATCCTCTTAGGAACTCAAGGGCAGGGCTGAAAGAGAGGATTCTGCCCCGTGGGATTCTCCAGAGACTGCCGACCCTCTCCCACCCATCTGTCTCTTTATATACAGGGAAGGCGGGGGTCTCAGTCCCATGGGGTCTGTCCCGCTCACCCTTGTCTCGCCCCACCCCCCGCTGTGCCCAGCACAGCCTTGGTCATCATCGTGACTCCTCCTGCTACAGGCAGGGGGCACAGTCCGGCGAAGGGCAGGAGGGAGGAAGATGGGCCTGTCGCGGGCCATTGGTCACAGTGAGGTCTCCACGCAGGAACCGTGGCGGTGCAGCGGCCGGTGGCTGTGGCCCAGACACCCCTCCTGCCGGTGCACGATGAGAACCGGAAAGTAGAGGGCGTCGTGGTAGGGCGGCGGCGGGCCGGCCTCCTCCTCGTCGTCGTCCTCGTCGTCCCCCATGCTGGCCTGGCTCGATAACCGCGTCTGCTCCGTGGGACAGCTCGCCTCGTTGACGCTCCCGCTCCGGCTGCGCCACAGGCAGCTGCGCCGCGAGCCATAAAGGCGGCCAAGCGAGAAGCGGCTGCCCCCGCAGCCCGGCCCTCCGCCGGGCCCCGGGCCGGCCCGCGGGCTGGCGCAGATGCTCAGGGCGCTGCGCGAGAAGATGGACGAGCTGCTGACAGCGCGCTGGCAGTGCTCGCAGCTGCGCCGGAACGGGGCCACGCCCGCCGCGCCCGGGCCGCCCACCCCGCCGTAGCGGCAGGTGGGCGCGTACCCGCCCGCGGCGCCCCCCGCGCCGCGCGCCGCCAACCCCGCCAAGTCCATGAGCACCGCCTCGGAGTAGCTGGGCACGAGCTGCTGGTTGGAGCGGATGTGCCACTCGAGCTCCGTGCTGTCCACCGTGTTGACCCGCGGCAGGCGGTGGGTGAGCGGGGGCAGCAGCTCGTCGCTGGGGCTCAGGCCGCCTCCCGCACTGCTGGCCGAGCCTGGGCCCTCCAGGCCAAAGAGCTTCTCCACGTGGTAGTGCGCGTAGGCCGTGCGGTACTCAGCCAGCACGCGCAGCGGCCACGACAGCGTCAGCAGCGCTGCAGCCCAGAAGGCCGTCGAGCAGGCGTACCACGGCGGCCTGGTCGGGTCCGGGAAGGCCACCATGAACTCGCGGAAATCCACGTTCTTGAGGTGCATGCCCTCGCGTGCCTCCATGTAGTCGTCCAGGCCCTCGTTCTCGGCGAAGAAGCGCGCGCGCTGGCACAGATATGCGTTCTCGGCCTCCACGCTGGCGAAACTGAAGCACTTGGTGAAGCGCAGCCGCGTGGCTGGCGCGCCCTCCAGCCCCACCAGCGCCTTGGACACGTCGCGGACACCGCAGCGCGCGTAGTCGAACTCAGCCTCCGCCACGTGCGTGTTGACTCGTTCATGGTAGACCTGCGGCGTCAGGGAAGGAGTCTGCTCACCCTCGTCTGCCCTATTGCTGATTTCATGGCCTGGTCAGACCCTAAGCCGATCCAGGTTTTGATCCCGGTTGGAGCAGGGTAGGATCTTCTAATCTGGTTTATGGAGAAACTGAGGCCCTCAGCTTAATCAGTGAGTTAGAGATGAGAGCAGGAGTCGACCTCATCCCTACCTGTGTGCGTTCTAATTTTAATTAAACCCTGCTTTTTCTGGGGGTCACACCGTGGCCACGAACTGCTCCTCCAGCTTGTCTGCTGCTTCTGCCCCTGCTTCCACTGTTCCACACTGCCCTTCATCACCACAGCCTGCCTGCCTTCCCTTTTCCAAGTATGTTTTCAAATGGGCCCTCCAGGGGAGCTCCCTGTTGAAGGCCTTTGTCTCTGGTCTCCTTGTTCCCATCTTGGCTGTTACCCAGTCTTCCTCCTGATTCTTAAGGCCCCAGGCTTCTGTTTAATCATCCCAGTACGGAGAGGGAGGTCACACTCATCTGGGAAAATCTCCTCCTCTTCCTCTAGGGCTTTTAATATGTATAATCTTGGAGGGTCCAGGAAGTGCCGATTGACCATCCCTACCACTGCCACTCTCCATGTGGACTCCCACAATTAAGCACTAAACAGTAGAATCCCTGGAGCCAGGTTGCCTGGGTTCAAATCCCAGCTCCCTCACATACTAGCTGTTTGACTTAGGCCAAGTGACTTAACTTCTGCAAGCCTCAATTTCTTCATCTGTAAAATGGGGATAAGAGCTACCTACTTCATCGAGTTATTATGAGGGTTAAGTAAACGATTTGATGTTTGTAGACTACTTATAGCAGCCTGCCTGCTGGTGTTTGATGTTATTATTGTGGTGGTTGTTACTGTCCTGTTGCAGTGCCCACAAGAGCTCACTGCGACCTCTGCTCCTCCCCCTGGGGACTGTCAGGCAGGATTGGAGCAGATGTGCACCCCACCTCCCAAGTGGACTGGCCCGTGCTCCCCTCCAGGTCCTCACCTGGGTGGTGGTGTAGGCGTCCCCGTTGCGGTATCGGGTGACTTGGCGGGTGCGGCGAACATAGTGGTAGCTGATGGCCTTCCACCAAATGCAGGGCGTGGCCTGTTGCATGCGGCCTACGCGCTCCCGAACACTGCTCACATCAACACGGTGCTGCAGCTCATGGCGGGCTTGGCAGTGCCAGCACTCCACCAGATAGACGGCATACAGCATGAGCAGAAAGGCCAGGGGAATGTAGACATAGCCGTTGGAGCAGGGGCTGTCATGGTACATGAGGCTGTTGCCCTGGTAGGCGCTGCTGAAGGTGAGGCGGGTCACCGTGGTGACATGGCACCAGGCCACGGCCCCCAGGCAGCCGTACATGAGCAGGGAGAGCAGCAGGCACTTCCAATGGGACTCACGGCAGAGGGACTTGGTGAAAGAGGGCTGGATGGGACGCTGCTGCTCAGAGGGACAGGAAGAGGGTCCGAGGTGAGAGGGAAGTGAGACACAGGCAGGACCCAGGACAGAGGTGGATCCGGGGAAAAGGGGCAGAGGCCAGCCAGCACCAGTTGACAGGCAGAGACAGACAGGGATGTGGAGAGAACATGTAAGACCGGGAGGGGTGCCGAAGACCAGAGATAAATACAGAAGTGACCCAGAGTGAGCCGTGGCGACAGGAAAAGGGCCCAGAATGCCAGAACAGGGAAGTGCAAACAGACATCCCAAAGCAAAAGAGAAGGATCAGCACCGGAGAGGGAGGGAGGAGGCCCAGGGGGCAAAGACACAGATGGATAGGATGGCACCCAGAGAAACAGCCCAAGGACAGACACAAGATGGCAATGAAACAGAGAGTGTGGATGGGGAAGACAGGGGAAGACAGGGAAAGACAGGGGAAGACAGACAGGCATCAGCAAAGGCATCCCCAGCCCAGACCCCTTCCAGGTGTTCCATTGACGTCACCTTCCCAATTAACAGGTGGGGCCCTTACTGCAGACTCTTCCGGTCCTACGTTCTGGAGAAACCACTCCTCTCTGACCCAGCCATTGCCACGTCCCTCACAATTAGCCCATACCTCCTCTGGAGGGGGCCCCCAGGAAACCCCAGGCCCTGTCTCTTTCCCCATGTTCTGTACCCCAGGCCCCCTGTGAGTCTCCCTCCTGCACCTTAACATCCTTCCCCTGTTCCAAGATGGGAGGGAGGAAACTGGTGTTCCTGAGCAGAAGGCAGCCCTGGAGGAAATCTGTAGAAAGGCAGAGGCATGTAGCTGGGGAGAGGGGATGTAGGACGGACTTGGAAGGTACGAAAGAAGACGTTTGCAGCCCAGTCATTTGTCAAGGGAGAATGATTTTTGGTGCTCTCCCAGGGCCTGTTATCCTCTTAAAGCACTTGGCGCGTCCTGTCCCACGGTCGCCTCAGTGACTTGTTTACATGTCTGGGTCTGCCACTAGACTGGGTGTTCCTGAGGGCAGGGCCCCATCTCTTTACACCCTGGCTGCCTATGATGGTGCTGGCCCCCAATAGTCACTTAATAGGTGGGTATTGAATTGGATTTCTGGTGGTGCTTGGGCTTTCCCACTCCTCTTCCGTGCTGTGTAGCTTTAGGGACCTAACACACACCCTCCTGCTGAGATCCTGATTTATTCCTTCAATTCCCCTGGAGGTTAGCCAGGGGAAGGGACAAAAGGATAGAAAAGAAGGGGACAGTAACAGGCAGTGGGCCCTGGACCTAGTGTGAAATCAAAGGAAAGTCTGGAAGTGTGGAGGGGTAGGTGAGCTAGGAAACACCACACAGCATAAACAAACCAGATTAGGGTCCATGAGCCTTTCAGGGAGCCTTCTCTTTGGGGTGGGGGGTGTATACATGCATCTCCCTGGGTGTGCGCTTGTCCCAATGAGAGCACATCTGAGAGGGACTCTACCTGCAGGCCCATCCGCCTGTGTGCTTCTGCCCTAGTGCAGTGTGCGTGTGTCTGCACGGGTGTGTATGGGAGACGGGGGTGCTCCTGGTACTTTCTTCAGTCTCTTTGTCTCCAGGTTCAGAGGACGGTATCCTTAGTACCAGCACTCTGAAGGATTCCTGGGCTCAGGTCCCCCTGGCCGGGGGTCTGCATGGGATGGACATTGAGAGAGAGAGAGGTGCACCCCCCCACACACACACACACATACACACTCCCAGTGACGGAGTGGGGGCTGCAGGGCGGGATGTGGGGTTAAGTGGGTGTCGCCTCTCTACACATTTGACCTTCTCAGGACCCCAGCTCAGGTAACACCACCATTTTCCCCGAGTACTCTACTGCCTCTGTAGCCCCTACAAGTCGCTCTTCCTGGCCTTCAAGATAGCATCCCCTCCGCGATATAGGATCCCGGCCACTCTCCCTACCCGGATCCGCCCGGGGTCCGCGAGGCTCCGCCCCCAGGCCCCTCCTCCTGCCCAGGACCCCCGAGCCCCGCCCCTGGCGCGGCCCCTTCCTCGCCACGGCGGACAGCTCCCGCCGCCGGGTGGGGACAGCGGCGCGAGACTGCGGCTGCAGCGGCCGGCTCGGGGTGCGGGGCGCCGGCCGCGCTGCGGCGGAACCGGCGGGGGCCGCGCACAGCGGGGGATGCGGGCCCGCCTGCAGCCGCGCCGGGGAAGGGGCCTCTCTGGCTCTTACCTCCTCTCGGGCGGGACCCTCGTCCGCCGCCACCGCTGTCGTGGGCTCCTCCGGGACCCCGGGGCCGCCACCGCCGCCGCCGCCGCCGGCGCTCTCTCCCGCGGCCGAGCCAGGGGGGGACATGGCGTAGAGGGGGCGCGTCGAGCTCAGGGCCTCCCGGGGGGCTGCCGGGGGCCCGGGGCATCCTGCGCGGGCCCTGGAAAGGGGACGGGAGGGGCGGGGCCCTCGCTGCTCCCCACCCCCCGCACGGGGGGAGGGGACCTGTAAAGGGCACCGGGGGTAAGGGTCTAGGGGCTCGGGGTGGGGAAGCGGGCTGAGGGGCCGGGCTGGGGGGGCCGGGGCCGGGGGCGGGTGTCACCTTGAGGCCCGCGCGGCGCCGCTCCGCCTCCCACCCGCTCCCGCCGCCGCCTTTTGTCTGAGCCGAGCTGAAGCCAGCGCGCCCCCCCTCTTCCTCCCAACGCCGGAGCCCCGCCCCCAGCCCCCCAAACTCCGCCTTCCCCAAGCCTACCTAATAACCACCCCCCAAAGAGGAGAAGCAACAGGGGCTCCCCGCATCCCTTTCCCACTCCTAGCCCTGTTAACCGCATACACACACCGCCACCACCTCCACCTCCACCACCAACCATCCTAGGAAGATCTATGAAATTGAGTCTCAAAACCCTAAGAAGATCCTTATTCCCAGTTGGATGGAATTAAGGCAGGAGCCAGATTTAAGAGGCCGGACCAAATGAACCTGGGTGTAATAGGGCAAAAGGGAAAGGATTGGAGCTATGTGTGAGAAAGGCAGAGAAGGGAACATTGGAACCAACCTTCACGGACCATCTTCCTTCCTTAGAAGCACAGCCCCAGAGAAGCGAAGAAGTGTGTACATTGCCCTATGCTGGAGATCAGGAAACCAGAGTTCTGATTCTCAATCCTGGCTTTTCTATTAACAAATTATGTGAGCTTGGGCAAATGCCTTTCCTTCTCTGACCCTTAGTTTCTTCATCTGTGCAGTAAGAAAAATACTGGACAATCTCTAAGGCTCTGGCTTTCTCTGGGTGTAGGAGGCAAAATCACAGACCCTAGGCTAGGCTGAGTGACTGCAGGTAGCCTACCCCTTAAAGCCATCCACCTGATTGCTTTTCCCAGCCACACCTAAGGAAGAAAACTGACATTCATCCATTTCTGTATGCATCCATTCAATAAACAAGTATTAGGTACCTACTGTGTGCCAGTTCAGAAATGAAACACACAAGGTCCTACCCTCAAGAAGCACAGTCTAATGGGGAGGGGGACATGGAAACCAATCATGATAGGATAGGATAAAAGCTATGCAGTATCAATCTGTGGGCAGTCACTGCGGAATCCTACTACGTGTCAGGTGCGTTGTTGGAGTCTTTGACATATAGTAACTGTTTCCCCCTTTACCCTTTAGAAACTGAGGCAGAGGGAAGGTAAGTTACTCAAGGAGACCTGCCAATACTCAGAGAGCTAGTCTTAGAATCCAGATCTTCCCCACTCAAAAGTCCATGGGGATATTTGGGAGTAGGAAGTTAGCTTAAGGCAAAGCTTCGGTAGATACCTGACCTTCGGGGATAGGGGACAAGCACACTGATTTGCTGGAATGGTTCTGCCCTTAGCTGGGGCAGAAGGGCCACTGCTTCCACACTCCACACACTCACCCCCGACTCCTGGTCCTGCCTCCATTTTTCTACTGTTCCCTTACCAGGCGAGGTAAAGGTGACTCTCTGTCTGCCAATGACTTCAGAACTATCCGGTCTGCATGATCCTCCCAGCCCGGTGAGTCCTTCCTCCTGCCCAAACTGGGGAAGGACTCGCTCCTGGAGCAGCAGGGGTTCTCTCTCCCTCCTGTGGCAGAGGAGGCATCTCACTTGGTGGCTCATTCCAATGTCCCCCACTCAGGGTTTTTGGAAAGTCCTGCCTCACAGCTAACTCCAACCCTTCTACTTCTGGTTTCATCCCCTGCCACCTAGTTCAGTCCTCGCTGCAGACAGGGAGCAGAGGTCCTAACCCTGCCCTTGCCTAACTCAGTTAAAAATCCTCACATGCCACACTTAGTTGTTATAATCTTCCTCCTGTCCCCCACCCCTACAGCCTTCCCTTTCTCGCTCCAGGGGGCTTTGGGAGAGAGATAGCTCAACTCCTCTGGCCAACCCCAGAGCTCCCAAGAGATACAAGAGCAATCCCCACCCTCTCCATTCACACATATCACCCTTCCTTGAAAGCCCAGGGAAAGGAGGGATGAAGGGAGGGGGCTTGGAAGGAGCCAGCTGACCAGCTAGTCACCATGGCAACAGGGCCTGCTTCCAGAAGATGAGCCCCTGGCTAGGGTGGGTGGAGGCTGGGAGTGGGAGAATCACTAAGAGAACTAGAAAATACCAGCAGAGAGAGAGAGAGAGAGAGAGAGAAGAGGATCGGAGGGTCCCCACCTCAGATTCAGGGCCCTGACCACACTGTGGCCTGAGTCAAAGTCCCCTGGCCATCTTTCCAGATGATACTGCATGGTCCCTCTCCCCATTCCTGAAGTTTCCTTAGAAAAGCTTCCTGTCAGAGTGTGGGCTAGGTGCGGGAAGCTGTGAGCAACTCAATGCTGACCTCATGTGGCCAGAAAGGGGGCTGCCCGACACCTGTTATGGTTCAAAGCCAGACATGGGGCTGGATGGGAGGGTTTTCCTTAAATTCAACCTCTGTATGAATGAGTGGTGGGGTCACTGCACGTTCCTGAGTTCTTGAGTCTTGCAAAAAGCTCAGATGCCCCAAACCCTTAGGTCTTCATAAAGGAAGAAAATTTTACTAAAAAAAATTTTAATTTTGAATTAGGAGCAGGAGAACCTGGCTCTGCACTTTGACCTTAGGAAAATCAACTCGCATCTCTTAGCCTCAGCTTACCAACTTTAAAATGGGGAGAGTGCAAGACTGAAGCCAAGCAGTCCGGGTCTGGAGTTTGTGACAGTCCTTTATTCTCCAGTCACTTCTGAGGATGGGAGAGTAGCGTGTCAGGGGAGGAAGTTGAAAACATCTGAAATCACACTGACCACAAGGGAAGTAGATGCCTCAATTTCCTTGGGCTTTTCCCTCATGGCTTCTTACTGCCTCATGCTCAACACATCCTCCCTCTCTGGTCTCCAAGGGGCTGAAGAGCAATAAGTCATCTCCTCCCGTCTTCCCTCCCCACTTCTCTATACTAACCCCCTCCTGCCAAACACTAGGCACTTCTCTTCTCCCCAGACCTCTTCCCTTCCTATTTACAGCTCAAATGGAAACTTTCCTGGCCCACTGAGTAGTTGGCCTCACCATGTACCTCCACAGCACCCTGTTCTCACTCCTGTCTTAGCACAATCACTGTGTTGTAATTGCCAGGAGTTTTTTGACGGTTGGGACCATGGGACATTTTTGGTGGTGGTGGGGTTAGTGGTTAGTGGATATTACTGTTACTATGATACTCAGTTTTGCTTCCAGCAGAGAGAACAATCATACATGTAGGAGAAGCTCCGTACGTTTGTTAAATAGATGAATAAAATGGGGTTGCGTCGGGAGGGCAGTAGGGAAGCTGGTTAGTAGCTATCTACACCCACTCTAGCGTTCTTCCCCCAATGCCAGAGACAGAAGAAGATGCTCCCTCGGGGATGATCTTCTAAACCATTGCTGGCCCATGATTGATGGCACTTAGGGTAGGGGGTAAATAATAAAACACTGGTTTGGGGCTCACCATGTGGGTGGGGTTTGCCTATGGCCTCCCTGGGCCCAGGGAAAGCAGGAATGGGGAAGGAGGAAAGATGTGTTGCATTGGGGCTGGGGCTGGGGTGGTCACCTCAGCAGAGTGTGGCCCAGTGTGTCTGGGGCCTCCCCTTCCTGGCCCCACCATGAATATAAGGATGACAGATGGAGGTATTGAAATATTGTAACCCTCAAGGCCAATGTTTCACCCCTGTGAATAATGATCACTCTGGTTTTTGCTTTTGCTTTTTTTTTTTTTTTTTTACAGAGACAGAGTCAGAGACGGGGATAGACAGACAGCAGGAACAGAGAGATGAGAAGCATCAATCATTAGTTTTTTGTTGCGCATTGCGATACCTTAGTTGTTCATTGACTGCTTTCTCACATGTGTCTTGACCGCGGGCCTTCAGCAGACCGAGTAACCCCTTGCTGGAGCCAGCGACCTTAGGTCCAAGCTGGTGAGCTTTTTGTTCAAGCTGGCAACCTGGGGTCTCAAACCTGGGTCCTCGGCATCCCAGTCCGACACTCTATCCACTGCGCCACCGCCTGGTCAAGCTGCTTTTGCTTTTCTTTTCTTTCTTTCTTTCTTTCTTTCTTTCTTTCTTTCTTTCTTTTCTTTCTTTTTTTTGAGAGAGAGAGAGAGAGAAAGAAAGAGAGAAGAAAGGGGGCAGAAAGAAGCATCCACTCGTTACTCCACTTAGTTGTGGAGCAACCCATACGTGCCTTGACCAGAGATCGAACCAGCAACCTGTAGCTCAAGCCAGCAACCTCAAGCTCAGCCAGCAACCTTGGGTTTGAGTTCACAACCCCAGGCTCAAACCAGTGACCTCAGGTTTTGAACTGGTGACCTCACCACTCTAGGTCGAGGCTCTATCCACTGTGTCACCACCAGTCAGGTGATCAATCTGCTTTTTGATTTTTACTAATTATGTATATTTTTTAAGATTAAAAATCTTTTTTCTCCCTGGCCAGTGGTGGCACAGTAAATAGAGCATCAACCTGGGACGCGGAGGACCCAGGTTTAAATCCTGAGGTCACCAGCTTGACCATGGGGTCACTGGCTTGAGCATGGGGTTATAGGCATGACCCCATGGTCACTGACTTAAGCCCAAGGTTGCTGGCTTGAGAAAGGGGTCACTGGCTCAGCTGGAGTTCCCCGCTCAAGGCACATATGGGAAAGCAATTAATGAACAACTAAGGTGCCCCAACTACGAGTTTATTCTTCTCATCTCTCTCCCTTCCTATCTGTCTGTTCCTGTCTGTCCCTGTCTCTGTGTGTCTGTCTCTCTCTCATTAAAAAAAAAAAAAAAAAAATTCCATTGATTTGAGAGGAGAGAGAAGCATCAACTCGTCGTTCCATGTAGTCATTCCATTTAGTTGTCTACTCATTAATTGCTTTTCATACATGCCCTGCCTGACCAGTGATCAAACCTATGACCTCAGTGCTCTGGGATGATGTTTTATTCATTATGCCACCCGGCCAGAGCAACTCTATTTTTTCAGACAACAACAAAAAAAGCATGACCAACCTTCTTTTAGACAATAGTCGGCCTGAGAAAACGCATTTTTGAAAACACATCCTCATGCCCAATTCTGTGTGATCTTGGAAGTTGACATAGAAGATCTTCCATCCAGGACCTAAAGGGAGACCCTCTCCTTAAAGACCATGGGTGTCCTCGTTCCCTACCCAAAGTCCTGGGCACTGGAAGATGAGAAAGCAAGAGGAATGGAGAGAAATAGGTAGGAGATAGGAAGAAATGCTTCCCCACGCCACCGGCCATGTGCCCTCCCCTACAAGATGCCTAGCTTGTACAGTTAATAAATATTTCTATAACGTCTTGGCTGGACAGTTTAGTTGGTTAGCATTCTCCTGATATACAAAGGTTGCTGGTTTGAACCCCAGTTAGGGGTACTGTAGAAACAGATTGATGTTTTTGTCTATCTGTCTCTCTCTTCCTCTCTCTAAAGTCAATAAATGTTTTTAAAAATTAAAAAGGTGTTAGGAACAGAAATGAAACAGAGGAGAGATCAAAGGGATCAGAGGAAAAGAGAACAGAGGGAAAGGGGATGATAGGATGGGATAAACCTGAAGGGAAGTGGGGAGGGCGCAGTGGGGAGGGGGGCATGGGAGATGTTAAGAGGAATACGGAGGAGGGGGGATGCATTCGGGGCAACACTAGAATCTATGTAAACACAATAAATTAAAATCAATTTTAAAAATGTTTCTTTAACAACAAACGAATGAATAAATGGAAACAATGAGTGAAGAAATTGAGGAAGGAAAGGAAGAAAAGAATGCATAGAATGAAGAAGGAAGGAAAACAGTGAATGTATGAATGGATGGAAGGATGGATGGATGGGTGAATTAACGCAGTAGTGAGTCAGGACCGGGTAACCCCAGACTCGGAGCCAACGCAAAGGGCGGGGTAAGGGGGATTCCGGAGGGCGGGGCCTCTGTCCGGAAGCGCCTCTCGGGGGCGGGGCGTGAGGGGCGGGGCGAGGGAGCGCGACAGACCGGGCATCCCGGCTTACCTGAGCAGCTTCTGCGGTGGACCCTAGCAGCGCTCCGAGCCTCGCCCGTGCTTCTCGCCGACTTCTAGGACTCCCCGCAACCCGGGAACGAGGCCACTGCAGACCGGGCGCCCGTTCTGTCAGGCGGACTTGCAACCCGGAAAGGCGGTGCGCCGGAGCCCGGAGCCCGGAGCCCGGAGCCGGATCCTGCTTGGACCAGGGCCCCCGCGGGCCGGCGCTGCGGGCATGTCGGAGGTGCGCAAGGGGACGGACGAGTCGGATGAGAGCCAGTATGATTCGGGCATCGAGTCTCTGCGCTCTCTGCGCTCCCTGCCGGAGCCCACCCCGACCTCAGCTTCCGGGCCCTCGGACGCCGGAAGCCCCCAGCCCTGGACCCGTCCTACGGGAACCGCCGACGAGCCACGGGAGAAGGAAGACACGGATGGGGAAAGGGCTGATTCCACCTATGGCTCCTCGTCGCTCACCGAGCCCTTGACCTTTTGGAGAAGCCCAGAGAGCGAAAACGAAAACCCATCCCCAGGCTCGCCGCTCTCCCCAGCTGGGCCGCTGAGCCCTCAGCAACTGGAAGCACTTACTTACATCTCTGAGGACGGAGACACGTGAGTGTGGGGCTCTCTAGGCTGGGACAGCACCCCTTCTTCCCCATGCTAACGCCGGGCCTTTCCAGGAGCAGCAACAGGCTGGGCACCCCCTCTCTGAAGGTCTCTCAAGGCACCAGTCCCAGCAGGGGCATTCTCCACTCTCCAAACTCCAAACTTAACCCTCACCCCACTTTTGAGCTCTAGCCAGGCCCAGTCCGGAGGACCTGGAATCACCTCTCTGCCGTCCCTTTTGGAGGTGGGCAGAGCTGGTAGGGACCCTTACCAGGCACCTGGAACCCCAGCTAGGCTCCTGAAAACTTACCAATAACCCACCACTAGGAAGAGAAAATTCCCCTGGCCAGTCCAGTTTGTTTGTGTTGTTTTTTCTTGCTAGGGGAGAGGGCATCCTTCCTTGTGCAATATCTGGAATTCCCGGCCCCTGACCTCAGAATGCCTTGTCTTAAGGAACAAGAGGTGCCTGTTACAGGTTGCCAATGGAGGCCGGGATGCTAGGGGTGGGGGGATTGCCAGGGTGCAGAGCCGAAGCTGGCCCGGGGGGGAGGGGGGCGGTGAGCCAGGTTGGGGCACTCCTGCCCCAGCAGACTGACAGGAGGCTGGCTGCCCCAGCTTACTTCCTTCTCTGCTGAGAAAGGGGAAGTGAGGGTTCCAGTCAGCCTTACCGACACCTTCTGTCTCCTGAGCCCCAAGGCCCCTCACTATCCTTTCTGAGGCCCTTGACCATTTCTGCCAAGGCCCAGGTGGAGCTTGGTGAGGACTGGGCTGGGAGTTGAAGTAAGAGACAGTGCAGAAGTCCCAGCCAGTTGAGGATTTGCCACTCAAGAAGATAAAACACTGTTAGGATGAGGGATGGCTGGAATTTGGGGGCTGAGACGCAGAGTGGAGGGAGTTGGGGACCCAGATCAGGGATGTTGAACAAGGTGAGGGGGGCTGTAGAAGGGGCAGGAAG
This sequence comes from Saccopteryx bilineata, assembly GCF_036850765.1. Lineage (NCBI taxonomy): Eukaryota > Metazoa > Chordata > Mammalia > Chiroptera > Emballonuridae > Saccopteryx > Saccopteryx bilineata. The sequence goes on along the minus strand of NC_089490.1, from coordinate 21,757,732 downwards.
TGTCTGTCCTGATCTGCTTTTTGTAAATACAAGGGTCCTAATTCTGGGTGACCTTTGACAAAAATAGCTTTGAGACCCAGTGGGCTTGAGAGGAGTGACCCCAGGCCTTTTGTACTCTGCCCAGATTACTAGCCCTCAGGCCCAGACCAAGCTTTCGGGGGCTCCATGTGAAATACCTATAGCTGACCTTTGACCCAGGGAATGGGGACTTCTGGTTGGTGCCCTCCTTTGTTAGCCTCTCAGCCCAGCCTTTACCGCCTCTAGTTAGAGACAGGTGTTGTGTCTAGACTGGGGGGTGGGGGGTGTCAGGACTCCCTAGGGGGTCCCTTCCCTCGGAAGTGTCTGGGGTGTGAGACTTATGGAAGTGGGAAGAGGAAGTGGGAGGAGAGAGACTGAGGGAGAGAGGGAGGTGGCTGCAGGAATGTGACCCAGAGAGCTGGTCCTGGCCTAGGGGATTTCCAGAGCGGTTCCTCCCTCCCTCGTCACTCTCTCCTGGGCCTCTCCTGCCGCCTGCCGCCAAGCCTGCCCCACGCCTGCCTAAGCAGCCCCCTCCCCAGCCTGAACAGGCCTCTTAGCCAGTCTACCCAGTCACTGATGCCCCAAGGCACCTGTCCTGGCCTAGACCCTTCTGCTCTGGTTTTCATTTTCCCCACCTGATGTGGGGAAACCCCAGGACTGGAACTTCCCCTTCAAGCTGCCCTCCCGCCCCTAGATTAAGGCTCTTTGTCCCCCAATAAACACATTTTCTGCACTGCATCGACCTCACCTTGGAGGTGCACACAGAGTGGAGGGCTCTGGCCGGACCCACCCAGTCTGTGCTGTCTGAGGAGTGGCCCTCTTGACTCACTTCCCTGAGGGGGGCAACAGCACAGATGTGGCACTTCTCCTTGCTCCTTATCCAAGGGCTCCTGTTTTCTCTCCCTTGGCATGTGCAACATTGAGTGTCTGAGAGGGGGTGTGACTCCACTCCTGCCCTCTCTGCTCTCCCTATTGGGGTGGGGGTAAGTGGGGAGCTCAGCCCTGGAAGCCACCTCTGCACTACCCTGGCAGCTTTCAGTTTGGCTGTGGAGCTGCAGCTGGTCTGGCAGGGCCCGAGGGCAGAGGGGAGTGGGGTGTGGCACAGGAAGGACCTTGGCCCTTCAGTACCCTGCCCACACTCCCATTGAGCCAAGACCTTCCTTGAAGGCCAGAGATGGGAACTTGGAGCCTCCACCCCCAGGATCCTGGCTTCCCGCACCAACCCTCACTTCCTGGCACAAACTCTCACTTCCTACACTTACCCTATGGGTGGCTTCATAGAGATGTGTTCCTTCTAATCCTGGGACTCCGAGCCACTCTCTGTCCTGGGCCCTGACACTAAACCCTGGCCCTGCTCTCCAGGCTGGTCCACCTGGCTGTGATTCATGAGGCCCCAGCTGTGCTGCTCTGTTGCCTGGCTTTGCTGCCCCAGGAGGTCCTGGACATTCAGAACAACCTTTACCAGGTGGGTGGAAAGGATGGCTGTGCCCAGATACCCATATCTGCCCTGCCAGCCATCCTGAGCTGTCACACAAATGACCTTAGGTCACTTACTCAGGAAACTGAGCTAGAAGTGAGGCTACAGACACGAGTAAGACACGGCCTCTGCCCACAGGGCGTTCGAGTCCGGTCTAGGGGACTCATGTCAACACATCATTACACAGGATGGCGACAAGAGTTGGGATGGAGATACCTAAGCAGCTGCTGTGGGACCTGGTGTCTGTGGGGAGCAGCCAGGGAGGGGTTATGCAGAGGTGACATCTGCAGGGGGGCTTGAAGGGGAGTGTGCCAGGTGGCGAGTGCCTGGCGCCTCTGTCTCCTCTCCCCAGCCCCTCTCTGTCACCTGGGCCTTAGGGAGAACAGAGCTCTCCCTAGAAGGTGAGAAGGTAGACCTGCCCATCTGTCCACTCTCGAGGGGCTAGAGGGCCTACAAGAAGAACAGGGGGCCATTTTTCTCACCCTGCCTCCAGAATTGGGGTTCCAAGAGGTTGGGGGGAGTGACAGAGGGAAGGGCTTGGTAGTATGGCTTTGGGAGACCAGGGTCATAGCCTCTATAAAATGCTCTCAAGGAAGGTGCTGGCAGTTGTCAATTCCTGTGCCCACTTGAGCATGTTCCCAAAGGTGGGTACCTGTGTCAGTGGCCTGCGACCCTCTGTTTGTGTCCCCAGACAGCACTTCATCTGGCTGTACATCTGGACCAGCCAGGCACAGTTCGGGCCCTCGTGCGGAAAGGGGCCAGCCGCACGCTACAAGACCGGCATGGTGACACAGCCCTGCACGTGGCCTGCCAGCGCCAGCACCTAGCCTGTGCCCGCTGCCTGCTGGAGGGACAGCCCGAGCCGGGCAGAGGGCCACCTCTGTCCCTGGACCTCCAGCTGCAAAACTGGCAAGGTACAGGCGGCCACGGGCCCGTAGGGTGAGGAGGGGATAGAGAACAAGGGTCCCTGCTCTCAGGGAATGGGGGGTCAGTCATAACTTGTCCCTTAATGTACCCCAGTCCTAAGCACATACTCAGTACATCTTTGCTGAATGAATGAATGAATTTGATTTAGAATTTACTTAGAACCTTCTGTGTGCTAGACAGAGCTAAACCTTGCCCTGAAGATATTCAGTTTAACAGACATTATTGATTCATTCAACAAAAATGTACTAAGGACCTCTTTGTGCCAGACACTATTCTAGGAGCCGGGTGTGCATCTGTAAACAAAACAGAACTGAGACCAACAAAAAGTATATGAAGTGGGTTCTCTAGTAGATGAAAAGGCAGTAAGTGCTCTGGGAAAGTAGAGCAGCGCGAGAGGAGCTGGAACACGGGGAATGGGGCTGTGATTATTTGTGATTAAATAGGTGGTCGGGGCAGGCCTCGTGGAGCAGGGACACTTGAGCAGAGACTTGAGGGAGGTGAGGCGTGTGAATCTGAATCTAGTTCTATAAGCAGAGGGGAATCAAGGCCAGAAAGGAGAGAGCAGAAAGATTAGGGAGCCTGGCCAGTAGGGGTGCAGTAGAGACAGGTTGACCTGGAGTGCTGAGGTCCCTGGTTGGAAACCCAAGGTCGCTGGCTTGAGTGCAGGCAGGTACGAGAGGAATCAATGAACAAATCAAGGGAAGCAATTACCAGTTGATGCTTCTCTCTGTCCTTCCCATCTCTCTCTCCCTCTTTCTAGTCTCTCTTTCTCTCTCTCTCAAATCAATAAAATAATAATAATAATAATAATAATAATAAAAGGTTAGGGGAGCACACGGGAGGAGGTAGCCCTGGGGAGGCGCTAGGGGCACAAGGACCCCAGAGACCCGTGAAGAAAGTGGCTGTGGGCAGGGCTCGCAGACAGGCAGAGGTAGAGTTGGAGAGAATGGGGAAAAGGGTGTTGGGGGAGGGTATATGTATGGGGGTGTCACTCAGCAACCTGACCCCTGAAGCATGAAAGTTTCAATAACATGACTGAAAAGGTGGAAACTTTGTGTTCCTTTCCCCTCAGATTTTTGAGGGGGGTTTTGGACTTGTGTTTTAACAGCCCTGTGATCAGAGGGACTGAGTGGGCAGTGGGTCCCTTGGGGCTGAGGGGTAGGGAGGTCCCTGAAGAGTGGGAGAGAGTTGGTAGATGCAGATGAGCAGCCCCACGTTCACCCCATCCCAGGTCTGGCCTGTCTCCACATCGCCACCCTGCAGAGGAACCAGCCACTCATGGAACTGCTTATTGAAAACGGAGCTGACATTGATGTGCAGGTGAGGCGGCCAATCAGGGCGCTGCCGGGCCCAGGGCCTGCCCCACCCCCTGGTCTAGACCCCAGGTCCACTCCCAGTGTCAGAAGTGGCGACATTCACCTTATCCAGAGCCTAGAACCAGCATGCTTCCTTTTGAAGGCCTTGGCTGACATCCTTATTCTCCTCCAGGAGGGCACGAGTGGGAAGACGGCGCTGCACCTGGCTGTGGAGACCCAGGAGCGGGGTCTGGTACAATTCCTGCTCCAGGCTGGGGCCCGGGTAGACGCACGCATGCTCAACGGGTGCACACCCCTGCACCTCGCTGCGGGCCGGGGCCTCAAGGGCATTTCATCCACCCTGTGTGAGGCGGGTGCCGACTCCCTGCTGCGGAACGTGGAGGATGAGACCCCCCAGGACCTGACTGAGGATGTAAGAGGCATCCACTCAGCTCTGCGCTCCAGTCCCCCCCACAGCCAGAGCAGAGACAGGCGCTGTAATGACCGAAAGGGCCAAGGAGTTAAGATCTGGGGTGCAATTCACGACTCGGCCACTCACCTTCGGTGGGAACTTGTGCAAGCTTCTAGCTGCTCTCAGCCTATTTTCTTAACTGGCCATGACCAGGGGGCCCAAACTTGGAGTCCTACAGGCTTCTGCAGCAAAAGTGGATCAGTGAAGCAGGCCAGATGTCAGACAGCAGGGGGCTGGGGGCCTGGGGGAGACCAGAGAGTCTCTGCCTGAGGGTCCACTCTATTCAGCCACAGCAGATAGTTGCAGAAGAGGAATGTGGGTCCAGTATTTCCAGGTCTTGGGAATATTTTAAGAGAGATGAAACCTAGATTTTCTAGATAGTTTCTCATTTTTAAATGTTCAGTGTAAAAAAATATTCAAAATGTTTTGTAAGTATCTGTTTCCTACCCCTAACCCCAAAATTCCAGATCCATGAGATGGTTCACCTCCTTGGTCCTTCTTGTCTGTGATATTCTGGCACTTTCTTAGAGAGTGAGGGCTTGCCTCAGGCCTCTTGCTAGCCCATAGGGACCACCATTTGAGAGACTGGTAGGAAGATTTGTTCCCTGACATCGTTATTTGATGGGGAGAAAATGGCCCAGTGGGTCTCCCTAGTTCCTTTCCCCCTAGGCCCTGATCTTGTTTCTCTCCGTTCTCTTTCTCAGCCCTTCACTCTTTTGCCCTTCGACGACCTAAAGATCTCTGGAATGCCACTGCTGTGTGCCGACTGAAGCCAGGGCAGGGTCTGGGGCCCCGGAGGCTTCACTTTCTCCCATCTGGAAGCTGGGGCCACAGCTGCTGCAGTATGGGGCCAGGCAAGGTGCCCTTCTGGAGTCCTGGGGACTGCTGGGGCCAGCACAGTCCTGAGCTGAGAGGAGGGGTCGCAAGTGAGGGAGGGCCAATCTGGAAGGAAGAGCTTCCCAAGTGGACGGAGATTCTTGGAAGACACCCCCCCCCCAAGCCCCAGGTATCCTGGGTGAAGCCTGTTTACTTCTCTGGAAGATGGTCACCCGGAAACAGCTAACCAGTAGGAAAACAAGGACTCTCCTGAGGGAGGAGAAACTGAAATGTGGGCCATCGGGGCCCTGAGGGCTCCCGTCTCCCTGCTGTTGGGGACTGTTAAACACTGTCGTTTAAAGACTTGACACAGAAGGCCCGGACTGAGCCTCTGGGGAAGGGGAAGTTTCAATAACATGACACTAAAATGGCAGAGACTTTTAAAAGTCCCCCCACCCCCCTAGAGTTATTTTGTGTGAATGCATGTCTGTGTGCACTGGGGATTTTTAGACAGGCCTGCCCTGCGACCTTGTGGTAGAGGCAGAAAGAAGGAAATTGTCACCTGAGCGGGGTGGGACCTTGCTAGGGAAGAGAGGAGGGCTACCTGTCCAGCTAACTGTCCTCAGGCCTCTGTCCAGCACAGGCCCTTGGCCTTTCTGTGGCAATGCAGAGGGATGGAAGAAGAGAAATAAGGAGGTATATATACCTTACCACTGCCTTGGAGGTTGCCACCTGGAGGAGTCTGGGGAGAAGGGCTAGTCTAGGGTGGGTGACACAAGGAAGCTGTGGCTTTGGGGTTCTTTTCTCATATTTCACACATATTTGAGGGCCCTGGTAGGTCAGCATAGGCTAGGAGGAAGAATATGGGAATAAACCAATAGTCTTTGGTCACTTGGAGCATATAGTCTAGTGAGTGAGACAGCCATTAAAATCATAAATTTCCATGTAACATAAATATGTAACTACAAGTTGCAATGGAGGCTGTAAAGGAAAAAGTAGGGCGAAGGAGAACAATGGAGTGGGTGAAGGGCCACACTTTGGACAGTCCGTGTCATTTCAACTTAGATGTAAGGATGAGTAAAGGCTGGGGGACATTGTTCGGGGAAAGGCCTTTGGCAAATTAGAGGAACTGAGAAAAGGCCAGTGGGGTTCTACAGGGGATGGGTGAGTGGGCGAGGTAGGCTGGGGCCAGGTCATGCAGAGCCTTGCAAGTCATGAGGAATAGGAGACAGAACTGCTGGCCCAGCCTAAACGGGACATCGTCCTGTCAGAAACCGGTAACATAAGGGGAAGTGCTTGGGTCAGAACCTCAGTGTCCCCACCCCTAAGATGGCAGTGCCTCCCCGGCTGGTTTTGAGGGCTACAGGCGATGACGAAGCGGGGGCAGGGGGTATGGGGTTCGGGCTCCCCACCTCCCTTGCCCAAGGCAGCATACACCGGGACACCGAGCTGTGTCTCCCTCCGGACCGCGCGGGGGCGCTGTGGCCCAGCGGCGGCCCGGGGCGCTGCGTGGTCGCGGCGGGGGGCGGAGGGGCGGCCGCGGGCAGGCAGGGAGGCGGGAAGATCGCGGCACTTCCGCTATCCGCTGGCTCACTGGCAGCTTCTGGAGGCGACGGCGGGAGCGGAGGGACCGCGCGGCCCGGGGCCTCCCATTCCCCGGTCCCCTCCGCCCCACACGGCCCGGACCATGGTTGCCAGGTGGGGGGCTATGGGGCGGCGAGTCCACGTGACCGAGCCCCGGGGCCACGTGACTGCTGCTCCTCCGCCGGGTGTGCCGGGTGGGGGGTTGGGGTGGGTCCCAGCTGTCGGGCGGTGGTCGGGCAGAGCACTCGGCGGAGCCCGCGGCACCGGCGGGCTGGGGGCGCGGCATGGGCTTGCGCTCTTTGGGGGACTTCGGGAGTGTCAGGCGGAGGAGTTGGGAAACCCCGGCGCTCGGGGGACCTGGCGGGTGGGGGGAAGGAGGGGGCGCCGCCTCTGGCCGGAGCAGCCGGCGAGCGCTGGAGGGAACAGAGGGAACCTGTGTGGCCGCAGGGGCGGGTCCGTCCCCAGGGAGGGAGGAAGCCCTGCCTGGACTGCGCTGGCCCCCCAAGGAGAGAGAGGCTCTTTGTCCTGGCTGGGCTGCAGCTGAGGGGATCGGGGAGGTGACTCCGGGCCCTTCTCCAGTGTGGTCCCTTCTGGAGGGCCGAGTGGATGAACTGCACCCTAATCCTTATGTCCGCTGTCCCCGCAGGTGGTGGGCAGTGATGGTGCTGGTTGCGGTCCCCTCCCTGGGCGCAGGTGGTGAGACCCCCGAAGCCCCTCCGGAGTCATGGACCCAGCTATGGTTCTTCCGCTTTTTGGTGAATGCTGCTGGCTATGCCAGCTTTATGGTACCTGGCTACCTGCTCGTGCAGTACTTCAGGCGAAGGAACTACCTGGAGACAGGTGTGTGGGGAAAGGGCGGGGAAGTGTGCCAGGTCCATATTAAGAGTAGTGTTGGCCAGCCGCCAAACAGGAATGTGGTTTGAAAAGAGGGAGGGAGGGCGGGCGGGCGGGCAGGCCCTATCGCAAGGCAAGCTGGCTGTTCTGGAGATGATGAGGAGGTGCTAGGGAGAAGACTGGGGCTTGACCTGTGTGCCTTCTTCAGGCAGGGGTCTCTGCTTCCCCCTGGTGAAAGCTTGTGTGTTTGGCAATGAGCCCAAGGCCTCCGACGAGGTTCCCCTGGCTCCCAGGACGGAGCCGGCAGAGACCACGCCTACTTGGCAGGCCCTGAAGTTGCTTTTCTGTGCGGTGGGACTCCAGGTAGGTAGCCACGCAGGCATACTCTGCTTCTCGTCCTGGGTTGGGTCCCCTTGGGCAGGGTCTCTGGAACCAGAGTTTTCACCCTACTAGTCCCAACAGTGTGCTGGTTAGTATGTTATGTGTCCCCCTCCTGCCAAAGGCACACTGTACCACCACCTTCTTAGAGGTGGTTGGTGGAAATGTCTTTACCCCCTCCTTTCTCTTACCTTTTTTTCTGTGATTTCTACTGTGCTGTTATTACACTTTCCCCTGCAATGATGTGTTTCATATACTGTAAACCTACTGATGGAAGTTTGGGTAAGCCATGCAGCCTCCCCCCACACTGCATGTGAGGAGTGCCAAGGTGCTGACCTCGTGGCATTTTTGAGTAGATGCTGCTAATTCTACTTCATATAACATGTTAAACTGATAGGTATCTGATCTCTAAGAATTCTTGCCGCCCTGAATTGGGTGGAAATAGGTAGGAAAATACTTGGGATGGGGTCAGCTCTAACATACCCTACTGTGGGGTCAGACAGGACCTGGGCAGTTCTAAAGCCATTTGTTGTGATTCACACACACTTGATTCCCTGCAAGGTGAATCCAGGCTTGAGAGTGAAGGGGAAACTTCTAGTTACTCAGAGGAACAAAAATATGTATGCTATCCTTTAAGCCATTTAAACAGCATTCTGAGGAAGAGGGAGGTTGTTGAGATTCTTTTTTGCCAACCTTTCCTTCTTTGCTCTTCTCTGTCTCCACCCTCCCCCACCCAGGTGTCTTACCTGACTTGGGGAGTGTTGCAGGAGAGAGTGATGACCCGCAGCTATGGGGCCACGGCCACATGGGCAGGTGAGCGCTTCACAGACTCTCAGTTCCTGGTGCTGATGAACCGAGTGCTGGCTCTGATCGTGGCTGGCCTCTACTGCCTCCTCTGCAAACAGCCCCGGCACGGGGCACCCATGTACCGGTACTCCTTTGCCAGCCTGTCAAATGTGCTTAGCAGCTGGTGCCAATATGAAGCTCTCAAGTTTGTCAGCTTTCCCACCCAGGTGCTGGCCAAGGCCTCTAAGGTGATCCCTGTCATGCTGATGGGAAAGTTGGTGTCTCGGCGCAGCTACGAACACTGGGAATACCTGACAGCTGGCCTTATCTCCGTTGGAGTCAGCATGTTTCTGCTGTCCAGTGGACCAGAGCCCCGGAGCTCTCCGGCCACCACACTCTCGGGCCTGATCCTGTTGGCAGGCTATATTGCCTTTGACAGCTTCACCTCAAACTGGCAGGATGCTCTGTTTGCCTATAAGATGTCATCAGTGCAGATGATGTTCGGGGTCAACTTCTTCTCCTGCCTCTTCACAGTGGGCTCCCTGCTAGAGCAGGGGGCCCTCCTGGAGGGGACCCGCTTCATGGGGAGACACAGCGAGTTTGCTGCACACGCCCTGCTCCTGTCTGTGTGCTCCGCGTGCGGCCAGCTTTTCATCTTCTACACCATTGGACAGTTTGGGGCCGCAGTCTTCACCATCATCATGACCCTCCGGCAGGCGTTTGCCATTCTGCTCTCCTGCCTCCTCTATGGCCACACTATCACTGTGGTGGGGGTTCTGGGGGTGGCTGTGGTCTTTGCTGCCCTCCTGCTCCGGATCTATGCCCGGGGCCGTTTAAAGCATCGGGGAAAGAAGGCTGTGCCCGTTGAGTCCCCTGTGCAGAAGGTTTGAAGGACCCGAGGGGCAAAGTGAAGTAGGACCCTTTCACCAAACCGTTTTCCTCTCCCTGTCATTCCTCCAAGGCGCTGGCTCAAGGGCAAAATGCAGGTTTTCTCAGCATCACAAACCAGCTCTGCAGTCAAGGGTAGGGGCCAGGAGGCAGCCTTCCCTTATGCCTTAAGTCACCAGCCCTACAGTAGGCACTGTTCTTGAGCCTCAGGGTAGTGGTTACAGTCCTCAGTGTATGTGGGGGGTCAACAAGGTGGATGCATCTTCCGGAGCCCCTCCCCCCTTAAATTACCTTCAGTCTTCAACCAGTTGGCTTTGCCACCACCCTCACCTATGCTTGACCCTACCCTCAATTACCCACCCATTTAGACTCCCTCCTCCGGTACCTGCATTTCCTCCTCTGGTGAGTGTAGGCCACCGCTGCTCTAAGATAATTGAGATGCTGTGCAAGGGGCAGGATGTGGGGGGAGCCCTGCCCAGCACCACCACCCTGTGCTCCAGGACCCCTAGGCTGAGGCTTGATGAGCTAGTTGCAGGTTTTGGTACTTTGGAAATGTAATTTTCTGCTCTCATAATTTTATTTTATTAAATTAAATTGCTGCAAGGAATTGATCCTGTCTTTTAGATGATGAGTATATGCTTTAAAGAGGGGACTGAGGCCCCGGCCGTTTGTGTTTGTCTCAGTGGTAGAGCGTCGGCCTGGCATGCAGGAGTCCCAGGTTTGATTCCCGGCCAGGGCACACAGGAGAAGCACCCATCTGCTTCTCCATCCCTCCCCCCCCTCTCCTTCCTCTGTCTCTCTTCCCCTCCTGCAGCCAAGGCTCCACTGGAGCAGTTTCCCGGGCGCTGAGGATGGCTCCATGGCTTCTACCTCAGGTGCTAGAGTGGCTCTGGTTGCAACAGAGCAACACCCCAGATGGGCAGAGCATAGCCCCCTGGTGGGCATGCCAGGTGGATCCCAGTTGGGCGCATGCGGGAGTCTGACTGCCTCCGTTTCTGGCTTCAGAAAAATACAAAAAAAGGGGGTTTAAAGGGTGTTAACAATGGTAACCTCTTAGTCAAGTGTTGTGTGACTTCTCAACTGCTACATGGTCCCAGCAAATCAGCTTTTGATGTACTATGCATTCTACAACATGTACTCCTGATGACAAGTGGGACTTGGGAGAGAGCATCTAAGAAACTCAAAAGGTAGCATTCTAGCCACTCTTGACACATGGGAACAAAACTGTATAAAACTGCATTTTCTTTATTTTGTATACTTTTTAACTTCAGAACAAAATAAACAAACCCCACAATACACAACATCCAAACCCGTTGTCAAATGTGAGAGGGGAAGGCTTGAGGCCCTTGTAACCTGCCTTAGATACAGGTGAGGAAGGAAAAACAGAACACTAGACATCAGTAGAGAAACCAGGTGGGCCAGGGCCACTCAGGGCTGCTGGGGAAGTCATGAACACTACAGAGGACACAATGTCTGCAGATACAAACTCCTAATCTACTTCTTCCATGCGAGAAGCATCCTCATCCCCCTCAAGGGGAGGGATCTCATCAGGTACGGCAGCACTGGGCTCTTCTGCTGTTACTTCATCTTCATCAATGCCTAAAAGTGGAAAAGAAATGTCGTAAGATTTGACCCAACCAAGTAGAACCAAGTCAAATCTGTCCCCACAAAGACCCGTTCCCCAACTCCTTGCCACACTTGGATAAGGGGTGTTCACCTAGGCCTAGCTTGATCATGCGGTAGATGCGGTTTGAGTGGGTCTGTGGATCCTCAAGTGAGAAGCCGGAGGACAGCAGCGCAGTTTCAAACAGCAGCACCACAAGGTCCTTGACAGCTTTGTCATTCTTGTCTGCCTCTGCCTTCTGCCGCAGAGTCTCCACGATGGGGTGGTCGGGGTTGATCTCCAGGTGCTTCTTAGCCATCATGTAGCCCATTGTCGAGTTATCCCGAAGGGCCTGGGCTTTCATGATCCGCTCCATGTTAGCTGTCCAGCCGTAGGTGCTGGTCACAATGCAGCAGGGTGAAGACACAAGCCTATTGGAGATTGTCACCTATGGACAGTCAAAAACCTCAGGTTACATTAAACCAGATTACCTCTTCAAGCTTATTAAGAGTTATAGCAGTTTAAGTCCTACTCTCAGAAAAAATGCTTCATTTTTGTCAAATTTTGTAAAAATGGCAACCTTAAACCTGCCTGCGTAAGAAAGAGGTAAGGCCCTGGCCAGTTGGCTCAGCGGTCCAGCATGTGTAAGTCCCTGGTTCGATTCCTGGCCAGGGCACAGGAGAAGCGCCCATCTGCTTCTCTACCCTTCCCCCCTTCTCCCTCTCTCTTTTCCTCTCCCACAGCCAAGGCTCCATTGGAGCAAAGGTGGCTCCAGCGCAGAGGATGGCTCCATGGCCTCCACCTCAGGCCCTAGAATGGCTGATTGCAACACCCCAGATGGGCCGAGCATTGCCCCCTGGTGGGCATGCTGGGTGGGTCCTGGTGGGGTGCCTGCGGGGGAGTGTGCTTCGCTTCTCACTTCAGAAAAACACAAAGAAGAGGTAAGGTGGCTCTATATTAGGTTGTTAAATCCCACTAATTGTATAAGAGGCCAAGATTCTGAGGGAAACAGCCCCCGAAGGTATCTATTACAAAATAGATCAGCTCCAGAATTGCTTACCTTCTCGACCTTCTTATCCAAGATTTCTTTCATGAGTTTGCAGAGGTTCTCAAACTTGGCCTTACTCTCTTCCATTTTCTTCTTTTCCTCTTCATCCTCAGGTAGTTCCAGACCCTCCTTGGTAACTGAGACCAGGCTTTTCCCATCAAACTCCTTGAGCTGCTGCACACAGTACTCGTCAATAGGCTCTGTCATGTAGACTACCTCAAAGCCCCGCTTCCGCACTCGCTCCACAAAAGCCGAGTTGGCAACTTGCTCCTTGCTTTCACCTGCAGGATTATTGTTGAACATAACTCAGACATAAGCTTCATTCCACCAATTCCCAGGCAACCCTGAATGTATCCTTCCCGCCTCCCAATCCCACACCTCCAAGAGGCAGCTCTGATCGGACCCAGGCTCCCACGCACCAGTGATATAATAGATGGACTTCTGGGTCTCCTTCATGCGAGACACATATTCTGAAAGAGAAGTCATTTCATCTCCAGACTGGGAGGTATGATAGCGCAGAAGCTCAGAAAGCCGTCGCCGATTAGTTGAGTCCTCATGGATCCCAAGCTTTAAAGGTAGGAGAAAAAAGCCAGTCTTACTTGAAAATAATCTCTTACCCTTTATGTAAATGAAAACATGAGTAAATCCAGCCCTGGCCAGTGGCTCAGTGGATAAAGCATCAGCCTGGTATATGGACATCCCAGGTTTGATTCCCAAGTCAGGGCACACAGGAGAAGCAACCATCTGCTTTCTCTCCCCCCTTCTTCTCCCTCCTTCCTGTCCCACAGCCAATGCCTCAACTGGTTCAAGAGAGGCCCCAAGGTGCTGAGAAGAGCTTGGTTTTTCCAAGCAGTCAGCCTTGGGTGCTAAAAATAGCTCAGTTACAGGAGCATTTGCCCCAGACAGGTTGCCAAGTGGGTCCTAGTAAGGGAGCATGCAGGAACCTGCCTATTTCTCCTCTCACCTTTTAAAAAAAGAAATATCCATCGTAATTGTAAAGCATTTGCTGCTTCCTCACCTTTAGATTTTTAGAGAATGCCTCGTAGAATTTCTTATAGTTTTCCTTGTCTTCCGCCAGCTCAGAGAAGAGCTCAAGGCACTTCTTAACAATGTTTTTGCGAATGACCTTCAAGATTTTGCTCTGCTGAAGCATTTCTCGGGAGATATTCAGGGGAAGGTCCTCAGAGTCAACTACACCACGGATGAAATCTGCAATCACACAGGGAAGAAAGCTCCATTTAAAAAAGATACAAGGTCATCTGATCAGCAAAATAATACATTTTCTCACTGAATTTTCACTTGCTATGGTTGTGGATAATCCTTAATTATCTAAGGTAAAGACTCTATGCCAGGCCCAAGCAGGTTGAAGTCCTGGGCTCAATTCCCGGCCAGGGCACACAGGAGAAGTGCCCATCAGCTTCTCTACCCTTCCCCCTCTCCTTCTTCTCTCTCTCTTCCCCTCCCACAGCCAAGTCTCCACTGGAGCAAAGTTGGTCTGGGTACTGGGGACAGCTCCATGGCCTCCGCCTCAGGTGCTAGAATGGCTCTGGCCACAGTGGAGCAATGCCTCAGATGGGCAGAGCATCACCCCCTGGTGGATCCTGGTTGGGTGCACACGAGTCTATCTGACTGCCTCCCCGCTTCTAACTTCAGAAAAAAGACTAGTGTCCCTGACAATGCTTAAAGCCTCACAGAACTTACCCAACTAAACTACATTAAGCCAAGAGGATACTTACTGAGGTATTCTGGTATCAATTCATCACAACTGTCCATGATGAACACACGACGGACATAGAGTTTGATATTGTTTTTCTTCTTCTTGTTCTCAAAAAGGTCAAAAGGAGCCCGACGGGGAATGAACAGCAATGCCCTGAATTCCAACTGACCTTCTACAGAGAAGTGCTGAAATCCAAGACAAGTCAACAGTGCACATTTCAAGGTTAGGCATAGCTTTTAGACAACACCAAATTATCCAACTGTTTGGAAGAGATCCCTAAGCACTAAGGCAGGCGTCCCCAAACTACAGCCGGCCACATGCGGCCCCCGAGGCCCTTTATCTGGGCCCCGCCACACTTCTGGAAGGGGCACCTGTTTCATTGGTCAGTGAGAGGAGCACTGGATGTGGCGGCCCTCCAATGGTCTAAGGGACAGTGAACTGGCCCCCTGTGTAAAAAGTTTGAGGACCCCTGCACTACAAAGTACTCTAAAAAAACTACTGAGAAAATTAAGCCCTAACAAAATCAATCTAGAATGGTGTAAGCTATATTCTTGGGTCAATGAAAACAGTCAAGTTTGAACCCAGGATTTCTAATTTAAGGCTACCATAGATGCGAAGTGAGATCATTGGGAAGGATGACATTTCTCCACCCTATTCCTGTCACCAGTACATAAATTCATGTGGCTCTGTGGCATTCACAGTTTTAACAACAAACCAGTTGGGCAAGGTCCATTTTTCTAGCACAAGCAATGCCTTTCTACCTGCTCCTATCAAGCCAGTAAACAGGGTTTCTCACCTTGACTGCCAAGTGGTCTTCCCAGTCATTGGTAAGGCTCTTATAGAACTCTCCATATTCCTCCTGAGTGATGTCATCAGGGTTTCTGGTCCAGATGGGCTTGGTCTTGTTCAGTTCTTCTTGATGAATGTATTTTTCCTTAATCTTCTTTGTTTTCTTTTTCTTATCCTTAGTACTATCATCCTCCTCATCTGAACCCACATCTTCAATCTTGGGTTTCTCCTCTTCATCTTTATCTTCCTCTTCTTTCTCCCCCTTCTCTTCCTCTGCTTCATCATCACTGATTTCCTTCTCTCGTTCCTTCTCCAACTACAAGTACCAAAGAAAATCATTTCAGAGTACAGAACACGGAAAACAAAAAAAACAGGGACCATGTAGAGCAGCAGACATCATGCACGTGAGGGTTTCCAGTTCATACTCACATAAAGGGTGATGGGATAACCTATGAACTGTGAGTGCTTCTTCACCACTTCTTTGACCCGCCTCTCCTCTAAGTATTCTGTCTGGTCTTCTTTAAGGTGGAGGATCACTTTTGTACCTCGGCCAATGGGCTCACCTAGAAAGAAGCAATCACAACATAGTATATAGAAACGATACTAAATGCAGAACTGTAGTGAAAAATAACTGCTTTACACATAGAATGCTCAAGATATCTATGTCTGTAACAGATTTCACTACAATTCTATCTCAGAAGATGCATTTACAAGCAAGCCAGCCTACCATGGTCAGCTCGCACAGTGAAGGAGCCCCCAGCAGAAGACTCCCAGGCATACTGCTCATCATCATTGTGCTTGGTGATCACAACCACTTTCTCGGCCACTAGGTAAGCAGAGTAAAAGCCAACACCGAATTGTCCAATCATGGAGATGTCTGCACCAGCCTGCCAAAAAAGTTTAAAGAACACTGAAGTTGCCAGCTCGAAACTCAGGGCTTGCCTGGTCAAGGCACATATGGGAGCTAATGCTTCCTGCTCTCCTCCCTTCCTTCTTCTTTCCTCTATTAAAAAAAAAGAAAAAAAAACAGCCCCCAAAGAACATGAATAAATATGATGTGTGTCTAGCTGAAATGCCACATACCTGAAGAGCCTCCATAAATGCTTTAGTACCAGACTTGGCAATGGTTCCCAAATTATTTATGAGATCAGCTTTGGTCATGCCAATCCCTGTGTCTATCAGAGTCAGGGTTCGGTCCTGGGGGTTGGGGATGATGTCAATTTTCAACTCTTTGCCACTGTCCAACTTGGATGGGTCAGTCAGACTCTCATAGCGTATCTTGTCCAAGGCCTGAAAACACAAAATACAATTTGAACAATTCCGCACTTTAACACCTCTTCAACTAAAAGAACACTTAAGTTATTTTTACTCCCAAAGAGCCTCAATTCTGATCCCTTACCACAATTAAAAATCAGAGTTGGCTACAACATCCCATCTATCCACACAGCAAGGAAAACAGTTTTGGAAGGCCAGTTTTATCCCCTTCAATAGTAGAACCCACAAAATGCCAAAAAAAACAAAACAAACCCTCCCCACACCACCACCCATGAAGACCCCCCCCCCCCATGAAGACCCCCAGGGCACTCACATCAGAAGCATTACTGATCAACTCCCGAAGGAAAATTTCCTTGTTGGAGTAGAAGGTATTGATGATCAGGGACATGAGCTGGGCAATTTCTGCCTGGAAGGCAAAAGTCTCCACCTCCTCCTCTCCATGGTGCACTTCCTCAGGCATCTGAAATAAAAACGGTCAACAATTACAAAGGAACATAATGGCCCCAATTTAAGACTCAAGTTGCTCCAATCACAATGAAGACATCAAAAAGATTTAGTTCAATCTGCTTTGAGCTGGGTGCTATCCTCTTTCAAGAGATTGACTTTCTTCCTAAGACTTCAGGCTGTACGATCAGTCTGAAAACACCTGAGTGGGGAGAAAACTAACAAGTTCTTCAATAAAATACAAGGTCAGATTTTTCCGAGGCCGAACTACTACTACTGTAAGTGGTCCAGGGAACAAAAGCTTCAGGTCACCTAGCCGTTTGTTAGATATGCAGAATACTGGCCCCCAACCAGCGTATCTCGAGTAAGAATCCCAGGTAATCCACACGCAGCTAGAAATCACTGACTACAGTTCTATTACCTTTACTGTTAACAGATTGGGGGGGGGGCCCCAAGCTCACTGGTTTTCCGTTAAACAATGATCGGAAACCGCTCCCCCACTAGGCACGTGCTGCCTCACTATATAGAGGATAAATTCCGAGATATCGGTGGGATATATCGCCGGGAGAGAGCTATTAAAACAAAGAACCAATAAAATAAAGCGAAAGCTCAATCGTGACCCTTAGCACACGTGACTAAAAGTATAGGCCCAACCAAACACAGCTAAGATGGTGGCCTCGGTCCGCCAGGCCGACCCTCCCCACTGGCGGGCAACCGTCGGCCCGGAACAAGAGGAGGGGGCGCCGTCGCGCAGCCTCCCTGCGCCCCAGCATCCGGGCACCAGGGCGGGGCGCTGGGCTCGAGAAGCTTCCAGAACAATCTCAGCTCTCGGAGGGGCGGGGTGAGGAAGGAGTCCATGAATATTCCAGAACCCGCCCCCTCCCCTCCCCTCCTCCTCCAACCGACTGCAGGAAAGCTCTGGAAGAACCGTGGGCCAGTGGAGGCCGAAACCGCTTCCAGCCGCGGGCCCGCAGACTTGAAAGACACATCCACAAGGAAAGGCGACAAGGCCAGGCCACCACCGTGCTGTGCTGAGTCACAGCGAGCGCACCCCCCCCCTCACACTCACTCACTCACACTCTCACACACACACACACACACACACACACACACACACACGCTCCTGCGGACCCTCCAGCGCCCGGAAACGGAGGGGCAAAATGGCAGCGTCCCAGGCCGGCGAGGCCACCACGTGCAGCTGCCCACTACCCGCAGCCCCCCACGCGGCCCACCTCGCCCGGGGCTGGTGGCCGCTTGGGGGAAACCCCGCCGCCTCAGCACAAAAGAGAAAACACCCACCCTGAAGACAGACCGCCCGGCACAGCGAAATCTGGGCTTTGAAAAGAGACGAAAGCAACTCGAAAAGGCCTGCCTGTCAAAAAAACCTAGAAGAGAGCGCTGTGCTTTACCTTGAAGATGAAAAGCTGCAAGGACTCGAGAGCACTACGGGCAGGGCCTGGGGGCTCACACGCCGCAGACTGCGTGCGCAGTGGCGATTCAAGAGAGGAGCTATGCGCCCCCAGCCGCCTTATATAAAGGCGAAGCACCCTTAGCTGCCCGCCCACGGATCCCTCCGCCTTAAAGGAGGATGCCCGTCAGCCCGGCACCTGCCGCCGCCCGCCCTCCTTGACGTCACGACCCAAATAGGAGAGGAAGCGGTGGAAAGCGTGGACCAGACGACCTCTCTCGGCGTGGAGAGCGGGCGTATGCGTTTACGTAGCTACAGCTCCGCACTTCCAGGGCATGACCTACCAGAACTAGAAATTGGTATGCTCAGATGACATAACTGGTGACTCTAAAAGCTAGGGTCTCACTGACCACCCTAAAAACGTATGAGTCAGGTGCTTGCACCCGAGTCCCAGCCTCGAGGGGTACCTAAGACGGGGGAGGCGGCCAATCACTCCGGCGTTGGCCCCCAGGCTCCTCTCCTTCCTAGAATCTGCCTTACACAGTCCTACACCCCATAAGGGCACAGGGGTTTTTCTCCAGGGACGATGCGGCATTTCGGGCTCAACTACTGGCAGCCCAGGGACCCCGGGCTTCACATGGGCTGGGGGAAGGGCCAGCGTTTCGCCGCGGCTCGTGGCTAAGGTGGGGAGGACGGTGGGCAGGGTCGACCAGCACGGCTGGCCAGGGGGACTACTTGTCCGCGTGCGGCGGAAGGAGCGACATCAGCAGTACTGCGATTACTTCCAGCAGTTTCCAAGCCCGGCTGCGAGATTCCGCCCCCGCCCCGCCCCCTTCCCCCGAGGCTCAGCCCCGGCTGTTGCGGCCTGGGCGGTGTCTTTGCGGCGGCTCCGCCCAGCCCCGGGGTCTCGGGGTCTAGGGGTCTCGCGGTCTCGGGGTCTCGGGGTTCAGGGGTCTCCGGGTCCAGGGGTCCAAAGATCCCAGCAGAGAGGTTGAGCTTTCCCAGTTCACTGTACTCTGCGGAGCCGTGGCCCGAAATCTCTTCGCCATCCGCCAGGCCCATTAGCTTGGCACTACCTCGCGGATGGAATGGAGTGTTAAAATTATGTTTGATTCCTTCCAACCCCCCCTCCCGCCCCATCCATCACACCGCACCGCCTCTGCGGGCGCCGCCTTCAGTGAGCCTAGACTGGGGACGGGGTCGCTACCGCAGGGACCCCGTCCCCAGTCTCTGCAGCTGCCCACTTGTGTGGAACGCAGAGACATGCAACCTTTCTACACGAGCACATAGAGCTGTTTCTCTGTCTGGTTTATTTCTTTTCGTCCTCTTGTCCTTTTCCGTAGCTGTCTTGACCTAAGGAGAGGAGGGTTGGCAGGGCCTCTCGGAGACCTCATGAAGAAGCCGGCAGGAGAGGGCCTGCTTCCAAGTTATTTTCTTCAGCTGTGGCTCTGGAGCCCCCAGGCCGACGCCTATCCAACCATTATTCGTGCCCACCAGCTGACAAGGTGTCCTTGTCTTTCCAAGAGCTCATCTTGGAAGCCAGCGGGACCCACAGTCCCTCCAGGAGAGAATGGCCACTCCTTGCTCTGTAAATGTTCATCAGACTTTCTTCCTGACCCACTGTCCTACCCCGGGATGCTGTCCTTCACTAGCCCTGGTGCCCAGTCTTTGATCATGTGTTCAATTTCAAAGGACAAAGGACCCTTACTTTCTTTGCCTCACACTGTAGACCTCGTCACCCCTCCCACCACCACCCCAATTTCATCTCTCCTTACCCATCCACTCCCCTTCATTATGGTCTATGAAGCTTGAGGCTGGGAGATGCCAATGAGTGTGGGTAGGGGCGTGGTGCTGCTGCCAGGAAGACCCCAAGGTGCTCTGTTCCTGACCAAAATCTCACTGGGAGCATCCTCCCTCAGCACACTTCTTCCTCCCCCTCTGGGTAGAAGGGACCGAGCCAATTAAAAATCTGCCCCTGGTTCACGAAGAGCATTCACCACATACATCTCCCAGATAAAGAGAAGAGGTAGAAGCCAATCTGCACAGTTTAGGGAGTAGAAAAGAGAAGGTGGGTCAGCTCAGAGCCTTTGTTTTCATTCCCCTGCTCCCTGCTCCACAAGTGTAGTGGGCAGCTGCGCAGAGACTGGCTGTTTCCCATCAGGACCCAAGTCCAAAACCATCAGAAATCACTTCTCTGGATCAGTATCAGGACCAGGGACCCCTCAGGAGTTTCCTGATGGGAACATCTTAAACCTTGAACCAGTACGGAAATTCTACCTCTCCTACAGAAGCCTTCTGAGATGACTTCTCCCACTCATTCACACTCACTAAGCCTCCAATGTGAGCCTCCTCGCCTGGGATGCAGAGATGCATTAATAAGAAGGGCAAGGAGTCCTCAAGTCCTCAGACCACTGGGGCTGCAGCAGGCCACGTGTGGATCAGAGCAGGATGGGAGAAGGTAGGAGACTCCCAGCCCAGCCTGGGGGAAGGGAGCAGACTTAGGGCGATGACTAGCCAGGTTACAGCATATGTCTCCTCACAGGAGACAGAAAAGAATGACAAGGCACAGCCCTCACAGAGAAACTGTAGTCCAGGAACCCCTGCAGGAAGCAGGAGAAGCTGAAAGTGACCCTGTAGGCGGCAGGCAGGGGTCTAGTGATGGAGGGCCACAAATGCCATGCTAAGAAGTTCTGACCTAACAGGGTGAAAGAAGCCACTGAAGGCTATTAAAGATGACTTGAACAGTCCCCCCCCCCCCCCCCCAGGTCTCCAGAAGACTATCCCAGCAGCACTTGCAGTGCTTGATGTTCCCAAGATGCCCACTGTTATACCCATTATTCCCGACCCGGCCTCAAAGACCCGGCCCAACCTTTGGCTACTGGAGGGAAGCCAGATGAAGCGAGGCAAACTGGCCAGCAGCCACTGGGCCTGTTGCTTGGTTTTGTATGGCCTGTGGGTAAGAATGGTTTGTACATTTTTGTGATGGTTGGGAAAAGTTTTTATTTTATTTACTTTTGCTTTTAGAGAGAGAGAGAAACATCGATTTGTTGTTCCATATATGCATTCATTGGTTGATTCCTATATATGACCTGACCAGGGATCAAACCCACAGCCTTGGTGTATCAGGACGACACTCTAACCAACTGAGCTACCCAGCTGGAGCCAGGAGAAAGTTTTTGAAAAGATAATATTTTGGCATGTAAAAGTGTGAAATTTGAATGTGTCCATAAAGTTTTACTGAAACAGCCACACTTGAGCTCATTTGTTTACATGTTCTCTTTGCTTTCATGCTATAATGTCATGGTTAACCATTGTGACAGAGACCATATAGTTTGTACAGTTCTAAAATATTTACTCTTACCTGTTTCAGAAAAGGTTTGCAGACCCCTGATCTTTTTTTTTTTTTTTTTGTATTTTTCTGAAGTTAGAAACGGTGAGGCAGGCAGACAGACTCCTACATGCACCGGACCGGGATCCACCTGGCACGCCCACCAGGGGGCGATGCTTTGCCCATCCGGGGCGTCGCTCTGTTGTGACCAGAGCCACTCTAGCGCCTGGGGCAGAGGCCATGGAGCCATCCCCAGTGCCGGGGCCATCTTTTGCTCCAGTGGAGCCTTGGCTGCGGGAGTGGAAGAGAGAGACAGAGAGGAAGGAGAGGGGGAGGGGTGGAGAAGCAGATGGGCGCCTCTCCTGTGTGCCCTGGCTGGGAATCGAACCCGGGACTTCCGCACACCAGGCTGACGCTCTACCACTGAGCCAACCGGCCAGGGCCTGCAAACCCCTGATCTAACTAAAGCTAGGTGAGGTCTTGGAGGGAGCAAGCCTGGGCAGAAGCCTCCTGCTGTTGCTGCTCAGACTGGGAATTCTTGTAGAGAAGCACCTCTGGCCTTTCAAGGGGGTCAGGGTGCTGCTTAGGGGCGCTTTGATAAAGGGCAATGCATGAACAAAGCATCTGGGGGCATTGCAACATCAGGGTTATATCATCATTGGGAATAGCTCTGGATCCTTAACTTCCAAAAAAAGCAGCCTCTCAAGCTCAGCTCCTGCCAGATGTGCCCTGTCACAGTTCTATGGGCTTACATCTCTGAATTCCCCAGGGACTGCCCTGAACCGGCATTTTCATAAGCCAATAAATAGACTTGACATTCAGATACAGTAGACAATTGATGGCCACCCTGGGCTCCATTTCTTTGTCTCAGTCACCACGTCCTGCTGGAATGTGAGTCTCTTGCACAACTTCTGCTCACTTTGTTATTATTCTTTTTTTTTTTTTTTTTAACAGAGGCAGAGATAGACAGGGACAGACAGACAGGAACGGAGAGAGATGAGAAGCATCAATCATCAGTTTCTCATTGGCGTTGCGACTTCTTAGTTCATTGATTGGTTTCTCACATGTGCCTTGACCGCGGGCCTTCAGCAGACTGAGTAACCCCCTGCTGGAGCCAGCGACCTTGGGTCTAAGCTGGTGAGCTCTTTGCTCAAGCCAGATGAGCCCGCGCTCAAGCTGGCGACCTCGGGGTCTCGAACTTGGGTCCTTCCGCATCCCAGTCCGACGCTCTATCCACTGCGCCACCACCTGGTCAGGCTTATTAATTTTTTGATGCTATGGAAAATGGAAATTTCCCTTCCATTTCTGTTTCCCAAAGAGTTTGAAAAGCAATTGATTTTTGTTTTTTACTGAGCCCACAACTTGATAAACTACCTTCTTTGTCAGTTTTTGGTGTTTTCTAGCTACAACCCAACTACCATCTGAGAACAATGACAGGTTGGTGTCTCCCTTTCTACAATAATCTTTGTGTTTCTTATTTCTTGTTCTACTGCACCAGCTAGGACCTGCAGAACAATGATGAGCGGAAACCATAATTCTGAGTATTCCCTTCTCATTTCTGATCAGAAAAGGAAAGCTTGTAACACGTATTCATCATTGAACATATTTACTCTTTCTACTTCTAACCTGTTATAATTTTTAAAAATTTTATTTATTGATTGCCCTTAGTGAGAGAGAGAAAGAGAGAGAAACATCCATTGTTCCACCCACCCATGTGCTCACTGGCTGACTCCTGTGCACGATCCAAACACGGATAAAACCTGTGACCTTGGAGTATGAGGACGACACTCCCACAAACTGAGCTATCTGGCCAGGGCAACTTGTTATCATTTTAATCTGAATAGTTATCAAAATTGTATTTTTGCATCTATTCAAAATACGATTTTTTTGAGAGAGAGGAGAGAGACATGAAGGGAGAGAGATTAGAAGCATCAATTCATAGTTGTGGCACCTTAGTTGTTCTTTAACTCTTTTCACACTTGCCTTGATTGGGGTCTCCAGCAGAGCCTGTGACCCCTTGCTCAAGCCAGCAACCTTTTGGCTCAAGCCAGTGACCATGGGATCATGTCTGTAATCCCAGGGCTTAAGCTGGTGACCCCATGCTCAAGCTGACAAGCCTGTGCTCAAGCTGGTGACCCTTAGGCTTTCAAACCTGGGTCCTTACTGTCCCAGGCTGACTCTCTATCCACCTGGCTAGGCTATTTCAGTCTACTATTAGTAAGTCATTTATGCATTAAACATATAAATAGGTTAAAGAAATTTAAAAATTATATTCTCAATAGCCTGGCTAGTGGTGGCGCAGTGGATAAAGCATCAGCCTGGTACACTAAGGACCCAGGTTCGAAACCCCAAAGTTGCCGGTTTGAGCATGGGCTCATCATCCTGAGCAAGGGGGTGCCAGCTTGAGTATAGGATCATAGACATGACCCCATGGTCGCTGGATTGAAGTCCAAGGTCACTGGCTTGAGCCCACGGTCGCTGGATTGAGCAAGGGGTCACTGGCTCAGCTAGAGCCCCCTGGCCAAGGCACATATGAGAAGCAATCATTGAACAACTCAGGTGCCTCAACTATAAGTTGATGTTTCTCATCTGTCTCCCTTCCTGTCTGTCTATCCATCTCTCTCTCTTTCTCTCTCTCTCTCTCTCTCTCTCTCTCTCTCTCTCACACACACACACTGAAATAAAAAAGAAGGGCCCTGGCCGGTTGGCTCAGTGGTAGAGCATCGGCCTGGCGTGCAGAAGTCCCGGGTTCAATTCCCGGCCAGGGCACACAGGAGAAGCGCCCATCTGCTTCTCCACCCCTCCCCCTCTCCTTCCTCTCTGTCTCTCTCTTCCCCTCCCGCAGCCGAGGCTCCACTGGAGCAAAGATGGCCCGAGCGCTGGGGATGGCTCCTTGGCCTCTGCCCCAGGCGCTAGAGTGGCTCTGGTCGCAACAGAGCGACGCCCTGGAGGGGCAGAGCATTGCCCCCTGGTGGGCAGAGCGTCGCCCCCTGGTGGGCGTGCTGGGTGGATCCGGGCGCATGCAGGAGTTTGTCTGACTGTCTCTCCCTGTTTCCAGCTTCAGAAAAATACAAAAAAAAAGAAAGAAAAGTAGGCTTAAATAACCTATTTCTTTAAAGTTTTGTAGCCAGGACCCACTTCTTTTTCTTAAAGAAGTCCTTTTAAGCCTGACCAGGCGCATCAGACTGGGACGCAGAGGGCCCAGGTTCAAAACCCAGAGGTCACTGGCTTGAGCAAGGGGTCACTCGGTCTGCTGTAGCCCCCCAGTCAAGGCACGTATGAGAAAGCAATCAATGAACAACTAAGGTGCCACAACGAAGAATTGATGCTTCTCATCTCTCTCCCTTCCTGTCTGTCCCTCTCTGTCTCTGTTACAAAAAAAAAAATCTTTTTCTTGTAATACTGGTTTGGTGGTAATGAGCTCCTTTAGCTTATTTTTTATCTTAGGCTCAAGCTAGCAACCTGGGGCTTTGAACCTGTGACCTCAGCATTCCAGGTCAGTGCTCTATCCACTGTGCCACCACAGGTCAGGTTCTTCTTCTATTTTCTTAACTTTAATATTTAGCATAATACTTTTCAACCTTCCTCCTTTTCCAGTATAAGAATTTAAGGCTACAAATTTCTCAAGTACCATTTTTGGTATATGCCACAAGTTTCAATATATATTATTTTTATTATAATTCAGTTTTAAGAATTTTATGACCTGGCCAGGCAGTGGCACAGAAGATAGAGCATCGGCCTGGGATGCTAAAGACCCAGGTTCAAAACCCCACGGTCACTGGCTTAAGCCTAAAGGCCCCTGGCTTGACAAGGGGTCACTGGCTCAGCTAGAGCCCCCTGGTCAAGGCACATATGAGAAAGCAATCAATGAACAACTAGGTGCTATAGCAGGGGTCTCCAAACTACGGCCCACGGGCCACATGCGGCTCCCTGAGGCCATTTATCCGGCCCCAGCTGCACTTCCGGAAGGGGCACCTCTTTCATTGGTGGTCAATGAAAGGAGCACATTGACCATCTCATTAGCCAAAAGCAGGCCCATAGTTCCCATTGAAATACTGGTCAGTTTCTTGATTTAAATTTACTTGTTTTTTATTTTAAATATTGTATTTGTTCCCGTTTTGTTTTTTTACTTTAAAATAAGATATGTGCAGTGTGCATAGGGATTTGTTCATAGTTTTTTTTATAGTCCGGCCCTCCAACAGTCTGAGGGACAGTGAACTGGCCCCCTGTGTAAAAAGTTTGGGGACCCCTGTGCTACAGAATTGATGCTTCTCATTTTTCTCCATTCCTGTCTGTTTCTGTCTGTCCTTGTCGCTAAAAAAAATAATTTTCTGATTCTCCTTACATTACGTTCTTTGATCATTTGTGTTACATTTTTAAACAAATTACAATTTTTTATTTGATTGATTTTTAGAGAGAGATGAGGGAGGAGAGAGACAGGAACACCGAGCCGTTCCTGTATGTGCCCTGACTGGGGATCCAACCCGCGACCTCTGCGCTTCGGGACGATGCTCCAACCAGCGGAGCTGTCTGGCCAGGGCTAAAGAATTTTTTTTTTTATTTTATTTATTTATTTATTTATTTTTTAAATTATTTATTTATTTATTTATTTTTAGAGAGGATAGAGAGACAGAGAGAAGGGGGAGGAGCTGGAAGCATCAACTCCCATATGTGCCTTGACCAGGCAAGCCCAGGGCTTTGAACCGGCGACCTCAGCGTTTCCAGGTTGACGCTTTACCCACTGCGCCACCACAGGTCAGGCTAAATAATTTTTTTTAAACTTTTTTTTTTTAATGTTTATTTTATTGATTTTAGAGAGAGGAAGGAGAAGATAAGAACTTCCATCTGTTTCTGTATGGGCCCTGGCCAGGGACCAAACCAGCAACCTCTGTGCTTTGGGCTGATGCTCTAACCCAATGGTCCCCAACCTTTTTTGGGCCACGGACCGATTTAATGTCAGAAAATATTTTCATGGACAGATAAATGTATCACGTGACCAAGACAAGCGTCAAGAGTGAGTCTTAGACGGATGTAACAGAGGGAATCTGGTCATTTTTAAAAATAAAACATCGTTCAGACTTAAATATAAATAAAACGGAAATAATGTGAGTCATTTATTCTTTCTCTGCGGACCGGTACCAAATGGCCCACGGACCAGTACCGGTCTGCGGCCCGGGGGTTGGGGACCGCTGCTCTAACCAACCACGCCCTCTGGCCAGGGCAAGTGTTTTACACTCTTACAGATCCCCTGATCTAGCTAAAGCTCAGAGAGGTCTTGGAGGGAGCACAGAGACCCAGTTGCGCAGAGATTTCTTGCTGCTTCTCAGACTGGGAATTTTCAATTATTTTTAAAAATATTATTCTTTTACACAGTGGACAAAGCATCAACCTGGGACACTGAGGACCCAGGTTTGAGACCCCAAGGTCACCAGCTTGCGCACAGCGTCACCAGCTGGAGTGTGGGATCACGGATATGATCCCATCGTCACTGGCTTGAGCAAGGGGTCACTGGCTCGACTGGAGCCCCCCTCCCCGTGTCAAGGCACACATGAGAAAGCAATCAATGAACAACTAAAGTGCCACAATGATGAGTTGATACTTCTCATCTCTCTCCCTTTCTGTCGGTCTCTCTCTCTCTGTCTCTCTTGCTTAAAAATTTTTTTTTAATTATCCTTTAATAATGTTGTAGACATACAATGTGATATGCATAATATTGGCTCCTTTGTATTTGAGACTACTTTTGTAATTTAGGTGGCTAATATTTACAAATGCTCCATGCATCTTTGAGAAAAATATATATTATCTTTTTTGGGTTTAGGTCTACGTATGTTAAATCTATTAAGTGAAGCTAGATAACTGTGTTGTTCAAAACAGACTGACACTTAGAGACTCCACAGGACATACCTTGGAGAAAGGAGAGGCTGAAGTTGAGGAGGTCAGAGAGGGTGGGGAAGAGGCATGGTGTACACCTTTTCTGGGATAGAATTACAGAATGTGGGCGCTAAGAGGGAGGGAGGAGTACTAACCTAGGCTGCAAGGGTGGGGAAGTTCGTTTTGGGCATGTTGTGCAGAACGGAGGCGAGACGTCCAGGAGCCAGAGGCAGATGGCAAGAGCCAAGTCACTCAAGGGAGAGAGGGGAGGCCAGAATATGTGATCTCAGCCACTTGGAATTATAAACTGTGTGTCTTTGGTAGTAACTTGCTCTATTAATACACATATGATGGAGTCTTGGCTCTCCAAGGGCATAGGATCAGTGGCCTAAGAGGTATGACTCAGTCCTGTCTACCTGCCACTGTCAGCCCAGCCCAAAAATGTGTGTGTGTATGTGCCGTGTTGTGTCTCCTTCCTGCCATCATGACCGCCAGGCAGCCCTTTCTGTCTTGGGTGTTGCTCAGTGTTCCGGGTTCCCTTTGACAAAGAAAGTAAAACTTAACCCCAAATCAGTTCAGCTCAGAGCAGGTTGTTGGCAGAGGAAGGTGCAGGAGGCAGCACCAGAAAGAACCCTGACCTACTTAACTGTTCTACCTGCCACCTCTTCACTGTGGGGCGCAAGTCACTCCTCAACGTGCAGGGCCAAACTGACTGGATTTCTGGGTCAGGTACTGGGCCCAGTGCCTGCACCCAGATAAGGGACTGGGAGTGCTCCTGGGAGGAACTGAGACCAGATGTCAAGAAGGACTTTGCTGGTATCACCTGGGAAGGATGACATGGGAGTGCAGGATGCTGGGACACTCGGAATCCCTGGGGTTGTGAAAAGAGATGCTTCTCTGGAATGTTTTGGAGGCAGGGGAAGAAGACGCAGCAAGTTTGCTTTAAGGTACAACGTGGTCACATGAGGTCTTGTGCATGCGTGCACGTCAGAGATATTTACCTGGTGCTTGGCAGTTTACAAAACATTTTTCCATCTTTTACCTACCTCTTCAGCCTCGGTTTTCTAGCGTGAAACGGGCATAACAGTAGCCGGCATTTTATAAAGTTATAAACAGATCATAGGAGATAATTTATGATTAAGATGGTGAGCAGAGTGATAGGTAAAAGTAATAATTGTTATTCATTATCTCAGAGGAGTTTCCCAACCGGAAAGGTAGGCAGGGCAGTGTTACTATCCCAGCTTTACAGATGGGTGTCTCTAAGCTGGAAAGTGCCTGGGTCGAGGTCACTCGGAGAAATGACAGTCTGGTCTCCTTGGTCCGGGGGTCAGAAGCAAGGGCCGCGTGGGTTGGGACCTAGCTGCCGCCAGGGGGCGCGCAGAACGGGTGACACCACCCTCTTCGCCTTCCCCTCCCCCATCCCTCCCCGGTTGTTTCCGTCCCTCGTGACCCGCCCGGCTCCACAACTGTGGGTCTCCGGTTGTCCCGCGCCAGGCGGGGACCCGAGTGGTGATTTGCACTGGGAATAGCTGCGGTGGGGGGAATGAGCTTGGTTCTCAAAGCTCCGTGGGGCTGGAGGTGCGGGGTAAGGGAACCAACCGCATGTAGGGAGGAGCAACGAGCCATTGGTGGGGGGCAAGCCAGCGTTCAGTGCTGACGCTCATTTTAATGACGGCGCCGCGCGTCTCTAGGGTCCTCGCCTTCTGTGTCCAGGCTTTCCCGCAGACTCCCCTAATTTCCTTAGCAGGTTCACAGGCAGGTCACTCTGCTTTAAGAACAAGGAGCTGGGTCACAGAGGGTGAGTGATTGTCCAGAGTCTTGTCCAGTGTCCCACAGCTGGTACCTGACAGGCCCCAAATGGAATCCTAGGCTCTGAATCGGAACCACCCTGCAACCGCATAGAAAGGCCTGGGAAAAGGTAGCTGTCATAGGCTTGTGCTCCCACTTTGTGGGGCCCCCGCTGGTCGCTTAGCATTGGCCTTAGTCTGCAGCCAGCAGGCCAAGTGGCTCATTGACAGGGAGCACCAGGGCGGAGGGGTGTGGGGAGCTCTGAGCGAGCACATCCTCTCTGGGCTAAGGAGCCAGGTCATGTGGAGACAGCCCAGCTAGGACACAGGCCACTGATGGAGCAGATGCGTGGGTGGGGGGGGCGTGGCTCTGCCTGGCTGAGGTGTCCATCAGAGCACCCACTGCCAGCTTGCCCAGGGAACTGACGGCCTCACTGCCAGCCTGCCCCCGTCAGGGCCGCTGGCTGACCTCCCGCAGACAGCCGCTCCTCCAGTCTCAAGATGTGTTTCAGGCAGGGCCTGCTGGCCAGAGCGCAGGGCTCTCTCGTAAAAAAAAATAAAAAAAATTGTTTTAATTGATGGATGTTTTAGAGTGGAAAGGAGGGAGGAGAGAGACATTGATTTGGTGTTCCACTTATTTATGCATTCTCTGGTCGATTCTTCCTCTGACTGAGGACGGAACCTGCAACCTTGATTTATCAGGGCTATGCTCCAGCTGAGCTACCCTGCCAGGGCTGCACAGGGCTCTCTTTAAAGTGACTGCATTTCTCTGTGCACATCCATTTTGAATCACTATTCTAGTTTTCACATTTTAATAATATTCTCAGTAACTTGTCCTGTCAAGCCACCCCTCATTTTACTGCCCTTACCGTCCTCTTTCCATATTCACCTCAAAGAATATACAGATACATTCATCATTAGTTACACGGGAGGTCGGGTGCTCATTTTACTGGGACTCTTAGCTTTCCAAATGTTTAAAGCCCAAGCATTGACCATATGACTAAACTAGAGGGAAATGTCTGTGTTGTAATGGCAGCCACCGGGGAAAGACAGCAGCTGAAATCAGGCTGATACTTCGGGCAGAAATGTCACATGGAAGGCGATGACCAGCTTGAGTCACGACAGAATCAGGGACACCTGGCTAAGTCTCATGCTCAGACCTCCCCACCTTACAGGGAGGAAAGTGATGAGGCCCAGAAGTCTGACAGGTGGTATTGCATGCAGTGCGCCCCCTTGTGGGTGGAGCCATCACTGCAGTTTAGCAGGCAGGACCCTGGGAGCTGCTTTTTCTTTCTTTTTTTTTTTTAATGCTCTTTTTATTTTAATTTTATTTTTTTTACAGAGACAGAGAGTCAGAGAGAGGGATAGACAGGGACAGACAGACAGGAACGGAGAGATGAGAAGCATCAATCATTAGTTTTTCGTTGTGCATTGCAACACCTTAGTTGTTCATTGATTGCCTTCTCATACGTGCCTTGAGTGCGGGCCTTCAGCAGACCAAGTAACCCCTTGCTCGAGCCAGCGACCTTGGGCTCAAGCTGGTGAGCTTTTGCTCAAACCAGATGAGCCCTCACTCAAGCTGGCGACCTCGGGGTCTCGAACCTGGGTCTTCCGCATCCCAGTACGATGCTCTATCCACTGCGCCACCGCCCGGTCAGGCAGGGAGCTGCTTTTTCTAAGCTCCACTCGCTAGGCATCCATTTTTCAGGTGAAAACATTGAGGTCAGGAGAATGGAGGTGAATGACACTACATTGTTTTTTGTCATTTGCTTTAGAAAGCCTCCTGCCCTCTGGGAGGAGTCTGAGACAATATTTTTGAGAAAAATATTCTATATAGTAATATTCTTCAACATCAATGGAACTACAGAAAGACTTAAAATGACTAACCTAAAGGTCTTTTCTTCATTCAAATCATTGCTGGGCTTGATGAGCTGACAACACCCATCGCCCTCCGGGGCAGAGGCAGGGAACTGGCGCTGCCTGACACAGGGCGGGAGGCAGGCCTGTGAAGACCGTGGGAAGAGCGTGCAGGTGCAGGAAGCAAACCTCCCTCGAGTACTTCCGGGAGCCAGGCATTGCTCTTGTACAGGCTTCGAATCAACACAGGAATAGAACAGACTCCAACCGGAAAAACGTTTGGTAGCTGGAGGAAGATAAGAACATGATAAAAGATGTCACCAAGTTACAAAAGTTCTGAGGCGCAGAGGGGAAGAAATGACACAAAGTGGCTGTTGCTGGTGGAGGGTCTGGAAATCCAGGGAGGGGGACCGGCATCCAACTGAACTTTCCAGGTTATCCTGTGGCCATGTGTGGGAGGGGCTTGAAGGACACGTGTGGGAAGGGTTTGAAGGACACGTGTGGGAAGGGTTTGAAGGACACGTGTGGGAAGGGCTTGAAGGATACGTGTGGCAGGGGCTTGAAGGACACGTGTGGGAGGGGCTTGAAGGAGACGTGTGGGAAGGGTTTGAAGGAGACGTGTGGGAAGGGTTTGAAGGACACGTGTGGGAGGGGTTTGAAGGACACGTGTGGGAGGGGCTTGAAGGACACGTGTGGGAGGGGCTTGAAGGACACGTGTGGGAGGGGCTTGAAGGACACGTGTGGGAAGGGCTTGAAGGACACGTGTGGGAAGGGCTTGAAGGACACGTGTGGGAAGGGCTTGAAGGACACGTGTGGGAAGGGCTTGAAGGACACGTGTGGGAGGGGTTTGAAGGACACGTGTGGGAGGGGTTTGAAGGACACGTGTGGGAGGGGCTTGAAGGACACGTGTGGGAAGGGCTTGAAGGACACGTGTGGGAAGGGCTTGAAGGACACGTGTGGGAAGGGTTTGAAGGAGACGTGTGGGAAGGGCTTGAAGGACACGTGTGGGAAGGGCTTGAAGGACACGTGTGGGAAGGGCTTGAAGGACACGTGTGGGAAGGGCTTGAAGGACACGTGTGGGAAGGGTTTGAAGGACACGTGTGGGAAGGGCTTGAAGGACACGTGTGGGAAGGGCTTGAAGGACACGTGTGGGAAGGGTTTGAAGGACACGTGTGGGAAGGGCTTGAAGGACACGTGTGGGAAGGGTTTGAAGGACACGTGTGGGAAGGGCTTGAAGGACACGTGTGGGAAGGGCTTGAAGGAGACCTGGACAAGAGTCCCGAGAGTCCAGGCAGGAGGTGGTGACAGGACCCGGGGAAGAGACCTCAGCCCTGAAGGGCTGCCGGTGAAGGAAGGGGTCCATAGGACTCTCGGGTTTGTTGGGTGCAAATGGGCTGGCTGGGAGGGCTGAGGGAGGCTGGGGAGTGCAGGTCTAGCTCAGCCTGATGCATCGCCGAAGGGCACTGCATAGACTGCAGAGTACTCAGGGAACTCCTCTTTGAACCTGATAGGAAAGAAATACCTGGTTTTTTACCAACCTCAGATCTGTACCCTGGTTTGACTCAGAGTCCATGGACTCCAGTGCCCCGTATGACCTACTTAACTACCCCTTAATGAGGCCTGAAGCCTTCAATCCAATGAAACTGAGAAACAAAGCCCAGAGAGGTGCCAACTCTGTAGCGTCTTCTAATCAGGGATCAGTGAGGTGGGGAAGGAGCGTCCACAGTGGCCCGAGCTCTGGTCCCACTTTGTCAGGAAGTCATTTTTGAGAAAGGGGACCCAGTGGTATGGCCACTCATGACCCACGCCATCCCACCTCTCCCTAGACCAGAGTTTGGGAAGAGAAGGGGAGGGCCCAGCCTCAATGCAGGACATGTAGGCCTCTTGTTCCCCAGGAAGTCTGGGATTTGGAGTCAGGGCAGAGGACCAGGTCGGGGAGAACCCTCGGGCGCAGCCTGTTCTTGCCAGGAGGTGTGGGAGTACAAACAGGAGCCGGGGTCGGGGGGTTTGCAGGGGGAGAGCTGGCCAGTGTTGCAGAACTCATCCCAGGGACTGAAGAGTGAGAGCAGAGCGGAGGGCATGGCAGTGAAGACAGAAAAGCGAAAGGAAGGTGCTGTCTGCATTCCCAGGCCTATGGAGGAAGGAACGAAGCAGCAAAGAAAAACCTTTCCTGGTCTCAGTGAACAGTCTGGGTGTACTGGATCCAGGCCTGTCCCTCCTCTGGGGCCCCAGCAGGGGGCACTACAGCTCCTTTGAGACTGAGGACTAACCCCACCCTCACCCTCAGCCTTGGACCCAGGCCCGGTGCTGGCCAGGACCCGCTGGGCCTCGCTCATCCCCCCGGACTCAGGCTGCGTCCCTCTACCCTTTCCCTGTCCCCCCTCTGGGGCCCCAGCAGGGGACACTACAGCTCCTCAGTGAGACTGAGGACTAACCCCACCCTCACCCTCAGCCTTGGACCCAGGCCCGGTGCTGGCCAGGCCCCGCTGGGCCTCGCTCATCCCCCCGGACTCGGGCTGCGTC
This sequence comes from Saccopteryx bilineata, assembly GCF_036850765.1. Lineage (NCBI taxonomy): Eukaryota > Metazoa > Chordata > Mammalia > Chiroptera > Emballonuridae > Saccopteryx > Saccopteryx bilineata. The sequence goes on along the minus strand of NC_089490.1, from coordinate 21,724,607 downwards.
CCTCTACCCTTTCCCTGTCCCTCCTCTGGGACCCCAGCAGGGAGCACTACAGCTCCTTTGAGACTGAGGACTAACCCCACCCTCACCCTCAGCCTTGGACCCAGGCCCGGTGCTGGCCAGGACCCGCTGGGCCTCGCTCATCCCCCCGGACTCAGGCTGCGTCCCTCTACCCTTTCCAGGGCACGAAGCCATGGCTGGAGAACACAGGGAGCCGTGGAGGAAAATAGTTTATTGTCGGCCTCTGAAGGCACCTGGTTTCTGTTAAGTATAAAAAAAGGCAGTAAAATGGCAACTGTACAAATGACAAGATAAACACAAGGAGAGGGACGGGGAGAGGTTGGAGGAGACACGGGGGAAGGAGGGTACAAACATCAAACCAGACCTCAGAACAGACGGTCCTGGCCTCCAGCCACCCTGGTCCAGGCACACACACACACTCTCTGAGCCAAGGAGCCTCTGCTGTCCGGCTCGGCTAGAGGGCTGTCGGGGCCAAGGTGCGGGAGTCCGGCACATGCAGAGGCTGCGTCCCCTCCCTTGACTCTGACCCGTAGGCCCACACTGTCCCCAATGTCCACTGAGACGCTCCCTCCTCAGGGCCTGAACATCAGGCCCAGCAGAGGCAGCGAGAAGGCAGAATTCAGCTAGAAGAGAAAATGTCCAGCTCAGCCCTGCCCATCCCTGAAGGATAAGGAAGGGGCAGGGGCAGGTGACTGGTGCAGGCGACCGAGGCAGCCCTCTGTCCGTCCATGGTCACACAATTGCCCGGAACAGGAAGGAGAACACAGCCCCCAGCGCCAGGCCCAGAGAGAGGAAGAAGGCCATGATGGCTCCAGCTGTCTCCGCCTCCGCCGGCTTCACTTTCCTGGAGGAGGAGGCAAGGCGACCTCAGGACGGCCCCCACTCCAGCCCAACCCCAGCCCAACCCGGCGTGTCGGGTGGGGAGGCTTGCCTCAGCACCCAGTTCTGCTGACCAACCCATCCTACTTCCTACCCTCATTCTGGCTTTGCCCTCTAGGGGGAACGTGTCCTGTCCTGGGATTCTCTTCCTCCTTCCCCGGGAGCCCCCTCCCACATCCCTACCTACACCCACATAAGCCTAGGCACCCCACCTTTGCACTCCCCGCCACGACCCCTTCAACCTAGGTGCCTCTCCCCGGGGGGGGGTCCTCTCTCGGCTTGCAAACCGTAAGCTCCGGGATCGGGGAGTCTCCTTTGCCCTTTCTCCCTCTGCTGAATGTCCCCCACGGAGCGCCAGACCCTGCCCGACACTCACTTGGGCCCGAAGCACATGCAGAGACTGGCTAGGTAGCCGTTGGAGAAGGCGAAGGCGGCCATGAAGATGATGAACCAGGCATCGTGCAGAAAGACCGCAGGCAGGTACTGGTGCTGTTTGATGTTGCACAGCATCAGCAGGGGCACAAACACCAGCCGGGCCAGCACCAGGCTCGGCAGCCATCGACTGTCCTTTCCAGGCTGTGGGGAACGGGCAGCAGCTCAGCCGGGCGGCCCCCAGACCTTCACGTGGAGCCCCTCAGGATCTACATTAAAACCTCAAAGCCGGGTTACCCTGATGGGTACTGATGGAGAGGGGAGACTATGGAACCTTCTGGAACGCTGGAAATGGTCTCCATCTCGACCTGGGTAGTGACTGTGCAGGGGATATGTATAGAGTTGTTAAGCTGTACACCTAACTATACACAATGTCTTGGTTTTTAAAAAAGCACAGTCCCCTTGTCCCCATATTGTTTTGGTGCCCCTTCTGGGTCTCAGGGTAGACTCTTCTCTTTCACAGGGCGGAGTGCCCTCTTCTTCACTTACCCACATGGTTACGGCCGTGAGGCTCCGGCCCAGCCAGTCAAAAACATTGAAAGTCAAGAAACAAGACACAGGGACGAAGTAGTGTTCTGGAAAACAAAGAGTACACGAGGGGATGGTTATGACGTCCAGAGCAGACTCAGCAACCTTGACCCTCACCGGGCTGTGTGCCCCAGCCGCAAAGTGGACAAGACGCTTTTAGGCCAGGAAAGGGCGAGTGGACCAGGAGAGTCCACCCGAGGAGACGGCAGCTCAGGGTCCCCCCCTCCCAGTCCTGCAAGAGGCCATCCATCCCCATCCTGGGAGCCCAGGGTCCTCACCCCAGGCACTTTTGCCTGCAATGCTGGACCGGACCTCAGAGGTGACGGCGGGAAACACCCCAATGGTGACCGTGAAGATGAAGCAGACGGAGAGAGCCGGGACTAAGATCTGGAGGAAGGGACCCAGGCCCGCGTCTTCAAGGCGGTTGTGCGTTAAAGAACAATCTCTCTCTCTCTCTCTCTCTCTCTCTCTCTCTCTCTCTCTCTCTCACACACACACACACACACACACACACACACACACCTGGGAGAGTGGCCAGTCTCAGGTCAGAAAGGGACGGGATGGATGTGGGACTGGGGGGTGGGTAGGCGGGGGAGGGACGAGGAGAGAAAGAGGATGAGGAGTGGAGGGCAGGGCACCCCGTCCCCACGCACACTTCTGAGGATGACCCGGATAGAGTGGCTTTTGCTGGGCTGACTGCTGGGGGCCAAAACTCCAGACTGCGCCTGGCCTGCTCTCGGCTCCTCTCCTGGGGGATGACAGGTTGCAGAAGGGTCTTCAGGTTGGAGGAAAGCCAGAGCAACAGAAAATGACACAAACAATTCCCCCAAAGGGCTGGAGTTGGTTGGGGGCGAACACCCTCTCAGTGCACAAAACACCCTAAAACCTAGGCCAGACCTCCCCATAATCCTCGCAGTGCCAGGCCCAGGGTCCTGACCTCTCCCCAGAGCCTTGGCTCCTGTTACACCTGGTACAAAATCTGGGACCGCTTCCCACCGCCCTCAGGCAGTCCGGGTCACCCAGGATTGCCCCTGCCTCAGTTCCCCCAGCTCTCGTTCCCACTGTCCCCTCAGCCCACCCCACCTCCTGGTTCCTCCGCCTCATCTCTGCCAGGAAACGGTGTGTGCCCAGTCCTGCCCTCTGTGCCCAGCTGCCCCCTGCCTCAGTTCCCCCAGCTCTCGTTCCCACTGTCCCCTCAGCCCACTCCACCTCCTGGTTCCTCCGCCTCATCTCTGTCAGGAAACGGTGTGTGCCCAGTCCTGCCCTCTGTGCCCAGCTGCCCCCTGCCTGCCTCAGTCCCCCAGCTCTCGTTCCCACTGTCCCCTCAGCCCACCCCACCTCCTGGCTCCTCTGCCTCCTCTCCGCCAGGAAACGGTGTGTGCCCAGTCCTGCCTTCTGTGCCCACCTGCCCCCTGCCTGCCTCAGTCCCCCAGCTCTCGTTCCCATTGCCCCCTCAGCCCACCCCACCTCCTGGCTCCTCTGCCTCCTCTCTGCCAGGAAACGGTGTGTGCCCAGTCCTGCCCTCTGTGCCCAGCTGCCCCCTGCCTGCCTCAGTCCCCCAGCTCTCGTTCCCATTGCTCCCTCAGCCCACCCCACCTCCTGGCTCCTCTGCCTCCTCTCTGCCAGGAAACGGTGTGTGCCCAGTCCTGCCCTCTGTGCCCAGCTGCCCCTGCCAGGAGGTTGCCCTTCAACCCAGCTTCCCCGGGCTGTTCGGACCTTTACTAAGGAGGTCCAGCTTGGTCTCCTGCTCCCCAGGCCCTTCGAGCTTGAGTTGCTGGTAGTAGCGGTAGAATTCCTGTTGTGTGAGAGACGGACGTGGACTCAGAGGTGGGCTCTCCACAGTCCCCGCCTCCCCCAGGTTTCGGCCTCAGAACGCCCGCTGCCCAGAGCCCCGGGCTCCCCTGACCCCACGCCCCTGCCTTTCTCCTGCTCACCAGCCGCGGAAGTCCCAGGTAACAAATGATGGTCAAGACGATGACCCCGCAGGCTGTGATGAAATAGCCAAAGGCACTTTCTGACAGCTCCGAGCCACCTGGGCGAAGGGGACGAGTGGTCAGACAGGCTCCACCCTCCTCCCCACAAAAGGCAGACAGACGGCAAGACTTACTGGCAATGGCGCAGATCATGGCCACCGAGGCGAAGATGCCCGCCAAGCCCTGGCCACTCATGATGGGGGCCGTGTAGCTGGCAGGCAGGAGGCCAGCCAGACCAAACAGGCTTCCCTGCAGGATGGCACCGAATGCTGGAGGAACAGGGTGGGCATCAGCGGGGCTGTGGGACTCGCTTCAGCCGGGGGCAGTGGGGGCTCAGGGCAAGACAGGCTCCTTGACCTCCTGCTTTCCTGCCAGGGAGCCCCGCCCCTTGGCGGCCCCTCTCCCCCACCCCTCACCCCTAGCCCTGTTCTGGGGCCTGCTCAGGCCTCTGAACCCTCACTGCCCACAGCACCCATGTCCTCGGGGGCTCAGGGCAAGACAGGCTCCTCTAACTCCTGCTTTCCTGCCAGGGAGCCCCGCCCCTCGGGCCCCTCCCCCCCACCCCTCACCCTTAGCCCTGTTCTGGGGCCTGCTCAGGCCTCTGAACCCTCACTGCCCACAGCACCCATGTCCTCGGGGGCTCAGACGGGCTCCTCTCTGCTGACTGCGGATCTGAAGGGAGGGGAGGGGTCAGTGGGAAGGTCTCTGGCCCGGGGTCCCTCCCAGCCCCGCTTACAATTAATGAGCATGATCTTGACCATGGTGATGACGAAGAAGGGCAGGGCGTCCAGGTGCACTTTCACCAGGACAGCGGTGATCAGGAACACCAGCAGGATGGCCACCAGGCTGCCCAGGATCCGGACGGACGGGGGGATCCTGCGGAGAGGCCGAGGCGGCCGGGAGGCGTAGGTAAGGCAGGTGTCCAGCCCAGGGCCCGCAGGAGGCCCCCAGGGGCCGGGCTGGGTCTGGGCGCTCACCTCTGATGCAGGAAGGAGTTGAGGCAGGTGAAGACCAGCAGGGGCAGCATGGCACACAAGGTCATGACATTGTTGAAGATGGTGCTCAGATAGCTCCGCTTCGGAGAGGACGCCGTGGGGGTGGCCAAGGCCTGCACGTTCCTGCTCGCCTCAGCAGCGACCAAGGACATATTCTGGGGCTGGTCCAGGCGGGTTGTGAAATACTGCGGGGATGCAGAGAGGAGCGCTGGAACCTCTGTCCCTGTGCCCAGGAGAACAGAGCCAAGCCCTGAGTGCCCAGTGGACATGCCCCTGGAGCCCCGGCCCCAGGCTCACCAGGGTGGCTGTCATGAAGAAATTCCAGGGGAGCAGCGTCCCCAGGCCCAGCATGAAGAAGATAAGCCAGACGGCCTTGTACCTGGGGGGGGGGGAGGAGAGAGGAGCCAGGTGACCCACCACGCCACCCTCCTTCCCAGATCAAACATGTCCCACCACACCACCCTCCTTCCCAGATCAAACATGTCCCACCGCGCCACCCTCCTTCCCAGATCAAACATGTCCCTGTCCTGACCTCCAGGCTCTCAGGCTACCCAGGGCATAGGGCATCGTGTTTGTGTCCACGTGCATGTTTCCCCTGGGGGGGGGTGTGTGGACAAGGAGGTCTCCCAGGATAGGGAAAAGGGCCCAGCGGAGTCCAGAGGGGGAGGACAGGGACACGGGGCTGAAAGGCATGGCCACGGGACGGTGGTTCTCAGTCCCTGAAGACTCAGGGGACCCTGCGGGCTTGGGAACCAGTGTGACCCCCACATCCGGAGGTGGCTTTGGAAATCCTGCTATAAAGGCTGGGGGTGGCGGGTGAGTGAGAGAGCAAATATCAAGTATCCTCCACCCCTGCCTGCCGAGCAGGCTGGAAGTGATTATGCAGTCTGGGCAGAGCCTGTGTGGCTCCCCAAAGAGGAGCCTGAGGTCAGGAAACTCCCACACCATTCTGGACCTAGTGGGGCCGGCAGGCGGGGTGCCTTGGGGCAGCTGGGAAATGAGGGAGCTGTTTTTTCCGGGCCCAGACAGAACCGGCTTTGTAGGCCACACCACCTAGGGTCGGCCAGGAGGTATCCGGCCACTGGATGTCAGCTGGGCCCCAGAGTATAAATAAGTGCGGCCCCAGCGTTTGCCAGGGCACAGTCCCAAAGCCCACACCCCAGGGTCAGCCCCCCCCCCCCCCCCCGTCTCCAGATATTTCTGCCATACCGTCCCCACCGCCAACATCTGCTTTCTTCAGAGATGGCAAGGACAAAGCCCAAGGGAGCGAGGGCAGGTCTGGCCAGAGCACAGGGCCTGGCCGCACACAGGGCGGGCCTGGGGGAGTGACCCAACTGGACAGGTCTGAGTCACTACAACTGCAGCCCCCTAACTCCTCATAGGTCCCTCACCTTGAAATAGAGAGCTAAGGGCTTGATTTAGAGACGCAGGACGAAGGGAGACACTCCCAGCCCAGGCTACATAGGACAGAGGGTCGGAGTGGGGCCGGATGAGTGCAGAGGGAGACGGAGAGCGGGGCAGAGACCACCAGGAGTGGCAAGGCCGGGAAGGGGCCGCCAGGCAGCCCGGGAGCAGGAACGGCAGAGGGAGCCATCCTGCGCCTATACTTACCGTCTCCTTCAACTCTCCCATCCCAATAACCCTCATGTCTGTTTAATTTAACGAGTGGGAAACGGTCTCAGAGGGAGCAAGCTAAGTACCCCAGGACCCACAGGCGGGAGCGATCTGATTCTGTGGCCTCTGGCACAGGACGGAGTCAGAGTGGGCAGGGAGAGGTGATGGGCTCCAGGCCTGAGCTGAAGAGCTCTGGACCTGAGGCATGATAACTTCATCAACTTTCTCGGGCCCCAGACTCCTGGAAGAACTTGAATCAGGCGACAGCGTCTTCCCCCAAAACACATCTGCACGGTCACACGTGTGGGTCTAACTGGAGGGATGCCGCAGGCTCCAGAGGCGCAGAAGTGCGAGGGAGGTCAGAGCGAGGACCAGGGTGAGCCAAGGGCACGGGAGATAGAGGCCACGCTGAAGGAAGGGCAGCGCTGCCAGGCGGGCTCCCGAATGGGGGGCGCTGCCAACTGTGTCCCTCCTGCGGGGGGGCCGGCAGGCTGGAGAGCCCCAGTGGAAACGCTGACCGGCCAGGGAGGGGCTGCCGCCCACCCACCGTGGCCCTGCAGTACACACCCCAGCCAGCACCCAGCCAAGGCAGGCTGGGCCCCCAGCCCTGGTGCGGACCTGACTCAGCGCCCTGACTGGAAGGCCAGCCAGCAGTGACAACCCCAAATTCCCAAAGACACTGCACCCAGCCCCCTGAATGCCCATTTCCGCTCCCCTGGGTCCCCAGCCCAGGTCTCCGCGTACCTGTCCTGAGGCTGGTGACTGGTTGTCATGGTGACGGCGGTCTTGATCTTGGTCTTGCCTGGCTGACCGCTCTCTCCCTCTGAGGCTTGCTGGGGGCAGAAGCAGTGTGAGGCCTTGTCTTGCCTTATTTCCCCACAGGCTTCCCCAGGCTCTTGGGGGTGGGGGTAGGAGGGGCAGGGCAGACAGAGCTGGCCAGCCGTGGAGTCCAGAGGACCCCCTCCGGGCCCTGCTGCTTGGGACTGCCCAGCCTGAGCCCCCGGCCAGTCCTGTCGGCCGCCCGCCTGCTCCAGCGCTACCTGGCAGCAGGCCTGGCCCAGCCGCTGCCGCTATTTTTACCCAGCAGCGAGGCCGTGTGTGAGCTGGGAAAGCGGAGGGTGGAGAGCAGGAGGGAAGGAGGAGGACGTCTGCTTGAGAGAGAGGCAAGGCAGGCAGAGGCAGGACAGGGATGAGAGGGGTCAGGGACAGTGACAACAATGGAAGAAGGGACAGGAGGGGGAAACGAGGGAGATAGAGCAGAGAAGGGGAGGGGGGAGGGCACACAACAAACATCTGCAGGAGCAGCAGCCACAGGGGATGATGACTGAGGTCGAGCCAGGGAGGCGGCCCCTTCCAGGCCCTCTCTGTTAGGTCTGACCTCTCCACCCTCCCAGGCAGCCCCTGGGTTCATGGCTAAGGTGGGCTCTGTCTGCAGGGTGGGTCACCTGTGCCCTCCCGGAGGCACCTCTGACTCCAGCTCTGGGCTGGCAGCACCTCAGCCTCCCTTTCCAGCCATTGCCCAGGGACTTCCTAGTTCCTGGTCAGTTTTCCAAGAAAACGCTTCCTGATGGGTGTGGGACACAGCCTTTTCTACAACCTAGGTCCTCGGCTGACTGACCCCTGTCCCCCAGTCTGGCACCAGAGTCACCCCATCCCCCCTCGGTTCCTCTCTCGCTCCCAGGCCCCTGCACTCTTCCCCTTTCTGCGAGCAGACTCGAAGTGAAGGTGGGGGGTGGGGGCACCAGATAACTGCAGTCCCAAAGCGCCGAGCCTCCCTCTGCGGTGACCTCTCCTGCTCGCGCCTCGTGTTAGTTATGTAGCTAGGCCCTCTTTGGCACCAGCAGATAAAATGGCTTTCCCTTCGGATGGCATGGAAACCCAGGCTGGCGAGCGCTGGTGCCCCCCCCCACCACGTGAGGGCCTAGCTCTGGGGCCAGGACTGGCTTCCCATGTTACCCACCTGGGCCAGCACTCACCAGATGCCCAGACTTGCCAGCAGAATGGTCAGAGAAGAGGCCTGGGCCGTCCCTGGGCGGTGGTCCTAGCTCCGGCTCAGGCGGCACGCCTTGTCCATGGGCTCCTCCTGGGTTAGAGTCCAGAATAAAGACAGTGGCACCGGGCACATGGGGAGAGAACCCCCCACGTCTCGCTGTGGGAAGAAGCTGCCCCATTCTGAGAAGCCTCACGGACACTCAACCAGGGAGATAAAAAAACCAGGGCTGCAGCTAGGGAGATAACAGACCCAGCAGTCTCCGCGGGGGGGCTGTGGGGGTGGGTCAAGGCGCAGGTACAGCCTGTGCTCCAGGTCCCAGCCCAAGACACACAGACACCTTCTGGGACCCCATACCTTTAATGGGCTTTTCTACCCATCCCAGTAAGTCCTCTCAACTGCTCCCTGGGCAAATCCCAGACTCTCCAAAGCTGCCTCAGCCCCCTAGCGGCTAGGGCCGAGCCCACCCGGGTTGTAGGACAGGGAGGGGAGGAGCAGACCCACAGGTCTCCATCTGGAGACAGAGAACGTCTTCATTCATCCTTTCAACGAATATTTACAGGGGACCTTTGCAGGCCAGCCAGGCATAGTACTAGGCGCTGGGGACAGAGTGGTGAACAAGTTTTTGCATTTTCTAGAGGGATGAGGGCAAGAGGACTCTATGGGGTTGTGTGTGTGTGCTGGGGGCGTAGACAGAGAAGGCTCAGGACTAGTCTTCTATTAGGGAACAGGGAGGGGAACCCGCAGCTTTTCACAGCAAACTCTGTGTTCCTCCCCCACCTCCACAGGCAAGCTTCCAGGCAGTGCAGTTTCAACCAGACCGGAGACTGGGTGGGGAGAATAGGGTATCTCCCCTTCCTGAGTGAAATGTGCTTTAAGCTCAGAGGAGTCTTCTTTTCAGCCCTGGCCCTCAGCTACACCCCTGCTTTTTGTTCTCAGCAAACTCCCCCTGAGTCACACAATTTGACTCCAGGGGAAGCCCCCTCCCCCTGCCCACATCCTGATATTCACGCCAGCCCAGGTGTTTTATTCTTGCCAGCCTTTGCGAAGCAGCAACCAGGGATTTGATACCAGCTTAGAGCACCTGGTGTACCTCCAGCCAGGCCCTGGCCTGCCTAGGTGGGGCCCTGAAAGCAGCCACCAAACGCAGGCTCCCAGCACCTCTCATCACTCCAGCTTCTAGACACGCCTTTGTGGTAGCATCAAATTCTCCACTCCCAGGATCCCTATGGACCAGCCTGCAGATACCTGCTCTTTCTCTCATAACCACCCATAAGCTAGTTCTAATTGTTTCCACTGAACAGATGGGCCAGCTAAGATTCAGAGAGGTTGAGACTTGTGCCTACCATCACAGAGCTAGTGAATGGGAGATCTGGAATTCAGACTCAACCTGCAGCTTATTCTGCGCTCCTTCTGGGGTGGGGAGGGAGGTATAGGGCGGCTTCCCAGATAGCCCTGTATACTGGGAGGTGGGTGTCCTCTGCTCCAACTAAAGGAGAAAAATAAGGTGGGGGCCAACGTTACCTCCAGCCTGACATGAGTGTCAGGTATAAGGCCCCCCTCCCATTACACACACATCCAGGCATGGAGGGCTCACACTGGCAGGAGGACGTGTGTGTGTGGGGGGGGGGGGGCAGGGGGATGAGTCTAAAGGTTACCAGGGAAATGGGCAGAGGGGCCGCTCCAAGAGGGGTGTGGTGGGACCAGCCCGCAACCTCCACTGTTCTCCTCTGGGAAGAAAACCTAGAGGGGGTGTGCCCTTGCCTCTTCTCTAAATTAAGAAAGGGTCCCGTCTCTGAAAGTAACTGAGGACGCGCAACCAGTAAGGGGAGGCCAGGGACACGACTTCGGCCAATTAAAGGCGGGGGTTAAAGAGACAGCACCTCTGTCTCGCCAGCTGCCCTGACCCAGCATAGTTAGCGGCGTGGCGCCTCCCCTCCCTGTTCCAACAAAATTGATCGAGATTAACCATCGACTCGCCCGCCCTTTACGGAGGTCAGCTCCGCGACAGCCGGTTCCAGGCCCTGGAGCCAGGTCGCCCCCGTCCCGCTAGAGTCCCCTTGCCACGCCACGTTCCCCTACACTGCATCATTTTCCTTCTCCCCGGCATCCCTGCTCCTGCACGCCACGTGCCGCGCTGTTCCCCGCCTGGGACCCACCAGGCGTCCCGTCTGCGGGCAGTGTAGCTGCCAGGCCCGCCGGCCTTACCTCGTGGCAGGCGGGAAGCGGCACCTTATGCCCCAGCGGTCTCCGGACGCCCGGACTCCAGGCCCGGGGCAGCACCTGCTGGGAAGGAGCTCTCCCGCGCTGAGATGCGCGCGTTCTCTACCGCTTCCCGCGCCGGTGGCAGCGCATTCAAAGCCGCCTTCCGCTGGGCCGGCCGGCCCCCGCTGGGCCCGCCTTCCGCTGGGCCCGCCCCGCGCACCCCCGCGCGGCCCCCGCTGCGGCCCGCGCGCTCCCCCCGCGCGACGGAGAGCCACGCGGCGCACTGCTCCTGCCAGCCGCGCTGGGGCTTCGGCCGGAACGGCCCCTCCCCGGGACCTTCGCCCCCCGCCCTCCCCGGACCGCCAGTCCCACACCTAGCCTTGTTATTTCTGTAGCTGCTACCTTTCTGGGCCCGGCGCCGCAGAGCCCTGCCCCATCAGGGAGCACGCGGCATTGGAGAGGATAGCCCACGCGGGAACCTCTCGTCTCCTCCGCGCTGGGGCCGCACAAAGCCTGCAGAACTCATCTCGGGGCTCTCCCAGAGACAAACCTGCCAGACAGGCCCGGGCCTCTCCACTCTATTTCAGATGTGCCGTCATCACTCCCCAAACCCCCTCCCACGCCACTTTCTTCCACACTGCACCTTTTTCCTTTCCAGCGACCGCCTCCCTTTTCAGTGCCATTTTCTTCCTTTCAGACTTATCCCGATCTTGGCTCTTCCGCCCACGACCCCACCACACCTTGGGATCCCTCCGTCATAATCGGTAGAATCAGTGACCTGCGTGTTGGGCTTTCCGACCTCTAATACACAGACACCGTACCTAGACACAAACACACCACCCGCAACTCTGACTTGGACGGGGATGTGTGGCTCTGTGTGTGGGGTGACGGGTAGAGGCACAACCCATTGCTCCCTCATGATTCACCCTTTCTGAATACAGAGCTCTGGAAAGACTGAGGCACAATGGGGGATGGGAAGAGAAAAAGCCCAGAACAGCCTTACATCCTGAGTCCTGGTACTCAGGCCGTCAGGGGCGGAAGCTTGCTGAGTCTGGCTGAGCCCCACATCCTCCACAGTCAGAGGCTGAGGGGGTGGGCAGACTGAGGAGTGGTCAGTCCTTCTTGTACTTCCAAGGGAAGGGGTAAGGATTCCCTCCTCTTTTGTTGATTAGTAAATTTGGGGGAGAGGGAATCAATACCCCTAGGGCAGCCCTCAGAGCCAGAGGACAATACAAGGCTGGAGAGGTGCTGAGGAGGGACAATCCAACCCACTCCCACCCCCACTACCCAAGAGGCCTGTCCCCTGGAGAAGCCACAGACCACAAATTGTCACTTAGGAGTGCCCTGGCTGGGTAGCTCAGGTGGTTAGAGCATTGTCCCCATAAACCAAAGCTGCAGGTTTGATCCTCGGTCAGGGCACATAGAAAAATCAACCCAAAGAACGCATGAATAGAAACAAGAAATTGATGTTTTTTTCTCTCTCTTTCCCTTCTTCTCTCTCTCTCAAATCACTAAGTAAAAAAAAAATATTTTTTTTTTTAAGTAAAAATTTTTTAAATTAAGAGTACGAATATCCTAGGGAGACCAGACTGGGCCCTGAGGAAAGGGCTAGCTTTTCTGTTCCTACACTCCCCAAGCTACTGCAGAAGGGGTATTCCCTGCCTTCCTGCTCCTTATCCCAGAGGCATGACACATCAGCACTCCCAGCCTTACCCACGCAGAGGGCAGGAAGAGGGGAAGCGGTGCTGTTTTTCTAGGCACTGCACCATGGCTTCAGGGCAGCTTCATGTCTGGGGCTCCCATTCCTACCCGGTGTTTGTTGTCTCTCTCTCTTCCTCTCTTGGCCCTCCTCTCCCCTCTTTCTTAGCCTCTGTCTCTCTACCCACCTTCATTGCTCAGCTCTGGGCCTGTGGGGGTGGCAGTCTTTAGTGGTCAGACAGATCCACCAGGCACGGCTAGGCTGGTGGCCAGTGGTTCCCGTTGTGTACAAAGGGCTGGAAGCGGAAAGACACTGGAGGGAAGTGGTGAGGGTCTTAGGCCAGACAAGGGAAGGCTGGTTCCTCTCCACCCCTGTTGAAACCTGGCCATTCCCCTAGAAGGCGACAGCCAGAGCTGTTATTGCTGGAGAGAAGCCCATCTGGACCTCACCCTGTTTGGGCCTACTGCCAGCACCCACAACCCTCCAGGGTGCCTCCCTGGGCAGCAACGATTGCTGGGTGCCAGGGCCCTCTGCTGGACAGCCTTAGAGCCCAACTCATACAGGCCTATGTCTGGAATGTATTTAGCCAGGCCAGGCAGTCCTGGTCACCCTCTGCCCAGTCTTATGGGCTCCCTCAGTTCCCTGGCAGAGTGGGGTGGGAAGGACTGATCCAGTTCCCCACCCCTACCCTATTTGAAACTATGGCTCATGCCAGACTCCCTCCTCCCTATCCGGCCTGCCTCACCACCTCACACAGCCCTATCTTACCCCCGCCTGCCTTCTGTCCACATGTGTTTGCTGGAAGTGTGTTGCTCAGCCCAGCGTTTTGTCACCAGCGCATGTTTCATGACTGGGTGTTCTCAGTTGTGTTTGTGACTATATCTCTATGGCTTTGTTGTAGGGGTGGGATTAGGGCAAGGCCAGTGAGGTGCAGAATTTAAGGGGTGCCAAAGAAATTCAGGAATCAAGATGAATAATATTTTAATGCAATAGTTTTTAAAACTCAAAGTGAATGCAAAAAAAAAAATCCATGAACAAAACATCAACATTTAAAATAATGGCAGGATCTGGCTCTCTCAGAGTCAGACTCACCTTCCCTGAGAGTGGATAGGTGCTCTGTTCACTAGGTCTGAACTTGATTTTCCAGTCTAATTTTTCAGACACCCCCCCCACCCCCCTCACTCCCCCCACCCCCCACCCCGACATCCTATCCCTCTGGGTGGGTCTCTGACCTTTCCATATCTGTATGTGTTTGGGGGAGGAGCAGTGGTGGGATTCGGCAGGTTCACACTGGTTTTGCAGGACGGATACCTAATTGTTTCAGTTCAGTGAACCAGTTTTTAAAACGGCACTTGTAGTCAGGGTTCTCTCTAAAGCAGGCACCTGGGCAGCTGCCCTACGTGGAAATCACAAATTTATACTCCTTACTCTTTTTTAACATTCATCTGGGAAACAGTGTAGTGATGTTCATTCTGTCCATAGGTGAAAAAAATTGCAAGTGAGGACACCAATCAAGGAGTAGTATGGCAATATCTTAAATGTTTTATTGTTTTATTGTCAGGTATTACTTAATATTTCTTCATTAATATTTTAAAACTTTTTTTTTATTTATTCATTTTAGAGAGGAGAGGGAGAGACAGAGAGAGAGAGAGGGAGAGAGGAGAGAGAGAGAGAGAGAGAAGGGGGAGGAGCTGGAAGCATCAACTCCCATATGTGCCTTGACCAGGCAAGCCCAGGGTTTCGAACCGGCGACCTCAGCATTTCCAGGTTGATGCTTTATCCACTGCGCCACCACAGGTCAGGCCTAAAACTTTCTTATAACACAATCTAGTTTTGTGTACCTCTTTTATTGTTCTTGTTTAAGTATTAAAACATGAAATAGGCCCTGGCTGGTTGGCTCAGTGGTAGAGCATCGGCCTGGCGTGCAGGAGTCCAGGGTTCGATTCCCGGCCAAGGCACACAGGAGAAGCGACCGCCTGTTTCTCCATCTCTCCCCCTCTCCTTCCTCTCTTTCTCTCTCTTCCCCTCCCACAGCAAACGCTCCATGGGAGCAAAGTTGGCCTGGGTGCTGAGCATGGCTCCTTGGCCTCTGCCTCCGGTGCTAGAATGGCTCTGGTTCCAACAGAGCAATGCCCCAGATGGGCAGAGCAGCGCCCCCTGGTGGGCATGCTAGGTGGATCCCGGTCGGGCGCATGTGGGTGTCTGTCTGCCTCCCTGTTTCCAACTTCAGAAACAAACAAACAAACAAACAAAACCCGTGAGCCTGACTGGGCGGTGGCGCAGTGGATAGAGCGTCGGACTGGGATGTGGAAGACCTAGGTTCGGGACCCTGAGCTCGCCAGCTTGAGCGAGGGCTCATCTGGTTTGAGCAAAAGCTCACCAGCTTGAGCCCAATGTAGCTGGCTCAAGCAAGGGGTTACTCGGTCTGCTGAAGGCCCGTGGTCAAGGCACATTTAAAAAAAAAACCCATGAAATAATAAACTACCTTTTGGCACATCTTTTTAAAACTTAATTTAAATGGTCATTAGGGCAAAAAAACAGGTTGTTCAATTATTTGAATCTCATGACTGGGGAGGGATGTGTGTGTGGGGGGCAGTCATCTAAATGCGGCCTTCAAAGTCCCAGGAAAGTGTCTCCTCCTCCAGAAACTGCAGATTCCCACCCCATCCTCCACCCCAACCAGTGACCTCTCCTTACCTCTCTCAGTCTGGGGCGGGGGGCGGGCGGGAGGCTCGTGGGAACATCGCAGACGCCGCCCCATGCCCCGACCCCCGCTGCCTCTGCCTCTGCTTCCCGCAAATCTGCGGAGGTCTAGGGGCATCCTGAGTTGGGGAGGAGAGGCGTGAGCTCTTCCGCTGCCCCGGCCTTGGTCGTGCTCCTACCCTCCCCACCTCGGGGTTGAGGCGGCCGCCGGAAAATCGCAACCTGCGTCGGGTCTGACCGGTCTCTGCCGCGCAGCGGGGGACCGGCTAGAAGGGAGGCCCGGAGCAGGGCCTGGAGAAGGGTAAAAAAACCCGCCCAAGACCTCGGAGGGCAACGCGGTTAACGGACCAAGGTTTCGCACCGCCTACACTCCGCTCCTCCCCCCAGGCCTTCTTCCCACGAGGGGCGAGCACGTGCACTGGCTTTTGAGGACTGCCGGAGGAAGCAGATGGCCGGGCGGCGGGCAGGCGCGGGTCTGGCGGAAAGTCCCACAGGGCTGGGGTCAGGGCACAGCGCTGGTCTCTGGTCTTCCCCTGGCCCAAGCTTCTAACGGGTGTGGGGACCGGGCGGGAATCCTGTAAAATATCTAGACTCCTCCACTATCCCTGTCTGACTCGAGAGCTGGTGGAAGGAGAGAGGACTATTGCAGGGGAATCCTAAACAAATTATCCAGAGGTTAAAATGCAAATACTTCCGACAACTCCTATTTGACCCTTGAAGAGCCTCCCTCTGGGGAGGAAGAAAAGCGGTGAATTCCTCAGGTTATGCGGCCCCCACCCCCATCTCTGCAGGAGCATGCATTTCTGCACTGTCCCCCTGAGGGGCTGCCCACAGGGTCCTTTAGCCAACAAATATTCTTCTTCCCGTCACCCCTAGCTGCGAAGAGTCTCTAAACCAGGGGTCTCAAACTCAACTCAGCATGTGGGTTCGGCGGGCCGCACTAGGTCTACAAAAGGCAACTGTTACGCAACACTTTTCTCACTGCAGTTGAAAACAAAAAAAAATCAGTACAACAAGCACAATCGTACATGCAGTTTACTCAGTGTCACAAAACGACCAGAAACTGTAGTTCGCATCACAACTGCTGTTAACTAAGCTAATATCTAGCTAGGATGCTAGAGAAATGAAAAATACAAGTAGGCCCCTAGGCTTACTTAATTTTATCCAAAATATTTTGAACTTCGTGGATTAGTCTGCGGGCTGCACAAAATTGTTCGGCGGGCCGCGAGTTTGAGACCCCTGCTCTAAACCCTGTCAAGGACATTTTCCTCCTTACCGTGAGAGGCCCACTGAGGTGTGAGGAGAGAAACAGCTTCCAGGAGGCGAGGACTGCCAGGGAGAATGGAACAGGGATCAGAGGGGGCCTTGATTGTGCCCCACCTAACCCCCTGGCCAGGTGACACTGTCTCGCGATGGGGTCACCCAGGCAGCAGTGTGGGTGAAAAGAATTTCAGAGGCATCCCAGGAATTCAAAAATATTTTATTGACTGCCTGCTGCTTACTGAGCTTTGGGGCAGAATTGATTCTCTGGGGGAATCAAGGTCTTACTCTTTTAAGGTAAACCCTGAGTCTGGATTAAAATCTTGCCTCCACTAAATTGTCAGTTGACCCTTGGTTAAGCATTGTTCCTCACTGGACCTCGTGTCCCCATTTATCTGGAGATAGGGAGAGGGGGAGAGACAGTTCCTCTCCCTGCGGAGGCCCCAGGTGATTAGGAAAGGTACTGAAGACAGCAGAGAGGATGGATAAAGTCAGTTTTCTGCTAGATGCTGGGCTTGGTTCCAGTCATTTCTGCTGGAGCCAGGAGGCTCCTGTGCCCAGCTGGGAACCATGTCTAATGCTCGCTGGGCAGGCTTCAGTCGGTGATGGTTGCCAGGACTGTCGTACTCCAAAAGAAAGCAGTTCATTCCTGCTGCTACCAGGACTCGTGACCTCATTTTTTGGGGGCTAGCCTCTCCCTCCTCTCGGGGCGGGCCGCTCTGGAGGCCTCTCCCCCGTCTGGCGGATGTCTCTGGCTGAGGACAAACAACAGACAGCCCAACAGAGCTTCCCTAACGTCTTGGGAGCCAAGGCGGCGGGCCAGTCGGCGCAGCAGGGGCAGGAGGCGCTGGCGGGCCAGGCGGGCTGCGGGCAGCAGCAGGCGGGACAGCAGCGTTCGAAGCAGCAGCGGGAGCAGGGGCGCAGGCATGGCTGGGTCTGTGACTCTGAAGGCAATCCAGAACCTAGACTTGCCTTTCCTGCTCCTTCCTCACCTGGCAAAGACACAGCACATGGGGCGGCGGGCAGAATTCCCATTCCCATCCCCTTTGGTTTCCACCCTCACGTTCTCCCAGGCCTCAGTTCTTGGGTCCCTTCCCTTTCTCCTGGTGAGGCAGCCAGGGCAGGAGGGTCCTTCCTGGAGAGGAGAGCTGAGACTGGGGCCTGCAGCCTGCCATTCCCAGCGCCCGGGACTCCTGCTGGTCCCTGCACCCTTCCCTCCTCTGGTCACACCCCCCCCTGCACACACAGTCCCCTGACATTCTTCATTCTTGTCCCTCATTCAGGACTTCTCCCTCAGGCAGTTCTGAGTTTTCTCCTGCAGGCCCTTGATCCACCCTGACCTGAGCTTCTTACCCTCCCAACCCCCATCCCTATGGGCAGCAGCTCTCACCGGTCAGAACCACTGCTCAGAAGCAATCTCTGGCTGAATTTGCTTGTGGGGGACACAGCCTCCCAGGACACTCAATACACGGGGGCTGCCCCACCCAGCTCAGCCCCACCCAGGACAGCCTGCCAGGGTGGGGAGAGCAAGGAGGATGACAGCTGCATGCCAGCACCTGCTGTGGGGAGCAAAGGGGGCAGCTGGGCTGCGGAAAGTGGGAGGAGCAGATGCAGGACTCTCCCTGCCGGGTTCAGACCTCAGAGTCGGAATCTAAACTGCACCTTCTAATGATGACTGTATGCACGTTGATTCTCCGGGGCTCTAGTCCCTTCCTCAGTGACCTCAGCACCTGGGGGTAGCAGGAAGGAGTCACTGCAACGGGATTGTGTATGAGATTCACTTGCCCAGACCTCAGAAGCAGAAAGACTGCAGCCCAGACACTGGCTGAAACAAGAACAGGACCTGGCCATGCGTTTGTGGGCCCTCTCCTGGGGTAGAGGACTGAGGTCACAGTCCGTCTCACAACTGGGCCCAGTTGAACGGAGCTGGGTGGCACTCCCACTCAGGGACAAGAAGAGGAATACAAATGCTGAAGTTGCCGGTTCGAAACCCCTGAGGTCGCCGGCTTGGGCACAGGCTCGTGGGCTTGAATGTGGGGTCACTGATTTGAGTGCAGGATTGCCAACACAGGATTGCCAACACGATCCAAAAGGTTGCCAGCTTAAGCCCAAAGATCGCTGGCTTGAGCTGAAGAGGTTGCTGGTTAGAGCAAGGGGTCACTGGCTCAGTTTGAGCCTGAGGTCCTATCCCCAGTCAAGGCACATAATGAAAAGCAATCATTGAACAACTAAAGTGAAGCAACTACGAATTGATGCTTCTCATTCTCTCTCCCTCCCTCTCTTTCTCTCCCTTTCTATCTCCCAGGTCTTTTTTGTTTTTAAATACTTCATTCTCCTACTTCATAAAATGGATATGATTTCTGCCTTGCTGGGCTCAGAGAAGATAATGGCCATAAAATTGTTTTATAAACTTCAGCCTAGCCTTGGGAATATGATCTTTATTATCATTTCACCACCAGCTTCCATTAGCATCATCCCATGTCCAAAAACCTTTGAAGACCTTGAAGGAAGAAAACTTAACAATCTAAAGGACCTGTTCCACTTCCACCCGGAGGAAGCAGGAGCTCGAGTGTAGATTTATAAGCATCGGCTTCCTCTCCTTCAGTTTCTTCCTGAAGATTTATGCTGGCCACGTGTCGTTCCTGGGCCATGGGTGGGACGTGTATTGGGTACACACATGTGCCAAGCTTGTGAGTTAATGAACTCTCTCAATTCTCATCACCACTCTGCAAGGGAGTGATTATTATAACCATTGTACAAATGAATAAACTCAGGTTCAGAGTGGTTAAGCAACTTACTAGGGTCACACAGCAGATAGATGGCCTGATCTCCCTTCCAAACCTGCCCCTCCTCAGGCTATCCCATCTCTGTAAATGGCAGCTGTACCTTTTTAGTGACTTTGGCCAAAATCCTCGACTCTTCTCTTCCTATCACCGTTCACTACCTACATTCATAAATCCAGGTGGCTCTACATTTTTTTCTCTTTCATTCTGGAATATAAAGCTTTTTTTCTTAAAGTATAGTTGACATACAATATTAATTTCAAGTGTGAACATTGTGATTTGACACTTATCTACTGTACCAGACAGATGGTTTGGTACAAAATTATTGAGATATTATTGGCTGTATTTCCCATGCTGTACTCCACATTTATCTACTATAACGGGTCCCCAAACTACAGCCCGCGGGCTACATGCGGCCCCCTGAGGCCATTTATCCGGCCCCCGCCGCACTTTTGGAAGGGGCACCTCTTTCATTGGTGGTCAGTGAGAGGAGCATAGTTCCCATTGAAATACTGGTCAGTTTATTGATTTAAATTTACTTGTTCTTTATTTTAAATATTGTATTTGTTCCTGTTTTGGTTTTTTTACTTTAAAATAAGATATATGCAGTGTGCATAGGGATTTGTTCATAGTTTTTTTTAATGTCCGGCCCTCCAACAGTCTGAGGGACAGTGAACTGGCCCCCTGTGTAAAAAGTTTGGGGACCCCTGTACTATAAGTTTGTAACTCAAACCTCCACCCTACCACCCACCCCTCTGGCAACTATCACTTTGTTCTCTATATCTACCAGTCTTTTCCGTTTGTTTGTTTGTTTGTTTGTTTAGTTTTTTGTTTTTGTTTTTTATTTATTTTTTATTTAATGAGAGGAGGGGAGGCAGAGACAGACTCTGCATATGCCCTGACCAGGATCCCCCCCCCCCCCCCGGCAAGCCCACTGGGGGGTGATGCTCTGCCCATCTGGGGCCCTTGCTCCGTTGCAACTGGAGCCATTTTTTAGCACCTGAGGCGGAGGCCTTGGAGCCATTTTCAGCTTCTGGGGCCAACTCGCTTCAATCGAGCCATGGCTGCAGGAGGAGAAGAGAGAGAAAGAGAGAAGCAAGAGAGAAGGGTAGAGAAACAGATGGGTGCTTCTCTTGCATGCCCTGACTGTAAATTGATCCCAGGTCATCCCCACGCTGGGCTGACACTGAGCCAATCGGCCAGGGCTGTTTAGTTTTTAAAATTTTTTTTTTTATGTTTATTTTATTGATTTTAGAGAAAGAGAAAAGGAGAGAGACAGAGACAGGAACATCAATTTGTTCCTGTATGTGCCCCAACTGGGGATTGACCAGCAAGCTCTTGTGATTCAGGGCGATGTTCTAACCAACTGAGCTATCTGGCCAGAGCTGTTTTGTTTTGTTTTGTTTAGATTCCACATATAAGTGCAATGATAAAGTATTTGTCTTACTCTTTCTGACTTATTTCACTCAGCATAACACCCTCTAGGTCCATCCATGTTGTTTCAATGGCAAGATTTCATCCTTTCCTATGGCTGAGTAAATACTGTGCGCATGTGCATGTGTGTATTACATCATCTTTATCAACTTATCTATTAATGACCAGCTGGGTTGCTTCATATTGTGGCTGTTGTAAATAATGCAGCAATGAACATAGGGGTGCATATATCTTTTCAAATTAGTGTTTCTGTTTTCTTTGGATAAATGCCCAGAAGTGAAATTGCTGGGTCCTTCTTTATCTTTTGTTATAGCCATTTTTTAAAATCTATTTTGTCTGGTATAATTATTATTACCCCAGCTTTTTTCCTTTCATTTCTATTTTCATGAAATATCTTTTTTCATTACTTTACTTTCAGTCTGTGTCTTTTGATCTGAGGGGACTCTCTTGTAGGCAGCGTATGTAAGGGTCTTGTTATTTTATCCATTCAACATGTGGTTCTTTCAAAATATACATAATCTGACTACTCGCCCACACCACCATGACTACCGTCTTCTGAGCATTACCTCTCGCCTGAATTATTGTAGCTGCTTCCTAACTGATGTTCTTGCTTTTTTTTCCACATAGTACCAGAATGACTTTTATAGAACATGAATCAGATTCTGTCCTTTTTTTGCTCACACTGTCCTATGGTTCCAATTCACTCAGTTAAAGCCAAAGGCTTGAATTATGACTACGAGGCTCTGGGATGGATGGTCTGACTGGTTCGACTTCTAGTTGTTGTCTCTTGCTCTACTCCAGCGACAGTGTCCTTGCTGCTCTTGAACTATGTCAGACATGTTTCTGCCTCAGGGCCTTGACAGCTCCTATTGTTCCTGTCTGCTAGGCTCCTTCTCATATGGCTTCATCGCTTATCTCCTTCAAGTCTTTGCATTATCCATCCATCCTATTCAACGTACACTCCTCGCCTGATCTGAGTTTGTTCAGTGGATAGGGTGTAAACCTGCAATGCTGAGGTCGCTAGTTCGAGACCCCAGGCTTGCTCAGTCAAGGGATATACAAGAAGCAACTGTGAATTGATGCTTCCCACCCTTCTCTCCCTCCTGGATTTCTCTAAATAAATAAAATCTTAAAAAAAAATAAAATAAAAATAAAATACACTCTTTCACCAGACCAGTGGTGGTGCAATGAATAGAGCGTGGACCTGAGATGCTGAGGTCCCAAGTTCAAAACCCTGAGGTCACCAGCTTAAGCAGCTGCTCATCTTGCTTGAGCACAGGTCGTTGGCGTAAGCAGGGGATCATCAACAGGAGCCCCCTGGTTAAGGCATGTATGAGTATGAGAAGCAATCAATGAACAACTAAAGTGATGCAACTGCGAGTTGATGCTCTTACTCTCTCCCTTTCTGTCTGTCTCTCTTGCTAAAAAAAATTACACTCCTTCCACCCCCTCTCCTGCTGCCTCCTCTCCATCCCTTCCTCTGCTTTGTCTCCATTGCAGATCGTTGTCTGACATGCTATGCATTTTATTTTACTTCCTTATCTTATTGATATTTGCTTTCCCCACTAGTATGTAAACTCCTCGAGGTAGGGACTTACATCTATTTTGTCAGCTGCTGTGTCCCCAGTGCTTGGCAATAAATATTTGATATAAGAATAAATAAATGCAAGTTAATTCTGTGACAGGATCAAACCCAAGCCGGCTGGCCCCAGAGCCTGTGTCCCGAAGTCCCAGAGCTTCACTGATGTGAACATACTTCTAGGATGTGTGTGATGAGACTCCCGCAGGCCACACAGCTGGAGAGAGCTGCTTGGAGGGGAGGATCTGACCACACTGAGCCGAAGAAAAGGAAAGTCAAGCCTCCATGGTTCCCTCTGGGAACCTCCAAAGTGTTATTTTGAGGGTACCACGGAGGGCTGACCAAGCACTGGCCCAGATCTGTGGTCGCTATGACCTTGGGTAAGTCACACACCATGCCTCCCAGCCTTGCTTCCACAGCTGTGGGGTCTTCTTCCAGCGGTGAGAACCTCGGGACATGGGCCTGGGGCCAGACACACGAACCATCCCCACCCCCTGTAAGCAGAGTGAGGGGCTCCAGGGACCTGGGCCAGTCAAGCAAGAAAAGGAAACAAGATGTGGTCTCTGGTACCAACGGTGAGCCCCAGAGGAGGTTGAGAAGAGAGGTGGGGAGGGACTACAGCTGGTCCAGGGCGGGGATCTAGTCATAGTATACTCTCCACCCCCATGACCTCCTGGGATTAACTCCCCTTGCCACCTCTTCCCACCCTCACCTGAGATTACCGGCACCACACCTACCTCCGTCTTCCCCAGGCATTTTCTCCAAGGCAGAAAAGCAAGGGCGCTCCTAAGGATTTCCTGTCTTTCCTGGAAAGATAACCATCAAACCTTGCAACAAAGCTGCCAAAGACAGTTCTTTCTGATTTCACCTTGTGTAATGGGTCCTGTCTTCACCACCCTCACCTCTGCCCCCTCACCCACTGCTGGCTGGGGAGGGGCCAGACAAGTTTTGAGGAAACTGGCCAAACCTTGTGATTTTAAAAATCAGTTTTAAAAAAGTATCTGGTGGCTCTATCCATGTGCAGTGAATAGAGCGTTGACCTGGAACGCCAAGGTCCCAGGTTCAAAACCCTGAGGTCGCTGGCTTGAATGGGTTTGCCAGCTTGAGCACAGGGTTGCTGGATTGAGCAGGGGATTATAGACATGTTCTTTTTTTTTTTTTTTTTTTTTTTTTTTTGTATTTCTCTGAAGCTGGAAACGGGGAGGCAATCAGACAGACTCTCGCATGCGCCCGACCGGGATCCACCTGGCACGCCCACCAGGGGGCGTTGCTCTGCCCATCCGGGGCGTTGCTCTGTTGCGACCAGAGCCACTCTAGCGCCTGGGGCAGAAGCTAAGGAGCCATCCCCAGCGCCCGGGCCATCTTTGCTCCAATGGAACCTCGCTGCGGGAGGGGAAGAGAGAGACAGAGAGGAGGGAGAGGGGGAGGGGTGGAGAAGCAGATGGGCGCTTCTCCTGTGTGCCCTGGCCGGGAATCGAATCCGGGACTTCTGCATGCCAGGCCGACGCTCTACCACTGAGCCAACCGGCCAGGGCCTAGACATGTTCTTAAAGTCACTGGCTTGGCTTGAGCCCTCAGGTCAAAGCACGTATGCGAAATAATCAGGAGACAGCTGAAGTGCAGCAAGTAAGAGTTGATTTTTCTCCCTCTCTCCTCCCTCTCCCTCTCTATCTCTCAAAATTAATAAAAGTAAATAAAGTACCTGGGTGCCAACTTTTGAAGTGGAGGACCCCTACCATCCCCATACATAGGTATCAGTTAATGGGCCGTTCATGTCTCAACAACAAGTATTGAGTGCCTGCTGCAGGCCAGGCCTGTGCAAGGTGCCAGAGACTCAGGACGGACACACAGGGTCAGTGGGGTGAGGACAGGCAGGTGGGGAAACTGAAGATGGGGCTGTAAGAGTTGTGACGGAACTAATGAGTTCTTTCACCTCCTGTTCTTCCAACCCCTCTCTGCTTGTCTCCATCCAGGGGCCCAAAGCACTCTACAACTTGGCCACTGCTTCTGCTATGACCTGCACAGGGAGGTGAAGGGTACATATGTATTGTCCACTCAGCCCTGGAGTAGTGTGCTGGCTCTGGGGCCCTGTCTCAGGGCCACTCTGGCAGATGGCACTGCACAACCCGATGTGGGAATGATTATAAAACCTACCTTGCGGCCCTGGCTGGTTGGCTCAATGGTAGATCATCGGCCCAACATGTGGAAGTTTGAGGTTCAATGTCCAGTCGGGGCACACAGGAGAAGCACCCATCTGCTTTTCCACCCTTCTCCCTCTCCTTCCTCTCTATCTCTCTCTTCCCCTTCCGTAGCTAAGGCTCCATTGGAGCAAAGTTGGCCCTGGGCACTGAGGACGGCTCCATGGCCTCTGCCTCAGGCGCTAGAATGGCTCCAGCCATAAAGGAACAATGCCCCCAGATGGGCAGAGCATTGCCCCCTGGTGGACATGCCAGGTGGATCCCAGTTGGCGCATGCAGGATTCTGTCTGACTGTCTGCCTGTTTCTAAGTTCGGAAAAATACAAAACAAACAAAGAAACAAAAAAACCTACCTTGCCTGACCAGGCAGTGGTGCAGTGGATAGAGCATCGGACTGGGACGCAGAGGACTCAGGTTCAAAACCCTGAGGTCACCGGCTTGATCACAGGCTCATCTGGCTTGAGCTCGGGATCATAAACGTCACCCCATGGTCATTGGCTTGAGCCTGGAGGTCGCTGGCTTAAAGCCCAAGGTCACTGGCTTGAGCAAGGGGTCACTTGCTCTACTGGAGCTCCCTAGTCAAGGCACATATGAGAAAGCAATTAATGAACAACTAAGGTGCCACAATGAAAAATTGATGCTTATCTCTTTCCCTTCCTGTCTGTCTGTCCCTATCTGTCCCTCTCTCTGTCTCTCAGTCCCTGTCACAAAAACAAACAAACAAACAAAGACAAAAACAAAAATATCCTCCCTTGGACAGGATCAAGGAATGGGAGAATCCTAGGTCGGAGCCGGCTCCTAGAAGGTATCCAATAAGCGGGATTGCTTTCATCCTCTGGGTTTTCCCTCCCGGTGTAGTCTGTGTGAAGGCCAGCCCACCCAGGGCTCTCCTGGAAGTCCCCCCCATGCCCCCGGGCAGCCCTGGAGAGTGGGTGCTGGGACTCCATCAGCACTTGAACAATCAGTGGAGGCCCCGGTGCCCTCGAGGCCCCTCTGGCTCTGTCCTGTTTAGCTGTCTGTTGTCCCCTCCAGGGCGTCAGCACTGGCCTGGCCCCACAGGGAGGCTCCTCGAGGGCGGGGAGTGCTGAGAGGCCAGGTGCCCAGGAGGAGGTGCAGAGGCCATTGGGGAGCAGGTGGGGTGGGCAGAGTACCAGCCTGGAGCTGGGATTTCAACCCTGTCACCTGTGACAGCACTTCTCTGCCTGTGTCAGTAGTCTTGAAGCCACCCACCTGAGTGGGGCTGTTGGAGGCTCTGAGGCCTGAATGTGGTGACCACTGAGGAAACACTGTGCGAACGCTAGCTCCACGATGTAAGAGACATGCATGCCGGGAAGGACAGTCCCTTACCCGTACGACCACCATTCCTCTACCCACCAGTGCTAGGTGACGATAAACCGTGGACAAGCCACTGCACAGCACCACACATGCTGGACGTGCTCGCAAAACACAAAGAAAGTGTGTCAGGGACTTAGATGTCGCTTGATTACCGGGACAGTTGTTCTGCCCAGAGAGGGACCTATAGAGAATGTAGTTATTGTCCCCACTGAAACAACTGTCACTCTCCCCCAGGCCCTTCTGACGAGGCTTCTCTGGAGCAGGCAGCTGTTGCAGTGAGACAGCTGCTCCCTGGAGGGAGGGCCCTGGGCCACGGGGGTGGGGTAGGGGCAGGAAGGACATGCCTGGCATATTTGATGGGGGGAGGGAGAGCAGCAGAACCCACAGGCCCCAGGAATGAATGTAACATGCATTGAGCAAGACCCTCGTGAACAAAACAAAATTTTCACAAAAAAAGATCTTTTATTTTTTTTGATGAAATGTACCAAGTATCATGTTACACAGATGTTAGTTCTCCCCCAAATTAATCTGGAATTTCATGAGATTCCAATTAAGAATCTGATAGTTTGGGTTTGGTTTTTTTTGTTTTTTTTTGTTTTTTTTTTTTTTTTGACAGAGACAGAGAGGGAGTCAGAGAGAGGGACAGATAGAGACAGACAGACAGGAAGGGAGAGAGATGAGAAGCATCAATTCCTCGTGGCGGCACCTTAGTTGTTCATTGATTGCTTTCTCATCTGTGCCTTGACTGAGGGGGCTACAGCAGAGCAAGTGACCCCTTGCTCAAGCCAGCGACCTTGGGCTTCAAGCCAGTGACCATGGGATCATGTCTGATCCCATGCTCAAGCCAGTGACCCCTTGCTTAAGCTGGTGAGCCTCCGCTCAAGCCAGATGAGTCCGTGCTCAAGCCGGTCATCTCGGGGTCTCGAACCTGGGTCCTCTGTGTCTCAGTCCACCGCTCTATCCATTGTGCCACCGCCTGGTCAGACCTGATAGTTGTTTTTTTTTCCCCTTTCTAGAATTGGGTAAGCTGATCATAAAATGTGTATGGAAGGAAAAAAAGGCCAAGCATAGCTAAGTCAACTGAAGAAAAAAAAGAAGAGGAGATAAAAATCTGGCCCTACAAGTCCCAATCTGGCCAGATGGGAATGAAAACTGCGGGGCACAGTAACTAAGAAATAGAATAGAGAGTTTAAAAACAAGTGCAAGGATATATGGAGTGGAGGTGGAATTTCTGGTTAGAGGAGGAAGAACACACTGGGTCAGAGATGGGGCTAGGACAGTTGGCCGTCCACCAGGGCAAGATAGGATCTGACCCTCTGACATACTGACTACAAAAGTACCATAAATTCCAATGGCATTAGAGACCCGAGTGTGAAAAGTACCATATTTCTCGTGTATAAGACGCACCCATGCACCTTAATTCGGGGGCCTGAAATTTGAAAAAAAAGTGTATTACATAAAGTTATTAACTCAAATTTTATTCATCATAAAATTCATACAACTCCTCATCACTGTCAAAACTGCCCTCCATTAGCTTGTCCTCATCTGTGTCTGATGACGCATCACTGTCTTCATGTATTGCCTCGTCCTCAGTTCCATCTAAGGCATTTGAAATGCTACACTTCTACAACCACTGTATAAAGATGCACCCAGTTTCTAGACCCCAAATTTTTCAGGGAAAGGTGTGTCTTATACATGGGGAAATATGGTAAAACTATAAAACCTAGGAGCTGATCTGTCTCGAGGAATTTTGGACAATACAGATTATTTGTTTTTTTTTTTGTTTTTTTTCATTTTTCTGAAGCTGGAAACAGGGAGAGACAGTCAGACAGACTCCCGTATGCGCCCGACCGGGATCCACCCGGCACGCCCACCATGGGGCTACGCTCTGCCCACCAGGGGGCGATGCTCTGCCCCTCCGGGGCGTCGCCATGTTGCGACCAGAGCCACTCTAGCGCCTGAGACAGAGGCCACAGAGCCACCCCCAGCGCCCGGGCCATCTTTGCTCCAATGGAGCCTTAGCTGCGGGAGGGGAAGAGAGACAGAGAGGAAAGCGCGGCGGAGGGGTGGAGAAGCAAATGGGCGCTTCTCCTGTGTGCCCTGGCCGGGAATCTAACCCGGGTCTTCCGCGCGCTAGGCCGACGCTCTACCGCTGAGCCAACTGGCCAGGGCAATACAGATTATTTGTTTAATACACTTTTACAACTTTTTGTTACGGTCATTTTCAAAATAACACAGAAGTAGAGATAATAGTACAACAAACCCCCATGTGTCACTTGGGCAACTTCAAAAATTACTCAAAAACTTGCATTTGGCAAAAGATACTATAAAGTGAAAAGATAGTCCCTCACAGTCTGGGAAAAGAAATTTGCAATCTATGTAACTGAAAAAGATCTATACCAATCATGAATAAATTATTTGTATAACCAATAAGGAAAGGCAAAAAAGAAAAACCCTCAAAATGAACAAAGGATATGGGCAGGTCACCTCCTGAGGAGGAAATAGGACTGGTCCATATGTGTAAAAAGTAACTCATCCACAGCGGTGTGTGGGAAAGTACAGTCCACACTCCGCTCCCGCTCCCACCACTGGGCAGTAGACACTCATGGAGTTCTGTAGGGCGGTTTAACTGGCACAGTCATCTGAGAGGGCCACTCGGCAATACCTGGTAAAGCTGGAAACGCACATTTGTTTGGAACCCAACAATTTTATTTTTAATTTTTTGTTTTTGTTTTTTAGTGAGTGAGATGGAGACAGAAAGGGAGAGAGATGAGCAGCATCCACATGTAGTTGTGATACTTTAGTTGTTCGATTGCTTCTCAAACATGCCTTGACCGAGGGGCTCCATCCTAGTGAGTGACCTTGGGCTCAAACCAGTGACCTTGGGACCCTGTCAGTGATCCCACACTCAAGCCGGAGACCCCACATTCAAGCTGGTGAGCCTGTGTTCTAACCAGATGAGCCTGCGCTCAATCTGGCGGCCTCGGGGTTTTGAATCCGGGAACTCTGTCCCAGGTTGTTGCTCTATCCACTGTGCCACCGCCGGTCAGTTCCGATAATAATTCTACTTCTAGGTGTAACTCTCAAGAAATTCGCACAAATGTACACAAAGAGATGTGTACAAGGATGCCCATTCATGCTTTTTGTAAAAAAGAAGCAGCTTAAATGTCCACCAAGAGAATAGAAAACTTAAAGTGAAATATTGTACAGCAGATAAAATGAATGCACACTCACGTATCAACAGGAATAAGTGTCAACAACATGATGCTGAGTAAGATAAAACCAAGTGGCAAAAGAATATAAGCCAAAGACCCAGCAGCTCAGTTGGTTAGGGCATTGTCCCAATGCACCAAGCTTACGGGTTCAAGCTTTGGTCAAGGCACATACAAGAATCAACCAATGAGCCTGACCAGTGGTGATGCAGTGCACAGAGCATTGACCCGGGACTCTGAGGTTCCAGGTTCAAAACCCCGAGGTCACCAACTTGAGTGCTGGCTCATCTAGTTAGAACACAGGCTCACCAGCTTGATTTGATGGTGAGGTCACCAGCTTGAGGGTGGGATCATCGACAGGATCCCAAGGTCGCTGGCTTAAGCCCAAAGTTTGCTGGCTTGAAGCCCAAGGTCACTGGCTTGAGTAAGGGGACACTGGCTTGGGTGGAGCTGCAGGGGCAAGGCACATTTGAGAAACAATCAATGAACTATTAAAGTGAAAAAACTACAAGTTGATACTTCTCCCTCTGCTCCCTCTCTCCCTCCTTCCCTCCCTCTCTTCCTTCCCCCCCATTGCCAAAAAGGAAATATCAACCAATGAATGTATAAACAAATGAAACAAATCAACATTTCTCTCTCCTCTCTCTCTAAACATCAATTAAAAAAAGAAAAGAGTATCAGCTAAATGATACCCTTTATATAAAAATTTAAAACACATGGCCTGACCAGGTGGGATGCAGAGGACCCAGGTTCGAGACCCCGAGCTCGCTAGCTTGAGCGTGGGTTTGAGAAAAAGCTCACCAGCTTGAACCCAAGGTCGCTGGCTCCAGCAAGGGGTTACTCAGTCTGCTGAAGGCCCGCAGTCAAGGCACATTTGAGAAGGCAATCAATGAACAACTAAGGTGTTGCAACGCGCAATGAAAAACTAATGATTGGTGCTTCTTATCTCTCTCCGTTCCTGTCTGTCTGTCCCTGTCTATCCCTCTCTCTGACTCACTCTCTGTCTCTGTAAAAAAAAAAATTTTTTTTTTTTTGTATTTTTCCGAAGCTTGAAACGCGGAGAGACAGTCAGACAGACTCCCGCATGCGCCCAACCGGGATCCACCCGGCACGCCCACCAGGGGGGCGACGCTCTGCCCACCAGGGGGCGATGCTCTGCCCACCAGGGGGCGATGCTCTGCCTCTCCGGGGCGTAGCTCTGTTGCGACCAGAGCCACTCTAGCACCTGGGGCAGAGGCCAAGGAGCCATCCCCAGCGCCCGGGCCATCTTTGCTCCAATGGGGCCTCGCTGCAGGAGGGGAAGAGAGAGACAGAGAGGAAGGAGAGGGGGAGGGGTGGAGAAGCAGATGGGCGCTTCTCCTGTGTGCCCTGGCCGGGAATCGAACCCGGGACTCCTTGCACACCAGGCCGACGCTCTACCACTGAACCAACTGGCCAGGGTCTAAAAAAAAAATTTAAAACACATGTACAACAGTATATATATTTGTGGACACACACCCATGTGGTAAAAATGGAAACCAGATGGGACTCCAGGAGAATGGCTTTCTGTAATGGAGAGAGACAGAGGAAATGATGGTCCACAGCTGGGGGGAGGGGATTATAGCTTTCTCTAATTTATTATCCCTTTAAAGCAGTGGTAGTCACCCTGGTCCCTACCGCCCACTAGTGGGCATTCCAGCTTTCATAGTGGGTGGTAGCAGAGCAACCAAAGTATAAATAAAAAGATAGATTTAGGCCCTGGACAGTTGGCTCAGTGGTAGAGCGTCGGCCTGGCATGCAGGAGTCCCAGGTTCGATTCCCGGCCAGGGCACACAGGAGAAGCGCCCATCTGTTTCTCCACCCCTCCCCTTCTCCTTCCTCTCTGTCTCTCTCTTCCCCTCCTGCCTCAGGTGCTAGAATGGCTCTGGTCACAACAGAGCGATGCCCCGGATGGGCAGAGCATCACCCCCTGGTGGGCGTGCCTGGTGGATCCCGGTCAGGCGCATGCAGGAGTCTGTCTGACTGCCTCCCCATTTCTGGCTTCGGAAAAATACAAAAAAAAAAAAAAAAAAGATAGATTTAACTATAGTAAGTTGTTTTATAAAGATTTATTCTGCCAAACAGCAAAAATCCGACATAAAGTATTTGGTAAGTAATTATTATTATATGCTTTAACTTGCTGTAACTCTGCTTTATAAATTTCATAAAGTAAAGTTACTTCCCTACTTTATAAATCACCATTACTGTGGAACCGGTGGGCAGTTAGAAAATTTTACTACTAGCAGAGATACAAAAGTGGGTGGTGGATATAAAAAGGTTGACTACCCCTGCTTTAAAGAAAATGAAAAAGCTAAAGAAAATATGGCAAAATGTTAACACTGTGTAATCTTGGTGGTGAATACATGGAAGTATTGTTATATTATTTGCTGTCTTCCTTTGTATTTCATTACTATTCTGCATATCATTTGTTTAATAGTGGAATATGTACTGGTCCCCCAACCTCTTACCCTTTTTCTCCAGACCTTCCTAACTCTCTTTCATCTTTCCCCCTGTCTTTCCCTCCCTGCCTCCCACAATTTTCTGGCTTCCCAGTAGTAAAGGCAGTGTGGTCTAGCGGTTAGGGAGCATGGTGCTGGGTGGACAGTCTCTTGCTTCTCGCTGTCCCTTGATGGGCATCCTTTTATTTATTTTTTTGTGGCAGAGACAGAGAGAGTCAGAGAGAGGGACAGATAGGGACAGACAGACAGGAAGACAGGGAGAGAGATGAGAAGCATCAATTCTTTGTTGCAGCACCTTAGTTGTTCATTGATTGATTTCTCTTATGTGCCTTGACCGGGGGGCTACAGCAGACCAAGTGACCCCTTGCTTGAACCAGCAACCTTGGGCTCACGCTGGTGAGTCTTGCTCAAACCAGCTGAGCCCACGCTCAAGCTGGCAACCTCAAGGTCTCGAACCTGGGTCCTCCGCATCCCAGTCCGACGCTCTATCCACTACGCCACCCCCTGGTGAGGCAGTGGGCATCCTTTCTATCCTTAGTCTTTCCTTGGGTGTCTAGAGCTAGTCCCTTTCTGCTCACCCTCCCTTCTCCCACCCCAATAGGCAGAAGTTGGTGCTTTGTGCCAGGACGAGGTTGGTGTCAGGGGACTGGGAACAGGACAGGCAAAGTAGGGAGGCCAAAGGATTCTATATATGTGAAGGTGACTTTGCCACGCCACCTCCATGACAGTCCAGGGGAACAAAGGCTGCTCCCTGAGCCGCAGACCAAGAAGGACTGCTGATGCTCTTCAAACCTGCGCTATCTCTCTTCTGCCCCTTGTGAATCCAAATGGAGACCCTGCCCAGGCTGTCCTCCCGCCCGCTTCTGTCTCTTGGTAAGGGAATTCTGAAAATATAAAGAAGGGAGTGGGCACCTTCCTGAGTGTTTGGAGGACCTGGAATGATGGGTTTGGAACACACATCTGTCAAGACCATCGACAGTAAGTCCATGTCAATTATGACAAAATAGATGCCATTGAACTTCTCTGTGTTTAATTCAACCTATTTGACTCTGATAATACAAATGTCAAATAACAGAAAATACAGGCGTGGTTCTTTCTAAAGAGCTACATTTTGAACATCTTCATTCTTGGGATAGATAAATGGTCATCTACACACAAATCTACCAATGCCAGGACAGGTCACACAACCCAATTAATTAATTAATTAATTGTAGAGGGCAGCTCTCAGATCAAACAATACTCCATTTACCTCGTTGCCATTGACAAAGTATATGACTAATTTAGTCCTTATAATCTTCCTCTGAGTGTTCTTTGTCTCTAGACAGATGAAAAAACTGAGGTTCAGAGAGGACCTCGGTGACAGTCAGAAGGTGCAAGGAAGATAGCTGAGGTACAGGACTTTGTCTATCAGACCCAAACAGGTCCCTGTTCCTTCAGGGACACCTTGGCCTGTCAGGAGGTATCCTCGTTGGAGAGCTTTAAAGGTTCAAACTGTGGAGAGCGTTCACATCAGCTGGGAGGACTGATTCATTTCCTTAGTCAACAAACTCAGTGTTCGTACATGCGTCAACTAAAGGTCCAGCACCAATATACAGTCAGTAGGGAAATGACAAAGCAGAGATTACTGCTTTGCGGAGGAAAGTGCCAGGAACCTCAGGAGTCCCGCGCGCCCGGCCAGCATGGGGCCTGCGGTGTGTGTCTGCGTGCGTGCGTGAGACTTCTCAGAGAAAGCCTTATGAAGACATGCCGCAGAGCTGAGGCTCGAAGGAGGTGGCCAGGAAGGCTGGAGGACTCAGGAACGGGAGGACGTGCCGGGGGCGGGGTGGGGAGGCTGTGCCACACAGTGTGGGAGGGCCTGCGGCAGGCTGGGAGATAGAGTCCCCGCGAGGAAGAGCGGGAACAACAGGAGGCTGAACAGAGCGGGATGAAATCAGGAAATGTTTGGTG
Source organism: Saccopteryx bilineata (assembly GCF_036850765.1). NCBI lineage: Eukaryota > Metazoa > Chordata > Mammalia > Chiroptera > Emballonuridae > Saccopteryx > Saccopteryx bilineata. Next base: position 21,691,347 of record NC_089490.1, on the reverse strand, counting down.
CACGTAGGCATTGGCCGAAAACAATGCTCCGTGAGCCTTGGACATTCTTCCCGGCTGGTGTCACTAACAAAGGGCGAGAAACCGGGATCATTTGGGGGGGGGGGTTCCTAACAAGGTGGTTCTGAAGACTTGAGGAGACATTGAGTTTGCCTTCCCTGGCAGGAGTGTGGGCTTGGAAGGGGCATGGGTGGAGGGTGCGGGGGTGGTGGAGAAATGCTGGGGTGGGGAGAGGTCCAGAGAGAGAATCCAGCTTCTCTGGGGATGGACAGGAGGGAACACTTCCTACTCACATGGGCACCTTGAGTTCACCTCCTTGTGGGGACAACAAACACAAAGAGCCACCCAACAGATAGGGAAATGAAGTTAGAGACTTCCAAAGGAAGTTTATTTTGTAAATAAACACACACACACACACACACACACACACACGTAGCCATTGATAAACAGGAAGTGATTATTCTCAGAGGTGGGATGACAGGTGAGCTTTGGTTTTCTTCTGTGTGCTTTTCTGTTTTGTTTTTTTTCTCATATTCTAATGGGACTGTGTGACCTCTGAAGTCAAACAAGAACACAATAAATATTAGTTACACACAAGAGGAGTCTCCAGAATGGAGTGAGGAACTAGCAGGGCTTTGGGATGTGATTTTAAGAAGGGACAGGTAGACCCTGGCCAGGTAGCTCAGTTGGTTAGAGTGTCGTCTCAATATGCCACGGTTGTAAGTTCAGTCCCCAGTCAAGGCACATACAAGAAACAACCAATGAATGCGCAACTAAGTGGAACAAACTGATGTTTCTTTCTCTCTTTCTCTCTCCACCCCCTTTTTTGTAAACTCTCTCAAATCAATGAATAAATTTAAAAAATAATAAAATCAGTAAATAAAAATTTAAAAAGCAGCAGAGACAGGTGGTCTGGAGAGGGCAGTCCTGCTGGAGAGAAGGGTCAGAGTCCATGTGGCAGGCATTAAAAACCTAGTGGAAAGACAAATAAAAATATTTGCAGCCGTTGTGCAAAGGTCAAACAAATCTTAAAGTATAAATAGCTCCCAGAATTTTATAGGGAAAAACTGCATAAAGCCTGTATAAAAATGGGTAAAGAACATAAAGAGACAGTTCACAGAAATGAAGTGTAAGCAAAACATGACTATTTGCTCAGTTTCACTTGCAATGAGGGAAATGCGAACCACACGACACAGAAAACCTTTTTCTTTGAGCAGACTAGAAATAGACAGAAGTTTTTTTTTTGTTTTTTTTTTAAAGGCCTTTTATTTTTATTTATTTATTTATTTATTTATTTATTCATTTTTAGAGAGGAGAGAGAGAGAGACAGAGAGGGAGAGAGAGAGAGAGAGAGAAGGGGGGAGGAGCTGGAGGCATCAACTCCCATATGTGCCTTGACCAGGCAAGCCCAGGGTTTTGAACTGGCGACCTCAGCATTTCCAGGTCGACGCTTTATCCACTGCGCCACCACAGGTCAGGCAGAAATAGACAGAAGTTTGACCGCACACTCTATTGATGAGATTGTGGGCAAATATGTACTCTCTTACATTGCTGGTGGGAATATAAATTGGTATCACCTATATAAAGGGGAATTTAATATTTGTCTGAATTATTGATGTGTGTATGTTCTCAATATCCCACTTTTAGAAATAGAGCCTAGCATTGTTTATAACAGTGAAAAATTGAAAACAACTATATAATAACTATTAATAATAAATAACACATACTTACCTGGCAGGGGAGATACCATGATCACGAAGGTGGTTTTCCCAAGGCGAGGCTTATCCATTGCACTCCGGATGTGCTGACCCCTGCGATTTCCCCAAATGTGGGAAACTCGACTGCATAATTTGTGGTAGTGGGGGACTGCGTTCGCGCTCTCCCCTGAGAAGAAAGAAAAAAAAAGAAAAAAAAAATAAATAAATAACATAAATATATAAATGATGAGCCCTGGACAGGTAGTTCAAGTGGTTACAGCCTCATCCCAATACACCAAGTAGATTATTTTATTGTTTTTTTTAATTGACAGGTGGACAGGAAGAGAGAAAGATGAGAAGCATCAACTCAGAGTTGCGGCACTTTTATTATTCATTGGTTGCTTTCTCATACGTGGCTTGACTGGGGGGCTTCAGTTGAGCCAGAGATCCCTTGCTTAAGCCAATGACTTTAAGCTTCAAGCCAGCAACCATGGGGTCATATCTATAATCCCACACTCAAGCTGTTGAGCTGATGCTCAAGCTGGCGACTTCCGGGTTTTCGAACCTGGGTCCTCAGCATCCCAGGCCAACACTTTATTCACTGAGCCATCGCCTGGTCAGGCGAGGTTATTTATTTAAGATTAAACTTTGTATTTTTTTTTGAGAAAGAGAGAGACAGAGACAGAGAGACAGAGAGAGAGAGAGTAGAAAGGAGAGAGATGAAAAGCATCAATTTGTAGTTGTGTCACTTTAGTGCAGGGGTCGGGAACCTTTTTGGCTGAGAGAGCCATGAACGCCACATATTTTAAAATGTAATTCCATGAGAGCCATACAATGACCCATGTATGTTAGGCATTATCCAATAAAAATTTGGTGTTGTCCCGTAGACAGCTGTGATTGGTTCCAGCCACCCGCAACCATGAACATGAGCCATAGGAAATGAATGGACTGTAATACATGAGAATGTTTTATATTTTTAATGTTATTTTTTTTATTATTAAAGATTTGTCTGTGAGCCAGATGCAGCCATCAAAAGAGCTGCATCTGGCTTGCGAGCCATAGGTTCCCGACCCCTGCTTTAGTGGTTCATATGTGCCTTGACCAGGGGGCTCCAGCTGAGCCAATGACCCCTTGCTCAAGCCAGTGATCTTAGGCTATGATGATCTCACGCTCAAGCAGGTGAATCTCCACTCAAGCCTATGACCTCGGGGTTTCAAACCTGGGACCTCAGTGTCCCAGGTCGATGCCACCACCAATCAGGCATCTTATCACTGTTCATGTTGATAATTTTTAAAAAACTTTTTATTAATGAGAGAGAAAAACATTGATTTGTTGTTTCACTATCCATGCATTTACTGGCTGATTCTTGTATGTGCCTTGATAAGGGAATGAACCCTTAACTTTGGTGTATCTGGATGACGTTCGAACCAGCTGAGTTATCTGGTACAAGCTTGATGTTGATCTTGATGTAAACTAGTGTTTGTCATGTTTCTCCACCTCAAAGTTATTTGTTTCCGCACTCTTCATACTGTCCTCTTTGGAAGGAAATCACTATGTGCCGTCCAGACGTTAAGAGGTGGAGAGTAATGCTCCACCTTTGACCTACTCCCATCATTGTGTTCGGTTTTGGTATTTTTGAGCATTTTCTTACTTTCTGGCACTGCAGAACGCCCTGGGCTCATCCTGTATATTTCCTGTCTCTAGCATCAGACGTTTCTCCAAGGAGCCTTGGTTCTAATTATTGGGGAATGGTATTAAAAGCCAAGTGCTGGGCAGTAGGTGTGCTTGTTGCTACAAGGGTGTTGTTATTCTCGGACCTCTCAGCTGACCTCTGTATGTACACCTATCTCTATATTTGATGTAACCATCTCTATCTGTATTACATTAAACATCAATTCATATTAATATCTCCAAATAGGATCTATTACCACATGGACAATTCTAGCCTCATGCCCTTATCTGGAATCTCCTTAAGATATATATATATATTTGCATAGTATATGAGTCGACCTAGAGAATAAAAACTGTATGTTCCCACAGAAACTTGCACACAATGTTTACAAGGAGTGGTGGTGATGGCTACACAGCAGTGTGAATGTGCTGATGCCACTGAAGTGTACACTTAACAATGGTTAAGATGGTAAATTTTAGGTTCTATTTATTTATTTATTTTATTGATTTTTAGACAGAGAGGAAGGGAGAAAGAGAAAGAGAGAGACAGGAACATAGAGCTGTTCCTGCATGTGTCCTGACCAGGGATTGAATAGATAACCTCTGTGCTTCGGGCCAATGCTCTAACCAACTGAGCCATCTGGCCAGGGTTTTTCTGTTTTTGTTTTTTGAAGTGAGAGGAGGATAGAGAGACAGAATCCTGCATGCACCCTGGCTGGGATCTACCTGGAAACCCCCATCTAGGGCTGATGCTCAAATCAACTGAGCTATTCTCAGTGCCCGGGCCAACGCTCAAACCAATCAAGCCACTAGCTGTGGGAGGGGAAGAGGGAGAGAAGGAGGAGAGAGAGGGGAGAAGAAGCAGATGGTTGCTTCTCCTATGAGCCCGACCAGGGCCTTAGGTTCTATATACTTAAAAACACCATTTTTTCCAATGGAAAATAAAAGCTATTGTATTCATCTTGCTTTCCTGTTTTCCACTCAGCGTGTTTTCAGGCAGTATAGCTGTTGCTGTGTGACATCTGGTCCCTTGATTCTAACTGTGGCATAGTATTTCATGGTGTTCTTAGCACCTTTATTTTTATTTTATTTTTATTGAGATATAATTAACAGATAACATGTTAGTTTTAGGTGTACAACATAATGATTTGATATTTGGTTTCTTTCCAACTTTAAAAAAAATCTAATATCCAGCTTTTTAATTTTATTTTTTATCTGTTGATAGTAGAGAAAGGGAGGGAGGGGAAAAGGTGGGGGGACATGAATTTGTTGTCCCACTTGTTTATCGAATCATTGGTATGTGCCTGACTGGGGATCAAACTGCAACTTTGACATATCAGGATGATATGTCGGTCTAACCAACCGAGCTAACTGGCCAGAGTGACTTATTTATTTTATGACTGGAAATTTGTACCTTTTAACCACATTCACCTATTTTTTGCCCATTGGCCACCCCTGCCCTTGGCAACCACCAATTTGTTCTGTGTGTGTTGTTTTTCTGTTTAGATTTCACATATAAATGAGAGCATACGGTATTTATCTTTTTTCTGTCTGACTCATTTCCCTCAGCATAATGCCCTCCAAGTCCATCCATGTTGTTGCAGGTGGCAGGATTTTTAGCATAGTTTAGACCCCACTTTCTCAGAGACCAGAGCGTGAAGCTGGGGATGTAGTCCGCAGGACAGGAGAGGGAGGGTTGAGGCAGTTTCTCTGATGTGGTCTCATCTTTGCCGTCAGATTGGAGGCTGTAGAGAAGGATCTGGCGGAAATGAGGGAGGGGAACAGCAGCTGTGCAGAATGGCAGTTAGTCAAGAGATGAAATCTAGATTGCCACGTGGCCTCAATTAAGGTCACCCGGCATGAGTGTGCAGGATGCAGGTCGCAAGGGGTAGTGCCTGTCCCCAGCAGAACTTGGTGGCCCATGCTGTGAACAGAGGAAGCTGCCCGCACTGAGGACCAGGAAAGAAGAGCAGTTGTCAAGGCCATACAGGGAGTGGCTTCCCGGGGCATTAGGCTGGGCGCGAAGGCAGGTGGAGTTCAGCTGGGATTGTCAGAGGGGCTGTAGAAATGGAGAGGGAGGTGGGGTGCAGAGACCAGAGGTGGCAGGCAGGAGGCGGGAGCAGCCAGGCCTGGATAGAGCTGGAGGAACTTATTTTAGATTTTGGATATAGAGGAATGTGATGTATGCATGTTTCATCGGTGTTGAATGCAGGTATTGTTTAGCTATATTTATTCAGTGTTTGCTAATTCACATAGCTTCTTGAAAACAGGGCTGTCATGAGGTAACTCAGAGGGTGCGCCTCACGTCATAATCTAGGGCAGGGGTCGGGAACCTTTTTGGCTAAGAGAGCCATGAACGCCACATATTTTAAAATGTAATTCCGTGAGAGCCATACAATGACCCGTGTACGTTACACATTATCTAATAAAAATTTGGTGTTGTCGGGGAGGACAGCTGTGATTGGCTCCAGCCACTGCAACCATGAACATGAGCCGTAGGAAATGAATGGGTTGTAATACATGAGACTGTTTTATATTTTTAACGTTATTATTTTTTTTTATTAAAGATTTGTCTGCGAACCAGATGCAGCCATCAAAAGAGCCACCATCTGGCTCGCGAGCCATAGGTTCCTGACCCCTGAATAGGGTGAACGATGCGCCACCTAGTGTTCAGCACACAAAGTGTAAATGGGGTTTTGTTTGATCCAAGTGTGGGGATCTTAAGCTCGGTGTCTCTTAAGCGCTGTGGATAAAGCACTGGACTGGGATGCAGAGAATCCAGGTTCGAAACTTCAAGGTTGCCGGCTTGAGCATGGGATCATAGACATGACCCCAAGGTCACTGGCTTGAGCCCAAAGGTTGATGGCTTGACACGGTCTGCAGTAGCCAACCCCCCCAACCCCCCCACCCCCGTCAAGGCACATATGAGAAAGCAATCAATGAACAACCAAGGAGTCCCAACGAAGAATTGGTGCTTCTCATCTCGCCTTTCCTGTCTGCCTGTCCCTTTCTCTGTCGAGGAAACATTCTAACTTGTATAGACTTTTTATGAGTTTATTTGAGCCAAACTGATGACAATTGCCAGCAGCACAATTTCAACAGATTGAGAAAATGCACCAAAGAATGGCAGTTCTTCAGCTTTTTTTATTTTTAAAGAATTTATTTATTGATTTTTTATTTATTTATTTATTTTAGAGAGGAGAGAGAGAAAAAGAGAAAGGTGGGGGAAGAGCAGAAAATATCAACTCGTACTAGTTGCTTCTCATATGTGCCTTATCTGGATAGGCCTGGGGTTTAGAATCCAGGAAAGACCTCAGCATTCTCGGTCAATGCTCCATCGCCTGCACCCCCACGGGGCAGGCTGCAGCTTATTGTCTGCACTAGAACAAGGGCCCTGGTGGATGGTTAGAGCAGCATCACCTTGATATACAGAGGTTGCCAGTTTGATCTTCGGTCAGGGCACATACAGAAACAGATGGGCGTTTCTGTCTCTCTCTCTCTTTTTTTCTCTTCCTCTCTAAAATCAATAAATAAGTTTTTATAAAAAAATAATAAAAGGAGGAGGTGTAAGAGAGTTACACGAAATCCATTGGGTGTAGAGTAGGAGGGAGGGAGAAAGCAAAGTGTGGGAAATCTCTGGGGTTGGATAAGAAGTAAAATGGAGAGACATACACATTATACACTGGTTGTGTTTGTTTGTTTGATTTTGTTTTAGTGCAAGAGAGAAAGAGACAGACAGACAGGAAGAGAGAGAGATGAGAAGCATCAATTCTTTGTTGAGGCATCTTAGTTGTTCATTGCTTTCTCCTATGTGCCTTGACCAGGGGGCTCCAGCAGAGCGAGTGACCTTGCTCAAGCCAATGACCTTGGGCTCAAGCCAGCAACTGTGGGGTCATGTCTACAATCCCATGCTCAAGCCTGCGACCCTTCGCACAAGCTGGTGACCCCGCGCTTAAACCAGAGGCCTCGGGGTTTTGAATCTGGGTCCTCAGCATCCCAGGTCGAAGCTCTATCCCACTGAGCCCCGCCTGGTCAGGCGAGACATATACTTTTACATTGGTGGGTACAAAATAATTAACAACAACATTTACAGCACATGAAGATGGTACTGGGAGACAAGGTGACAATGAGGAGCTCTGTGGTCTCCTGCTCTGGTGAGGCAGGTGTACCCTGCGGGATCTGAAAATGATCTCAGACATTTCAAAGCTTTGTTATCTTAGATGCAAAAAGACAATAGACAGGCTCGCTTGGGGTAAAGACTAACCTTTGTCCGCTGCCCACCGTGACTTTCAGTTAGGAGTTTTTTGTGACTGCCAGTCTCTGCATTTGGAAGGTCCCCGTGCAGGCCTTCCTTGAGCTCATCAGCATCAACATGTGGTCCCTTTCTCCACCCACAGCGCCAGCGCTGAGCAAGCACACGGCTCCACTTCCATTGCCTCAGCTGTCCCCACAACTCCCCTCCGGGATAGGGAGGCACTGTCACTCCTACCTGACAGATGGGAACAAGGGCTGTGTTCAAGAGGGAGAGAACTGGTCCGAGGCTGCCGTCTTGTGCAGCATCTTGCGCCAGGACAAGGAACAAGGGCTAGGCTCTCCAGAACCAAGCAGGGCTCCCTGGGACCTCTCCAGAGCTCAAAGGACCTGCTAGTTCTCCGGCCCCCCTCAATGAGCTCTATTTCCACCACCCGGGACGGACCTGCGCTCCTTCGAGAGCAGACCTGCGGGGGGGTGGGGGGGTGGAGAAGGTGGCGGAAGGCCGGGGTGGAGGAATCAGTCTTTAAGAGAACCCTTAACCTTTTTTTCCCCAAAACAGACTGCAGAGAGAGGAGGGCGAGGGGTGGGAGCGGCAGGGTCGGAAACGTTCCTCGAGAGGCGGAGGGTGGGCGTGGAGGGAGGGGGCGGCAGACTCGGTTTAGTCTTTGAAGTCAGGAGGAGGGACGGGAAGAGGGGCGGGGCTGATGCAGAGTCAGTCACCAGATCAAGGCAGATTGCGTGCCACCCCCCAACTAAATAAAGCACGAGACCGGCGGGTTAGTGCAAACGGAGGGAGCCCTGAGCACCTCTGCGGGAGGAAATGCGGAGCCAGCTCCCCGGGAAGTTGGGAGTGTACACTGACCAGGAGCAGTGAGACTCATTCAGAATCGAAAGGCCCCTAATTGAAGGGAATTTGGCGGCTGTTCCTATCTACCAGGCTGCAAAGCTCTCACGCCCAGGGCCCAGGCCAGGCTGGAGAGACCAGAACCCTGGAAGCCAGGAAGGGATCAGGAAAGGCTGGAGAAGGGCCCTTGAGGGGCTGTTTCAGACGGTCTCTCTCTTCTCACTGCTGGGGGCCGGGGCGGGGAGGGGGCGGAGGTCAGGGGGACTGGTGTCTGGGGCAGAGACGCCAAGGTCAAGGACTGGTGGACTGAGTCCCCTGATGCATCCTGGGAGGGCACTGGGTCGGCAGGAGCAATGTTCTAACTATAACAATGGTTTGAATCTGAACGCTTACTGCCAGTTCTCACCCCTCCCGCCTCTCACTCAGAAGGGTCAGGTCATTTCCCACCTGCTGGCTTTTGCAGCTGTTGGACTTTTTTTGTTGTTGTTGTTTATTTACTTATTCATTTTAGAGAGGAGATAGAGATAGAGAAATCGGGGAGGAGCAGGAAGCATCAATTCCCATATGTGCCTTGACCAGGCAAACCCAGGGTTTTGAACCCGTGAACTCAGTGTTCCAGGTCCATGCGTTATCCACTGCGCCACCAGAGGTCAGGCCAGCTGTTGGACTTTTTAAAAAAGATTTTAAATATCCATTTTAGAGAGAGAAGAGAGAAAGAGAAAGGGTGGGGGTAAGGAGTGGGAAGCATCAACTTGTAGTAGTTGCTTCCCATATGTGTCTTGACCCGGCAAGCCTTGGGTTTTGAACCAGTGACCTCAGTGTTCCAGGTCGATGCTTTATCCACTGCGCCACCACAGGTCAGGTTCTGCCACTGTTGGACTTTTGACCTTTGAGGCACCTGCAATGCCACCTTTGGAGACCCCAGTTTGAGGGGTGGGATGAGAGAGGAAGTCAGGGCCCTAATTTTGCTCAGTTCCAACAGGGACCTTGGTTGGCCCCCGGCCCAGATCTCCCCTTGGGCACTTCTCTGTGGTACCATGCTGTATACAGTTCGCAGGGACAGCTGTGCATTAAGCATCCCTGGCATTGCCCATAAATGCCATAGTGCTCCCTAGCTGTGGTGACAACCATGCACTTCTAAATGCTCCTTGGAGGTGTGATGGTACTACCCTACTGAGAGCTACTGGGTGCTGAGGAAGTGACTTCCGCCCCTGCCAGTCTTTTCCTGGAAACACAGAGACACAGAACCAGTGATGCGAGTTATTATACTAATGCCCCTGAGACACACACACACACACACACACACACACACACACACACACACGAGAGGCCACGGCAGGAGGGGTGGTCAGCAGTCAGGTGTAGGCAAGACACAAGGTGTGGAGAGACTCCTCAGCCAGGGGACACTAGGGAAGTATCACTTAGTATTTAATAAAATATACTCAAAGGGAGAGAGACTGTGGAGTAAATCCAGTCACCGGAAGCCTAGGGAAAATGGAAGCACTGAGCTGGGCAGCTGGGCGTGGAGGTCCGCTGAGGGAGTAAGCGCGGTATCCAGGACCCAGGGGCTGCTTCCTGGAGCCCGTTCCATCAACAGAAACTGCGGAGCTGAGAGCTGCAAAGCATACCTGCCCGCCAGGTCAAAACCCCAGCCAGGTGGTTGTTGGCGGCGGTGGTGGTGGTGATGGGGGGGGAAGGGGGTGCAGGTAGCCAGGCTCCTGCGTCCCCTCTATCCCCACATGGTTATCTGCAGCCACTGCGGGGAGAGAAGCAGCAGATCTGAGGGGAGCAGTGGGGCAGGACGACTGGGGAGAGCAGAGGGTGGGTGGAGCCATGGGAGGGGATGCTGGAAGAGCCCTTTCCTGTACCTGGTTCAGGTTCAAGCTAATTTGGCCTGTGTTCTTGGGGTCCATAGTGAGAAAGTATGCTGTTTGGGGGAGGAAGCAAGAGGAGACATTGAGAGTGGAGTCAGAAAGACCCACGCCCGACTAGAAAATATATGAGAAAGGATGTAAGAAGCTGTCCCTTGCTGCTTCCCCAGCTAACCTCTTCCCCCCACCAGCAGGGCACTAATGGTGACGTCAAAGAGCCTTGCTTTGAGCCAGGCCCAGCTCTGAATGCTCTCCACACGTACACTAACTCATTTAATCTGTACTTTCATCCTATGAGGGCAGAACCGTTAACATCCCCATTTTATAGGCAAGGCAATGGAGGCACAGGAGATAAACTGACTTGCTCAAGGCACAGAGCCGGCAAGGTGGAGCTAAGACTTGAACCCAGACCATCTGTGCCCTGAAAGGGGAGTGGCTTCGGAGCAGAGTTCCTCAGACAGGTACGTAGGAGAAGGCAGTGGTCCCAGCCTAGGGTGGGGAGCGGGCATGCGCCTGACTCACTGAACATGGCCTTCAGCCTCAGGAAACAACTGATGAAGCTGTCAAAATCCATGATCATGTCATCATTTGCATACCTGGCCACCAGCACCTGTGTAATCTTGTTATTCACCTTGATGCCTGGGAGAGAGAGGTGTGCAGACGAGAGTCCAGCCCTCCGGCCGTGCCTTCTCCCTCCCGGCCCCAAAGGCCCCTCCTGACCCCTGGCCACCTGCTTTCTCAATTGCCAAGCGCATCTCATAGGAATTCAAGGTGCCCGAGTTGTCCTGGTCACATTCTTGGAAGATGTGCTGAAGGGGCACACAGAGGAGGTAGGGCTGTGTGCGGTGGCACGGTGCTTGCCTCACCCCTGTGGGGCGCAGTCAGACACGAGGGGAGCAAGGACCACAGGCCAGGCGCAGAGGGCCACCAGGGCGAAATGCCCCGGGTGCCTAGCAACGGGAACAAGGATCTTACTCCCAGGGCGACCTTTCCTCCCTCAGCTGGTTACGTGGTTTAGATCCCCTGATTTCATATCACTGGTCATGGAATTCGGACCCTCCCCTGGCATATCGCTGGTCATGTGGTTTTAGACCCCTTAGAGGAGGAACAAACAAGGAAGCCAGAGATTAGCGCTTAAGCATTAACTCCTTAGAGACAATACTTAGGCCTCAGTTGTGTTTCTTCAGCTCCAGGCCTGGGAGAGCAGAAAACCGGACGAAGGGAAGGGAAGGGAAGGGAAGGGAAGCCCCCGCGGACCAGCTGCAATGACTAATGACCCTGCCTGGGCATCGACCAGTCAGTGGAGACCGCTACCCTAAAAGAACACACCTGGAAAGCTAATGACTATTCTATTAAGATCCTCCCCTGGGACTTCCCCTAAACTCCTCCTCACCCTTAAAATCCCTTAGGACAGAAGTCCCAGTGCGCCTCCCTTCGGGGAGTACACTAGTGCCTTTCCCTTTCCCTTTCCCTTTCCCCTACCTCCTCCTCCTCCTCCTCCTCCCCCTCCTCCTCCCCCCCCTCCTCCTCCTCCCCCTCCCCCCCTCCTCCTCCCCCCCCCTCTTCTCCCCAGGCGCATTCTCCTTGCCTCTCTCTTTTTCCTAAGCTCTAAGGGACCCCCCGAGACTTGTAACCAGGGGAGCAGTGGGCAGCGGCAGCTCGTCCCAGGCTGACCCCCTGAACCTGTTTCCAAGGCCCCCTTTCCTCTGACTTCCTTCCTGCACGGCCAATAAATTCTTCCTTGACTTGCTGCATCTTGTCTCTTGATTGAATTCTTTCTCTCAGGAATATAAGAACCGAGGGCTCCTCATTCCTGCTGTGACACAGCTGCCACACGAGACCCCAGGGGCTCCCTTCGCTGGCCCATCCCCTGAGCTCCCCTGTAGACCCACATCTGGGGACTGCAGGGTGAATTCCAGGCCTACCAAGGGGCTTCTGACACCCTGCCAGGGCTATCCACATGTATCCTTTTTTTTTTTTTTTTTTTAAGATTTTATTTATTGATTTTTAGAGAGAGGAGAAAGACAGGTAGGGAGGAGCAGGAAGTAGTTGCCCCTTGTATGTGCCTTGACCGGGCAAGGCCGTGGTTTCGAACCAGTGACCTCAGCGTTCCAGGTCGACACTTCACCCACTGCGCCACCACAGGTCAGGCTTACTAAATATTTATATTTTGCCTAGCTAATACACTGACACTTGGGCAGATCCTGGCCTGTTGTGTGTGTGTCTAGTCAGAGGCCCCAGTTCTAGCTTCCTCCTTACTAGTCCCCATCCCTCTTGAGGACCCCACCTTTCTCGCCCCCAGAAACTGCCCTTTCCATGCCCTTTACCGTCCATTTCTTGATTTTTTCCCAGAGGATCTGGAACTCCCGGAGCCCTAGCTTGCCAGAGCCATCTTTCTGCAGGGTGGTCAAGGATATCAGAGAAGGGAGCGAGGGGGCACCCCGGGGGGCAGGGAAGCAGAGGGGCTCGCAAAGGGAGGGCGACAGCCGGAAGCACCGGTATCGGTTGGAACCCCGGAGCCATCAGGGAGGAGGGCATGGCTGTCCAGAGAGGTGGCCACGTGGGCTCAGGCCGAGGGGTAGGGGATGCGGGCAGGAGAACACTAGATGGGGCCGCCCACTGGGCAGGAAGATACATCCATGATGTTGACCATGCAGCGGCACACGTCCAGGCCGAAGCCCTTGCTCCTGAAGTGTCTGACTGGGGGGGGGGGGGGCAGCGGGAAGAAGGGAAGGAGTGAGCGGGGAGCTGCGGGGGTGCCGGCAGTGGTGTCAGGGGGCGCTGTGCTGCACGGGCCGGGCTGTGGGCGGTGCGGCTGGGGACTCACGTGTGGAGGTCACCTTGTTGAGCAGCTTCTGGAGCTCGAACACGCCTATGTCCTTGTCCTAGGACAGGGGACTGTGAAGCCCTGGGCTGGCCCCTTCAGCTCCACCACCGCCTTCCAGCCCCCAGCCCCTGGCCCTCACCTCCCCTCCTGCCACTATCTCAAACAGACGTTTGAAATCTTGGTCCATTTTCTCAGAGATGTTTTCCTGGAGGGAAAGGAATGGGAAAGGGACCCGCCCAGTCCAGAAAATTCCTTCACCCCCCCACCCCCCCAGGCTTCCTCTGCTCCCTCAAGCCCAGAGCTTGAGCCTTACCTCTTGGAGTAGCTCTGTACAATTGGCTTCATCCAGTTCCCTGGGCAAAAGTGAATGGGGCTCAGGGGTTACCAAGGGTCAGGAAGACAGGGATTTCTGTATGGGGGGGGGAGTGCTGGAGGGGAGTTAGCTCATAGATCTGAAGCCGTATGAACAGGTTCACAGCATCTGTGTTCTAGTTCTGGTTCTACTACTAGCTGGGACTTCCTCTCCTCTGCCCCAGGGTCTCTGATTGTAACATGGGGACAGGGAGGGGGAGGGGGCCAGAGGACTGCTCCCTGAGCTTGACATCTTACAGCTCTTGAGCACGTGAGCTTGGGGCCGCGAGGTGGGGCCCCTTACCAGGACTCGCTGTGCTTCTCTGTGAAGACCCGAAGCAGGAAGTCGGCTTCCTTGTGCGGCTCGAAGGTGGAGGGAATGACAACATACTCCCCTGGCGACAGCTGCAGGTGGCTGCTCACCTCCCGCGAGCTGGTGAAGATCTCCGCGAAGCCGTGGTCCTGATACTTGGTGAAGAACTCCTTCTTCAAGTGGATATCCTGGATGTTCTGCAACTACAGGTGCCCGGGAGGTGGGTACAGGGCTGGCGGGGCAGGCGGGGGCTGGGCGACAGGGACCTCCATGGTGGAGCCCGGCTGGGCAGGGTTGCCGGGAGACATCTCCATCAACTGGCCGGGCCTGGACACCACCCACTTGGCAGTGGCCCTGGTGCGATGATGTCTTCTTTCCCTGACTTCCACCCAGGGCCTGAGGGGGCTGGAATCCCAGCCTAGCAGCCCCCAGAGCCCTTTGCCGAATTCCACCCTTTGCCCAGCCACGTGCATCCTGGCCAGGATCGAGCCCCGTGGCTTCTGTACCTCCTTCGGGACCTGGGAAAGGAAGAGAGAGGATGGTCAGACCCCCAGGACGGTGAAGGAGCTCAGGGCTGTAGAAGCCACGTGAGAGGTGCACATAGCAGGTGAGTGTGTGTATGTATGTGAGTGGTACGCATAGCGTGTGAGTGTGTGTGAGTGTGTGTGTGTATGTGAGTGGTACGCATAGCGTGTGAGTGTGTATGAGTGTGTGTGTGTGTGAATGGTACGCATAGCGTGTGAGTGTGTGTGAATGTGTGTGTTGGCGGGGACATGTTAAGGGCACTGGGACGCTGGTGATAGGGTGGGACGTGGGCTCTGATAAAAGTCCTGGGGTTAATAACCCCTCAGCTTTGACCAGCAAAGTACAATTTACACGAGTTTTGCCAGGGGGAGATTTTCTCTGCTGCAGGATAAGGACAGAAAAGAGAATCCCCCAGAGGTGAAGTAACTCGCCCAGTTCACCCTGCTAAAAATGGAAGGAGCTGGGGTGAACGGCTAGTGAGCATCTTCCCACGGGACACTCATATCCTGCCGGAAGCCAGTGAAGGGTTATGAAATTGAGCATTGAGCACCAATAAATTTGTAGGAAGGTGAGTTAAACCAAGACAAGTAGGTTGCCGTCCTGCAGGGATGACCAGAGTCTTTAATGTGCTGATTGCATTGTAGACTGGGGGTGGGGTGGGCGATAGATAGCTTTTCCTGGAAGGAACCCGTCTGACCTTGGAAATGACTTGGCCTGAGCTGGTTCTGTTAACCTGGGAGACTCGCAGCCTAGGAGCAGGCCCTGGCTGATGTCTGTTTTTTCACTATGGAGCCACTAGAGACTGGGCTGGCGCCTGGCATACAGTAGGTGTTTCATAAATACTTGGTGACTATGCAAGAGAATGAACAAATGGCCATTTCTAGGCTTTTGCAAAGCGCGGTTCGGGAAACACTTGTCAGGGACTTCTCTTGGTCACTGGAGTCAGTGTTCCTGGTGGGACATCTTGGGGAGGCTTGTGGGGGCTTGTGCAGAAGTCACAAAGTGTCTGGGAATCAGGAGACAGGTTCTGTTGCTGCCCCTTGGATGTGTGAGCTTGGGAGAGTGACCTCACCTCTCTGGTCCTCAATCTCCTTCCTCTTTCTACAAGGCGTTACTATTCAGAAGGCCTTTGGAAGGATGCCTGGCACAAGGGAGCACTACCCTTACTGTTTCAGAGTTTAAAAATCTGTTCATAGGAAACTGCTGGCCCCGCCCCAAAAGGGCAATGCACCGCTCAAGAAAGAGCCGGGCTGTGAGCCTGGTGCGGGGTGGGGTGGGGGGGCCGAGAATGGCTGGGCGGCCAGGGGGTCACCCACCGTGTAGATGATGAAGCCGATGGTCTGCAGCTGGGCTCCCTGCGGCCGCGCCTGCCGCCAGTTCTTCTGCATCAGAGCCACCATGCAGGTGCAGACCTCGTTGTCCTCTGTGTCATCGTCCACCTCGGGGAGACAGATCTTAAACTGGGGGTTGGTCCAGAATGTGTCTGTGGAGGAAGCAGGTCGATGGCTCTACCCTTCCCAAGGCGCCTGGACTTCCCAGCCACGTGCCCGCCCCTCCTCAGCAGAGCCCGTGGGATCTGAGGGACCCCTGACCTCGCTGTGGGCCCTGGTCCCTGTCACCCTGGGCCCCCCGGGATGGGCAGCGTGGTGAGTGGGCGGCCCCTCCCTGGCTCCCTGCACCCTGAGGCCCCTCGCCCACCTAGGTGGTTCCTGCAGCCGCCCGCAGTGCTGCCCCTTCGCCAGCTGCCCTCGTAGAAGGCGGTGTGCCAGTAGCTCCCATGGTCCCCGGAGAGCGCGTCCGGAGTGAGGCTGCAGATCTCCAGCATCGTGAAGTTCTTCAGGAAATCTTGGTAGGACATCCTGTGGCGGAGGGATCGGGTGCTGGAGCCCATCAGCTAGGACCCCCTTTCTGGGAGCCGCCACATCCGCCACACCGCTGGGAAGGTGGGGAGGGAGACGGGGCGGGGCTTGGGAGGGGGAAGAAGCCCACCAAGCCCCTCTGACCAGAACTCCCCGTCCTCCATCCTGTGCAGCAGCTGCTTCCGGGTGTCTGGTGACACCTCGTCCCACTCCCTGGCGCTGGAACAGAGGCAAGCAGCGAAGGAGGTAGGGGGCAGGAGGAAACTCCTTGTCCCTCAGGACATGCCCTCACCCCTGAATGCCCACTGGGGGCCCTGAGTTATATGGAGAAGAGAACCTAGAGGGGAGGGATGTGCCTTGAGGTAGGTGCCCGTGGGTCCCTCTGTTTTTTTTTTTCATTTTTCTGAAGCTGGAAACAGGGAGAGACAGTCAGACAGACTCCCGCATGCGCCCGACCGGGATCCACCCGGCACGCCCACCAGGGGCGGTGCTCTGCCCCCCAGGGGGCGATGCTCTGCCCATCCTGGGCGTCGCCATATTGCGACCAGAGCCACTCTAGCGCCTGAGGCAGAGGCCACAGAGCCATGCCCAGCGCCCGGGCCATCTTTGCTCCAATGGAGCCTTGGCTGCGGGAGGGGAAGAGAGAGACAGAGAGGAAAGCGCGGCGGAGGGGTGGAGAAGCAAATGGGCGCTTCTCCTGTGTGCCCTGGCCGGGAATCGAACCCGGGTCCTCCGCACGCTAGGCCGACGCTCTACCGCTGAGCCAACCGGCCAGGGCCGTGGGTCCCTCTGTGACACGGCTTTGCTATGGGCCTGTGTGCTCTGCACCTGAGTGAGCACGGTCAAGGGCGCCTACTTGTCACTCCAGGCTCCGTTCCACTCAATTCGGCCCCAGGGATTCCGGACCCGGATCAGGGTTTCCACCTTGCCTTGGTACAGGATCTAGGTGGGGAGTGGGAAGAGGTCAGAGTCACAAGGGAATGCAAAAGTTCTCTTTCTTCACATGCCCCCCGGGGTTGGGTGCAGCTGTCACACTCACGTCCTGGAGGCTGGTCACTGAGTAAGCATGACCTCTCACCAGCATCATTGAAGTCACAGATTCTAAGTCACTCTCACTGGTGATCTAGAGAACGGAGAGGAAGGAAACGGATTATTCAGGATCTGATCAAATGGATTGGGGCACTGAAGACAAGGATTATTTCTTTAAGATTAAACTTTGTATTTTTAGCCTGACCTGTGGTGGCGCAGCGGGTAAAGCATCGACCTGGAATGCTGAGGTTGCCAGTTTGAAACCCTGGGCTTGCCCAGTCAAGGCACATACAAGAAGCAACTAATATGGGTTCCTAACAGATAAAATGACTCCTCAGCTGCCACCCTGAAGCTGCCATCAGTGCAGGCCCTGAGGAGGAGGAAGGGCTCTGAAACAGAGTATTCTCACCCCCACTACAAGGTTGTCCTTAATTGTTTGCTATTCTCTCTCTTAATGGCTTACTGGCCTTCATTTTGAAATGTAGCAAAAAGTTTACCTTTGCAGGAAGGTCAGAAAAAGCTTATGTTGGGGCAGGACCTGACACTTCGGGGAGTTTAAATCACAACGGTTGTTTGTAAAAGCCTAGACACAGGCCCAGGGGCGCCAGGACCCCACTGTTCCTGGGAGATTCCTGACCACAGCTGTCCTGAAAATTTAGCAAGGATACCAGATAGAACCACTCTGGTTAGGCCTGTGCTACATCAGGAAACAAACTTGCAAAGGAGGTGTTTCTGCAGCTGAACCCTCCTCCTCCTGCTCATTGTCAAGTCAGTGACCAAGGCCACAAACCAAGATAGGGTAATCTGAGCATGTCCAGGTGCACCCAACCCATCCCAGCAAATGCCTGCAGCAACCACTATATCTAACTCTCCCTCCCACTTGCACTCAGATGCTTTTAAAATAATTTTTTTTTCCGGAACACACTAGCCTCGTGTTTTCGGTTCGGCTCGCGGTTTCTGCCTTTCAGTTCCCTTCTCCCTTTCTGTCTATCCTCTCTCCAAAATCAATAAATAAAATCTTAAAATGCAGTTGTAAGACATAATACAGAGAGATCCATTACCCATAGCCAGTCTGCCCTGGTTGTAGCACCTTGCAAAGCTATATAGCATAATATCAAAGCCAGGATGGTGGTCTGGGTGCAATTTATCAATATATAGAGATGCCCCTACCTTCACTAGCACTCACGCATGTGTTCTAAATCGTTTTGTCACATGCACAGTTTTGGGTATCCACCACCTGTCATGATTCAGATTTCCATCACCACAAACACCCTTTTGTCCTTTTATGACCTCTCTTTACTACTCTCCTCCCTAACCTCTGACATCCACTAATCTGTTCTCCATTTCTTTCACTTTGTCATTTCATGATTGTCATATAGATAGAATCATACAGCATGGACCCTTTTGGGATCGGCTTTTTTTATTCAGCATATACTTCCCTTGAGCTTAACCTAAGTTGTTGCATATGCCAGTAGTTCATTACTTTTTATTACTGGGCAGTGCTCCGTGCTGTGTGCACCACAGTTTAACTAGCTACCCTTTGAAGGATATCTAGGTTGCTTGCAGTTTTTAAAAAAAATTTAATGTTTGTTTTATTAATTTTAGAGAGAGAGGAAGGGAGAGAGAGAGAAAAAAGAGACAGGAACATCGATCTGTTCCTGTGTGTGCCTCGACTGGGGATCACATCAGCAACTTCTGTGTTTTGGGACGATGCTCAAACCAACTGAGCTATCTGACCAGGGCTGGCTTAAATTTTTTGTTTTGTTTTGTATTTTTCTGAAGCTGGAAACGGGGAGAGACAGTCAGACAGACTCCCGCATGCGCCCGACCGGGATCCACCTGGCACGCCCACCAGGGGCGACGCTCTGCCCACCAGGGGGCGATGCTCTGCCCATCCTGGGCGTCACCATGTTGCGACCAGAGCCACTCTAGCGCCTGAGGCAGAGGCCACAGAGCCATCCCCAGCGTCCGGGCCATCTTTGCTCCAATGGAGCCTTGGCTGCGGGAGGGGAAGAGAGAGACAGAGAGGAAGGAGAGGGGGAGGGGTGGAGAAGCAGATGGGCACCTCTCCTGTGTGCCCTGGCCGGGAATCGAACCCGGGACTTCTGCACGCCAGGCCGACGCTCTACCACTGAGCCAACTGGCCAGGGCCCAGGGCTTAAATTTTTATTTATTGATTTTAGAGGGAAAAGAAGGGACGGAGGGAGGGAGAGAGAGAGAAACACGGGATTTCCCCCCACCTATTTATGCACTCACTGGTTGAGTCTTGTGTGTGCCCTGACCGGGGATCAGACCTGCAGCCTTGGCGCATCGCTGTAGCCAACTGAGCGACCTGGCCAGGGCTGCAGCTCCTGCCCGTTATGAAAACAGCAGCTCTAAACATTTGTGTTTATAGCTTTTGTGTGGACATGTCTTTATTTCTCTGGGGTAAATGCTCAAGAATGCAATTGCTGGGTCATACAGTAGTTCTCTAGGTTAATTTATTTATATTTGTCGGGTAGCTATTACATACCAAGTGTCATCCTAAGTCTCAGGATCAGGCAGTGACTGAGACAAATAAAGTCACTGCCTTCATGGAATGTAAAGACTGTCTGGACAAGATAAGCTCTTCATAAATACATAGATAAGGAAACATTTCATATTATAATTTCAAAGCAGAGAGTGAATGGGGGTTGGAGTGGCTAATTTAAACTGAGAAAGGGGTATCTGAACTGAAATGTGAATAAGAAAGAGCTAGCTATGCAGGTATCTGGGGAAAGGAACTTCTAGGTGAAAGTAACAGCAGGAGTAAAGGTCCTGAGGCAGGACCATGCATGGCTTACTTCGATGGAGCAGCCCATGAGAGAAGATCGATCTAGAGCCTTCCTGAGCATTCTCAGCAGGTTCTTGGGGGGCCTGCCGAGCTGGAAGCTCTGGGTCACACCCCCTGTGAAGTCCTCAAAGCCTTCCACCGTGTTGCCGCCCGACAGTGCTTCATAGGACCCGCTCAGCCTGCGGGCACAGAGAGGGCACTGTGTGGGCTCTGGGACAGAGACGTGAGCTGGACATCAGAGGGCATGGTGAGGGAAGGGAAGGACGCCCTGCCACGCCCTGCCTTCTCCCTTGATTCCAGGTACCGCTACGGTAGCCAAGGGGTGGGCCAGCTTTGGAGGCAAGCCCAATTCCTTGGCTCAGGGCACTGCACTCACTTGGCATACGCCTTCTCCAGAAGGGCACTCCAGAACTCAGTGTGCTTTCTTGAGTGCACAAACACCAGCTTGCCCTTCTTTGTAGGTAGCCGGTCATCCACCACCACGTTCACCCACTGTCCAAATTGCCAAATCTGTGGGCAGCAAGGTGGGCTTCAGCAGGCCAAGGGCATCTGGTATCTGTCTGCCCCTCCCACCTTCCATCAGAAGCACACTAAAACACACACACACACACACACACACACACACACACACACACACACACACACACACACACACAGTCTCGTGTGAGACCTCTGGTGCTCGAGCGCCCCCTGGTGGCCAGGTCCAGTGACATACCAGTGTCAAAGAGCCAGCTCCCTCAGAATGGCTCAATGGTTAAGAGCAAGACCAGGAAAAGCATGCACTTCACCACCAGCCTCATCTCCAGGTCCTGTCTTGGCCTCCAAGGGGACCCAACATTTGACCTTGGTTGGACTTTAGGATTCCTGAAGCCTAAAAACTCTTGTGATTCTCAGAACTATTTTATGACATGGGAAATTTATCCACATGTTGCTAAAACATCAAGAGCAGGTTCCAAAAGTTATGTGACAAAGACTTCCCAATATTATACATACACACATATATGTGTGTGCGTGTATCTATGGAGAGGGAGAGAAAAGAAGAAGAAGAAGAAGAAGAAGAAGAAGAAGAAGAAAAAGAAGAAAGAGAAGGAGGAGGAGGAGGAGGAAGAGGAGGAGGAGGAAGAGGAGGAGGAGGAGGAGAAGGAGGAGGAGGAGGAGGAGGAGGAGGAGGAGGAGAAGAAGAAGAAGAAGAAGAAGAAGAGGAGGAGGAGGAGGAGGAGGAGGAGGAGGAGGAAGAGGAAGAGGAAGAAGAAGAAGAACCACAAACTGGTAATTATTTTTTGGAGGGGAGTTAAAAAATTAGCTTACATGATTTCTCTAGTGAGCAGATACTTCTCTGATAATTAAGCCCACCCGAACAAATGGCATTTTTCGAAAAGAAAAGAAAAAAGGTGACCTTTAAAGCACATAGTGACTCTCTTCCTCCCTCCATACTCCCCCCGACCCACCACGCACACATGCACAAAGCAGCTGTAGCGCTCCAAACACCCTTCACCTCAAAATGGAAGATGCCAGCATAGTTCCTCCTGAAGCTCTGCCCCTTGGGTACCACACGGTACAGCAGTTTGGGGCACGTGGTAAGTGAGCCGATAGCAGCCAGCAGCCAGCAGTCCCCTGGAAAGACAGGCAGGGGCTTCCATCCCAAGCACTCCCCCATGTGGAGGGTCCCAAACTCCAAGCCATGGAGGAGCAGCAACGGCTTCTGTGGCTCCTCCCCGGCGGGCCTCCGGCTAAGGAAGCTAGCGGGAGCCGCAGGACAGAGGGAACAGGCTCTGGGGGAAGTAAACTACTCTACCTTCTCCTTTACCGGAGGGACTTACAGATCAGAACCAGGTGCTTATGTTTTGGGATTTGGGGAGGAGGAATTTTTGGCCTTGGTGTTGCTCCTCCCTCCGGGACCTGCTTCCTTTGGGAGAGAACCAATCATCTCCCCTCAGTTGAACAAATCCAATCACCTTCCCTTCCTATCCCCCCTCTAACCCACGAGTACACTGCTGTAGTGACCCAGACGTCTCTCCCTGATGTCACCCACATAATATTGGGAATTCAATTGGCTCAGTGTGTACCCAGGGTCTCTGGCTAGGCGTTGGGCACAGGGGCAGTATGCCAGCCTGAGGTCGCCTGTTGCCATCTCTATCCTGGGATCTCGGACCCCGAGGACTGGAGTTGTGAGACAGGTGGTGCTCCACGTGGGTACCCTGGGCCAGGTTGAGGCTGAGGTCACAGGGAAAGCTTCTGTGATTATCAGTGGCCTCCTGGCTCCCAGAGGAACCCAGGAGGGAGGCAGAGGGGGGAAAGGGAAGGTTAAGGACACTTCAATACACCATTGCCGATTTTTCTTCTCTGATAGCCCTGGCCTGGTCCAGCCCAGTGAGCGGCAGCGGCAGCAGCAGTTGGGGGCTGAGCTCTCCTTGGCCTCTATCCTGCACACCCCCTGCTCTTTTCTGTACCACAGATCAGACAGAATTCAGTCACAGAAAAAACCCCAGCCTGGACTTATCCGTGAAGATGCAGTGAGGGGTTTGGAGGAAATTGCAGAATAGGACCAGGTTTATGGAGGAAGATGTCTCTCAGGACTGTCCCTGGGAGCCTGTGGGAGGGACGTTGAGGGGACCCAATGCCCCTTTACGGGGCACCCCAGACTGAGCAAGTTCTTTGACTCTCCTGCCCTCAGGACGTGGCACCTCCTTCCTCTGCCCCTGAGTGTGGGCCAGATTTCACGCTTCTCACAGGTAGAATGTGGCCGGAGGTGGTGGTAGAGCATCATGGCTTCCTCCTTGGTTTCTCTCTTGGACCACTCACTCTGGAGGAAGCTAGCTATCCCATGGTATGGGCACTCAGACCTCCGCCATGTGAGGACACCGTCTCGGAAGTGGACCCTCCAGCTCTCGTCAAACCTTCAGGTGACCATAGCCCTGACTGGCACGGTGACTGCAGCCTCGTGGGAGACCCGAGCCAGGCCCACCGGGCTCTGCTGCTTTGGAAGTCCTGCCCTACGGAAACTATCAGGCGACAGCACATTTGTTGCTGCTTTAAGTCACAGAGCCTTGGGGTAATATGTTGTGTAGCGGTAGGTAACTAATACAGCACCCCAGCTTACTGCCAGCACCCAGACGGCTGCAGGTCGGGGACAATCTGGGTTCAGGGAGGAGCAGGAAGACCTGCCTGACACCCTTGCTACCATCTCCTCAGAAGAGGGGTGACAGGGAAACAGAAGAGGTCCCCTGGACCGAAGGAGTCCTATGCCCCAGCCTCAGAAGACACTTTGGCACACCCCACCTCAGCCCCCTCCCTAATTCACCCCGCCTCCAGGGAGACCGGCCTTCCTGGCCCCACTCACCGAGCACCCCCTGGCAGATGTCTGTGGGACTGACCCCATTCTTAATGAAGTGAGGATTGCTTGTGATCTCCTGCAGTGAAGGAATCAAGTTTTCAGGGAGACCAGGACACCCTCCTCCCATCTCCCCTCCCCCTTTCCTCAGGGTTCTAGGGGAGATCACGATGGAGGGAGAGGGACGGTGACAGACCAGCTTGGTACAGCTGTAGGTTATCATAGCAAAGGTTGGTGCGTGACTCTCCCAGGGGTTATGGGAGGTCTTGCATAAGCATGTCTAGAACTGTCCCCGACCCTGCTGGAGGCGGAGCGCGGGGCTGGGGCCGGGGCCAGGGCAGGGCTGTGGGGGACTGGAGGTTATCAAAGTGACTGGAGCATTGCTACACTTTGCGCCACCCCCGGGGGGTCCATGCCTCCCCTCCCAGTGCCCACAGTAGGCCGCTGCCAGTGGATGTTCTGAACACTCTTGGAGTTGGGACCCAGTTCCTTGAAGCCCAGTGAGGTGGGTTCTGCAGGGAATATGGGGTCCTCGAAGAGTATCCCCTTCCTCAGACAGAGCTCTTGCAGCTCCTCGAAGCTCTGGTTCCTGTAGTTCTGGGCGTTGTGGTGTTGACCCATGCCCTGGGCCTTGAGGCGGCTGTGGCTTATGTGAGCTGCCATTCCCTTATGGATGAACGTGGACTCCGCTTAATAATAAAAAGACAAATAACTGCATTAAAAATGGGAAAAGGATCTGGAAAGATAATTTTCTGAAGAAGATATACAAATGGCCAATACTCTCGTGAAAAAATGCTCAACATCTTTAGTTACCAGACGAATGTAAACCAATGATATACCACTTCACACCCACTAGGAGGGCTGTAATCAAAGTCTGAGAATAACAAGTGTTGCCGAGGATGTGAATACTCATACACTATTAGTGGGGATGTAAGTGGGTGCGGCCACTTTGGAGAACAGTCTGCTGGTTCTTCAAACAGATAAACATAGAATTACTATATGATCCAGAAATTCCACCCATATATACCCAAGAGAAATGAAAATGTATGCTCATTTGAGGCCCTGGCTGGTTGGCTCAGTGGAGAGAGTGTCTTGCTGAAGAAAGACTTGGGGTCTTGTCCTTTGCTTCTTCCATAGAGCCTTTGGCTTGTGATGACAAGATATTAGGAATCCTCCTCCAGCTAGAAAAATAACTAGCAGCCCTGGCTGGTTGGCTCAGTGGTAGAGCATCAGCCTGGCGTGTGGAAGTCCTGGATTCGATTCCCAGTCAGGGCACACAGGAGAAACATCCATCTGCTTCTTCACCCTTTCCTCTCTCTTTCCTCTCTATCTCTCTCTTCCTTTCCTGCAGCCAAGGCTCCATTGGAGCAAAGTTGGCCCAGGCGTTGAGGATGGCTCCATGGCCTCCGCCTCAGGTGATAGAATGGCTCCAGTTGCAGCGGAGCAACGCCCTAGATGGGCAGAGCATCGCCCCCTGGTGGGCATGCCGGGTGGATCCCGGTCGGGCACATGCAGGAGTCTGTCTGTCATTCCCCCCCCACCGCCTGGTTCTCACTTTGGAAAAATACAAAATAAAGAAAAATAACTAGCATTTCCATGGCATTTATAAAAACAGTGAGCCCCCTTCAGATGAAGAGGGTCCGGAGAGGAGGGTGAGAGCATCCCTGGGGGGTATGAGAATTGAGAACTTGTTTGTTTCATTGTCTGGTCCTTACCAGTGCAGCTGGCAGGGCAGAAATGACTGTTCTGTCCTACCCAGGAGTGACCCAGGGCCTGCCCAGAGAAGTGAGGTCCGTGGCTATCGACTGGGGATGGCCATGTCCCTAGGGAATGCTTGGGAGTGTCTAATGATATTCTTGGTTGTCATAACTGGGGAGTGGGGTGGGTGGCTCGGGCATCCCATGGGCAGACATCCTCCAGTGCGCGGGACAACCCCCACCAGGAACAATTATCCTGCCACGAACGTCGAGCTTGAGAATGCTGGGGGCCAAGGGCACTCACCTAGTGAGGAGAGCTGCTCTGCGCTGTCCCCCGGAGAGAGTGTGCAGAGCTGTCCTGGGGGACCAAGAGGATGTCAGAGGGCAGGCGAGGTGGTACAGGTTCAATGTCACTTCCCTCACCACCCTGGAGTCCTCAGCCTCCCGCCATCACCCAGGTCAGGAAGCCATTGCTTACCCTCTGGGCTGCAAACCTGGCTTCAGATCCTGTATACCCAGTCCCCGGGTTATTCAGCCAGCTGGCAGGGAGGGCACACACTCACACACACACACACACACGCACACACTTCACTGTAGTCATCTGAGGAGCCCTGAGGAGCCACTGCACCACCTGACCCGCAGGTGTTGTAAAGTTCCAAAAGCTACAGAATCAATATTAATATTTTAAGAGGCTTAAAGAACATTTTATTAATTTAGGTTAAGGTGTGCAGAGAAATTTTGTGAATAATCTCTGTACTGTGTGATTGGCATAAAACCAGGATAGCCCTTGGCATTGTATTGTAAATGCAAAGGGAAGGAAAACATGGATTCCCTGACATTCCACCACACCTGTGGGGAAAGGGTGAATGGCTAGCCAGGTGCAGGAAGAGAAAAGCCAAAATAAACCTTTTCTTATAGTAGTGAGCCATTTGCGGACATTTGTCCCCACGGAAACTACCTCTCCCATGTGAATGCATATAGTTAATGTGTGTGACTCTGGACAGAGAGATGGCGGATAAATATTAGAAAATATAGGAATGCCTTTTAATATGTAAAGAGACATCTTTCTATCATTGTGTTGACTTGTAAATTTTGTTTTCTCCAAAATGATGTATGGCTTGCAAATTGAACATGGTCCTATCATGTTAAAGGACATATGACTATAACCAATAGTGGTAAAGGGCACTTAATTGCAATTTTTGCTTCTGTACTTCCTGCTTGCAAAACTATAAAAACTAGGTAGAACAAAGGGCCGGCGCGCTCTCCCTCAGATTTCTGTCGGAGTTGCCCCCGCTTGGCCAAGCTAGACAATAAAGCTTTGGTGTGGATTCGACGGATTTTGTTTGTGTCTTCAATGTTTCGAGTCCCTCCGGATTAGGCTTAACATCATCAATAAAATGTCTCTAGAAAGGGTGTCAGGCCCGAGCCTGTCATGTCTTGAGGGCTAGGTAAGGGCATGGACAACTGAGAAGGACAGACAGACCGGACAGGCAGACGGCCAGAGCATGAACGCCTGGGAAGTTTTCTGTCCTAGTGCATGTCCTGCGTCCCCGTCAGACTGGGAGTCGTCTCTGAGAGTGGGGGTGGCCGCTGTGCCCCGCCCCCACCGGACAGGGCCTGTAGATTTGTGGACAGCTGAATATCCACAGCTGGGAGGAAGTGAACACGTTATCTGGACTTAACAGTTAGGAACTTCTGAAGAGCCAGGACTGGGCGAGGGTCTTCTCCTAGTGCTAGGCCTGTACTTCCAGGGCGCAGGCAGAGCCGAGGACCCGGGAGGCCAGGAGGCTGGGGCTAGGGTGCCCTCCTAGGCTGGCTGAAGCGTCCTCCTTCACTGGCTGAGGTCGGTTGCCCTCTGACCACTTAACTCCTACCCCACTGAATGACTCAGCTCTGCCCACCCCTTCCTTCCGCCCGGCGCTGTGCCCGCCCCCCGGCCCCATGCCTCCAGTCCTGAGGTCTGGGCCCCTCTGCCTTCCTGAGCCTGCTCCTGCGGCCCTCTCGGGATCCAGACTTTCTCCCCCGAGGGACCTGCTTTTCTAGGCCGGAGAGAAGTTCTCTCTGTTCCCCGAGCTTTATTTCTCCCACTGGGGCTTCCCTCACACAAGCCTTTCCCCCAGGCAGCTGTGACGGTCCCTCTTCTCTCTCCAGCTTCAACCTCTCAGTGGAGGTGAGGAGGACCCTTGCCATCTGAACACCAGCAGCCTGTTTTTTTCCAGACCGTCTGCTGGGAGCATCCTATGTCCCCTCAAGGGGCCATAGGCCCTTTCTGGGGGTGGGGAGGCCCTAGTCTGCAGAGGTACAGGGGTGGGACAAGTCCACGTCAGCGCCTACCTGAGGAGTACTGCATTTTGGTGGCTGGTATGGCGCTTGGCAGTTGAAAGTTCTGGGAGGGGGAGGGGAGGAAGGCCCCCCACCCCCGCCCCCGCCCCCACCCAGAGCTCTCCAATTGCAGCAGGGTTCCTAGGTCAGTGTCATGTTTTAACAGCTCTTTCTCTTCTCTGTTCCTTCCCACTGTCCCCACAGGCTGGTGTGCCATTAATGCAGCCCTTTCAGTCTGTCCGGCCCCCACCCACCAGCCCGAGAGCCGTCCACCTGCAGAGATGGAGGGCTCAGCACCCCGACTGCAGGCGGCCTCCGCCAGGTAGGTTGTCCTCACCATACGGGGTGGGGCAAAAGCTGTTCATCTAGAAAATAATGGCATAAATAATAAAGTCATAATACGAGAATCAACTCTGGCCCTGGCTGGATAGCTAGAACATCGTCCCGATGCGCTGAGGTTGTGGGTGCGATTCCCGGTCAGGGCACATACAAGAATCTTAAATGCATAAATAAGTGGAACAACAAATCTATG
Source organism: Saccopteryx bilineata (assembly GCF_036850765.1). Taxonomy (NCBI): domain Eukaryota; kingdom Metazoa; phylum Chordata; class Mammalia; order Chiroptera; family Emballonuridae; genus Saccopteryx; species Saccopteryx bilineata. Next base: position 21,663,415 of record NC_089490.1, on the reverse strand, counting down.
TTTCTTTCTCTTTCCCTAACATCATTTAATAAAAATTAAAAATAAAAGGAATAAACGGTATTTTGTGTACTCACAACTGTAAACCTACTTCTGCCCTCCCTGTATAGCCAATCAGGACAAGTCCTAGTCCCTCTCCTTCAGCCCCAGGCTTCCGAGAAGGGTGGTCCCTGACATCCCAGCCTGACTTCTTATCCTGAAAGCCTCCTCATTTGCAGAAGCCACTTTTCTGCTCACACAGCGTTCTGTGTCTGTGTCTTCACATGGCATTCTCTGTGTCTCTCTCCTCTTCTTACAAAGGCACTGGTTGTATTGGATTAGGGACCTACCCTATTCCTCCATGACCTCATCTTAACTCATTACTTCTCCAATGACCCATTTCCAATCAAAGTCACTTCTTTTCTTTCTTTTTTTTTTTTTTTTTGAGAGAGAAGCATTAACACATTATTACACTTTAGTTGTGCACCCATTGATTGCTTCTCATATGTGTCTTGATTGGGGCTCAAAGCTTGAACCAGCAACTTTGGGGCTGAGCAGATGCCCTTGGGATAGAACCAGTGGCCCTGGGATTGAGCCAGAGACCCCAGCACTCTGGGATGATGCTCTGTCCACTGCACCACCGGCCAGGGTTCAACATATCCTTTTATTGGAGGAAAAAACCCCGCCTATAACACTCTCCTTGGCACGGTTAGGCCACTGGCCTGACTGTCATATCTCTTCATGGGAAAGAGTGAACTCTGAGCTGGGAATTCTGCCCTGTAGTACAGTTTTTTAAAAATTTATTGATTGATATTTTTTTTTAAAGAGAAAGGATGAGAAAGAGAAATATCAATTTGTTGTTCCACTTATTTATGCATCCATTGCATACATGCACTTATTCATGCGCGTAGTACAGTTTTATAGTACAGAACGCAGGACTGCGAGGATGGGGACTGTTGAGGGTGCCCGGTTCCGCTCAGTCCTGCCGGGCGTGCATCAGGTGCAGGGCAGATGCTCAGGTGACTGAATGGAATCACTTGTTCCAAGTGGACCTTGGGCCAGTCCTTCCTGTCCCCCCATACTGGGTCTCAATTTCCTCATCTATAAGAATATTAATTACAGTTTATTAAATTCTTAGTATATGCCAAACAGTAGACCAAGAATGTTTCACTTTTTTAATCCTTAAAACAGCTTAAGAGCATGGTGTCATTATTCCCATTTTATAGATGAAGAAAGTGAGGTCCAGTCTGACAGAGTGGTGGTGCAGTGGATAGAACGTCGGCCTGGGGTGCTGAGAACTCAGTTTCAAAACCCCAAGGTTGCTGGCTTGAGCGCAGTTTCATTCAGCTTGAGTACAGGCTCACAATCTTTTTTTTTTTTTTTTGTATTTTTCTGAAGTTGGAAACGAGGAGGCAGTCAGACAGACTCCCGCATGCGCCTGACTGGGATCCACCTGGCATGCCCGCCAGGGGGCGATGCTCTACCCATCTGGAGCTTCGCTCTGTTGCAACCAGAGCCATTCTAGCACCTGAGGCAGAGGCCACAGAGCCATCCTCAGCGCCGGGCCAACTTTGCTCCAATGGAGCCTTGGCTGCAGGAGGGGAAGAGAGAGACAGAGAGGAAGGAGAGGGGGGGTGGAGAAGCAGATGGGCGCTTCTCCTGTGTGCCCTGGCCGGGAATTGAACCCGGGACTCTTGCACGCCAGGCCGACGCTCTACCACTGAGCCAACCGGCCAGGACCCGGGCTCACAATCTTGAGCATGAGTTTGCTGGCTTGAGCATGGGATCATAGACATGATCCCATGGTCGCTGGCTTGAAACCCAAGGTCTCTGGATTGAGCAAAGTGTCACTGGCTCAGCTGGAGCCCCTCAGTCAAGGCACCTATGAGAAAGCAATCAATGAACAACAAAAGTGCTGCAACTATGAGTTGATGCTTCTCATCTCATCTCTCTCCCTTCCTGTCTGTCTGTCTGTCTCTCTCTGTCTCAAAAAAAAAAAAATGAGGTCCAGAGGTGACATAATAAAAAATATATATTTGGTGTTGCCCTGGCTCCTGACACAGAGCTCCTAAATCCCTTAGAATTTCTTGAGTGAAAGGAACATCTTTTGTTCTAATGAGGTGACACTTGGAGGCCTTCTGGATGGCCTCAAGGTGGGGACTGTCACCAGAAAGACCAAGCCATAGTTAAAAACTTATAACATGGCACTAGCAGGTTGGCTCAGTGGTAGAGCGTTGGCCCAGAGGGTGGATGTCCCAGGTTTGATTCTTGATCAGGGCACTCAGGAGAAGTACCCATCTGCTTCTCCATCCCTTCCCTTCTCATTTATCTTTCTCTGTCTCTCCCACTTGCAGCCATGGCTCGATTGGAGTGAGTTGGCCCTGGACACTGAGATGGCTCCATGGCCTCTGCCTCAGGTGCTAAGAAGAGGTCGGTTGCTGAGCAATGGAGCAGATGGGCAGAGCATCACCCCCTAGTGGGCTTTCTGGGTGGACCCCGGTTGGGGTGCATGCGGAAGTCTGTCTTTCTGCCTTCCTTCCTCTTACCGAATAATAATAATAATAATAATAATAATAATAATAATAAAAAGCTTATAACGTTCAGCCTAACCTCCATCTTCCAGACAAAGGGAGAGGGGCTGGGGATTGAATTAATAATTTATCAAGCCTAAACAAGGTGGAAGAAAGAATAAGCATCCAGTAAAGAGTAGTTACATACAGGAAGAAGAAGAAAAAGGAGTGGAGGCAACAGAGATAGAAGCTAAACCAGGACCTGAGTCATCCCTGTGTCCAGCGTTTCTATGGTGTAGATCAGGGGTCCCCAAACTACGGCCCGCGGGCCACATGCGGCCCCCTGAGGCCATTTATCCGGCCCCCGCTGCACTTCTGGAAGGGGCACCTCTTTCATTGGTGGTCAGTGAGAGGAGCATAGTTCCCATTGAAATATTAGTCAATTTGTTGATTTAAATTTACTTGTTCTTTATTTTAAATATTGTATTTGTCCCCGTTTTATTTTTTTACTTTAAAATAAGATATGTGCAGTGTGCATAGGAATTAGTTCATAGTTTTTTTTATAGTCCGGCCCTCCAATGGTCTGAGGGACAGTGAACTGGCCCCCTGTGTAAAAAGTTTGGGGACCCCTGGTGTAGATGCTACCGGCCTGTTCGTCACGTCGTAGCCATCACAGTTTTCAGATCAGCCATGGGAGAAAGGGTCTACAGTTACATAACTTTTATTACAGTATGTTGTTATCATTGTTCTATTTTATTTTCAGTTATTGTTGTTAATCTCTGACGGTGCCTGATTTATAAGTTAAACTTTATAATGTATAGGAAAAAAACATAGCATAGACAGGGTTCAGTAGTGTCTTCAGTTTCAGGCATCCGCTGAGGTCTTGGAATGAATTCCCCATGGATGAGGGGCCACTGTCGTAGAATATAGTAAATAAGTGACAATGCCATTGTCACCAGAAACTAGTATTTTCCTTGTAAGGGAAAAATACACATAAAATCAAATAAATAAAAAAAAACCCCAAAACCTAAACTATTGTACCTGTGTGGTGAAACCTCCATAAAACCCCCTAAAATCCCAGGTTCAGAGAGCTTCTGGGTTGGGGAACACGTTCACCTGCTGGAAGGCGGAGCATCGCAACCCCACAGGGACAGAAGCTCTGCGGTCCCCTCTGGACCTCACCGCTTACCGTGTGTACTTCCCCATCTGGCTCTTCGTCTGTGCCCTTTCTTGTATCCTTATACAATAAACTGCTGAATGTAATGGTGTCCCTGAGTTCGGTGAGCCATTATAGCACGTGACTGAACCTGAGAGAGGGATTGTGGGGACCCCTGCTTACAGCAGGTCAGTCAGAAGTACCGGTGAAGAGCCACGACTTGCGATTGGTTCTGAAGGGGGGCCGGACTTGTGGGGCTGAGCCCTTAGCCCGTGGGATCTGATGCTGTCTCCAGGCAGACAGTGTCAGGACTGAGCTGAGTTGTAGGACACCCAGCCGGTGCAAGGAGAGTTGGAGAATGGGTTGGTGTCAGAAGTATTTTGTGTGTAAAGGGCAAGAGCTCTCCTTTTTGAGAGGTAGGTGACAACTTGCCCAGGATCACACAGCTGGTAAGTGGCCGAGGCTGGATTTGAACCTAGAGCCTCAGCTCCCTCCGTTACGTTCTGCTGGCCGCAGCTGTAAAAGAGAGGGAGTGAGGTGCCCTGTGGGCCTCCCTCTTCCTTCAGCGACTCCACCGTTGCGCCTCGTGGCCCCTTTGCAGCACCCAGCCTGGAGCTGGCACGCAATCCCTGCTCGGGAAATGTGTGTTGAGTCACCGTGCTGTAATTCCCCCCATGACTGGGTTCTGCCCACAAGGAGGAGCCAGGGCAGGGGTTGGGGGAGAGCAGGCGTTCCCCTCTATTACAGCCTCCCACACCCACCGGGACAGGGCTCTCCCAGAACCGTCACCTGCCATGTGGAGATTACCTGGCGTTTCACAACTGGAAACACTGGAACTTGGTTCAGCTCAGGCCCTTCTAGAAGACTGTACGGTGGAGTTGGGGGACGCCCTCCCATGAGGGAAAGGGAGACATGCCAGGCAGTGAGGGGTCTAGGCTGACTAGCAGCCCAGGCTGAGGTCTGTCCAGGCCATGCTGTGTAGACAATGGGGCTTGCCAGGCAAGTGACAGTGACGTGTCAGCCCATCTGTATACAAGCAGGCTTCCGGAGCCCAAGCGGCCTTCATGAGCCAAGGCGCTAGGTTCAGAAGCATTCCCGAGTGCTTCTTAAAGCCTGTCCTCTGGCTGGGACTCTGCCCCCTCTGCCCCCCCCCCGGCCCGGCGGCTTCTTAAAGCCTGTCCTCTGGCTGGGACTCTGCCCCCCCCCGGCCCGGCGGCTTCTTAAAGCCTGTCCTCTGGCTGGGACTCTGCCCCCCCGGCCCGGCGGCTTCTTAAAGCCTGTCCTCTGGCTGGGACTCTGCCCCCCCCCCCCCCCCGGCCCGGTGGCTTCTGCAGCCCTGGGACTTTGGGACTCATTTCAGAAATCTGCAGCTCCGAGCTGCTCCAAGGCTGAGCCAGGACCGCGGGCCCTCACCTGCACTGTCGGGCCCGCCCACAGCAGGCCAGCCAGCAGGAAACGCTGGCCCTCTAAGCCGTGCTTGCTGTGCAGGTGGCATCGCACACAGGCACTGTTCACTTCCTGCCCCTTGCTGGCACCTGGGTAATGTCATCAGGCTGTTTACTGTGTGTGCTGTACCCACTGTTTGTTGTTTCTGGTTGCCAGTCTGCCGGCCTTTGCAATACTTGTCTCTCCTCCTCTGAGCTCTGTCCTCCCCTCTGGGGGTTCCTTGACTCACTTGCTCCTTTTTTGGGTCCTGCTGGTAGGTGGTGAGTGGGGAAGAGGGTCATTTAGGGCCTTAGGGGTCACCTGGTCACTCCCTGATTTTACTTAAGGAACAGGTCCAGAGAGGGCAGGGGTCTTTCCCAAGGTTGCACAGCGAGTTAGTGACAGAACCAAGCTGGGGTCCGTCTTCTGGACCTGCTGCACACACAGCATATGTGTGGTGGGGACAGGGAGTGGCCACATGGCTCTGAGGGCTCCTGCCAGGTGGGCGACAGCAGTCATAGAAAATTTCTTAGAGAAGGCGGATTTGAGTTGGGTCTTAGAGGATGAATAAGATTTGCTGGAAGGTGAGGAGGGGGCTTTTCAGGGAGGGCCTTGGATACTCCTGTGGGGTAAGGAACAGCTCGCTGAGCTATTCACCTTTTAGGATCCCTCCCAGGCCAGAAACCTTGAGCAAACCCAAAGGCTCCCTGGGCCTGTGTCCTCATCCACAGAGAGAGGAAAAGCACACCCACCCTGTAGGCCAGGGGTCCCCAAACTACGGCCCGTGGGCCGCATGCGGCCCCCTGAGGCCATTTATCCAGCCCCCGCCGCACTTCCGGAAGGGGCGCCTCTTTCATTGGTGGTCAGTGAGAGGAGCATAGTTCCTATTGAAATACTGGTCAGTTTGTTGATTTAAATTTACTTGTTCTTTATTTTAAATATTGTATTTGTTCCCATTTTGTTTTACTTTAAAATAAGGTATGTGCAGTGTGCATAGGGATTTGTTCATAGTTTTTTGTTTTTTTTTTGTATTTTTCTGAAGCTAGAAATGGGGAGAGACAGTCAGACTCCCGCATGCGCCCGACCAGGATCCACAGGGCACGCCCATCTGGGGCGTCGCTCTGTCGCGACCAGAGCCACTTTAGCGCCTGGGGCAGAGGCCAAGGAGCCATCCCCAGCGCCCGGGCCATCTCTGCTCCAATGGAGCCTCGGCTGCGGGAGGGGAAGTGAGAGACAGAGAGGAAGGAGAGGGGGAGGGGTGGAGAAGCAGATGGGCGCTTCTTCTGTGTGCCCTGGCCGGGAATCAAACCCGGGACTTCTGCATGCCAGGCCGACGCTCTACCACTGAGCCAGGGCCTCATAGTTTTTTTTTTATAGTCCGGCCCTCCAACGGTCTGAGGGACAGTGAACTGGCCCCCTGTGTAAAAAGTTTGGGGACCCCTGCTGTAGGCACTACTGATGCTCATGGTATTAATTATAGCGCCAGGTGCCGGGCCAAGTGAACGCTCAACATCACACCTTTCGTAATCCTCACAGCAAACCCACTCCTGACTTGAACTAGCTCTCTGAGTAAAAGCATGTAATGGTCATTTAGCACAATCCCAGGCCACAATAACCACGCAATAAGTTGTAGTAACAATGACAACACAATTTGGTTGACTACTGTGGCCCTATTTTCTTGCCTCTCTCCCTCCAGAGCAGCTTGCTGAGCCCCTTTCTGGAAGCTGCTGTCCTGGGATCTTCTTCCTCCAGGAAGCCTTCCTGGACTGGTGTGGAACTTGTGGCTTTTCATGACCTTTCTCCCCTGAATATCTGTCCTAGTTATGTAGTTCTCGAAGATTCAGAATGTTGGCTTGTGGCCCAGTCCCTGAGCCTAAGGGATCCCCCCATTCCCTCAGGGTAGGGGGTGGAGGCAGAGCTGGCAGATGCAGGGGGAGGGGGACAACATTTAGTACAGCAGGCCCCTCCTTTGAGATCCCCCTGAAGTCTCCTGCCCAGAGTCACGTGGGGACCCCAAACTGGTCCTCCAGACCCACAGAAGAGTAGCTGGACCCCAGCCGGTGTCCAGGGCAGCAGCACAAACCAGACACTTGCCTCGGAGCTTTTCTTTCCATTTTTATTTTAAAGGAAAAAAAAAAACAGTGCAAAAACCCATTTTCCAGTGTCAGTCATGCCCACCCCCCGCCCCCAGGTCACCCCCCTGGCTCAGGCCTGACTCTTCCTCCCACTCGACACCCCCTCCTCTCTCATGCACCCGTAGGGGCTGGAGCCTCCGCTTTCCTGGAGCGCCAGATCTTAAGGGGGTCTTGGGGGAGGAAAGAACTGGGGGCTGCCCTGATCCTCTTGCACACCCCCCAGGTCTCCAGCCACGGCACCAGCTCTCCATTTTGGCCCTCATTAACCCTTTCCTGACCACCCTACTAGCCTGGGGGGGGCACTGATCTGGGGGAACTGTGTCCACACCCCTCTGCCCCGGGGCCGGCTCGGGGCTCTCCTCACTGAGGTTGGGGGCTCCCTCCCCATCTCTGTGGTGAGGGAGAGCAGCAAAACCCCCAGGTTTAAATACCTTAATGAAAGCGGGGGATGGGGAGGAAGGGGTTTTAGATCTAATAAATTATTAGCATTATTTTTAGTGTCCGTGAGGGGGAGGGGTGGGGCAGGGCGTGGCCTCCAGGGCCCCTCCCTCCCCTTACTGGTGAATCTCATTCTCTATGAGGCTGTCCTCGCAAGACTGGAAGTCTGTGTCCGTGAGGCCATCGGGTGGCATCAGCAGCTCCTCATCTTGGGACGAGGATGATGGGGGCTCGTCTCCTGAGCTTCCAGGACCCCCATCCCCATCCCCGTCCCCCTCCGAGTCCTGCAGCACCTGAGCGATGTATTTCTGAAGGGAGGAAGGAGGGAGGAGTGAGGGAGAAAGTGAGGGAGGACCGCCGCCCCTTGTGGGGAGGGGTGATGGGCAGTGCCTTCTGCCCAGGGAGGTGGCCAGCACCCATGAAGTCGGGTCTCACCCTGCCCGTCCCCAGCAGTGGGTATGGGACAGGCTTCCCTTTCTGGAGGATAATGGGACACCCAGCGTTAGGGCTGAATCTCAGAGGCACCTCCCTTGGCCAGGAAGTGGAGCACTTACTGCAGATTTGGGGACAGCGGCAACAGTGGGGGGCCGTCCATTGCTTCTGGAGTCCACGGTATCTGTCTCTGTGTGCTCAATCTTGAGGGGCCCAGAATGAGTCAGGGGTTGGGGGGTGCGCCCTTCACTCAGCTGCAGTCAGGACCCCACACCCTTTCGGCACCCAGCGGCCCTGCCCTCAGCTCCCAGCCATGCCCCTCACCCCTGCACACCCTTGAGCTTCTGCCCTCAGCCATGCCCCTGCCCCCTCGCCCCACACCTTGTAGTTGTGGGCACTGAGGTATTTGAAGTGTCCGAAGCAGACGTGGCAGAGACAGATGACAATGGTGATGACCAGGACCACAAATGTGAACATGGACGTTGGGGCTAGGAACCCTGTTATGAGGGGGGGTGTTAAAGAACGGGGCTGCTCTCTCTCTTCCGGGACCCCTTCCAGGAGCCCACCGCCCCATTCTGCTTCCTTCTGAATGCAGCCCCACTCCCAGGTCCTGCAGTGCTCGCAGGCCATGTCTGCGGCCCCCACGATCACGGATCTGCCTGGGGCCCGCTCGGCCTCGTCTCTGGAGTCCCTGCCGCCCCCAGCCCAGCTCCCCAGGGGGAGGGGCCCTCACCTGTGCGCATGGTGGAGAAAAAGAGCAGCCAGAAGAGGCAGAGGATGGGTGCGGCCACCACCTGGTTCACGGCCCCCGAGTGGATCTTCTTGTCCAGCTTGGCCGGCAGGTAGGCGTAGTAGAGATTGTACCTGTCTACCAGGTGCTTCAGCAGCATGTACATGAGCCCTGGGGGAAGCCACAGGGGCCCTGCCCTTGGAACCAGTGCCATTGGAGCTCGGCGTGTCCGTCACAGGTTGTCCTGGTCCTTCCGAGATCACTGAAGGGCTGGCCTCCCTTCTCCTGCCTCAACCCCACCCAGGCTAGTGTCTCCAGCAGGAACCCCTTTCAGCAGCCCCTCACTAGCATACTATTAGGAATCCACTCATTTGGGCCACAAGCATCCTGTTAAAATCTATACAATTTTTTTTTTTACACCTGCTCCCAAGCTGACGAATATAAATTAGGTGGCAAGTTCTATTTTCCTGGAAACTGAGGGGATGGAAGCTTTTGAATGAGGACAAGGTGGTTAGTTTGGGAGTTGGGAGCCTTCAATGATGAGGGAGAGTAGGTAAAGAGTTAGGATGTTAGCAGGGGCAAAGTAGAGGCCACTAGTGGAGGCAGTAGTTGAAGAGAAACTTTGCTAAAGTTCAGAAGAGGGACTTGCTTAAGTCACACAGCTCAGCTCTATAGCAGGGCACTTTCTTGATTGGCAAGGACCCAACCCCACCCTGGAACTGAAGGTCTTTCCTGAGATTATAGGCTGTGTACAAGTGTGCCCATAGATCCTGAGTAGATGTGTTTGTGTGAACACCTCAGTGCGTACATGACGTGTCTCCCCAGTGTATCTAGTTGTGTGAAGGCCTTGGTATGGGCAAGCATGGTCATGCTGGGTGACTCTGCCCAGGTGTCCAGCACCCCAGGTGGGCCAGACTGAGCTGGGATGGCTTTTCCCCTCCTCCCCCCCAGGCCGGGTCCCAGACTGAGCCAGGAACCGGGCGGGAGGCCCGAGGGGCCGGTCTCCCAGCCAGGGCCCTGTCCACTCAGGGTGGCCTGCCTTACTAGAGTGGAGCGGGTGAGGTCCCGGGTCCCCCCGAGCAGGGCCCAGGTCCCGGCGCGGCGGCGCCTACCGAAGGGCACGATGATGGGGCAGGTGATACTGTAGGTCATGACCACCGTGAAGACGCACATCATCCAGGCGTAGGCTGCGCCAAACTGGAACTCGTAGGCCTGATGCTGGGGGGGAGATGGGCAGGATGGTGGCTCAGGGAGGGGAGGGACAGACCGGAGGGGCACAGGACAGGCAGGAGGGGAGAGGGGGCTGGGAAAGCAGTGGCGGGGAAAAGGAATCCCATGTCCAGGGTACAGCAAGGCAAAGCAGACGGAGGGAAGAGCTGTGGCTGAGGAGGAGGCGAGGGTGCGGAGTGACAGGGCATGGGGAAGGGCCTTCACGGATCGGGGACTGAAGGGGGGTGCTTGGGGATGGGATGCCCAGAGGCCTTGTGTGGGGTTAGGACCCAGGGACCCTCTGTGTAGGGACCCGGATCTCCCCCAACTCCCAGCACAGAAGACTAGACTGTCAGAACTTGCCAGGGCCTTCAGGGTTATCTATGTCAACTCATTACAGTACATACTGGAAAACTGAGGCCCAGGCGGGAAGGGGATATAGCCCAGGGCCACGGAACTGGGCTGCCCCAGCATTTATAAGCCCCACGCCCTAGCACGCTGCCGCCGTTTCCGGTTGGGCCCACCAGGGGGCGCTGTGCAGGCCGCTGCAGCCCCAGCGGCCGTACCCGCTTCACGTTGCGCCTCTCGGCGGCGGAGCGCGCCAGGCAGAGCCGGATCATGTACATAAGCAGGCCCGGGATGCGCAGCAGGTCCATGGCGTTGCCGATAAAGGCCGAGGCAATGACGTAGTTCACGAAGAAGGCGCCGTTGTCGGGCAGGAACACGCACCTACGGGCACCAGGTGCTCCAGCACTGCACCCCTGGGAGACCTGGTGGCCGCCTGCCCACTGCCAGCGCGGCAGGCACCACACCTTCACCCCCAACGTGCCTTGTGAACACCCACGTGTTCCCAGCTCAGCCCTCAAGCACCTGGGTGCCCCAGTGTCCCGAGTGTTAGCCCCAAAGGCAGACGCCAGTGTCAACAGACACCTCCAACACCCTCAATGTGCATGGTCATAACCTCCGAGTGAGCCCAGAGGCACCCTGAGTGCTTGTGCCCCAAAGACCCACGGAGAGTGTTTGCGACCCCTAAGGCCACCGGTAGTCAGGGTAGGACTGCCTGAGATCTCCACAGACCCCCCATGAGACCTCCAAAGATCCTCGGGAGTGTGAGCCCCTGACTTGACCCCGTTACCCCAGAGTATGAGCCTGTCGCCTCCAGATATCCTCCCCTAGAGATCTTCAGGGGGAAGAGCTCAGGATGCTCGTGACACCCCAACTGGGAACCCAAGATTACTACAGATGGCCCAGAGCAAGACCTCGAGAGCTTGCACCCACACTGCAGCCACGGTATGCGTTCCCAAGACCCCCTCATGAGGATTCCCGGAGAAGGTGTCTCAGAAAGAACACCACAGCCAGTCCTCTGAATAGGAGCCTGAAATTTCAGAGGTTTTCCCTGCACTTGTGCCCCATGAGTACCCCAAAGTGTGAGCCCCAGAGTCCCCTGTAGATCCTCAAAAGTGTGGGCTCCAGCAACCCTCAGGGATACTTCTAGGAACCCCCAAGTCACTACACAGTATGACCAAAACCCCACTACATATATCTCTTCAAACCTCCCACGTGACGCTCGACTCTCAGAGTTCATCCCAGAATACAAGCCCGGAGCCCTCTAAGAAATCCTGAGTGGGGGCCTCAAAGACACCTTGAAGGGGACTTTGGAGTGAGCCCCACACGACTGGAGGGACATCTCCCAATACACCTGAGACACCCGTGAGTCCTCTGGGTGATCCTGCCGGCCTGTGGCTGCCGCTGCTCCTCCCCTCCACAGGGGTGGGGAGCTTTCCTGTTCCCTCCCTCGGGGAAGGAAGCACCTCTCGGGCACACCCACCCTCCATCCAGTCTCCTTCCCTGGGGACCCCTGTCACTCACTCAAACCGAATGGCTGCCTCAGCCAAGAATTTCTTGTCAAAGAGCCAGCGGAAGAAGAGGTCCAGGCTGGAGAGGGGGAGAGGTGTGGTGGGGGCTGGAGTACAGATGGGGAGTCCCAGCCAAGAGCCTCTGAGGATGCCCCCTACACGTGGGGTCCCTGGCTCGGTGGGGGGGGGGGAGGGAGGAGCCTGAGCTGCTTCCTCTCCCCATTCTGCGATTCCCCTGCCCCACCCCAGCTCCCATCCCTTCCTCTGGACCCACCTGCTCAGTCCCAGCGAGGGCAGGAGCAGCACCATGAAAATGAGGAAGGTGTAGCACTTGTGCATGGTGGTCCTGTTCTCCCCGGAGCTGGGCAGGCGACACAGGGGCAGAGGTCAGGCAGGCCAGCCCTCATGCTGCTCCCCCAGTCTTCCCAGGGTGAGGAGGCTGGCACCACCGCTTTCCTGCCAGCTCTGGGACCCGCAAAGCAAGGACCCACCCGGCCCAGGGCTGCCCAGTGGCAGGGGTATACCTCTGGGGGCCGGGGTGTCTCACCGTGTCCAGTGGGCTTCAAAGAAGGCCGAGTAGTAGACGATGGTGGGGAGCAGGGCGGAGAAGCACCACAGCAGCAGGGTGGGGAAGAACTGGGTGATGATGGGGTTCTGCAGTGGGGCGCGGGGGTGGGGAGGAGTCAGAGGAGCACAGGCTAGTGGCCCTGCTTGCTGTGCTTCCCGCCCCTCCCCCACGGAGCCCTGGGCCCCACGGCTCTCAGGGCCCCACGTCAGAAGCTCAGAACGTCTAGAGGCTGAGAAGAGGGTGGGGAGCAAGACTTGTGTACAACCACAGGATGAAAAATATTAATTAGCATTTTCTGAGCACCTACTAGGCGCCAAGCACTGACCATGTACTTTATATGTATTCCTCACATATAAATACCCCATTAACAATACCCCATTTTACAGATGACCAAACTGAGGAACCCCCCACACACACACATACCCCACAAAAAACCTATTTGCTAGCTTTACCCAACTAGTGCACAGTGGGGTAGGGATTTGAACCTACACAGTCTGGCTCTTATCTACTGTGCTATTATCAGTCAGTGATTTTCAAATTATCTTCCTTTAAACTGCGCGGCAGGAGGGGTGAGGGGACACCAGGTGAGGTGGCCCCACTGCACTGCCGTCTGTGCAACCCTGCTTTTCCACATCGGGTCTCATGTCAGGTTCCTTCTGAAAGAGGCTCTAAGCTTAGAGGCCAAGGACCTGGCCTGAACCTTCCATTCTGCCACTGGGGAGAATAAGGGGTGAGGGGAAGGGACTTATCCAAGGTCACACGGTTAGGACTGGGCCTGGGTTCTCTTTCTTCCCCGGATGCCTCTCTAGGCGCGTGTCCATGCAGGGGTGGCCTCTCCCCCGGGGGAAGGTGGTGAGGAAGCCAAGGGGAGCCCACAGGGTTTGCAGCCGACAAACCTGGTCGTGCGGGAGCTTCTTGGTGGGGCAGGGCTGGGCGGGAGGCACCCCGGTTCCCCATCCCTCCCCCAGGACAGGTTTGGGGCCTGATTTCTGTGTCCCGAGACACGGAATGGAGGGGTGGGGTGGGACGTGGCCTCACGTTGAGGTACTCCACGGGCTTGGTGACGTTGAACTTGTCCATGGTGGTGATGATGATGGCCGGGGTGGTGAGGAAGAAGAGGAGGATGAAGAGGACGACATTGATGACCAGGCAGCGCAGCCACCAGATGAAGCCGCGGATGGAGAGGTGCTCCCTGGGAAAGGCAGGGGAGGTGGTCACTCCAGGGACCGAATGCCCGATTGGTTCTCAGTGACAGCTAAGACCTCCCACCTGCCCCCTCCCCCTCCCCCACAGGAGGCCCCCGGGGCCCCACGAAGCCTGCCCTTTGCTCACCAATAGATGTTCTGGGGGTCGGGGGCGTAGGACACAGTCCAGTTGGAGATGTGCAGGGACTCACTGCAGGATGAGGAGCGTGGCTCCCCGCGACAGGTGCAGCCCTGGCATTTACACACGTTGAAGTCCTTCAGTATACTGTGGGGATGGACACCAGTGACCACATCACCAGCTGATGGGGACTCCGCTGCCAACAGCTAGCCATGAGCGTGGGGACCTGGGAGTCCCAGCTGGGCCAGGGGCACTGGGGCCGGGGTGGGCGAGCTGGGAGGAGGCTCACATGGCGGTGATGGTCTCATTGTGGAAGGTGACAAAGGCCATGCCGAGAGGCTTCTCGTTCACCTTCTCCTTCTCCCGTTTGTAGTCCTCCTTCAGCTTCTGCTCCAGCTTCGTGTAGTACTCGATGGCCTCCACCTGCCAGGGAGGGCGGGCAGGCTTGGGCAGGGGGCTGGGCTGGTGCCCACAGCGCTGGCCAGGACTGCCCCAGCGCTTCCTGCAGGCCGGCCACTGCTCTGAGCTCTCTCTGTCCCTCACAACAATCCTATCAGGTAGGTGTGATTAACCCCATCTTACAGATGAGGAAACTGAGGCCAGCACGGTCAAGAAATCTGCCTAAAGCCAGAGCCACTAAACAGAGCATAACACTGTCCTCTTGGCTGACCTCTTCTGATTCAGGGTTAGAAAATGTGGTCCCTGGAGGGACAGGGGACGACCTCACAGCGGGAACAGGTGGAGCACGCCCAGAGGGAGGCGTGCTGCCCCTGTCTGGGCCCCAGCCCGGCCCTGCCTCCTCTGGGAGTCTGTGTACCTCGCCGCGTCTGTGTGCAGGGGCCGTCTGTGTGCGCGTGCGCGCACGTTCCCAGGGTTGTGGGACATGCGCCGTGGGGAGCTGCCATCTCTGCCGTGACCCGGCTCCTTCCAATGCCTCCCGTACCATGGAGGCCCTGAGCTCTGGGCCAGCCCGCCACGTACCTGCTCACAGCCTCGCACCACACAGCAGCAGAGGTGGCCACAGGGCTTGGGGTTGATCATGGTGGGGACATTCTCTTTGCTCTGGAGGTTTGTGAAGTACAGCTTCCCCCGCTCAGCCTTCTTCCTGCAGAACCAGGTGCCCAATCATACACGAATGGGCAGGGGCCAGCGCAGGGCTCATTCAGTCCAGTCTCAAGGACAGGGCTCTCTTGCTCTTGGGTTTGGTTAGGATGCACGGTCCAAACATGTCCCCACCCCAGGGTCTCCCTACCCATCCCGTGAAGGCCAGAGATTCTCCCTCATTTCCTCACACTGGGGTAGGAGAGTCTGTCCTCAGAGGGGTGAGGACATGAGCCCCTTCCCTTCTGCAACCAGCTCTAGCCTCCAGGCCGGTTCTCTCCAGAGCTGAGCTGATAAGCACTCCAGGGGCTGAATTAAAATCCAATGCCTTGGGAAATGCCTGGAAGGGAATCCAGGCTCCTCTATGGCAGCCAAGATGCCCCCCACAATGGGCGGGGGGCCCCCACGCGTCACTCCCTGCACCTCCGGTCCCTGGCCCCATTACCTCTCTGCGTCGAGGAACATAAGGCGAGCCACGTTGTAACACGGGCGGGCTTCCAGAACCGTGCAGTTGGGGTAGGCCTCCCTGAAATAAAGTCTACCGTCACCTTCTGCAGGGACCCTGCCCACCGGCCCCCAGTTTACAGGCGCGATGCCATCGCCTTCAAGACACACATCCCCAGGTGAAGTTCCCTCTTCCGTAGTCTACAGATATAAAAGTGCCCCAAGAATAACACTGCTTATCTGAAGAGGGCAGCGTGCACCCAGAGACGTAGGGGCCTGGGGGGCCGATGACCCCGGACGTGAGCGCGCACGCATGGAGACACACCCATTGTCCGAGGCTGCGAACTTGACGTTGAGGGAAACTGTTTCTCCTCACGGGCTGTTCCCTTTACCCCTGTTCTCAGAAGATCTGGTACGTAGCCCTTACCATGGATTGACCCCAACTAACCTACAGCCCAGTCTACAGAAGGACCAGCCAAAGATTAATCCTGAACCTGACTTGAGTTTGACCTCTAACCCTGGACAGAGACTGATGCTTTACGCTGACCCAAACTGATCCATAACCCAGACCCACAACTGACCCTCTCACCCTGACCAGGACTGACTGCAGCCTTCACTGGAGACTGGCCCGAGGGGGCCGTTCCTGACGCTCGGCACCGGGCACCTGGCAGGGCTCGAGGGGCCCCTGCCGACCGAGGGCGGCAGCAGCGCCGTGCCGTTCCGGGCACACACGGCTCCCTGAGCCTCACCCCTCCTTTAGACTGGGCCCCACTACAAAAATGCTACGCAAGTCTCATGTCACCGCACTTATATGTGGAATCTAATGAACGAAATAAACAAACAACACAGAAACAGACTCACAGAGAGAACAGACCGGCAGCTGTCAGAGGGGAGGGGCGGGGGACTGGGTGTGAAAGGTGAAGGGGTCGAGCAGAGGAGAAAAGCTCACAGACCCACACACCTTCTGTATGTGACCACGGGAGGGGCAGTGGGCGGGGGTAGATGGTGACGGAAGGAGACAGGACTCGGGTGGGGAACACGTGGTACAGCGCACAGACGAGGCATTATGAGATGGTACACCGGAACCTATGTGACTTTGTTGGCTAAGGTCAATCTAATAAATTCAAATAGAAGCATCTTTTTTTTATTTTTATTTTTTTATGAAGGATCACTAAGTGTTAAAAATGCCTGAGAGGCCTGACCTGTGGTGGCACAGTGGATAAAGCGTCTACCTGGAAATGCTGAGGTCGCCGGTTCGAAACCCTGGCTTGCCTGGTCAAGGCACATATGGGAGTTGATGCTTCCTGCTCCTCCCCCCTTCTCTCTCTCTGTCTCTCTCTCTTCTCTCTCTCCCTCTCCGTCTCTCTCTCTCCCTTTCTCTCTCCTCTCTAAAATGAATAAAAAAAAAAAATGCCTGAGATACAGTTTTAAAGTAACAGGATGGACCACAAACCCATGAGAATTTGGAAAACGGAACCTGGGATAGGGTTCTTGAAAAGCACTTCCGAGACCTTTCCTCTGACAATGTTGTTTTCAAATTATTTTAGGGTTCCTCTTTGTAAGGGTCTCACCTCCGTGGCAGGGTGAGCCCTCATTCTCCCCCGACTAATCTCTAATCCCTTAATCCCCGCCACACAGGTTCCCTGAGTTTGCATACAGGATAGTCCCTAACTCTGCTGGGTCAGTCCTCCAATCTAAACGGACCCCCCCAGACCTGGACCATAAGCCTTGCCCAATATTTTCAACTAGACTAGGAGCCCCATGAGGACAAGGCCATTCTTTGTCTATCATCATATATCCATACTTGAGCCAACAGCTTGCACATAGTAGGTGCTCAATAAACATGTATGTGCTGAATGACTGGATCAATGAAACGGCTATTCCATAATATTCACTCCATTGATCCCCCAAACTCCAATTCAGACCACAGGCTCCCCATCCCTGCCTTTTAGGCTAATCACAGACTGTTTCCTAAACAGAACCACAGACTGACCCCTTGGTTGAACAACTTGGACCGCGAGCTCCCCACGCACAGCCACCAGGTATGGTTCTTCTTCGTGTCCCTGGTATGACACACACGGCATGGGCACAGGATGTGTGCGGAATGAACACACGCCTGGCTAGAGGGGTTTACTCCCTCACTGCGCTCGGGTTTCTGCTCAGAGTCGCTCTGTCCTAGTCCCCCGCCCAGCCCGTCAACCCCACTGCTGACTCCTTCACTCTGCCCTCTTCCTGCTGGTTCTCCTCTTGGCACCCGCCCTCACTGGACACAGTGTCTCCCTCAGCCCACTGTGTCAGCAGATGAGGGCCGGGGCTTCTCCTTCCTGTCCTCTGCTGTTTCCCCAGCTCCTACTCTAGTGCAGCCCAGAGCAGCTCGACAGAGACTTGTTATTAACGGGCTCGCTGGGACAAGCTGACAGCGGTTCCAGTTGAACGGCAGGTAATATGAAGATGTCACCTAACTCTCAGCATACCCTGTCCTTAATCCTGACCCAGATGGCCACAGCTGGACCTCCAGACAGGACCCCATATCATTTTCTCATACTGACCAAGTTTGACCTAATGTTGACTGCTGTTCTGTTAATTGCATGAGGGCAGGGCCCGTTTCTCATTTATTTATGCCCGGGGTATAGAAGGTGACTAATAAACGCCTATTGAACGAATGAGTGTTTATCTACCAATGCTGATCACGAACCAGTCACTCTCCTGTAACACAGAAGCATGGAATCTGACGCTGACCAGACACTGACTTACAGCTGCCCTGACCTGGAGCAATGCCTGGTCTCTGATCCTGCTGACCAACAGTGTACCTAGACCTCCCAAAATCCTGATCCTGACCATCAATGCCACTTATCGAGACCACTGGCCAACTCCTAATTCTATTTATTTATTTATTGTAAAGAGAGAGGAAGGGAAAGAGAGGGAGAATGTGAGAGAGAGGAAGTAAGGGAGGAAAAAGAGAGAGAGAGAAAAAAAAAACACATTGATTTGTTCTACTTATTTATGCACTCAATGGTTGATTCTTATATGTGCCCTGAATGGGGATCGAACTTGCAACCTTAGCATATCAGGATGACACTCAAACCGGCTGAGCTATCCTAATTCTGTTCACAGACTGACTTCTGACCAATTTTTGATCAGACGCTGGACCAGCTCCTAAAGCTGTGCTCCATTCCGTGAACCCCCTGAGAGTTCAACGATCTTTTCCCCACGTTTATAGTCCCACGGCCCACCTCAGTGACTGTGCCTGAGCACTTGAGAAGGGCTGCTGATTGGGCGGATGAATGTACGCTAGGATCCCTAATCCTGTACACAGAGTGTCCTGGACACTGGGACTCCTGGCGGTGTCTGTCCCCGCCCCGTCCCCGCTAAGACAGGCTTCCAGCGTTGAAAAGAGCCTCAGAGAACACATAGCCCGGGCCCTCCTGGGCTCCCTGATGATCCACTGAAAGTCAAGGGGCTTCTCCCTGCCGGCCTACATACAAACTCCAGAATGTCACATATCATTTTGAGGCAGCTACACACTATGGACCCTCGGGCAACAACCCATGAATCAGTTCAAGCCGGAGACGATGGGGGGCAGGGGGCGTGTGTGGAACAGACTGGACTCACTTCTCAAGTATTTCAAGTATTTCTCTCGTGTCCCTGGAGGGGCCTACCACCCAGCCCAGGGGCCAGAGCGCCCTAGAGCCAGAGCATTCTTCAGTCTGACCACACTCACTGCGGCCCAGACCTCTGCCTGGCGACACGGGGGCGAATGAGGGGGGTGTTGGGAGGTGAAAGGCAGAGAAGGGTCTGCAGGCCTGGGGCTGGGGCAGGAGTGGCTACTCACTCAAAATGCTTCTTGATCTTCTCTGACTCTGCGTATTTGGAGATGCCGTTGATGAAGAGAGTCCGCTTCACCTGGAGTGAGAGGCAGGTGAGGGGTCCTGGAGGATGCGGGGGCGGGGAACGGGGGAGCAGAGAGGAGCGGACCGGGTGGGAGAGGCCTTAGCTGATTTCTAACGGGCACCAGGCCTTGAGCCTAATGGAAGAGCCGTCTGGGCCCTTGCTCCCTGAGGGGCAGAGGGGAGGAGAGAGGAGAGCGGCACTAGTCTCAGGTCCTTGGCCGTGAAGACCCAGGACAGCGGCTGGCATGGAGTGTGGGTGTCCACTGCTAGTTTAGCGAGTAAATAGAAGGGGAGGGAACTTTTCTACCATGTCATCAACCACAGCTGTTTCCCCGTGTGCCGGGCACAGCATGGGGCGCGTCCACGCGTAGCTTCACTTCGCCTTCCCGCCCACCTCGGGAGAGGAAACCACAGACTCACAGGACGGGGGCTCCTGGGCTGCTGAGCCAGGATTCAAACCCAGCTGGCCTCACTCTGGGGCCGACATACCCCAGAGCTGAGGCCAGAGAGGCCGGCTCCGCCCACTCACCAGGTCATCCTCCTTGTAGCGCATTTTGGACGTGTGCCTGCGCATGCTGTAGACGGTGAGCAGCAGGTACAGGAAGGCGAAAGAGGTGTGCAGCCAGAGCAGGTTGTTCCTGGGCAGAGAGAGGGCGCGGGGGCCACGGGGGCTAGGCACACGCTCAGACACCCCTAACTCCCAGTGTTAATGAAACCCTTGGACAGGGCCCCTCTACTGCCACCAGTCTTCTGGAACAGGGACACCCCAGAGGGCAGCCCCACACTGCACATCCTCTAGACCCCAAGAGAGTTCCATCCCAGCTGAAATGTCCCAGAGGTCATCTCTTCAGGTCCTACCCCTGGTTACACTACCCTCCTCCTGACCCCGTCCCCCCAGTCAGCCTCGGAGCCTGGCCCGCCCAAGGCTACGTCCTTCTCTTCTGTGTCTGGCCATTCCTGGCAATCCACAGCGGGGTTCTTTCTATCTCTCTGGGGTTTCCAGCCCCAGCCCTCAGGGGCCCTCAGCCTCAGACTCAGCCACCTGTCCCCAAACACCCCCCGCTTTCCTTCCTGCCTTGTGAGGGCCTGGGACCTGACACACACCCTGCTCTCACCGATCAGCTTTTCAAACTCACCCTGATTTCAAGTTGGCAATGGTGGTTCTCCCGAAGCTGTAGGCATTGTTCTCTGGAGGGTGGGAAAAGGGAGAGGAGGACAGGGGGTCAGGGCCTGTCCCCCCCCCCCATCCCCTCCTCTCTGCCCCATCCACCCTGGCCCTCACTGACCCAGCAGGTCCCCTGAGAAGTTGACGGGCAGCACGATGCCGACAGAGAGGACGCCCACGACGACCAGTAGCCCAATGATGTGCCGCTGGAAGGACAGGTAGTGCACCGCGTCGCCCCCACACTTGTCCCGGATCTCATCATCCCTGCAATGCAGCCGGGAGGAGCCGGGTGAGGACCAGGGCCGCGGAGGGGCCGTGACTGCCTGCCCTCACCCACCCCCGCCCCGCCTCCACAGCCCGGCCAGTCTGGCAGCAGCGTGGGGCTGAACTGGTGTCTCTCAGTCCCCTATTCTCTGGGAAGGGAGGGAGAAAAGGAGAGGGAGGGGGAAGGAAAAAGAAAGGATGCAGGGAGAAGGGGAGGAAAGAGGGGAGAATAGAGAGGAGAGGAATAACGGGAACAGGAAGGGAGGGAGGGAGGGAAGGAGGAAGGGAGGAAGGAAAACTGGAAGGAAGGAAAGGAGGGAGGGAGGGAGGGAGGAAGAAAAGAAGGAAGGGAGGAAGGAAGGAAAGGAGGGAGGGAGGGAGGGAGGAAGGAAGGGAGGGAGGAAGGACGGACAGGGGAGGGAGGGAGGAGTAAAAGGAGGAAGAGCACTGTAGAGAGAAAAGAGAAGTGAATGGAGGGAGAAAGGAAAGGAGGAAGATGGGAAAGGAAGGCTGAGGCAAGAGGAGGAGACAGGGTGACAGGAAGAAACAGGAGCAGGATGTTGGACGGGGGTTCAGGAAGCAGCAGTGCCTTATGGGCCCAGTGCAAGCCAGTCCATGGACCCTCGGGGAGGGACCCTGGGGGCCGTGGGCGGTGGCGGTGCTGACCTGTCCAGCTTCCTGCCTCTCTCAGCGCTCACTGCCTGCCTGCCGCACACGGCCTCGATCTCCTGACTTCTGCCTGCTGGATACGGGCTCCTGCCTGCTGCTGGCTGGCTGCTCCCAGCCTGCCTGCGTCCCCACCCGCTGGCTGCATGGAGGCTCGGAGGTGGGGGCCCCAGCACCGGCTCCCACAGGGCAGAGCGGGGCCTCCCAGGCAGGGGGGGCACTCAGGAGACCATGGTGGGGGGTCAGGTGAAGCCAGCTCAGGGGACAGCAGAGGCCAGAACGCCAGTGTCCCGGCCTCCTGCAGCAGAGAGGAAGACGCTGGGCTGGCTAGGCCCTCAGAGCGGCTGGCCCCTGGATTTTGTGGGGAGATGACAAGTCCTGAAGTTTCTTTGTTTCTTTCTTTAGAGCCTGAAGACCATTCACTTACTTTATCCTGAAGATGGCTGTCAGCCAGGAACAGAAACCCTGGGGGGACAGAGGGCCATCAGCTGCAGCCCCGGCCCACCGCCCTGAACCTCCCCTTCCCCATGTCCTGCTCACCCTGGTGCCGCTTCCACGACCCCCCCTGGAAACCAGCTCAGCCCAGAGGGAGAGAGGGCGGTGCTGGTCTTCCAAGAGGAAAAGGACCAAGGCCAACGTGGGTAACCTGCGCACTCTCTTGCCCGGAGCCACGGACCTCTGCAAATGCCCACCGGGCAGCAGAACCGGAGTGAGCACTGCAGGTGTGTGGCCAGGGCAGGGACGGGTGGGATGGGAAGAGTAGCTAGTAAGAAGAGTTTGCAACATGGCTGCGCAAAGCAGACAGCTGGGCCGCACGGCCTGAGGTCCTGCCCCCTGTCGGCTAGCACACCTGCGAGGGACAAACCCCTGGTTCCTACGGCTGTCATCTCCCACCCGCATGCCCCTAGGTCTGCCTTCAAGCAGAGACCACACTCAGAGCAGGGGCGTCCAGCGGAGGGCTGGGCAGGGAGAACCCTCCCCCACCTTCGTACCAGGAAAAGGTCCAGGCTTAACACAGGATGGGAGAGAACGGTACCCTCTGATGCAGGACTCTGCTACCTGCTGCCAAGATCAGCCGGGTCTGGGGACCATCTGGGTACCTCTGGCTAGCACTGGCGACACTGCTGCTTAACCACTTACCAACACGAGCCCAGTCAGGAAGCTGGCAGGCTTCTTCTGCTAGTTACCTCAGCAGCTGCTGCCCCTTGGGCCCCAGCCTAAGCTAGACTGACCAGGAACACCCTAGGGCCTAAAGATTTGAGTTCTGACCAGGACACCCTCCCTCCCACCCACCCCCGGCAGAATGAGGAGGCCAGGCAGGTAACGCCAGAGTATCGGGTCTGACGTGAAGGGGGGTCTGGGGCCTGCTGCAAGTCATCGATTACAATCCTTATCTTTAGGGACCACTGCCACTTGGCTCCGACCCAGAGGCAGGTCAACCAGCCCCTCCCACCCAGCCAGGGGCTGCCAGCCTGCAACTTCCCAGCAACACGATGGATTCTGTAGGTTTTGCTACACGGCGTGGAAGGCTCATTATTACTTCTAAGACCATGTCTAAGGAGAAAGGTGTCCTTAGACTTAATCAGCAGAGGCAGGCACAGAACTGTGCTGTGAAACAGTCTGAAATCATGGGTGTTAGGTTTGTGCCAGTTTGGAGGCTGATGTGGAGGACAGAGCCAGGAGTTCTGGGTCTGGGTGCTTATCCTGTGGCTCTCAGAGAAGCACTGAGAAGAAGGCCACACTCCCTAGGTCCCTGAATGGGTCCCCTGGAAGCCAGAGGCTGCTGAGCCCACCTGCCCTGGAGGACCAGGGCGTGGCTAGGAAGCAGGGGGGGAGGGCACTCACGTTGTCTCTTTGGTCAAAGTCCACGGAGCTGGAGACAGACGTGAGACGCTCATACCGGTCATGACTGTCCCCGTGCATAGCTGAGGCCACACTGGGGGTGAGGAGACGAGAGATCAGAGAGCCTGGTGAGTCTGCGCCCTTAGGGAGAACAGCGGTGGAGGGGGTGGGCTCCCCCTCTAGTTTCAGGGGTGAGACAAGGCACAGAGAGTGCAGTGGCTGAAGCAGGGAGAAATGACTATCCTCTCCCTGCTTCCTCTAAATCGGCCTCTTCCCTTCAATGGGGTCTAGGACCGAGGGAGAAGGGTGTCTTCATTATCGCCCCCTGGAGGTTGAAGTAAGAATGTGAACAGCCTTGCAGTTCAGGAGCTGACAGAGCGAATATTATGCACAGGGCAGCGGGGGGTGGGGTGGGGGTGGGGGTGGTGAAGGAAAGGATAAACTAGGAGAGCCCCAGAAGGGTAGATAAGGGGGTCTTGGAGATGTCTCCCAGGTGGGCCCCTACCCGCCCTCTTCCCTGAGCCCGGCAGCTGCCGAAACTGCAACACCAGTCCTATAGACAGAGACCGTGATGTGACACAAAGGGCCAGACTTGGGGCTCTGTGGGCAGGCCCCCTCCCAAGCCGCCAGAAGAAGTGATCAGAGAACCCTGGAATATGAAGAACTAGCTGTTAGGTAAGGCACTGGCGACACCCAATCTTGTCTCTGCGACCAACAGGGTGAGTGCACTGAGTTTCCGGGAGGACGACCCCTCCACTCCAGCCAAACACGGCCACGCAGGCTGGGCGCAGCGGGAGGGGCGTCTCCCAGGCAGAGAGCCAGAGGGAGGGATGGGTGGGGGTGGGGGGGCGAGGCAAAGACAAATTGAGGAGCCCCCTGCTCTGCAAAGCGCACCGCCTGCGTTAATTTGAAATAGGAGCCTGCAGAAGAGAAAACTGCAGAGAAAAACCAGCACCGGGCAGGAAGAGAAGAGAAGCGAGAGAAGAAAGGAGGAAGCCGGTTTAGTGGGGGTGAGGGGCTGGTGCCCCACGTACTATTCCTGCTCCACTCGGTCCCTCTCCTGCCGCCGAAGCCTAAGGACAGAGAACAGACAGAGTTAGCAGAGGTGGGGGGGCGGGTCGCTGGGGACTGGCAGGGGATCACGGCCCAACTGGGGGCCCTCATACTCCCCATGCCTGCTATGGGGCTGGTCCCTCTTTGTGCCCCCAACAAAGGGGGATGACAGAGGGCTGGCTCTTTCCTCTACCTGAGGAGTGTGGAACAAGGTGTGTGTGCATGTACAGGGGTGGGGACAAGTCCCCAAGCTTTACCTGTCTGCATCTGTCACCAAGGCCAGCCGCCCATAGTCCCAGGCCACCTTCCGGAGGATGGAGAACAGGAACAGCAATGCCTGAGAGGAGAGGGAGTGGTTGGCAGGCGGAGAGGCCCCCCGCCCGCAGGACGGGCCAGGAGCAGGGGCAGAGGGGCCCGAATCTTGTCTTTAAAGGGTGTGGCCCTGGTGTGGACGAGTGGTTAGAGGCTGGGCTTGGGCTGTGTGATGGGGGTACCTCCTGTAGTTAAGCCTGGGGAGTCAGGGTCAGGTGGGAGAGGGATTAGAGCTGAAGGTGTCAG
This sequence comes from Saccopteryx bilineata, assembly GCF_036850765.1. Lineage (NCBI taxonomy): Eukaryota > Metazoa > Chordata > Mammalia > Chiroptera > Emballonuridae > Saccopteryx > Saccopteryx bilineata. The sequence continues at coordinate 21,638,674 of NC_089490.1, read as the reverse complement.
CCAGCTGTATACAGAGTGTGGGTGCCAGGGTGTGGGTGGCAGGTGGGCACTCACAAGGAAGCACATGAAGTCCAGAGCCAGCACGGTGGGGACACCCCCGAAGGGCAGGCCCTGCAAGACGGTGCTGCGGATGCGGGCGCTGTAGCAGTAGTCCTTGGGGTTGCTGTTGTTGACAGCCGTGGTGCCCAGTGTGGCCAGCAGGAAGGGCAGCATGGCTGCTACTGCCGCATGGTCCTCCTAGGCAGAGGGCAGAGTGGTCAGCGGGGCTTGGCTCCTGCCCCTCCCACAGCTCTGGCAGGGGGTGTGGGGAGGGGGAAGTGCCGGCCCAGGGGGAAGATCCCTGGGCCGCCTGGGTGGGTGGAAGCTCTGGCCTCCGGAGATAAGGGCCTGGGAGGGAGGGTTGGTTGAGTCACATAGATTCACCTTGACTGGCTCTCAGGCTGTGAGGCTGTGACCCCACCCTGGGTCTGAGAAACTCGGCCCAGATCTGGACTGGGGAGACTGGTTTTTCTGAGCTGGAAGTTGTCTGTGCGTCTCTAACATCTGTGGCTCACCGCCTCCATACACAAGCAAACACTCCGCAGACACACTGCGTTCTGTCCCTCCCTGTCCCAGGCAGGGGGCAGAGCTGAGCTTGAGGGAGGACGGGGTGTGGTCCTATCTATGCCTGAAGATCCAAGGCTAACAGGAGGGGTCTCTAGACCAAGGAAGGATTGGTCAGGGGCCAGCTACCTCACCCTGATCTTCTCTTTCTACCCCTCTTAGAAAAACGGCATGCTTTCATTTGTTTAGAGTTTTCGACTGTTAATCACCTTCCCAATATAATTGGTTTCAAAATAAGATATTCAGCTTCGGAGCTGGCCTCTCTGTCCCCAGAGTAGGGGGTCTGAGAATAGCGTGAGTGGGAAGTCAGTTAAAGGTAGGACCTCTGGATGTGTGTTACTTGCCTGGCCCAGCCACTGGTGCTCACTTTCACTCTTTTTCCCCTGCCGAGGCAGCAGCTACAACTCTCTCCTCTGACTTCCTTGCCTCTCGCCAATTATCTCTGCACAGGAGTCACCTGAGTGGTGTGAGGACTACAACTCCCAGAGTGCCCAACTCCTGCCTTGGGAGCAGGGCAGGATGGGAATGCTGTGCCTCCAGGCGAGATTTTCCATTGGCAAAGGCAGGGAGAGTGGGCGGGGGCCTCTTAGCCTGCCCAAACCCCCTTCTGCCAGGGTACTGCCCTCCAGTCCACTTCCCAGCCCCCGCTGGGCTGTCCAGCCGTGGTTGGTCTGAAGGTCCAGGTGGAGGGGGTGGGGAGCAGGAGGGCAGGGGCAGGCAGCCCAGATGCCTGGGTTCTGGAAGTGCCTGGGGATGAGGCAAAGCAGGGCTCTGGGGAGGCTCCCAGGGCAGAAAAGTGTGGCTGAGGCATCACTGCCCCACCCCCGTTTTAATGGAGGGCCCCTGGGGGCCCCTTCTGCTGACAACACTGAAGCTCTGTGTTGGGGGGAGGGTCTCCAGGGAAGAAAGGAAAGCAGAAAAAGAGAGAGAACAACAAACCCAGAATTGGTGACAGCAACTCTGGGAAGTATCCCCCAGCCCCCTGGGGTGACTCAGAGGGTTTTTCCTGCCCACTAACCCCTGACACCCCCCCCCCCCCTCTGCCCCAACACTTCAAACTGCAGGGCAAGAGGCACCGGCTCTTAGATCAAGATGGAAGCTGGGATTGTTTATGTGTTCCACTTGGTCCCAAGGAGCCTAAAAACCTGTTTTAGGAAGGTTAAGGCAGTAACTGCCCTGTGTTATGCCTTCCTCTTCCTTTCCAGCCCATGTTGCCTTAAAAAACAACCACCACCACCACAACCCCCTAATGTAGTAGTTATAGCAGTACCATTTATCGAGTACCTACTATTTCAACAATACATACATGATTTCATTTAATCCTTGACAATCCTGAGTTGGATGTCATGTTATTTTGAGATGAGGGTAGAGGGGCTCAAAAACTCCCAAAGTCATACGATTAATAAAGTGGTGGACCCAGGATTCAAACCTAGTTCAACTTTCTAAAGCTAGAAGGCTTTCTCAGGGCACCACGACGCTTTCTGATGTGCCTAGAATAGGACTCTGCAGACCATGGAAACTTTGGATATGCTTGTTAAACGCCCGCTGGCTGGAGAACACTGGAGCACTGAGTGCATGTGTGTATTTAGGTTTGTAAGCATATGTTGATGTGTGTATTTGAGAGTGTGTGTGTGGGGGGAAGCCGGTGACTGCGTGGCAGTCCACAGAAATGAAGTGAGTGTTGGTTTCTAAGTGCGGGTGTGCACAGAGGTTTGCCTGGGAGCCTGGGTGTGTAAACACAAGGTGCTCAGAACTCCGGAGCACCCCAGGGGAGGTTAAAGGTAGGTACAGGTATCTTGGGTCTGTGCTGTTTGAGGGGCGTGTACATTAGTCTCCTCTTAACTCCCAGCTCCAATGCACCAGAAATCAAGACAGCTCATTCCCACCCCTTGCCTGTTTTTCTCCCCAACTCCAAGGCTCCACCAGGACAGAATGGAATGCGTATAAATCCCTGGAGCATCAACCCCCTTTCCATCCTCTCCACTTGCAAGGAAGGTGTGGATCATCCTGGGGACTTCTACATTAACGGAACCCAGTAGGATGGGTGAGGAGAGTCCAGGTAGATGCTTGGTAACCGAAATCACCATGTCCTTCTGGGGACTCCATCTTTATGGTCACAAAGCACTCTCCCCTCCAACATTGCACTGTTCTTCCCACCTGCACTGTGAGGAAAGTAGGGCCGGCTTGGTCAGATCACTATCCCCATTTTCAGGAACCAGGGAGGAGGAGGTCACAGGGCAGGTAAAGGGTGGAGTCAGGTTTGGTAGCTCTGCTTGCTGACAGGGTTACACCAAGCTCTTAGCTGTGGGGGTGGGATTGCTGGGCTGAATTTCACCAAGGGCAGCTGTTCCCTCATTGACAGCAGCTGAGAGGGACGAAAATGGGGCCAAAATTTTTTTAGGGGGAGGGCTAGGTGGTAGGGGAGGGGGGCAGTTCCTCTACTCCATGGGGTTGTCAGAGTCAGCTGTATCTGGGAATTTCTCTAGTGTGACACTGAGGCTTTTAGCTGGAAGTGTCTATAGAGAGTGATGGAAGATTTTTATTTCTAGCTAAATTAGGTTGTTATTTACCATTAAGAAGAGTGTGCATGGTAGGGGTGGGGGAGTTATATGTTACAAGTTTTTTCTTACAGGGTTACTTGGAAAGATTTAATTTAGGGCTTGGGATCATAGGAAGGCAATGTGGTCTAATGGGAGGAGATGAAGACAGAAGCTAATTCTTCTACTATGTAACCTGGGCCTCAGTCTTCTAATCTGTAACAATTACTATCCTTGCTCTGCCCCTGCCAACTTCAGAGGGATGGGGAAAACTATCCACGAGTGAGGATAAAACTAAAAGGAAAAGAATGCATTTATCAAATACTTTAACTCTTATTCTGTGCCAGGCACTGTTCTAAGCGCTTCATAAATATTGACTCATTTACTCCACGTTACCACTCAAGGAGGACAGTGAAGTACAGAGGGTACATAACTTCCCCAACGTCACACAGCCAGTCCGTGGTAGAGCTGGGCATGGACGCAGGCAAGCTGATTGGAGGCTATGCTCTTACCCACTGCTCTTTGCTGCCTGTACCAACAGAGGATTCACTTCTCCAGGTAGCTGGGGGCTGCCAGCTCCCCAATCTGGAGAAATACCACACCCTATTTTTCTACCTGCTTGCCTTCCCTCTTGCTTGTATCTCCCAGACCCTCCACTTGGGTCTTGGGTTTGTGACTAGGCTCTGAGGCGTGTGTAAAGAACAAGGCTCAGAGCCTGGTGGTTAAGAGTACAGACTCTAGGATGAGACAGATCGGCAAATTACTTCACCATGTTGGGCCTCAGTTCCTTTATCTGTAAATTGGGATAACTTAGTCATGTGGTTGTTTTAAGGATTAAACAAGATGACTTATGTAAAGCTCTTAATACAGTTCAAGGTACATAATGGGTTCTAAAAAATTAGCTACTGTTTATTAATGAGGAGTGGAATAAAAGGGGCTGGTTTGGTGGAAGAAAACTGTTAAATAAAATAAAAGAAAACATAGAATTCAATATGATAGAGCCCCTCAGTCAGGATGGGCTTCTTGTTATACTATATTTGAGACTGCCATTGAGAGTCAGGGAATGTTCCCAAACTCTTCAATCATACCCGCTCCATCTGTAGCAGGCTGGGAGGTGGCAGGACCAGAGGGTGATGCTTTGCTAGAATGGGTCAGAAGTTCAGAGAAGAGAACCCATTATTGATCAACTACCAGGCAGGGTGCCAGGCTCTACCTGTGTCGTCTACTTTGATCCCTAAGATAAATCTTGAAAGGAAGCGATAGTAAATACACTTTTTAATTGAAACTAAGGTTCAGACAGGTTAGGTAACTTGTCAAGGTCACACAGCTAAAGAATGGCAGAGCTAGAATTTGAACGGAGGTCTCCAAGACTGTTATAATTGGAGGAAACCTGTAGGATGTCCAAATGGGGGTTCTTCGCTACCTACCACCTACCTTCTGCCTTGCCACATCCCCACCCACCACCCAAGGGACAAGACTGAGTTGGGAAAGCCAACAGCAGGCCTCAGCATGTGCCACCTGGGGCATGCCAGGGCTTGGACCCTCTGGTGCCCTAGAGGATAGTCATGCTGCCAGCACATCCCCACTGGAAGCCTGACAGACACTCCCACTCCTCTACTCACAAGTGCCTGGGAGGCAGGGCTGGGGGCCCCTCCTCAGCAGAGGTTGGGCACAGCCTCACAGCCTCATTCTTCTTAGGCTGCTGCAGACCTGGGGTGAGGCTAGAGAGTGGTATTGGGCAGAGAACCCTAGCCCAACCCTCGCACCCTTCTCCCCGGGGAACAGCAGTGCTCAGCGGGTAGACCTCCGCCCAGGGGAGCCAGGCAGGTGGCAGCACGGGGCCCCAAGGGCAGCAGGACCCTCTGACCTCTTCTCTCCACTTCCCAAGCGTCCTTCTCTTCTGGGACACATGGCGCCAAGGCTTTGGGACTGTCCTCCTTAGGTGGTCAGAAGGCCAGGAGGGACAAAGCGCGTCCCCTCCCCCCAACTGGGCCTTTGCCCCACTCGCGTTTCGGCGCTGAATCCTTTCCCCACCGCACCCTCCAACGCAGGCCCGGGCGGCTCATGAATGAACTGCACTGTGTGGGGCGCAAGGAGAGGACACGCTCCTGGGGCCAGCCGCCTTCCCAGCCCGCCGACCTGTCCTCAGCCCCGCCGAGGGCAAGGGCCGGCCTCTTGCCAGCACCCGCGAAACCTGCCTTAGCCCGAGCTTGAACCCTTGCCCCGGGGCCAGCTTCGGGGGTACTCGGCCCCTGGAGCAGGAGAAAAAATAAAAGAAACCGAGGCCATCGTACTTGGCCACCCTAGAATGCAAAACTCGGGGGCGGGGGCGGCAGGTTCCCCACAGCGGCGGCGGGTGGACCGGGCGCAGCTGGAAGCCCGAAGGGCCGCGGAGAGGTGGCGCACCTGGACCCGGCAGGTGGGAGAAGAGTGGCTCTAAGGGGGCGAGGGTCCCACCCCTCGGGATCTCCGGAGGGGTGGGGACAGAAGGCGGTGCACATCTGGACACCTGGCAGGGGTCGGAGGGCTCACATTTGGCCCACGATGGTGTGGGGTTGGGGGCAGCGCGCGGCACCAGTAGGTCCCGCGGGCCCGGGCACCTCTGGGTCCCGCAGGAGGTTGAAGGGAGGGGACGCGCAGCTGAGTCTGTTTTTTTTCTTTGGGTGGTGTTGGGATCCTCAAAGAAGAGAGAGGGGACTGGGGAAGGGTCGTGTACTCACCCCCCGGCGCAGACTCGGCTCCGGCTCGGAGCCCCGGGTTGGGGCGGGGCGGGGCTGGGGGAGGGGGAGGGGAGTCGCTGGGCGGCTCGAGCTCCGGGCTCCTGCGGCGGCCGCGGCAGTGTCGGGGGAGGGAGAGCGGGAGGAGGGAGGGGAGGAGGGGGCGGGACCGTGCAGGTCCCACCCCCCCACGCCAGGACACGCACGGCGCGCGCGCACTCTCAGATCACCGCCCGCCCGGCTGGGCCCGGCGCGCAGGCGCAGGGCGACAGGCCGCGTGGAGGTCGGGGGGAGGTGGCGCTTGCCGGTGGGGCCCGCGGCGGGGTATTCCCGGGAGGCGAGAGCGGTATGGAGTGGGGGCGGGGGCACCTTGGGTGGGGGCTCCCCGCTCCTAACTCTTCACTTCCCTTCTCCTTTTCTTGCCTGCTGTAGGAGAGGCGCCCTCTCCAGGGTGGGCGAGGAAAGGCCGGAGTGGGCGGGCAGTGGGACCTTAGGGCCACAGGGGCTGTGGGAGGGGTGGCCTCTGACCGGGGCCCTCCTCCCTCCCACTCCCCAGCGCGGCGGACCTCCTGCGGCCTCTGCGCCCGCGCCCCGGGGCGGCGCTCACCTGCCTTCCTAGGGATTCGGGGCAGGCCTGGGTAGGGATGGGCTGCGGTCAGGCCTTCCGCGAGGTGTCCTCGCCAGTCACTCTAGCGCGGCTCCTCGAGTTTGTTTTCTTCTCTTGTCCTCTCTCCCCTTCCCAGTTTGGATCTGGAGATGACTTTGTGACTTGTTTTGTCGGTCGCTTCTGCGGTGTGGAGAATGAGTCCACTGCTTTCACTGTCGCGCAGATGAGTGCTTCCCCTGGCGCCAGGGGCTTCCCTGGTTTCTCATTTCACCAGAGGCTGCATCTGCTGGGATTAAGACTGGATAGATAAGATAGATCGTGTGTGTGTGTGTGTGTGTGTGTGTGCGCGCTCGCGCGCGAATATACACGTATAGGAGTATATCACCAACATAAATAGGCACAAAGTACCAACTTATTCATTTGATTTTGGGTTCCTAGAAGACTCTCTTCCCCTTAAGCTTGAAAGAGTTGGTATGGGGACAAAAAAAGTATTGCTTTTCACAGTGGACAGTAAATGGACTTTGCCACCCTAAGAGATTGAATGGACAATTGATAAAGAGGTTAACAAAAGGCCCTAGGACAGAGTCATTCTGGCTTATTGGGAAAAGCTGGGAGGTTGGGAGATGCTTAAACCTGGACTGCTGGACAGGGGAAGGGCACTGCACATTTGGGCATGCCTGGTCCTTATGGTATGTCGGTATCTCTGTGGGCTGCTGACTTTTTAAAGCATTCATTATTAGCTTGCAGAATGAAGCTATAAGGTTTGCTTCATTGCAGTTCAAACTGAACTCCCATTCAGACTGAGTCCTATTGGTTAGTTGGAAATCAGTTTAATGGATCACAGCCATCATTAAAAAAAAAAAGGAATAGAAGATAGTAGAGTGCATTGTCCTTACCAAGGGTAAGTATTGTTTCTTGACATTTGCTGTAGGTATATACACATGTGTGAGTATGTAAGGAAATGTTTCTTTTTGTGTGACAGAAAAATTTGAAACCTACTGGTCTCGTGTATCCTCCTGTTTGCCCTTTTGCCTTCCTCATTCTGAGTCTTCACTCATTTAAAACTGTCCTCAAGGATGCAGTTAGCATGCCAGGAATACACCGGGAAGAGCAGACGGTCTGTTTCTTCAGGGGGCGTACTGCCTGAGAAGAAAGACAGTTTAGTCTTCACTCATTGGAAGTACATGCAACTGAAGAACAGAATTTTGTTAGGGGAGGAAGTAGGCTGGGGTACCCAGGAAGAGGAGAAAGGAAGATGGGGTAAAGGGTCTTTGGTAGACTGCTTGGCAGGAGCCGTTTTTGTAGGTGTAGATTCCCAGAGTTGTTTTGGGTAGGAGAAGGTAGTTTAACTGAGATGGTATCTACTCTAGTTTGTTTTTTTTTTTCCCTCTTGGATGAATTGTTCATTTTACCTGTAGAGCTTCTTGGGTGTATATTTCCTCCAAAACTTTTTACATATGGAGTTGATTTTATGGTTGTAAAGCTGCTGCGCTCCATTGCCAAGTAGCACTAAATAGCACTGATGATGGATACCTGAAAAGGGAAATGCAGGCCGTAGTTACCTGGTTTGGAATCTCTGAGGATCACTGAAGCCATTTATTATGTATGTATTGTTATTTTTAATAATGCAGTTATGAATCTGAACATGTAGTGGATTCTGATCTATTTCTGCCAGTGCCTAATTAGGGTAACCACATGTTAACAGAGAAAACAGGAAACATTTCAGAAAGCCTGAAATGAGAACTGAATTAAGTGCACTGTGGAATCCATGAAGGAAGAGTGGCTAAAATGTTTTATTATTGCCCCTGAGTATGAAGGGTAAAAATCTTTTCTGGAGTCTAGTTTTCAGGAAGTACTCTCAGGGGCAATGAACGTAATTATTTATGCTCTCCTCAGCAACTATTCCTGTCTTGTGGGTTATGGTACCTGGACCCACATTAGATGGATTTTCTTATTGTTTAGTCTTTATGTCTATGTGGGAGCTTCGGAGGGTCTCAAAAACCAGGTTATGGTTTAGTCTTCCTTTTTAAAGGCTGGTGGTTTGTTCTAGTTTGAAGCTTACCCTGGTGCAATTTTACATGTGTGCTAACAGTAACAACCATCATGTAAGAAGGAACCATGATTCAGATCCCAGAAATGTTGCTCTGGGTCAGGTAATATGTTCTCTTATTAAGAAAGTTACAGGTACTAGGAGGCCCTGGTTGGGTAGCTTAGTTGCTTAGAGCATCATCCCGATTCCCCAAGATGGAAAGTTCGATCCCCAGTCAGGGCATGTACAAAAATCAACTAGTGAATGCATAAATAAGTGAAACGACAAATCAATGTTTTCTTACTCTTTCTTCCTCTCTACCCCTCTATCTTTTCTTCTCCCTCTCTCCCTTCCTTTTCTCTAAAAAACAATCAATAAAAATTAAGAAAAGTATACGCTGGCTGAATAGCTCACTTGGTTAGCACATCGTCCTGATACACAAAGGTTGCCGGTCCGTTCCCTGGTCGAGGCACATACAGGAACAGATTGATGTTTCTGTCTCTCTCTAAAAAATCAGTAAATTAAATTAAAAAAAGAAAGATACTAAGTTGCTTATTATTCACTAGTAAAACAACTTGGAATGGGAAGGTCTCCCTGTCAAAACTTAAAAAAAAATTATGCCCCTAGAAAAGAGAGGGAGCACTTTTCCATGTCTACCTGAAGCCGAGACACACTTAGGACTGAGGAATCTTAAAGAGGCATCTCTAGTGCTGCCCTGGGAATCAGGGAGTGAGGCTGTTCTCCCTGATGAGGATCTGGGAATCAAATAGCTTATCCTGCAGGCCTGGTTCCTACTGGTTAATTCAGGAAGGGATTCTCCACTTTAAAATGATCACATGTGTGATGAGTGAAGCTAAGGCACGTTCGCCTCCATGTCTCTGCTCTTCCGGTTACCCTGGCTTGGCAGAGAGTAATTGAGGCCTGGAGAAGTTAATTTTAAGGTCACAGACTTAGCAGAAGAGGGGAGGGTCGGGAGGAGGAGATATGCTTTCTATCAGTAGCATTTCCTGTTTGAGTCAGGGACCCCTAGACTTTTCCTGTCCTCTACTGCCCATTTGCCCACCTGCCCACCTGACAGCTCCATAAATCTGGCCTCTTGCCACTGGCCCACTCGAGGTGGTAATAGGCAGGAAATATGTACATGACTAGGTAGAACTGAATTTTGTGCACTTTCTCTGAGTTTGACCGTACCGATCATTACAGACTTACTTCTGGACTAGAGATGCTTGCCCACCTGTGAAGTGGGGACAGGTGGGGGAACAAAGCCAGAACAGATAAACTCTGTGCACTGAAAAACCAGCTTGAATAATAAAGAATTATCTGCTATATTTAAGAACCAGAGCTTTGAATACTTTTGTGGCAAGGTGGGGAGAGGCGAATAAACAAACAAAGGTAGGACAAGAGTCCTGGAAACATTTTTCTTTTGTGAGTCAAATTGAGTAGAGGGGTCTTCAGTGGCAGCCCTGGCAGAACGAGTCCGTCATGCTGCTGAGGGATACTTTGCTTATTGTTAGCGACACTGTGAAGACTCCTTTGGCAGGTGAATCAGGTCAGCTTCAGCTTTTGTCCTAGGCTCTGCTGGGTGTAGTGCAGATATTTATTGAAAAGACAGCTTTTTAATTCCTGAGTTTTTCGAGATTATGTGACAACCTTGATAGAGAAGAAAGACTCCTTGCCTTATATGGGTTTTCCCGTCTGTGAACTTTAGTAGTGGTTAAAGCTGCATCTTAGGGGAGTAGGTATTGTGCAGGGTGTAATAGAAACAACCTAGGGGGGGGGGTGCATGAGGCGGTGTGTAGATGGGGTTATATTGAGTTGTACACTCGAAACCTGTGTAGTTTGGTGAACTATGTCAACCCAAAAAGAAATTTTTAAGAAAAGTACAAACTGGTCGTTACAGAATAGTCATGAGCATATAATGTATAGCATAGGGAATATAATCAGTAATGTAATAACTACGTATGGTGTCAGATAGGTGCAAGTTTTATTGGGGTGATCACTTCATAAGTTACATAAATGCCTAATCGCTGGGTTGTACACGTGGAACTAATAGTAGATAATATTGTACATTGACTATAACTGAAGAATAAAAAAAATATTTAAAAAAAGAAAAAAGACAGCCTTCTAACCTTGGGCAGGTCAACAAGTTGCTTAGCATTTCAGACTGCTTATCTAGTCTGCAAAATGGTACTTACACTATTGAGCCCCCAAAGCCATTCAAAATCCTTAGTTGATTCAATCCCCTGCAAATTGTTGATCTTTGTTAATTGTTCCTGAGTTTCCATTGGGTGCTCAGGAATGGAATCATCCAAGAAAGAGATCTGTGTGAAAATACTTTGAGAATTGTAACATGTTATACTTGTGTGAGGTTAAAAAAGATTCCTGAAAAAGGATTGTTAACAACCAACCAGGAATGAGTTTTAAAGCAATAAATAAGTACTTGTTGGGCCAGAATGATTGGGGTGAAACCTGCAGCAGATGGCAGGGTCCTGGAATTTTCGTTTCTTGATTTCTAGAAGCTGCCAGGCCTCTGGTTTTTCCTGCTTTAACTAAGAAGGACTTTTACATCCTTAGGCTGTGGAGTTTGTCTTTTTTGTAGCTGCATGTTGCATTTGATTTCTCTTAGTGTTTCTTTTCTGTACTGTTACTTAGTAGCAGAATTTTCTTTAAGCACTCCTTTGTGATTGTGGAACTTTATATTTGTTTTGTCTCTTTTCTGTAGAGCCCATTCCTGTTAAAATGCCTTTGAAATGTATGTAACATGCCTCACCCCAAAATGGACATTGTTCATGTGAAAACAGATCTGTGATACTAAATAAATGTCCACGATTCTCAGAACTTAGGTAATGGTACTTTGCAGTTTTCCACAAAGCATCAGAGGTGTAGGCACTTTGTGTTTGTTTTTTCAGCTCAGTCTCTGTATATGAGAAAATGAGCTCTCAGTGCATAGGAGCTCCCCAAGTCACTGGCAGCCTGGGAGAAGGGCACAGAACGACCACCAGTCCCCCAGCGTGGAGCCCTCTGGAGCTGGAGGATGAATTGCAGTTGCAGATTAATTTTATTCATCTAACAGATACTCGCTGAGCTGCGTTTGTGTGCCAGGCACTGAGTGTGCAGCACTGTAGAGGGCAGGCAGGCAGGCATGCCCCTGCCCTCCCTGAGCGCCCTTCCAATAGGACCTATAAGGTGATGCCAAGTGAAAAACTCACTGGTGTGTACCTGAAATGTACAATTTTCTCTGGCTTATACAGCGGAAGGCAATTTTAGAGTTAAACCTGGATGGAAAATAGCGTGGCTCTGGGATTATAAATGGTTTATTCTTACTTTCTTCCCTTCCCTTCCCTTCCCTTCCCTTCCCTTCCCTTCCCTTCCCTTCCCTTCCCTTCCCTTCCCTTCCCTTCCCTCCCCTCCCCTCCCCTCCCCTCCCCTCCCCTCCCCTCCCCTCCCCTCCCCTCCCCTCCCCTCCCCTCCCCTTCCCTTCTTTCCTTCTTCCCTCCTTCCTCTACCTTTTTCTTTTTTCTCCCTTCCCTTCCCTTCCCTTCCCTTCCCTTCCCTTCCCTTCCCTTCCCTTCCCTTCCCTTCCCTTCCCTTCCCTTCCCTTCCCTTCCCTTCCCTTCCCTTCCCTTCCCTTCCCTTCCCTTCCCTTCCCTTCCCTTCCTTCCCCTTCCCCTTCCCCTTTTATCCTTTTCCCTCCCTCCTCTCCCCGCCCCTCCCCACCCCTCTCCCTCCTGGAGAGATTGTGATTCATAGTCTAAAGCTGGAGGGCAGTACTCAGTGCTGACCAGAAAGTGGCATGAACAGCCATCTCTGGCACTGGAGTCTTCTGAGTGAAAGTTGTAGAGGAGGAAATAGTATTGGGGTTACTCTCCGAGCAAACATGAGACTCAGTGTTGAAACAAAGCGTTATATATAGACTGCATCTGAAGTGTCTACAGGATGGATTTATGTTAGGAAGTAACATCAAGGCCAGTCAAAGTTGCTTTGAAGTGAATTGCTGCCTCCACTATTCTTCCCTGATTCAAACCAGTTTTTTAGTGGTGAAATGAGGTGTTTTTCCACAGCAGGCAGTGTAGACACCAGGACTGGGGAATGATTCCAGGGGCCTGTAAACATAGCATGAGCTAATCCTCCCATGACTAGCACCGTGGTTCTCCTAAAGCAGTGTTTTTCAACCAGTGTGCCATGAGACATGGTCAGGTGTGCCGTGGGGAAATTAAACATGGGTCCCCAAACTACGGCCCACGGAGGTTATTTATCTGGCCTGCCACCAGCCGCCTCCATCTGAACATAAACATTCCCCTCACAATCCCTCCAGCTATCAGCAACAGGAAGAGTGGAGGCACAGGGAACGCTCACTGACCAATCACCTTCTAGGATTCATCCCGACCACTAGCGATGAACCAAGAGTAGGCCGCCTCTCATCCACACCCAGGAAGGTCCCCGCTCGGGCTGCCGCGCACTTGTCATTGTGTGGCCACGGCGAGTAGTTGAAGCTGCTACTCCTCCCCATGGTCCCGATTTCTAATCCTGGTCAGGACTGGAGGTAAATGTTGCCACCACTAGATGAAGCCTCAGCCTCAGCTAGTTATGTCTATCCTGATGGTGTATATAGATATTTGACCTTTTTCTTTTTAAAAGAGGCCCCCGCAGAGAGTGATATACAATGCATCACAATGTTATCTAACTTTAAAGCTAAAGTTTGCTGATCTTCCTTTGGACAGTTTTTGGTTATCTGTTGCCAAGGAGTTCCCCATTCTGGCCAACAAAGCTATTTTGACATTGCTCCCGTTTTCAACCACATATCTATGTGAGCTGAGCTTCTCAAGCTTGACTGCGATAAAAACTAAAAACAGAGAGAGACTGAGAACTGTTGAGGAAGAGCTTCGTGTGTGTCTTGCTACCATTCCTGCCAGGATATCCCTTTTGTGTTCATCGAAACAGGCCCAGGTTTCACACTGAGTATAAATACATTTAGAAACTATATTATTAACTATATGTATAATATGTACTGTGTTAGAGTGTCATTTTGTGTCATTTTGGTAGGTGGTGTGCCCCAGGATTTTGTAAATGTAAAAAATGTGCCGCGGCTCAAAAAAGGTTGAAAATCACTGTCCTAAAGCATGCTTGCGTGTAGTGTCCTGGTTCCAGTGGACAGATAAGAGCTCAGCTCTACAGTGTCTGGAGCCATGAGCGAGGATGTCTCTGCGTTGGCTACTTCATGTATTTTATCCAACAAGTGTTTGTTGCATGCACTACTACTCCATGAGGACCTGCTGAGATCTTTTACTGGGTTGAGAGTAGACTAGAGACTTCTTTTCCCCTTAGGAATAAGCAGTATATATACAATAAGTGAGTAAGTTTGGTTCTTTCATGCTTTCAAGTTCATAGGAAGGCTTACTGTTGTCCTTTTGATGTCTTAAGTCCTTGGAATCAACGATCACCATAAGGTCCACCAAGAGCTGGTGCACAGTGTGAATCAGGCCCTTTCCTGTGAAAGTGTCAGTGCTCCCTGGAGGCAGGAGCGTGTTACTCTGTGCTTGAGGGCAGTACAAGTAATCCTCACAAGCTGAGTCTGTGTGAGTCCTGAATTCCTGCGATGAGTTCAGATGCCAACTTATCAAGATTTCTGCTGTTTCCGAGTTTGAGATAGTGAGTAGCAAGATCTAGAAAGTTAAGGGATATCAAAGTATATATTTAAACTTATTTAATGTTTGAGTTTGGATCATGCAGTTTGGAGCAGGGGAGTTCCTTTGGCACGGAATGCTGGTGTCCTCGGTGCTCGCGAGGGGTAGCATTTGGTCCTGCAGTTTTTATACAAGGCTTCATGGAGGAGACGCACGTGGAGCTGGGTCAGACTGAGCTGGGCAGAGATGGGCGTAGACCGGGGGACTTGTGAGCAAAGCGTGTAGAGGAGGCCTGGGTTTGGGTTTGTGCACAGACTGCCCTGAAGTAAGTTTAGGGTGCCCTGAATGGGGGAGGGTTTGTTATACCCAAGGCACTTGCGCAGTTCTCGGACTAACATAAGTGTTACCGAGGGAGCAGAGTGGTGTGGAGAGGCAGGTGTCTCTCTCCGGGGAGGAAGTGTGAGTGGTGCAGGTTAAGCCTGAGGGCTCTTGGAGGAGCTGGTGAGCCCCCTGTGTCAGGGGAGGCAGAGCGGGGCCTGCCAACATCAGATGGATGAGCTTGGCTGAGATTGGGGGGAGCTGCGAACTGGACTGCAAGGGCTGCTTTTCAGAGCGATGTTGTTGTTTTAAGCCAATTTTTAGTTATTGCTCAGAGTAGGGAGCTCTTCTTGCCACTGACACTTCAAATTGTCTTCAAAGCTGAAATTGGGTTACAGTGAGTAATTGCTCCCGGTGTTCTCTCCGTTTCAGTCGATTCAGTGAGCGCCGAGTTGGGAATGAGGAAAGCGTGCATGCGATGTCACGATTCTTGACGAAACAAGGACTTACAGTTGGAGAAAATATATTTAAATTAAAGTTACCGTGTGAACTCTGTTGACTAAGAGCATGAGTTCAGGAAGCTGGCTACATGGCCCTCCTAGCTGTGTGACTTTGGCCGCATTACCTAACCTGTCTGAGCCTCATTTCCTCATGTACAAAATGGGGCTAATTATATGCCATTACAGAGAGTTTTGTGAAGCTCAAGTGAGATGATTGTATAAAGCCTTTAGTTTTGTGCCTGATACATTGTAACTACTCAATAAATTTTCATAAAGAAACAGAAAAAGACCAGATTGGGTAGAGTTCCTCCTTAGCCAGAGCTCACTTGTGTGAAGTGAGTTTTGTGCAGTCGAGGGAGGCTGTAGGGTGTGGTGAAAAGAACCTTGGATGGAAGCTAGGTCCATTTCTGGTTCTGGTCCTGCCCTTGGCTAGCTGTGGGGCTTTACATAAGTCACTTCATCTCTTTGTGTCTTTGTTTCCTAATCGATGAAATGAGATGTGACTAGATGGGAATGAAGACAGTAGTGCTGGTGAAGACAGCTAACAGGTACGGAGGGCCAGGCACTGCTCTGTGTTTTAAATGGGTTATCCCTCATGACCACCTTGTTACAGGTGGGAAACCTCGTGTTGTAGGTGGAGAAACTGAAGCTCGTGTGGTTTCTTCTCTAGGGTCACCCAGCTCTGAAGGTGAAGCTAACCCCTTCTAATAGTCCTCAGTTCTGTGTGTCAGATGTTAGTGGTTCTGTCAGTTAGTTGATTTCTGAAAACACTGCAGAGTGAACTGGTGATGTGAGGCTAAATTATAGTTAAAAAGCATTTTTTTTTAAGCGAGGAGGGGACAGATAGGGACAGACAGACAGGAAGGGAGAGAGATGAGAAGCATCAATTTTTCGTTGAGGCACTTTTGTTGTTCACTGATTGCCTGCTCATATGTGCCTTGACCGGGGGTGGGGGGGTCTCCAGCTGAGCCACTGACCCCTTGTTCAAGCCAGTGACCTTGGGCTCAAGCCAGCGACCATGGGGTCATGTCTATGATCCCATGCTCAAGCCAGCAACCCCACACTCAAGCTGATGAGCCTGCACTGAAGCCGGATGATCTGGTGCCGAAGCCAGTGACCTTGAGGGTTAGAACCTGCGTCCTCTGCGTCCCAGGCCGATGCTCTATCCACTACACCACTGCCTGGTCAGGCTAAAAAAGCCATTTTTGAAGTGTCTAGAATAGATAGTCCTGTGGAAGTAAATAGTGGTTCACCTCCCGCTCAACTTGTGAAATAAAATTTTATCGGAGATGCTTTGAATGCAGGCAAGGCAAAGCTGTTTGTAAAACTACAGTGGGAGAGGCCTTTCTCAGCAGCGCTCTCGAGAGAGGCCCTCTGCAGCCAAACGTTTGGAGGGAAGGACAGGCTGATTTGCAGCTGGCAACACCAGCTGGTTGTAGGTTTTTCTGGAACGTGCTCTAACTGATGCCCAGGTGTTGCAGGAAGCTGGGATTGTCCTGTTTGTTGGTTCTGGGGAGCCGCTGGGTCGAGGTTCTGCAAGCTGCTGGAGTCCTCAGTGTTGGGTCAGGGTCTGCTCTTCTCCCTCCAGCTTGCCCTCCCAGGCCCCACTTGTCCCTGTGGTGTGGGGTCGGTGGTTTTCTGTGTCCCAGTGTTGTTTGGGAGACTGACCCAAACGGAGACCTTGGTCCATGGCTTGGCGAGGGCACCCCTTGGCTGTACTTGGCTTGCCTGGAGCTGGCCAGGTGTTTCGGCGTTTCCATTTGGGGGAAAGGTGATGTGACAGACCACCTGGGCCGTCGCTCAGATGGTCTGCTTCCTTTCAGGGAGTGAAAGCCCTGGTTGCGGGAGGCGCGAGCGTCCCCCGGGCAACGGGGTGCGGCTTTCCTCCTGGAGGACTTGGAAGGTGGTCACTGCTGGGTGAGACCAGAGGGTGGACGCTTTCCTCCCGCCCGCGGAAGTGATGTGGCGACGGAGACTTTCTCTGTGCTGTTGTGTTATTCCTTACAGCGAGAACGGTGTTGGGTCATGCCAGCTCTCCGACCCCCGTCAGAATGTGAATCAGCAGAACTGTAGCTGCTGTTTCGGCTCGTCTGCATCTCTTTTAACCGCTCAGATTTATATTTAGTGACTAATGATTTCTACTGGAAGTGCCATCTCCCACACAAGTCCCCAACAGTCTTTTATTAAAAAACAAAAAACAAAACACTGGCTCTGAGTAAGGACACTGGCTTAGAAATAAATCATTTCCCCTTTCTTGTCCTGCAGGGTTTGCCCTCTGGGGATCCATGGCTTGCTTTCCTGGGCTGTGGGGTCCTTTCACCCACGCAAGCAGAGCACTCAGCCAGCGCTGTTTCAGGTAACTTCCCCATTAAGTTCTTAAAGCTGCATCTTTAAGTAAGCCCCCCCCCCCCCCAGGGCTGGAGTGGAAGCTCAGGGAGGTGGGCTTGGGTCAGGGTCTGCTCTTCTACCTCCAGCTTGCCCTCCCAGGCCCCACTTTTCCCTGTGGTGTGGGGGTCGGTGGTTTTCTGTGTCCCAGTGTTGTTTGGGAGACTGACCCAAATGGAGACCTTGGTCCATGACTTGGCGAGGGCACCCCTTGGCTGTACTTGGCTTGCCTGGAGCTTGCCTGGAGCTCACGGAATCCGACTGAGCTGAGGCCTGGTGGGGTCAGGTGAGGGGCACAGGTCAGGAGGTGATGTTGCTGTTAGAGGCGGGGAAGGGAATGGCAGGTGGTAGGAAATGAGACTTTTCGGTCCTTGCCAGACTTGTAGTGAATCTGACATCTCGTGACCCTATCATTCCCCCAGTGCATTAAAACCTTCTCTTTTAAAGACGGGATCATTTTTTTAAAGGTACATGCTTAGTACCAAACACTCAAGCAAGATCGAGGCGTGACAGCCTCCTCTCTTTTTAGATGCTGGGCCAGGGGGCAGCCCGGGTTTCATTTCTGTTGGCAGACGTGCCCTGTGGCCCCCTCCGTGTGCTCACTCCACAAGCGTTTGCCGAGCAGTATGTCTGGGCTGGTCATAGAGAGATGAATAAGACTGGCTTCCTGCTCTGAAAGAGCTCTCACAGTGGGCCATGGGAGCAAACTTGGAAACAAATAACTCTAAGAAAATGTGGCGAGTATAATAATAGAGGTTTGTATGGTGCTGTGGAGGGCCCGAGGCCAGAGCGGCTGATGGACGAGGAGGAGGGAAGGAAGGAGAGTGGAGGCGGCCTTCCCAGAAGGGAAGAGGGGGCCGGCCCTGCCCCGGCCTCCAGCGCAGGCCGGCCGCTGTGGGTGCTTGGAGGGCCCTGGGGCTTCCCTCCCCTGGGCACAGAGTGGTGGACGATGATGGGCCTCAGAAAGCAGGCAGAGCGGGGCCAGGTGTTGCCACTGCAGACAGTGGGGAACCATGAGACACTTCTTTTTTTTCCCACTGAATACTTCTAAGCAGGGGAGTGGCCTCAGATTTATATTCTAGAAAGAGCTCTTGGTTGGCAGAGCGAGACGCACAGGGAACCAGTTCAGAGACGAATGTAATGATCTTGGTGGACGAGAGCATGCTGCCACATTCAGGACGTGTTGACAGGGTGGAGGGAGAGGACAGAGGTGCTTGGGAGGTGGCAGCGGTAGGACTCGGCAGCAGTGGATGTCGGTGGAGAGAGAGGCTTGGGTGCTGGGGTTTCTGGAGACGCCATGACAGTATCTCGATGGGAAATGCAGCCGCAGGAGGAGGGTTGCAAGGGGCGGCAGCGAGGTCAGTATGGGACCTTCCGAGCTTGCAGTATCTGTGGGACTCATTGTGAGTTTACGGTGGAAATACAGGACTAGAACACAGGAGACAGCGGGGCCGGAGATGGGACTGACCAGTGGGAAGCACTGCGAAGGAGGTAAAATTGCCCAGACTAGGCACGTGGAATGAGGGGACAGGACCTGGGGTGACCCCGGGGAACACCAGCACTCACGGTGCTAGCATCAGGGAAACAGAAATCCCAGCCATCAGATCGCTTCATAATAGCTTATCTACCTTTAATAGGTACCCGTTCAAAAGAATATTCCTTTCCAGTGGGGGGGGGAAATGCATTAAAACAATAGGTTGTTACTGTGACTGACTTGCAGTTTCTGCTATGTTGTGTCAAGGGACTCCCTTAGCAAGCCTGCTCGCTCATGTCTTCTGGTTCCCAGAATCATAGAGATGAGGAAATTCGGGAAATCAGGTTTTGCATGCTGGGCAGTGGGTGAGGCCTGGCCCATAAGGTATTTCCCTTAATCGTCAGAGTCCTTTTGGAAATCAAAGGCTTTAAATTAAGGCAGCCATGAAGTTTGTTGTAACAAAAAATCGGGTTCTCTTTAAAACCCATCCAAATCAAGATCC
Source organism: Saccopteryx bilineata (assembly GCF_036850765.1). Lineage (NCBI taxonomy): Eukaryota > Metazoa > Chordata > Mammalia > Chiroptera > Emballonuridae > Saccopteryx > Saccopteryx bilineata. The sequence goes on along the minus strand of NC_089490.1, from coordinate 21,619,378 downwards.
TGACCTGGCAGCAGCAGCCTTCTGGCTGTGCGGAACCCGTCTGAGGTGCAGGGAAGTGCTCACAGCACCTGCCTTTCTGTCTGAGCCCTGGTTTGTATCCCGTGCAGCGGGCTGTGGCTGACGGGTGCTCTCTCCCAGCCCCACCCTCTCAGAGGCCTCCGCGCCCTGACTGGGAGAGATGGCAGACCTCCGACTGTCTTCTCTTCCACCAGCTCCACCGGGACCCTCACTGCAATCCAGAAGATGACACGGGTGCGTGTGGTGGACAACAGCGCCCTGGGCAACACCCCATACCATCGCCCTCCTCGTTGCATCCACGTCTATAACAAGAACGGGGTGGGCAAGGTGGGTGACCGGATACTGCTGGCCATCAAGGGGCAGAAGAAGAAGGCGCTCATTGTGGGGCATCGCATGCCTGGTCCTCGGATGACCCCCAGGTTTGACTCCAACAACGTGGTCCTCATTGAGGACAATGGGAACCCCGTGGGGACCCGAATTAAGACGCCCATCCCCAGCAGCCTACGCCGGAGGGAAGGCGAGTTTTCCAAGGTACTGGCCATCGCTCAGAACCTTGTGTGAGCAGAACCCAGGCCACCTTCAGTGGGCCCTTCAATGGGGCAGTCCTGAATACCGCGCCTTTGCCGATGGGGAGCCGGGTGTCCTGTGGCGGGGACAGTGTCCTCTGAGAAATAAACGCTTGCACGGATGTTTTCTTCCTGCGCTTTCTGGGACGTGGTGTTGACGTAAATGGCACTGGAGCAGTTATCAGGTGGCCAGCCCATGACTGTCCACACATGATGGCAGCCTTCACATGGGGGCTGTGAGCTCCCCCAGGACTGTCGGGCTCTGGGAAGTGGAGCTACAGTGGTACCCATGTTAAATGCACAGAATCTGCCACTTCTAACCAGGCAGACCTCCCCTCCCCCCATTCAAGGTGTCCTCTCCCTGTGTCAGAGGGCGTCAGCTATAAATGGCCGTGAGGATTCCTGGGCTAGCATGAGGAAGAGCAGGGGACTTGGTTAGTGCAGTGGGACACTGCCATTAGGCTCTGACGGAACCCAAACAGGCATCCTTTCCCCACTGCATGGAGCGCCCGCTGCCCTGCCAGGGACTCGGCGCCTCTCTGTGCCCGCAGTGGGAGGCTTCCTCCCCTGACTGCTGGGGCAGTGGACTCGCCCTTGTATTTGGCAGATGACCTGATCTTGGGCCTGTGTAGGTGATTCAATGACAATTTATCTTTCATTTATTAACTGGTCTCCTTGGGGTGGTTTGGGATCTCCCTTAGTTCCTCTGATAGAACCTCATCAACTCATTTATGAATTTATTCATTCAAAATATCTTGGGCGCTTATCATTAAATGCTCCAGTGGCCTCTGAGAGGCAGAATAGCATGATTAGGAATGCGTGCTCTGTAGCCAGACTGCCTGGGTTCTTATCCTGACTCCACCGCTTACCACTTAGTAACTTTGGGCAAGTCACCTCATTTCTTTGTCCCTCAGTTTCCTCACCTGCAAAATGGGGATGTAATAATGGTACCTACTTGACAGGGCTGGTGTGAGTTAGATGAGTTAGTATCTGTAAGTGCCTGGCAATATTAAGCTCTTGACAGGTAGTAGGTATTTTCTGTCATCATTACTGAACATGCCAGCACTGGGAAGCAGGTGATGGAAGCCGCTGTGGTCCCTGTTCTTGTGGTTCTTATAGAGTCCTGGGGGAAACCGACACAGACACATAATTGTTGAAACCAGCGCCAACCCCCAGGTGTAACAGGTGCCTAGGAATGAGGGATTAGACTTTCTGAGTGGGATTGGAGGCAGCCTCCTGCGAAGTTGTGGCATCTGGCTTTGAGACCAGGCTTGGGCTGCAGCAGCTGCATTCTGCGGAACGCTCCGGCATTGTGGTAGAAGTCAGAACAGAGGTTCACCTGGGGGCAGGGAGGAGTGTGCACTGGAAAAAGGGCAAGAGGGAAGCTTGTAAGTGCTGAATTGTTCTAGATGTAGATCTGGGTGGGAGTTAGGTGAATGGATACATCTGTAGCTAATTATGAAGCTGTATACTTTAGGTACTTTATGCCATAATAAAAATAAATGGGTAGGTATCAGCAAGGTGAGAGAGGAGGGGGAAATATTCCAGGCAGAGGGAAGAGCATGTGCGAAAACCCTGTGGTAGGAGGGAATGGGGTAACTACTAGGGGCCGAAGGAAAAGCCAGTGTGGCTGGAGCAGGGACAGCCGGCGTGAGCACTGTGCAGGGGAGGCTGGAGGAGGAGCAGGCCCAGCCCTGCAGGGCCTCAGAAGCCCCCCGAAGGGGGTTTCCTTAGCAGGAAGGCATGGGGTACTGGTGTAGTGTATTTAGCAAGCAGGCAGGGATGGTGGGAGGGGAGACACGGTTAGATTTGCTCTGTGGAGAGGGGCTGAGGGAGACCAGAATGGATTGGCACAGGCTTTGCTGGAGACTGAGATGATGACACGTTGAACTAGGATGGTGGTGATGGAGGGGAGTAGAAGCCTTTAGGAGGTAGAGTTGACTGGGCTTGGTAATGTGCTAATATGGCAGGGGAGGGCCCAAAATGGGTCCTAAGTTTCTGGCTTCCATGCCTGTACGGTTGGTCCTGCCGAGCCCTGAGCTGGGGTGCCCTAGGAGAGGCCTGAGAGCGGGGGAGGAAGAGCCGCTGGGGACATGTGCATGGAGATGCCTTTGAAACACCCAACAGATGTCAAGTAGGTAGCTGGATATAAATAGTCTCTTAAACTGGAATAGCACTTGGTATGGATTTTGAAAGCAATTATGTGTATATGCAGATTCTTGGTGTTCTTCAGTCCTTAGGTTTGGCAGGCCCTGGTCCCGTGTTTTGGATGACACTGAGTTTCAGAGGTCACATGATTTCTGAGGGTCTTAACAGCTAATAGGCTGTAAGGCTGGTCTCAAAGCCAGATGCCACAACTTCCGACTCAGGCCTTCCCACAGCGTTATGGGGTCTTGCTTTTGATGAGCCCTGTCCATCTTGAGTTGATCCTCACAGGCTGTGATCTCAGAGGAGATGGTCCACTTCCCCCCAGTGGGTACACTTGGGAGCCTCTTCCTACTGAGCCTTGATTGCAAGGAAGCAAACAAAGGCTTTTAGTCTTCCCGGTTGAGGATTGCAGAGCTCCCTAGGGTCCCTCTGACTAAGCTCAACTCAGAGCACCGCTGGGTATTTATTTATTTTTTTTTCCATTTTTCTGAAGCTGGAAACGGGGAGAGACAGTCAGACAGACTCCCGCATGCGCCCGACCGGGATCCACCCGGCACGCCCACCAGGGGCGACGCTCTGCCCATCCTGGGCGTCGCCATATTGCGACCAGAGCCACTCTAGCGCCTGAGGCAGAGGCCACAGAGCCATCCCCAGCGCCCGGGCCATCTTTGCTCCAATGGAGCCTTGGCTGCGGGAGGGGAAGAGAGAGACAGAGAGGAGAGCGCGGCGGAGGGGTGGAGAAGCAAATGGGCGCTTCTCCTGTGTGCCCTGGCCGGGAATCGAACCCGGGTCCTCCGCACGCTAGGCCGACGCTCTACCGCTGAGCCAACCGGCCAGGGCACCGCTGGGTATTTTAACAGCTAATGTCCCTCTCCATCTGGCCTCTGGAAGGGCCAATAGGATCTGACGTGGGCTGCTGCAGTGACGACTGTGGCCAAGGAGGAGGGATCACACCCAGACCAGGCCTGCGTGGCCAGCGGCGTGTCTTCCGCTGCCGCAGCTGGTACTCGGCAAGCTCTTCATTTTTCTCTTCTCTAGGCGGCTTCCCAAAGGCTGCAGGAGGAAGAGACCCCTGTCCCGAGATCATGGAAAGGCCGAATGGGTACTCTCCGCTTGGCACCACCTGCTCAGGGGCTGGGCCTTTGCTCTGACCAGGACAGCTTAACCTGAGCGGCCGTCCAGCTTCGCGGGTCACTGGCGCGCTGGGGTTGAGCGCACTGCTTCCTCTTCCCTCCATCCGCAGGAAGTGCGCTCTTCCGTTCATGAGAGCTGCTCGGTGGCCTCCCCTCACCCACCTCCCAGGTGTAGCGGTTCACCCGAGTCATCACACTGGCTGTCCTTGCTGTCCCCTCTTCTGGTCTTGCACGGAATCGACCACTCCTCCCAAGGTGCTCTCGCTGACCCCGGAAGGCCACGGTTTATGCGGAGCTGCTGGCCGGAGCCCACACTCCGCCTCTGACGCAGGCCCTCGCCACGCGCAGCCCAGAATAGCCTCGGCTTGCCGCGTTTCCACCTGCCCTATCACTTTGCAAGCTGGGATCTCATTTGCTGTCCACCCTCCACACCCGTCTCACAGCCAGTACTGCTTTCTTTGCTCATAAAATATTTATAAGCACAGATTATGTTTCCCTAGGAGTATAAACTTGCTTTTGTTTTTTTCCCTTCTGTGCCCTGAAGAAGCTGCCCCTGACCGGCGGAAGGGCCTCATGTCTCTGGGTTCACAGACTTGATCACGGGGCTTCCCCCCTGCTTCATTGCTGCCAGAGAAGTGTGGGGAAAGGACACGGGTCGGTGGTGTGGATGGGGACCCGGGTTCCAGCCAGGCCTGTGCTGCTAACTCGATGGGTCGTTTTGGACAAGGCAGGGCGTCACGGGGCTGCATGGAGGCTGGGTGCTCTGGAGACCAGGCGTGGCGTTGGCTGCAACCCTCGTTCCAGCCACCTTGAAAGGCATGCCCTTGGCTGCCGATGGGGACCTGGCCAAAGAATGTGCAGAGATCATCCTGTCACCATCAACACTCCTGGAAAAACTGAGAAGCCAGCCACCTCTGGCAGGGGAGGCGAGGCCACTTCCTGGATGACAGGCAGTTCCCTTCTGAAACTCGCAAGCTCAGCCTTGCTTTCGGGAGGGCGGCTGAGGGCAGTGAGAGAGCTCACTGTCAGGCCGACTCCATGCCTGCACCTGTGTCCCAGGGAGTCAGGGAGCCCCGCTCTCAGCAGGGGGCAAGTCCCCAGGCTGGTTGGGCAGGGGTGCTTCCCGCGGGGCTCACCTGGGCACCGCCTCCTCTGCTGTCCAGCTCCACCCTCCATTGCCCTTCTGGGCTTCCCACGTTCTCTTGTGTTCTTTGAGAATGCTTGTTTTTGACGAAATTGCATGATATTAGAATATTTAACTGAAATCCGAGCCTGTCCCAGCAGCTGTAGCCCTCTCCTTCCTCTGGACTGGTAATTCAATCTTTAACAGCACGTTTTGGGGCTTTGTTGTATTCTTTCCCACCTGGCGGATGCCTGTACATCACAGTTCAGTTCCCCTCGGCTTCTTAGACAATTGCTGAATTGTTTTGCCAAGTATGAGTATATAATTTTCCAGATGATTTGGGCTTCCTAGGCTCAAAGTGGCTATAAGTTTACTTCTCAACTCTCAGCATCAGGCCAGTTTCTTTAGGTTTAAGCCAGTGGTTTCCAGCCAGATTCAGCAACAGTAATAATCTGTTGTCATTTGCTTGATATTATGACGGGGCTACCGCATAAGACAGACTAGGTATCGAGTACGTCATTTAAAAAAGAAAGTGAGCCTGACCGGGCGGTGGCGCAGTGGATAGAGCGTCGGACTGGGATGTGGAGGACTCAGGTTCGAGACCCCGAGGTCACCAGCTTGAGCGCAGGCTCATCTGGTTTGAGCAAAAAGCTCAACAGCTTGGACCCAAGGTCGCTGGCTTGAGCAAGGGGTCACTCGGTCTGCTGTAGCCCCACGGTCAAGGCACATATGATAAAGCAATCAATGAACAATCAAGGTGCCACAATGAAGAATTGATGCCTCTCATCTCTCTCCCTTCTTGTCTGTCTTTCCCTGTCTTGTCTCTCTCTCTTGCTTAAAAAATAAAAAAGAAAGTGAATTTAAAATTATTTTATCTCAAGAATTTCACAAGAGCTCTCTGAATAATTCGGATGCCCGTGAATATTATGAAATCTTGATTGGCAGTTGATTTTAGGCCAAATGTTTACATGTCAAATAGGGTCAACTCTTGGTCAGTTGGGACTAATTAGAGCCATCCAAGGTGATATGTACCACCTCTTGAGGGCAGGGAGGGGAGAGAGAGACCCTGAGAGATGGCTCTCCCAGTGCTGGCCTCTTCGAGGAATGCTGTTCCTGGCCCCCAGTGGACTTCCTGGGCAGGGAGCGGGCTGTGCCACCCTATCCCCAGGGGCTACCCCAGTGCCCTGGCTGGTTGGCATGCAGGGGCCAGGGAGCGGAGCTTTCATTTGTCCACTTACGTCACTGGCACGGTCCTTAGCCAACTGAGTTGTCATTTTGCTGCCAGTTCTGGTTAAAGGTTCGCTGGTGAAGAACAATGAAACCCTTGCTTGCCGTGAGGTTTTAGGGTTGTCTGTGAATTTTGCTTCTCCTGGCCAGTCCCCACAATGTGCAGACAACTGAGAACTGGTTCTGCCCTTCTCTACTTATCCTGACAGCCACTGCTATAGCTCCCGGGACCCATAGGTTTCCCTTTGAACTTCATTCGTTGCTTTCTGGTGGGTAATTGCTTGCAGAGAGACAGTGCCTCTATCTATGTTTTATTCTTCCTTTTGATACATAAAACACTTAATTTTCATCTTACCCCTTCCCTTTATGAAACTATGTATTTATGTTTTGTTTTTTTTTTGTATTTTTCTGAAGCTGGAAACGGAGATAGTCAGACAGACTCCCGCATGCGCCCGACCGGGATCCACCCGGCACGCCCACCAGGGGGCGACACTCTGCCCACCAGGGGGCGATGCTCTGCCCCTCCGGGGCGTCGCTCTGTTGAGACCAGAGCCACTCTAGCACCTGGGGCAGAGGCCAAGGAGCCATCCCCAGCGCCCAGGCCATCTTTGCTCCAATGGAGCCTCGCTGCGGGAGGGGAAGAGAGAGACAGAGAGGAAGGAGAGGGGGAGGGGTGAAGCAGATGGGCGTTTCTCCTGTGTGCCCTGGCCGGGAATCGAACCCGGGACTTCTGCACGCCAGGCCGACGCTCTACCACTGAGCCAACTGGCCAGGGCCTGTATTTATGATTTTTAAGAGATGATGCAGAGCCTGACGAGGCGGTGGCACAGTGGATAGAGCGTCGGACTGGGATGCGGAAGACCCAGGTTCGAGACCCCGAGGTCTCCAGCTTGAGCGCGGGCTCATCTGGTTTGAGCAAAAGCCCACCAGCTTGAACCCAAGGTCGCTGGCTCCAGCAAGGGGTTACTCAGTCTGCTGAAGGCCCGCGGTCAAGGCACATATGAGAAAGCAATCAATGAACAACTAAGGTGTTGCAATGCGCAATGAAAAACTAATGATTGATGCTTCTCTTCTCTCTCCTTTCCTGTCTGTCTGTCCCTGTCTATCCCTCTCTCTGACTCACTCTCTGTCTCTAAAAAATAAATTAATTAAAAAAGAGATGATGCGGAAATACTTAGGAGGGCATTGTCATGCTGTCTGCAAAAAAGTATCAACTAATAAATCTAAGTGAGTACAGGTGATTATACCATTCTTTCCACTTTTTTAAAGTGTGGCATTTTCAGAATAATGTTAGTAATTAAAGAATGAAAAAGTAATGATTGCTTTTAAAAAAAATTCTGATAATAAAACCAAATCCGTGTTTGAAATATGTGTGTGGTTCCCCCACCCCCACCCCACTGGCCCGCTGAGCTTGTATCTTTGCCCTGACCGAGGTGGGGAGGGGGACAGTTCAGAGAGCAAGAGCCTGTCCATCCTGTGGCCACAGCCCCGCCCCCGCCCTGGCCTCGGCCGGTTATGTATTCTTCCCTTCCTTCCAGTTTAGGAACATGACTATCATATTTCTTTTAACTCCATGTTCTGAATGTCTGGCACATAGTAGGTATGCAGTAAATGTCAAGTTAATAAATTACTCCTGCTAAGTTCGTGCTGAGTCTTTAAGGGAAGGGAGATCGCTGTACTTCCTAAATAACCACTGTTAGGAGTGTGTTGACTTTTCCCTTCGGTGACACGTGGTTGGGAGTGCATAGGTGCCTTTCTCACCAAGGCCAAGGGCAAGTCAGAGCTCACCCACCTGTGGCTTGAGTTTATTTCAGTTCCAAACCGGTATGGTTCGGACCTCTCACCCTGACTGCAGACTCCCGGGCTGAGGAGGCCCCTGACGTTCACAGAGGAGAGCGGGAGATTCAGGATGAGAACTCGAATTTTCTGGTTTCCAGTCTAGTTCTTTTCCGTATAACTCACATCATCACTGAGCACTGGTTTTTGTTTTTTTTTTACCACTAAGTTTAAAAATATGAACTTCCTGAAAAACACTTTGGATGGAGCCATGTGGACCCAGCCTGTGGGGGTGGGAAGCAGCACTGCTTGTGAGGAGTTGGGAGACCCTCAGCTGCCCAGAGGAGCCTGAGATTTCCAGAGGTGTGGTCGCACGGCGGTCTGGGGTGCGGCGGTGCAGGATGTCTGTGCTGCTGGGGTGTGAAGCCTCCCGGTGACCCCCTTCCTGCCCCACCGGGTCCCCGAGCTTCAGAGACCTCCTCACTGTTCTCTTCCTTCTGAGGAGCAGGGTGCTTCCTCAGTGGGGTCCTTGTGGTTTCTGAATACCACTGTGGGCAAACCCCTACCTCTACGAGTGCTTGCTTTCTGCACAATGGTCTCACCTTCTGCCTTCTGCTAGGTTTCTCTAGCCTGGCAGTTCTGTGACTCCAGCCTTGGTGACACCTGTGGGTGGCAGGGAGGACCGATGTCTGCTTAGATGGAAAACTGGGTAAGTCCGCAGCGGAGTTGGGCCCAGCGGTCTCCTCAGTGCTGTGCCGGCACTGTCCAGCGTGATGCTCTCGCACCTCAGCGACTGGCAGGCCCGCTGGCCTGGGAGCGGGGACCGTCTTGTTCTCTGTTGTCCCCTCATGCGTAGCAGATACACGAGAAAATATTGAGATCTCGAAAGTTAAAATGGGGATTCTCAATTTAGGATTCTGTACAAAGAAATATCTAGGATAGAAGTTGACAGAAATTAAGACAGAGTATTTTAAGAGCCAGTGCTAAACAGGGCCGCACACCTGTGTGTGGATCCTTTCCCGGTGGATTTCACCCACGCTGGCCAGACGCCCAGTGTTTCCTGCTCATAGGATCTCTTCCCGTGCCAGCACCAGGCTGATAACCCTGCTAAACTGGAGTTCACATTCCTGTCCAAAGAACCAACGTGTGCTTTCTTGGAGAGAACCCATGGGAGGTGCGGCTTTTGGCCGTACCTTTGATGTCTGTCCAGGACTAGCCAGGATGAAAAAGGAACCCTTAACTGGAACTTGGTTATTCTCTGTCCCAAATATAAGGTACCATACCTTATCCTAAACTTGCTTTCAACCACAAGAATTTTAATGCCTTCAAATATTCAGGCAACAATAAAAGAAGATAGTTGCAGGTGGATTATGAGGCAGTGTTTTTCTACAGGGGTTTAGAGGGCAGCAATCCCTTCAGACTGGGTGAATATGGGGTGGGCAGGACGGATAGGGTGAGCTTCAACGGCTCAATCCTTGGCTCATGGTCCTCGGGGTCCTAGGAAGCGATCAGCCATCTTCGGGCCTAGGCAGGGGACAGAGGAAGGGAAGTAAGAGCAGACAGCAGATAGAAAGGTGCATGTGGTGAGAAGTGACAACGTGCCGGTGTCCCCACAAACTGGCTCCAGTGTTCTTCCACGCCCAGGCTGTGGCCGCCCCGTTGACAAAGCTTTCCCATCTTCCTCCGTCTTGTTTCCTCCATCCACCCTCCGCCATCCAGAAGGATGCTGGATAAACATGCTTACTAATGGACTAAAGTTGAATTTTTAAAAACTTCACCATGTTTAGGAGGAAAAAAAAAAAAGCTGTGCCATGAATAAGGCAGTGGTCCTCAACTGGGGACACTTGTCTGGAGACATCGTTGGTTGTTACCATGGCGGTGACATCTGGCGGATAGAGACTGGGGCTGCGGGGGAGACATGCTGGTTACAGAACAGTCCCCGCGACACAGAACCACCCAGTTCCAGGTGCTGATGGCGCCACGGGAGAGAGACCTGCGGGTAAGACCAGGTGGGGGACCTTTTGTGTGTAAGGGGACAGAGGACATCCAGGAATCAGGGTGAACTGTTCCTTCCTACACAATGGTGTAGAATTACAGGAATGAAATCCACCCTGAAATCCGTGAAACTGCACTTGACCACTACTTATCTGCCTGTTGCCCTGACTTGAGCCTTAAAGGTGGAGCGAATAATGGGGAGATTACAAGGGCTGCCGCTTACCGAAAAGTTGTGAAATAGACCCGCAGAGTCAAGGCCACCAGCGGGCTGGGGCATTTGGCTCACAGAGTGCGGATGAGGGACCTAGGTCCACGTGACAGCTCAGGGCTAGGGGCTGAGGTCAAGGTTACCGGTGGGCTCAAGCCACTGGCTCATGGTTGGATCAGTATGGCTTAGTCACCTTCCTCAGAGCTTTGGCGTCTGCCCCTGTCCTCCTTCTCCATGACTGTCGTCACAGTGGTACCAACAGCCTTGCCACCGTACAGATCTTTGGAGTCAATTCAGGGTTTGTCCCGCCTTTCCTTATCCACCTGTAGTTTTCAGAAAGTGCTGCCCGTTCTCCAAGGCTGGAAGTGGTCCTCCTCCTCCATCTCCTAACGTGGCCTTGTTACTGCCACAGTCCAGCTGCCCAGCAGAGGCCGCTCTTCACGTAGAAGTCAGAAGTCACACCCCCTTCGGCCTGGGGTCTGTAGCCCACTGTTGTGGGGCAGAGAAGAGAAACCAATGTGCTGTGAGGTCTCACTGGGTGCCGGTGTTGTCCTAGGGCTTTCCACACTCTGTCCACGTGTCCTCAGGATGACACTGAGATCGCTGTGCCTCGTGTATGAGAGAGACGCCCAGGCTGAAAGAGCTGGGGGAGGGGTGTAGGTGGCAGGCTGGGCTCTGAAGTCAGGCCCGCCTGACCTCAGCGCTCCTGCTCTTTTCTTTCTGCTGCTCTGATCTGGGGTGGAACTATTTCTTGGTAACGTGCCCTCCCTCAGCTATTAAAATCCTCTTCCGGAAGCATCATTTGGATGACCACTGTAGGTACTCACAGTCACTTCCAGTTGCCACTTAGGTCAGCTCCCTCCAGCCAGCCAAGGGCAGTGCTGCCCGCTGCAGGCTGCTCCCTGCCTTAATTATCAGCAGTTTCTGGGCCCTCACAGCCTGAGCACCTACTCTGGCCAAGGAAACGGGCCTCTGCCTCCCACTCCGTGCGCCCAGCCAACTGTGGGCTCCCTGGGGCAGGTGCTTCCTCCTGGCTCGCCATGTAGCCCTCAGCACCAGGTCCGAGTGGAGTGTCAGTGTTTGCTGAATGTGTCCCCGCCCCCATGTAAGGCTGCCTCTGCTGCTCCAAACCCATCTCTCGGCTGGAAAACCCATGCCAAGAAAGTCCTGGGCAGGCCTCTGCTCAGCTGCTCCCTCCGGGCGATGCTGGGGTTTGTCCCGCTTGCTCTGTTTCTCCAACCCTGTCCACTCCATGGCTGCCTCCACACCAAGCATGAGGCATCAGTGAGTGAGGTGCCAGGTGTGGGGGTCACACGAGGGGCTGGGACTTAGACCCCCGCCACTGCCTGCCTTAGATGCCAAATAGCTTCTCCTCCTAGACGTGCATTTGTCAAGACTGCCCACCAGCAGTGCTGGGGAGCCCTCTAAGGGGAGGGTGTGGGGCCAGGTGTGGGGCCAGGTGTGAGGCCAGGGGGTTGGCCAGGTGTGGGGCCAGGGGGGCGGCAGGGGAGGCAGCGAGTTCAAAAGGATAATAGGAGCACGAGGGTAGAACACGTCAGGGATGGAGGGTGGCAGTCAATAAATATTTTGGGGAAAAATAGATATTTATCAGGTTGACACAGAGAAGAGTCATGTTGGGAGACAGGGCAGGGGTCCAGAAATTCAAGTTAGCACAACCAAGCAGCGGGGAAGAGGCAATTGGGGGTGGGCTCTGTATTCAGAGGAACTGGATGGTGGGAAACAGTGAAGGAGGGTGGGTGGGGAGGGGCCAGCCACGCTCAGGGTGAGCTGTAGGTCATGGAGGCCAGCTCGGTGGTGGCCTGGGCTGAGGAGGTAGGGGTGATGCCCACTGTATCCCTTCAGTGGTGGGGCTGCTCAGACTTCAGACGGCCCTGGGACTTGAGCTGTGAGGCGTGCTCCCCCTCGCCGCTGCTCAGCCCACCCTTGCACTCGGCCCTGGGACTTGAGCTGTGGAGAGTGCTCCCCCTCGCCCGCTCAGCCTGCCCTTGCACTCGGCCCTGGGACCTGAGCTGTGGGGAGTGCTCCCCCTCGCCCGCTCAGCCGGCCCTTGCACTCGGCCCTGGGACCTGAGCTGTGGGGAGTGCTCCCCCTCGCCTGCTCAGCCTGCCCTTGCACTTGGCCCTGGGACTCGAGCTGTGGGGAGTGCTCCCCCTCGCCCGCTCAGCCGGCCCTTGCACTCGGCCCTGGGACCTGAGCTGTGGGGAGTGCTCCCCCTCACTGCTGCTCAGCCTGTCCTTGCACTCGGCCCTAGGACTTGAGCTGTGGGGAGTGCTCCCCCTCTCCTGCTCAGCCTGCCCTTGCACTCGGCCCTGGGACCTGAACTGTGAGGAGTGCTCCCCCTCACCTGCTCAGCCTGCCCTTGCACTCGGCCCTGGGACTCGAGCTGTGGGGAGTGCTCCCCCTTGCCTGCTCAGCCTGCCCTTGAACTCGGCCCTGGGACTTGAGCTGTGGGGAGTGCTCCCCCGCACTGCTGCTCAGCCTGCCCTTGCACTCGGCCCTGGGACCTGAGCTGTGGGGAGTGCTCCCCCTCGCCCGCTCAGCCTGCCCTTGCACTTGGCCCTGGGACTCGAGCTGTGGGGAGTGCTCCCCCTCGCCCGCTCAGCCTGCCCTTGCACTCGGCCCTGGGACCTGAGCTGTGAGGAGTGCTCCCCCTCACTGCTGCTCAGCCTGCCCTTGCACTCGGCCCTGGGACTTGGGCTGTGAGGAGTGCTCCCCCTCACTGCCGCTCAGCCTGCCCTTGCACTTGGCCCTGGGACCTGAGCTGTGGGGAGTGCTCCCCCTCACCGCCGCTCAGCCTGCCCTTGCACTCGGCCCTGGGACCAGAGCTGTGGGGAGTGTTCCCCCTCGCCGCCGCTCAGACTGCCCTTGCACTCGGCCCTGGGACCTGAGCTGTGAGGAGTGCTCCCCCTCACTGCCGCTCAGCCTGCCCTTGCACTCGGCCCTGGGACTTGAGCTGTGAGGAGTGCTCCCCCTCACTGCTGCTCAGCCTGCCCTTGCACTTGGCCCTGGGACCTGAGCTGTGGGGAGTGCTCCCCCTCACCGCCGCTCAGCCTGCCCTTGCACTCGGCCCTGGGACCAGAGCTGTGGGGAGTGTTCCCCCTCGCCGCCGCTCAGACTGCCCTTGCACTCGGCCCTGGGACCTGAGCTGTGGGGAGTGCTCCCCCTCGCCCGCTCAGCCGGCCCTTGCACTCGGCCCTGGGACTCGAGCTGTGGGGAGTGCTCCCCCTCGCCCACTCAGCCTGCCCTTGCACTCGGCCCTGGGACCTGAGCTGTGAGGAGTGCTCCCCCTCACTGCTGCTCAGCCTGCCCTTGCACTCGGCCCTGGGACTCGAGCTGTGGGGAGTGCTCCCCCTTGCCTGCTCAGCCTGCCCTTGAACTCGGCCCTGGGACTTGAGCTGTGGGGAGTGCTCCCCCTCACTGCTGCTCAGCCTGTCCTTGCACTCGGCCCTAGGACTTGAGCTGTGGGGAGTGCTCCCCCTCTCCTGCTCAGCCTGCCCTTGCACTCGGCCATGGGACCTGAGCTGTGAGGAGTGCTCCCCCTCACCTGCTCAGCCTGCCCTTGCACTCGGCCCTGGGACTTGAGCTGTGAGGAGTGCTCCCCCTCACTGCTGCTCAGCCTGCCCTTGCACTTGGCCCTGGGACCTGAGCTGTGGGGAGTGCTCCCCCTCACCGCCGCTCAGCCTGCCCTTGCACTCGGCCCTGGGACCAGAGCTGTGGGGAGTGTTCCCCCTCGCCGCCGCTCAGCCTGCCCTTGCACTCGGCCCTGGGACTTGAGCTGTGAGGAGTGCTCCCCCTCACTGCCGCTCAGCCTGCCCTTGCACTCGGCCCTGGGACTTGAGCTGTGAGGAGTGCTCCCCCTCACCGCCGCTCAGCCTGCCCTTGCATTCGGCCCTGGGACCAGAGCTGTGGGGAGTGTTCCCCTTCGCCGCCGCTCAGCCTGCCCTTGCACTCGGCCCTGGGACCTGAGCTGTGGGGAGTGCTCCCCCTCACCTGCTCAGCCTGCCCTTGCCCTCGGCCCTGGGACCTGGGCTGTGGGGAGTGCTCCCCCTCACCGCCGCTCAGCCTGCCCTTGCACTCGGCCCTGGGACCTGAGCTGTGGGGAGTGCTCCCCCTCACTGCTGCTCAGCCTGCCCTTGCACTCGGCCCTGGGACCTGAGCTGTGGGGAGTGCTCCCCCTCACTGCTGCTCAGCCTGCCCTTGCACTCGGCCCTGGGACCTGAGCTGTGGGGAGTGCTCCCCCTCGCCCGCTCAGCCTGCCCTTGCACTCGGGAGCTGCCCCTCCCCTAGCCACAGCCTTGGAATAAAGCGCATCCAGGCCTCGGGCCCCTTGAGTGTTAAAGCCACCGCTGCTCCCCTCCCCTGACTGCTAATCGGCCCCGAAGGTGGAATAGGCCAGAGCTGGTGAGTGCCTGGAGGTGGAAGGAGGCCAGGGTACCTTCTTTCTAGATCCTCCGCATGGAGTGCTGGTGGGGATCCTCCTGGGCCCTGCGATTCTGGGGGAGGGGTGAGCAGGAGGAGGGGAGTGCTATGCTGCCTGTTGAGTCGTAAGTGTTGCAGGGACAGTGGGCTACACTAAGTACAGAGTCAGGGGGAGAACAGAGGGGGGGTTTCAGGGCATCAAGACATACATGGTTCCTTACCCCGAAGTCGCCCAAGGAGAAGAGAGGAGAGGGGAGGAGAGGAGAGGAGAGGGGAGGAGAGGAGAGAAGAGGGGAGGGGAGGGGAGGGAAAGAGAGGGGAGGAGGAGGGGGAGGAGGAGGAGGAAGAGGGGAGGAGAAGAGAGGGGAGAGGAGGGGAGGGGAGGAGGAGGAGGAGGAAGAGAGAGGAAGAGAGGAGAGGGGAGAGGAGGAGAGGGGAGAGGAGGGGAGGGGGAGGAGGAGGAGGAGGAAGAGAGGGGAAGAGAGGAGAGGAGGGGAGGGTAGGATAGGGGAGGGGAGGAGAGAAGAGGGGAGGGGAGGGAAAGAGAGGGGAGGAGGAGGAGGAGGAAGAGAGGGGAGAAGAGAGGGGAGAGGAGGGGAGGGTAGGGTAGGGGAGGAGAGGAGAGGGGAAGGGAGGAGAGAAGAGGGGAGGGGAGGGGAGGGAAAGAGAGGGGAGGAGGAGGAGGAGGAAGAGAGGGGAGGAGAGGAGAGGGGAGAGGAGGGGAGGGGAGGAGAGGGGAGGGGAGGGGAGGGAGAAAGGAACAGTAAACCAAGGGCAGCACCCTGAACACCTATGGTTAAGAGGTGGGAGGAGGAGGAGGAAGCTGGGCAGGAGATCAAGAGGAAATGGGCAGGGAGGGCAGGGAGGGCAGGAAGGGAGGAAGAGGGCTGAGGAGTAGAGTCCTGGAGGCAGGGAGGCCAGGTGCAGCGGGAGTGGTCACCAGGTGCAGCGGTTTCCCAAGCGAGATGTGGTGGGGGCCATCAGAAGTGAGGTCTGCAGAGGGCCGGGCGACACGACCACATGGCTGTCAGTGGTGGAGAACTGAGTCAGAGGCAGCCCGCAGTGGGTGAAAAGAGGACGGGCCAGGGAACGGTCCCTGGGAATGTGGGGGACTTGAAGAGCAGAGGTGGGCTGCAGCGAGGTGACAGGAGGAGTGTTTGAGGCTGGGGGGACCTGAGCAACTTCTGCAGACGTGGTTCTTCCCCTCGCTGCACGGGGGTCT
Source organism: Saccopteryx bilineata (assembly GCF_036850765.1). Classification (NCBI taxonomy): domain Eukaryota; kingdom Metazoa; phylum Chordata; class Mammalia; order Chiroptera; family Emballonuridae; genus Saccopteryx; species Saccopteryx bilineata. Next base: position 21,603,522 of record NC_089490.1, on the reverse strand, counting down.
TTGGTCAGAACGTGGGAGCATGCATTAAAATCAACAGAGACCAGCCTTGAAAATCCCCTGAGTAGACAAAACCAGTTTAATCCTACAAACAAGGTTTAATTTAGCTTATTGTGCAAGACTAACTTGACCTGTGTTATTTCTCAGTTATGCTCTGGAATTCATAAGCGAAATGTAAACGGTTTCCCAAGGTTGGTATGAGGTATCCCCTGGCCAATTCTCCATCACTTACGAAAGTTCTAGTATTAAGTGATAGCCTGTGAAGAGTAAACTGTCGCTGCCTTCCCACTGCAGAGGCTGCTTTACAGCGACCCGCCCGGAGCTCAGTCCGGGTTTTGGTTGGAGTGCTCCCAGTTTGCAAACTGTCTCTGGTGTGAGCCCGGTGCACTGCCACTGATTACTACTTGGGGATTCACTGGTTTTATGTTCATGGTTTACTTGTTACTTCTTTTTCTTTCTTTTTATTTTTTAATGTGCGAGAAAGAGAGAAATGGACAGACAGGGAGGGAGATGAGAAGCATCAACTTGTAATTGCAGCACTTTAGTTGTTCATCGATTGCTTCTCATATGTGCCTTGACTGGGGGATGGGGGAGGCCTTCAGCTGAGCCAGCGACCTTGGGCTCAAGCCAGCAACCATGGGGTCATCAACATGATCCCACGCTCAAGCCAGCAACCCTGCGCTCAAACTAGATGAGCCCACGCTCAGGCCGGAGACCTCGGGCTTTCAAACCTGGGTCCTCAGAGTCCCAGGTTGATGTTCTATCTACTGCGCCACCAGCTGGTCAGGCTACCTATGTTAGTTCTGAACTTTGGACACATGGTACGTGCTAAGAGGTCGGCATTAGCAGCGTGAGAAGACCCATAAGCATGGTCTGCGTTTCCTCTGAAGGCCCTCCTTGTAGGAATAAATGCTCAGGCCTGAGGAAGCTGACCCTTGGGAGGACAGTGGGACAAAACTGCCTGATGGCTCTGGCCGGTTGGCTCAGCGGTAGAGCGTCGGCCTGGCGTGTGGGGGACCCAGGTTCGATTCCTGGCCAGGGCACATAGGAGAAGCGCCCATTTGCTTCTCCACCCCCACCCCCTCCTTCCTCTCTGTCTCTCTCTTCCCCTCCCGCAGCCAAGGCTCCATTGGAGCAAAGATGGCCCGGGCGCTGGGGATGGCTCCTTGGCCTCTGCCCCAGGCGCTAGAGTGGCTCTGGTCGTGGCAGAGCGATGCCCCGGAGGGGCAGAGCATCGCCCCCTGGTGGGCAGAGCGTCGTCCCTGGTGGGCGTGCTGGGTGGATCCCGGTCGGGCGCATGCGGGAGTCTGTCTGATTGTCTCTCCCCGTTTCCAGCTTCAGAAAAATACAAAAAAAACAAAAACAAAAAAAACTGCCTGATGGAGGGCCAGGCCGTGGTGGAGGTGGCAGAGACCCCAGAAGGGATGGGTGTGGTGGTTTATCTGACCCAGACTTAGGGATGATTTGATGGGAAAAGGAAACAGCCATTTGGTGCTATCCCTAGGTTCCATATTCCTGATCACCGAATGATCATTGAATGGTGCCCTGTGTCCTTGCAGATGTTGTGTGTGTTGCCGAGGGGTTAAAGCAACAACGATCGTGTTGAGTGACCACTCCCGCTGCGAGCTCCCTTCTACGCATTTCACTTCACGTGCTGATGCCACCTCGTCTTCCCAACGCCTGAGGTGACAGGTTCTGTCCGTCTCACTGGCTTTTGTCCTGTGCCACAGAGGCAAGAACTGAAGCTCAGATTGGTGGAGTAAATAAGGTCACAGAAAATGGGGGTGCTTGGCCTCCACAGTGCTGCTGGAGGCAACAGGGCGCCTCAGCACAGGGAGAAGCACAGGAGCCCAAATAAGCAAAGGGCACCTCGGTCCCTGAGCCTGGAGGCAGACTGGGTGCCCAGGAGGCCCGTTTGCGTGTCGGTGGGGACAGGATGTTGAAGGCGAGTACTCCGGAGGTCTCGGGAGAGGGAGGCTGTCTGCCGAGAGTGGGGTGGGGAAGGCAGATCGGCTGTCCAGAGGAGGGCAGCTCAGGGTGGAGAAAGGGTTGGCAGTGCACCGCTGGTGTTTCCCGCGGGTGGTTTCCCATCTGTGCGGTGGAGGGGTCTGTCCCGCACAGCTCAGTGGCCACGTGGGGGGGTGGTGGGGGAGGAGAGAAGGCGGCTGGGGCGGCCTGAGGCAGGGTCTCAGGGTCTGACCGCCCCGCAGGGGATGTGCCCTCTCTCTCCCCGTGGGTCTGTGGCCCCAGGACAGAGTCAGTGCTCACCTCCTTTGCTCTCTCTGGGTCTTGAATGCACTTCTATTCCTGGGGGTCGCACACAGCATGAGGCTTGTTGAATTACAAGTCTGACTCCAGAGGTGTGTCACGTCAGACTCTAGAAGGCAAAAAAACCCCAAACAACTGAAAAAGATGTGCCTTCTTCTGTCTCCAGCACTTGACACAATGCTGGCACCTGGAAATCTTGCTTGAACCAGCTGTCTTGTTTTTGTCCCCTGTGAGTTTCTCAAGGGCCGGAGCAGTGTTTGGTTTGCTCCAGCATCCTGGGAGCTCCTCCAGAGAAGGAGCCCGGGCTCCCCAGCATCCCGGGGGCTCCTCCAGAGAAGGAGCCCGGGCTCCCCAGCATCCTGGGGGCTCCTCCAGAGAAGGAACCCGGGCTCCCCAGCATCCCGGGGGCTCCTCCAGAGAAGGAGCCCGGGCTCCCGTCTCCGAGGAAACCCTGACCCTCCTTTGTTCTCTCCCTCTCCCAGCACATCTCTGTGCACTCACCCACCCACGCTCACATACATACACGTGCACATTCATACACCGGAGCTCACACTCACGTGAATGCACACACACAGTACTGCAGTCAGAGCTGCCCCGGGCAGCACTTCTTTGGGGTGCAGGGCCTGTCCGGGGGCCTCCAGTGGCCCCGCTGTGGTGTGGCCCAAGAGAGTGGGCAGGGATTCGGCTCACAGTGTAACTGCTCTTAACTTGTCCACGGCAGATCTAGACTGAGCTGAAGCGGGCTGTAGACTCTGGGGGAGCCTCGGTCCCTGCTCTCGAGAAGGTTCCAGATGCCTAAAGGGCGTGGCCAGAAGCAGAGGCCAAGGGCAAGGACATGCAGCAGCACCTACTGTGTGCTGCTCTAGACACTTTCATTCACTGCCTGCCCATGAAGCAGGTAGAGCTCACCTCACTTTGTAAAGTGGAGACTGAGGCTCGGGTGCTCATTGGTTGTCCACAGCGAGGGATGAAGCCAGGATTTTGGCCCAGGTCTGGCTTCAAACGTCCTCTCAGCCCTAGATGGAATTCTGGTTGGCAAAACTGCTGGGAGGGAAGATACCTGAGTGTGGCCGTGTTGTTCCTCTGAGCACGTAACATGGCATTACTACCGAAAGGCACAGAAATGAACATGGGTCAGGGCTCCTTAGCTCGTAGGGACCCTTTGAAAACCTGAGACCTGGTGAAGTTTTCGGGCCCTCTCCCAGAAGAGTCCACACACGCAGAGGCACAGATACCTCTGGGGATGAGCTCAGTGGTTGCAGGCCCCGGACGCCTCCAGTGGTTCCCAGGCTGAGGGTTCCCAGGAGAGGCGTTCCTCAGCAGTGTGGCAGAGGAGAAGAGGCGCCTGTCCACGCCCTGCAGAGGACACACAGCGCAGTGCACAAGGGGGTGTGCTTGGGTGCTTTCATTTCAGTCCCATCTTTAACAGCAAGAACTGGAACAACTTGAACGACCATTAGGAGTGGGCTGGCTCAGTAGACAAAGCCCTTGCGGGCAACAGAGCACCACACAGCAGTTTCAAGAAAGGATGGCGGAGGTACAAATAGATGCAACTCTCCCAGGCGTATTGGTGAGTGGGGAAAAAGCAAGTTGAAGAGTGATATACACACATCATTTGTGCAGAATAAAACAAAACAAAAGCACTCAGTAATAGTACTTATTTCCTACCCATGTAGGAAAATATATGTCAATGTGTATACAAAGGGCTGGAATGATATTCAGGACACTGCTAATAGTGGGGTGCACTGGGAGGGCAAATGGTCCTGGTCAAAGGTGAAACAGCCCTATCTATAGTGCTTTAATTTTTTTTTTTTTTCATTTTTCTGAAGCTGGAAACAGGGAGAGACAGTCAGACAGACTCCCGCATGCGCCCGACCGGGATCCACCTGGCACGCCCACCAGGGGCGATGCTCTGCCCACCAGGGGGCGATGCTCTGCCCATCCTGGGCGTCGCCATGTTGCGACCAGAGCCACTCTAGCGCCTGAGGCAGAGGCCACAGAGCCATCCCCAGCGCCTGGGCCATCTTTGCTCCAATGGAGCCTTGGCTGCGGGAGGGGAAGAGAGAGACAGAGAGGAAAGCGAGGTGGAGGGGTGGAGAAGCAAATGGGCACTTCTCCTGTGTGCCCTGGCCGGGAATCAAACCCGGGTCCTCCGCACGCTAGGCCGACGCTCTACCGCTGAGTGCTTTAATTTTTTATAAGGAGAATATATCCCTTTATTATTTATATACTTAAAAATAATTTTTAGCTTGACCAGGCGGTAGCGCAGTGGATAGAGCGTCAGCCTGGGATGCTAAGGACCCAGGTTCAAAACCCTGAGGTCACCAGGTTGAGTGCGGGGTTGGCAGCTTGAGCACAGGATCATAGACATGACTCTGTGGTCACTGGCTTGAGCCCAGAGGTCGCTAGGTTGAAGCCCAAGGCCGCTGGCTTGAGTCCAAGGTTGCTGGCTTGAGTCCAAGGTCACTGGCTTGAGCAAAGAGTCACTTGCTCTGTTGGAGCCCCCCGCCCCCCCCCCCAGTCAAGGCACACGTGAGAAAGCAATCAATGAACAACTAAAATGCCACAACGAAGAACTGATGCTTTTCATGTCTTTCCCTTCTAGTCTGTCCCTCCCCTCTAAAAAGATTTTTTTTCAAGATTTTTTTAAAATTTATTCATTATAGAGAGGGAAGAGAGAGAGAGAGAGAGCGAGAGAGAGAAGGGGGGAGGAGCAGGAAGCATATGTGCCTTGACCAGGCAAGCCCAGGGTTTTGAACCGGCAACCTCAGCGTTTCCAGGTTGACGCTTTATCCACTGCGCCACCACAGGTCAGGCTAAAAAGGTTTTTAAAAGCAGCACACACACTGGGTATATGGGAATGAGGGATGGAGGGGGGAATTCTGAAGAAGGTGGTGTGAGGTAGAGGAGAGCCTTCATGTCAGACAGCACTGTATGTCTTTGACAGGTACCTGCCAGGGATCTTGGGCAAGTTATTAGGCTTGAATCTAAGTTCTTGAGGCTTGAAGTTGAACTCTCTGAGCCTCAACTTCCTCATCTGTGAAATGGGATAATAATGTCTGCCTTTTGGGGCTCTTGCGAGGATGAAGTAGGAAAAAGTAATCATAGCACATAGTACGTGCTTGACGAATTATAGCCATTTATTGTTATTTCAAACTTCAGCCCCAAAGATATGAGCTTTCATTTGGTAACAGTTGGGTGAAGGGTTTTGGGATCACATCTGATTCAATCTGAGATGACTTCCTGGAGGAGAAGGAGTTTGAGCTACCTGTATGTGTGGGAAGTAGGGCAGCAGTGAGTCAGAGAGAAGGCCGTGTGCAGAGGTCAGGATGGATAGTACAGGTAAGGACCCTGGGAGAGCCTAACTAAGTGGCCCATAGACACAGAGGGAGGAAGTGCAGAACCGATCACACGGGAGGAAGGGGCTCTGGAAGAGAACGAGGGAAGGTGCAGAAAACCGAGGAGGTCCTGTGGGAGGGAGAGAGGGAAAGAATGGGCTTTGGTACCAGAAAGGCTCCTGAAGATAGGGATGTGGGGCACTGAATGGGCTGGCGTGGCTGGCGAGCACCCAGGGAAGGTGGGGAGGGCAGGCCCAGGGGAGACAGCAGGACCTACGGTCTTACACTGGCAAGATGCTTTTGACAGAGGCCAGCAACTCCCCTAAGGCCCAAGCATACAGGATTCAGGAGGGTGCCAGGCTGTGCCAGCCCGGGAGGCTGGTGTTCTTCTCCCTGGGAACCTCAAGAATGGGTGAGTTGATAGCTGGCTGGTGGTGCTACGCCACATTAAGTCGCCGGGGACCCTGTGACGTGGCAATTCCGCTCCTTAGGTTCTCAGACGGGGCCACAGGGGCGATGTGCGATGGTGCTCATGGCTGGGTTGCTGTGGGGTGTCGGAGGGAACCTGAGTGCCCAGCACCCTCAGAGTGGGGAATACATTGGAGAGTGTCCGCAGGGGACTAGGTATGCCCACAGCGACGTGTCTGGGTTTTAAAAATACTAAGTATGAAACTGAAAAGGACATGCTTATGTTTTGCAAAAACACATAAAAATGGTTGGCTATGGGGTGGGGGTAAAGAATAGGGATAAAAGTGAGATAAACACAAAGGGGTGGTGAAAATTCAGTCTCTGGTTGAGAGGGGAGGTCCTGGTCAAACCTACATTTCTGTGCGCATCTCGCCATCTAGTGGGCACGAGGGCTCCCTGCGTCCCAGAGTTGGTCCGTGACCTTGGGGCTGGGGCAGGCTGGAGCAGGCCTGGAGCAGAGGGGACCAAGGCCTGGCTAGGGTTGGCTGTGGGCAGGCTGAGTGGGTCCTGCACCGTGCAGGGTGGGGAGGGTGAAGCTTCCCTCAGAGGGGCCCTCTGACGTCAGGGGCTCTCCGTTGCAGGCAGGCGGGTGGTTCCTGAGGGGGCAGAGCCTGAGGCCGGGGTGCCAGCCTGTCACACGGAGCCTCACCTCTGGCAGGCGCTGGAGCACCTTGCATGATTGTCATGAGAGCCAAGAGCAGCGAGAAGAGAGGCCAGGTAGAGATGTACAGAGTCCAGAGGGGACAGTGACCGACTGAAGACCCAGCACAGAGGGGTGTCTACAGCCAGACTCTGGTGCCAGGGTTCAAATCCCTTGGGCAGGTCCCTCATGCCACCATTTCCCCTCCTTGGAACACAGTAGTGTTTACCTTGTGGGGATGTCATGAAGATGACATGAGTATAAATATCTCACTTAGACCAGGGCCCCTCTCAGTGAGGGCTGTGAAGGGTTGGCAGCTGCCAGGATCTGAGGGTCACCCACCCTGTGAAGCTGACAGCCCACCCTTTATGCTCCCCAGGTAATGGGGGCTGGGGCTTATAGTGTATGAACAGACAGTCGTAGGCTGTTGGGGGTCACTGGCCACAGGACCTGGGGTTATTGGCTAAACATGGATCAAAGACCTAGGCAGGCCTGAGAAGTGGGGGGAAATCAGGGTGGGGTTCCAGGCTGTAGTACTCCATTCTTGGGGTCTACACAGATACCTCCTTATCTACTGCCTGAGCTCCTCTGCTCTCCCAAGTATCAGCCCCACCAGGTTGTGGAGGTTCAGTGTGGTGAGGATAAATACGGCCCTGTGTGGGGGGACCGGCAGTGCTGGCTATTTCTGGGGTGTGAGGAGCCCGGCCTGCCTCCCCACCCCCCCCTGAGGTTCATGACTCACCCCTTCCCTCTGTCCTGCTCTCCTTTCCTCAGTTATTTTAGCCGTCCCTCCCCCAGTCCAGCTTCTCCTGGCTCCTCCACGAAGGGCACCCACCTTCCCCAGCTTCTCATTGCCTGTGAGTCAACTCAGATGTCCCGACAGGCATTTGGGGTCCCTGTCATCAGGCCCAGCTGCCTTTCCCCCTGACTTCCGCTCTCCACGGCTCACTGCCTCTCACCCCTGGGCAGGCCACATACCCTTTGCTCATGCTCTCTCCTTGCACACTGACCACCCCATGCCCCGGTCATGAAGTCAGTTGCCATTAATTACTTAGCAGTCACCACATGTGGAATGGCCAGCAGGGGAAAGAAAACCTGTGGGCTTTGATGTCAGATTGCATGGTGGAATCTCAGCTTGGCCACTCCCTAGCTGTGTGGCCTCAGGCTAGATAGCTAACCTCTCCAAGCCTCGGTTTTCTTGTCTGCTAAATGGGGATAAAGCTCCTATGGACAACCTAACTTCCCCAGCAGGCCTGCAAGGCCTTGCCGGACCCACCTCCTTCCTCTTCCTGTGGTTCCCACTCTGCAGCCGCGCCAGCCTCCTGGCTCTTCCTTAAATACTCTGGGAACGGTCTCGCTCCCTGGCTTTTACACTTGCTGCTGTCTGGCTTAGAACACTCTTCCTCCTCCTCATCCTCCACCTCATTTTTCATGTCACCTCCTCAGAGAGGTCCTCTGCACTCACCCTTTCAATCACCGCCTTTGTTTCACCTTCTCTTTATTTTCTTCCAGGGCTCACCCCAGTCTGCGCCCTTCCTGCTTTTTGAATCGGTGGTCAGCTCTGTGAGGATGGGGCTGTTGTTTCTGGGATTACGGGGGATGAACTACAGCCTGGGTCATCTGGGAGCCCCTCAGGGAAGGCACTGGTCTCTCTCGTGTCTGCATTCTCAGCCCCAGCCCTGGGCCTGGCCCGAGGGGGCCCCTCCTCTGCATTCGCTGCCTTTCCTCTCGCCCTTGTGTTTCTCCCTTCTCCCTTCACACCCCTCATGGTTGACTGATGGCTTCTAATGCATGTCTGGCATCTTCCCGAGGGGGGTGCACTGGGCAGGCCCATGTCTCTCTCACTGACTTAGCTTCCAAGCCAGAGACAGGACATTAAGTGGGGTGTTTGGGGAACATGCCAGGCTGTAGACAGAGGTCTTGGCTGTGCGCTCAGGACAGTGACCTAGAATGGTCTGGTCTGACCTGAGAGACTTGGAGAAAGCCAAGAGGTCCCAGTGATACCCGTGCGTCCCTTCCAGGTTGGGAAGCTTGGGCGGTGAGTTGTCCAGGATGAGCAGGGTTCACACAGCCTCATGAAGCCTCATTTAATTCACAGGTTAATTGGTCCCTGAACATGGCTGTCCCTTCTTAAGCCAAACGGGAGGTCTACATAGATGCCGTGGCTCTATATCACCCACTCGGCTGCCGGAGGGCGGGCCTCTGGTGTCCTGTCACACACAGGGTGCAGGGACTGGTCTCTGGTGTCCCGTCACACACAGGGTGCAGGGCTGGCCTCTGGTGTCCCGTCACACACAGGGTGCAGGGCTGGCCTCTGGTGTCCCGTCACACACAGGGTGCAGGGACTGGCCTCTGGTGTCCCGTCACACACAGGGTGCAGGGACTGGTCTCTGGTGTCCCGTCACACACAGGGTGCAGGGACTGGCCTCTGGTGTCCCGTCACACACAGGGTGCAGGGCTGGCCTCTGGTGTCCCGTCACACACAGGGTGCAGGGCTGGCCTCTGGTGTCCCGTCACACACAGGGTGCAGGGACTGGCCTCTGGTGTCCCGTCACACACAGGGTGCAGGGACTGGTCTCTGGTGTCCCGTCACACACAGGGTGCAGGGACTGGTCTCTGGTGTCCCGTCACACACAGGGTGCAGGGACTGGTCTCTGGTGTCCCGTCACACACAGGGTGCAGGGGCTGGCCTCTGGTGTCCCGTCACACACAGGGTGCAGGGACTGGCCTCTGGTGTCCCGTCACACACAGGGTGCAGGGACTGGCCTCTGGTGTCCCGTCACACACAGGGTGCAGGGACTGGTCTCTGGTGTCCCGTCACACACAGGGTGCAGGGACTGGTCTCTGGTGTCCCGTCACACACAGGGTGCAGGGACTGGTCTCTGGTGTCCCGTCACACACAGGGTGCAGGGGCTGGCCTCTGGTGTCCCGTCACACACAGGGTGCAGGGACTGGCCTCTGGTGTCCCGTCACACACAGGGTGCAGGGACTGGCCTCTGGTGTCCCGTCACACACAGGGTGCAGGGGCTGGTCTCTGGTGTCCCGTCACACACAGGGTGCAGGGACTGGTCTCTGGTGTCCCGTCACACACAGGGTGCAGTGGCTGGTCTCTGGTGTCCCATCACACACAGGGTGCAGGGGCTGGTCTCTGGTGTCCCGTCACACACAGGGTGCAGGGGCTGGTCTCTGGGTGTGCAGAGGCGGTCCCTGGAGGCTGTGGCTCTTAGCCTGGCACCAGTCCCTGGCTACGGGGAGGAAGTGGGGCAGGCCCCAGGGCACATCCCTCCTCCCATCCACAGAGTCAGTGAGGCGGGATCACTCCCTGCCTGCCGAGGGGGCTGATGTGATGGGCAGGTAGAGCCACGCTCCTCCTCGGATTTGAAGGTTTACTGATAAAACTTCAAGAAGTCATCTTGGGAATTGGTGTAAGGGTTGCTGGCATCTTATTTTGTTAAGTACGACATAAAGGTAATTTTAAAAATTAATTTTCTATTATTATATCCTTAAAAAAATGAACATTTTAATACACCCCCCCCCCTTAATATTGAGATAAAGATTAGTTAGTCCTTCCTGAGGAAGACTGATAGGCATTCTTACAGTGACATTTTGAGCTGTGGACAGGTGAGAACGCGGGCAGGGACCAGCTCTTGGGAATTGTTGGCTCAGGGGTATGTGTGTGTGTGTGTGTGTGTGTGTGTGTGTGTGTGTAAACGGTGTGAAAGCAGGTAGCTGATTAAGTGGTGTGGCTGGAAGAAAAAGGGAGCGCCTCTCGAGTCCAAATATTTCTTGGATGAATCCAGAAATTCTTTAGTTCTCTGTTATCATCACTTAGGGTTTCCGTGGATTGACTGGTTTTCTCTTTGGAAGTGTAAATATCCCACGGGCAGGTCCCATCAGGGAACCTGGACGAAGGGCAGCCGTGCGCAGCCTCCGGGGAGGTGTTTGTCCAGGTGAGGTTGGGTTGGGATAAATGTCAAGGGCGTGTGTGGCCCAGGGAGGGAGGAAGGGGCCGCTGCGGCTGAGCTTCCCTGTGTCAGGTTCTCTGCTTGGGCTTGTCCATGTGCATTAACTCATTGAACTCCCCCAAAGACACAGAGAGCTGCTGCTTCTGCTTCTTATCTCCACTGTCCGGATGAGAAAACTGTGGCCCGGAAAGTCACAGTGTGTGTCCAAGGTCACACAGTCAGCAGTGGAGGCAACTGGCTAGAAAATCCAGGTTTCTCTGAATCCAAAGGCAGAGCTTTTGTTTCCCCCGTGGGCCAAGGCACAAACATGTTTGATAACAGCTGGAGCCCCATCTCTGTGGCCGCGCAGTGTCTGGTTGGCTTGTGTTTTATTTAAACTGTCCATCCCCAAGCCCTGTGGCTGACTCTGTGCCCGGCACTGCTCCGCCACGCTGAACTGCCATGCTGAGCCGCCAGGCTGAGCCGCCACACTGAACGCCAGGCTGGGGCTGGTGTCCGCTCCCCCGGGAGGCGCCTCTTCTCCGTTTCTGCACACGCTCCTCCACCCTCCCCGTGCTCTCTCTGCGGACTGCCCGCAGTGGCGGGAGCACACTAGAGGGGCCTGGAAGTGTATTCTCCAGGGTGGCTCTTAGCCTGGGGTGCAGGTGAGAGCAGGCTCAGTTCCCTAACCACTGACGGGGACAACCCCGAGGGGTAATGTACACTCCAGAGACTCCTGTGGGACAGCTGAAGGCATCCTCTGCTCCTTGTTGCCTCTTCCTTTCCCCTCCTGCTTCCCCAGTCCCTCTCCTGTCCCCAGGGTAACTCACTTAACCCGGGAACCCCCTCTCAGGCTCCACTTCTGGGGATCTTGACCCAACACGCGGGGTACCACTGTGTGGAAAATGCTGAGAAAGACAAAGATGGAACGATGCCGTTCCTACCTCAAAGAAGCCACAGCTCAGTTCGGGCTGGCTCTGACACCAATAGTAATGCTAGTAACCGATGTTGCACACCTGCTCTGTGCCAGGCACCACCTGAATGCTTTAAATACATCACTTCATTTCCATTTTGTAGCAAGTCTGTGAGGGGATGATATTATCCCCACTTTACAGACGAGAAAACTGAGGCCAAGAGACGTCACCTAATATGTGGTCTCGGGCTGTACAGCTTGCAAGTGGCAGCACTCACCTGAGCTCTAGCTTATTTATTTTATTTTATTTTTTTGTATTTTTTTTTCTGAAGTTGGAAACGGGGAGGCAGTCAGACAGACTCCTGCATACGCCCTGCCGGGATCCAGCCAGCATGCCCATCAGGGGGCGATGTTCTGCCCATCTGGGGCGTCGCTCTGTGGCAACCAGAGCCATTCCAGTGCCTGAGGCAGAGGCCACAGAGCCATCCCCAGCGCCTGGGCCAACTTTGCTCCAATGGAGCCTCGGCTGCGGGAGGGGAAGAGAGAGATAGAGAGGAAGGAGAGGGGGAGGGGTGGAGAAGCAGATGGGCGCTTCTCCTGTGTGCCCTGGCCGGAAATCGAACCCGGGACTCCTGCACGCCAGGCCAACGCTCTACCACTGAGCCAACCGGTCAGGGCTATTTTATTTTTTAAAGATTTTACTTATTGCCTGACCAGGTGGTGGCGCAGTGGATAGAGCATCGGATTGGGATGTGGACGACCCAGGTTCGAGACCCCGAGGTTGCCAGCTTGAGCGCAGGCTTATCTGGTTTGAGCAAAAGCTCACCAGCTTGGACTCACGATCGCTCGCTCGAGCAAGGGGTTACTCTGTCTGCTGAAGGCCCATGGTCAAGGCACATATGAGAAAGCAATCAATGAACAACTAAGGTGTCGCAACGTGCAACAAAAAACTAATGATTGATGCTTCTCATCTCTCTGTTCCTGTCTGTCTGTCCCTGTCTATCCCTCTCTCTGACTCTCTCTGTCTCTGAAAAAAAAAAAAAAAAAGATTTTACTTATTGATGCTACAGAGAGAGAAGAGGGGGAGTAGGAAGTACTGACTCTTAGTTACTTTAGTTGTTCATTGGTTGCTGGTCGTATGTGCCTTGACGGGGCAAGCCCAGGGTTTTGAACTGGTGACCTCGGCCTTCCACAGGCCAGGCTGAGCCCCAGGTTTGTCTGACCCCCCAAGACCGTGCTCCTGCCCACTGTACCACAAGCAATTTCCCTTCAGAGGGACAAGCCTCAGGGGAAGGGGGAAAGGGGTGCCCCAGATGCCCCCCTTTAACAGGACAGAGATTCTCCAGGGCCATTCTGTGACTGGTGTGAGGATGTTTCCAAAGTAATTTGTTCCTGATTTTGGTTAACTTTCTGGGCATGATTTTAATTAAGGGAAAAGATAAAAAGCGAATTCAAGGCCATCTCTCTGACACGGTCCTTCCCTGCCCACTTCCCTTTCACTCTGCAGAGCGAGAGCCAGTGAGGAGTGAGTGGCGGCCCCGCCCACGCGCCGGCCCCGCCCACGCGCCCATGCTGGCTGCCCCAGGGAGAGACCCTATCCCGAGTTCTGGCGTACACAGGGAACCAGCTGCTGCCTGGCCTGGTCGCCCCACCATCTGAGCTCCCACGTGGCAGATGTGGAGTGGGTGTCTCAGGCCCCCATGCGGGCAGGCGGCGTGGCCATTGTGAGGAAGCCCCGCGCCTGCTGTCAACACCACCAGCCCCCTGGGAGATCAGGAGTTCCGTCTCAGGAGAAGCCCAGCTGCCGCCGCTGCCGTTTTAGAGTTATTTGGGTGGTGAAGAGTACGGCCTCAAGGCACACGGCCTGGGATCAAGTCTGCTTTTGCACCCTGAGTGACTTTGGGAAAGTTACTTACCCACCCAGTGCCTCAGTTCCCCCATCTGTAGAGTGGAAATAATAGTAACATTGACCTCTTAGGATTGTTGTGAGAGTTGAGATAATACACACAAGGCAGATAGAATACTGTCTTGTACATACAGCAGTCACCCTTTCCCTGCTGGGGATACATCCCAAGAACCCCAGGGGATGCCTGAAACTGTGGATAGTACCAAACCCTGTAGTTTTTTTCCTTACATGTACATCCATGATAATTTGTGTGTGTGTGTGTGGCAGAGATGGGGGTGGGGACAGATAGGGACAGACAGGAAGGGAGATGAGAAGCATCATTTTTCTTTGTTGTGGCTCCTTAATCTCCTTAGTTGTTCACTGGTTGCTTTCTCATATGTGCCTTGACTGGGGGAAAACAGAAGAGTGAGTGACCCCTTGCTCAAGCTAGCCTGCCTCTTTCTGGCTTGTGTCTCACCCACCAGGGGCCCTGGTGGCTCTGGGAGTGGAACTGGAGGCTGGAGGGGAGGGTCCCAGGGATGCCACCCCGGACTCTGAACCAGGACACTCTACCAGCTTATAGGTCTCATGGTTGGGGAGGTGGGATGGCAGCTGGAACCTTGGGCTCAAGCCAGCGACCATGGGGTCATGTCTATGAGCCCACGCTCAAGCCAGCAACTCCACGCTCAAGCCGGATGAACCCCTGCTCAAGCCAGTGACCTCGGGTTTTGAACCCGGGTCCTCTGTGTCCCAGTCCGATGCTCCATCCACTGTGCCACTGCCTGGTCAGGCTCTATAATAAAATTTAATTTACCAATTAGGCACATTAAGAGATAAACAACAACAGTAATAAAATAGATCAATTATACCAATATACTGCAATAAAAGTGATGTGAATGAGATACTATTAAGTAAAATAGGGTTACTTGATCACAAGCACTGTGATCCTGCAGGCAGCTGATCTGATAACGACTAAATGACTTAATGGACCGGTGGGGACGATTCACATCCTGGGGGGGACGGAGAGGGATGGATGGGGATGGAGCAGGATTTCATCACGGCATGCAATTTAAAACGTATGAATTGTTTGTTTCTGGAATTTTCCATTTAATATTTTCAGACCGTGGTTGACTGTGGGTAACTGAAACCGCAGAGAGCGAAACCACAGACCAGGAGAAACCACCGTAGTAGGAACTCGTTAAGTGTTGGCTCTTATAACTATTGATATGAAAGGAGAGCCCAGGTCCAGGTAGGACTCCTGACTTAGAGTCACGCAGCTGCCTCTGCTAGAACCCCCGAGCCTGGATACCCTCTCTCAGACAGATGTCTTTGGACCTCTCTGTGTCCCTGGGGGCAGGAGAAAGGCTTCTGGCCTGCCCCTTCTTCCCAGCCGGCCTTTTTCTGGCTTGTGTCTCACCCACCAGGGGTCCTGGTGGCTCTGGGAGTGGAACTGGGGGCTGGAGGGGAGGGTCCCAGGGATGCCACCCCGGACTCTGAACCAGGACACTCTACCAGCTTGTAGGTCTCATGGTTGGGGAGGTGGGATGGCAGCTGGAACCTGTGAAAAAGCCAGCTCTACCACCACCTGGCTATGGGAACTTCGTCCCCTCCGTGGTCCTGGTGACAGTAAGAGTACTTATGAAACATTGCCTCATTTGTTCCTCCAACTCAGCAGTGGTCCTGGCTCTCGTTATGCAGGCGTGGACATAGAGGCGGCGAGAGGTGAGTAATCACAATAGGAACAGAGAGACCTGGTTGGGGAGGGGCTGGCTTCTCCCCACTGACAGGAATGGGGTTCACTGCGTCTCCTCTGTTCCAGGTGCGTGATGTTAAGAAGAAGAGCCCAGGGCCATGCAGGTGGAGCTCGTGCCAGAACCATGCCTGCTTAGATGGAGGTCCAGGGCTTGGAACTTGGGCCTCAGGGACGAGGGCCAGGTCGGGGCCCCAGGCCTTGGCACTGGGACCAGGCCTCTGTCCCACATGTGCCCCCCTGGCCAATGGGCTGTGTAAGAAAGTGCAGCAGGGGCGCCTTGGCCACACAGAAGGCAGGGGGCTGTGTGTCCCCTCTCAGAGTGGGGGCTCCCTGAGGTCAGAGGCTGATCTCCTCACGTGGGATACTTTCCTCCTGGAAACTTTGTTAAAGAAGTTTCTACTTGTAGAAACTCCCACTGTCAGCGCGTAATAGATCTCCTTCACTCAACACTGTTAAAAAAAAAAACCTAGCCTTGCCGCTTCAATCAGTTTCACCGGGCTCGTGATGTGCAGGCCCACGACTTTCTGGCCTCCCCTGCTCTGCCCCCAGGAGGTGCATGACTCCCCTGGTCTGGCTGGTAGGGACTGGGCTGGGATTCTGGGATGAAGTCAGGAGTGGAGCTGCTGGTCACAGGACACACTGGTATTTCATTTCACTAAGCACCGCCAACCTAGTCTACACCTGCCGGGCAAAGGGCTTCTGTGTCCCCACGTCCCTGCCAGTGCTGGGCTCCATCCAGCTTTCTCGTTTTCCCATCTACTAGAGGTAAAGTGATGTCTGATTTTCAGCACCTTTTGTCAGGCTTGTTAGCTTTCCGGGTCTGGTCTCCTTTAACTGTCTATTCATTTCTCTCGTCCATTTTGGGGTCGGGTTGCTGACTGCTTACTGCTCTGCAGATGTTTCTCGGATCATCTAGTCTAGATAGTAGTAATCCTTTGTCGATTTTGACCTGGTGAGCATTCGCCATCGTTCTGTCATCCCCAAGCACTCTGAAACCCAACTCCTCTCCCTCCTGCCTGCCGCCCGGCTCCTTTCTGAGTGGATGGCACAGGTGAGGCCCTTCTCACTGTCTCTGCCCTTTTGGTAAATGCCAGGCGTCCGGAACAGGGTACAGCCTGAGCCAGGAACTTGCTCTTAGCACAGACCCGGCATGGGGGAGGGAGAGACTGGCCAGGGCAGGACAGCAGCTGCCCCAGAGCCCTGTCCCTACGTCTTGGGTGCCCTTGCCCCTGGCAGGTCTGGGCTCAACTGGTCAAGGTTCCCTCATTCTACACACAGCAGCACTGGGCTGGATCGTGGGGTTGGACCTGGGGCCTCCAACTTGACTAAGACTGTGACCTTGGCCTCAGGAACTGCAGCTCAGTTTGGGGAACAACGTGGCCGCTGATCAGGGTGTCAGCTAGGCCTCAGAAGGAGGGCACGGTAAGGCACAGCTGGGACCACAGCTGTTGCTGGTCAGGGAGGGCTTCCCATAGGAGGTGCCTTTGGTCAGGGCTTTGGAGGAAGCACAAGCATTCTGCAGGCCTCAGCAAGGTCTCAGTTAAAACCTTGCGTGGGAAGAGGAGTGGAGCTTTTCATCTCCGCTTCCAGAGAACATAGATTCTAGGTCTTTCTTTTTCAAGGCATTTGAGGGCTCTTTGCCCCTGGCGTTCCTTCTGAACAGGGGCCAGGATGCATCACAGGGAAGAGAAGGATGACTTAGGGGCTAGCAGATTTGCCTTTTGTCCTCACTCTTGGAGTGACCTTGGGTAAGTCCCTTTCCCTCTGGACGTTGGCCCCTCATAAGATCCCCCAAGACCCTCTGGAAGCCCCAAGAATGGTGTCAGCATGGAGATAGTGGCTATCTTACCCTCTCTTTGCCCCTTCACCCCCTTCAAGGGATGGGGCATTGAGGGCGTAAGTTGCCCTGAGTCCATGAGCCCGGCCCTCGCTGCCTCTTGCTCTGCAAGCCCTTTCCAATGGCCCAGGGCGGGCTGGGCTTCGCTTTCAGGCTATGTGCTCAGAGCCATTCTGGGTTTTCCTCCTAACAGCGCCTGGGGGCTGCGTAGGTCCGATGTGCTGGGCACTGCACTTAGTGGTTTACACCCGTGACCTCACTGACTTCCCACAAGTCTGTGAGGCGGGCACTATTCTATCCCCGTTTTGCAGAGGGGCTCAGAGAGAGTAAGCCGCCAGCCCAAGGTCACCCAGCTTCTCTGCGGCAGGATGAGGATCTCACCCAGCTTTGCCAGCTCCGGAATCCATTTCCCAGTCGCCGTTTCCCATGCCGCCATGCTCCTCCCTTTCCTGAGTTCCCGCTGCCCTGCTGGCATCCCTTGGCTATGCTCTCTCTCTCTCATCCTGCTAGGTTCCAAACCACGACCTCACACAGACCTTCCTCCTTTCCCAGGTTCATGCCCCCCCCCCCCATGCTGGAGCCGCCTCGTCTCTCTGAATCTCCCTGGAACACTCCGCCCAGGGAGCTGGGTGCCCACGGAACCAGGGGCATGCCTGAGGCTCTTCACTGTGCCCCAGCCCTGCACACAGCTGGCTCTGAGAAGGGGCTGGGGTGGGGGAGTCACCCCTCCCCTTCCTGAAATCATGGCTAAGAAGGGTCAGCCATGGCAGAGGTCACTGTCCAGGGCCCAGAGGAGCTGGAAAGCTGGGCCTCAGCATTGGCCTGGCACATGCCGGACGCGGGGAGCCTGGAGCATACGTGCCTGCCCTGCTGGAAGCTGCTGGGCTCTCGGAGGGGAGTGAGGGGGCTGGGACGTGCAGCAACGCACACCACCTGGGCGTGTGTGTGTGTGTGTGTGTGCGCGCGCACACGTGCATGTGCTGGCTGTGCTAACCCTGGGCATGCAGGCCTGGCCCAGCGCAGGCTGGCGGGGTTCTGCGATTACACTCGACTCACTTGTATTTAACAACCTCAGCAGTGTCTGGGACCCAGCACGCCTCTGACCTGTCTATGCTGTTATTATATTTATCGTTAGGGACCTAAATCACATTTTCCTTCCCCCTGGGCAAAGCCTGTTTTCCACATGGAACCCCAGCTGGTGGACGGCTGGGAGGGGTGGCAGAGTGAGTGTGGGGCTGGGCGGCAGCGACTCCAGCTGGCCCTGGACCTCCCTCCCGCTGCAGAGTCTCTGACCCCTCGGAGCCTCACCTCCCCCTGCTCCAGGAGGGCCAACGCCACCCACCACGGTCGCGCTGAGTCTGAAGTGAAACCCGGGGTGCAAACCGTGTGTAAGTGCCATAGTGCAAATAAGTGTGAGTGGTGCCGCTGGCCAGTGTCCTTTACTTCCACCGAGTGCTGTGTCGGGCCCGGGAAAGGGGATTGATGGACCCCTGGCTCCATTTGTTAAGGATTTAGCTCATGTCCTTGAAAACGGGTGGGGTTGCCTTGGCCCCTGACACGGAGAAGATGGTTGGGTGTTGGGTGAGGTTCACGGGATGAATGAATGAGGGAATGCATACATGAAGAGACGTCCGTCAATGCCGGTGCTGAGGCAGAAGGCTGCCCACCCCTGTGAGACTGGGGAGGGGGCTGAAACACATGATATCCGAGCTGACTTCCTGCTGCTGGTCTTTTCCATGTTCTGTAACTTGAACTGAGTTCTGTGCCCTTTCAAAGATCTCCTTGCTCCCAAGCCTTCCTGTGGCTGGTGCCCACATGGTCCTTCCCTTAGGGGTTCCTGGGCCAAGGTATGGGGAGAATCCACAGCTAGCAGAGCCGAGATCCATGTAAGACCTGGGTGGTGGGCCAGGAGTTAAGCAGGGAAGGGCAGGATATCGTTTGGAAGGTCAAGATTAGGATGTGTGTGTGTGTGTGTGTGTGTGTGTGTGTGTGTGTGTAGGCACTGCTAACCCTTTGGGGATCAGTCTAGAAGGCTTCCTGGAGGAGTTGGTATCGATTCTCAATGGGAGACACTGGTTGGCCCCCGGTCCTAGCCCTCACAGGGTGGTGGGGCCTAGCGTACACCTACCCTCTGTCGCTCCCCTATGCCTAGTCCATGACCCTGGAGGGCGGGAGGGAGGGGCATCCTGCTGGAATGGCAGAGGGTCTCTGGCCCAGGTGAGCACAGGATCCCCTGAGCCCCGGTCTCTCGGGAAGCTAGGGCCTTTGGGTGTGGTTCTGACACTGCCTGACCTTGACTGGTTCTCATCTCAGAGCCCGTTTCCTCCCTTGCAAATGAATGGTTTGAAAGGTGATTACCAAGAGCCTCTGTTGTTGGGACTCTGGGTAGAGGTCTGCTGGGAGATCTTATGCCCTGGGGTGAGCTAGGGGTGGGGGTGACTTCTCTCTGCATCTGCCACCTCCTGGAGGGCCTTTCGGGGGGGAGCTGGAGAGAAATCCCAGTCAAGTTCACTCCCTGGCACCTGCCGCCTCTCCAGGTCCCTCTGCCCCATTTCGTCCCCTCGCTGTCACATTCCATAGAGCAGGGGTCCGGAACCTTTTTGGCTGAGAGAGCCATGAACACCACATATTTTAAAATGTAATTCCGTGAGAGCCATACAACGACCCGTGTACATTATGCATTATCCAATAAAAATTTGGTGTTGTCCCGGAGGACAGCTGTGATTGGCTCCAGCCACCCGCAACCATGACCGTGAGCTATAGGAAATGAATGGATTGGAATACACGAGAATGTTTTATATTTTAAACGTTGTTATTTTTTTTATTAAAGATTTGTCTGCGAGCCAGATGCAGCCATCAAAAGAGCCACATCTGGCTCGCGAGCCATAGGTTCCTGACCCCTGCCATAGAGGAAATTGATCCCTCACTCAAGGTCTGAGGATTACAGGTCTGAGAGAAGCCCGCGTTGCTGTGGGAACGCTCACATTGTCCTTTCTCACTGGTGCCCTCGTCCTTCCGCTAAAGGCCGGCTGGGGCAACTATCTGGACACATCCCAGGTGGGGGAGCAGCAGAGCCTCTGCGGTTGGGAGGCTGGTCAGCCCCTCCTTCCTCCCTGGGGATCAGGGACCCCAGGATGGGGGTGAACTGCGTCGAGCTTCCAGTAGGCCTTCTGAAGAGGTGGCTGAGGCCTGGGCCCTGGGGTCTCCATGTGCCTGGGCTCACCAGCCCCCCTCACTTCTGCCCTGAACCCCCTTCCAGGCTGAAGCTTCCCTTCCCTCCCTGCTAAGCTGAGGATTTCCGCAGGCTGAGCCTGTCGCCTGACCCTAATTATGGCACCTTCATCCTGTTGGGGTTAAGCTCCCAGGGGCCTTCCCTGCCCCCACCCCAAAGGCCAGGCTGGGGTCAGAGATTCAGGACGCTCAAGCCTGCGAGGGCCCCTGTGGGAAGGGCTGATGGACAGTGTTCCCTCAGGGGCCCTGGGAGGCAGGTGGACCAGTGAAGATTTCCAAGGAATGCTGGGGGCCGGTGTTCTCTGGGGAGCCCTCCGGCAGGGGAAGCCGGGAGATGGCCTCTGGAGGGCAGGGAAGTCTGAAGATGGGAAACTTCCAGAAGCCCCATGCTCCACCTGGCTTCATGTAGAATCACCTAGAACGATTTTACAGAATGCTCATACCTCAGCCCCACTCCTACTGATTTTTATTCAGCAGCCAGAGCTGGGGGCAAGTCTCCAAAGAATTCTCCCTCCCCCCTGTGATTCTCACATACAGCCAGTCTGAGACTCACTGCTCTATCCAACACCCCATGGGGCCCGCGAAGAGACTCAGGTTTGGCCAGCAGAAGCCTCTCGAGGGAGGTCACTCTGTTAGTAGGACAAGGCTGGGTTGGAGCTTGGGGCTGCTAGTAGCAGGCCACTGTCTCTCCCCCAGAGGCTAGCTGGTTGTCCCATTCATTTCATTGTTTGGGCATTGGGATCTGTGTGACTCTGAGAAAGTTGCTTAACCTTGCTGTGCCTGATTTCTTCATTGTGGTAATAGGCTCTAGTGGTAAGAACGGAATGAAATGGTGCATATAAGGCACCAGCAGCCCTGGGGCCAGGGCAGGATCTGAGCAGAAGATTCATTATCCTGCCCATCAAAATGTGCAACCCTCAGAACTGAAACTGCTCTCAGGTGCAGTGGGAGGTTCCCTAAGGTTCTCGGGGCCCCTAGAAGGGGTTGGGAAGTGCAGGGAAAGTGCTGGAGAGAATGGCTCCCTCACCCACCAGACCTCATGCCCTTCCTGTTGTGGGGTACCACTGGTCTGGGCTCTGCAGCTCCAGAATGGCCACCAGGTGTCACCCTTTGCTCATACTTGAAGTGAAAGCAGCACAGAAGAGAGAAACAGGGTAGGACCACTCCAGGGAGTGGGGAGCTTGGAGGGGCGGGGTGGTTGTCACTTTCTTCAGGAAGGTGATCTGCGAAAGTTCATTTGCTTGCTTTTAGAATTCTCCTTCCCTTGCTGATGGCAAATCACAATTCAACCAGTTCTTTATAGGCATCTGCTCCATACAGGGGAAAGAACCTTATCTAACACTTCCTGTGTGCTAGACCCTGTGCACACAGCAGGCCATTCAATAGTCACAACAACCCTGTATAGGAAGCACGACTATTAGTCCCATGGTACAGGTGAGAAAACCGAGGCTTATACCAGTTATGTGTTGGGCCCAAGCTGGACAAGGATTGAGGCCTGTGTAGAGGCGGAATCTTTTCTCCTACACCAGGTGAACCTCTGAAGAGTTCTAGGTTAGAAACCTGCACCATGTTGGGAGAGGGTGTGGCGGGTGGCAGCCCCACCTGGCTCTGCTAATCAGGAGCTAGTGCAGAGGGAGCCCAGACAGGCCCTGCTGCTGGCTGGCGGGCTGTGGAGGGAGCGGTGCTCACTGGATGGGAGGAAATGGCGTTTGGGCTTGCGCTGGATGTTAGGCTGGGCAGGCCCCAGATCAGCAGCCACCAGAGGCTTGCTCCATCTGCCCATGCGCTCCTCTGAACAAGCTCCCACCCCAGAGTTACTCCGTTTTTCTCACCTGTCAATTCTAGGGGTAGACCTTGTTTGTTCAACCCTCTGTCCCTGCCCCCTGCCCTCTGCCAGGCTCTGAGCTGACCACTTCTCAGGATAGATACAAAGATGGACAAGATAAGCCACCCCCACCCCCAACCACCCCACTTTTAGCCTAGACCAGCAGTCTCCAATTTTATTTTTTTGATCATGCCCCTGGCAATAAAAAAAAAATCTGTTGAGAATACATCATAATATAAGCTATGTTATATTGTTTACCTTGTAAAACATACTAAATGAAAAGAAAGATAAGATAAAAAAATGGTGTCCTGATACTTTCCTCCTACACCCTGTATCATGCATACAAAGCACTGTTGCAGGAGACTGGAGGGCGGAGTCAGTCCAACCCCATTCAGGACGCGCGTGCGGTCAGGTTCCAGATCGCCCCTGCCGCCACCCCTGCCACCCCTTCGTGCCCCAGCGACAGAGGGAAGAAGCTTCAGGACAGCAGGCAGCCCGTGGGACAGGCAGGGCCATGACTGGGAAGAGATCCAGAATGACAAGAAGCAGATTTTTATTTTGGACCCCAATGCTGAAAGTTTTGTGATTACTTTTTATATTGTCTCAGGACATACAGAACCAGGACACTGGGTTCCAAGTGGTATGTGATTTCATGTACTTGAGATAGTTCTATTCCATTTCCAACAGTTTGACACATCCTCCACCCCCTCCCAGAAGCTGGGGATTGTTTCCCATACCACACACAGTCGGGACAAGAAGGACAGAGCCCTGCGGGGGAGGCGCTTCGTGCCCCTCTCAGGGGCTTTCTCCTCCGCTCCCCTTCCTGGGTTGGGGACCCTGTGTCTCCCTTGCCTGGGCAAGTCCTCCAGCAGGGCCCAGGCCTTGGGGGCCTCCACGAATATGGGTTGTGAAAGAGGAGGGGCAAGAGGTGGCATCTGAGGTACAGAGGGAGCCCCTCTAAGAGGCCCCTTTACTCAAAGAAGTCTCAATAGAAGCCGCTTCCCCCCAACCCTGGCATCATGCTGGAGAAGGACCAAATGGCTTGTGAAAGCGTCTGTCTGCTCCCAGGGTGGCTGCCAGGGCGGCAGCCATGATGGCTGGGTGGTGTGGGTGCCTTTGTGTGCAGTGACTGGGTATCTGTTTCTACAGTCACTGGGCGCTTGTTCTGTGGGGTGAGGGGTGTGGGGGTGAGCGCATGGCCTGTGGCTGGGCATGTACGTGAGGCTGGGCACGAACAACTCACTCACCAGCCCTGCTCCTCCCAGGTACATACAACCAGCTGCTGTGACAGCCCTCCGGCCGCCGCCTCCCTTCCCTGGGCATGGTCAGGCCAGGGGGCAAATGACTTGTCGCACACCTACACTTGCTTGGACCCACTGGTGCAGCGCAGGATCACCTGAGGCACATCCAGGGCTGCCAGCTAGGTGGGTGCAATGCCAACCCCCTCCTCCACTTCTTGCCTGGAGGATGGGGTGGTGAGGCCCTGGAGAGAGCTCCTGCAGAGCCATGCCCCTCTCCTGTCCAAGACTGGATGGGTACAGCCAGGCAGAGGGGGCTGAAGGAAGGGGGAGTTTTTCTGTTTGGGGCCAGGAAATAATTTTCATGCAAATGAGATGCAAACTCCCTAATGAGTTTGCAATTAAGAGACCGAGGCTGTCATGCCCAGGCAGTGCCTGCGAATTTTATGAATGGGCCTGCGTGGGGGGTGGGGCGGCGCGCCGGGCCCGCCCCCACATTTCCCTGCGCTGCGCCCGCTACATGCCGCGCCGCACGTTGCTGCCTCCCAGCCCCGCTGCGCCCTGGCCTGCCGCCAGCGGGTCAGCTGCTTCTGATGGGGCTCCGGAGGCCGCCGGCCAGAGTCCCCACCACGCCGCCAGCCGGCGACGCGTCTGGACGACGACACGCCCCCTGGGGCCCGGCGGGGGCTCTCTCCGCTGGCGCTCCTTTCCCGTTTTTGGAATGGGTTTCCGAAGCAGGAGGGAGTGGAGTTAGCCGGCAGGCCCTGTTTCCCTGAGGATGGGCCGCCCTGGGAGGGAGGTGGGCCCCTAACTTGGAGGGTGGTGGCAATGACCTTGGGCACGCTGGAAGTTCAGTCATCCCTCGGTGTCCTGGGTTTCCCAGTGGGGGGTTGGTTCCAGGACCCCTAGGAATACCCAACTGCATGGATGCTCAAGTCCCTTACATAAAGTGGTGAAGTATTCCCATAGAATATTCACACATCCTCCTGTATACTTAAAATCATCTCTAGATTATAATACCAATTACAATGTAAGTGCTATATAAATAGTTGTTACACTGCATTTTTTAGGACAAGAAAATATTCTGTACATGTTCTATACCGAGTAACCATCCTAGGCCTAACCATCAGCAGCAACAAGGTAACATTTTTTAAAAGAATATTTTCTACCAGCAGCTGTTCGCTATAAAGAGTGGAGGGCCAGCTGTATAGGTGTAGGGAGGGACCAGTGCCCACCCCAGAACCCTCTGCACCTCCCCAGATGTTTCATGCCAGTGCCCACCAGCCTAACCTCAAAAGGCCTGTTCCTACCACCCCATGGCACCTGCTCTTTTATGCAGGGCCCCCCTAACCTGCTCTGGCCTTGTTCTCACTGGGGGCCCAAGAATGATCTCCCAAGTAGATGGGTTTCCTCAGTTCAGCTCTGGTCCAGGGAGACTCACCCGAGTTGAGGGTTTAGAACTCTATGAGGCCACCCCCCCTTCCACCCCCATTGCTTTCAGAGAAATTAATTAACTCCAATTAAGTCGCCTTGCTCTCTATTCCCTCCTGGGCCTCCATCCCTGCCCCTCGGAGTCCTCTTCACCCTGGCTGGGTCTGGAAGGGGGCCTGGCCAGATAGGGGGAAGTCAGTGCATCAGTTAAGGGTGGAAGGGGAGGGAGAGGAGGGAGGAAATCCACGTGCTGTTGACTTCCTGGGAGTGGTCCAGGCAGCCAGACCCTCTGCCTCCGTGGGGTCTAGGGATGTGGGTTTTTGTGGGGCTTGTGAAGGTCAGGATCCAGGGCTGCCTTTAGAGGTAAGACCTGGGTGAAGGGCCTATTCTGATGCTGAGGCCTTGAGGGCAACGGTCTTTAGGAACAGCAACCTGAGAGGCAGGTCCTAGAAGCTGTAGTGTTTGGTGGCACCTGCTGTGTCTCCTTTATCCAACACACCAGGAGAGACCCCAGATGCCTGGAGTAGGGGTGGGGCCCGTCCCATCCTCTCTCTAACCCCAGTCCCTCCTGCTGCAGAAGTGAGAACACCTTTATTCTTTTCCTCCTATGCCTCAGTGGCCCTGAGGCACAGACCCGAGGGCTAGCATGGCCTGCCCTGCCCTGCCACTGCCTGCCACCGCCCTGGCCCACGTGTGGGACGTGATTGGGAGGATGCCTAGTGGCTGGAGTCAGGGTGATGGGTTGTTGACCTGGGTCTCACCCCTGGCAGAGCTGGCCTTTCCTGAGACACGGCTGAACCACACAAGGCTATGACTCAGGCCCCTACCCACCTTGAGCCCCGCCATGCCAAAAGCCTGGGCTTGGGCCGTCCTTGTGTATGTGGCGTGAGGGTTGGGGCAGAGCTTTGTCAATAGCAGACTCCTCTCTGGAGCCACCTTCTCTTCTGGCCCTGAGGAGGTAGGCCATGACTGGAAGGCTCAGGGTTTCCAGCCCTGGCTGTTCCTCTCAGCCCAGCACCCCAGTAGAGGCTGATGTGAGGGCCCCCTGGCAGGACACAGCAACATCAGAGCCAGCAGGTGTGTGAGCCATCCAGGACAGAGGTAGGGCTCTGCACACAGGAAGGGCTGCCCCCGGGGTGTCTTGAGACCCCATATGCCAGCTTGGCTTGCCCTTCTTGGCCCACTGAAAAAGCTAGCTCAAAACTCCTACCCCCAGGAGGGCTTCAACATGCCTCCCTGATCTGTGGCCAGCTGCCCACCACTCTCGGCTGGCTCAGGGCTTTCACCTGTTTCTCTACCTCCTGTTCCGATCTCCAGACCTTAGTGAATGCATTAGCAGGACTCTTTCCTGCATTTCCTAGTGGCCAGCAGAGGGCGCTTCTCAAAAAACGGAGGCTCTAGATAGGGAAGAAGCGAATCAGCTTCTGTGGATCCAGACACTGTGCAAAGCAAAAGCTTGTGGGTGCGTTTGTGTGAAGTGAATGTGGCCCAGGCCACTTTCCTTTTGGGGATCTCGACTTAATTTGTCAGCAGTGGGCTAGAGGTTAGACCACAGGTTGAACCCAGGTGACTGCCTTGGGCAGGTGACCCTGGGCAGAAGGAGAGGATGAGGAGCTGCCCCTTCCAAACAGCTGAATGGGAAAGGGACACTGGAAGTAGCCAACTTTCCTCTTTTGACGCTGGGAGAATGGTTGGGAGGAGCTGCATAGAATAGCTGGGGTCCTACCCTGTGAGAAGGGTTGCTGTGGACATCTGGGCCACAGCTGAATTCCTGACAGGACAAGGGAGTTGGTCTGCTTGGGATCCTACAGGGATATAAGGTCCACCCTGGGTAGCCTCTCACGGTTACACTCCTGGGGAGCTCTTTACTAACAGGTGTATAGGGCACAGCCCCATAATGCAATTATTTTACCCCAATCTAGCAGGGTCCCTCCTGACACGCATTTCTTTGGCTATGGCCCTTGGGTCCTGGGTGGAGTGCTGGCTTTCTCCTGGTGACAATACGGGGAGATAGGCTCTGGTGTCCCCCTGTTCACGCCCCCTTCTCCAGGTGGAGAAAGAGAGAGAGAGAGAGAGAAGGGGAGTTATGCCACAGAACCTCCTAGGGACCCCACCCTATGAAAGGCGGAGTGGGGTAGGTCTTGCTGTTGGGCCATCTCACACAAAAGCCTGGGAATGGGATTGGGACGGGAAGAAGGGAAAGGGGACAGAAGGAGTGATTCTTTCCAGAGTTTGGGTTCTGGGTTCTGGGGAGGGTTCAGCACAGAGAAAAACCCTCTTTGTCGGCTGGGTTCCAGGACACGCGGGCAGGGAACAGTAGAATGGCTGTAACGGCCTTGCAGAAGGGAGCGACGGAGAGAGGAGGGAGTGGAGGGGGGAGCGTTGTGCCCACCCGGACTCTCCCCCAACCCAGCTCCCCCAGCTCTCCCTCGCTTGCCGGCTGCGGCCCCTCCTCCAGACCTGGGCGCCGCCTCCCCCTCCTCTCCTCCTCCCCCTCCCACCCCACGCTGCAGCTGCTGCCGACGGACTATTCTGCACGTAGCGAATGGAGGAGACGCACAAGAGAGACCTCAAGTGCGCGCGCGCGGGAGCCGGAGCCGCGCGGGCGGGGTAGCGGCGGCGGGTGCGCGTGCGCGAGGTGCCGGCCCTGAGCACGCGCGCGGACTTCTGGAGCGCGCGGCTTCTCTGCGCGCGGAGGTTGGGGATGCTCGGCGTTGGGGCCCTTGCCCCTCCCAGACTCTCCCACGGCGTTCTGTCCCCCTTGCAAAGAACCCCGCCTCTACTCAGGCGATTTTCATCTTCCACCCCAAAGGCACGGTCTTTTACGCGTAGTAGGCGTTTCATGATGGAATGAATTGATACCCTCACCCTCCTCATCCTCTGGGTCACTGCCACTTACCCACCCTCTCTGCCACTCGGGATGAGGCATCTCCTGGCTGTGTGGACTGTGCACAAGGCAGGTGCAGGCCTTGCCAAGGGGTGTCTGCATAGAATTGGTTGTCTTTTGGACGTGCTGTCACCACAGGTGGTAGTGGAAGTGAGTTACGGGGACTGGTCAGTGGCCCAAGGGTGAGAGATGAAGGTGGTTGAAGCTTCTTTGTTACATATTAACTTGAACTTGCCTGAGTTTGCTCTCTCTGAGCCTGAGTTTTCTGTCTGCTGGGAACACAGCACTCACCTAGTTGAGGATTAAAATGTAGTCTGCATGTAACCCTGCCTCACGTGTTGAAAGCAGATGCTAGCAAGAGTTTTTTTTTTTTTTTTTTTTTTTAATTATTGTGTGTGGACTGGCTAAAAGGCTGGGGCATTTCCCTCAGCTGTATATCTACGGAGAGAGTAAATTCAAATCCCAGAGCTGGCAGCTCCTTGGAACTTGGAGGTGGGTTTTGAGAAAACTGTGGAGAAAGCAGTTATATGTCATACTCTGTCATCATCCAAGAATAAACCATTTTGCACTATTTTTCCAGACATTAATACCTCAGACCTTAAAAAGAGATATATTAGATGGAAATCACTAGTGGGCATTCCACACTTTCCTGCCTTCTTAATCAGAGGCTCAGAACATGTGACTCAGAGTTGTGGCTACAAGTGTCCTGGTGGTAACACACTGAAAATCCAGAATTTTGTTTGGACCCTCATGAAAGGCTCATGCCCTGATGGCTACACTTTCATAGTTCTTGTGTTTACTTTTCATAGTTTCTCGTCACTTCATCAGCCGCCCCCCTATTCGCTGTCCCTACCATCACTGTCAGCCTCAGGGAGGCTGCCACCCCACCTCGTTCTTTTCAACTTGCTTCTATTCTGCTGTGGGTTGAGAAATCAGAAGATCGCATCTGTTAGAGGACATGAAAAACAATGAGCTCTTTTAAACTTGACAGATTATATTAAAGTTCATCTGGAGAAATAAACATGGAAAAAGAGGTTGGAAAAGTCTAAAAAAGGGACAACCAGAGCTGCTAAAATGTTGTATAAAGCTCCAGCAATAAAACAGTTGGGTACTGGTGCAAGAACAGACAGACAGATCAAAGGAACAGACAAGAGTACAGACACACACCCGCGAGCAAATGAAAATTAAATATATGATAATGTGACATTTTAGATCAGAGGAGAAAAAGAATTATTCAGTCCAACTGGACAACTGGCTAGCTGTTTGGGAAAGAAATAAAGCCAATTCTTCACTTTGTTCCTTATTCTGAAATAAGTTTCAGATGGATTAAATATTTAAATGTACAAAGAAAATCATAAACTTACTAGAAGAAAACATTAATAAATAATTTTAAATATGTAGTCTTGGATTGGGGAAACTATGACATAACACATAAAAGTCACAAAGGGAAAGCTTTTTTAAAAATTGGCTATATAAAAATGTAATGTCCTAACTCTAAAGGCAAAAATCAAACCAGAAAAAAATATTTTTAATGTATATGACAGATGAGTTCTTATAAGTCAATAAGGAAAAGCAAAGCAAATAGAAAACTGGGGAAGCTCATGAACAGAAAAGGGAATATGAACGGCTAGCAAACAGGTGAAAATGCCCATCCCAGTCAGAATGCAAGAAATCAAAATTAAGAAACAATAAGGTTCTCTTTTTCCTGATCTGATTGATTAGAACCAAAATGAGCAACCCTTTACTTTGTGGACACAGGCATCCTTGGAGTTGGTGGGAAAACAGCTGCACCGGTGTGTGGGTTGATGCTATATATGAGAAGAATTAATTCACAAACTGTTGATGCAGGGGTTCCATATCTAGGCGTTTAGCAGATACACTGTCACAAATGTTGCAAATGTTCAAACTATGTTTCCAAATCTGAAAAACTGAAAGTAATATCAAATTTATCAAAAGGGGACTGATTAGCTAAGTTATGGGGTATCTGAGTACCAGAGTAGTAGGCAGTGGTGGTTAAAAAGGAATGAGGTCCTGACTGGTTGGCTCAGTGGGTAGAGCATTGGCCCCATGTCCCGGATTCTGTTCCTGGTCATGGCACACAAGAGAAGCGACCATCTGCTTCTTTCCCCTTCGTGCTCCCCCTCCTCTCCCTCTTCCCCTCCCGCAGTCCGTGGCATGGCCCCATACAGGATTGCTGGTGGGTCCCAGTTGGGGTGCATGTGGGAATCTGTCTCACTATCTCCCCTCCTCTCACATTAAAAAAAAAAAGAAAAAGAACGAGGTCTATCTCTATGCCTGAGATTCAGTGAGTAGAAGAGCAAAGGGCAGGACTTTGCTTAGATGCTGCTAGTCAGCAAAGGGTATGCCTCCGGCAGCACTGGCATCCCCAGAGGCCATTAGAGACCCAGGATTTCACCCCCAGAGGCCGTTAGAGACCCAGGATTTCCCCCCCAGAGGCCGTTAGAGACCCAGGATTTCGGAGCCCTTGGAACAACTGCGTCAGGACCTGCGGGGCTGGGGCCCTGCAGTTGTTCTCACACTCTCTCTGGGGGGTTCCGATGTATCATATTTTAGAAGTACCGGTGAGAAGTGTCATCATTTGTGTAAAAAAAAAAAAAAAAAAAGAGTATACAGCTAGTGCTCGACTTACGACCACGATTGGTTCTGACAGACCGGTTGTAACACGATTTGGTCGTAAATTGAGTAGGCTATATGTACAGTACTGTGAACTGATGTTATAAAAATCTTTAAGTCATATTTTATCATAATTTCCTTTCATTATTGTTATATATCATATTTTTTCTGTTCACTTTATGCCATTTGTATCATCTCTACACCATTTTGTTTCTTATTTTTACATTCGTCAGGTTTAAGTAACACACTGCATTACCAGTACAACTGGTTTAATATTTGCAAAGACAATTTCCTCTTGGTAGACATCTTGAGAGGGGTTGGATGAAAAAATATCCAAGACACAAAACACAAATTGCTGTACCGAGTCTGGGATAACAGCTGAAATGGCAGTGCTGCCGGAAGCTGGTCCACGCTGTCCTATGCCCAGCTGGGCAACGCTTGCGCTGCCAGACGCGGAGCAGTCGTGGCTAGCGATTGTGGTCGTAAAGTCGAATGGTCGTAAGTTGCATAGGTCATAAGTCGATCAATATTTGTAAATCTATCTGCCTGCTGCTGGGACAGTTTCAGATTCGCTCTGAGCAGAATGAGGTGGGGCTGAGCTGAAATTTCACTTTTTGTTTTATTCGCTTCTGAACTCTTTGGACTTTTTTTTACCCTTGAGAATATATTACTTTGATTTTCTTTTTAAAAAGTAGTTAATAAACAAACTACCTAAAAAGAGAAACAAACAAACAAAGAATGGTGTGTACAAACAGGGGAGAATTATTCATCCTTGTAAAAGGAAAGAAATTCTGACACGCTACCACACGGCCCAATCTGGGGGACATTGTGCGGAGAGAACCAGCCAGGCACAACAGGAAAGTACCGTGCGGCTCCACCTTAACGAGGCACCAAATTCATAGAAACAAAATGTGGAGTTGTGGTTCCCGGGGGGGGGGGGGGGGGGGGGGCCTGGACGGAGGGCTGAAGGAGGAGCCATTGTTCAGAGGGGACAGAGTTGCATTTGGGGGAAGACGAAAAGCCCTCTCTGGAAATGGGTGGTGGTGATGGTTGCACAACCATATTAAATACTTAATGTCACTGAAATGTGCGCTTAAAAATGGTTAAGATGGTGAATTTTCACTGAAATGTGCACTTAAAATGATGAATTTTTACAATGTTCTGTGTAATGCACCGCAATTTTAAAAAAGGTTGAAAAAAAAACCAAAAGTGCTACCTGGGTGTGAAGTAGGGACAATGAGTGGAGCCAGCAGGTTCTGGGAGGGCCTCCCTCCAGATTACAGTGTATGAACCGGAGGCTTGGGCTCGATGGCCACTGTTTCCTCTGCGGAGTCGGGTAGCAGCGAATCTTGGCGTCCGATAAGAGGCAGACCGTATCCTTGCCACACAACGGGAAGCAGACCTAATGAACTTGCCACCTTGAGAGATGGCACAGGCTGGCAATAGGGCAGATAGGAGAGTGGTTTGGCGCAGAGGTGTGCGGGGTTGTTAGGGAAGCTGGGTGGTTTGTGGCCCCTTGCTGATTTCAGAGGGGGTCAGAGCTCTGCAGAGTGCATTGAGCCCAGGGGCTTGAGGGAAGATGGCTCTTGTGCGGAGAGGAGGGAGAGAGGGCAGGATGAGCAGACACGGGAAGGCAAGGGCATGAGTTTCTCGTGGACAAGTCTGTGCTTCGACATCAGGCTGGAGCAAGGACTGTATTTGAAAGAGGAATGATGCCAGGGTGGGGTTGAGAGAGGAGGGGGTGCTGGCCCAGCTGGACCTAGTACGGCCGGCTGGCTGGGGCCCAGGGGCCGAGGAAGATACGTGGTCTTCCATCAGCACTCTGGCAGCTTGAGGGAAAGGGCTCTTGCCCCAGGCTCTGGGGACTTCTCCAGGTGGCCCGTTCTGGCCTGGATGCATGTCCACCTGGGCATCCAGGAGCCCGCCTAGCCTAGACCCTCTCTCCCCAGACACCGGGTCCGGGGCTACCAGGAACCCAGTGTGTGTGTTGGGGCCGTCTTGTGGCCAAGGAGGGTCCCAGAGGCGAGGAGGTCCTGCAGCTAGCAAGGGGGGGGGGGGAGGATCGGGAGATGATTCTAAACTTCTGTGGGTTCTCTAGGGCTAGGGCAGGAGACCCCGATGAGGAGACCCTCATAATGAGAGTGGAGGCTTTCTGCCTGACTCCCCATCCCCAGGAACCACTCAGCCTGCGTCCACTCAGCAAGTTCCTTTCAGGAAGCTGGAGACCAGTCCCTGACCTGGGGAGCTCACAGTCTGCCTGGGAGAGGGGCCCCCGTGACTCAGGCAGAGTGCGTGCTGACCACAAGCCCGGCTAGCTCACTCCAGGGCTGGATCTACCCTGGCTCGGCTGTAGGCACAGGCCTCAGTCCCCACATCTGTATAGTGGGGTTGCTAGCTCAGGGCACTCAACCATGGCAATGCCCAGTTCTCAGAGTTAGGTGGGGAGGCACACTCTCTGACCCTGCCTGGAGGTGGGGTGGGCAGTGGAACGAGGGGTGCCCAGAAGCCTTTGCTGCCGCTGTGGTCACACCAGGCCCAGTGCTGCACGGCCCTGTGGTTCATTTCCCTGGAAGAGGTGTGGGAGGTGAGGAAGAGACGGGGATGGGGGTGGGGGGCAACTGGGGAGAGCCCTGCTCCTGGTGTGACGTGATTAAAGATGTGGAGAGGGGCTCATCCACAGGTCTGTCCAGACTGTTTCCTGCTTCCTTCTCTACCAAATGTGGCCACTCCAGGGCGCTGCCCCCTCCTGGTGACCCGCTGGGGTGGGAGGCCTCCCCTGTTGTCTGATCTCAGGGGGCTGGTGCTCAGGATAAGGAGGAGACAATGGGGTCTGGGACCCACTTCTTGCGCTGATTTGGAATCCTGTTTAGTGTCCCCCCCCCCCCCCGGCCACGGAGGCCCAGGCTTGTCTGCCCCTCCCCGAGCTCAGCTTTGGATCCAGGGGGCATAAGACCTGCAGATTCCTCCAGCGGAGGGCGGCCAGATGTGAGAGGCTGCTGCCAAGAATGCCTGCTCTCTCGGCCAGACCCCCACCCCACCAGAGCTGAAGGAGATCCAGTTCAGATCCATTTTCATGGAAAAGGCACACCCTAGCCTTCATGGAAATCACTGCTTGATGGGAGCCCCAGCCCTGCCCTCAGGGAGCCCAGTCTGAAGGGAGTTCTGGTCTGAGGGGAACCCCAGCCCTGTCCTCAGAGAACCCCAGTCTGAGGAGGACGTGGCCCTGTCCTCGGGGAGTCCCAGTCTGAGGGGGATGTGGCCCCATCCTCGGGGAGCCCACCCTGAGGTGACAAGGCTCTGTCCTCAGGGAGCCCCAGTCTGAGGAGGACGTGGCCCCATTCTCAGGGAGCCCCAGTCTGAGGAGGACGTGGCCCCATTCTCAGGGAGCCCCAGTCTGAGGGGAGTCCTGGTCTGAGGGAGCCCCAGCCCTGCCCTCAGGGATCCCCAGTCTGAGGGGGACATGGCCCTGTCCTCAGGGAGCCCCCACTTGATGAGGAAATGCCACGTGCTCCCTATTTCTTCCTTCCTTCCTTTCTCTCCCCAGCCCGTCCTCTGCTCTCTGAGGTTTCCTGTCCCGGGAAGGATTGAGTGGGGGACATCGGAGCTCCTGGCTGGCCTGCCGCCTCCTCTCTGCTGACTCCAAGTCTGCTCACCATGTCTGCGTAAAGCCGTGGAGCCTGAGTGTGAGGGCTCCAGGAGGGACACTGAGTCATGGTGACTCAGGGGTGGACTAGACCCTGTTCCCCAGCAGCAGTGGCTGTGTGAGAGGCAGCCCGAGGGCCAGGGGCAGGAAAAGAAGGGGCACTCACCTAGGCCCAGCCCTGGTCCCCGTCTCCTGGGCACAGGGGCCGCGCAGGCGTGTGGGAGGGCTTGCGTAGCTTGAAGCA
Organism: Saccopteryx bilineata; assembly: GCF_036850765.1. Classification (NCBI taxonomy): domain Eukaryota; kingdom Metazoa; phylum Chordata; class Mammalia; order Chiroptera; family Emballonuridae; genus Saccopteryx; species Saccopteryx bilineata. The sequence goes on along the minus strand of NC_089490.1, from coordinate 21,569,346 downwards.
CATCCTTGCATGCAGTGAATCACGGAGCAGGAGGTCCATGTCTGGAAGCCAGATGTGGCCCAGCTGTTCAGGGCAGCGAGCCCAGCCACCCACAGAACAGATGTGGCGGCACTTCTGTCTCCTTCCACCCTCTCTGTCTTCCAGGCGCTCAGAAAGCACTTCTGGGGAGAGTCCCCGGCCAGGCTGCACCCAGGAGCCTCTCTCCCTGCAGTGAGGCACCCTCTCCCCATGATGGGGCTCCTGGGGGGTGAGGACGGGGCCTTCCCACGTTCACAGGTGCTCACCCTCTGCTTGAGCCTGCATGCGCCAACCCAGGAGCTTATACTTCCAGGGGGCCTATAGCTCTGGGGGCCGAGGCCACTTCCTCCCCATCAGATGAGTGGGTCTAAGGGAAGACAGGAAAGGGGCCAGCACACAAGTGCACAGCTCCCTCAGACAGGGCACCTCCAGCTGGGGCTCCCTGCGAGCACTGGCGGAGTCTCCCCATCACACTGTGACTTCCCTACGGCAGGCATTAGCGCAACTTCCCACTCAGATTGGTGTCCCCGGAGGCCAGACTTCCTTTCTCTCTCTGTCAGACTGGGGCTCACTGAGGGCAGGGCTCTGTGTCCCCATCAACACCAAGTCCCTATGGGGGCATGGTGCCAGAGACCCTGGAGCTAAAGTTTGCCACAATTTTCTTGCCTGTCCTGTTCGTCCACCTCCCCCGTTCCATGAGGTGTTCCTGTGTCCCCTGTGGCCACCTCACTTTCAGTGGCTGCCAGGTGGTGGATTCCCAGCATCTCTGACATGGTGAGTGACTCACCCTCCCGCTCCTGGCCTTTCCCCCTGCCTGCCCAGCCTCAGACCTCACAGCATGGCGGGGAAACCCCTCTGCTTCCCTCTTCTCTGCCGCCTCCGCTATTCCTCATGTCCTCCCGGTCAGGCGGACCCCCCTCCGCCCCCCACCCCCACTGTGCTCCTAATCCACTAGTAGGGACCAGGAGGAGGGAGCGTCACGCATGGGGCTGCATTCTGTCTGCACAAGCCTAGGACACAGACAGGAAGTGTGATCTCTATTGGACAGGTGGGGAAATGGGAGCCCAGAAAGGTTGAGGGAGCTGCTCAGGGTCACACAGCTCCTGGCTAGCAGGATGGGACCGGAGGCCGGTCTGACTATGCACATGTGCCCAGCCATTGAGCCCAGCGGGTGGCGTGGCTCGCTCAGCCTCTGCCCTCAGGGGGCCCCAGCTCCGGGTGTCCCTGTCTGACGGTGTCCTGTGTGGGTGGCACTGTGTACTTGTGTGCTGTCCCCTTTCCTGTTTTCCTTCAGACTCTAATCAGATGAGGGAGAGATGGCCTCTGCCCTCAGCCTGCCCTCCTCAGCCCCCTGGCAAGCATGACGGTCTTCCCGGGGAAAGGACAGGGAGAACCCAGTGCCCATGGAGGGTTCAGCGACAGTGCTTGTGCCAGCCATGCCCTCGGGGCTGCCTGGCTGAGCATGCTGGTGGCTTGCGGCAGAGCCCGAGGGCCAGGGGATGGAGCCGTCCTGTGGGTTTGGCCCAGGGCAGTGGAGGCTGGCATGGTGGGTTCAAGTGACCAGATGCGGGACATCCTAATCTCGAAGGAAGGGCACTTTGAACCCTGCGAGATGAGGGGCGGTAACAACTTCCGTGTGTGAGGCACCTGCTGCCGTTCCTCCTCACGGAGTCCCCGTGCCCGCCGTATACAGAAGGGAGCTTCCTCACAGCGTCCCCGTGCCCGCCGTATACAGAAGGGAACCTCCTCACAGCGTCCCCGTGCCCGCCGTATACAGAAGGGAACCTCCTCACAGCATCCCTGTGCCCGCCGTGTACAGAAGGGAGCCTCCTCACGGCATCCCCGTGCCCGTGCCCGCTGTATACAGAAGGGAGCCTCCTCATGGCATCCCCGTGCCCGCTGTATACAGAAGGGGACCTCCTCACGGCATCCCCGTGCCCGCTGTATACAGAAGGGAACCTCCTCACGGCATCCCCGTGCCCGTGCCCGCTGTATACAGAAGGGAGCCTCCTCATGGCATCCCCGTGCCCGCTGTATACAGAAGGGGACCTCCTCACGGCATCCCCGTGCCCGCTGTATACAGAAGGGAACCTCCTCACGGCATCCCCGTGCCCGCCGTATACAGAAGGGAGCTTCCTCACGGCGTCCCCGTGCCCGCCGTATACAGAAGGAAACCTCCTCACGGCATCCCTGTGCCCGCCGTGTACAGAAGGGAACCTCCTCACGGCATCCCCGTGCCCGTGCCCGCTGTATACAGAAGGGAGCCTCCTCATGGCATCCCCGTGCCCGCTGTATACAGAAGGGAGCCTCCTCATGGCATCCCCGTGCCCGCTGTATACAGAAGGGGACCTCCTCACGGCATCCCCGTGCCCGCTGTATACAGAAGGGAACCTCCTCACGGCATCCCCGTGCCCGCCGTATACAGAAGGGAGCTTCCTCACGGCGTCCCCGTGCCCGCCGTATACAGAAGGGAACCTCCTCACGGCATCCCTGTGCCCGCCGTGTACAGAAGGGAACCTCCTCACGGCATCCCCGTGCCCGTGCCCGCTGTATACAGAAGGGAGCCTCCTCATGGCATCCCCGTGCCCGCTGTATACAGAAGGGGACCTCCTCACGGCATCCCCGTGCCCGCCGTATACAGAAGGAAACCTCCTCATGCCATCCCCATGCCCGCCGTATACAGAAGGGAGCCTCCTCACGGCATGGCATCCCTGTGCCCGCTGTATACAGAAGAGAACCTCCTCACGGCGTCCCCGTGCCCGTGCCCGCTGTATACAGAAGGGAGCCTCCTCACGGCATGGCATCCCTGTGCCCGCTGTATACAGAAGGGAGCCTCCTCATGGCATCCCCGTGCCCGCTGTATACAGAAGGGAGCCTCCTCATGGCATCCCCGTGCCCGCTGTATACAGAAGGGGACCTCCTCACGGCATCCCCGTGCCCGCTGTATACAGAAGGGAACCTCCTCACGGCATCCCCGTGCCCGCCGTATACAGAAGGGAGCTTCCTCACGGCGTCCCCGTGCCCGCCGTATACAGAAGGGAACCTCCTCACGGCATCCCTGTGCCCGCCGTGTACAGAAGGGAACCTCCTCACGGCATCCCCGTGCCCGTGCCCGCTGTATACAGAAGGGAGCCTCCTCATGGCATCCCCGTGCCCACTGTATACAGAAGGGGACCTCCTCACGGCATCCCCGTGCCCGCCGTATACAGAAGGAAACCTCCTCATGCCATCCCCATGCCCGCCGTATACAGAAGGGAGCCTCCTCACGGCATGGCATCCCTGTGCCCGCTGTATACAGAAGAGAACCTCCTCACGGCGTCCCCGTGCCCGTGCCCGCTGTATACAGAAGGGAGCCTCCTCACGGCATGGCATCCCTGTGCCCGCTGTATACAGAAGGGAGCCTCCTCACGGCATCCCCGTGCCCTCCGTATACAGAAGGAAACCTCCTCATGCCATCCCCATGCCCGCCGTATACAGAAGGGAGCCTCCTCACGGCATGGCATCCCTGTGCCCGCTGTATACAGAAGGGAACCTCCTCACGGCGTCCCCGTGCCCGCCATATACAGAAGGGAACCTCCTCACGGCATCTCCGTGCCCGCCGTGTACAGAAGGGAACCTCCTCACGGCGTCCCCGTGCCCGCCGTATACAGAAGGGAACCTCCTCACGGCGTCCCCGTGCCCGCTGTATACAGAAGGGAGCCTCCTCACGGCATGGCATCCCCGTGCCCGCCGTGTACAGAAGGGAACCTCCTCATGGCATGGCATCCCCGTGCCCGCCGTATACAGAAGGGAACCTCCTCACGGCATCCCCGTGCCCGCCGTGTACAGAAGGGAGCCTCCTCACGGCATCCCCGTGCCCACTGTATACAGAAGGGAACCTCCTCACGGCATCCCCGTGCCCGCCGTATACAGAAGGGAACCTCCTCACGGCGTCCCCGTGCCCGCCGTATACAGAAGGGAACCTCCTCACGGCATCCCTGTGCCCGCCGTGTACAGAAGGGAACCTCCTCACGGCATCCCCGTGCCCGTGCCCGCTGTATACAGAAGGGAGCCTCCTCATGGCATCCCCGTGCCCGCCGTATACAGAAGGGAACCTCCTCACGGCATCCCTGTGCCCGCTGTGTACAGAAGGAAACCTCCTCACGGCATCCCCGTGCCCGCCGTGCCCACCGTATACAGAAGAACACACTGGCCCAGAGAGGGACCTCACTCGGCCAAGGACAGGAAGTTCCCAGTTGAGCCCATGCCTGTCAGACCCACGGCTGTTGTTCCTGTGGGGCAGGAGGCCTCACCAGCCCTGTCCCGGCCTCTGCTGGGTTCTGCTGGGGACTGGTTTGGCTCTTGACTCAGCCTGCCTGCGTTTGAATCCTGACTCTGACCCTACCAGCTGTGTGATGTGGGTCAGCGATGCGACCCTTCTGTGCCTCTGTTTCCCCCTGTATGAAGTGGGCATGATGTAACATACTATATTGAAGTATGATGGGTAATCGTGAGCTGGTGGCTCAGAGTAATCATACAAAGATGTCGGCCTCTTACTGCTCTCGCACCCTCAGTCCAAGAGGAGCAGAGTAGTTGAGAGGCGGGGCTCAGGTCTCTCTGGGCGTGGAATCCTCCCCAAAGGGCACACAGAACGTGCTCAGGCCCCTCTTTGGAGGTCGGGGAGGAGCAGGAAGCCTCACTCCCCACTGGTCCCATCTATCTCAGGCCCCTCGGTTCCTCCCCACGGCAGAGTGTGGGCATGTGGGCTCCTGGCACATCCCAGGTGATAAGGGCCACCAGCAGGCAAGACGTGGACTACGTGAGAGGCCAGTGGAGGGGCAGCTGCCTGCCCAGCTCCAGCGGCCAAGGCCGGGAGGCTAGGCTGTGGGTCCTCTGTCTGCCTGCTGCCCGCCCCGCCACCCTGCCGTGCCCCGGCAAACACAGGCTCAGCAGCAACTGGCAATGGGCTTTTGGCAGAAACTCGGTCCTGCTCCCCCACGCAGGCACACCCTGGCCAGCACGTCCTCGCCCGGGCCTCCAGCCACGATGACGCTGGCCACCGGGCTGGCCGTTGCTGCTGCTGGCCCCACAGGCACTGCCTGAGCACCGGGGAAGTCCTTGGAGGGCAAGCCAGGGCCTGGGGGAGTCAGGGGCTTGGTCCACCAGGAAGGCAGAGGAAAGGAGAGCCACCGGGCAGGGACCTGGGGCAAGGTGACCTCCTAGATGTGGCCTTGAGAGTTATTGAAATGTCCATGTTGGATTTTAAGCCCAGAGGTGGACAGTGGTGCAGGGAGCAGGTGCTGACCAGTGGGGTCACCTGGGTGTCCTCTCTCAGGCCTCAGTTTCCTTCGCTGCGCCCGGCGGGGACTGGAGGAGACCCCTCCCTAGTTCGGTATGCTGTGAGCCGTGGCCTGCTTGCCCTCCTGGCAGTGGACAGAACAGGGCACTTCCTGATCTGTGTCTCCCTCTCCCCTTCTCCATCACAGTGGGGTGAGGACGGGGGTCCCTGCAGCCCAATTCCCTTGGGAGTCACTGAGGTGAGGCTGACAACCTGCTTACCGCTCAGAGCCCCCAGCCCCAGGCCGCCCAGGGCCAGCGCTGTGGCCTCTGATTAACAGGCTAAAAATAACCCCATGGGCTCTTCTCTCGCCACAGGAATGGTGTTTGTGTTGGCGTCTGTGGCCCCTCTGGCCCTGCCAGCTTCCACAGCATGTGACATTGTCAGGGGACCGTAGGTGTGAGCACATCAGCCGAAGGGCTCGTGCTGCTCTGGCTCCGGGGAGGGCGTGACGCAGTGGTCAGAGATGGCTGGCAGGGCCACCTGCAGCCACGGGGCCGCCACGGGGCCGGGGGTACGTGCTGAGCAGGGTGCAGCTCCCTCGTGGAGGGAAAGCGATGCGGCTGCGGGCAGGGCAGGGCAGGGCAGGGCAGGGCAGGGCAGGGCAGGGCAGCCAGGTGCCGGGCAGCCAGGTGCCGAGCCGGGGCTGCGTGGGGCAGAGCTGAGCCATTAAGTCCTCCCCGGACCTCAGATCCCATGGTCAGCGTCGGGGAGTCACAGGACTATGGAATCAAGACATTCTAGGCTTACAAAGAACTCAGAAGGACACTTGTGGTCCGATGCCTGCCCGGACAGGAGAAAAATAGCAGCTCACTGGAGAATGTTTATGGAGCTTGTCCTGGGTGCCAGGTTCTCAGCCGGCAGCCACTGAATTCATCTTCTGGGGCCCTCTGAACTCGGCTTGTTTTTTGTTTTTAAACAGAAGAAACAAGGGCACATCACAATTAGGTAATTTTGTCCAAGGTGGCTCCAAACTCCCCTTATGGATGAGTCCCAGACCTACGCCAGAACCATGACCTTGTCCTGTTTTGATTGTGTGGAGTTGGGGGCACAGACCCTGTTGTCCCTGACTGTCACAGTCCCCCCCACACCAGAGCTCATCTCTGGGCAACCCACACTCCCCCTAGGGCACCTGGAATCATGGTGGCTTTAAATGTAAAATCACTTTTTTTTTCTTGTTTGTTTCTTCAAGGAGACATGACAGTCCCCCTTATAAAGTCCCTTTTTATCCTTAACAGTGGTCTCGTTCATAATGTTTTCCGGGGAGTTTCAGCCTCTTGCATTTGTTCATCTAACCTCTGGAGACAGTGCTGAGGTCAGCCCTGGCCTCCCCCTCCCTGCCCTCGGCAGGGCGGGCCAGTTCCTTTCCCTTCCCTCTCAGGCCTGTGTTTGCCTTCCGTGTGGTCTCTCTGCCCTGCCTGGCCTCTCGCCACATTAAGGGACCACATGTGGACCTGCCAGGGCCTGGCCTAACTGCGGTGGGACACTAGGCTCCCCCTAGGCTCCCCCCACCTGCCAGTTCTCCCCACTGCTCTCACCCCCCCCCCCATCTGTGTCCTCAGCATCCTGCTGGGTGGAAGGTATGGCTCTCCCAGGGCATTTATGTTACTTGATTTTTAGGGTCCTCGAGGGCTGGGGCTGCCGTTCTGGGGTAAGGGGCCCTGAGTTCTTTCCCTAAACTCGCATCACTGGCCAGTGGGCGGCAGCTCTTCGCTCCTTACACCCAGGCCAGGATCCCAACATCAGCAGTGATGACCAGGGATGGCTTCCTGAGCACGTGCACCGGGCCACACACTGTGAGAGGCACGTCACAGGGGTCAGCCCCCTGAATCCTCATGACGACGGGTGGGGTGGCTTCCGTGTTATCCCTGCTTCACAGGTGAAGACCCCCAGGCACAGAGAGGGGCTGAGGGCGGGATTGACGTACTGCCACGCTGATGCTGTGGGTTTTAAAAATAACAACGTTTGGCTTTGAGTTGTGAGTCAGTAAATGCTCATTCCCAGAGCACAGGTGGGAAAACCAAGGGCTGGACAGGGGCAGTGGACCAGGACAGCCATCCTGCCCTCCCCTTTCCCAGCCTGGCCGGACTGTCACCTGAAGCATGTCCCAGGGTATTTCCTCCCTCCTGGGTATCTCTCCTCATCTCTCTCCTCTCTCCCTCTTCCCCATTTTCCATTCATCTGTCCGTCCATCCATCCATCCCCATCTTCTCCTGGAGCTTAGTCTTCCCAACAAGGCTCCTTCCGGCCCTTTAGGACATGCAGAAGGAAGTGCCTCTCCAGGGGAAGTCTTTTACTCCAGGCACCCTATGTGTGCCACCCCACCCGGCCACACCTGAGTCTCAAGGGGCCTACCTCAGAGTTAAGTCTGGTTTACACGAGATAGACATGCATGCTTTGCTCGTGTGTACTTGAAGCCTGGAGGTAAACACCCCTGGGCCGGTTTGACAGCTGCATGCTGTCAGGGACCCAGTTTTCTTCTTTCTTAATTGATCTGCTGGGTGTAGTTTTCATTTCCAAGGTCACATCATTGCTCAAGGTGGCTTTTGGAGCTCCAGCGAGCAGGAAGGAGGACAAAAAGTCTGAAGGAGGACATTCCTTTTCCGTTTAAGGAAACTTCCTGGAAATCACACACACAGCCCGTTGGTGAACCCAGTCACCCGGCCACACTTAGCTGCACGGGAAGCTGGGCAGTAATCTCTTTCTATGATGGGTCTGATTGAAACTGGGAAGAGGGGATGGATGAATGTGGGAGATCAGGTCTGCTACAAGGCCCTTGTTCCTTTTAGTTTGCAATTGGCAGAAGGTATGTGGGGCCTTCCCAACGCCCTTCCTCAAGTCCCCCGGTTCTCTTCCATCTCTGAAGCCTCAGTTCTTCCCCGATGCTGATTTGTTCATGGCGGCAGCACAGTGCCAAGAATGGCTGCCATTGGCTGTTGTCTACCCACTGCAGCTCCAGGCCGCTGTGCTCACTTATTCCCATGGCAGCACGAGAGGCAGGTAGTCTTAGTCTCATTTTACAGTTGAGGAAATTGAGGCCCAGAGAGGTTGGGTAACTTTCCTAAGAGCACTCAGCTGGGCTGTGAGCCCAGTTCCTGTGTGTTCCCTTTTTTCCTGTCTAGCTTCCCTGTAGGAGTTGATGCCCTGGACCCTCTTAGGGTCTGACAGGAAGCGCTAGAAAGATCTGGGTGCCAGGAGTGACCCATCTAGGAGGAGAGGGCAAGCAGGGGTGCGACCCTCACTCCACAGGTGTCTCCTCAGCTCTTACTCAGTGCTTGGTCAGTCAACATGTCTGGACATGGGTCTAGTGACGGGTTTGGGGATTTCTGCTGGCGCCAGAAGCTGGCCACTGTAGCCACATCCTCAGATGCCACTTTCCCCGTCATGAGCACGCCTGACCCAGCAAAGGAAGGGCAGGAACAGGCCCCACCACTTCCCACTTTCTTCCTTCAGCCCACCCTGGTGGGGGAGGGGCCACGGAGTCCCTACCCCAGCTGGGCTGCTTGGGGGAAGGGAATTGGGTGTACAACCAGATCTGAGGAGGAGGGACCAGACTCTGGGCTTCTCAGGCAGACCAGGGTCATCCGGACTACCCCCTTGCCTCTGGGATGGTCGGTCCTTGCTTGCTGCTGACCCCTAAGGGTGAGGTCATTGCTTTGGCATCAGGGTCTTGGGGGAGGTGCCCAGCACGTAAGTGCGGTCACAGCCACGACATGCGGTTAGTAATTTTACTGTAATATCTCTCCCCATCTCTAGCCAAGAGGAAAGGCTCATGAGCTGTGAGTCACAGCTGGCAGTCGGCAGTGGGGCAGGCCACGTGCAGGCGGCTCCAAAAGGCTGTGTGCTGGGGATGGCTCTGAAACCCAGACATGACCTCTGCCCTCCGGGAGTTCCCGCCGGAAACAGGTGATGAATAGGAAGAAAGATGTGAGACTGGAAGCCCCTGCTCTCTGCCCATCTCCACCAGGAAGTCTTCCTTGATTAACTGCTTTGGAATTGCCCTGTGGTTGACCTTGAGTTCCCAGCTCTGGCAAGAAGGGTTTCTTTTTACTTTACTATCTCATCAAGTCTGAGCACTGAACACCTATGGGTTCTGCGTAAAGAGCAAGGGTGTGGACGGGAATGGGGCACTTTCATTCAAATTCATTCACTCATTTACTCATTCAACAAATGTGCCAGATGCTCAGGACATACTGGTGAGCTTGGAGGAGTCAGTCTTGCTCTCATAGGTCCTGGAAAAGAAGAAACTGAAAATAAATGGTCACATAAATATGAGAAGTGGTGGTCAGGGGCTTCCCGAGGCTGAGCCACTCCTGGTGGGCACACTGACACCCCCCACCCCCACCGGCGACCTCTCTTCCACTGACAAGGGTTCTGCAGAGAGATGGCTGGCCTGCACAGTGGCACTGTGCCCGCCAATGGGGGCCGTGCCAAGCGTGATGTGATGTGTGCTGATCACTTTCCACTCCTCACTGAAGACCAGCGCCTGCTGCCTCTGCAGTACAGGGAGCCTGGGGCGACTCTCCCATCACGTCCGGGGTGTTTGGGGGAGGTGACAGAGTGGGGAGAGGGTGCTCCTTGTGCTGCAGGCAAGGGGGCGAGTCTGAAAGAGCTGCCCTCCCAGCACTGAGGAGGTGGGGCTCCTGGGCAGTTTCCAGAGGGCCAGCTCCCTCTGCATCCCACCTGTCCCATTGCAGCGGACGGAGGGCGTGGCCCAGGGACCCTGCTGCTCCTCTCGCCCTCCGTGCTTTGGATTTCTCACTCAGAGACGTGTTGTAGACACGTTATCTTGTCTTTGGCCCTCTGCCTGTTTAGGCCCTGGTTCCAGGAGAGAGTGATCAAGGGCTCTGGGATGGCCGGGGTTCAGAGGCAGAGGTGCTCCCATCCCCCCTGAAATAAGCAGTGCAGATGACTGTGCTCCGTCTCCCTTTGTCTCCTGGGGGGTCCTGCTGTCTGAGGCTAGGGCTGCGCTGGGTGGGGTGGGGCCCAAAGCAGCCATTGTATTTAAGTGTAGACTCTTGGGTCCCACTCACAGAGACTCTGATTATCTCTAGGTCTGAAAGGATCTCAGGACTCTTCATTTTAAAGCTTCCCGTAGTGGCCCTGGCCGGTTGGCTCAGTGGATACAGTGCCTGCTCATGGTGTGGAAGTCCCAGGTTCGATTCCTCAGTCAGGGCACAGAGGAGAAGCTGCCATCAGCATCTCTCTCCCTCCCCCTTTTCTCCCTCTTCCCCTCTCACAGCCAGTGGCTTGATTGATTCAAGTGCTGGCCTCAGGCGCTGAGGATAGCTCGGTTGATTTGAGCATTGGCCCCAGACGGGGGTTGCCAGGTGGATCCCGGTTGGGGTGCATGTGGGAGTCTGTCTCTCTAGCTCCCCTCCTCTCACCTAAAAAAATATATCCCTCAGTGTTTGTGACATCAATGGCTGAGGATCCTGCTCCACTTTTGAGGGAACAGCTCAGATTCTAGAGGCAACGAGTCTTGAGTCCTGACCCCAGCTCCTCCTCTTGCTCTCTGGGTGGCTTTGGACACTTACTCTGGAAGCCTTGGTGTTCTCATCTGTATAGTGGGACCATGATATCTATCTTGAAGATTAAATGGACAAATACAGGCAAAGCACTAGCATCAGGTCTGGCACATAGAAGGTGCTCAATAAACAGGGTTCATTCTCATTATTTACCCAGGCTGTCTTCAAATGCAGCTGGCTCATTCACTCTCTGGGCAGGGTTGGGGCCCCTTGTTCCTCCCACCGCTTGGGGTTGGGGAGTAGATGCAGAGGTTGGGAATAATAGATGTATAAGGAGAAGCTTCCCGGGGGCTGCTGCTGTCGCTAGCACTGGGGTGAGAATCCCCCCACCCTGCCCTAGCTCACCTTAGAAATACTATAATAATCTAAGCCAAATGGCACTAACGCAGTTCTCATGAAGAAATGTTATTTCATTTTACATATGGGAAAATTTAGGCATAGAGGTGCTAAGGAAGCTGTCAGGGTCACACAGCCAGGGACTGGCAGGGCTGCGGCTTGAGCTCAGGCAGCCTGGGTCAGAACCAGTGTCTCTCTCGGGCCCGGCGTCTCCTGGGGCGAGGGGCAGACCTGCCTCTGCCTTTCCTGCACACCATGTCTGGGGGGTTCTGGGGCGAGGCTGTCTGCCAGGGGCTCTTGTGCTCTGCTGGGGAGAGGCAGGCCCCTCGTACCCCTTGGCATCTCCCAGACTCCAGCAACTGCCCGTCTTCCCTGGGCGTCTCTGCTCCTCTGCGGTTGTCACCTCCGCCCTGCTCCTGCTTCCCCTACTCCCAAGTCAGTGCACACTTTCTCCAGCTGTGCACATCTGGACCTCCTGGAGCTGTCACTGGGCCCTGCCTGGCCCGGGCTGCCTGGCTCGGGGCCCAGAGTCAAGGAGAAGTGAGGAGTCTCCATCTGAGCCCCAGCCTGACCCCACAGCCCAAGACCAGTGGCCTCTGTTCACTGCTCCCTCAATCCTCGGAGGCTGTGGGCTTGAGGGCACCAGCCCCCACTGAGCTGCTGTTTACTACCCGATAAATCACTCATTGTCCCCACCTTAAGGAGGGCCAGATCCCACTACGACACTCCAATTAACCACACCATCTGTTTCCGTTTAGTGGAAATAGTGTGGCTGGTGAGCAAGAGCCCAGAGTGGGCTGCTGTGTGGTGGGCTCGGGGGGCTACTTGCCTGCCTGCAGAATGACTGACCACCCACCCTGACCTCTCCTTCCCTCCCTTCGTCCTGCAAAGCGAGCGGCTGGTGGCCCCCGGTGGGCGCAGTTTCTGTCCCACGGCAGCGAGCTTCTGCAGCAGGCTGGATTTGCATGCGGCGGTGACTCAGTTGGGATGCAGGCTTCCTGGAGCTTTGGGAGGCCAGATGTCAGTGTCGACGAAGGCATTTGAGTACAGGACTGGGCAGAGGTGAGGATGGGAAAAGGGAAGCCAGTGGTTGGTGAGGTCACTCCTGAGCAATCTCTGTATTCTTTCATTGATCCATGGGTTTATCAAGCGCTTCCTGGCACTGATTGGACACAGGGGCCTGCGAGGGATTGGCTTTGGGGAGCCTAGAGGTCAAGGCTCTTCCTGGAGGAGGTCTGGGTTCATTTAGTTCAAGAAATTAACCCACCTCAGCCCTGCCCTTTCTCCGAAACCCGCTCCTGAGGTGAGAACCCTGGGGAGTGTGGGAGCTAGTGTTGGAGAACGAGGAAGCTGGGGAAAGGAATCGGGAAGCACTAGGAATTGTTGAACAAATGCTGAGCAGGGGAAATGAGCAGATAGTGTCGGCAGGGGCGGCAGTCTGGCTGGGGAGCAGCCTGGGTCGTCTGTGGCTGACTGGACCCTGGTCTGGCTTGTGCAGAAAGCACCCTCATTCACTTCTCCCTCAACCAGGTGAGCGCACAGTGTCCGTGTCCCTGTCTGCACGCTGGTCGGCGTCCCCCGCTGATCCGAGTGTTCTCTCCTCTGAGTCCCAAAATCAGCCCCAGACTTTTTCTGCTCACACTTCCAGACTTATCAAAGTTAACAGATGAAATGAAAATCTACTTATCAACCTGGCTTGGGAGCCAGGCATGGACTCCCAAGGAAACTCCTAGAAGAAAACTTGTTCAAAGGGAAGAGAGTTGGGAGACATTCTCGGCCAAGTGACAGGGCTTCACTCTCAAAGGGCAAGAACAGTTGTGGCATCTGTGAGCCGGGCTGTGATTGTCACTGGACTAGCTCTGGTCCAGCTCTCTTGTAGACTCATATCTGGAAGGGGGGGGAGAGAAAGAGAGACAGAGAGAGACAGAGAGAGACAGAGAGAGAGGCAGGAGTAGAATACAAAGCACTGTGTCTCAGGGGTCCGTTGCAGGGGACAGAGGACAGAATGCACTCTGGCAGGCTGAAGTGGGAGGGACTTACTACAGAATATATATTACTGCAAGGACCAGGGACACAGGTTTGAGGCTACACTCCACACTGCACCTGCTGTGGCCCACACTGACAGATGGATGTGCTAAGCCTCGCCTCTTGACCCCCTCTGCCAGCACTGCAGCAAGACAGCAACATCGAATGCCCTCCCCCTTTGTCCCCAGAAGGCGGCAGGAGCTGCAGACACACAGCCTTCCAGAGCTCATGCAAGTGCATCTGAGTGATCAAATCTGAATCTAAATCTTGACTTCTCATAGCAAAGGGTACTGGGAAATGTAGTTTTAAAAATCGTTCCCTGTCTCTGCAGTCGAGGAAGGTGTCCAGCAAAGGGGGGAATGAATGGATGGTGAAAACCAGTCCATTGCACACCCGCTCCTAAACTTCTGTAAGGTGCCAGGCACAAGCAGTTCTGTTCTGGAGTCTCTAGGATGAGACTAGAAGGAGGAGATGCATTTCCCCATCTCCACCACTCACACTGTACGGCTCTGACACCTTGAGGGCTCAGGCACGCAGAGGGCGCCCTTTGTGGGTGGCCCTGTGGGACTTCTGCACCAGTCACTGCAGCAGGCGAGGAATCTCCTAGGCCCGTCTGGGAATAGTTGGAGGGACTTCGGAAGAAACTGGAACCAGTACGTTATTATTAGGATCTGAGCGATTTTAACTCCTTGCTGGATCTATCTTTGGAAACACCAAGGTGAGCACCTACTGTGTACCAGGCGCGGTGCTGTGTGTTGGGACTACACAGAGCAATGGAATGCAGCCCAGCTGTCCTCGCGTTTCCTTGTCTGACCGAAAAATAAACGTAGACAGCAGATAAAGAGATGCCCATGGTGCCGAGGGGACACAAAGGAGAAGGGGCCCAGGCAAGTTGGGGAGTGTCCCAGGAGAGGTGACATTTCCGCTGAGTCCTGGAAGGCCTGAGGACGCTGAGAGGTGGCCTGGGTGAGAGACTAGGGTACAAATGAGAAAGGCCCCAGAGGCTGAGGAAGAGGGCTGGAAGGGACAGGGGTGCTGGAAGGAGCCGGTGTTTGGAAAACTGAGTCTGGGCTTCCTCAGGGCTCGAGCGTCCCCATCCAGAGCAGGCGGGAGGCCCCTGCACTGGGCACCTGCGTCTGGCCAGTCCTGCAGTCTGTGTCCCGCTCTCTCAGGTTGTGGGGGGGGTTGGCTGCCTCTGCCTGCACAGACTGCCGGGAATGACTCACCGGCGGGCGGGCGAGGAGAAGCGGGTGGAGCCGTGGCTGCGCCCGCCTGCCCGGGAGGAAGGCCATGTGGAGGCCTCGCCCCCAAGGGTGATGGCAGCAGAAGGAAACAGCACATGTGGGCTGGGCAGCCTCATCCCTCCGCTTCAGGCCTCCAGGCAGCAGGGCCAGGCACCGGTCAGAGGGGGTCAGTGGGACCCCCAAGCCCCCAGCATCCTCCCGCCCTGCGTTCCTCCATCCTGATGCCAGCCCTCCCTGGCTTGTGCGGCTGGGGGTACAGTGTTGGGGGCATACGGAGGAGGGGCAGGGCCAGCGGTCAGGTGGAAACCATCAGAGGCCAAACCAAGCCTGGAACCCAGCAGTGAGGAAGGGGTCCCTGCTGGCGGCAGTCGGCAAGGCTTTCCTTGACCTTCCCTGCCCCGGTCAGTTTTCCACCATGACAGGTGGCTCCAGGTCAGGTCCCTAGTCCTGCGACCCAGGTTGGTAGGAGCGGGGTGGAGTTGATTTAATGGAGAGACTGTTCCCTTGCCTCAGGGAGCTCCTAGTCTGAAGGAAAAGAAACAACATAGCTCTTGTTTTCAGGGAGACCTTAGTCTTATGGGGGAAATGCAGCTCAGACCCAGTCTGAGGGGGGACACGGCCCTGTCCTCTGGGAGCCCCAGCCCGAGGGGGACACAGCCCCACCCTTGGGGAGCCCCAGCCCGAGGGGGTCACAGCCCCACCCTTGGGGAGCCCCAGCCCGAGGGGGACACAGCCCTGTCCTCTGGGAGCCCCAGCCCGAGGGGGACACAGCCCTGTCCTCTGGGAGCCCCAGCCCGAGGGGGACACAGCCCCACCCTTGGGGAGCCCCAGCCCGAGGGGGTCACAGCCCCACCCTTGGGGAGCCCCAGCCCGAGGGGGACACAGCCCTGTCCTCTGGGAGCCCCAGCCCGAGGGGGACACAGCCCCACCCTTGGGGAGCCCCAGCCTGAGGGGGACACAGCCCTGTCCTCTGGGAGCCCCAGCCCGAGGGGGACACAGCCCCACCCTTGGGGAGCCCCAGCCTGAGGGGGGACACAGCCTCACCCTTGGGGAGCCCCAGCCCGAGGGGGACACAGCCCCACCCTTGGGGAGCCCCAGCCTGAGGGAGACACAGCCCCACTCTTGGGGAGCCCCAGCCTGAGGGGGACACAGCCCCACCCTTGGGGAGCCCCAGCCCGAGGGGGACACAGCCCCACCCTTGGGGAGCCCCAGCCCGAGGGGGACACAGCCCCACCCTTGGGGAGCCCCAGTCTGAGGGGGGACACAGCCCCACCCTTGGGGAGCCCCAGTCTGAGGGGGACACAGCCCCACCCTTGGGGAGCCCCAGTCTGAGGGGGGACACAGCCCCACCCTTGGGGAGCCCCAGCCCGAGGGGGACACAGCCCCACCCTTGGGGAGCCCCAGCCTGAGGGGGGACACAGCCCCACCCTTGGGGAGCCCCAGCCTGAGGGGGGACACAGCCCCATCCTCGGGGAGCCCCAGCCTGAGGGGGGACACAGCCCCACCCTTGGGGAGCCCCAGTCTGAGGGGGGACACAGTTCTGCCCTTAATTAGCTCAGGGTCAGAGATGGGGGAAGTTTTGTCTTCTCATTAAACTAAGAGGTGAATACAATGGCACCCCTTTGACTTCTGAAATATTTAGTGAGGAATCAGAAAGTTGAGCCCAAGCCCTTGTGCTCTGAAGACCCAGGAGTAACGTGTGTGCAGATCCAGAGAACTGTGTCTAAGGGACAGTCTTGTCCTGCTGGCCCTCGTGGAGTCAGCCGCCCTCGTCCGCCACCTGCTTTTCTGAGACCCCTCCTCATCCCACAAGCCACTCAGCAAGGGGTACTTTTCAAGAGCTCATTCAACGCCTTCTTTGGTATCCAGGAAACTTATATAACTCATGGCTTTCGATTCACAATGAAACTTGGTGAGCAAGAGCACAAAAGGAAGCGTGTTCGTGCGACTGGCCCTTCTTCAACGCGTGGTTTAGATGTCTCTGATTTATTTTCCACAATCAGCGGCTGGCCTTCTCCCAAGTTCTCTCGCAGCTTTCTTTGTAGGGCCCGCTGCTGGCTGGGCACAGCTGCTGGGCGAGGCTCTCTGAGGGCACCCCTTCCTCTGCGGGGGTCACCCATGGCTTAGGCTTCTTGGTTACTGGGCTGCATGAAGCTAATTATCAAATTCTCCAGGGACAGAGGGTCCCGGTCGGTATGCAGGTGAAGAGAAACGGCTCAGGAAATGCTGACGCCTTTGCAAGCCTTCGCTGTGCTCTTCAGCCTCGGGCGAGTCATTCCAAGTCCTGGCCCTCACTTTTCTAATCTGTTAAATGGGTGTGAACAATTGGGTTAGTGGGTCCTGGGGTCTCTTGCATTTGGACTCTGGTGCTTTGCTTGCTTCCCTCTCCACCCCACTCTGGGCTCTCCTAACACTCTGTCATGACCACAGTGGGTGGGCTAATCACTGACCAGCAGCCAACCTGAGGAGCCGCAGCTCCAGCCCTTCCAGCCTAGTCTGACACTCCAATGCAGGGGTCCCCAAACTACGGCCCCCGCGGGCCACATGCGGCCCCCTGAGGCCATTTATCCGGCTCCCCCCCCCCCCCGCACTTCCGGAAGGGGCACCTCTTTCATTGGTGGTCAGTGAGAGGAGTATAGTTCCCATTGAAATACTGGTCAGTTTGTTGATTTATTTTTTTTTATTTATTCATTTTTTTTTTAGAGAGGAGAGGGAGAGACACAGAGAGAGAAGGGGGGGAGGAGCTGGAAGCATCAACTCCCATATGTGCCTTGACCAGGCAAGCCCAGGGTTTCGAACCGGCGACCTCAGCATTTCCAGGTCGACGCTTTATCCACTGCGCCACCACAGGTCAGGCTCAGTTTGTTGATTTAAATTTACTTGTTCTTTATTTTAAATATTGTATTTGTTCTCGTTTTGTTTTTTTACTTTAAAATAAGATATGTGCAGTGT
Organism: Saccopteryx bilineata; assembly: GCF_036850765.1. NCBI lineage: Eukaryota > Metazoa > Chordata > Mammalia > Chiroptera > Emballonuridae > Saccopteryx > Saccopteryx bilineata. The sequence goes on along the minus strand of NC_089490.1, from coordinate 21,551,926 downwards.
GCATAGGGATTTGTTCATTGTTGTTTTTTATAGTCTGGCCCTCCAATGGTCTGAAGGACAGTGAACTGGCCCCCTGTGTAAAAAGTTTGGGGACCCCTGCTCCAACGCCTGAGGACAGGGTGGCTCTACAGGCCAGTGGAGCTGTTTGGCCCCATTACCTCGGACCCCTCTGAGCCAACCACCACTAAATATTTACCGAGCACCTGCCGTGAGCCAGGTCCTGGGCTGGGCAGGGGGGTGACGATGATGAATAGGCAGTTGTTCCTGTGCTGCTTAGAGGCACAGGGATGAGCTCTGATGTCTGCCTGATCCAAGCCCTGGTCTGACACTCCCTTGGGCACTGTCAACATCTCTACGCCTTGGTGTCTCCATCTGTAAAATGGGAATACTAACAGTACCCCAATCACGGGGTTGTGGTGAGGATTAAATTGAGTCAGCGAACATAAAGTGTTTAGAGCCCAGGAGGGGTGGTCATTGCAACTTTCACTTTACGAGCACCATCTCTGTCAGGAACTGTCATGGAATTTGGTATACATTAAATCCCTTATAGGGAAGAAGACAGGGCATTTCTGGCTTGGCTGGGGGAAGAGGCTTCATGGGACAGTTGGTACCACAGTTTGGACTTGAGGGATGGAGCTAACTACAACAGGTAGCAATGGGGAAAAACATTCTGGGAGGAGGGTAACAGCATGAGTACAGGCCCGGATGCAGGAAGGCAAAACAATGCGTTGAGGGAACTCTGGAGATCCCAGCGAGATCCCAGCGAGATCCCAGCGATCCCAGCACCGGGGAGATAACACTGGGAAGCAGCCGCAGGCCAGGTCCTAGGACCACAGACTGAGCCTTCATCCTGTAGGCTCAGGTGGGCCCCAGATGGCCGTGGAGTGCAGGGACCCGCAGGGAGATAAAGCTACTGCATTTAAATGAGATGGCAGGGTTAGTTTCCCTAGATGAATCAGAACAATAGGAATAATAAGAAGCCTTTCAATTTGTGGGTTACATAGTGCACCGGGTGCTGGACTGTAGGGACAGGCAAACCATAATCTGATCACCATGGCAGCCTGGGGCTGTCATCTCCACTTTATGAAAAGGAGGATGAAACTCCTCCGAGGGGAGGGAGGTAAGTCCCGATCCCGTGGCTGCCCAGGGGAACTGGACCATCCTCTCAAGCCCCGTCCTTGTGCCCTCTTCTTGTTAGGTGGTTTCTGCCCATAAGTGTGTGTGTTGTGTGTCGGGAAGGTTGAGGGTGTTTGCACAGGGAGCCCCAAGTTCCAGCCATTCTCCTGTCAGGCCAGCACTGGGTCTACTGCACTTTAGGCCTGTTGCCAGGAGCCAGCCCACTGAGCACACAGTAGGTGGGCACCTAACTTCCGATTGGTACCGAGAACAGCCATGACTTGTGTGGAGGGTGACTGGGTCACTGCCCTGAGGTGCAGGGGGGAGGCAGCGCTCCAAAGGTGTGGGTGGGCGCACAGGGGCCCCCCCCTTAGTGGAAGCCCTTTGACTCCCTAATAGCCCTGGGCTAAGCCACCACAGAGGATGGGAGAAGTCTCCATTTGCTTCTTCTCTCCTGCCTTCTCCTTCTGTCTCCTCAGGTTCCTTCTCCGGGGCTAGGAGTCTGGCTGCTGACACCCCAATATTTATTTAAAAAAATTTTTTTTAACTTAGTGATTTTAGAGAAAGAGAAGGAAGGGAGGAAGAAAGAGAGAGAGAGAGAGAGAGAGATTTGTTCCACTTACTCATGCATTCCCTGGCTGTCTCTTGTCTGTGTCCTGACGGGAATCTAACCTGCAACCTTGGCACATCGGGACAACACTCCAAGGAACTGAGCTACCTGGTCAGGCCCTGACATCCCAGTCTCAGCTCTTTCTTTTTTCTTTTTTCTATTTATTTATTTTTAGAGAGAGAGGAGAGAGAGAGAAGGGGGAAAGAGCAGGAAGCATCAACTCCCACATGTGCCTTGACTAGGTAAGCCCAGGGTTTTGAACCAGCGACCTCAGTGTTCCAGGTCGATGCTTTATCCACTACGCCACCACAGGCCAGGCTCAGCTTTTTCTTCTGCTGAAATCCTGACTCGGCCCTGGCTGGTTGGCTCAGTGGTAGAGCATTGGCCTGGCGTGCGGAAGTCCCGGGTTCGATTCCCGGCCAGGGCACACAGGAGAAGCGCCCATCTGCTTCTCCACCCCTCCCCCTCTCCTTCCTCTCTGTCTCTCTCTTCCCCTCCCTCAGCCAAGGCTCCATTGGAGCAAAGTTGGCCCGGGCACTGGGGATGGCTCCTTGGCCTCTGCCCCAGGCACTAGAGTGGCTCTGGTCGCGACAGAGCGACGCCCCAGAGGGGCAGAGCATCGCCCCCTGGTGGGCATGCCGGGTGGATCCTGGTCAGATGCATGCGGGAGTCTGTCTGACTGCCTCCCCTTTTCCAGCTTCAGAAAAATACAAAAAAAAAAAAAAAAAAATCCTGACTGGCGGACATTCCCTCCCTTCCACATTGGGGGCTTCCTCCTCTGATGTTCATTTCCAGGTCCCAGAGTCCCCCAGCAGGGCCTGGGGGTGAGGAAGGAAAGGGTAGAGCCCCTGGCTTCCCGCCCCCTGCGTCCCACACCAGGACAGGCTTGTCTGCCGTTTAGGGGACCCAGCCCAGGGCTTGCCTCTTGGTGCAGCCGGGGGCCTCTGTCAATACTGTCTGCCAGGGCTTCACTTTTGATGGGAGTCCAGGAGCCTCCGGGGAATGACAGTGAACACACTGAAAGAGGCTCATCATAATACCAGCCTGTGAGTGGCCCCAGCAGGGCTGAGGCCTTGGAGCAGGAGTGGAGGCAGTCAGGGACTTCCTGGGGGGCTGGGATCTCTGACTGCAGCTGAGCCTGGAAGGGTGTGGGGCTTGGATAGGCAGGGGACCGTCCGGGGGTCCTTCCCAGAGGGTGGGGAGCTGGCCTCACGGAGCTGTCCGCAGCAGCGGGTTGCCCAGCCAGCCGGGGAAGAAGTATGCATCATGGCCCTCAAGGCTGGGCGATTGTGGGTGTTGACTTATTCACTCACTCACTCACACTCACTCACTCACTATTATCCAGCCCCTCCTCTGTGCCAGGTGCTGTGCGTGGGGCCGAGGACCTGATGTCATGTAGGGCAGATGTGTTCCTTTCCTCCTGGAGCTCGTGGTCCAGCTGGGAAGGCAGAAGAGCCAACGGGCTTCCCAACACACCATGCTCAGGGTCAGGACAGAGGAGGACAGGGGCCTGTCTTCTAGCCCCTAGGGTCCGTCCCCATGGCTGGGGTACAGCCACCGTGCTAATGGCCCATCTCCCGGCCCATCGGCGGGAGGTGAGGGTCTGTCTTCTGGGCCAAGGCTGCCAGGGCCCAGTGGGAATGTCCTGAAGGGGCAGGGAAGAGCCAGCTCCCAGTGGAGCCTCCAGATGAGTTCATTAATATTTGCATCCTCTCTCCTCTGGCCGCCCACCATGTGATTCATTTGGCCTTTCAGGGTAAAACACACGAGGTTCCCATTCCCTGGGGATGGGGTTGTAAGGAGAGAGAGAGTTCGCCCTGACGAAGTCTAGCCTGTGACAGACGAGCCCAGGGAGGGGGGTGAGCCCAGGGACAGGCGCGAGCAGTGCCCATTCCATTCACAGTCCCGGCCTCCACCCGGGCCACCGCATCCTCCTCCTCACTTCTGGGGACAGGTGGGCACGGGCTGTGTTTCCAAGGCTGCCCCCCTGGGAAGTGTGGGGGTTGTGGAGCCTGGGCCTTTGGGACTGTACCCCATGCCCGAGCTCCTCTGCGGGCAGCCTGTGTGGGCTGGGGGGTGGGGTGCCAGGGACTCAGGCAGCCTCCTTCTCCCCAGCTTCCCCACACCACCAGGCCTCCCGAGGGGAGCAGGAGCAGGGGACGGGGTGCCAGGGACTCGGGCAGCCTCCTTCTCCCCAGCTTCCCCACACCATGGTCCTCCCGAGGGGAGCGGGAGCAGGGGGTGGGAGGGCAGGGGAGGGCTGTTTGGCCAGGCCCCCGGTTCAGCAGGGCCTGGGAACCCTGCCCAGGGCTCCTGAGACAATGCCGGGAACGAAGGCTGGCCTGGCCAGAGGCCGGCCCGGGGAGAGGCGTGAGCAGTGCCCGCTCCATTCACAGGCCTGGCCCCCACACTGGCCCCCAGCACCCTCCCTTCGCCTTTGGGCTCCCTGCCCTGTACCAGGCAGGCTTCTGCTCACCCACCCCTTGGCACTGCGAGCCATGCTGTGCTCCCAGAAGGCCCCTCTCCTACCCGGCCCTGTCCTAACCCTCTGAGGGACACGCATGTATGTGTGTGTGGGTGTACGCGTGTATCTGAGTGTCCTGTGTGAATGTATGTATATGAATGTGTGAATGTATGTGAAAGGCATGTGAGTGAAAGTTTGTATGAGTGTTGGAGCGTGTGTGTATCTAGGTGCCAGTGGGTGGGTGTATATACATGTATGAGTATGTAAGTACATGTGACCGTATGTCTATGAGTATGTGAATGTATATGAGTGTGTGTCTGTGTGTACAAGAGTGTGTATTCATGTGTGAGTATGTCTATAAGTGGGTGTGAGAGTATATGTAGGTCTATGGGTGTGTGAATGTGTGTTTGAGTGTGTGTGTGTGAGCAGGTATGTGTGAGCATGTGTGTGTGTGTGTATAAGTGTGTGAGTGTGTGTGTGAGTGGTGGGGAAGCAGTGAGGAACTGAAACCGAGGGCTCTCCTGCCCCCCCCCCAGGTGTCCTGCGCAGTGGGTGTCCTGACTTCTCATCCAGAGATGCATGCTGGGAATTTCTCAGGACAGCCTCATTCAAATGGTTACCCCTGCCCCACTCGTGCTGTTTAGTGTTCTGACCCACACATGCTCTTATTCAGGCTGGAAAATGCAGTCGCCTCTCTGGGAGCCTCATTAGAGTAGGGCTGGGGGAAGCCCCCACATTCAGAGTGGCTTCTGTTCACCCAGTTCAGAGTGGGGCTGGGATTGAAGAGGGGCCATTGCAGGTCCTAGGGGAGATGGACCCCACTTCTAGGGCTCAGGGTTGTGGAGACAGGCTTCCCCGTTCCCAGCCCCAGTCCTAGCTTGGCTTTCCCTGGAGGGGACAGTGGGAGGGAGCTCCGGCCCACAAGAGAACTGGGATTTGGTTATTAAACCAAGTGGCAAGTTCAGTCGGCTTTCTGGCCAACTTTTCTTTCCTCCTCCCTTTTTCTCAAAATAATAGAAATACGGGGGAGGGATTCCTTTCCATGCTGGCCAGCTGGGGGAGGTGAGGCCCTGCCATTGGCCCAGGCCCTTGTCATCAAAGGCACACCCCCTCGGTCTGGGCCAGCGCCACCCCTACCCCCCCACAAGGGGGAGCAATTTCATCAGCTGCTCTCTCCGCAGCTCCAGCTTCTCTGGGAGAGGCCTCGGCTTTGCTTCCAGAGAGGACCTGCTCATCCTGAAGGAGGGATGTCATTCCTGACACGACCTGCCCTCTGCCTGTCCTTTACCCGTGTCAGGCCCTGAAACCATGGTAGCAGCAGGGATCAGTGGGGACATTATGCTTGGGTTTGACTTCTCATTCAGCCACTTTCCAGCTGGGTAACTCCTCCCTGGGCCTCAGTTTCCTCATCTGTAACTGGGGATGACAATAGCGCTGTCCTCACAGGTTTGTTCTGGGGATTCAGTGAGTTAATATTTGTAAGGGCCTGGCGGTTCATCTTGCTCTATATTAGTGTTGGTTAACTAAATACAACGCTTCTTAGGATGGCCAGTTATGGGACAGGTGAACGGGCGGGTCACCGTGCACGAACCCCTAGCTTCATTTCTTAGCCCTCACTCCTTCCCCGGCAACCAGCTCCCGCCCTGCGTGGAGCCAGGAAGTCCCTGACTTCTGTCAGTTCCTCAGCACTGACGTCCCGCCCTCACCGTTTCTTCTCGTCTTGGACACTCGGTCTCCTGGGAAGAACGTGGAGCCAGTGGGGTTTAGGAGAAAGTCTCTCTGACCCTGACCTGTCTGTCTCCTCTTCGGCCACAGCTGCAGCCCCAGGAGGTGGCCTGCAGGAGGAAGAGGCACCCACGTGGCAGGTCCCTCCCTGACACCCTCTAGGTCAGGGGTCCCCAAGCTTTTTACACAGGGGGCCAGTTCACTGTCCCTCAGACTGTTGGAGGGCCGGACTATAAAAAAACTATGAACAAATCCCTATGCACACTGCACATATCTTATTTTAAAGTAAAAAAAACAAAACGGGAACAAATACAATATTTAAAATAAAAAAACAAGTAAATTTAAATTAAGAAACTGACCAGTATTTCAATGGGAACTATGGGCCTGCTTTTGGCTAATGAGATGGTCAATGTGCTCCTTTCATTAACCACCAATGAAAGAGGTGCCCTTTCCAGAAGTGCAGCGGGGGCCGGATAAATGGCCTCAGGGGGCCGCATGTGGCCCGCGGGCCGTAGTTTGGGGACCCCTGCTCTAGGTCTTGGCTGTTCTGGGAAGAAGAGGTGGCGGCTTTGCCTGCTGGAGATGTAGGTTTTTGGTTTGAGGATGGAAAAGATTCACTCGTGGAAACTCACCCACCTTCCTGAGACGGTGATCCTGGTTCCTTACCGCCCGTTCATGCTGGGCTGGGTCTGTCTGCAAGGCTGCCCGCTACTATGCCGGGGCGGTGGAGGGATTTTCCGTCCTCCCAGCCCCCTCCCCCCTCAGAGCTCATATCCCACTCCCTTACTATGTCACTCTTACTTTGCTCATTGTACGTCTGGACACAGGCAGCCTTGTCCCTGGGCACGGGGCCTGTGTGAAGCCTGGCTTCTTGCGGCTCTCATCCGTGTGGTGGGCACCCACTCTGTGCTCTCCTGTGCCTGGTGCCGCGGGCACCGGCAGGGACAGAAAAGGTCTGGGCACTCCTGATCACCAGGGAGCCACTCCACCAGAGAGCATCCCTCAGAGGGAGGCCTGAGGGCCACGGAGCTCCTTCCAGCGCCTCCTTTCCCTCCCAGATGTGAGTTACCGAGCCCCTTTGTTGTAGCAGTGTAATTAGGGCAGACCATAAATGCAGGCTTACTCTGCTAAGAGGTTCAGAAGGAACCCTGCTGCAAGACCCAGGAGAGGCTCTCTTTGCTTTGAGACTCCCAGAGGCAGACACTGAGTCTGCTCCATCAGATTGCGGGCTCCCTGAGGGCAGGGCCTGAGCTGTCTCTCCCTTGATCTTCTGCTCTGATTGATTCCTTGGTTCATTCATTCACAAGTCACTCCAGGGGTGCCTGCTCTCTGCCTGCTACAGCATGCTGTTGGCCAGCCATGCCAATGCTGTCTAGACCTGTTCCCCGGGGGATGAAAAGAAGCTGGTTCAGGGTGGTGGTGGTGGGGGTTCCAGGCAGAGGGAGCAGCATGTGCAAAGCCAGGAACCTGAGGGCTGATGTAGGAAGGGGCTTTGCAGTTGCAATGACCCATGGGAAAGTCTGTCCTAGGAACCTTGGAGAAAGGAGGTTTTGAGAATAGTTGAAGTTTTCACTACTGCAGCAGAAGATAAAACTCGGGAGAGTGAGTGTCAAGTATCCTTGCCCAAAGGAAGACAGGAAAATCTTCAGAATCTCTGACTCATCGCTGGGCGCTGGGCGGGCAGGGAGGTGGGAGGTCTGGGCTGCTCAGCCTTAGTTCTGGCCTGCCAGGAGGCCGGTCAGCTCCCTCCCCACAGACTCTGCTCTCCCCTGCCCTGTGAGGAATGCACCCTGGGGCCTCGAGGTCATCAAGTTCTCCCTGTTGTCTAATCATAGTCTTTCCTGCTTCATTCTTGCCCGTCCTGATGGAGATGGACGGGGCCTGCAGTCCCTCATTCCCATCCCTCCAGACCCTGGCAGAGGCGTTCGCCATTCCTTACCTGCCCCAGGTACTGTCCTGGGTCACCGGAGCTGGATCCAGGGCAGAGGGCTGGTTCCTGGGAGACAGCTTCCCTCTCATGCCCTGCCCAGGCCTCCACCTTTATCTAGGAAGGACTGAGGGTTTAGATCCCACTGAAGGTGTGGAGGGGTCGGGGAAACCCACGTTCTGTTCCCGTCTCTTTCTTACCGTGACTTTTCATCTTTTTTTCCCCCTATCTTTGTCTCTCTCTCTCCTCACTCTCTCTTTCTCCATCTCTTCCCCTTTCTCTCTCTTTTTCCTTGTCTTTCCTTGGCCCTGTCTCCATCTCCCTCCTTCTCAGTCACTCTTTGTTTCTGCTCCTCTTTTCCCTCTAGGTCTGCCTCTGTCTTCATGTCCCACTCTCTTTCTGATGGTCCCTGCAGTGCCAGAGGATGAGAAGGCAGAATTGCGGGGCTGCGGGCACATCTGTGCCCAGCAACGGGCAGGTGTCCTGGCAAGGGGCATGGTGCATGGTCACCCTCCTCCTCCCCAGTCAGAGGGGCTTCGGGGGACGAGGCTTCCATCTCAAGCTGCAGGAGGGATTTATAATAAAGGGCCAGACACTGGAGCCCTGAACACTTTACAGAAGAAAGGCGACGTGGTTGCTTCTCTAAGCTGGAAACATTGCCCATCCAGTCAGGAGAAGGCAGAACATATGATAGATAATCTCTGTCTCCCCTGCGAAGTGTCCACATCCCACTGTTGGTGGGACTGAGGACACTGTTTTGTTGTGGGGAGGGGTTGGGTTTTGAGGCAAGAAATAAAGGAGGAAGCTCACCAGTTTCTTCTCTGGCCGATTAGTAGCTCCCTGGACATGAAGACTGGCTGGGTGTGCCAGGGGCTCTTCATGGGCATCCGAAGGAGGCAGGAGATGGAAAGTGCTGTTTGCACTTAATTTCCCCAGGAAATTAAGCTCCTGGGGAAGAGACAAGCCAAGACGATGGGAACAGAGGGTCCTGGGGTGGTGCGGTGGGCCAGAGAAGCAGGATGGCAATGCATTTTAGGGAAAGCACGGAGCTAAGCTGGCCAGACGCTCGGGCCCTGCGCAGGCTGATGGGCCTGGGCCTCCTGTGTGGTCTGCTCAGTCTTCGGGGCAGACAAATGGGGGTGGGAGGTGTCTCGCAGTCTATACCTTGATGACTGAGCCCAAGAGCTCAGCACTCACAGAGAGAAATGTCTTCCTCTCTCTTGAAGGGGTAGGTGAGCCCCAGAATGTCCTACTTGAGAATATCAGTGGGATGGGTGATATTTAGAAACTTTCCTGGTGACAGGCTAAGTATGAGTGTCGAGGAAATGGGACCCCTCCTCCTACATGGCTGATGAAGGAGGACACCCCTTGTCCTCCCGAGCCCAGGACCCCCACACCCCCATAAGGCAGTATCTTGCTCCAGTTCTGAGGGTCTTCCTCTTTTTTTTTTTTTAAGTGAGAGAAAGGGAGATAGCGAGAGTGAGACAGACTCCCGCATGCACCCTGACCAGGATCCACCCAGTAACACCCATCTGGGGCCGATGCTGCAATCAATTGATATATTTTTTGCACTTGAGGCTGACGTGCTTGGACCAACCGCCTGGGGCTAATGCTCCAACCGATCGAGCCACTGGCTGTGAGAGGAGAAGAGGGAGAGAAGCAGATGGTCACTTCTCCTGTGAGCCTTGATGGGGGATCAAACTCGGGGCGATCAGATGCTGGGCCGATGCTCTATCCACTGAGCCAACTGGCCAGGGCTGAGAGTCTTCCTCTCATTGCCTTTGTCTCTCTTGGTTGTGCTCTCTCTGCTCCCCCTCTCTTTCTGTCTCTGTCCCTTTCTTCTTTTTCTTGTCCTTCTGCGCCTCTCACATCCTGACTCTCCTGTCAGGCCCTCCTGTCTTTTCTGTCTCTGTTTCTCTTCAGCTCCCCCATCTTGGCCTCTTTGTGCTGTGTGACACAGGGAGAACCCCCCTCTCCATAAACATTTCCACCCACTGGACACTGGGTGAAACGTGTGCGTGTGTGTGTGTGTGTGTGTGTGTGTGCGCGCGCGAAGAGGCTGCTGGATGAGTCAAGGTGGGGCAGGCCACAAAGTTTCTGGCTGAAGGTGGAGGGGTGAGGGTTTGGGCGGGGCTGCTGTCCCTCTAGGTCAGGGGTCCCCAAACTATGGCCCGCGGGCCACATGCGGCCCCCTGAGGCCATTTATCTGGCCCCCGCCGCACTTCCAGAAGGGGCACCTCTTTCATTGGTGGTCAGTGAGAGGAGCATAGTTCTCATTGAAATACTGGTCAGTTTGTTGATTTAAATTTACTTGTTCTTTATTTTAAATATTGTATTTGTTCCTGTTTTGTTTTTTTACTTTAAAATAAGATATGTGCAGTGTGCATAGGGATTTGTTCATAGTTTTTTTTTTTATAGTCCGGCCCTCCAATGGTCTGAGGGACAGTGAACTGGCCCCTGTGTAAAAAGTTTGGGGACCCCTGCTCTAGGTGGTAAGCAGAACCAGACTTCCTGGACAGAGGCAGCCCCATCCTTACCTTGGGCCCCCAGTCATCCTAGGAAAATGACAAGAGCCAGCTCTCTAGTGCCCAGTGCACATAAAGCACTTTGTTCGGCTCCCCAGACCTTTGCCTCTGTCCTTGTCAACGTTGTTGCCAGTACCTAGTGGCAAGCTGGCAGGTCCCCTCCGAGCCCCGACTGCCTGCCTGTCTAGGTGGGGTTCCTTCCCTGCTTACCGGTTGTCCCCAGGCAGGAGGCAGGAATGGGAGCCGCTCTGGCTCAAGGACATGCATGTCGGGCCCGCCGACCCTCAGGAGCGGCACCCATACCCCTCCCTGCCAGCTGCCCAGCCTGCACACCGTGCCCTCTTCCAGGATCTGGCCAGGCTGGTCTACCTTGCACCCGCCTCAGCTTGTTCGTTCCCACGAGTCTTTGCAGAGGCCAGTTCTCTTGTGTGGGCAGCTCACCTTTCCTTCATTCCATTTCTTGGTTTCAGTTCCTGGCTGCAACTCACCTCCTCTGGGAAGCCTTCTTTGATTGCCCCCCTCCCATGTCAGAGAGTCCATTCCCCTGGGTCCTGACAAACGGCTGAGCTCACAGCAGGCACGGAGCATGGCTGATACCCAGCTTTCCTGGCTGAGCGCCGTCCTAGGGAACAGCCTGCGTGCAGCACGGGGAAGGGCCCGCACCAGCCACCACTCACTGCTCTGCCCTTCCTCTGCATCAGCCACTTCCTTCACGCAGCGGCCCTTCCCGGTGGAGTTCATTGTTCCCGTTTGGCAGAGGAGAAAACTGAGACTTTGATTGATTAACCAACTTGTCACACAACAGGATCCCCAAACTAAGACACTCTCAAAACGACATGGCAATGGCAGGGGCTCCCAGGGTAGAAGGACCCCCACCTCACACACAAGAAATTGGTGTGTCAGTTCTCAGCTGTACTGGGATAAGAAGTCCAGGTGTTGCTACCACAGTGTGGGGTGGAGGCAGGAGGATGAATGAAATGACCCCCCTTGGGTGTTGGCCAGGGGTCAGTCTACTCCCTTTGCCTTCCCCGTGAAGACCCCTCAGTACCACCATCAGAGAGCTCACCCCTTTGCCTTCCCAGGTCTTGCCCACGTCACCCCAGACCCTGCCTCTGGCTCCCTTCCCCAGGGAGGCCCTGAGATGCGCGGGGAGGCCTGGTTCAGGGCAGCCTGCTGGTCCCTGCTCCAGCTGCCCCCCACCCTGCCGCTCCACCTTGGCGACCACCTTGGCGAGGACTCACCCAGGATCTCCATCCAGGGCCTTCTCAGGCTCTGGGAAGAGGCTGGATGTAGACTTCCTATCCCTGTGACGGTACACAGAGCCCACCCCTCCCTTCCTCACCCTGACTCTGCTCTTCTCTCTTACCTTTGGGGTACAAACCATGTGCAAAACACTGTGTTAATGTCAGACACGGGGTCCGAATCCACGGTAAGTGGGTCCATCAACAGCTAACCAGACAAAAATAGGAACTAATGAAACAGAAGTCCAAGCAAAGCATTGTGGGAGCTCAGGGAGAAACAGTGAGTTCAGGCCACTGAACTGATGTCGTCATGATCACCCGGTGTGCTGCTTCCCCCGTGGCAACAAGTGGGAGGTCTCCCTGGAGCTGCTACAGGCTGTGTGCCCTGAGGTTGGCGCCCTGGACACCCTGGGCCACCGCCGCATGCCGCTGGCCCGCGTGGACTTGATCGAGGGGCCGCTCAACCATGCGCCCCTGGTAGGAGACAGTGCGCACCGCGGCAGTAGCTGGCAGAGTTCGTCCAGAGGGGTGGGTATCTGGAAACAATGCCTTCCCACACCTGCGTGGACGTTTGTCTCCTGCTCTGGAAGGGACCAATCAGTCCTTATAGAACCAACCAACAAATAAACAAACAAAAACAATGAATGCAGGTGGGTGCTCACCGTCCTGCCGAGGTGGCATGGAACTGAGTCTTAAAGGATGCTGACAGGCAGAGAAAAGGGCATTTGGGTGCCGATCTGGTGCAGGGGAGCACCTCTAGATCACTCCCCAGGTTCCAGAGTAATCGCTCACTTTGCACTGTGACCCTCTGGGCTGACCTGTGTCTTCTGAAACAGTGCTTCTCAGACTGCTTTAGGGAAGGACCAGCTTTTGTTTTTGTTTTTTTAATTCCAATTTGTCATAGACAGATAATATTATAAACTTGAACACAAAGAAATCAGTAGAAAAATAAAGTCAGACACACAAAGTACAAGCCCCAATATCTTGTTGTTGGATTAAAAAGATGTAAATCATTCTGTCAAACTGCTATTAAAGACTCCAAGTACTTGCCCTGGCCAGTTGGCTCTGTGGTAGAGTGTCAGCTGGTGGTGGAAGTCCTAGGTTCAATTCCTGGTCAGGGCACACAGGAGAAACAACCACCTGCTTCTCCACCCTTTCCCCTCTTCCTTCTCTCTCTGTCTCTCTCTTTCCCCCTTCTGCAGCCATGGTTCGATTGGTTCAAGTGAGTTGGCCCCGGGTGCTGAGGATGGCTCTATGGAGCCTCTGCCTCAGGCACTAAAAATAGCTCAGTTGCTGAGCAATGGAGCAAGGGCCCCAGATGGGCAGAGTATGCCCCATAGGGGGCTTGCTGGATGGATCACAGGGCTCATGCAGGAGTCCATCTCTCTGCCTCCTCTCCTCTCACTTAATAATTAAAAAACAAAAAGAAAAGACTCCAAATACCTATGCATTTAGATGGGCGTGGGGGGCATGCCACTTCTGAGTGTCACTGCTTTACAGCAGTTTTTAAGCTGCAGATGACCTTTCAGCTGAGAGGAAAATTAATTCAGTTGGGACCAGCATTTTAAAAACATGAAATAGATTAGAAGAGAAAATAGAGTGCCTTACCTATAGTAGGGGAAGCATGGTTTGTGAAACACTTATTTCAGAGGCATGCGCACTTACGTGTGCTTGGACCGGGCTGAGAGGCGAGAGAAATGGCTGTGGGCTGTGGCCGGGTGTCCCGCCCCACAATGCTGTATGAACCAAATCTGTTCTCAGACACCACAATCTCCACCCTTGCTCCCCTCCTTCTAAGGTCTACTTCTTTAGTCGCCTTCTCTGGCCACGGCTGTGCTGCTCCTGGTTCCAGGGTAATGATCCTGCTCAGGAGAGGTTGGCCCTCCCACGTGCTGTTTCTTTCTCCTGGACAGACCTCCTCCTCTCTCACTTTCCCTGGATGCTCCTTTCTTCCTGGGCCCCATATAATCGGGCCCCAAATGCTGTGCTGGGCCCAGAGCGGCCCTCAGACACAACCGGGGGGCCCTGCCCTCAGGAAGGGAGCAGCTGTGCTGGGGGTCAGAGCTGTATTGGGAACTCGGGGAATGGAACACAGAATGTAAAGGAATATGTGATAGTAACTGAACCGTGGGCCTAGACAAAACTTCCATCCGCAGGCTGGGTCAGGAGAGGTTCTGTTTTTCCCTGGGGGCCCTTGATTGGGGGAACCACATGACCCCATCCAGAGCCCCTGCTTTGCTATCACCCCCTCTTTCAGATCCCCGTTGATACCCTGCTCCCACTTTAGAGATGTACTATAATTTATTAAACCAATTCTCTATAGATGAACCTCTAAGCTTTTCCATTTTTTAAAAGAACTGTGAACAATGATAAACAATGAGGCAATGAACATCTTTGTATGTCTCCTTTACCACATCTGGGCTGCTGATTCCCAGAGGTCTCAGTGTTCCACCTCCCGTTTCTCATATCTTCGTCCACACATGGTCCACATTCCTTCTGCCCCTCTCAGCTCCCAGATGACTGAGTCTCAGGTCATGGGGCTAAACATGAGGTTTGGAAACTGTGATTCCCCTCCGCAGGCCACTCACCCTCCTTCCTCATGACGACTCATTCTGGTTTCTCCAGTAGGCTTCCCAAACACCTAATTGTATCATAAGGCCCCTTTGACTGCAAGTAACAGGAAACCCAACTCAAAATCCTTTAGGCAATCCAGGGAGTGTTTATTTTATGAGAAAAGCAGTCCTGAGGTAAGATGGCACCAGGACAGTTAATTGAGTGGCTCTACCACGTTACCAAGCATCCAGGTTCTTTCTGTCTTTCTGCTTTGCTCTCATCAGGTGTTGGATTGCTCCTCGGGTGTTGCTATAGCTCCCCTCATGACTACAGTGTAGCTACTGAAGTTCCAGACATCACATCCAGATGTACGTCTGGAGGTTGAAGTGGGGCCATTGCTTTCTGTGGTGCTATTTTAGATGAGAAGCATCAACTCATAGTTGTGGCACTTCAGTTGTTCATTGATTGCTTCTCATATGTACCTTGACCAGGGGGCTCCAGCTGAGCCAGTGACCCTTTTTGCTCAAGCCGGTGACCTTGGACTCAAACCAGCGACCACGGGGTCATGTCTATGATCCCACGCTCAAGCCAGCGACCCTGTACTCAAGCCAGACGAGCCTGCACTCAAGCTGGAGACCTCGGGGTTTTGAACCTGGGTCTTCAGCATCCCAGGTTGATGCTCTATCATCTACAGCACCACCACCTGGTCAGGCTCTGTGGTTCTGTTTTTAAGGCGGAGAAAACTTTTCCCTGAAGTGAAAAATTACCCTTGGCTCTTATCGGCCAAGGTTAGCGCACGTGCTCATTCTTTTCTTAACTCTTGGTAGGGAGAATGAGGCTTCCCTGGTTGGTGAGTCCTGGGGCTGGGGGAAGGGGTGGAGTGGCTTTTAAGGGAGAACAGGGTACGACGGGGAGAGAGGCTGAGTGGACAGCCCACAGTGTCTGTCATGCAGGCCGGTGGACAAAGTCTCCCTGATGGCAAGGACTTGGTCTCTGTATTTCCCAAACCAGCTGGGCCTGTGGCTCCTGCCCTGGAGACTTAGCTTGACTCTGATTCAATCAGAAATTATTTGTTGAGGAAATGAAATATAGCTTCACCCTTGAGGCTGTTTGTTGTAATGCAGGAGAGGAGAGAGCAGAGTCAGGGTTCAGGGCCAGGGACAGAAGGCGGCATCTGTTGAAACTGGAGACAGGAAGTGCTCTAGCCTTTCTCTCCAAGGAAAGGGGTTCACGAGGAGTCCTTGTTCTTGCTGCAGTGGATGCAGGCGACTGATGGAGATGACCTTCAAGTGGGCTTCTTCTAGTGCCAGGACCAAGACTGTGTTAGGGTGGGGGAGATCAAGGCACAGGGGTCCAGGGGCAAGGGGGGCACTTATCCCAAGCTAGGGTCCCTTTTGTCCTTGCCCCTGAGTCACAGAAGGTCAGGAAGGGAAGAGGAGGGCTGTGAGTCAGGAGTCTACCTGGGGATAAAGAAAAACACAGGAAGTGACTCAAGGCTATAGGGCAGACAGGTGGCCTGTGGTGCACCCGAACAGACCCTGGGGGAGTTGGCTGAGGGCAAGGGTCCCCTCCCTAGAGACTGCTGGTGCACGCCATCCCGGCTATTTCTGCCAACCATGTTTCCCACAAACCCTTCCTCGCCTCACCACAGCAGGCCGCCTGCCCACTCGCCCACAAACCCAGCCATCAGCTATTGCAATTCTTGGCTCTGGTCCACCCCCTGCATCCGGGAGGGCCATCACCTCTGACCCCGGAAGGTGGCTCAGCCCCTTTCCCTGCCTCCCCCAGTCCCTCTCCTTCTGCCCTCACACCCAGAAGTGGAAAGATACTGGGGATCACTAGAAGGTGGGGGTCTTCTGAGCAAAGCAGATGCATCTGTGCACCCATGTATGCTTGGGCTGCCCTCAGGGCCAAGGACTTGGCCTCAGGTGGAGTGACGAGTGTACAGGTAGAGGGAGCACAGGTCTTGTGAACCGCTGGGCCCCTTGTTGTCAGGGTGGCCTTGGTCTCATTCACTGGAGTTCGGGTTTGAGATGAGGGCTCCAGCTATTACTAAAATGATACTTTCCTCCCTTGACCCCTGTTCTTATGCATTAAGCTTCCTTGGAGGCCTCTGAAGGAGGAGGAGAGGTTTTGCTAGAACATAATTATAGCATATTATTTAAAATTTTATTTTACAAATATCCTTTACATTACATGTAAATTTAGCAAGTTGTGTTTTCACTTATCTTAGACATCTCTCCATAATAGTATAGGTAACTTTCTTATCCTTTTTGATTGCTGCTTTATATATATTTCACTTTATGGATGTACTATAATTTATTTAATAATTCCCTAATAAATGAACCTCTGGGTTATTCCCCTCACTTTAAAAAAATTATAAACAATGGTGCAACGAACACCTTTGCTCATTTACCTTTTGGCACCTATATAAATGCTTTGGTAGGATAAACTCCTAGGATTTAAACTGCCAGGTGAAAGAGTATAAACACTTACATTATCATAGATAAGACCTAATTGCTCTCCAGAATGCATTGCTGTTCCTTCCACTAGCGTTGTACGAGACAGCCTGTGTAACCACACCTTCCACAACACCGAAAGTTATGAATCTTCTCAATCCTTGCCCATCTGATAAGGGAAAAATTATATCTTGTTTTCATTTGCATTTAAAAATTGTTATCGAGATGGAACATTTTGTAAATTTTTATTAGCCCCGTTGTAATTGTGAGTGACCTGTTTATATCCTTTCCCCCCACTGAGCTGTCTTTTCTTTCTTTTTTTTTTTCAAATATGTCATTTTTTAAATTAGGAAAATGAGCATTTATTATATGTGTTACAAGCATTTTCCTCTTATTTTGTCCTTTGATTTTGCTTATAAAGTCTTTTAAAAAAAATTTCTATGTACAGTAGATATATTTACTAAGTGTCTCTGTTTCAACTTCTGTTTTGTTTCATGACTAGAAAAGCTCTTGCTACCTACCTCGGGATCATAAAAACACACATTTTTCTTCTGGCATTTTTACGGCTTTATTTTCCAAATGTTTTACTAAGACATTTTTTTCCCCCCTTAAATCTTTGATGCAGTTGGAGTTTATTTCAGGTAGGGAATGCAGATTTATTTACTCTGTTCCAAATATCTGGCTAGTGTCTCAATTTTTTTGAATCGAATACCCATGTTTATTTGGGTCAATTTAAAATGTCTACATTCTTTACTACTGACCTGTCTGCTTGTACCCGTTTCATACTATTCTAATTATTGTCGCTGTGGAAAGGTTTCAAAAGTGTTTTGTGGGGTTACTCCTCCCTTGTTGGCTTACCTTTTTTTTCCCCTTCCAGGAATTTTGTGGCTCTTCTTTTATATTTATTTCCCCATGAATTTATAATAACTTTGTCAAGTTATCTCCAAAAAAAAAAAAAAATCCCACTGAATTTATAAATTCAGTAAGAGGACACTGATGTATATATTTACAATAATAGCATTGGCTTTTTTTTTTTTTCTGAAGCTGGAAACGGGGATAGACAGACTCCCGCATGCGCCCGATCGGGTTCCACCCGGCACGCCCACCAGGGGGCGACTCTCTACCCACCAGGGGGCGATGCTCTGCCCCTCCGGGGCGTCGCTCTGTTGCGACCAGAGCAACTCCAGCGCCTGGGGCAGAGGCCAAGGAGCCATCTCCAGCGCCCTGGCCATCTTTGCTCCAATGGAGCCTTGGCTGCGGGAGGGGAAGAGAGAGACAGAGAGGAAGGAGAGGGGGAGGGGTGGAGAAGCAGATGGGCGCCTCTCCTGTGTGCCCTGGCAGGGAATCGAACCCGGGACTTCTGCACGCCAGGCCGACGCTCTACCACTGAGCCAACCGGCCAGGGCCAGCATTGGCTTTTTACCCAAGAGCAAGGTCTTTCTCTCTCTCTGTTTATTCGGGTCTATGTCCAAGTTCCTCCTTTGGGTTTTACGGCTCTTCCCAGGTAGACCCGCACATTTCTCCTCCTCTGTTTCACACTATGATTTTGTTATTCACGGGTGGGGACCCTATTTCTTGTGTTTAGGTGATCTTCCTTTTTAAAAAGAGCCACCTTACTACTTCTCTGATTATTAGTGGAAGTTCTTTGGCTCATTCTTTTGGAATATCCATGTATAGAATAATATCACCCAATGATAATGATACTTTCTCTTTACAATATTTATACCTCTTTAAAAAAAATTTTTTTTAATTACATGGCATTGTGAAGGACCAGGACAATGTTGAATGCCAGTGGCAATCGTTTATAGTGGCAGCTGACAACATCGTTAATATGGAACTATAGTCTCTCATTAAACACGATGGAGTAAAAGTAATCTCTTTATTTCCCATAGGATAGAGGGTTAGGTTGTGTTTTTTAGTATTTGGCCTTCTTGCTCTTAGTCTTAATAATGTATTCTGCTTTTATTAACACAGTTCTAAATAAATACGCTCTCTTCTTAGCTCAGAAATTGCTCCTTAGCTAATAATTTCTCCCTTGGAAGCAGAGGCTGGAAGGCAGGTGGTAGTGTGAGCTGGGGTGGGAGGTGGGGTGGCCGCAGGGGAGAGCTGAATCCCAGGACCGGGCTCTCAGCTTCCTGTCTCCCAGGGAATGGGATCCACAAGACACCCCTTTCCCCACTGAGAGAGGAAACAGCTGGGCAGAGGGGGAGGAGGGCCAGGGAAGGGAGGAGCGTTAGTGGGGACTAAGGAGCAGGGCCGAGGGAACAAACTCAGGGGATCTTCTCTGTCCTTGAAGATTTCCTGCCCCTCTGTCACCCTTGGGGCTACCTTGAACCTTAGTCATTTTGGGGAGACATGGTTCTGAACCTTGGGCTTCTCTCAGGTACAGGTGGATATTCCTACGCTAGGGGAGGTGAGGCAGGCAGGCTAGACGAGTCCTCTGAAGCTGTTAGATCAAAGAAGATGTCTAGCCTGGTTTGGCTACTTTTTAACATGTGGACTTCACTCAGTAGCTTCTGAGAGCCGTGACTACGTCTCTCTACCCATCTCCTGCAGGCTCCTGAGGGCTGGTTTTTTGTCCTAAACATCTGAATTTGCTCTCCCTTCTTCCCATTTCCTGATGCAGTTATAGGGTCCTTTGACCCTGACTGTTATTAGGAATCTGACTTCATTCTTACCCTTGGGTGAATGTTTATGTGCCCAGGGCTTGCTGGACAGAGGAAAGGGTTGGGGGAATGAGGAAGGGGACTTCTAGAGTGGACCACAGCAGGCATCAAGGTAGCCAAGGGTTCCTTTGTAGATGATAGGCTGAAGCCAGATAGCTAGAAAGGGACAATAAGGCTGTTGGGATGTCTCCTCTGAGCTGGCCTTCCTCTCCTTCCCACAACTTCAGTTCCAGGTGCACAGAAGGAACAAGCCCTTGACTTAGAATCTCCTCATCTTCCAGGTCCACAAAATCACTCTCGCCATTAATTAACCCGGTCATTTAAGAGGGAAGGGGGCCTGACCAGACTGTGGCACAGTGGCTAGAGCATCGACCTGGGATGCAGAGGACCCAGGTTCTAAACCCTGAGGTCGCTGGTTGAGCATGGGCTCATCTGGCTTGAGTGTGGGCTCACCAATTTGAGAGCAGGGTCTCTGGTTTGAGCATTGGATCATAGACATGACTCCATGGTCGCTGGCTTGAGCTCAGAGGTCACTGGCTTGAAGTCCAAGGTTGCTGGCTTGAGTCCAAAGTCACTGGTTTTAGCCCAAAGGTTGCTGGCTTGAAGCCCAAGGTCGCTGGCTTGAGTCCAAGATCTCTGGCTTGAGCAAAGGGTCACTGGCTCAGCTAAAGCCCCCCAGTCAAGGCACATATGAGAAAGCAATCAATAAACAACTGAGGTGCTGCAACAAAGAATTGATGCTTGTCATCCCTCTACCTTCCTGTCTGTCTGTCCTTGTCTTTGTCTCTTTCTCGCAAAAAAAAAAAAGGGAAAGGGGATGACTTTGTGGCTGTGTTTTTATTACTTAAATGGGTATAGATCCCCCCCATTCTTTCCTCATGAGAGAAGATCAGGAGCGTACAGCCAGGTGTGGGCACAAACGGAGTTGTAGACAAAGTGAGGAAGGGCCTGGCCAGCCGTTGTCAGGAGGCCAGCGAGAGCGAGGGGCACTCAGCCTGCCCGGAGGTGAGGGATCAAATACAATGACCTCTGGCTGCTGAGGATACTGTGAGGACTAAAACGTTCTGAGTGTTTTCCTGCTGCTTGTGGTGCCTCCCAATAGGGCCAACTGGAACGAACTTCCTTTCCCAGCGGCAGGAGGCTAGAGCGGGGAGGCTGGCTAGCAGGGAAGGCTCGGGGCAGACATTCAGCTGCTGGAAGGATAGTAAGAGCAAGGCGGGTCCTGGCCTTGGGGGAGTCAGGACCCCGGCTGGACAGTGGGGCAGGGGCTTGGATAGAAAGAGGCAAGATGGGCCCGGGAGTCTAGACCTGGGCTTCCAGAACATGGAGGCACACAAGGCGGAATGAGGCGCCCTTGGGGCATCTGAGTTAGCCTCTAGCAGCCACAACAATTATTCTCAGGAAACCCCTGGAGGGCTTTCCTGAGAATCATCTTGCAAAATCATGATGGCTTCTTCACTGATGTGGCTTCCTGTGGAAAAGTGAGCCTCACTTCACAGGTGGGATCTGTTAAGTACCCCAGCACGTCTTACTCATTTCCAGTCTTCTCAATTTCTGTGCCCGGCCCCGGCCCCAGCCCGTCGGGGAGCTGCTGGTAAACGTGTCCCAGATGTGTGGTGTGAGACGGAGCCAGGATGTCAGGATGACTGCTGTGTGGAATAACAATGCAATTTCCTCGGAAAGCCTTCTCCTCTGCGGACACCACCTGGTGTTAGAACTTCAATGAGGCCAGAAGGGCTCTCCCTCCCCTCCCCAAGGCAGAGACCCTCAGGGTTGGAGGGATCCTTTCCACACTGTGCTCCAGGGGGCACTAGGGGCTCTACGGAGCTTCCAGAGGCTGAGCAGGAAGGGTCTGGGGACCCACCGCCTCAGTCCTCTCCACCCTGGCTACAAACAAGGAAGGTCTCTGCTTTGATCTATTTGTCATGCGTGTGGGGTTTCTGAGTTAGGGTGTTTTATGCACTGAGCTCTGGATCTTAAAATATTTTGAAGTTTTTCTTTAAAAATATATATATATTTATAGTTTATTTATTGATTTTTAGAGAGATAAGAGAGAGTGAGAGAGAGAGAGAGAGGGAAGGAGAGAGAGAAAGAGAAGGGGAGGAGCGGGAAGCATCAGCTCATAGTACTTGCTTCCTGTATATGCCTTGACCAGGCAAGCCTGGGGTTTTGAACCAGCGACCTCAGCATTCCAGGTTGACACTTTATCGACTGCACCTACCACAGGCCAGGCTCTTTTAAAAAATTTATTGATTTTAGAGGAAGGAAAAAAAGAGAGAGAGAGGAACATCGACTTGTTGTTTCACTTATTTATGCATTCATTGGTTGATTCTTGTATGTGCCCTGACTGGGGATCGAACCTGCAACCTTAGGGTATCAAGATGACACTCTAACCAACTGGGCTTAAAATACAGACCAGGGCTTAAAATACTTTGAAAAGGCCCCAGAATAGCACAAGTATCACCTGGGAGTCCCTCGCTCCTAGAGGCTTCTCTCTGGGCATTGAATGGGGCATCCTGGTCTCAGCACCAGCAATGACACACGTGGACTTTCTCTGTCTTCCCCTGGTCACACCTCTCCTGTCTTCTTCCTTTGCCCTTTCTCCTGCTTTCACCCAGAGAATGTTCTCTGCATGAAAGGCTCATGCGGTGAGATGGGATCCACTCAGGCAACCCAGGAGAACCTCTATTTTAAGGTTCATAACCTTAATCACACCTGCCAAGTCTCCTTCGCCAGGTAACACGCTATATTCCCAAATCCCAGGCATTAGGGCATAGACATTATTTGGCCTAGCACAGTGTTTAAGCTTTCAGTCTTTTCTCCAGGCATATTCTCTTTGTAAAGAAATATATAGTTGTGAATGTGTGCAGCATTATGTGCCAGCAACTCATTATAACACCCCCCCCCCCCCCCCCCCGCCAGGTCCAGTGCTGTCGGTGCTGGAAGCCAGGAAGCTACGGTTCTCAGCATGCCCGGCAGACAACGAGAGGCACTTCATGAGATCTGATCTGGCAGGTGGAGAAGCATCAATCACATCATTGTTCTCCCGGCTGCTGTGGGCAGGTATGTGGGCTTCAGCAGAGAGGAGGTTTGGGATCAGCCCTCAGGCATTTTCTCTGCTTTGCTGCCGGAGGCTCAGGTGTCCTGCGGTGACAGCAACTTCCTGATGCTCTGAAAGCTAGCAATGAACCCGAGAGCCCTCCGCAGTGAAACTTCCACAGCTTTGAACACACCTAACCCCCGCCCCCCCCCAGTTCCAAGTCTCTTTCTGCTTACGCTGACTAGAGTTGTTTCTGTACTCGCTGGAGGATAACAGGGATCTTGTTGATCTGAACGATTTATAACCTGTTTGTTTCCACTTAATAATAGATCATGCCTGACCAAGCAGTGGTGCAGTGGATAGAGTGTCAGACTGGGATGTGGAGGACCCAGGTTCGAGACCCCGAGGTCGCCAGCTTGAGCGCGGACTCATCTGGTTTGAGCAAGGCTCACCAGCTTGAGCCTAAGGTTTCTGGCTCGAGCAAGGGGTCACTCGGTCTGCTGTAGTCTCCTGGTCAAGGCACATATGAGAAAGCAATCAATGAACAACTAAGGAGCCACAACGAAGAATTGATGTTTCTCATCTCTCTCCCTTCCTGTCTGTCTGTCCCTCTCTGTCCCTCTCTCTGACTCTCTGTCTCTGCCACAAAAAAAATAGATCATAAAGACAAATCTGTCCACAGAGCATTCAATGTTTTTAAAATATTCAATAAAATGTGAGTTTTCGTGGCTGTATGGTAGCCCGCCATACAGATATATCATAATTTATATCACAATTTGTTTAACCAACCCCCTGTCAGACATTTAGGCTGTTTCCTGGTTTTCACTTTCATAACCCATGCTGTCAAGCGCATCGTTGGCCATGAATCTTTGTGCACGGCTAAAAGTATTTACTTAGAATAGAATAAGGACAATTTTAGTTCTAGGGCATTCACTTTTTGAAAGCTTTGATGCATATTGAGTCATCTGTGTTTCCTCCCCATGGTCCTCCGGACATCACACTCCCTAGTTGCCCTCCCCTCTCCACTGTACACCTCGGTCTCCTCGGTGGGTTTCTCTGCAGCTCTCTGACCTCTAACCGGTGGGGAGCCCTGCCCCTCGGTCTGTGCTTGTCTTTTCTTTGTCCACACTGACTCCTTTGGTAAACTGACTCCCTCTCACAGATTGAAGTACTATTCCTAGGCTGCGGCCCCTTCATTTACATGTTAGGCCCCGCCTCTCACCTTCAGGGAGAGGGAATAATATCTTGACTTGTGTATTTAAATGGCCTGCATTCAACATCTCTTCCTGGACACTTGACTCTGATCTTGCCTCTCAAACCCACTTTTCCTCACAGTCTTCCCCATCTCAGTGAATGACAACGCCTTCCTCCAAGTTGCTCAGACCAAACACCTGATGCCTATATTTTTCTCACACCTTTTGTGCAATCCATGAGCAAATCCTATTGACTCTAACTTCAAAATACATCCATAATCCAACCCCTTCTCACTAACCCCACCATTACCACCTGCTCTCACCATCAGTTGGGTCACCTTAATAGCCTCCTAACTATAAAACTTTCTGCCCCCCCCCCAACAATGGCCAGAGTGGTCCCGTTAAGATATGAACCAGATAACGTGGCTTCTCTACTCAGAACCCTTCAAGGACTCCCATCTCCCTCAATAAAAGCCAATATCCTTACAGCGGTCTGTAAAGTCTTAACCTGCCTGTCCCCTCCCCCCCCCATTGTCCCTCTGACATCCTCTCCCCACTCTCTGCTTACTTAATCCATTCCAGCCACTCGAGCCTTCTTGCTTTTTCTCAAACATTCCAGGCAAGCGTCTACCTTGAGTCACTGTACCACATGTCCCCTCTGCTTAGAACACCTTGCCCAGACGTCCACAGGACAAAGCCTCCTCAGGTCAAATGTTTCCGCAGTGACGCCTTCTCTGATCCCCCCGCCCCATATAAAATGACAACCTCTAGCCACCCCGACACTCCCTTTTTTTCTACTTTACTTTTATCCGTCTCTCGTGACATCATCTATTAAATATATATAAATACAAAATTCATTTATTTTATGGTCTGTCTCCTCCCGTTTGAGGGTGGGAAACTTTATCCATCTGTTTGGTTCACTGAAGTATCCCCGAAGAGCACAGGAACAGCAGGCACCAGATTAGTATGTGTCGGATGAGTAAATGAATTGGTATTTTTCTTCTGGACTACAGTCCTGAGCCAGCGCACCAAGCTCCAGCGTGCACTACTTGTGAAGCGCACTACTGTTTACAATGTAGATCTCACTTCGCCTCGAAGACTCTGACAGGCCGGGATGGTGCAGGGCTGAAGAGCTCTTTGCCTTGCTGTTGTTAACCCTTTGGTGCTATAGTTTTCTCACCTGCAATAATCGCCATGTCCTAGAATTAGTGCCCAAACTAGGTAAGATGAGCACTAAGGCACCCAGCCTGTGGTGTTCTGCTCCCTGGCTGTGCGTCCCAGCAGCCTAGCGATCCAGCCATGCTTCTGGCCGAGACCTCACCAAAATGCTGTCTCAAATGGAACAAGCCATGGAAACCATGATGTTTATGTTTCATAAATGAGCTGGGGATAAAGGCTGCGTAACAAAGGAGGACCTGAGAGGACTCCTGGAAAAAAAGTTCCCTGGGTTTTTGGAAAATCAAAAAGACCCACTGTTCATAGACAAAAGAAGGAAGGACCTGGCCTAGAGCCCAGACAGCACAGTGGGCTTCCAGGGCGACTCTGCGCTAACTGCTGGGCATCCCGTCGCGTGTGTGTGGCACACGTGGGGCAGAAGGGAAAGAAGTAGGCAGTGCTGAGCCGTTACTCTGCCCTGATAAGAGCTCCTTCCAGTGGGCGCCTTAAGGAACCTCCAGCGACCCCTGTATAAAGATTTTATGAGCAGATTGGGACCCTTAGAAAATGTACAAATAAAATTCCACCTTCATTTGACAAGAGAAAGGAAAGCCAATTAATGCCAGGTAAGCTTTTGATTTGAAATTGCTTGCATTCTCTTGTCCTCAAGAAACAAATTTCTTCTTCTTTTTTTTTTTTTAGCGAATGAGAGAGATGAGAAACATCAACTTGTAGTTGTGACTCCTTAGTTGTTCATTGATTGCTTTCTCTTAAGTGCCTTCATGGGGGAGGGGGGCTCCAGCTGAGTCAGTGACCCCTTACTCAAGGCAGTGACCTTGGGCTCAAGCCAGTGACCTTGGGCTTCAAGCCAGCAACCCTGCACTCAAGTTGGTGAGCCTCCCCCTGCCCCTCAAGCCGGCGACCTTGGGATTTCTAACCTGAGACCTCAGCATCACAGGTCAACGCTCTATTCACTGCGCCACCACTGGTCAGGCTAAACAGATTTCTTTTTTAGTTAAAAAACAAATCAAAAACTAAAAAAGATGATTTATGCAAATAATTTGCATAGTGTCTGGAATCTATTAATTGCTAAATAATTACAAGTTTGTTTCCATTTTTTAGTAGAGGAATCTGAGGCTCAGAAAATTTAGGAATTTGCTAAAGGTAAAATAAAAGTAAAGGGAATAGTGAGGTTTGAACCCAGAGCTTTTGATCCATGATACAAAAAATGATGTTTTTAATGTTTATTGATTTTAGAGAGTGAAGAGGGAGAGAGAGACAGGAACATCGATCTCTTCCTGTATGTGCCCTGACCCAAGATCGCACCGAAAATCTCTGTGCTTTGGGACAATGCTCAAACCAACAGAGCTATCTGGCCAGGGCCATAATACAAAACTTTTTGTGTTAAACCAAACTTATCTAATAACTGAATTAAGGGTATGGATGCTCCCCCAAAGTCCTAGAGAGAACTGGGGAGTCTTTACATTTTTTCTGTGGTTTGAATCCCTTCCATAACATTTCAAAAATCTGTTTGAATACCCCCAAGCCTGGGGGACTCACTGTGTTCAGGCTGCACATTTCAGAGAGAGGCCTCAGGTACCCCTGCCGTTCGTCATGCTATGTAAGCCAGGTGGCTGACGGAGTGAGCTGTCCATCATTCTATCCTCACACAATTGCAGTTCTCTTCAGGGCAGCGAAGCGCCCAGCCAAAGCTAGACTCTCACAACTGAGGTGAGCCTTATGACACCATTGTGGCCAGCAAGATGTAAGTAAAGATTGACTGGGGGTGTTCCTGATCAAAGGAGGGAGGATTTTCCCACAGGCAGCATGTTTTGCCCTTCCCTCTTCTCTCTTTTCCTGCCTGGAATGTAGAGGCGATGCCTGGAGGTCTGACAGCCATCTTCCGAGCACGAGGCGGAGAGCCACGGGCTCAGCCTGGAGGGCAGGAGAGCTGGAGGAGCCGGGGTCACAGAGGGCAGCAGGGGATGGGTCTGCGGCTGCTGCCACCTCTGTGCTTCTTATTGTGTGAGGAGAATAAACCCCCGCCGGGTAAGCCTCTGAGGCCAGGTTTCTGACACGTGCAGCCTGATGCCACCCTCTCCGAAACAATGACCCCAGGCTTCTGCAGTAGGTGCGCCCCCTGAGGCGTGAGCAGCTCGGCCTGGCCTTACGTCCCCATTGTTCACGAGGCCCAGCAAGGTCCCAGGCTGTGCAATTTCGTAGAGCCCTTGGGAAACAACAGGGGTTGATTTCCCTCCTGTGCTGGATAAACACAGGCTGCAACCAACCTCGTGGACCTTTCCTGAAAGGGGCCGGCTGAGGCGAGACTCTCCTCCGTTGCATTTACCCCCAGGTGTCCTGGAGTAGGATGTTCTGCCCTATGGTGCAAGATCTGAGAAAATGTGTGCCTTTGGGCCTAGTAATTCTGCCTCCAGGACTTCGTCTTATTATAGAATACTAATTGAAGGAGGGAACCGCTATTTCCAGATGAGAACCTTCACTCACCTAGCACTATGAATACCGGTGGAAACTAATGAAATACCCAACAGCAGAGGGATAGCTAAATAAATCAGGGCGCATCCACATTGTACAATAGGATGTAGCCTAGTGGAGGATTATTTATGACGTTGGGAAGTTGTTGCTGAAAAACATGAATCATGAGTATGCTCAGTGTGGTTCCAATTTTTTTGTTAAAAATACGTATGTACAACCCCCATCTTCCCGTCTCCAGATCTCTCATCTTGACTGCTACTGCCTCCCCCACTAGAATTGGGGGCCTGGAGGTCAGGGACCTTGTCTCTCTTCTCTGTAGCCCCAGGCCCCCACCACGGCCCCCACACAGAGCAGGCAGATGGTAAACATTCGTGGCAGAAATGAACGGGGATTTGGCACCCAGAAGACTCAAAGCCAGGCCTTGCTCCCTGTGAGCGCCTGGGGAGGGGACTCCAGCTCCTGTGCATCCTGCTCCCGCGGACCTCTCCCTCTGGGTCTCTGCGTGGCCCTGTGACTGCATTCAGATGTCTTCTAGGCCAGAGGGGGCGGTCCCCACTCCTGGCTGCTTGTCAGCCTCACCTGGGGCCTCACTCCACAGTAGTAGAATGAGAAGCTTTGGGACACGCTGGCTTCGAAGGCGGGATCGGGCTGGCTGTAGCCCCTATGAACTACTTACTGTTGAGGTACAGAGGAGAATACAGCTCAGTTGTCAGCCTGAGAGTGGGTCTCAGCTGCTGCCGGCACTGCCAGCTGCAAAGCCACCATCCTGACAGTATTCTGCTGCAAACAGGTAGAGTTTAGGTGGCCCCTGGCGGCAGCACTCCCCCCCGGGGCAGCCCCCCCGAGGATTAGCCATTCCCTCCATGTGCCTGGTGATCAGGAGAGGCTGCAGAGGTCAGGCCCTGTACTCGGGCTTTACCTGGGTCCAGTCACTGAGTCTCTATCACCAGCTGTGACCGGCCATGATGCCTGCATTTCGCAGAGGGGCCGACTCAGACCCAGAGAGGGGAAATAGCCCCTCCTGGTCACATACCAGGCCAGGGACAGGATGGCGCCCCATCCCGGGCAGCCAGAATCTGGGCCTGAGCCCCTCTGCCCCATGAGGTGGGAGTTACATGTCTAAGGGACATGTGCTCGAGACCTTCCCACAAAGCTGCCATTCCAGAAACTGGGGAGCAGGCGTCCCCAAACTACGGCCCGCAGGCTGCATGTGGCCCCCTGAAGCCATTTATCCGGCCCCCCGCCGCACTCCCGGAAGGGGCACCTCTTTCATTGGTGGTCAGTGAGAGGAGCACTGTATGTGGCGGCCCTTCAACGGTCTGAGGGACAGTGAACTGGCCCCCTGTGTAAAAAGTTTGGGGACCTCTGGATAGAGTATGGATAAAAATACCGAAGAAATAATAGTATCCAAGGCAACAGCTTTCTTTCCACACCGCCTTTCCCAGACCAGTTTTGGGTGGGTGCTGTGTCCACACTTCTCTACTCTGACTCTGGCCTTGTCCCCTCCATCTCCTCCTTCTGAAAACCTTCCTCTTGTCCCCAAAAACCCAAACTCTCTTTAGCGGAATTGCATTATGGCCCAGGAACGGAACGGTGTGCTGCGGCTGCCAGATGCGGGGGGGCGGGCATCTTCTGGGGGAAGCAGGGGCGATGGAGACAGATGGCAACCAGAGGGAGATTCGATTACCTGCTTCTTCCCAAAGCCGGTGACTTCCTCCGGGTAACTACGTTATGGCCCATTATTGATAGGCTTCCTCTTGGCCACTGCTTGAGATTTGGTTTATCTGTCGCTTGTTTTGTTCATTGGAGCGCGGAGATGAATGAGCCGGGCCCCAGTTCGGAAGTCTAGGGGGGAGGGGGGAGGAAGGAGGGAGGTGGCAGGAGATGAGCCCTGTGGGGACAGGTTGGGGAGCAGCTCAGGGCAAGGGAGGCTGGTGAGACAAGGGAGAGAGGACGGGGCTGGAAGGTGGGTGCCAGGCTGGGAGGGCTGGTGAGACAAGGGAGAGAGGACGGGGCTGGAAGGTGGGTGCCAGGCTGGGAGGGCTGGTGAGACAAGGGAGAGAGGACGGGGCTGGAAGGTGGGTGCCAGGCTGGGAGGGCTGGTGAGACAAGGGAGAGAGGACGGGGCTGGAAGGTGGGTGCCAGGCTGGGAGGGCTGGTTTAGGTATAATCAGCCGCTGCCGGCCGCTGCCAGCTGCAAAGCCACTGTCCTCACAGTATTCTGCTGCAGAGAGATAGAGTGCAGCCCCTGCTGAGCAGCCATCCCTCCCACGTGCAGTAACAGGGAGTCAGGAGAGGCTCCAGGTGAAACGGTTTCGGAGAAGAGGAGCAAGGGAATGGTGCAAAACTCAGGCAAGATAAGGATGGCTGGTACCCCTTGTCCGTCCCTTTGAGGGGCACAGAGGACGGAACCAGGACTGTGGCCTCCCTGGGCTCAGACAGAGGCGAAGGGAGGCGGGGCAGACACAACGACCACTGCACTGGACCGCCGCCCGTGCTGCGTCTCCCGAAGTCCCTGCAGCGGACGTACAGGGCATCTGGTGCATCACAGTGGAGTGGCCGTCTGATGAGGATGAGTCCCTGCCGGGTCACACAACAGTGTGGAGGTCCAACGGGCCTGTCTGATCCCAAAGCCACGATCTCCTCCCTGGCCCACGTGGTCTTCCAGGGCTCAAGGGCCAGAGGCAAGACACAGCCATTCGTCCCTACTCCTCCAGGCACTGAGAGAACTCAGAACCACAACTGTAATAATCAGCTAGCCACTGCGTACTGAACACCACAGAGTACACCCCATCCTCTCTCATCGTGGTCAGACATGAGGATCCTCATCTGACAAGTGAGGAAGTGAAGCTCCCATAGGTCAGTGGCCTGCCCAGACCACACAGCGAGTGCGCGCGAGGGGCCGGGCAAGGGTTCCACAGCAAGCTTGCCTGGTCCCCTCACCACACCGCGCCCCACTCCCAGGCTCTGGCTCCTGTATTCCCGGACTCCACTGACTAATCCTGGGATTAGTGAGGAGGGGGAATTGGCAGAGCCTCGCAGAACAAGCTGTTTGGCACGGAAACCTTTTCTGAGCATCCCAGGCCTCTTCCTCCTCATCTCAGCCCAGAGCTCCATCGCTCCGGGCCTGAGCCCGGGTCCTGGGGGAGAGGGGCTCTGGGAAGAATTGGGGAGGGTCAGGGGGGCATGGGCACATGGGCTAGGGGCACCAGGCTGCAGCCCTGGCCTTCCCATCCCTGGTTGCACCAAGGAGAGGGTGAGTTAGGAGAGGGAAGGGGGCCCTAGTGAGCGAGGAGCCTGTCCGTGCAGGAAGCCCAGAGTCTCAGGGGAGAACCGCGAATGACAGGCCTTAGCCCAGTGCTAATCCCTCTGCACACACTCCCTTCCCTAAGGATTTTCCCTCAGAAAAGTCTGTTTAGTTTTTCCAGCTCAAAGACAATAAATGGAGGATTTGAGGGTGGGGTGAGAATGGGTGACGGAGAGGTCTGTGGACCATGCCACGGGAAAAGACAAGCAAATGGAAAGACAAGTTTCTGACATGCTCTTTCCTCCGGGAAGCAGCCAGGAATGCAGCCTTTCTGACTCTAGGATCAGCAGAGCCCCTGACCGAATGTATGATCGAAAAGCTTTGGCTGATTGTCCCAGCTGGTTTGTTTTATTGTTTGCATGTTCTCAGAATAAAAGGCCCCAAAGACAGAAACTGCATGTGTCTGGCACAGGAAATCTCCTGTTGGTGAGTGTAATTACTGTGGGGGGGTGGCCAGTGACCGTGGCGGTCATCGTGGCGGAGGCCGTGGTGGGCGTGATGACGGTAGCACTGCAGTGGCGACAGGGGTGGTCACTTTGTGAGCCTTTCTGGGTCTCGCTTTCCTCATCTGAAAAGTTGGAATAATAGGAGCTCTTGGTGGAGTTCAGGGCTCCCTGGGGTGGGCACTGACTCCCTCAGTTCTGCCGCATCTTTGGGGTTCTCTGCTCCCTCCATCCGCCCCGGCTTCTCCCGTGCTGCCCACAAACTTCCTCTAGTCATCCTCACCGGCTCTTCCCTTAATCATCATTCAATTCCTTCCTTCAGAGCCCCACACATTCTAAAAAAGAAGTCTGTACACACTGCCTCTGCTTCCTGGCCTCCCACTCGCTCCCTAACCCCTTCTCCGTAGCCTCTGGCTTCCCGAAACTCGGCGGAAGCTGCTCTCAAACTCAGCGGAAGCCTCCCCCACATCTCAGCCTCAACCTCTTAAGAGAAATTGGCCCGACGATCCCCAAGTTTTCAAGAGAGCCTCTTTCCAGGGCTTTCGAGACCTGCCCGTTCCACCTCCACACCATCTCATTCTGCGTCCCTCTGCCCCCAAGGGCCAGTGCTCTGATGCACCCTCTCTCTGTGGACTCTCCCCTAGGGTCATTGAGCTCCCAGGTTCCGAGTCCATTCTGTGCAAGCAGCTACCAAATTTATGTCTCTGGTTTACCAGATCACCCAGCTAGGACTACTTCTGACCACTGACTGCCCTCCCCTACTGGACGCTCTCCCAGACCCGCATGCTCTCCCCTCCCTGTCCCGGGACTCCTCATCCCTCCATACAAATTCCCACCCATTCACCGGTCCTGTCCATCTTTTTGGTCATGGTCCTTTGAAAATGAATACAGAATTTCATTTTATTTCCAAAACTCAAAACCAGCCCATCATTGAACTTTGCTACTTTTAAATGTATTATCCTGATTAATCCTCTTTGGTATTAAAGCCAATAAATTATATACATCTTGGATCTTTTCTTTAAACCTGGAAAAATAAACTCTGTTATGACAATCCATAACGTGTTCATCTGTGCTATGTAAACTGTTGGCTTTAAAAAGAAAACGCCTTTTTAACACTGGTGCAAGTGTCTCGAAAACTGCCTGCCCTTCATTTGTTCGCGTTCAGAAACAGCAACGAAGTAATGTGGGTTTGTCTTCTTGCCGAAGGCAACTAGAAAAGTTGTATATAAAAAAATGAGAACAAGACAAAAGCGGTTTTAAGGTCTGAGTGCTAATAAGAGAAACAAGGTAGGGAGGAATCATTGGGCCGGGACACAGAAAGGCCTGGGAGTAGGGGGTGAGCCTGGCTTCGAAAATGCTGTCCTGGCCCTGGCTGGTTGGCTCAGTGGTAGAGTGTCGGCCTGGCATGCGGGGGACCCTGGTTTGATTCCCAGCCAGGGCACATAGGAGAAGCGCCCATTTGCTTCTCCACCCCCCCCCCTTCCTCTCTGTCTCTCTCTTCCCCTCCCGCAGCCAAGGCTCCATTGGAGCAAAGATGGCCTGGGCGCTGGGGATGGCTCCTTGGCCTCTGCCCCAGGCGCTAGAGTGGCTCTGGTCGCGGCAGAGCGACGCCCCGGAGGGGCAGAGCATCGCCCCCTGGTGGGCAGAGCACTGCCCCTGGTGGGTGTGCTGGGTGGATCCCGGTCGGGCACATGCGGGAGTCTGTCTGACTGTCTCTCCCCGTTTCCAGCTTCAGAAAAATACAAAAAAAAAAAAAAAAGGAAAAAAAAAAATGCTGTCCTTTGGGAAAGGAGAAGGCAATGGAGAGGTTGAAAAATTGATGGGGAAAGATGGTTTCCTGGGGATGAGATAGGCCTATCAAGGGGAGAGGTTGGTGAACCCTTTTGGTTTAGGTTGGAACCCCACAGACCTGCACCTGACGAAGTAGACAGGTTCTCACAAGGGCTGCAGCTCAGCTTTGACTCATTTTAATTCTCGAATTGGATTAAGGTGATCCTGTGTTGCTAGTGCTGTCAGGGTCTGATAAATCCTCTCTGGAAGAAGTTACCATCCTAGTGTTAGATATTTCCACGAATGACTTAGCGACTGCAATGTTCAGGGCACACACACACACACACACACGCCTGCACACACACCACAAGCACACATAAAGCCTGGCAAAGAACAAAGTCCCCTTCAATATCCCAGAACTACAAAACAAAAACCAGACACATGATGAGACAAAACAATCTGAACAAATATATGAGATAACATCCTCTCTCAATGTTGGAGTTATTCATGCAGCTTAAAAAATTTAAAAACTTCTTAGCATGGCCAAAGAGATAAAAGACATGGTTAAAAAATTTGGTAGAAAATTGAAACAATTTTTTTTTCTTAAATGGAAATTCTAGAACTAAATATTATACTATTTGATCATAAGAATTGAAAAGATAGATTTAACAGCATATTACAAAAAGCTGAACAAAGAATTTGTTAATTAAAAGTGAGGTGAGAAAAAAATATCTACAATGAAGCATGGAAGGGTAAAAGGATGGAAAATACAAGAGAGAATCAAAGAGACCAGAAGAAACAGTAAGAAGGTTTAAGAGAATGGGACAGAAGCAATATATAAAGGGATAATGGCTGAGAACTTTCAGAAACTGAAGAAAGACTTCAATCCACAAATTCAGTAAGCCCTAAGAATCTAAACTAGGGTAAGTAAAAGGAATCTATACCAAGGCCTAGTAGAGTAAAACTAAAGAGTACATCTTTCTATCAGAGTAAAACTAAAAGCTGAAAATCAAAGATAAGAAGATCTTAAAAACAGAGAAAAACACAGATTACCTTCAAAGGTGGCAATACAGCTGATTTCTTAATAAAAACAATGGAAGCCAGGAGGACATGGAATTCTTCCGAGGGCTAAAAGAAAATAATGGCTAACTTATTCAATACCCAGAAAAAAATTATTCAAAAGTAAAGATGAAATAAACACATTTTCAGACTAATAAAAACTGAGGCACTTAATCACCAGCAGACCCACATTAATAGAATTTTTTTTTTAGGCAGAAGGACATAATCCCAAAGGGAAGGTCAGAGATGCAAAAAGGAATGAAGATCAATGAAATGGTTAACATGTAGATAAATATAAAATAATATTGGCTGTATAGAGAAATAATAATATTATAGTATTTGGAGGGAAGTTAAGGTGCTATTTGGGAGAAATTAAGGTACATTTGGGAGAAAGGGGGTAAAAGAATCAATTAGTATGAGGATTTTTTATTTTTATTTATTTATTTTTTTTGTATTTTTCTGAAGCTGGAAACTGGGAGGCAGTCAGACAGACTCCCGCATGCACCCGATCGGGATCCACCCGGCATACCCACCAGGGGGCGATGCTCCGTCGCACCCAGAGCCGTTCTAGCACCTGAGGCAGAGGCCACAAACCATCCTCAGCACCCGGGCCAACTTTGCTCCAGTGGAGCCTTGGCTGCAGGAGGGGAAGAGAGAGACAGAGAGGAAGGAGAGGGGGAGGGTGGAGAAGCAGATGGGCGCTTCTCCTGTGTGCCCTGGCCGGGAATCGAACCTGGGGCTCCTGCACGCCAGGCCGACGCTCTACCACTGAGCCAACCAGCCAGGGCTAGTATGAGGATTTGTTAAGATTGCACACTGTAATCTCTGGGTAGCTACTAAAATTGTAAACGAATGAGTAATTTCCAAATTAATAGAGAAAGATAACTGAATTAGATAATTTTAGCGGGAGGCAAAGAAAAGAGGAAAACAGAAACATAGAATAGGTAAAATATAGAAAACACTCATAGTAAGATGGTAGCTATTAATCCAAATATAAAATCAACTTTTAAATTTTTTAATTTTTTTTTAATAGAGACAGAGAGAGAGATAGATAGGGACAGACAGACAGGAATGAAAAGAGATGAGAAGCATCAATCATCAGTTTTTTGTTGTGACACCTTAGTTGTTCATTGATTGCTTTCTCATATGTGCCTTGACCGTGGGCCTTCAGCAGACTGAATAACCCCTTGCTCGAGCCACCGACCTTGGGTCCAAGCTGGTGAGCTTTTGCTCAAACCAGATGAGCCCACGCTCAAACTGGCAACCTTGGGGTCTCGAACCTGGGTCCTAGGCATCCCAGTCCGAAGCTCTATCCACTGCGCCACCGCCTGGTCAGGCAAAATCAACTTTATTATATGTAAAATGACTAAGTTTTCTCACTACTAGGCAAAGATTTTCAGCTCTTTAGACTTATTTGAATAAGAATCAAAATTCGACTATGCACCGTGTACCTGAAATATTGAGACAAAGAAAG
Source organism: Saccopteryx bilineata (assembly GCF_036850765.1). Lineage (NCBI taxonomy): Eukaryota > Metazoa > Chordata > Mammalia > Chiroptera > Emballonuridae > Saccopteryx > Saccopteryx bilineata. The sequence goes on along the minus strand of NC_089490.1, from coordinate 21,516,706 downwards.
ATAAAGGATGGGAAAGATATAACATATGATATTAACTAAAGCAAAAAGCAAGTGTAGCTATATTAAACTAGAACTAGATTTTAAATTACCAGGTATAAAGAGAGAGATGCTTCATAATAATATAAAATTTACTTTACTAGGAAGATACTATAATTCTACATTTGTATGCAACTGATAACTTGGCATCAAAATATATAAAACAAAATTGACAAAACCATAGTATTGCACTTCAGATTCCTTCCTTGCCTTCCTGGGGTCACAGAAGGTAGGCATTTCATTGTCAGAGCCCTCTCTCAGAAATATTTTCTCTGGTTCACTTTTGGAGTCATTTTTAGACAGGAAGCCAACTTGACCAGCTCACTTCACTTGTATGTAAAGAATGTGTGTTGTAAATACTATTGATGCCTTGCCCCACTTTATAGGTATCCACTGTCTTCCTACATGGCTATCTGGTAGCTTCCTATCGCAAGCTCCTGAGACTCTATCCCTGCACGTGGAGCGTTCCAGAGTGCCAGAAAGTGGCTACTCCCACAAGTCAATGCATAAACACTCCAATTCTACTGCTTCGCAAAGATGAACTCTGGGGTGTGTGTTCCCTAGTGTCTCCCAGAGATCTCCAGCAAGTTTGATCTCCAGTTGCCCACAGGGTTAACTGGCTTCATATAGTACACTTTTTTGGCTACCTTCTCTTTCCCTCACGATCTCCCCACTCCACTACTGTTATTCCTTGAGATCATCTTCCAAATAAACCATATTCAAATCCTTTTCTTAGGGTCTACTTCCAGGAGAACTCAAATAAGAGAGTATATTTTGTTTTAATGTTCAGAACATCATCATCACCCCCACCTCCCCAATGTGGCTTTGCTCTGCGGTGGTCTCCTCTCCCTCATCCCCTTGACCATGTCATCATCCGTGACCTCATCCGTGTTTTCCACCTGGACTGTTCTGACAGTGGTTTCCTGCCCCCATAATTTCCTCCCATTGCTTCGCCACAGGCAGCCGCAGGAACCTTCCTGGTAAGCACAGAGCTCGTCCCGGCACACCTTCTATTCTGATATTGTCAGTGGCTTCCCACTGCTCGTAAAATCAAATCCCAATACTCAGCTTGACATACAACGTCCTCTGTGATCTAGCCTCAACTCACCTTTCAGTCACTCCCCTTTCTCCAGGGCTTTCTTCCCAAAGCCTGTGCTCATTTCTTTGTTACCTTCACTTCTGGGCACAGAGTCCTCATGCTCTACCATTGCCCATTGTGCTCCCGATGACCGCTTCCAGAAGTCAAAAGTCCACGAGCCATCCTTCAAGCCTCAGCTCAAATTATACCTCTGTGAAGCCTTCCCAATGATCTTTGACTCTCCCTTGTTGTCACAAATCTGGTAACTGCAAGTGGATTTTGAGAACAGATGGCATTGGAATCCTCAAGAATGACAATTCCTGGGTTCCCCTCATTGGATTGCCTATAAGACAAATTTTCTGTGTAATCTTGGGCCAGTTCCTTAACCTCCCTGGATCTTAGTAACTCTAACTGCACATTAAATACTGTTGATTAGAATCAATGTTTCCCCAAGGAAGTAGGGGATGCAGTTCTTCATTGTGCAGCCTGCCTTGTGCTTTGTGGGACATTTAGCATCTCTAGTTCCAGCAGAGCACCTGGAGTCATTGTTACAGTGAAAGAGAGTGTAACATATTTTCAAGTGTTCTAGGAGCATCTCTACCCATCGGGGTGATTCCTCAGCATCTTCCAGCTTAGAGACTCTTGGAATCCTCTGGTTCATGTGTAGGGATCCTGGTGGCCCAGAGCCATACACAATCCTGGCCACTGAGTCAATGATGGGGGAAAAGCTGGAACTAAACTGGAGGCAATGTCCAGCCTGTGTCCTGGCACCTGAGGATGAGTTAGCGCCTCGAGTTCCAGCTTTCATTAAAAAAAATTATTCATTTTATAGAGGTGAGGGAGAGAGAGAGAAAGAAGGTTGGAGGAGCAGGAAGCATCAACTCTCATATGTGCCTTGACCAGGCAAGCCCAGGGTTTTGATCCAGCAACCTCAGGGTTCCAGGTCAATGTTTTATCCACTGCGCCACCACAGGTCAGGCTGAACTCCAGCTTCCAGAGGGGCATAAAATCCCAGCTGGCTCTGGCTGGCTTCCCGGTCTGAGGAGTTCCAGTCTGCCTGATGGACAGGAGTCCAGATAGCAAGTGATGTTCCCTGTGAGGAGTGGGCCCCCCATAGCAAGGCTCAATGGCTGTGTCACCTGGGGCTCGCAGGGCAAGGACTGGGCTTGGCCAGCATCATGGGCTGTCAGGGGAGCTAGACTAACAAGTTTAAAGAGTCAGTTTTCTTATTCAGGCCATCGTAGAAGGTTGGTGGAATAAGTGGAGGATAGCACAAGAGAACCTGAGACTGACCGTCAGGCATGTGGGCAGTGATTACAGGCAGCAGAATGGCTGTAACAACCCTTCTTCTGGGGGAGGCGGCCAGCACACCTGGCTGTAGACTGGATGCGGGGTGGGGACGGAGAAAGGTGGCTGTTATAGAGAGGAAAGATGGCAAGGGCTGGTGGGACAACGGTGAGCAGCCTCCTCAGGGGTGGTTGGTGGCGGGGGCCCTGTGGAAACCAGAGCGTTGCCCAATGTTGAGAGCTCAGGGTGACTTTTCAGGAGGTTCTGGGAATTGCTTTATTTATTGATTAACTGAGTCAGCCATTCAATAAACATCTCTGGAGCTGGAATGAGACCACCCCAGTCTTGTACGTGTTCTGGAACCACAGTTCATCTGGTGTGAGGTGTCAGAGCTTTGGTGACTGATAAAGGAGGAACTTGGAAGGAGAAGAATTTGTCAATATTTATCCAACCGGGTCCAGGGGAGGCTGCACTGCATTCAGATGAGACGATTGGCCTCCAGCAAGCGACGTAGGCAGGGTGGAGGGCAAGGGAGGAGGAGGGCTGGGTAGGACAGTGCCAGGCACTGTCACTGATCTCACGCACATAACCGCCCCCGACTTAGAGGCTATGGCTTCCCCCATTTTGCCGACGAATGGGGAGCTGCTCTTGAGTTCAGAAGGGCAGCTTGAACAGCCCTGGGAATCTCCGAGTGCCCCTGCTGTGATGTCCGCTGTCTTTGGGTCTCAGGTGGTGGCGGCCAGAGTGGGAGGCAGCCTCTGTGCCCACCGAGGTCCTTCTGATTGCAACGTCTGTCCCCATGCTGACACCATACATCGGTTTGCCATAAGCCTGGTTATATGGCCAGCCTTTTGGAATCTGCTCACCCTTGGATAAACTGATAAGACCAAATTTTTTAACTTTGCACAGCAAGGACTAAGTCTTGGTGATGCCACCAAGCACCTGAGAATGTTAGCGAACACATCTGAGTACTGTTATGTGCCCAGCAATGCAGACCTATTAACTCACTCAGCCCTCATACCAACCTGGAAGGGAGGTACCATCGTCAGCCCATTTTACCGATGGGGAAATAGAGGTATGGAGAGGCTGAGTACCTTGCGATAGACTCACAGCTGATAACTGGCAAATCAGATTCAAATCTAGGCATGCTGGCTACAGAAGTCTGGTGAGGGCTGCCTGAAGCAGACTGTCACCACCTCCACAATTAAGGACAACTGGATTTGGGCCCCTAACATCTACAGTCAATTTCAGGTCACACCACCATTAGAGATGTGACCTGACACACATCACTTGCTATCTCTGAATCCCCACTTTCTTCCTGGTTGAATGAAAGGGTTGAACCGCATGATCCCGAGCTTGGTTCCAGCTCTGACATTTCAAGAGACTTCATCAGGCTAAAATAAGCAGCCAGAGGCACGCTGTGGTTGGAAAAGGGCAGCCTGGGACATGCGTGCGTGGACGCTGGGAGGCTCTCCACGCGGAGGGGGCGTTGAGGGCTAATTATGAGTGCCTGAGCTAAGCCGGGGGCCACTTTCTCCTCTCCAGGCCCACAGCTGGCCGTGAGTCACGGATGGGTCATCGGCCACAGCTGCTGGAGACAGGCAGGCCCCCAGCTCAGACAGAAGGCAAGCCCAACCTGGTCCCAGCCTTGGGGGCCCCTGGGGGCTGCGTGCTCCTCCCACTTTCGAGAAGGTGTTCCATGTCTGTTTTTCTAAGTACACCCCCTTTTAATTTCAGCTCTGCCACTCCTGGTCCCTGTGCTGCTCACCTCACACTCAGCGGGTACCACCTCTGGGCCAGGAGTGGGATACAGGCGGTTAGGACACATCCTTGTTTTCAGAAAGCTTATGAGGGCGGGGAGTCAGGGGGGTCCGGAGCCAGGGCACCTGCTGCCTGCCCCCAGCCAGCCTCTGCAGACTAGGTCAGTGTCGACTGAGGCCAGGTGCCAAGTTCTTCCTTCCCACCCTCAGCCTTCAAGAGGAAGCTGTCAGAGGGCACTGACCTCAGCACAGGCTCAAGCTAAGGGGGTTACCCTCTGGAAAATGGCCCAAAGGGGATTCCAGAAAGTGACTTCTCTGGGAAAATTGGGAGTTAGGGGAGGGGAGTGAGGACTGAGTTGCCCCCAAGACATCTCTCTTCTTGCCCTGCTATAAATGTCATCCAGCATGGCCAGAGGATTAGAAATGTGCTTTCCTATACCCTTCCTTCCTTCCTTCCTTCCTTCCTTCCTTCCTTCCTTCCTTCCTTCCTTCCTTCCTTCCTTCCTTCCTTCCTTCCTTCCTTCCTTCTTCCCTCCCTCCCTCCCTCCCTCCCTCCTTGCCTCTGTCCCTTCCTCCCTCCCTCCCTCTTTCCCTCTCTTTCTCTCTTCCTTCCCTCCCCGACCTCACAGAGCTTACAGTCTAGTTAGGGAGACACAGTGAACAGAACAAGTGCGTAGAAAACGGTAAGCCATCTTTGAGAAGTGTTAACCTGAGGCCAGGTGGTAGGCAGAGCATATCAGTGAGACATCATCCAGGAGAAGGCAGACAAGGCCTCCCTGAGGAAGCGGCGCTTTATGATATGAGCAACACGCAGAGCTGAACTAGGTACGGAGGAGCAGGGGACTGCCCAGTGGAGAATACGGCACACTCGGAGGCCACGGCTGGAGTGTGGGACTCCCAGGCGCCTGGGCCTTTTGTTCCTGGGACTAAACATCCTTGTGGTAGTTCCTCATATAATGGAGTGACTGGGCCCCTCTCCACCCTATCAGTCTCTCTGTCCTTGTCCCCTTCAGAGGGGGATCCCCAGTTCTGGACCCATGCTCCTGGAAGGAGCCAGCTCTAAGCCTGGGGGCCGTCCTCTCTCTCCGGCTGGCTGCTGCCCAACTCCGCACACCCGTAGCTTCCCAGGGGACAAGTCCTCCTCTGAGAATGCTCAGCCCAGGGCTTACATATGACCTCTCAGCTTGTGTCTGAACTGTTGCATGTCGAGTCCTTGTGTTGGCCCCGTGCATGTCATCCCCCTAGTACGGCCTGTTCACTGCAGCCCAGCAGGGTCTGTTCTGAGTCCGGATTCTGCTGTTGACTGCAATGCCCAAGGTTGCACTTCCTGTGCAAGGAGTCTGTACATCCCGTCTGCATATTCTGGAGAAGGACAAGGTGTTAGCAGGCCAAGTCTCATGGCATATGGTGGTAGTGGTTGTGGTGGGGGGAAGGGTCCTGAGAGCCCGGGAGGGGGCTAGAGAGAGGCATCTGCCCTGAGGCTCTAGAAAGAGGTGGCCAGGGCCCAAGGCCTGAGCTGTGCTGTCCTGTGAAGTCCACCCTCTGCCCTGGGCCTCTCCCAGCCCCTTATCAATACAGGTGGCAAGGTGGGCCAGCTGCATGTGTGTTTGTGCATGTGTGGCATGCACATGTCTGGGTGTGGGCAGTGTGTGCACCTGTGTGGATGGTCCCACTGGGCCTTGCTGCTGGCTGGCACCCACCTTTTACCCTGATTAACCCTGCACTCAGGGGTGGCAAAGTCACCATGGCCCTGGAGGACACCCCCCCACACCTGCCTTGCCTAACAGCCACACCAGGTGGCTCCATCTGCCCTCCTGCCCTCCTACCTGCCTGGAGGGTCCTCACATACCATCCCAGCCCCCCCCCCCCCCCGGGAGTAGACCAGGCGGCGAGGCAGGCCCCCCTCCTCAGTCCTGGACTTCTGCCTACAGGTCTCCCTGCTACTGGTGCCAACCTCCGTCAGACACCCCTCTTCTCCTCATCGCTTTCCCTGTCACCCCCTTTTCATCCTTCCAGATTCAGCTTAGACATGAACTCCTCCAGGAAGCCCTCCCTGACCTTCCTCTGTGCTCTCACGGACTAGGATCTAAGAAAGCAAGGCCCATGTGGGATTTATTAGTGTTTCCAGAGGCCAAAACTCAATACATTTTATTAAGTGAATGAAATAATAACCTCCGTGGGCTTCACATTGCTTATCTGTCAGATGAACATAATACTCTCTGACAAACAGGAGTCTGGAGAGGGCTTTGGGAGAAGATGTCAGGGAATTTCCTATCACTGTGATGGACATACAACAGATGTTCCAGAAACAGTTCTAATTTCCCTGCCCTTTAATGTTTACGGAGGCATGCTCTTTTCTGTTTAAAAATACTGTACATTTTTGGAGTCCTTTCAGCCCCAAAGTATGGCTGGCTTCTTGTCACTCAGGTCTCCACTCAGATGTCACCTCCTTACAAAGACATTCTTTTGACAATCTCATCTAAAATAGCCCCACCCGGCCCAGCACTCTCCACTCTTAATAGTCGTCTTATCACACACTGAGCTTTATTCTTTCTCACTTGCGGATTTTCTATCTTTCCCTCTGAAGAATGCAAGCGCCACGAAGGCAGAGGCCGAGCTGACGTTCCCATTCCTGGGGTCCCTGTGTCCGGCCATGCCTGGCACAGAGCAGCTCTCCGGGAATTCCCAGGGCCAGGGCTGTGACATCGCCAGGGAACAAACACCAGAATGCGTGTGTGTCTGGGATAGAGGAGGGTGAGGTGGCTCTCCCCCCCCTCTCACTGGACATCTCAGGGCGGTGGTGGCTGGGGGAGACTCCTGCCTCCCTGCCTCCAGGGCCTGATGGGCCCCCTCCCACCAGCACTACCCATTGGCACTAAATTCTCACACTTCCAACTTGAGTGGTGGTGTGAGGTTCCTTCTGTCTCCTGGTGCCCAGCCCCTACATTCAGCCGTATCAGGGCTTCCATCAGCCCCCCACCTCCATCCCAGCCCTTGTCCTAGGCAGAGGGAGAGGGACTCCAGAGTAAAGCTGTCAGAGGCTCCGTCCACCCCTGCCGAGGGGCATTCTCAGTCTCTACTGTCCCCTTTCCCCCCAGCTAAGGGGGCCCAGTGCCAGATATGCCTACTGCCTCTGGCTCGGGAGAGGGCAGTGAGGGTCTGCATGGACCCAGCCTTGGACCTGGGCCCCTGGCCAGTTTCAGCAGGGTCACCAGTGTTGAAAGAACTCCCTCTACCAGTTCAAGCCCCCCACCCTGCTCTCCCTTGGCCCTGCTCCCTAGCCCCGTGTTACCCACCATCACGGCCTCATCCTGAGCTGTCAGCGCTCGGCTCTGGCACGGCCCCAGAACGTTTCACTGGGAAGGACTTCAGGCTCCTGAGGTTTATGAAGTGTGCTCTGCGGAGGGCCCTGGAGCGTGTGGAACGGACCGTACACTGGGGCTCTGGGCCCCTGCTCGCATGTTGATAATAGAATCTCAACCTTTTTCTGTGTTACCAGTGGAGACTCCACATAAGATACTATTTAAACAAAAGGAGCCATGAGTTTTTTTTTTTTTAAAGATTTGAAAAACCATAGAAACTAGACAAAGCTCATTTTACATAAGGGAAAACTGAGGTTCAAGGGAGCAAATGGCTGCTCAAGGTTATAGTGGGGTCAGTGGCAGAGCTGGTACCATACCAGGCCACCTGGCTCACAGGCTGATGTTTTTGCCAAGACCGGGCTGAAATGTCCCTCCCAGGAGGTGGCAGGTGAGGGCAGAGTGCCAGGATGGCCCCATCCAGAGAAGCGGGTTAAGGTCACAGCCTCCCGCCCTCGGTTCCCCTGAGAAGCGCCTGAGAGAAATGATGCATTGGAAAGTCTGCTCAGTTCCTTACCGGAGGCTTGAGGTTTTGGGGTGTGGAGGGTGCGGTGAAGGAGGAAGAGTGGGGGTAGGTGGGCAGGGGATTCATCCTCTGGATCACTTATACCCCTCCCCTAATTAAAGTGCCAGATGCCCTCTGGCCAGTCTGAGACTGCGTCTACTCTCTACCCCGTCTCTCTGACATTCTCCACAGGCACGCCCTGCTGCAGCCCCTTCCCAATGGGGGGCAGCCCCCCACCCCCACCCCAAGCACCTAAGTCCAAGCAGAGGGAGCTGGTGTTCAGGAAGGGGCGGGGCTGGGTGAGTGAGGTGATGACTTCTGGGGTGGGAAGGCTGTGAAGAAGGGGGTTGGCCTTTCTGTCTTAGGGGTCCTGTGGATAACTCCCCTCTCCCCCTGGCAACAGAAAAAAAATGGCACAGAAGGGAGCTCTGTGGCACTCACCATGGCTCCCATAGAGTCCAGCTAGGCTCCTGGGGAAACGCGATTGAATGAATGGATGTGTCCAGTCTCTCCCAGCCCCTCCACAGTCACCATCCTCCCTCCTCCCCATACCCCTGTCCTTTAGAGACTATAAGGACTGAGTTATTCTTAGTAGCTTTCATTCAGCAAAGTGTGACAAACAGTGTCCTGGAAGACATGCCTAGGCACCAAGAAGAGCCAGAGAAGTGGGGTGGGGTGCAAAGGCCCATCTAAGGGGAAAATCCGGTGCCTTGGGGAGTCCCAGTCTGAGGGGGAGACACAGCCCTGTCCTCAAAGCTCCCTGTGATGCAGGAGACTACCCCCACACCCCACTTCCCCAGCCCTCCGTGAGATCTCAGTCTGAAGGGAGAATTCCAATATCTTGCCTTCAAGGAACCTTTGGTTTCATGGCAGAGAACCAGCTGTCGCCCTGCTGCAGAAATTATGGTGCATACCCAAGGGACAGAATGAAACTTAAGAAGACAAAAGGGGGTACCAGAGAGGCATCCAGAAGCATGTGCAGCCCCCACGCGTGCGGAGCCTAAAGAGAGGAACACGAACACACACCTTGGCACTATTTACAAAGGAGCACGCAAAGATTCCAAAGGGGTGGCGATGGCGCAGTTTGAGATCCTCGCAGCTGAGGAAAAAGGGCAAAGGCTCAGGCTGAGCAGGCCGTTGACAATCAAGGGTTTTAAACTCAAATGCCTTCGGGGACGATCTGGCCTCGCTGACCTTTCCAACAGAGAGGGCAACCGGAAAGCCTGCACTGTCTGTAGGCTCACATTCAATATAAAAACCACACACTTAGTGCAGGCCAAACCTCACTAAAGATTAAACTCAGCCAAGGCCACGAGTTTGCAACCCCCTGGATATCAGGAAAGAATTCCCAGGAGAGGAGAGGTTTGAGCCTGGTTTGCATAAAATAGCTGACAGCCCAGTTGCTCCCCCTTAGTCCTGGTCACTAGGCTTGGTTTCTGCGTCTTCAGGGCCTCCTCATGCCCTTCCTTGGATGGGATACTTGAGCCATTCTTCATGAGCTCCCTTGTGATCAACAGGCCGCAGCTGGTCGGCTGCCCAGGGCTTCAAGTCTCTGGTAGGGGGATATCACCTTTCTTTGCAGGAAGGTAATTTCTCTGCCAGGGGAAGGAGCCTTTGAGACGCCATAAAGCCACCGTTAAATGAGCTGACCGGGCCAGATCGTCCCCGAAGGCTGGGTGGCCTTCCCTGAGAGCCTTTTTCTGTGTCTTATATGCAAAATGGAGATTGGTACTGTTGCCCTGGTGCCCTACCCACCCCTTCCTCTGACAATCAACTTTCCAATAGGCCTCAGTGTTAACTGTCAACGAAATGGGTCCCTGTCCCTTCCACTCTCCCAGATTCTTTTAACATACAATAATTCATGAGAACTGTAGGCTTATAGGAGGGGAGGGGGTGGCTGCCACACCTTAAGACCCCAGGGACTGTTTCCACAATCACCAACCCTAGATGGAGTCTCATAGCTCCTCCTGGGACCACGGGGCAGTCCCGAAGGGCAGCAGCTGCGAGCGCTCCCTGGGGCCGCGGGACAGTTTCGGGGACAAGGGAGGGGCGGCCTAATTACGGCGCGTTGGCCCACGGCCGCGGCGCGCAGGGATGCGAGTGGCGGTGGGTAATTAGAGCGCATTAGTCGTGCCCCTGCAATCCTGTAATTTCTCCCCGCGCGCCGGGTGCTGTAGGCGGTGAAGCGATGCGAGGGCGGCAGAGGCTGCGGAGAAGAGACTCCTGTCGCAGGAGGCGCCGGCGCCTTCCCGTGGCGCGGAGTCACCTGCCCCGGGACTCCCAGCGATGCACCCCACTTCCGCGGACAGAGTGGGCCGTGTCCTGGGCGTGCCCAGAATGGGGCGTGGTCTGTACCTCCTCCAGCCTCTAGCGGGCGCTCCCGGGGCCCCGCGGATCTTCCCAGGGCCTGGAATCTGGCCCCTTGCACACAGCCATGTGGCCTGCTCCCTTGTGCCCAAGTGGACTGAAAAAAGAGAGATGCAGATGTATTGTGCGAGGCGGAGATCCCTCTCCCCGAATTCCATCCGAGATGGGCAACAGAGATAGGACAGCGTTAGCAAAAAAGAAGTCAGAGCATCAAGAAGGGAGTAGTAGTACGCTTGTTCTAACCTAACCCTGAAATCAATTCTGGAGGAACAGGGAGGAGCCTGCAGGGGCTGAGGCTGGGAGGGGAGTTTATTTATTAGCCAGATTAGCTAGCATTAATGGGGGAGCAGTGGTGGCCGGCGGCGGCGGGGACATAGCTGGCATAGCTGGCATAGCGGCGGGGCCTCCCGCGGCGCGAGGCTCTGGCGGCTTCAAAGGGGCTTAAAGAGGCCCGTGGTGGCACTGCCACGGCCCCGCAGGGGGGAGGGCGTGGGCCCGGGCGGCGGGGGAGAAGGCGGCCATTGTGCAGGGAGGGATTAGGGATCTGGGCTGGAAGGAATTTTAAACTGCAGCGAGCTGGCGCCCCGGGACCCCCTCCCACCCCACCACTGCTCTCCTGAGCACCAGCGTGAACAGGCTGAGATGTTTACCTGCGTTTCAGTGTGTGTGTGGGGGTCTTCCCTCCGTCCTCAGATCAGAGACATCTAGGTTGTCAGATATAGCAAATAAAAATACAGGAGATATATATATATATATATATATATATATATATATATATATATATATATATATATATATTACAGGATATCCAGTTTACTTTGAAAAAAAATGTCCAGTTCAATTAAAAAAAATGAATAAAATTTCAGTGTAAGTTTCTCCCATATGTTGCATGGGATATACTGATACTAAAATGTTATTAGTTGTTGATCTGAGATTCAAAGTTAACTGGACTGCCTGACCAGGCAGTGGCGCAGTGGATAGAGCGTCGGACTGGGATGCAGAGGACCCAGGTTCGAGACCCCAAGGTTGCCAGCTTGAGTGCGGGCTCATCTGGTTTGAGCAAAAGCTCACCAGCTTGGACCCAAGGTCGCTGGCTCCAGCAAGGGGTTACTCCATCTACTGAAGGCCCGAGGTCAAGGCACATATGAGAAAGCAATCAATGAACAACTAAGGTGTAGCAAGGTGCTACTAAAAAATAATGATTGATGCTTCTCATCTCTCTGTTCCTGTCTGTCTATCCCTGTCTATTCCTCTCTCTGACTCTCTCTCTCTGTCTCTGTAAAAAAGAAAAAAAAAAAAAGTAACAAAGTTAACTAGATATCTTGAACTTTTTTTTTTTCTAGCAGCTTGTGTCTGCAATACATTGAGGGCTTCCTAAAAATTCAGTTGGGCTAATATCTCTACCCTCAGACTAAGTTTCCTGAAGCTGGATGCTGGGTTTCACGGTTCCGAATGGACCGCTGATGAAGTTCTTCCATCAGACTAGGAGCTTCCTGAGGACAAGGGCTGAATTTCAGACTAGCACTTGGAGGTCAAAGTCTGGGTCTCCTTAATCACTCTGTTGGGGTGGAGGTTGGGGGAGGGATTCCCTGCCGTAGGATCTGTGTGCTTCTGGAAGGGCAAGTCTGTCTCCCTTCCTCCCCTGGGCAGGCAGAGGCCCCTCCCCCATTGTGTAGCTTCCTGCCTACAGGGGGCACTAGGGGCCCAGAAGACTGCCCTACAGATGGGTCCTGTTTCTCATGACGCAGGGCTACAGGTTCTCTGGGGTGGATACAGCTGGGGACTTGGGAGATGGAATCTCCATCCTGTGAAGCTCCGTACCTGGTCCTGGCCTTTGATCTGGCATTGGAGGCCAGGCATGTCCGGACCAGGGCTGTGGCCAGCATATATGAAGCTCTCAGTCTGGTTACCCTCAGTTTTGGCCAGGAAGGGACAGTGTGGCCCTTGGTGCAGAATGATCCTGCTCACCTCCTCTCTCCCCATAATTATGGCACCAAGTCTCCAAACTCCACCAGCCTCACTAAAACCCACTGCCCAGGCTTTGCCTGAAGCACCCTTTCTTCTTGTGCTTGAGGGCTGCTAGAAGTGTCACCCCTTTTGGATGCTCTGGCCTGCAGCCGGTATGGCCTAATAGATGGCTGTGTATGTTGTGTGTGTGTGTGTGTGGGGGGGGGGCCTGCTGGTGTTAAAAGTCCTCCATCTACTCCCTCCTTCTTCACCACCCTGGGCCACAGAGGCGAAAGATGGGACAAAGGCAGGGGTGGGGAAGATGGGGAGATGGGGGAGTGTAGGTGGAGGAGAAGCAGAGAACCCTCTACCACCATCTCCATCTCCTCCTCCTCCTCCTCCTCCTCCTCCTCCTCCTCCTCCTCCTCCTCCTCCTCCTCCCTCTGTAGCCCCTTCCCAAATCCCCTTGGGGCCTCTGAACTCTTTTTCCCTTGAAGCTGAGGGAAGTCGGGGAGGAGCCTGTTCCCACGGTCGGTCCTAGCCTCAACAGCCCCCCAGCCCTGCTCCTTTGGCCACAGTCTCCGCAGAGCGCAGGCTTGGCCCATCCCGTCCCTGCAGGACCCCCTCCTTGGGCCGGGGCGCCTGCTTCCGTGAGCCAGTGGCATCATCACCCCACTCCTCAGGCCGCCCAGTCATCAGGTCAGCAATTAGCTACTTCCTCTCCGCTGCATGAGGCCACTAAACGTCACAGCCCCTCCCCCGCCAGCTGCGGGCGGGAGTGCTGGGGGGTGCCCCCCACGCTTTGTAGTCAGTGCCAGGTCTTGGCGCTCCCCTCACCACAAACTACGGAGTTCTGGGTTAATGAAGCTCCCTTCTAGGGAGCTGGGTGCTCCGAGGGCGGGAGAAGCCCCCGCCCTCCCTCCATGTCACCCCATCCCATTGGGTGAGGACACTCCCGCTGCCTGGGTGGGGCAATGCCGCTCAAGGGCACCGGCAGAACAAGCGGGCGGGGCTTGAGACTCAGGTGTCTCCGTCCATGTCACAGGCGGTTTTCACCATTCAGAACGGAGCTCTTGCATCAGGTGAGAAGCCGGGGCTCCGGAATCTGTGAAATGAGGATGATGGCAGTTAACTGGTAAGGGTGGAGAAATGGGAAGCCCTTCCACAGACACCCAAACAAGCAGTGGGTAGGCTCTTTGTGAACACCCCGGGGGGCTCACACACCTGTGCCCGAGGCATGCTTACAGATACAGCCTGGGCACGGTGTGCCAGCGTGTGTCCCTGGTGGGCAAACCTGCCCAGAGCTCCACCCACCCGCCCAGATGCCCCTCCTGCATGCACACAAACCCACAGACTCGCTCAGAAAGACAATAAAGCTGGCCGCCACACCGAAAACAAAACCAGTACACCACAGAGGAGCCCAGGAGGGTGGGAAGAGAGGAAAGACCACCCCAAACCTGTCCCCTGCCCCCCCTACCTCCACTGAGCAGGGGATCTTCCTGGGGAAGAGGGCCCTCTGGGGTATTGTGATGGGCAGGAGGGCTGCACTGGGGGCAGGAGGGCTGCACTGGAGGCAGGAGGGCTGCACTGGAGGCGGGAGGGCTGCACTGGGGGCAGGAGGGAGGGCTGCACTGGAGGCAGCCATAGTCTGAATTTGGAGGAGTGGGCAGGCTGCAGATTTTCAGAGAGAATAAAAACATTCCAATAATTATAAACAAATATGTGTGAGCTTAAGCAGATCATTTAAACTTTTTGGAGCCTCAGTGATAGCATCCATCAAATGGGGATGGTGAGAACAGCATTTAAACTTAGCCGTGAAGTTTAAACGAGACAACCAGCTCAGAGCAAGATCCTGCGAGCTGACATGAGTAGTGAGGAGACCCGCCCAGTGTTCTGTTGCTGGGTGATGGGTTTGCTTTAAAGAGCGGCCTTGGGGAAATAGGCAGCCCTCATCTTTCTGGGCCTTACCTGGCCAGGTGCTCTCTCCTCCCATTTCCTGAGGGTCCAGTCCCAGTCCTGGCATGGTGAGATTTGCTGCTACTCTGGATTGGCCTGGGGGTAGGGCCTGGGAGGGGCTGGCTACCTGCCCCACCCCTACCTGGCTGGTACAACAGGTAGCTGAGTGCTGGCTTCCAATCTCTGAGGGGATGAGTCAGCCAGCATCTCCCAGTCCAGGCAAATGGGGTGCAGCAGAAGGGAGATTGGGTGGAGGGGCCTTCTAGGAACGTTCCTGGAAGAGGACCTGTGACAGGTGTTGCTGCCAGAGAGCACTGCCTTGACCTATCAGTCTGTGCCCAGCTCAGCAGACAGCCTTGTTCCTACTCCTCATAGCTCGCCTTCCAGATTCATGAGGTGAGGTCTGGGTTATCTGTCCACTGGCCCCAAGCACCTCTTCAGCCGCAGAAGGGAGTCAGGGCTGCTGACATCATGCTAACTTGTCACCCTCCCTAGCCTATTATTGGGCAGGATATCTGAGCCATAGACACAGGGGTATATACATACACACTCATATACATGTGCCCATGGTCACATAAGCACAACCGGGCACCAGCGCAGACACAGCATTACAATCATACACACGCGCGCGCGCACGCGCGCACACACACACACACACACACACACAGTCGTCCCTCACAGTTATATACACTCACATAAACACACATGTATACCCACACACAAACATACAGAGTCATAATCACTGTTGTTGATTGCATTGTGTCCCCTTAAAGATATGTTGAAGTCTGGCCCTGGCTGATTGGCTCAGTGGAAGAGCATCGGCCTCACATGTGGATGTCTCGGATTCAATTACCCATCAGGGCACACAGGAGAAGCAACCATCTGCTTCTGCACGCCTCCCCTTTCCCTTCTCTCTCTCAATCTCTCTTTTCCCTTTCTGCAGCCAATGGTTTGAGCGCACTGGTCCCAGGCACTGAGGATGGCTCCATAAATCCTCTACCTCAGGTGCTAAAACTAGCTCTGTCACGAGCATGGCCCCAGATGGGCAAAGTGTCGGCCCCAGACAGGGGTCGCTGGGTGGATCCCGGTCAGGCCGCATGCAGGAATCTGTCTACCTCCCCTTCTCTCACTTGGAAAAAGAAGAAGAAAAAATAAAAATAAAAAGATATGTTGAAGCCTGACCTGTGGTGGCGCAGTGGATAAAGCATCGACCTGGAAATGCTGAGGTCGTCGGTTCGAAACCCTGGGCTTGCCTGGTCAAGGCACATATGGGAGTTGATGCTTCCAGCTCCTCTCTCTCTCTCTCTCTCTCTCTCTCTCTCTCTCCCTCTCCTCTCTAAAATGAATAAATAAATTAAAAAAATTAAAAAAAAAAAAAAAAAAAAAAAAAAAAAAAAAAAAGATATGTTGAAGTCCTAACCTTCAGTAGCTGGGAATGTGACCTTAGTAGAAATAGGGTCTTTATAGATGCAGTTAAGTTAAAATCTTAGCGGGGCCCTCAATCCCCTTGAGGGAGAGAGATTTGTAGACACAGGAGCATGGAGACACACAGAGAAGGCCAGGGGTCCCCAAACTACGGCCCGCGGGCCACATGCGGCCCCCTGAGGCCATTTATCCGGCCCCCACCGCACTTCCAGAAGGGGCACCTCTTTCATTGGTGGTCAGTGAGAGGAGCATAGTTCCCATTGAAATACTGGTCAGTTTGTTGATTTAAATTTACTTGTTCTTTATTTTAAATATTGTATTTGTTCCTGTTTTGTTTTTTTACTTTAAAATAAGGTATGTGCAGTGTGCATAGGGATTTGTTCATAGTTTTTTTTATAGTCTGGCCCTCCAATGGTCTGAGGGACAGTGAACTGGCCCCCTGTGTAAAAAGTTTGGGGACCCCTGGAGAAGGCCATGTGAGGATGGAGGCAGAGACTGAAGTGATAACATCTACAAGCCAAGGGAGTCCAAGGATTGCAGGCGGTCACCAGAATGGAGGAGAGGGACATGCAACAGACTCTCTCCGAGCCTCCATGAGGAACCAAGCCTGCTGATGCCTTGATTCCAAGCTTCTGGCTGCCAGAACTGTGAGAGAATAAATTTCTGTTATAAGCCACCAGGTCCGTGGTAATTTGTTATGGCAACCACAGGAAACGAATATAAACACACAGGCACACATTCACATGCACACACACCCCCAGGCTGGCTCTAGGCTCAGTGATGAGGTTGGGGAAGTTCCTCTTGGGAGCTTCTCGGTCTCTGTCCTCCCTCCCCTGAGACTGGTCTGGTTGACCCGGAAAACTCATGACCCCGGGGAGGAGCTCAATAATCTTTAACCGTTCCTTTCTTCCTTGGGGTTCCGAAAGAGGCATCCTTCTCGAAGTTGACTCTTGAGCATGGGTTGCTGTGTTTATGTGCACCGAAAGGTATGTCTAGGCTAAGGCTGCTCTGGTCATATTAATTAAAAACTGAAACAACCGAAATGTCCATCAACAGCAGACCAGATAAATAAAGTGTGGCTAAGCCAGGCAATGGAAGGCTGCTCTTGAGTGGAAAAGGAAGCCGCAGAAAAGGAAGAGCTGGTGCTGCAGGAGCAGCATGGATGACCCTCGCGGACCTCATGTTGGACACACTGGGCGGACACAGAGAGCGCATGCTCTAGTTCAGGGGTCCCCAAACTACGGCCCGCAGGCCGCATGCGGCCCCCTAAGGCCATTTATCTGGCCCCCGACGCACTTCTTTCATTGGCGGTCAGTGAGAGGAGCACATTGACCATCTCATTAGCCAAAAGCAGGCCCATAGTTCCCATTGAAATACTGGTCAGTTTGTTGACTTAAATTTACTTGTTCTTTATTTTAAATATTGTATTTGTTCCCGTTTTCTTTTTTTACTTTAAAATAAGACATGTGCAGTGTGCATAGAGATTTGTTCATAGTTTGTTTGTTTTTTATAGTCCGGCCCTCCAGCGGTCTGAGGGACAGTGAATTGGCCCCTGTGTAAAAAGTTTGGGGACCCTTGCTCTAGTTCATCTGTACATGGTCCAATCTGTGGTGAGACAAGTCAGACAGGGGTTACCTCTGGGGGACAAGATTGACTGGGATGGGCTTGAAGGAGCCTCCTGGGATGTGAAATGCTCTGTTTGATCCAGGCAGTGGTTACATGGCCGTACACATACACACAAACGCACCAAGCTGCACCCTTAAGATCTGTTCAATTCGGTGCACAAACCTTACACCTCAATAAAATGTACCGTATTTCCCCATGTACAAGACGCACCTTAATTTGGGGGCCTGAAATTTGAAATAAAAATGTATTGCATAAAGTTATTAAACTCAAGTTTTATTCATCATAAAACTCATACAACTCCTGATCACTGTCAAAACTCCCATCCATTAGCTTGTCCTCATCTGTGTCTGATGCCGAATCACTGTCTTCAACAGTGAGCGCAAAAACAAGCGTGAAAAAGCTGGAAACGCAAGTAAAAAAAACCTCTACAACCACTGTATGAGACGCACCCAGTTTTTAACCCCATATTTTTCAGGAAAAGGTGCGTCTTATACAAGGGGAATACGGTAAATTAAAAACTCTAGGTTTCCAGGAGGTCGTAACCAGAAGCCACCGGAGAGCATCCTCTGGGAGGGCGACTGAGGGCCCGCCTTGTCCTCGGGCCTGGGTTCCCTGTGTGGCTGACTTTCCAGGGTCTGTTGACTGTAAACGCTGAGGCTGGTGTTGCCTGTGCAGACCTTGGGGTGTCATAGAGTCCAGACCCCCCAGAGATGACACGTCTCTGGGTGGCAGTGGGGGACGATCAGGTTCTTACTTACAATCAGGTTCTCCTTTCCCAGTTAGAGACCAGATGTGATGCTTTCCACAACAAGCCCGCATTGAAGAATAGCTACCTTAATTCAGCTTTTCCTATCTGTTAGGCATCCTTTGAGGGACATGGCAGCGTTGCCATTTCAGACCAGAAAACTGAGGTTCTGAGATGTTAAGTCAGTTCTCAAGGTCACACTGGAAACTCAACAGAGGGGATGTGGCAGGACAGTCCCATCAGATGGGCGCTCCTTGAGGGCAGGGCTGTGTCTCCCCACCGGGGTGGGCTCAGGAGGGGTGTAGGGGAGGAAGAGCCTGTCTTGAACCTGGCTATCATAGCACACAAACCGCTTTTGTGGATGGCCGGGAAGGGGCAGCTGAGCTGGCCGCCCTGCTCCCTCTCACCCGGGTCTTACCCCTATGGCTAGCTCAGGGCTCTGCCCACAGGTGTGCCATAGTATGGGACCATGAATCTGGAGGGTGAGGGAGGGAGAGTGGGGGGTCAGAGGGACCTGTCCCTTTGGTGGCTGTGCTGGGATCAGTGCTGGAGGACCCCACTTTTTCTTCCCTTCCTGGCCCGGCCCAGTTGGAGTCAGAACCACCCAGCTGAACTGTGACTCTTAGCACCTCCCAGGACCAGGTGCTTCTCACCCTGTCCACGCCTCACCAGCAGGAGCAGGGTCATATGATGGGGGTAGGGTGGCAGGTGTAATAGGAGCCGCATCCTCTGTGGCTGCCCTGTGACTATATTAAGTTCTGTGTCCCGTCTCCCCTCCCCCCCACCCCCAGGACTTTCCCTACACCCCCAAGGGATCCTACACCGCAGAGTAAGAAGTCAGTTCTCTCCCCCATCCCACTGTCCTCGGAAGAGGGAGCAGAAGCCTAATGAGGGCAGAGCCAGTGGGTGGGGGAGCCCAGGCAGTAAATTTAGGCCTTGGGTGCTAATGAGCTGCAGAGGGAAGTACCTGGGAGGGAGGGAGACCGCTCTACCCTGAGGCCTGACACCCCTCACACTCATTTGCCCCCCCACCAATGCCCGCACATCATCACCTGGGGCTCACAAGACCGTGTTCACTGGCAACTGAGACAAAGTTTACACTCTTGCAGGCCAACTGCATGTATCCATGCACATGTGCACCCCGGGAGCCCACTATCACCCTGGAGCCCTGTTCGGGGTTCATGTCTGCACACCGCCCCGTGCATGCAGCCCCATGCATTCGCGCACACACCACCCACCCTGTTTGCTCTTTCTCCTCAGCCTCCAGAGTCGGTGGTGAAGCCCAGGGAACACTGGGCTGCAGGAGGAGGGGCATGTGGTCTGGGAACTACAGGGCGTTTGCACCCCCTGCCTGGATCTGAGGGCTGGGTCTCTGCCCCATCCCCCACCATGGGACTCAACACCGCAGGGACCAGGGGCCAGGAGCTCCAGGAAGCCCTGCCTTCTCTCCAGGGTGAGGCCATGGGACAGGGCAGGGTTTATTAATAAACTCACTTCTGACTGGAAAGGCTTGTGCAGAAGCCTCAACCTCGAGCCAATCAGAGCAGAACTTTCCAGGAATGCCACCCCAAAGGAAGTCTTCCTCTGACTACAGGATTATTTCTCACCCCTGACTTCATCTTCTTGGTGTGTGGCGCTCCTGCCAGGTTCTACCGGCTCTGCCCAGCAGGCCCGCTGTCACCTGGCAGCTGACATCTGCCTCGGCTGCCTCCCAGAGGTCACAGGGAGGCAGCGGCAGGGCCAGGATGAGAACTGCTTCCTCTGCCGTCCACTCCTGTGACACCCTGCTCCCTCAAACTGAGGACAGCCGAGCCTGCGGTGCTGGGAGCACGCAATGACCTCGCCACCCATCCATGGCGTCCTGAGGCTGCCCTGAACCACATTCAGAGTGGGCCAGCTAACTGGTCTTGTGACCTTGGGCAAGCAGAATATGGCCTGTATGTAGCTCACTGTCATCATTTGTACAACGGGGATGAAAATGCCCACTCGAAGGGAGCTGTGAGGATGAGGAACGTGCGAAGGCTGGTATAAACTCTAGCAGGGGTCTCCAAACTTTTTACACAGGGGGCCAGTTCACTGTCCCTCAGACCATTGGAGGGCCGCCACATACAGTGCTCCTCTCACTGACCACCAATGAAAGAGGTGCCCCTTCCAAAAGTGCAGTGGGGGCCGGATAAATGGCCTCAGGGGGCCGCATTGCAGCCCGCGGGCTGTAGTTTGGGGACGCCTGCGAGAGGGCTGTGCAGGAGTGTAAAGTAGATGGTATTCATGTTTCTGCCTCTGTCACTAACTCCATTCCGCCGTCGACTCCACCTCCATCACAAATGTCATCACACCATCTCCTTCCTGCTGCCATTTCCTCTCCCACCAACAGCAGCCAGGGAGGGTACAGAGAGGGGACCCCGTCCTCGTCCGTGCAGTCACACTGCTCTCCTCGTCGGCACAGTCATCCACACAACCACCATGTCATCACCGCTCAGCCACTTCAGGAACACTTACTCAGTACCCACGATGTTCACGGTCACGGGAGGGGCCCTTTGGAGATTCCTCCTGCCCGGGGGCCCGCACCCTGGCCGTGGCCTGTATCCCTCACTCCTCTCAGTCCTGACACACCACCCATCTCTGCTCAGAAACCTTCCTCAGGCTACCCAGCACTATCCCAATCACTTCTGTACACTGTGGTTCAGCTTCGCCTGTCCCCTCGTGTGCGCACGCGCGTGATCACACCTACACCATTTAAACTAGTCTGAGAAGTGAGTCTCCACCCAGATCTTCCGCACATGACCGAGTGGCTTGAGTCCCAATCTCGGATCTGACTCTTCCCAGCTGTGTGACTCGGAATAAGGAACTTTAAAGTCACTTTACCTCTTTGTGCCTCAGTCTTCCCAACTGTAAATTGCTTTAATAATAGAGTTAATACTAGTCTCCTTAATAAGTCTCATAACTAAATGCCAGTCTCACTCAGAACGATCGTGAGGATTTCCTGAACTATTGTATATACGGCACCTAGAACAGAAGCAGATACATAACAAGTGCTTGATAAATATTAGCTATTTTTGTTGCTATTATTATTAGTAGTAGTCCTTCCTACCACCAATTTTTGACATAGGGGTTTGCATTGTCAATGAAAATGTATACATTAATGGATACACTCTGACTCTCCGTTACAAACATCTTGGGAGGGAAGAGAGGGTTGAGCCTTTAGCAAACTGTGTGGACCCCTGCCTGCTCCGACAATGTGCCTGGGCTCTCGGGGTAAAGGACGGGGGCTGGGAAGGACCGTGCAGGGAGGCTGGAGTCAGGCAGAGCTCAGTGTGGATCTTGACTTCACTAGGTGAGCAACCAGAGATAAATTGTCACTTAACCACCTCCAGCCTCCGTTTCCTCATCTATAAAGTGGGTCACTGTGCAGGGCCACTGAGAGGCTATCATCACTGTTGACGCTGAACCCAGGTGCCATAGGTAGCTGTGGGTGAGACTCAGGGCCAGTATATCCTTTGGGCCTCCACCTTCCCACATTCCCAGTGGACAGTCCCGAGGGGAGCTCGCTTCCCAGAGTAGACGGAGAAGAGGCTGAGTGATGGGAAGTGCTCAGGAAAGTAACCCCTGGAGAAGTTCCAGGGACAGCATTAACAATGACTGACCCAAGCGAGGCCCAGCGTGGCCGGACCGGAGAAAGCGCACTGGATCAGAGCGGGGTCCCTGGAGCAGGGCGGGTGGCCGGGGCCCCACCTGCAGGCTCAGGGAGGCCACTGTGTGCTCAGACTCCCGTGTGCACCCCAGCATGGTCCATGGAGAGGGGTGGGCTGCGGGGACGTGGCAGGAGGGCTGGCCGGGGAGGCCTACAGCGTCCACAGTGTCCCCGGGACATTCACGCCCAGACAGCTGCAGCGACTTGAGGCTTGCCAGCACCCTCCTCCTTGGTGGCGCCCTGGCCGTGAACCCCCCGGGAATAAACAGGGGCATCAGCCAGCCGACTGGTGTGTACTCCTGGCCGCCCCCACAATATAAACTACTGGGACATATTTACGTTGTTCGGGCCTGGGCCCGGTCCCCTGCCAGCTCAGAGAGGTCACGCCATGTCAAACGTCACATGTGCAGAGTCGCTGGATTGCTCCACATGGTGGGGATGGTGGGTCAGGGACAGGCAGGTGGGTCAGGTGAAGGGAGGAGAGGGTCGTGGGAGACAGGGACCAGAGAGAGAATTGCAAAGGGAAGGAAGAGAACAGTGCCACCACTGAGCCTCCGCAGTGTCTGTTCCTAGAACTACAGGTCAGAGTCCTAGCATATTCCTGGCTTGGCCAGGCCTGGATCGCTGTGAGGCTTTCCAGGGCCAATGGTGGCCCCAGACTCTGGGGTCATGGAGTCTAGGGCTTTGCCCAACCCATAACTGGCCTGAGAATTGGCCCACTAGGCTTTTCTTCAGCTTACTTCTCATTACCCTCTGCTGGGCACTGTGCCAAGCCTCTTGTGCACATTATCTCGTTTAAGCCCTGCCGCCCACCAGGAGCTGTAGCTGCCGCTGTCCTCCTGGGCCTGCCGAGGGCTGTGTCGGGGTGGGGGTGGGGGAGTTAGAGGATGAGTGCTGGAGCCTGGGGCTGCCCAGGCGAGGCTAGGACCTGCATCTGTGAACAGAGCATCTCTGCTCTCTCTCTTTTTACTTTAGAAATCAAATGGAATGGGGTGACATTGATCAATGAGAGCACAGACTTCAGGTGAACATTTCTATAGCATTTGAATTGTTGATTGTGTTGTATCTCTGCTCTTAAGAACCATGCCAGCCAGGCCACTGCCCTCAGGGTCAACTTTCTTCCCACTGTACCAGAAATAGGGTGGTGAAGCACCCAGATCTGTCTTTAGAGAGCCCCAGTCTGAGGGGGCCATAGCACTGACCCCAGGGAGCCCCAGTCTGAGGGGGCCATAGCACTGACCCCAGGGAGCCCCAGTCTGAGGGGGCCATAGCACTGACCCCAGGGAGCCCCAGTCTGAGGGGGCCATAGCACTGACCCCAGGGAGCCCCAGTCTGAGGGGGACATAGCACTGACCCCAGGGAGCCCCAGTCTGAGGGGGCCATAGCACTGACCCCAGGGAGCCCCAGTCTGAGGGGGACATAGCACTGACCACAGGGAGCCCCAGTCTGAGGGGGCCATAGCACTGACCCCAGGGAGCCCCAGTCTGAGGGGGACATAGCACTGACCCCAGGGAGCCCCAGTCTGAGGGGGCATAGCACTGACCCCAGGGAGCCCCAGTCTGAGGGGGCCATAGCACTGACCCCAGGGAGCCCCAGTCTGAGGGGGCCATAGCACTGACCACAGAGTGCCCCAGTCTGAGGGGGCCATAGCACTGACCCCAGGGAGCCCCAGTCTGAGGGGGACATAGCACTGACCCCAGGGAGCCCCAGTCTGAGGGGGACATAGCACTGACCCCAGGGAGCCCCAGTCTGAGGGGGCCATAGCACTGACCCCAGGGAGCCCCAGTCTGAGGGGGACATAGCACTGACCCCAGGGAGCCCCAGTCTGAGGGGGACATAGCACTGACCCCAGGGAGCCCCAGTCTGAGGGGGACATAGCACTGACCCCAGGGAGCCCCAGTCTGAGGAGGCCATAGCACTGACCCCAGGGAGCCCCAGTCTGAGGGGGACATAGCACTGACCCCAGGGAGCCCCAGTCTGAGGGGGACATAGCACTGACCCCAGGGAGCCCCAGTCTGAGGGGGCCATAGCACTGACCCCAGGGAGCCCCAGTCTGAGGGGGCCATAGCACTGACCCCAGGGAGCCCCAGTCTGAGGGGGACATAGCACTGACCCCAGGGAGCCCCAGTCTGAGGGGGACATAGCACTGACCCCAGGGAGCCCCAGTCTGAGGGGGACATAGCACTGACCCCAGGGAGCCCCAGTCTGAGGGGGACATAGCACTGACCCCAGGGAGCCCCAGTCTGAGGGGGACATAGCACTGACCCCAGGGAGCCCCAGTCTGAGGGGGACATAGCACTGACCCCAGGGAGCCCCAGTCTGAGGGGGACATAGCACTGACCACAGGGAGCCCCAGTCTGAGGGGGACATAGCACTGACCACAGGGAGCCCCAGTCTGAGGGGGACATAGCACTGACCACAGGGAGCCCCAGTCTGAGGGGGACATAGCACTGACTCCAGGGAGCCCCAGTCTGAGGGGGCCATAGCACTGACCCCAAGGAGCCCCAGTCTGAGGGGGACATAGCACTGACCCCAGGGAGCCCCAGTCTGAGGGGGACATAGCACTGACCCCAGGGAGCCCCAGTCTGAGGGGGCATAGCACTGACCCCAGGGAGCCCCAGTCTGAGGGGGCCATAGCACTGACCCCAGGGAGCCCCAGTCTGAGGGGGACATAGCACTGACCCCAGGGAGCCCCAGTCTGAGGGGGACATAGCACTGACCACAGGGAGCCCCAGTCTGAGGGGGCCATAGCACTGACCCCAGGGAGCCCCAGTCTGAGGGGGCCATAGCACTGACCCCAGGGAGCCCCAGTCTGAGGGGGCCATAGCACTGACCCCAGGGAGCCCCAGTCTGAGGGGGACATAGCACTGACCCCAGGGAGCCCCAGTCTGAGGGGGACATAGCACTGACCCCAGGGAGCCCCAGTCTGAGGGGGCCATAGCACTGACCCCAGGGAGCCCCGGTCTGAGGGGGACATAGCACTGACCCCAGGGAGCCCCGGTCTGAGGGGGACATAGCACTGACCACAGGGAGCCCCGGTCTGAGGGGGACATAGCACTGACCACAGGGAGCCCCGGTCTGAGGGGGACATAGCACTGACCACAGGGAGCCCCGGTCTGAGGGGGACATAGCACTGACCCCAGGGAGCCCCAGTCTGAGGGGGACATAGCACTGACTCCAGGGAGCCCCAGTCTGAGGGGGACATAGCACTGATTCCAGGGAGCCCCAGTCTGAGGGGGCCATAGCACTGACTCCAGGGAGCCCCAGTCTGAGGGGGCCATAGCACTGACCCCAGGGAGCCCCAGTCTGAGGGGGACATAGCACTGACCCCAGGGAGCCCCAGTCTGAGGGGGACATAGCACTGACCCCAGGGAGCCCCAGTCTGAGGGGGACATAGCACTGACCCCAGGGAGCCGTCTGAGGGGAACCCAGAACCACAGGAAATTACGGACTGGCTGCAGCACTGGGGAGGCAGGTGGAGCCAGAGGGCTTCATACAGCTGCAGTCAGTGTGGGAAGGCTTCGTGAGGGAGGGGGCTGGCAGCCCCTTTGGGAAGGAGGAGTTGGGCAAGCAGTGGGCAGCTCTCGGTGGCCCTGGAGGCTGAAGCTGCATTCCACACTGCCCTGATTAGGAAATGAGGCTCCTCTCCGCTCCTTCACCCCGCCCCCAAGCCCCTGGGTGGGACTGCAATGCTGGCCCTGCATGTCTGCCAGGGAGGGGCAGGGGGAACACAACCGTGTGACAAGCACTCAGCCGGGAGCTGAGCACGTCTCAGGAATGACACCCAGAAGGGAAGGCTATTTTAATCTGGAAAGTTGCCTGCTTCAACTGCCCACCCTAAAAATAACCTGGTTCCCAAAGGAAGCTGCAGCGTCGTGGGCTGCCACCCAGCTAACGGAGCCCCCCAGCCCCTGCACCCCCACTGTGGCCAGCCTCTGGCCCCGGGCTGGACCTCCCCGCTCAGAGCTGTCCAGCGCTGGGGCTGTGTCCCCTCCCTCACTTAGAGCAGAGGCCACGTCTCTCATCATAGAGCTCCTAGGTGCAAAGGTGGTCTCTCCCCGCTCAGAGCTGTCCAGCGCTGGGGCTGTGTCCCCTCCCTCACTTAGAGCAGAGGCCACGTCTCTCATCATAGAGCTCCTAGGTGCAAAGGTGGTCTCTCCCCGCTCAGAGCTGTCCAGCGCTGGGGCTGTGTCCCCTCCCTCACTTAGAGCAGAGGCCACGTCTCTCATCATAGAGCCCCGAGGTGCAAAGGTGGTCTCTCCCCGCTCAGAGCTGTCCAGCGCTGGGGCTGTGTCCCCTCCCTCACTTAGAGCAGAGGCCACGTCTCTCATCATAGAGCCCCGAGGTGCAAAGGTCGTCTCTCCCCGCTCAGACCGGGACTCTGCTGCATACTCGGGCCCCTGGAGCCTGCTCCCCTACGGAGGTGAAGGATGGGTGGGTTCCAGGGGGCCTTTTCCCCTTCTGAGCTGTATTAGAGGGGATGTCCCTGTGATGGAGAACCCGGAGCCCCCCCCCCCCCCGTGGCCACGAGTGCATTTGGCTGGTGGGCTCAAGCGGGGCCTAGGTCATGCCTGGCAGGACCAGGCTGCCCTGCTGCTGGAGGGTTCACATGTCTCAGCACCGGCCAGCCACCTGCTCCCTCCTGCCTCCCAAAATAGGAAAGCACTGGCCTTCTCCCGTTACCAGCTGCACGCCCCACTGCCCTTGTCCTCGGGATGGGGCTCGGACTCGTCCCCGCCCTGCTCCTCTGTGGAGGAGGTGGAAGGGGTTAACCCCAGTCCCAACTGTCCTCCGTGCTGGGTGAGTGAGTGTAAGCAAAGTGGGGGGGCTGCTCTGTTCCTGCAGTGGGTTCCCAATGGCGAGGGGACCCACTACCTTCAGAATTCCTTGTAAGTAACCAGTATTCACTGGTCCTGTTAGAAGGGGACCTGCTACCCCTTAATCTGCTCTCCTCCATGGCATCCCACACAGCCCCTGGCATGGAGTCAGAACTGAGGATGTGGAGTGGACCTCAAGAATATCAAATATCATTAACTACTTCTTTTTTTAGCAAGAGACAGAGAAAGAGAGAGACAGGTAGAGAGACAGACAGGAAGGGAGAGAGATGAGAAGCATCAATTCTTTGTTGTGGCACCTTAGTTGTTCATTGATTGTTTTCTCATTTGTGCCTTGACAGGGGGTGGGGGGCTCCAGGCAAGCCAGTGACCCCTTGCTCAAGCCAGCAACCTTGGGTTCAAGACAGTGACCTTGGACTTCAAGCCAGTGATCATGGAGTCATGTCTATGATCCCACGCTCAAGCCAGCAACCACGCGCTCAATCTGGTGAGCCCACACTCACGCCGGTGACCTCAGAGATTTGAACCTGGGTCTTCAACACCCCAGGCCTACGTTCTATCCACTGCACCACCGCCTGGCCAGGCTCATTAATTACTTCTTATTGAGGGTAGAGAAACTGAGGTTCAAAGTTTGAGAAGACAACCCCTCCACGCATGATCAGCCTCCCTCCATTTATTTCACAGCCATTTTAACCGAGCACTTGCTATGTCCACGGCACTGTGCCAGTACTCCCCATGAGTTACCATGTTAAATCTGCACGGCACCCTATTGAGAGGAGTGCAGTTGTGCCATTCAGCTGTCGAGGGAAGGAGGCCCAGACAGGTTAGGTGACTAGCTTAAGGTCACACAGCAAGGAAGTAGCAGAGTTGACCTTCAAATCCAGTTTAGGACATTTGTTTTCTTTTTCTTTCTTCCTTTTACTTTAATGTTTTACTATTAAAAAAAACCCCAAACTTTAAACATTCAGACAAGGAGAGAGAATAGAATAATGAACCTGCAAGTACCCTTTTTCAAGACAGAACAATGAACGTTTTGCCAGATTTGCTTTATGTTTTTTGTGATGAAATATGTAACTTAAAGTAAATGATAGACATTGTGACATGTCAGCCTTAATCACTTCAGAACGTATCTTTAAAAAATAAAACAATTTTCTGTATAAACCTGCACGCCGTTCTCACAGTGGACAAAGTAGTTTCCTGTTACCATCTAATTAATGCACAGACCACATTACCTTCCCCAATGACAGACACAGTCTTCCCCGGATTCCTGTCACTCCAGCACACTGCTGCTGAGGAGCGAGCGGCCCAGGCTTTGGGGAGGTCACTGTCAGCCTCTGTCTCTACTTCCCATGGGGACACAATCCCTGCCTTCTCTTTTCCCCATTGCAGGGGGCGGGGTTTCCGGACTTGAAGGCGCTTGGTGGAGGGTGGAAGCTGTTGGGGAGACGTGGGGGAGCCCTCTGTCTCCTGAGGGATGCGGGTACCCCGAGCAGCCTGCGAGGGGCCATGGCCAGGCAGCAGGGGTCTCAGCAGGGGCTCTGACACGCTGGCCCTCCTGCCATGGTCTGTCTGTCCCAGCCGTGGGGCCTTGGGCCTAGAAGCCCCTCCCCCACAGGGTCTCCTCTCCACGCTGGGCCCACAGACCTAACAGTCCACTGGCCTGCCCCAGCCAAAACAAGAGCTGGAGGAAGGTCAGCTTATCGGGCTTCCGCGGCTCCCTCACCCATGGGCCTGCCTTTCCCCACCGTCAGTTTCTGGGTGAGGGGAGGGGCTGACAGGGGAGGGCGGGGCCAGGCCTGAACGGAGAAGAAAGCTTGTGAAAAGGATTCTGAAAGAGCCTGGGGCCCCACAAATAACAATAAAGAGGCCTGCCTGCCAGGTGGTCCCTAAGTCCCCTTCCTGCTCTATGTCTGTCCTGTTCTTAGTCCGGTGTGTGTGGGAAGGACCCTGACCTAAGGCAGGATGTGGTTCTGGTGGCCTCTTCTTGGTCTCCACTCCCAGGATGGGATTAAGGTGTTCAAGGCTATGTCAGAAGAACCCTGAAGGAGTAAAGGCTGTGTCCCCCTAAGACTGGGGCTCCCTGAGGACGGGGCTGAGTCCTCCCTTAGACTGGGGCTCCCTGAGGACGGGGCTGAGTCCTCCCTTAGACTGGGGCTCACTGAGGACGGGGCTGAGTCCTCCCTTAGACTGGGGCTCCCTGAGGACGGGGCTGAGTCCTCCCTTAGACTGGGGCTCCCTGAGGATGGGGCCATGTCTCCTCTCAGACTGGGGTTTATTTTACCACACAAAACTGGTGACAGTAATGCCTGGGACCTCTTCAGCCCTTGGAGATGTGTGTGTGTGTGTGTGTGTGTGTGTAAGAGCTCATCCCCACGCCTACAATACACAGGGTCTTGTCATTAGCGGCCATTTGACCAGTCAGAGTCTTTTTCTATCCATGATTTCAGGTGACTCTCACCCAGCCA
Source organism: Saccopteryx bilineata (assembly GCF_036850765.1). NCBI lineage: Eukaryota > Metazoa > Chordata > Mammalia > Chiroptera > Emballonuridae > Saccopteryx > Saccopteryx bilineata. Next base: position 21,487,624 of record NC_089490.1, on the reverse strand, counting down.
CATGTCACAATGCATCCCAACTTTATAGATGGGGCAACTGAGACTCAGAGACTTGAGCAGGTACCTGGAGCCCAATAGCTAGGAAGTGGCGGAGGCCCAGTTATGTTCTCTTTAGGGCCCGAGCTGGGGAGGGGGTTGCTCCTCTGTTCACACGAGGACAGAGCTCCATCCAGTCCCCACCCTCCAGCTCCTACAGCCCCACTGGGGGCAGGAGGGTCAGCGGCGAGGTGCCTGTGGCCCTGAATCTCGGGGCCTTTGGGGGATGCCCTGTGGATTCTTGGGGAGACTGCGCACAGGGACCTGTGAGGCGGGGTAGGGAAGGGAGGAGAGAGGGAGTTTGACTGGTCACCATCATGCAGTGGTTGGGGGCTGCCTGGGGGAACAAAGGAAACAGCCTCAGCAAATAGCAACAGGCTCTGTCGCCAAGCAGGCTCTGCAAATACGGACAGACTCTACATGTTGACAGGGCCCACAATGGCAGCGGGGTGAGGAGCCTTACGGAGGGGAAAACCCTGGGGTCCGAGGGGCTAAGGGAAGTTTCCACTCACCTGAGAAAGGAAGGCAGTGATTGGTTCCCGAAGGGGGTTCTGCCTCTGTGTGGGGGTCCTGGAGGAAGACGGCCCTCCTCCCCTCCTCCACAGCTCTCTCCAGTGCCCTCTGCCCGATGCCCTCCTCCTTGGCTGGGTACAGAGCTGCCAGGGCAGGGGGACTCTGACTGAGTAGTCCGTGGTGAGCACCGGGGGAGCAGGCATGGGGTCAGGGAGGTTCTCTCATGTGGAAGCCCGGCCAGCTGGGGGTTGGGTTCGTTCTGGTCCCAGGTAGCCATGGGGCAGGCCGGGAGACCCGTCTGCCCCAGCCCATGGCCCCTCTCAGCTCTAGAAAGTCTCAGCCCATCAACCTCAGCCTTGGGAGCAGGGGAGGGAGTGGCGGGAACAGCCAACTTTTCCAAATGGAAAATGATGAAATCTTTCTGGAAGGCTGACTTTCCCAGGCTCTGGTGGGTAGAGCTGACAAGGGGAAACCTGAGCCCTGTGGGCAGGCAGGGGGTCCAGAGGCAGGGGATCCGAGGCGCCTCTCTGTGACAAAGCCCTGGGAAGCCACTCCATAGTTGTGGGAAGGCCTGCTGTTGTGGGCCACCCAGGTGGGGTCAGGGGAGTGGGTGGCCAAGTTACCTCAGTCTATGGTCACCACAGTCTATGCCCAACCCAGCAGCCAGAGTGCTGCTGTGACAACAAAGTCTGTTCTTGTCTCTCCTTTGCCCCCTCCTGTATCACTCAGAGTCAAGACTAAAGTCCTTACTGTGATCAGCGAGATTCCATGTGATCCCAACCTACCACCACTCTGCTACTCACTCACTCTGCTATAGCTTCCTTATTCCGCAGATGTGCTGGGAACGCTCCTGCCTCAGGGCCTTTGCACTGCCTGTTGCCTCTGCCTGATGTTTTTTTTCTCAGATATCGACATGGATAGTTCACCACCTCTCCCCCAACTCCTCACTTCCTCAAGGTCTTTGATGATCACCTTTTTAGTAAGGCCTTTCCTGATCACCTTAATACTCCCTCCTTCCCACAGCCCCGGCACCCCTCCTTCTAGCTTACCATGCTTTATTTTTCTCCAAATCTCGCATAGTCTTCTAATATATTTGTAGTGTGTTGAAGGGCAGTCCCAAAAGACATGTCCATGTCCTTATCCCTGGAACTTGTGAATATGACTGTACTGGGTAGAATAGCATTCAGGTCCACCTAGAACCTCAGAATGTGGCCTTATTTGGACATAGGGTCTTTGCAGATGTGCTTAAGTTAAGGCTCTTGAGATGAGGTCATCCTGGATTTGAGGTGGGCCTTAAATCTAATGGCTCATGTCCTTATAAGAAGAGGAAGAGATACAGGGAGAGAGGGAAAAGGCCACGTGAAGATGGAGGCAGACATCGGAGTGATGCAGCCACAGCTAAGGAACTCCAAGGGCTGCCAGGAGCCACCAGGAGCTGGGACGGGCGCAACTGTCCCTCTTAGAGCCTTTGGAGAGAGCACGGCTCTTCTAACACCCAGCTTTCTGACTTCAGAAAATCCCAGGTCTCCAGGAGACCTAAGATTTGTGAGTGAGGTCACTTGGACCTTCCAGCCAAATGCAGCTGATGAAGTGACTTAATCCCAGGTGAGGCCTGGGGAACAGCCAGGACAACCCAGAACTGGGAGAAATTAATACACCGTTGTTGTTCTAGGCCATTAAATTTGGGAGTGGTTTGTTTGTAGCCGTAAAGACCTTGGAGGGCAACCTGTGGTGGCACAGTGGATAAAGCGTCTGCCTGGAACACTGAGGTCGCTGGTTCGAAACCCTGGGCTTGCCTGGTTAAGGCACATAGGGGAGTTGATGCTTCCTGCTCCTCCCCTCTTCCCCTCTTCTCTCCCCCCCCGTCCTCTCTCTAAAAATGAATAAATAAAATCTAACATATATATATATATACACATATATATATTAACAAAAAACAAACCTTGGAGGGCTGCATCTCAGAGGCCCTTCTGACTTCAACATGGTAGGACTTTAGAGAGCTTAAGCTAGGAGCTGGCTCCCTGGGGGGCGTGGAGAGACACACATCCCAGACCCTGCAGGCACACCATCTTGAGCTAGAAGGGCTTCGCCAACTCTAGGGATGTCCATGGAGACCAGCCCACGCCTTCTCGCTCCATCAAAAAGTTTCCTCCAAGATCACAGGTTTCCACCCAGCTTCAGTTCCAGCCCAGCCTCTAGGGCCTGGGCAGAGGGTAGGGGCAGAGCCAGCCAAGGTGTCTGGAGTGGCTGGCAGTGGGCCCCCTGCTCTGGAGAGGCCATTGGTGAAACGTCCTGACCCAGACCTGGGCCAGAGATGTCAGGAGATACCATGATACTGAGAGCAGCCAGCCTGACCAGCGGGAGCCTAATGGGGGCAGGGAACACTTGTGTCCTGCTCTGCAATGGCCCAGTGCTCAGCCTGGAGCCAGGGATGCGGAAAGCTAAAGGCATGGACTCAGGACAAGGTAACACTGACCTGATCTCCACTGCAGAAGACAACGGCCACCCCTGAGCCTACTGGGCCTGTGCTGCTGTGGCCTGGGCTCTCTTGAAGGGTTGGTAGGGCCGGGCAGTGCAGGCCCGAGCCTGGCCCCTGAATGTGACGTTCACACCAGCTGTTCTGCTAACTGGCCTGGGAGCTGCACAAGCAGGCGCGTTCTCCCCACTTCTGACCCGCTTCCTCACGGTGGTTTGATTAGCACCTGAGCAGTGAGACAAGACCCTGGAGGTACCTTTGGACCCCCACGATCTCAGTTGCTGTGTTTCCCAAGAAATACAATGCCTGGTCTATCCTCTGAGCTCCAGTGGCCATGCAGGCCCATCTAGGCCGCCTGAGTTACCTTTTGGCTCCTTCTGGGGGCTTCTGGGTCTTGAGACACAGCTATGAATGTCAAAAGGGCTCCTATCTCTGATGCAGGTTATCCACCCTCCACCCCATCCCCACCTGGAAGCCCGACCAGGGCGGTCGCGCACTGTGGGGCTGACAGGTGTGTTCCGGCTGAGAGTCTTCCTTCCCTTCTGCAGAGGGTGTTTCACAAGGTCACCCTCTGGGTGGCCCCACCTACCCCAGGGTCCAAATCCCCAAGCCCTTGCTCAGAGGGGGTTCTCCATGTGACTTTGAGTAAGTCACCGCCCTCTGTCTCAAGAGGAAGACTAGAAACGTCCTCAGAGCTGGCTCTCCTTTTTGGGCCGTCCTAGGCTTCTCTGCAGAAGTGGTGCTCACAGGTACATGCCTCCCTCCATCCTGCCCGTCCCTCCATCCTCCCTTCCTCTCCTCTCTCCTCTCTGAGCCACAGGGCCCTCATCTGTCAAATGGGAATCATCAAACCCACCTTACAGGGTTGTGAGGATTAAATGAGGAAGTGGGAAGAGTGTCTCAGGCCTGAGCAGAGGGAACCCACAGCTAAGAAAGGGCCAGACCTGCTAAAGCCTCCTTTCTGCAACTGGTGGGCCACCCGCATGCCCCTTCTGAGCCTGTTCTGAGCCCGCTTGCACATTACGTGCCTTGCACACCTGTTCTCTACACATGTCGTGTGGGCCTATGTGAGGTGTGTGCTCAACTTGCATGTGACATGTAGTGTCTGGCCGCGGGACCAAGGTGGTGCTGGTGCTGGTGACCCTGGGTAAACCTCCTTCCTCCGCAGCAGCGTGAACATGGACGGTCCTCCCTTGTGCGGTGGACAATAGCTACTTTGTGTGAGTGAGAAGGAAAAGTGGGTACTTGTAATTGCTGATTTGGGCAAGGCCCCAAACAAGCTTGGAAAGGGCCAAGCCACAGGGGGCCCCGGGGGCCGGTGCCAATGTCTGGGGCCTGTAGGTGGACAGGAGGGTGCTGGGGGTGTGGCCCAGGAAGGCAGCTGAGACGCTGAGCAGGGAGAAAGTGGAGGAGCCCAAATGAGCTGCTTGAGAAATGAAGGGAGGCTGCTGGGCAGGAAATAAATGCGTGTGGAGAGGCCAGGCCGGGGGGGGCTGGGAGCCGCCAGGCTCCGCGGGAGGGTCTGGCCGCTGTGTCGGGCAGAACGGACTGCGCTTCCTTCCTTCCGGACCCAGGCCCCCTGCAGAGGGGAGCGCTCACAGAGCCCAGCCAGACCGGCCCTAAGCTGGACAAAGCAGGGCAGAGCTCTGAAACCTCGCTGCGCACTTAGTTTGCCGCTTCCATGCTGAGGTCCAAGCCCTGAGCTTTCTCGGGCTGTAGAAAAATATTTTTCACACTCGGAGAAGCTGGCCCTGCAGGCAGCTGCTGATGCGGCAGACGGCTGGGGAAGCAGCAAAGTTGAGGCCCATACTGGGTGCTTGGGTCCGAGTCCCTCCGCGCGCCGCTGCGCACTGCGGCCAGCTGCGGTGACCTGCAGCTTTGACCCGCTGTGCACGGGCTCTCTGGGCTTCACGTAGGTGCAATCAAACGTCGCCTTGCCGTGGCTCAGAGCCTCCCACCTTCCGCCTAGGGCTTCTCTGAGGTCTTGTGTGTTGACGCCTGTGGGACCACTCAGCACTCTGGCATGCACAGCCCAGGTCCATGGGGACATCTTTGCCTAATGGAGGGATAGAACCCACTGAATAAATGTTTTCCCGGGCCCTGGCCGGTTGGCTCAGTGGTAGAGCATTGGCCCGGCATGTGGATTTCCAGGGTTTGATTCCCAGTCAGGGCACACAGGAGAAGCACCCATCTGTTTCTCCACCCTTTCCCCTTCTCTCTTGTTCTTTTCTCCTTCTGCAGCCATGGCTTGATTGGTTCGAGCACTTTGGCCCCAGGTGCTGAGGATGGCTCCATGGAGCTTCCACCTCAGGTGCTGAAAATAGCTCAGTTGCAAGCATGGCCCCAGATGGACAGAGCATCAGCCCCAGATGGGGGTTGCCAGGTGGATCCTGGTTGGGAGCATGCGGGAGTCTGTCTCACTATCTCCCCTACAGAATGTTTCCCCCTTTTGCTCTCCTGAGCAGACAGTTTTGAGACACATTTCATAAAGCTCTTAAAAATAGATCCCTGCAGAGCTACCGGTCACTCACAGGGGTGGCTAACATGATAACGTGATATCCTGGTATTGGCTGATGCCCCATTATCTGTATCACTCTGTCCCTTGCCCTCATTCCTCATTCCTCACTCCTGTTTCCTGGGGTCACTTCCCAAATAAACTGTCTGCACCCCAGCCCAAAGCCTACTCACATTATACTTTTAGGAGAAATCAGGCTAAAACAGAGGCACACTCTGAAAGAACCTAATTCTTAGAGCTGGGGAGGGAGGTGAGTAGGATCTTGGCCTTGGGAAGACTTTGTATTATAAGAGTAAAATTATGAGGCACAGCTCTTGGCTGGCCCCTCCCTGTGCAGAAGCCACAGTAATGATTCTCGGCTGGCCCCTCCCTGTGCAGAAGCCACAGTAATGATGAGTTGGTGTCAGCCTCGCTGCCCCCATGGACTCTATGGGCCCGATCATCTCTCCAAGGTCCTGACACCCTGAGGAAGAACATCATGGCCATCATGGCCAGTACTCCAAATAATTAGCATATTTTATACCGGTCGCAGTTGTACCTCCCCTCTCCCATGGGCCCTGCCTTAGGGAGAGGTTGGTGATGAGCCTGCCTAGCTTGGCCTCTGTTTGATAAATCCTACGGGCAGGGCCTGGCCTCCTTTGTCTGACCCTTTCTGCGTGCAGCTCGGGCCTTCAATTAGCGGGGACTCAGACCTCTGCTCGGGGATCATGCAGGTGAAGGCCCTGCCCGTGGACACGATCCCAGATGGGGACTCTGAGACGGTCCTGCGTTCCTCGTCTGCTGCCTGTGGGACAGCAGGGCTGGGGTCGTGGGGACCGGGCTGGGTTATCTGGAGCCCGGATCTAGGAACGCAGGAGTGCTGGTTGGGAAGCTGCATGGACCTGGGGCTTTAATCCTGACCCCACTCCAGGGACAACCCTTGTCTCCTCCAAGCTTTCGAGTATGAGGAAGCACTGCTTTCCCCCCCACCCCCCGGACCCCGGACTCTGGCTGGCACTGCGTCACCAGAGCGCTCCGTCTCCAGAGGGCTTCGCCACCACGTGCACAGCTTCCGGCTGGAGCATGACGGGAACCTCGCTATCTCCATCCTGAGTGTCTCTTCCTCTTCTGTATAACTTGCCCCCCAACTTCCCGCACCCCACCCTCTATACTTTTCAAGGTGCTCTGAGTGAGTGGGAACAAAGCAGAGGGACGATGCGGAGGGAGGGAACCCCTGCGTGGGCGGGTACATGTGAGGGGGGTAGCACTGAGCTGGAACCTTCTGTAGAACCAGACTCCCAGAGGGAGAACCATGGTGTTGAGCAGACTGAACCCTCCCTGCTGCTGTGCGGTTAGAATGACCCAGATCCAAGGAAGTGTCCAACCCCAGAGCCCGTGGCTGACCCCAGGGGTGTGCCGACAGTGTCTGTGGTGACCTCATGGTCTCTTCTCCTTAAACTAAGGAAAGTGCGGAGCCTGGGCCCGAGTGTGGGCCAAAAGCTGGTAGGAGGCAGGTCTGGAGATAGCTTTCCCACTCGCTGGCCGTGTGGCCTCGGAGCCCCAGTTTTCTCAGCTGTGAAATGAGGATACTGACGTGAGCCTGACTAAGGTTGGTGTCAAGAGTAACCGAGGTAATGGGCACAAAGGCCTCAATGCAGGTCACAGCCTTCTCTCCCTGTGTGGTGGGCACAGGCTCCTGTCCCAGCCTTCTCCAGTGGGTATGCTCCAAGGGACCAGGGTCCTTTCTGCAGTATGGCACTCACTGAATACAGAGGGACTGTGACCTTGCTTGTCCCTTCCTACCCAGGTCCCACTCATTTTCTATCTGGTGACCAAAGGGTGTCTTATTCTAGAGAGGAGTTCAGGCAGAATATTGGGGTCACTGCTGGCCACTAAGGGGGCAGACAGGAGTAAGGCAGGAAGAAGTATCATTCAGAGAAACATTAGGATGGACCCTTAGATCCCCGCCTGGTCAGACCCAGGCAGCCCGGGGAAGCTCGGCAGGAGCGAGCCTCCCTCTGATGTCCGTTTCTTGGGGGAAGGCCAGGCCTCTTGCTCCCCTCAGTTCCTGTCACTACCTGTCACCGATATGACAGCAGGAACATGGCACCTGTATGTCACCACTGGAGGAATGACGACTCGGTTCGGCTGCACCTCGGCTGTGGGATGGGCCCTCCCCTCCCCTCCCCTCCCCTCCCCTCCCCTCCCCTCCCCTCCCCTCCCCTCCCCTCCCCTCCCCTCCCCTCCCCTCCCCTCCCCTCCCCTCCCCTCCCCTCCCCTCCCCTCCCTGAGTTTGACCTCAATTTGTCCCCTGCACTCCATCTGTTGACCAAAAGAACTTTCTGAATGCTTCCCTTTTTGGGGGAAGGGAGGGGAAGCCCAGATTTGCACACTTTGGGACCTGGCACTTGCCTCAGCTCAGGCTGTTTTGGGGTCAGGAAATGCCACCCCCCTACTTGCCAGGCCCATGCCTCTGACTGTCCAGCAGCTCCAAGGCGGGTGGAATGGCCTGAACTCAACGGCTGTGGTATCCCTCCCACGGCCACCTCTCCCCCACTGCCCGCCCTCCCCACCCCACGGTCCACAGCCCAGGCAGCTCCCCTCTCTGCCTGTGTCTGTGTCTCCTGGGGCCTCATCACCCTGATGGCCTCTGCTGCCCCCACTCCCTCCTGGAGGGGACGACAGGGCCAGAGGCAGGTGCTCTCTGGACGGTATAAGTGGCATACGTTATTTTCTAAAAATGGCCATGACACAATTTCCCATCCTGCATATTCTAAAACCTTGGCACCCCCCTGTTAAGGGATGGAGTCTAGTCCCCTTCCTCTTGAATCTAGAAGGGTTTGTTTGTGACTTGCTCGTATTCAGTAGAAAGTGGCCGAAGAGACACCGCATGTGCTGGGCCAGAAAAGGTGACAGAACCTCCACCTTGCTGGCTGGAGCCCAGAGGCCGCCATGCTGTGGGGAAGCCTAAGTTGGCTGAGTGGTGGGACCAGGCGGTGAGGCCCCGAAGCTGTGTGAAGAGAGAGAGATGCCTGGACAGCACCCCTCCCCCAGCCCTGCCATGTCTGACTGTTACTGCAGGAGAAAACTGGACTCGCCCCCCACCCTTCCCCGCTGAACCCTTCCCAGGCCTCTGGCCCAGGCACGGGGAAGCTAAATAAAATGACTCGTTTCAGCCCCTCTGTGTTGGGGTATCCACTATGCAGCAGCAGATAACCAGGTTGGGTAGCGGAAGCTTCTTTGTGGTGGGTGTGGAAAGAATGTTTCCTGGCCTGGCATCTGAACATCTCTGCCACCAACCGGCCTTCACAGGACTTTAGGCACATGGCTTCCCCTCCACGGACAGTGGCTTCTTCTCTGAACAGTGAAGGGCTCGGACTCTCCGTACTCTGAGGCCCAGCTCCCCACACCGTTAAAACAGGAATAAGTTCGGATAATGCACTTCTCACTGTCCCCCTTATCACCCTGCTCCTCCCAAAGGCCTAGGCCCCAGGCACCGCCTCCTGTATGAAGCTCCCTGACTTCTCTCTAGGAAGGCACCCAGCACACAGACAACCCAGCCTCTTCTCTGCCTGCCCCACGGAGCCGGGGCCCTGTGCCACGGATATTCGGGAACTGGCCTTTTTCTGCAAATGGGTGCTGAGTGCTTAAACCTCAAAGGCTGTCTTTCTCCACTGTTTCCCTCACAGTTTTAAACACAGTGCTTGGTGCATCACTGACCCTCCTCTCTCACCGCTCATTAAAACTTGTTAAATGAGCCTGACCAGGCGGTGGCGCAGTGGACAGAGCCTCAGACTGGGATGTGGAGGACCCAGGTTCTTGACCCCAAGGTCACCAGCTTGAGCGCAGGCTCATCTGGTTTGAGCAGAGCTCACCAGCTTGACCCAGGGTCGCTGGCTTGAGCAAGGGGTTACTCAGTCTGCTGAAGGCCCATGGTCAAGCCACAAATGAGAAAGCAATCAATGAACAACTAAGGTGTCGCAATGCACAACAAAAAACTAATGATTGATGCTTCTCATCTCTCCGTTCCTGTCTGTCTATCCCTCTCTCTGTCTCTGTAAAAAAACAAAACAAAACAAAACAAAACTTGTTAAATGAATGTGTGAATGATGTTGATCATCACGCTGATTATCATATCAAGCACTCACTATGTGCCAGGCGTTGTGCTAACCTCTTTACAAGCATTAATTTACTTAGTCTTCATGAGAACTTGTAAAGTGGGTAGTATTTTCAACCCCATTTTACAATTGAGGAAACCAAAGTACAGAAAGGGTAAGTAAGCTTGTTAAAGGTCACACAGCCTGTCACACAGTGGCAGAGAAAAATTGGAGCCCAAGGAGTGTGGTCTAACTACCACATTATGGTACATTTTTTCATTCCCATTTTATAGAGGACGAAACTGAAGATTGAAGAGCTTAAGCAAGCCGCTAAGTCACATAGCCGGTAAGAAGGGTAGAGCTGAGCTGCGATATTGACTTGGGACTGTCTGCAAAGGGCTGTGCCCCAACCACTGGGCGCCCTTCCCATAACAGGGACTGTCATGCCTCACTCTATGCGAGTGGGTGTGATCCTGTCCCGCTGAGAGGGCAGGCAGGGCACACAAAGACAAGATCACAGCCTGGAGAGGGGCTGTTGTCCCCTCTGATTGGATGAAATACAATTAGGGGCCCTGGGGGCCCTGACCATGAGCAGCCTTTTCGTTCAGTCCTGGGCAGAGTTGTGTTTTTTTTTTCTGCAGGGAGGATCAGAAGCTGCCAGATGTGGCCATCCTCTCAGCCCTCTCCACCCTCTTACTGTCTTCTAACCAGATGTGAAAGGTCTTATCTCATTGGGCATGCATCTCCTCTAGGCTATGTGAGGACACTTTGGCCCAAGAAGGGTCAGTGACTCAACCAGGGTCTCTGGTGAGCCCTGGCAGGGCAGGGGCCTGCCTGGAGCTGCACTTTTTTTTTTTTTTTTATTCATTTTGTTTTAGAGAGGAGAGAGAGAGAGAGAGAGAGGAGAGACAGAAAGAGAGAAGGGAGGGAGGAGCTGGAAGCATCAACTCCCATATGTGCCTTGACCAGGCAAGCCCAGGTTTTGAACCGGCGACCTCAGCATTTCCAGGTCGATGCTTTATCGAGCTGCACTTTTAATTCCCACTTTATCAACTTGTCACCACACTCTCTGTCATTGCATGCTCTGTGGTGGCCTAGGCCCCGGGGCCTTTCTGGGACAGTGCATTCCAAGCCCTGCCCACAACCCTGTGTGAGCTGGCTGTCGCTGTAGTCAGGGAGCTTCCTCAGAGCCAGTCCTCGAGGTTGAGACTCAGGTCTCGGAGAAGCTGCTTGTGTGCTCCCGACGCCCCCGAGGGGGGTGGCAGGAGGGCTGTGGCCTTGGGTCTGGGTGTCTGGGGCTGATGGCATTCTGATGGACCTGTTGGGAGAAGCACTTTGGGGTGAGTGCAGTGGAGCAGTTTGGTTAGGCTCCTGTTTTTTTCTATGTCAAAGAAACAAAGTCCTTCCTCTTCAGTTTATTAAGGCAGAATTGGACACAAAGAAGGGAGTTACTGAACCAAGAAGCTTGCATGAAAATGTTCAGAGCAGCACTGTTGATGACAGCAAACACTGGAAACCGCTCAAATGCCTATTAGCCGCAGAGAGGTGGAAGGGTTGTGGCTAGGTGGTCACATGGTGAGATACTACACAGCCATCAACACGAGTGACCCACTCCCCATGCAACAATATGCACGAGTCCTGGCAACATAAGATTGAGATGAAAAGGTCCCAAGAGATTATGTACCATACTCTCTTCCTATAAAAAGTTAAAAATCACTCAAATAAAAAAATAATTTTATGAAATCCATATGGTGCACTCAGACTTTATAAAACATGAAGTAAGGGAATGTGAACATGGAATTCAGGTGATGGTTACTGCAGGTGTAGGGATAGGGCGTGGAATGGGGGGGGCATGGTTCGACGTGGTTTTTGTCAAGAGCTAGCTATTGTTCTTCTGGGTGGTGGTTTTATGGATGTTTTTTGAATTATTAAAACCAACTAAATAACCAATGTAAATAAAAGTGGGCTAGCATGGACCAGTTATGAGCGTCACGGACCAAGGATTCTATAAGCTTGAGATCCAAACAGAAGAACAAAAGAAAGGGAAACAAAAGACAGGAACTGGGAAGGTCTTCATGCTCCTTTTCCCCAAAAGAGGAGGCATCAAGAAATGTTTGAGCCTGACCAGGCAGTGACGCAGTGGATAGAGCGTTGGACTGGGATGCGGAGGACCCAGGTTCAAAACCCAAAGGTGGTCAGCTTAAGCATGGGCTCACCAGCTTGAGCGCAGTGTCTCTGGCTTGAGCGTGGGATCATAGACATGACCCCATGGTCTCTGACTTTAGCCCAAAGGTGTCTGGCTTGAAGCCCAAGGTCTCTGACTTGAACAAGGGGTTACTTGGTCTGCTGTAGCCCCCCAGTCAAGCCACATATGAAAGCAATCAAGAACAACTAAGGAGCAGCAATGAAGAAATGATGCTTCTTATCTCTCTCTGTTTCTGTCTATCTGTCCCTATCTGTCCCTCTCTCTGTCTCTCTCTCTGTCTCTCTCTCTCTCTGTCTCTGTCACAAAAAAGAAAAGAAATGTTTGAGTGTTCTTAACCATTGTCACCCCAATAAATTCAATTAAAATGCTTGAGTGGTGTAGAACAAGAGCTTGACAGTCTGGGGTCCATGGGTCCCCATGCTAAGGCCCTGGGAAAGACCCCTTCGGTATTTTTTTATTGCTACATCACAAAGTACCACAAATACAGCAGCTTGGCACCACAGGCATTAGTTTTCCCACCGTGTCTGTGGGTTAGAAGTCTGGGCGCAGATAACTGAGTTCTCTGCTCAGGCTCTCACCAGGCTGAAGCCAAGGTGTTGGCTGGGGCATGCTCTCAGCTGAGGTCATCTTCTGCCAAGTTCATTGCTGTTGTGGGACTGAGGGCCTCAACTCAGATGCCACTGCCACATGTCCCTTTCTGCAACATGGCAGTTTGCTTTTTCAAGGTCAGCAGAAGAGTTCCTTTGCTGCTTTGTGTCTCCCTAACTTTTTTTTTTCTGTGTCTTCTAGATCAGGGGTCCCCAAACTACGGCCCGCGGGCTGCATGCGGCTCCCTGAGGCCATTTATCCGGCCCCCTCCACACTTCCGGAAGGGGCACCTCTTTCATTGGTGGTCAGTGAGAGGAGCATAGTTCCCATTGAAATACTGGTCAGTTTGTTGATTTAAATTTACTTGTTCTTTATTTTAAATATTGTATTTGTTCTCATTTTGTTTTTTTACTTTAAAATAAGATATGTGCAGTGTGCATAGGGATTTGTTCATAGTTTTTTTTATAGTCTGGCCCTCCAACGGTCTGAGGGACAGTGAACTGGCCCCCTGTGTAAAAAGCCTGGGGACCCCTGTTCTAGATTCTCATTTACAAAGCACATCTGATTAGGTTGGATCCATCCAAGAAAATCTCTCTCATGATAAACCCAAAGTCAACTAATTAGGGACCTTAACTGCATCTGCAAAATTCTTCATTTTTGCTGTAGAATGTGACCTACTCACAGGAATGAAATCTTGTATTCATATGCCCTGCACATACACAAGGGGGTTTTATGGTGTGTGTGCACCAAAGGGTGAGGATCTTGGAGACGATCTTAGAAAAATGCCTATGACAGTTCTTTCAAAGCCTTGGTTTTCTCCTCCACAAACTAAGGAGTGTAATCTTTACTCTGGAGACATTGTGGGAAGATGAAATGACATGACGTATGCAGAAGTGCTGTCATTCATTCAGAATATTTAGCGAGGGCCTGCCGCATGTTGCCTGGTGTGCAAGATGGATGTGGTCTCTCCACTCATGTGGCTGGTAATCTAAAGGAGAGGGCAAGAATTGGCTGAACAAATAAAGACCATAGCATGCCTGATCAGGAGGTGGTGCAGTGGACAGGGTGTCAGCCTGGGATGCTGAGGACCCAGGTTCAAAACCCCGAGGTCGCTGGCTTGAGCATGAGGTCACTGGCTCTGCTGGAGCCCCCACTCTCCCCATATGAGAAAGGCACATATGAAAAAGCAATCAATGAACAACTAAGGTGCCGCAACTATGAGTGATGTCTCATCCCCTCCCTTCCTGCCTGTCTGTCTGTCTCTCTTGCTGAAAAAAGAAAAAGAAAAAGAAAGGAAAAAGAGAAAGGAAAAAAGACCATAGCCTGATATGTATAATCTGTATACTGCCAACTACAAAATGTTGTAGGAAATTGACAAGGATCTAAATAAATGGAAAAGGCATACTATGTCCATGAATTGGAAGACTCACATAGTAAAGATGTCAATTTTCTCAAAATGAGTTGTACATTTGACATAATATCAATTAAAATACTGGCAGGAGTTTTTTTTTGGGGGGGTAGATATTGACAGGCAAATTTTAAAATTTTATGGAAGGGCAAAAGAACCAGAATAGCTAAAAAACCAAATTTGAAAAAAAGAAAAAGAAAAGAAAGTGGGAGGAATCTACTCAATTATAAGACTTAGTATAAAACTACAGTGGCAAAGAGATGGACCCATAGATCAATGAGACAGAACAGAATGTCTGGAAATTGATCAACACAAATGTGATCAATATGTACAAAGGTACAGGGCATTTTGATGGAGAAAGGGTAGTGTTTTTAACAAATGGTGTTAGAACAACTAGTCATTCATAAGTAAGAAAACAAGACAAAACAAAACAAAAACCAAAAACAAGCACACACAAAAAATTTGATGTAAACACAAAGATAACTCAAAATGGATCATAGATTTAAATGTTAAACATAAAACCATAAGACTTTTAGAAGATAACATGTGAAAATATTCATGGCCTCGGTTTGGGTAAAGAGCTTTGTAAATAATATCAATAGCATAATTCATGAAAGGAAAAATTGATAAATTGGAGTTCATCAAAATAAAAACTTTTGCTCTGCCAAAGACACGGTCATAGAATGAAGAGACAAGTTACTGACTGTGAAAAAAGTATAATATTTGCTAGCCACATTCTGACAAAGGAATTCTACCCAGAATATACAGGGTGGGGCAAATATAGGTTTACAGTTGTTCATGGAAAATAACACAATAATTAATAAATAACACAAGGACAACTCTGTGTTTCATGTACTCGCAGCTATTTTTTTTTTTTTTTTTTTGTATTTTTCTGAAGCTGGAAATGGGGAGAGACAGTCAGACAGACTCCCGCATGCGCCCGACCAGGATCCACCCGGCACGCCCACTAGGGGCGACGCTCTGCCCACCAGGGGGCGATGCTCTGCCCCTCTGGGGGGTCGCTCTGCCGTGACCAGAGCCACTCTAGCACCTGGGGCAGAGGCCAAGGAGCCATCCCCAGCGCCCTGGCCATCTTTGCTCCAATGGAGCCTTGGCTGCGGGAGGGGAAGAGAGAGACAGAGAGGAAGGAGGGGGTGGGGGGTGGAGAAGCAAATGGGCGCTTCTCCTATGTGCCCTGGCTGGGAATTGAACCCGGGTCCCCCGCACGCCAGGCCGACGCTCTACCGCTGAGCCAACTGGCCAGGGCCCTCGCAGCTATTTTTTAAAAACCTTTTTCTGCCTGACCAGGTGGTGGCGCCGTGGATAGAGCATTGGACTGGGACAGGAGGACCCAGGTTCAAAACCCCAAGGTTGCCAGCTTGAGCGCGGGCTTATCTGGTTTGAGCAAGGCTCTCCAGCTTGAGCCCAAGGTTGCTGGCTTGAGCAAGGAGTTACTCAGTCTGCTGTAGCCCCCCTGTCAAGGCACATATGAGAAAGCAATCAGTGAGTAACTAAGGTACTGCAACGAAGAACTGATGCTTCTCATCTCTCTTCCTTTCTGTCTGTCTGTCCTTATCTGTCCCTCTCTTTGTCTCTCTCTGTCTCTGTCACACACACACGAAAAGAGTAAAACCCTTTTCTTTTTGCCCCACCCTGCATAATGAACTCTCAAAAGTCAACAGCAGGTAATAAGCCACCCAATTGAATAACAGGCAAAGGACTGGTGCAGACACTTCACCCAACAGGGTAGGAGGGTGACAAATGATATTCAACATCATGTTGTTGAATATCCAAAAAAGGATATTCAACATCATTTGCCTTGAGGGAAATTCAAATGGCAACCATGATGATATAGCCCACATGCCTACTAGAATAGCTATCACAAAAAAATGTCACGAAAACCAAGTGCTGACAAGAATGCCGAGGAACTGGGACTCTCACGCAAGGCTGGTGGGAACGGAAAACGGTACGGGCACTTTGGAAAGCAATTTGTTAGTTTCTTGTAAAGTTAAACATACACATACACATGACCCAACCACCCCACTCTTATATATTTACCCCAGAGAAATGAGAACGTCTCTGTACATGGCCTGACCTGTGGTGGCACAGTGGATAAAGCATCGACCTGGAACACTGAGGTCGCCAGTTCGAAACCCTGGGCTTGCCTGATCAAGGCACATATGGGGGTTGATGCTTCCTTCTCCTCCCCCCTTCTCTCTCTCTCTCTCTCTCTTTCCCACCTAAAAATGAATAAATAAAAATAAATCTAAAAAGAAAAAGGACAACCTGTACATGAGTGTTCATAGCAGCTTTATTTGTAATAACAGAAAGCTAAAAACAATTCTAAATGTCCTTCAGCAGGTGCAGTTAGAGTGTGGTCCATCCACACAGTGGAATACTACTCAGCAATGAAAAGGAAGAGTATGATGCACACAACCACCTGGATGGGTCTCAGACCCTATGCTAAATGAGAGAAGCCAGTCTTAAGGTTACATACTGGATGACTCCATTTATTTGATAGTCTCGAAAAGATGAAATTATAGTAATGGAAAATGGATTAGTGGTTGCCAGGGTTATGGGTGCGGTGAGGGTGTAATGAGAAAGAACTAGCACGAGGGAGTTATTTGGGCATGATGGAATGGTTCTGTCTCTTGAATGGTGGTGGTGGTTATATGAATCTATGCATGTGTTAAAATTCATAGAACTGTACACTAGAAGGAAAAAAAAGTAAATTTTACTGTATGATTAAAAAGAAAGAAAGAAAGAAAAGAAAAAAGAGAGAGAGAAAGAAAGAAAAAAAGAAAGAAAAAGAAAGAAAGAAAGAAAGAGAAAGAAAGAAAGGAAGGAAGAGAGCAAGGAGATGGCTTCTAAGAGATGCTTGGGAAACAAAGTCATATTCCGGAAGGTTGTCCTTCTGGAAGAGAGTGTGAAGAAGTTGGCACACACAGAAATTAATAAATGCTTAATACATAAACAGTAGCAATCAAACAACAATTGGATTATGAATACAGTGAGTCTAGGCAGAAATGTCGCCAGGAAACCAAGCACCAAGTTCTTCTGGGAAGTGGATTCCTGAAGTGAAGGCAAGGTGCCAGAAGATGCCCAGAGCCAGGCTTGCCCTGACACAGCTGGGAGATGGGACTGTCCCCAGACTGGGAGACGGCAGGTGGCCATCGGGAAGGGCTGACTTCAGACCCTCTCCCGTTGTAGGCCCTTGCTCAGAGATGCCCAGAGGGGCTGAGTCTTGTGGGTAAGGAGGAGATCCAGCTCTGAATAGTGACCTTGCTCCTTGTCACTCCCCTCCCAGGTGGCCCTCAGCCATGACCTACTTTTCCTACCTGTCCATGCAGGTGAACTCCCCAGCCCACAGCTATTTTTATCCTAGTGAGATTCCCGGCTATTTTTACCAGCCCAGCTGCTGTGGGAGAGTTGGCTGGTAGAGCTGGGATTCTTGCTCAGGGGGAGACCCTTGTGGACATTTTCTTCCTTCCTCCCAGCGAGGTGCAGGTTGCCTTCCCACAGCCGCACCTGCCTCAGGTGTTTCTCCTGCGCAAAACCTGCAAGAGCTCTACATTGCCTACAGGATAAAGTTCAAAATTTAACTGGACATTCAAAGCTTTCTCCACCCGGGACCCAGCTTCCCTCTGGCCTCCTGTCTCTCCACCCCTCATGGCTGGCCCGCCCAAGGAGCTAGCTAACCCAGGCCCCTTGCCAGATGCTGACAAAGCCGCTCGATTACCTGCCTATGTACTTGCTGCTGGGAATGTCCTTTCCTTTCCACCTCTACTGGGTCCAGTGTCAAAGCTGCCTCCTCCACGGAGCCCTCCTTGATTCCCCAGCTGGCAGGGATTGTGCCCTCTGCTAGAGAACTATTGTCCTGGGAACTCTATCTGGCCCTCTCTGCAACTCTGCCTCAGGGGATGTCTGTCTGTGGATCCGCCTCTCTCCCTGGTTCTTGGGGCTGGTGCTTGCTCACCGCTTCCCAGGCACAGAACGTGTGTGAAGGATGGCGGGTGTGCTGCTGTCTCTCCTACATCCTTCAGACTGCCCTGCGTGCTGGGCCCTGTGATGCTGGGCCTCCTCAGGGCAGGGCAGGGCTCTGCCCTCTTCTGGCTGCTAGGCTCTCCACCTCAGTGAATCAGCAAACCCTTCCCAGGGCCTGCAGTGGGCTCAGCACTTTTCCGAGAGCGCTGGGGAGGGTGTGGGGAAGGAAGTCAGAGGCCATGCTCATCAGGGGTGGCTCCAGGCAGGCAGACCTGGAGCTCTAAGGATCACACACATGGTGAGGTGTGCCTGGGGTCCCCCACAGGTCTCCCGCCTCTTCTCTAGCGACTGTCCCATCTTTCTCCTCATCCTAGAGACTGTCGCCCTCCCCCCACCCCCCAAGGCCTGCCTCACTCTGCAGCCTGGCCCTGGTCTCTGTTCTCTGCCAACCCTGCCAAGACTTCCTGGGCACCTAGTCCACTGGGTGCCATTGAGTTCTTACCTTCCTGGTCCGCTCAGAGCCTTTGCATGCGACCTTCCATGTTCCCAGGGTGCCTATGCCCCCTGGGTCTCCTCCACCATCTCCTTGAAGGGCTCCCAGCTCTGTGGGTCCTGGAGAGGTCAGAAGTCTTCAGGGTAAGACTGCTGCCTCCATTCTCCCTGAACCCATCCAAGGCCTCCAAACCCTTTCTTCTACCACAGGCCTTTTCCTCTGAGCTCCAGACCCCACAAATTCAAACTGACGGTGATCTGAACTCAAGTCATCACCTTGCTCCGGAACCTGGCCCTCCTCTGCTCCCCTCGGCCCCTTACAGTCTGGAGGCCGCTCCCTCGCCCTGCTGACCTGGCTTCTAACCACTGCAGGGCAGGCCTCTTCGTTCTCAGTTAGGTAGCTGCTCCTGCCTCCTGCCTTTCCCATTCCTCCTCCACTCAGCAGCCTGCTCCAACTTAGCCAGACCCTCCTTAAACTTTGTTTTTTGCAGAATGAAGTCCATGCGTCTTAGAAAGGAAGCCAGGTGTGCATGATGTCAGGGAAGCCAGTCTGCTGGGCGCACATCCTGATGCAGTGAGCAAGTGACCTTCCTTTCTGGAGTCTCCATTTCCGAGTTTCTTGGGTGTATCTACCCCTAGGGCAGATGTGAGAACTAGATGAGATAACAGGGATGATGGGTCTAGGATTGAACAGGCCTACAGGGCCTGGGCTGGCCGAGCGAACACAGGCATTAGTGTGATTGGGCCGCTGCCCTTGCCTCCTCGCCACAGGGCCATGCGGCCCAGCATAAGTCTCCACACCACTGACCTCGCTTTTCTTTCTGCAGGAGATATTTTCCTTCTACCTGCCCATCTTGTGGGCCTCTTGTCCAACTTCAAAGCTCACTGTGAATTCTGTCTCTTCTATGCAGCCCTCCAGAGCTCACCGATGCCTCCCTGGGGCTCACGAAAAGGGGATGGAACTACCCACCCGTGAACACTGGGGGCCTGTGCCTGACTCCTTCTTGTGGTTCCAGCATCCAACGCTATATTGGGGCCCCAGTAGGCAGAGTAGGAAGTCGGTCAGAACACCCGTCAGAGTCTCGGGGATGTCAGGCCCCCAGAGGGGTCTGTGACCTAGCATGGGTCCTCTAGCTCGAGGCCCTGGGGAAGGAGGGGTGTCCAACGTCTGTCTCCCCAGCAGACTCGGGTCTGTAAGTGTCCACTAAGGAGGGTTGGGTCTCCTCCGCCAGGAAAGAAGTGCTTTCTTCCTGATGTCACACGAGGCTGTCAGCACTAACAGAGCCAGGCCCCACAGGGAGCTCACTCAGACCCCAAGGACCAGCCTTAGCCCTTGCATTCCCAGACACTTCTGGGGACAGGTAGGGAATATGGAGGCGGATGTGTGTAGGACAAGGAAGCCCTCACAGGGGACTGTGGGAGAAAAAGAGCTTTCCTGGAAGTCAGTGCTGGGAGTGGCCAGGAGGAGCGCAGGTGGAAGACAAAAGGGACACCTCTAGATGGCCCTTGTCCTGCCTTGTGGTTCAGCAGAGTCTGCAGAGCGGCGCTGTCCAAATAGCCCCTGTGGCTGTCTAAATTAAAATAAGAAGTAAGCAAAAGTAAAGTCCAGTTCCCCAGCTGCACGGTTCGTATTCAAATGCTTGAAAGCCACGGGGGACTAGAGGCCCCCAGGTCGGACAGCGCGGATGGATACAGAACACTGGCATCATCGCGGGAAGTTCCGGCTCAAGAGCCAGCTCCTCTTCGCAACCTGGGTGCTCCGCCACTGCTAAGCCTGGCCCTCCCTGTGCTTTGAGCTCCTCCCTAATGGGGATATCAACAGTCATTAAGATTAAATGAGCTAGCCTGACCTGTGGTGGCGCAGTGGAAAAAGCATCAACCTGGAAATGCTGAGGTCACTGGTTCGAAACCCTGGGCTTGCCTGGTCAAGGCACATATGGGAGTTGATGCTTCCAGCTCCTCCCCCTTCTCTCTCTCTCTTTCACTCCTCTCTAAATGAATAAATAAATAAAAAAAATTAAAAAAAAAAAAGTGAGCAAACTCAAAAAATACAAATTAAAAAAAAAAAAAAAAAGATTAAATGAGCTAAGTGCACGTAAAGGACTTGCAACAGCACGGGGTACATGGACAGGGCCCGCAGCCTGCTGGTAGAGTAAGTAAGGCACAGCCCATGCCACGGTATAAAAGTAAGATATTGTGTACTCTGTTGAAGTGCATACACAATTCAAGTATAAAGAGAAAAGCCGCCTGACCTGTGGTGGCACAGTGGATAAAGCATCAACCCTGAAACACTGAGGTTGCCGGTTCAAAACCCTGGCTTGCCTGGTCAAGGCACATATGGGAGTTGATGCTTCCTGCTCCTCCCCCTTCTTTCTCTCTCTCTCTCTCTCTCTCTCTCTTTCTATCTCTCTCTCTCTCTCTCTCTCTCCCCCGCCTCCTCTCTAAAATGAATAAATAAATAAAAATTAAAAAAAAAAAAAAAAGAAAAGCCACCTGCAATGCTATCTGTCAGTCACCATGTTACCCTGCCATTGGCAGCCTGCCCCTGCCTTCTGTGCTAGGATGGCATTGTCACCTCCCTTCTGCTGAAGACAGAAACGACCCACTCCAGGCCAGTGAGGTGTGAGAGGAGAACCCCAGACCTAAGAGCTCACCTCCTTTGCCAATGACTCCCCAGTTCTTTAAACATGCCCCACAGCACCCCTCCTTTGATGATGTATGCCACTGTTTTATCTAGCCCACCATTCGGAAGTCCTTTCCCATGTCTGGCCTCAGTCCCACTAGCTGCAATGTGATCCCTAAACCTGAGGCTGCCCATGTAGATACTACAGGGGCTGAGGGGGTGGAGGTAGCAAGACAAGGAAAGGGCCATTTGATGATTTCTTTCCAGACACCACTCTCACTCGGAAGTCAGTTCATTCTGTTGTCTAACCACTCCCACCACCATGGGTAAAGCCTGTGTCTTCTTGCCTGTAGTGGAGGACACAGGGCATTTCCTCCAGGGCTTTCATATCCTGCAGAGGCAGGGATCAAGGGCTCGCCGCTCCTGACTTGTCTCTTGGTCGCGAGCCCGTGGTTGCACAAGATGGGCTCAGTGCCAGCCCAGGCAAGAAGGCACATTCTAACCCTGGTCATCCAAAGAAGGGGGGGGGGTCTCTAGCAAGCCCTGTAAGGGTTATGCTGCCTGTTCGTTGTACAGATGAGAAAACCAGTCCCAAAACAAAAAAAAGGGACTTTCCCCAGGGTGCACAGCTGCGGCTGAGTCCTCCTGCTGTTCCCTGCAGTCCTCTCTCTGGTCCAGCTAGGTCTCTAGGAAGGCATGGGAGCGTTGTAGCATCCATCCCAGAGCCTGAGTCACAGGTGGAGGAAAAGCAGGCTGAGTAACTTTCAACTCCAAAGCAGGGAGTTCCATGTTGTTTCCCGAAGGTCCAGCATGGACTTAGGAGAGAAGCCAGAAAGGGTTCTCTGCCGGTAGGAAGCGAGAAGGGCTTTGGATTCACTTTGCTGAGGGTATTTAACTAACAGAGAGGCGGGCGAGGCTGCCCAGTGCCCTGGTGCTGGCTGTCTTCTTTCTGTACGAGGGGCGAGGGGCGAGAGGGAGGATGAAATGTCTCTGATTCAAACCAACAAGCTCAAAAGGCTGGTAGGGGGCGGCGCTGTGGACTAGCCGTCTGGAACCTAGGTCTAGCCTGGGAAAGGAGCGGAGGCATCCTGGGGGCGTCCCACTCTCATTCCCAGCCTTGTCTGCTCTGTGTCTCGCCCCACCCCCACCCCGGGCCACCCTGACTGCTTCCGGTCTCCTGTGATTGAAATCTCCCTGCTGCTCTCAGAGCTGACCTTCCCGCCTTTAATTCAATCAGGAATCACAAACCCTTTTAATTTAGGAAATAAAAGGCCGGCTGCTGAGCTGGCTGCACCTGATTGATGGGGCTGCCAGCCCGGTCAAGCCTGCCTGTGGAGGGGGCACAGACCCGTGACCTCAGCCAGCCTCTCTGGGGTAGGGTGCGCCCTGGAGGCCTGGGGCACAAAGGAGAACCGCTCCCCGCACCCCGTCCCGGCCTCCAGCAGAGGAAGGGCCAAGGCCACGTGGTGGGGGGAGGCTGCGGGCTGGCCCGGAGAAGCTGCGGAATGCCCCACTCTCACTGCAGCCTGGGGGCCTCGGGATAGACGTGAGGGGAGACTTCCTAACCAACTCATATATTTCCCTCCCTTAGTCATTCTGTGATGCTGGGTGGATGTCCCAAAGTGCCCCAACGATGCAACTTTCTTTTCCAAAAAGGCAGAGGAGGAATCGATGTGAGCTTTGCTGGACGGCAGTGGGGATGGTCATGGGACCCAGACACAGGCTGTTTGGAGGATTAAATGAGTTAATAAAAGCTCACTGGCATAGAATAACCTCTCATTAAATTATAGCTAATATTTTTATTAAACTTATCGGGGTGACATTGATTAATAAAATTATATAGATTTTAGATGTACAGTTCTATAATACACCATCTGTATATTGTATTGTGAATTCATCACCCCAAGTCACGTCTCCATCCATCACCACTTATCCCCCCTTTTCTCTCTCCTACCTCCCGCACCCACCTTCCCCTCTGGTGATCACCATGCTGCTGTTTGTGTCTAGGAGGTTTTTTTCTTTGCTTACTCTCTTCATCTTTTTTTTTTTTTTTTTCTGAAGCTGGAAACGGGGAGAGACAGTCAGACAGACTCCCGCATGCGCCCCACCGGGATCCACCCGGCACGCCCACCAGGGGGCGACGCTCTGCCCACCAGGGGGCGATGCTCTGCCCCTCCGGGGCGTCGCTCTGTTGCAACCAGAGCCACTCTAGCGCCTGGGGCAGAGGCCAAGGAGCCATCCCCAGCGCCCAGGCCATCTTTGCTCCAATGGAGCCTCAGCTGTGGGAGGGGAAGAGAGAGACAGAGAGGAAGGAGAGGGGGAGGGATGGAGAAGCAGATGAGCGCTTCTCCTGTGTGCCCTGGCCGGGAATCGAACCCGGGACTTCTGCACACCAGGCTGACGCTCTACCACTGAGCCAACCGGCCAGGGCCTCTCTTCATCTTTTCACCCAGCCTCCCCATGCCCTGTCCCCTCTGACAGCTGTCAGTCTGTCCTATGTATCTATAAGTCTGTTTCTATAAAGTCTACCGAAAAGTTCTGTCCGTTTCTATCACAAGTTTCGACACGTAAGCACATGTTTATTTGGCGCATGTGTGCCTCTCTATTTTTATCACTTAATGTATACATACTGACGTAGCAAATTAACTAAAACAATTGATTCATGTTAGTCTTATGTGTGAAGTGATAGTGTACTCATGGCTACTGATAAAGTTCATTTACGCCACTGTATTGTATACGAATTTCAACAAGGAAGAAATGCTACAGAAGCATGAGAAATTTATTGAAAGTGTTTGGTGAAGGTGCAGTTTCTGATAGGACAGGCAGAGGATGGTGATTTCGACCTTTCTGATAAGCCACATTCTGGGCGACCATCTTTGATCGATGACGATGTTGTTAAGACCATGTTGGAGCAAGATCCTTTTCTGACAACATTGGAGATCGCAGAAAGGCTTAATTCAGCTCAGCCAACCATTTTGGACCATATTCGGAAGATAGGATTGGTGTGGAAATATATTATTTAATAAAGTTTATTGACGGTAAGAAAAATTTGTATTTTGTTTTATTCCAGAAACGGACAGAACTTTCCGGTAGACCTTATATTTTGTTAGTTTATTCTGTTCATTAGATTCCACATATAAGAGTAATCATATGGTACTTGTCTTTCTCTGTGTAAATGTACCACAGCTTTTTTATCTACTCGTCCGCTGATGGGCACTTGGGCTGCTCCCACCTCTCGGCTGCTGTAAATACCACTGCAGTGAACGCGGGGGTGCACGTATTCTTTCCTATCAGTGTCTCGGGTTTCTTTGGCTAATCCCAGAAAATACTCTTACTGACATTATTCCGATAGAGGTACACAGAGGTCCCCATCTCTACTTGGAAGTGGCAGAGACTTGGAAGAGAGTGTGCGCGGCTCTGGGACCTGTTGCTTTATTCCTCTCCCAGGAGCTAGCCAAGGATAGACCCCCCCCAAGGGCGGTGGGAAGCTGCTGGCTTAGGGTTCGAATTGCAGTTCAGCACATTTTGACTCTGTGACCCTGGGAAAGTGACCTTACTGCTCTGAGCCTCAGTGTCCTCCTTTGAAAAGTGGGCTGGTAGCACCTACTAGCAGGATGGTTTTGATACCCGGGCCAGAGCCTTACCTGTAGAATGTGGCACCTCTCTCCTCTGAACCGCAGAACAGGGCACCTCTCTCCTCTGAACCGCAACCAGCTGCTCAGCACAGCCGACCCAGTGGGAAGCCCTATTCTCCTGTGGTCTGAAGCTGAGCCTTCTCCCTCTCAGCCACCTTGTTTGATTCTCCCAGGGCCTTGCCTGTGGCCAGGCCTGCCCCAGACGCTCCCACTGCGGCTGGACTCAGCCATTCCTGAGCTGCTCCCGGGGAAGGAACCACCTACAGCAGACCCGGATAGCCTCCTGCTCCTGTCCCTGTGCAACATAGCGCCTGGCACAGACAGGATGCTTGGGGAGGCTTCTCCCAGCACTCTGACCCTCCCCCCTGGCCCCAATGTATGTAAAACATGCACTATAATATCAGGCTTTGCTTTCTCAATGAGCAATTCCACCCAGCTCCTGTATAAAATGGGTTTGGAGCTGAAGGCAATCGTCACCGTGGCCACCCACTGGGCCCCAGACTTACTGCTGCTAAACTTGGAGCTCAGACATCGAGCCTCCCACTAGCCCGAGAGGCAGGGATGGCACCGCACAGCTCAGGACTCAAAGACACTGAGTAGCATCTCCAGCCGGACCCAGCCATGAAGCCGCAGGACCAGGATCTGAACCTAAGCCCTCTGCAGGCTTGGATGGACAGTTCATAGAAGCCTCTGGTGTCTGCTGTTTCATTGGATCTCCAAACAGCCTCATAGTTATACCAAGCACGTGACTGTCATCATTATGATCCCCTCATACAGAGGAGAAGATGGAGGCTCTCAGGTCACAAAGTAAGTCACAGAGGGGACAGGGACTCAGCCTCTGGCCATCTGCTCAGGCCCTGACTCTAAATCCAGTCTCCCGCGCCGCCATCCCTACCCCGCCCTCCGCCACCAGATTTAAAAACAGCTCCTGACTCCTGAAAGTCAGGGTTCCAACTGGATGAGTCCTTCATTCTCCCGTTTGGCAAATATTTATCAGGCATCTACTATATCCTAGGCCCTGTGCCAGGGATTAGTGCTGAGCAAGTCGGAGCCTGACCCCTTCCTGAAGCTTACCTACCATCTTTGTGAGCCAGAAAGACGGGAAACAATCAGGCACACAAAAATAATAAAAAATGATGATAATAAGCATTGATCCCGGGGTGGGGTGAGTGGTCAGGGAAGGTCTTCCTAGGAACTGGAAATCTGAAGGCGGGTTAAGAGTTTGCCCTTGGAAGTGGGCACAGCAGCCTAGGCTGCGGGAACAACATGCACAATGGCCCTGAGGCAGGAGTAAGCAGTACAAACGAGGCTGGGAAGTGCTCAGATGAAGAGCAGGAGGAAAAGGGTCACAGCCTGCAGAGTCTAGAGGCCTGGCTTTCCTCTTAAGAGGAGGGTGGGAGTTGGTTTGCATTTCAGGTTATTGGAGAGGACACTGGAGGAGGTTGAGTGAATGTGGGGACCACAGGACGCAGCCTTAGTGGTCCAGGCACAGGAGGAAGGAGGTGGGGCAGGCTAGCTCTACTCACAGCCCCTTCCAGGGCTCCCCTGGCCCTTTCCCAGGGGTTTATTGCAGTGTCCAGTGTGCATGGCACCCTGAGCCCCAGGCAGTGAAGTGCTTGTGACTAGCAGTTGGCTCTCTGGGGGGCAGGGGGGTCTTTCTTTGCAGCCTATCAGCGGCGTAAATACCCTCACCAGGGCTGATTTTCATCTACCAACCTGGAGTCAACAAATGAGAAGCTGGGAAGGGATGTTTATAGTTGCCCAAGTCAGCGCAACTTGGCTCCAACACGGGCCTCAGAAAGGCAGTGGTTCTAATGAAATGTTATTTGTATGTGTGTCACCTCTCTATGCAATTCTTGTGTAAGCGTTGGGGGTGGGGGAAAAGGGTGAAGGCTGAATAGGGAAGAATGAGGGGGAGTGAGCAAGTAAAGAATTAATAAGAACGCCAGCCCCAGTCCTCCTGGTAGCCCTAAGAGATTGGGTACTACAGAGTGTCCGTAAAGTCACGGTGCACTTTTGACCGGTCACAGGAAAGCAACAAAAGATGATAGAAATGTGAACTCTGCACCAAATAAAAGGAAAACCCTCCCTGTTTCTGTAGGATGATGTGGCAGCATGTGCGCATGCGCAGATGATGACATAACACCGTGTATACAGCGGAGCAGCCCACGACCATGCCAGTCAAGATGTGGACGGTATAGAGGAAAGTTCAGTGTATCTGTGGCTCTCTAAATTCGAATCTGTGACCAAAGTGCAATGTGAATATCGGCGCGTTTATAACGAAGCGCCACCACATAGGAATAACATTACTCGGTGGGATAAGCAGTTGAAGGAAACCGGCAGTTTGGTGGAGAAACCCCGTTCTGGTAGGCCATCAGTCAGTGATGAGTCTGTCGAGGCTATACGGGATAGCTACCTAAGGAGCCCTAAAAAATCTGCGTGTGAGCCCACATCGAACTGCACTGGATAGGTATGAAACTGGGAGAGTTTTCCTTTTATCTGGTGCAGATTTCACATTTCTATTGTCTTTTGTTGCTTTCCTGTGACCGGTCAAAAGTGCACCATGACTTTACGGACACACTGTATTATTATCCCCACTTTCTAGATGAAGAAACTGAGGTACAGAAAGGTCAAACAACTTGTCCAAGATTTCACAGCAATAAAGGGCAGAACTGGTAACTCAAACCAGGTAGGGCAAGGCCTGTGTCCTTTTCAATCTCTGCCCTGTTCTCCTTGTGAGCTGGCTAAGAGGGAGAGAGATGGGCAAAGGTAGGGGTGGGGCAACGATGAACAGAGGAAGGAGGAACATGTCAGTGGAGGAAGTTGGGTTGGGCGTATCTGAAATTCTCTGGCCTGAACCCCTAATTTTGAGGGTGGTGACCTCTAGAAGTTAATTTGGTGTAAAAGCAGTTTTTAGAGGGGGAATCATGAGCTTACTATGAGAATGCCCCTTGGAGAGGACACTGCAAACTGGTTTGGGCAAAGGTCAGGTGACTGAAGGCTCCCCATCCCGTCCCGGGGTGGGGGGGTTCCTAACACAGGGTGGGGCACCAGAGCCCACACAGCTGCACCTCTCCCCTGGTCTGCAGGGGCTTCCCGGCCCGCAACGTCTCAGCCAGGGCTTGGGAACAGTCAAATCAGCCCAATGAGCCCAGCAGAACCGTTATCCGAAGACCACAGGGATTGCCACGCCACTCTTAATCCCCACGGCCGCCCCCACGACCTCCAAACCCGGGTCAGTGAACTCAGAGTTGGCAACATCTTCTTCTGCCCAGTCCAGCGCGGATTGGACCAGGTGGGCGGGAGCTCCTGCCCCGGGCCCAGGGGGATGAGGGGTACCACAACATTGCTGGGAGTTCAGGCTGTCCGCCCACCCTCTGCGTCCCCCTCCCTGCAGAGATCGGTGGTGCAAGGACAGCCCTCCCATTCCCGCATCCACTCTCTTCTCCTCTGCACAGCACCCCCTCGTCAGTTCCCTTCACACCCTCTCTTCCCTGTGATGCTCAGAATTGCCATTGAACCTTTGACATTCCCCTTTCAAAGTTCTTTCGGGCCACGGGAAATGCGAGTCCTGCCCATGTTCTTAAGAGTGAGTATCCTCTCTCTGGACCTGTTTCCCTGTCCCCACAATAGAGATAAGTTGTCGTGAGTCTCTGTGAGCCCTTGGGGTAGTCTGTGTAGTGTGTGTGACTGGGGTAGGCGCTTTATGGCATGGTTTGGTGGCGCTGCCTTGCTCAGGAATTGGGAATGAGAAAGATACAGAAGGGGCAATGGGACAACGGGCCTGTGGTCCAGTGGTCACCACGGGGATGGGTTGGGAGTGGCTCTTCCCCACTGTTCCTGGACATCCTGTTTAGTTAGTACTGTTCTCATCATCCCCATTTTACAAACAAGAGACACAGCCTGCGACGCTTACATTGCTTCCCCAAGGTCATTCAGCTTGTAGGTGACAGAGCTGAGATTTGAACCCAAGCAGCCTGGCTTCATGGCCCACATCTCTAACCATTAGACCACATGTCCTTTGAGTTTAGTGTTCTCCAGAGTAGAAAGGGTTCAGGAAAAAAAATGACTAAAAATTAAGATATATTTCTTTTATCTCACCCTTTAACATTTCTTCTTTTTTTTAATTTTGGTAAACATATATTTTATATGCAAAACACATATAATTTTAAAAGAGCTTTATTGAGTATGATTTCTGTATTATAAAGTCACCCATTTTATGTATACGATTCAGTGATTTTTAGTAAACATAGATAGTTGTGCTACGATCACTGCAATTCAATTTTAGGACATTTCCCCATCACCCAACCAAAGATATCCCTCCTGCCTATTTGTAGTCAGTCTTCAACCCTGCTCATCTACTTTCGGTCTTGAAAGATGTGTCTTTCCTGCACATTTCATGTGCATGGAATCATACAATGTATGGTATTTTGTATCCGGTTTCTTCAACTTAGCATAATGTTTTTGAGATTCATTCCTGTTTTAATATGTATCAGTATTTCATTTCTTTTTATAGCTGAACAGTAAGTATTCTGTTGTGTGGATACACCACATTTTATTGATCCATTTATCCATTGAGGGTCATCTGAGTGTTTTTCCTTTTCTGGCTGTTATAAATAATGCTTCTGTGAACCACTGTTTTTTCGTGTAAACATGTTTCATTTCTATTGGGGCTATACCCAAGAGTGGAATTGCTGTATCATATGGTAACTTCATGTTTAACTTAAAAAAAAAAAAAATAACAGGCCCTGGCCGGTTGGCTCAGTGGTAGAGTGTCAGCCTGGCGTGTAGAAGTCCTGGGTTCGATTCCCGGCCAGGGCACACAGGAGAAGTGCCTATTTGCTTCTCCACCCCTCCCCCTCTCCTTCCTCTCTGTCTCTCTCTTCCCCTCCCGCAGCTGAGGCTCCATTGGAGCAAAGATGGCCCGGGCGCTGGGGATGGCTCCTTGGCCTCTGTCCCAGGCGCTAGAGTGGCTCTGGTCGCGGCAGAGCGACGCCCTGGAGGGGCAGAGCGTCGCCCCCTGGTGGGCGTGCCGGGTGGATCCCGGTGGAGTGCATGCGGGAGTCTGTCTGACTGTCTCTCCCGGTGTCTAGCTTCAGAAAAATACAAAAAAAAAAAAAAAAAAAAAAAAAAAAAGCTGTTCTCCAAAGTGGCTGCACCATTTTACATACCCACCAGCAGTGTATGAGAGTTTCCTATTTCTCCACATCCTCACCAATACTTGTTGTCATCTGTCATTTTGGCCATAGCTGTTTTAGTGGGTCTGAGGTGGTATCTCACTGTGGTTTTATGTTTGTTTGTTTGTTTTGTTTTTTAGTGCTCATGAAAGAGAGAGAGAGAGAGAAAGACAGAGAGACAGAGAGAAAAACAGAAAGGAAAGGAGAGAGATGAGAAGCATCAACTCATAGTTGCGGCACCTTAGTTGTTCATTGATTGCTTTCTCATATGTGCCTTGACTGGGGGGCTCCAGCTGAGCCAGTGACCCCTTGCTCAAGCCAGTGACCTTGGGATCATGTCTATGATCTCACACTCAAACCAGCGACCCAACGCTAGTGAGCTCCCGCTCCAGCTGGACACACCAGCCGACGCTCCATCCACTGTGCTACTGCCTGCTCAGGCTCACTGTTAGTCATTATTATCAGTCATAATGACTAAAAATGTTAATCATCTAAGTGTCTAATTGGTTGGCATAAAGTTGTTTATAGTATTCTCTTATTAACCATTCAGTTTCTTAATTAACCATTCAATTGGTAGTAATGTTCCTCTTTTTCATTTTGATTTTGATAATTTACATTTTTTCTTGGTCAGTCTAGCTAAAGGTTCATCAGTTTTGTTGATCTTTACATTTTAGCTTTGTTATTTTTTTTCTTGTTTTCTATTTTATTTATTTTTGTTCTGACCTTTATTTCCTTACTTTTCATTGCTTTGGTTTTAGTTTGCTCTTCTTTTTCTAATTTATTTTATTTTTTATTAAGTGAGAAGCAGGGAGGCAGAGAGACAGATTTCTTCATGCACCCCAACTGGAATCCACCTGGCAAGCCCCCTAATGGGTGATGCTCTCTCTGCCTGCCATTGGTGATCGTTGGTGATCTGGAGCCATTGCTCTGTTGCTCAGCAACTGAGCTATTTTATTTTAAAGCAACTGCTTTAATTGCTTTCTTTTAATTTTGATATATTGTACTTTTGTGGTCATTTAGTTAAAAAATCCTTTTAAATTTGCCTTGTGATTTCTTTTTTGACCTTTGAGTTATTTAGAAATGTGTTGTTTAATTTCCAAATATCTGTTGATTTTTGATTTAATTCTGTTGTGGTAAAAAACATAGTTTGTATAACTTATAATTTTAATTCTTTTCAACTCACTGATAATTGTTTTATGGTCTAGCATATGGTTTATCCTGGTGAATATTCTTAGTGCATTTGGAAAGAATGTGCATTTGTGTTGGGTGAAGTGTTCTATACATGGCAGATTAAGTTGGTTGATAGTATTGTTCAAGTATTACATATCCTTGCTGATTTTCTAGTTGTTCTATTCATTATTGAAAATGGGGTACTGAAATCTCCAACTGTTATTGTTGAATCTTCTATTTCTCCCTTTAATTCGGTCAGTTTTTTGTTTTTGTTTTTAATTTTTTATTATTTTTTTACAGAGACAGAGAGAGAATCAGAGTGAGGGATAGACAGGGACAGACAGACAGGAACGGAGAGATGAGAAGCATCAATCATTAGTTTTTCGTGGCGCATTGCGACACCATAGTTGTTCATTGATTGCTTTCTCATATGTGCCTTGACCACAGGCCCTCAGCAGACCGAGTAATCCCTTGCTTGAGCCAGCGACCTTGGGTCCAAGCTGGTGAATTTTTGCTCAAACCAGATGAGCCCATGCTCAAGCTGGTGACCTTGGGGTCTTGAACCTCAGTCTTCCGCATCCTAGTCCGACGCTCTATCCACTGCGCCACCACCTGGTCAAGCTGATTCGGTCAGTTTTTGTTTCGTGTATTTTAGGGCTACGTTGTTAGACACTTTTTTTTTATTTTTTACAGAGACAGAGAGAGTCAGAGAGAGGGATAGATAGGGACAGACAGACAGGAAGGGAGAGAGAGGAGAAGCATCAATTCTTCATTGCAACACCTCAGTTGTTCATTGACTGCTCTCTCATATGTGTCTTGAGCGGGGGACTACAGCAGACTGAGTGGCCCCTTGCTCAAGCCAGCGACCTTGGGCTCAAGCTGGTGAGCCTTGCTCAAACCAGATAAACCCACACAGTTACTAGTACCACAGTTTCAAACCTGGGTCCTCCACATCCCAGTCCTATGCTCCATCCACTGAGCCACCGCCTGGTCAGGCTAGATGCATATGTTTTTAATTATTATATAATTTTGATGAATTGACACTTTTATAATTAAAAATGTCTCTCTTTGTCTCTAGTATCTTTTTTCTTTTTTGCCTTAAAGTCTATTTTATCTGATATTGGTATAGATACTTGAACTCTCTTGTGGTTATTATTTGCATGGTGGATATATTTCCATTCTTTTATCTTCAGCCTATTTGGATCTAAAATGTCTCTTATAGGTGGCATATAATTGAATCTTGTTTTTTAAATCCAGTCTGATAATGTTTAAGTCACTCACATTTACTTTAATTATTGATATGGTTGGATTTATCTTTGCAATTTTGCCTTTTTTCTGTATGTTTTATGCCTTATTGTTTGTTGAACTCCCATTAAGCATATATTAGTATGTTTGGTCATGTTCCATGGGTCTCTGAGGCTCTGTGCATTTTTTTTCCATTCTTATTTATTTATTTATTTTCTTTAGATTGGATTCTTTCAACTGATCTATCTTCAAATTTGCTGATTTTTCCACATCAAAAAATGCTATAGAATCCCCCTAGTATATCTTTTATTTCAGTTATCATACCTTTCAACTCCAGCATTTTCAGTTGGTTCTTTTTTAAAATATGTAATCTCTATCTCTATTGATATTCTCTATTTGATGGGTCTTTCCTTTATTTATACATGGCTTCCTTTATTTCTTTGAACCTATGTGTAATAGCTGTTTTGAAGTCTTTCCCCACTAAGTACAACATCTGGGCCCTCTCAGAGACAGTTTCTATTCGCCGCTTTTTCTGCTCTGAATGGATCGCCCTTTCTTGTTTCTTTTCACATCTTGTGAAAGTGGACATTTTAGATAATACATTGTAGCAATTCTGAATTCTGATTCACTGCCACCACCATCACCAAGATTGGTGCTTGTTCGTTTAGTGACTTGCCGAGACTAATTCTATGGAATCTGTCCTCACAGTGTGAGACTGCTGGTGTCTCTGACCAGTTTCTTTTTAAAATTTTTTGTTTTTATTTTTAAGCCTGGCTTCCTCAACGTTGCCTGAGGTCAGCATAGCTCAGTGTTCTGCCAATGGTTGGTCAGAAATTGTACTTAAATGCCTCGATCCAATAAGGCTTTCTACCCCCTGCCAACGTATCTGTGTGTGGGTTGGGGAACACATTCAAGATTCAACTTTTCCACTCTGTGTGTTTATCCAGGAATGAGGAGATTGCGA
This sequence comes from Saccopteryx bilineata, assembly GCF_036850765.1. Classification (NCBI taxonomy): domain Eukaryota; kingdom Metazoa; phylum Chordata; class Mammalia; order Chiroptera; family Emballonuridae; genus Saccopteryx; species Saccopteryx bilineata. The sequence continues at coordinate 21,454,516 of NC_089490.1, read as the reverse complement.
AGGCTCTCTTCAGTCTCCTGTTAGTGTGCACACAGCCTTCCTTACCCCCAGGGACACGTGGGAGCTTATCGGGGCTCACTAGGACTTTCTGGTTCCCGGATATCCCTGTTAAATGTCTTGCTGTTCTGTTGATTTGTTTCTTGCTCAAACTAGTATCACACCTCAGAGTAGCTGCAAAGTCGGCCTTATGGTATATAATTTTAAAGAACTGACTCATGTGCAACCATAAGGGTGCAAGTTTGGCAGCCACAGGTCTAGTTTGGGGAGTCTCTAACCGGTCTAGCCCTCCTGGGGGCTACGCTGAGCTCTGAACCTGGCATCCCTTGAGTGGGGCCGAGGGGGCCCCTTGAGAAGAGCTGTTGCAGCAACAAGATTCTCCAGAAGGCACCCTGGGGACGACTGGTGGTCATTCAAGGTGGTTGAACTTGCCTCTCTGGGACAGCTGGCCCTGCCCCTTCTGGCTGGGCCTTGCTCCCGCAGGGACGCAGGCACGGCTGCGCTGTCAGCAGGCCTGGGGTGGGGAGCCAGGTGCCCTCTGCGCTGGCCTCCAGGCCTGGGGAGCCCGCCAGGCACTCCAGAGGAAGATGTGGTGGAGCCAAGAGAATGATCAATTCCCTCAGGACAGGGCTGCCAACCAGGAGGGTCACCCAGGAAGTGGCTGGCTCCTGCCCCAGAAGCCCAGGCTGGGGAGCTGTGAGGCCTGTGGCCTCCTCTGTCCCCTGGGTGCTCACTGAGAAGACGAGGCGTCAGCAAACAGCGCCCTCCCTTCTGGGCACTGCCCCTGTCCTTGGGGTGGGCACGTAGAGAGGCCTGTGCCCGTGAGCTGAAGGTCAGTGTGCTCAGCAGGCACGGCGGGTGGGAGGGGTGGAGGGCAGAGGGGAAAACTGGGCTGACAGTCACGTATGCTGATGTCACCGGTCACTCCGCCTCCCCGAGGTATCGCTTTCCTCATGGTCAAGCCTCAGCTGAGTTCAGAGGGGCAGTCACGTCCCATCCCTGGCTTGGCTCTTGGGCTGCTCACCGCACCGCCTCTGGGGCTGCTGAGGTCAGGGTGGCACTAACCAGCACTGCCCAGTGTCAGCGCAGCTCTGACGGTGGCGACGGGGAGCCCGGGAGGGGGAGAGTGGCAGGCACAGGTGCCTGGGGGCTGGGAGGGGCCAGCTACTGGGAAGGTGCCCCGGGGCCTGCGGGGCCAAGCTGGGTTCTTCTCACAGGTGAGAAGTGGCACAACTCCGGAACTCTCCCTCTGCAGGGGACAGAGCCCCGAACCACAGACAGCCCCCAGTCTGAGAGAGGGGACAGAGCCGTGCCCTTGGGCGTCACCAGGCTGATGGGAGAGGCAGACCTGTTCTCAGGGAGCCTCCAGCCCAATGGAGGAGACGCAGTCCCGGTCTGCAGACACAGGGGTGGGGTCCGAGCCAAGTGTGGTGGCAGCAGTGGTTGGGTCCCCTCCCCTGTTCTCCCTTCCAGTGTAAGCCTTCCAGGTCACCCAAAACAGACCCTTCGGAGGCTCCCTTCCCCAGACAGTGGGGGGACCCAGCAGGAGCCCCAAGCGTGACCACCCACATGCGAGGGGAGGGGCTGCCAGAGCCCGAGTGCAGACGGACAGCAGCGTCCCTATGTCTGAGTCCGTCCTCAGGGCTGGGTCCAGCAGAGGGAGCTGACAGCCAGCAGGAGCTAAGGCAAACTGTCCCTGACCCCTGCGATGGCCTTGAGGAGCTCCCGCTGCCCACCCAGCGTGGGGCATTCAGCCAGTGGCTGGAGCTGGAGTGTCGGCAGCATACACGGGGACCCAGGCCTCCTCAGCCCACCCCGGTAGCTGCTGCTGCCCCACAGAGACTCCTCCGCAGAGCCACAATTCTCCCCTCTTCCAGGCCGGCCCAGACAGTTCTTCCTACTGTCCCCAAGGGTAGGTACTAATGCAAGGGAGCAAATTCTGCTCCTTTGCTTACTACAATAGTTCTATGACTCCGGGCAAGTTACACAATCTCTCTGGGCCTTGGTTTCTTCGTCTGTAAAGTGGGCTGCTGCAGAGAGAAGGTGTGTGAAACACGCCTGGCACACAGTAGGTGACCGGTTAGGGCTGCTCCCTTTATCCTCACTCCATTCCTCTCCCTGAGCTGAGGTGGAAAGGCTGGGGGTGGAGAGTGTGCTGGAGGGAAAGCCAGCCAAGGGCAGGGGGCGTGAGCCAGGGCAGCTCCCTGTGCAGAGGAGAGTTGAGTGGGGTTCGGGGTGACACTCCCTCTCAGCCCCTAACGCAGACACATCAAACTGCAGCCAGAATGGGGTAAGGGGCACGGCCCCACTGGCTCTCTGCTTATCACCCTGCCTAGCAGCCTCTTCATTCACGTGCTCCTGGACTACAGGTCCCCCTGGAGAAGTTACTGGCCTTCTGCCACCCCTATAAGTGCGGAGGTCTCTTCGTGGTACGCAGGACTCTGGGTGTTCCCTCTCCTTCCTACTCAACACATTTACAGAGTACTTAGCACGTGACAGACTTTGTTCTAGGCACTAGGAAGACAGCAGTGAGCTAACCTGTCAGAGGTTCCCGACCTCATAGAGCCGGCATTCTAGTAGAGGGTTAAGATAGTAAACAAAATAAGTATTAGAAGGTGTTGCATGTTCTAGAAAAAAATAAAGAATAAATGGACGATAAGAATGTGAGTATAAAGGAGTGATGAATTTTTTTAAGTGAGAAAGAGAGAGAGAGAGAGAGACAGATAGGAAGGGAGAGAGATGAGAAGCATCAACTCGTAGTGGCAGCACTTTAGTTGTTCATTGATTGCCTCTCATATGTCCCTTGACCAGGGGACTCCAGCCAAGGCAGTGACACCTTGCTCAAGCCAGTGACCTTGGGGTTCAAGCCAGAGACCATAGGATCATGTCTATTACCTCATTCTCAACCTGGCTACCCATACTCAAGCTGGATGAGCCTTTCAGTCAAGCCAGCAACCTTGGGGTTTCGAACCTGCATCCTCAGAGTCCCAGGTCGCTGTTATATCCAATGCGCCACCACTGGTCAGGTGGGAGTGATGAAGTTTTAATAGAGAAGTCAGGGAAGGCCACACTGAGAAGATAATATTTGAATAAAGACCTGAAAGGGGGAACTGTGTGCATAACTGTTTCCACATTCCATGAGAGAGAATAGCATGTGCAAAGGCCCTGTGGTGGTAGAAGAACTGGCTTGTTTGAGAGCTAGCAGAGAGGCCATCATGGGATGAGCAAGAGGAAAAGTAGTAACAGATGAAGGCAGAGAGGTAAGAGGGACCAGATCCTGTAAGGGTTGGCAGGCCATCGTCAGGATTTTGGATGCAGAGAAGGGCCCGGGGACATTTCCTTTACTCTGATGGGCAAAGAGACAGTACGGAACTGCGACCTGTTCTCTGCTACTTTTTCAAATACATTCAAAGAGAATCAGGTCTCTGAGAATATGGGGTCAGCAAGGCCTTGCCTACTCTTTTTCCACTTGGAGTCTCTTGTAGGATGTCACTACTGGCTCCTGGGTGGCATTTCTGCGACTGAGCCATATTACAAGCCTTACACCCCAAATATACAAATATTGGATAACCAACACCTTCAGAGGCTGGACTGTGTCAGGAGTCCCACCTCCTGAAACTCAGCATCTTATCTGAGGTCCTTCTCTCTCTTCCCTGGGCCACACCAAAAAACCACACCCCTTGCCCCTCACCCCCACAAAGGGCGGTAGGTGGGCTTGTGGCCTTCAATGGAATGACCCTCACCTTAGGCAATGGTGGGGACTGACCTGGAGCTGAGCAATAATACTAATGACAGTGACAACAATAGCAGCAATTCACATTTATCAAGCATTGACCATGTGCCTGGCTCTGTCCTAAACATGCCCTTGCATGATCTCATTTAGTTCCAGAGGCCTCTGTGTGCCAGTTGAGGGGACTGGTAAGGGATTTGTCTGGGGGCTTCTGCCAGGTGCCCGTCATGGGTGGGGGGGTGGAAGGCTTGCAGGGCCTTGGTCCAGGACCACCCCCTCCTGTTGCTGCCCTGAAGCAGCCGAGCAGAGGGGTTCAGCCTACGGTACCCCCATCTCCCGTGAGACCTGGAAGAAGTAAGTCAAGTTCCAGCCCCACCCTTCAAAGGAGAGGCTGGGTCCTGGGGTTGGGAACGTGAGCTGGGACAGCTGGGGATAAACCTGCCCCCAGATGCTGCTTCAAGAAAACTGGGGGTGGCTGTTAGTGCTCAGTGTTCCCAGGGCATGCCGGTACTTCCCTGGTCTGCCATGGCCACTGTCGCCCACCCTTTATGTCTGGGCTGGTCCCTTGGAAGAGGCGCTGTCAGTTGGGACAGCCCCAGCCTCCCCGCCCAGGCTGAGACCGGGTCTCCTGTCTGCAGAAAAGAGACCTTGGGACCCTCATGTCCAGAAGAAGACCCCAGAGAGTCTTCTTTTTTTTTTTTTTTTCATTTTTCTGAAGCTGGAAACAGGGAGAGACAGTCAGACAGACTCCCGCATGCGCCCCACTGGGATCCACCCGGCACACCCACCATGGGGCGAAGCTCTGCCCACCAGGGGGTGATGCTCTGCCCATCCTGGCGTCGCCATGTTGCGACCAGAGCCACTCTAGCGCCTGAGGCAGAGGCCACAGAGCCATCCCAGCGCCCAGGCCATCTTTGCTCCAATGGAGCCTTGGCTGCGGGAGGGGAAGAGAGAGACAGAGAGGAAAGCGCGGCGGAGGGGTGGAGAAGCAAATGGGCGCCTCTCCTGTGTACCCTGGCCGGGAATCGAACCCGGGTCCTCCGCACGCTAGGCCGACGCTCTACCGCTGAGCCAACCGGCCAGGGCCCAGAGAGTCTTCTAAAGCCCACACCTTCCCGATAGAGGAGGGGACAGCAGGGTCCTCCTTGCTCCGAGCCTGCTCACTGCAGCCTCAGCCTCCCTCTCCAGGGCCAGCGAGGCTGCCTCCCTGCCCGCCGGCCCGGCTCGGGGCAGGTGGGAGGACAAGAGGCAGGAAAAGTGCAAAGGAGCAAAGTGCTCTGCAAACTGGGGTTCCACACACTTTCACCCCCTTCCCCAGCTGGGTGGCTATTCCCCTCTGAACCTGAAGGCCTGTGAACCATACCTCTCACCCCGCACAGCTCACCTTCCCTTTGACTGGTAGTTGTTCCTGCACCTGGCTGACCCCCGAGCGTAGGGCCAAGCCCGGGGAAAGCAGGACTTGGGTGTGAGTCTGCACCACACAGGGCCTGAGCAGAGCCAGTTCTCCTTCCTGACACTAGCAGGACAGAGTGGGGGAGGGGTGGGCAGTGAGGCTGGGGGGGGGGGGTGTTTAGAGAACAGTAGGAAGAACCCAGCCTGGGTTTGCATCCTGGCTCTGCCTAACTGCTCCTGCCTCCTGTTTGCCTCCTTTTGAAAAGTTTAAGGGCAGTGATGCCTTTGGGGACTTGTGCTTAGGCTACGCCATCAGACCAAGGTTCTACGTGACTGAGAACTCAGAGCTGGCCAGGCGGCAGGACGCGCTCCTGATAGAGGTTGTGAAATTGGCAGAGGGGAAGCCTGCGGAAGCAGCCAGCCCCGCCTCCTCTGCACGTGCAGCCTTCACAACCAACCCCTCGCGCGCGCGGCAGCCAGGGGTGGCTAGATCTTCGTGTATCTCCTCCAAGGCAGGAGCTGGGTCATATTCCATTGTGTTCCCAGCGAGACCTGGCCCGCAGCCTGCCATAACACTTGACCGTTGAACAAATTTGGCTAAGGGGAATGGGTCCTTGCTCCTGTGGGCACTAGCTGGAAGTGACTGTGGCTTTGTCACTGTGAATGCTCGCTCAGCAGAGAGCCCCAGGAAGTGAGCCCATGGGTGATGGCTTTCCTGAACTCCAGGAAAAGAAGGATCCAGAGGCTTTATACTTTGGATGGTGTCGAGAAGTGCAAGGCGGGGAATTGGAGGCCTTCCCAAGTCATCATGGCCAGCGCGGGGGTGGGGGTGAACCCCAGGTGGCACCGGGGGTGGAGAGGGTGCTGAAACAAACTCTGTTTTGAAAGTCCTTATTCAAAATCTGGTAAAATGAACTCTTGGCCTCTGACCAGCCTGTGGCTCACCCAGCAGAGAGAGAGAACGGTGGGGCAGGAGGGGTGCAGGTCTCAGGGATAAAGACCACAGGCGGCAGTCTTTCTTCTAGCTTTGTTGGAGCAGGACATAGGCCCAACTCTCCCTGGAAGCGGGACAGACCAAAGCAAAGAAGAATGGGCCGGTCACAGTAAAGACAAGCAACATGAGGCTAGAGCAGGCCACGTTCATGAGGCTAAAGTCCAGGGCCTCAGGGCGTTTCAGCTCTGGAGAAGTCTCCCTGCCATGCAGAGGGCAGAGCGCCGAGTCGGGCCCACCGTGTTCTCGTGCTTAAAGTGGGGAGGGTGTAGTTGGGATGACAGACTTCTGAGCTTGAAGCCAGTTGCTTGGGAGTTACTTAGCAAGTGCCTTAATAGGTAAGGAAGACGGACTGACCAACAGACAGACAGATTGCACCAGAACCCCACTGCAGACAAATAATTTTGTCTATTCACACAACATGGAGAAGTGGGTTTGGTTACTACCAGTTGGCAGATGAGGAAACAGAGGCTTCTGGAGGTTAAGCAATTTGTTCAAAGCCACGTAAATAGAAGCCGGCAGCACAGGGTCCCAGCTCTGCTGACCACAAGGACCAGGGATCGTCTCTCCAGACCCTCCAGCGAGTCTGCGTAGAGCGAGGGATGCCACGTTAACCCGCCGTGGGTCTCTCTCTCACCAGGAAGCAGGGCTGCTGGAGGTGGGAGTGCTGAGTTTCCGCCAGGAGCGTGACAGGGCTTGTTGGGATACTCTTGTGAGACTGGCTCCCTGACAGCAGCGGGGACACCCTGTGGTGACAGCTGTTGAATGAACACTCGGAATTCTCTAGAGCTTGCCTTAGGGCCCTTGTCCTTGGCCTCATCACCCTGGACATTTTTATCAATGGCTTGAATGGAGGCTTGAGAGGCTGCCTCCCCTGCCTGCTGATGAGAGGACCGGGCTTGGCAGTACAAAGAGGACTTGGGTCTGTCTGCCAGTGTCTGCAACAAGGGGGAAGTCCAGCTCGAGCGATCGGCAGCAGGCAGGAATGACAAAGTCCAGCTCTGGGGTGCAAACAAAATCCAAGTCAGAAGGCACATGGGTATTGATCCTCCAGAGATGCTGGCACATGTATGGAATGGCTACGTGCAAAGGTAGTCCCAGCAGCGCAGTCTGGAATGCTGCCCAGGACTGGGCACAACCTGAATGTCCACCAGCCGGGATGGGTGAAATACCCCGCGTGGATCCACATAGCGGAAGGCCATGAGCTGATACAAAACCAAGCAAGGGCTTACACATGATAAGAAAAGTTCTCCACGATAGATGGTTAACAAGAAAAGCAAAGTACATGACTGTCCTCTGACAGGGTAGACTGTGCTTCACTGTGTACAATCAGAATGTGTGTTCATGTTTGTGTATGTATAGATCAGCTCCAAAGGATACACAAGAAGCCAAGTAGGTGGTTGGGATCTTGTTTTACACTGTATATCTTTTGTGCATTTATTCTGTTCCATATACGTGTGTGTGTGTGTGTATGTGTGTGTGTGTATGAATGTAGGGAGGAATGAACGGAGCAGACCTCATAGCAATTCTATTGAAGAAAACCTGGAAGTTTGCTGACCATAAACTCACTGAGAATTACTTAAAAAAGAAAAAAAGCAACTGTAATGTGAGGTTATATTAACAGAAGCATTACACCCTGGATGAAGGAGGTGTATGTCCTGCTATATACACTCTGAGCTGTTCAGGCTGTACCCAGAGTGTGGGTCTTCTCTGAAGGAGCCACGTTTGAAGAAAAACACTGGTAGCTAGGTCAGAATTCAGGGGATGGCTTGGCTAGAGTGGAAATGAGATGGAGGGGGAAAGTTGGTGGACAGGGACATGCTGAAGATATTGTATCACTGAAGGGCTGGCATGCGGAAGCAGGAAGGACCTGATTATTTTATTTTATTCGCCCCAAAGACTAGAACTCGGATCAATAGTTTGGAAAGTACAAAGAGATGAATTTTGGCCTCAGAAAGACCTTTCTAATCATTAGAACTGAATAATATAATATAGTATAATATAATAAACATATTATATAATTTAACAGTATAATTAATTAGAAGTGCTTTCTACAGGGATGAGCTCCATGTCACTGGATATATTCAAGTAAACACTGGTGACATCTATCTAGGATGTTGCAGAGGGCATTAATGGAACCACCGGGACCTGTATTTTTGGCCACACTAATCAGCCTATTGAAGCTTAATTCCTGTCGTCAAAGTCTAGAAATCTGTTTTACTTATTTATTTTTTACCACAGACACAATTGAACTACGTGTACTCTGGTTCACAGTATAGTATCGTCATTGGCCTGTTCAAAACCCCCTTTAATGTTACTTTTTCTTTTATTTTTCTCCTTCACTCCTGATCTCCACTCCTAGTCCCGTTATCCCCAACCCCCTGCCCCAAGACCCTCATTTTACGCCCTTACGTACTTACGTAAGTCTTGAAACACGCATCTTCATTGTGTAGCGGGCTGTGTTGTTTTCTGCATGTTTGATAATCTATATCAATGGCTTTACACTGTAACTCTCCTCTGTTTCTTACTTTTTTCATCCACCGTTGCTGCTAAGACCTGTGCATCCTTGTATGCGCACCGGGCTTGCTCCTGATAGCCACTTAGAAGGAAGCCGCCACATCTTACTTGTTTACTCCTCCAGGGATGAACACTGAGGCTGCCTCCCAGTCCCCACTACCCTAAATGTTGTTGTCATGGCCATCCTGCACATGTCCTCTTTCTGCCTTGTATGATCATTTTTTTTCCAGGTTATATACCTATTGGTGGGATTTGGAGGCTTCAGGGGATATGCGTACTTAGTTTCACTAAATACAGTCAGACTGCTGCTCTCAGGTATGCCTGTTTATCGCACTTTGCTTTCTTGTGCTACATTGATGTTGCATATTTTACAAATTGGAGACAAGACTGTCCACCAGCAAAGAGATCTTGACTACCTCTATTGCGATACTCATTTTATTGTGATTGTCTGGGACTGTACCCACAGTATCTCCAAGGTGTGCCTGTATTGGTGTATCCTCTCACCCTCTCACCACAGGAGAATCATCTCCCCACACTGGGAGATGTGCCATTCAGCTGGGTATAGAGAGGTGCACTGTGGTTTGAAGTATGAACCTCTCTACGTCTCTCCAATAACTAGTGAGTTTGCCCATCTGTTCATATACTTAGTCATTACCCTTCCTCTTTTGTGACAAATCTATTTTCATATATTTTGCTCATTATTTTCTGTTGGATGTCCTGTCCTTTTCTTATTGATTAACAGGGGGCTCCTTGACTACTTTAAATTTTAATTCTTGGCAGGTTTTGAAGTTGTCTCTTCTCCCAGTCCAAGAATCTTCATCTTAACAGGTATTCTAAGGATCCGCCAGGGGCAGGAAACCCCAGGTAGGTACATGCCACCTAAGACCATTTCTAATTCTGCCACTGCATGCTTTTAATATTCTGGGGCTTTCTGAGGAGTTTCCTTGCCACTTTTGTGCGGGAAAACAGGTCTCAGGAAGGATGATGGCAAAGAAGGGTCACAGTGAATGTGGACATGGAGTTGGGGCACCCCCGCCCTGCACCTTGATCATCTTTAGCAGTGTGTTGTGTTGTGAAGATATTCATGGGATGTAGCCCAGGCAAGCTTGTGAAATTCTTCTGGAGATGATACATAGTTCGACTGGATAAAGTCTAGAATATCTCATTGTCCAGAAGAGATTGTCAATGCCCTGGAATTTTCTCAACAACAGAAGCTTAACTCTTTTGTCCCTGCAGAAGTTCCCAAATTGGACTGCCAAATTTTAAACATTTCTCCCATTAAGAAGCAGTGGCAGGACGTCTGTGCCTGTCCCCTTGACTCTGGGTTGGCTTTAGTAGCTTCTTTGTGCCCAACAGAATTTAATAGTGCCTGACCTGTGGTGGCGCAGTGGATAAAGCGTCAACCTGGAAACACTGAGGTTGCCGGTTCAAAACCCTGGCTTGCCTGGTCAAGGCACATATGGGAGTTGATGCTTCCTGCTCCTCCCCCCTTCTCTCTCTCTCTCTCCCCCCCCTCTCTAAAATGAATTAAAAAAAATTTAAAAAAACCCCACACGTATAGCCTGACTTGTGATGGAGCAGTGGATAAAACGTGAACCTGGAACCCTGAGGTTTTGCCGGTTCGAAACCCTGGGCTTGCCCGGTCAAGGCACATATGGGAGTTGATGCTTTCTGCTCCTCCCCCTCCCCTTCTCTCCCCCCCCTAAAATGAATAAATAAAATTAAAAAAAAAAAAGAATTTAATGGAAGTGATACTCTATGATGACTTCTGAGGCTAGGTCAGAGAAGGCCCTGCATTTTTCTGCTTAGCTCCTTTAAAAATACACCCTGGAGGAAGCCAGCTGCTATGTAAGATGTCCAGCTACCCTGAGATTGCCATGCTGGTGAGGACATGGAGAGGTGCTCGGTCAACAGCACTAGCCAGGCTCCCAGCCAATGACCAGCAGCAACTGCCAGCCATGTGAGGGAGCTGGCTCGGATGCCCAGCCCCAGCTGACATCTGACAGCACCGTGTGAGAGACACGGTGAGAACTGCCCGGCCGAGCCCTTCCTGAATTCCTGACCCGCAAAATCACGGGACAACAAAATTGTTATTTATACCACCAAATTCTGAGGTAATTTGTTATGCAGCAATAGTAACCACAACAATCTCCTGGTACACAGCACGTGTAATTACTTTAAATTTTTGCTGATAACTCTAATACATGTAGCCTTTCTGGGTCTGTTTCTATTGTCTATTGTTTCTGCCGTTTTTAAAATTATATTATCTGACACTTTGTGTGTGTGGGTATTTTTGATTATGTGTTGGACATTGTATTTAAGGACTTGTTTGTAGAAATAACTTTAGTCCTAGAATGATGATACTTTCCTTCAGAGAGGATTCTCATTTGTGTCTGCCAGGTGTCCAGGTCATTAAACAATTTTAAGGACTGAGTGATCGGAAACTGAACTGTCTACTTCTGGTTCATTCTTAAATTCTAGGGTACATCCCTTCTGGGAGGTGCTTTCTTAAAAAGAGAGAGTTCACTAAATCCCATCCCTGGATAAGCCTGGAACTCTAATCCATGTCCTTTTAGTCCCCCAAGGCAGAACAACAACAACAAAAATTGCTCTGCTTTTTGGACTCTTAGCTGACGCCTCCCAAATGGGCAAATCCCCTCAGGGGGGAAAATGGTCCCAAATGCCACTCTTTCTTCTCCAGGTCTTAGTCATGATCCAGAAACGTTTCACTATCTTGTTCCTCCCTGAGGGCTTCAAACAGATCTTAAAATATTTTCTCCAGTCGTCCTCAGTGGGAGCAACGGCTAAATCACTTAGCCTGCCATTACTAACTCTCATTTACTGAATTCCTTAAATATCAAAAACATCAAGAAGTATGAAGTGATGTCCTTTAAAAATCTTTGTAAAAACTATTATCACACACTCTCAAACCTTCTTAAACAGAGATCGCGCATGATCCAGTTTTCCCCCGAATACTCAGCCTCCCCATGAGGAATAATACCCCCTACTGTGACTGAAACACAGCGATGCCCCTGGGGGCTGGTGTATACCATTTCCTTTGCCTTTACCCCAAGTCACTCAGATTGATTTAATTTTTTAGGTCTTGGGTTTACTTTTTATCGTTTGTGTCTTCACCACCTGATACCGTTTGCTGTCAGTGAAAATATTCTCAGTGATCTTTTCCCCATTCTGATTTTATCCCTTTCATACACATGTAAATTAGATAACCAAACATACTAGAACAGTGTAGAGCAGGGGTCCCCAAACTACGGCCTGCAGGCCGCATGCGGCCCCCTGAGGCCATTTATCCGGCCCGCAGCACTTCCAGAAGGAGCACCTCTTTCATTGGTGGTCAGTGAAAGGAGCATAGTTCCCATTGAAATACTGGTCAGTTTGTTGATTTAAATTTACTTGTTCTTTATTTTAAATATTGTATTTGTTCCTGTTTTGTTTTGTTTTTACTTTAAAATAAGATATGTGCAGTGTGCATAGGGATTTGTTCATAGTTTTTTTTTTATAGTCTTGCCCTCCAATGGTCTGAGGGACAGTGAACTGGCCCCCTGTGTAAAAAGTTTGGGGACCCCTGGTGTAGAGGTTAAAGAGCATATTCAAGTAGGGGAAAAAATCAGTGAGTGCAGTTCTACAGTTTAGTTGTTAAACTCCTGCCGGATGATTGTCAGGACCATCTTGACCCGGCTCAGAAGCCTTTTGATCTTGGGTGTCAGGCCGGATGGTAGAGGTCGTCAAGTGGGCAGACTCCGGAGAAGTTAGGTGCTGCCTCTGCACTTGCCCTGACTTCAGCACCCGCCCTGGAAGAGGGAGTTCGGAGCACAAAGCAGCGCTCTAAAGCAGATCAGAGCTTTGGCCAGCGCTAGGCTGCCTTCTCTTTGTTTCTGAGGCCCCACCCTGTCTCCCGGCCAAGGAGACGCAAGAAACCCTGGCAGAGAACGCTGTTCCCTGCTGCCCTGCCGAGATGACCACTTCATGGAGAGCAAGGGAGGAAGGAGGAGAAAAGTGAAAAGAAAGGTCCTCTTTCAGGCTTGAGACGATGTGGAGTGGCTGCCCCACGGCCTGCCAAGAGCTGACTCACGGGGCTGGGACAAGGCGCTACAGGTGCACCCAGGCCTGCGGACAATGGGCGCCTGTTGCAACAGCGCCACACCCGAGACGGACCACCGGGGTCAGATGGAGCCGGTCTCTGAGGGAGTGTGGGTGCTGGAAGGGCAGATGAGAGAAGGCCTGGCCTGGGAAGCTGTCCTTGTTCAGCTTCTCCAGGGCCTGGCTCTGAGCACTGACAACCCTGGGGACCCTGTGATTTCATGACCGAGGGACAGGAGCACTGGACCAGGCATCCAAGGACCTGGGGGTGGGGTGCCCTCTAATGTGGGCTTCGTTCCTCATCTCCCAGCTCTAAGGTTCCCATCTGAGTTGCCACTGCTATGCTCTGTGACCTCAGAGAAGGTGCACACACTTACCAAGCCTCATTTTACCCTCTCTGGGTGACTCCTGTGCCTTCAGTATCCCTTTAACTCTATACTGCCCTTTGAAGTCGGCATCAGCGTTAGTCCGCCTTTGCAGATAGCCCTGCGACGCACAGATGAGAGCAAGGTTTCCAAGCCAGAGCGTGTGAGCCTGGCGTCCAGGCTAAGCCCTGCGTCAGGCAGGCCCTGAAGCAGCCTGGGATGGGCAGGAAGCTTCCTGGAGGCAGGGGAGGTTGAGCAGTTCCCGGAGTGGAGATGGGCAGCGTGGGAAGTGAGGGCTGGTGGGGGCTGTGAGCGGAGACTTGGATTCTCAGCTGAGTCCTGCATTCAGTGGATTCGGGGTAAGGTAGATATGAGCTGGGACCCCCGCCGGGACCGGGTGCCCGGGCAGGCTGTTCACCGCTCCCCTCACTGCCAGCTGTGTGCATTTGGGCCAGTTCTAGAGACGTTTTGGTCTTCAGTTTTCTCATCTGTAAGATGGGAATTATAATACGAACCTCATGTGTTTGTCAACATAATGAGCTTTAATAAATGAAATGACTCATGTAGAGGTTTAAACAGTCCTAGCACCCTCTCCTTCTCCCCCACACCTGTCTTCTCTGAGCTAAAGACTCCGTTTTCTGCCTTTCCCTAGAGTCCTCCTTGCTGGAGCCTCTGGCGCCCCCTGTGGCCCAAACCTCCCTTCCCCATCAGAGTTGACTCCCCCAGTAGCCAGCATCTTCTTACCTTGTCCCTCCTCGCCCCCTCTCCCCACTGGGCCCATGCTCCACAACCGGTGTTCCCTGACTGCTCGGCCAGGGGGACCCCCGTCTGGGACCCCAGGCAGCTCTTTCCCTGCCTTTGTCCCACTGCCAGGAGATGAGATCTAAGCGCTGAGTGTCTGGAAACTCAGGGTTCAAGGTGAGCCCAGCCTCATTTAATAGTTGGGTCAGCCATCAGCCCACACTGAAGTTTCCTGTCTGAAAAGCAAGGTTGTTTGGGGGGGTTAGCTCTGAGGGTGGGGGGCTCAGGGTGGGCTGAGATGGTTCCAGCATTGGTACTCCCCAGGGAGGGAGGAGAGGGTGTGCAGGGGTGGAGGGATGGAGGGATGGAGGGATGGAGGGTTGGAAGGGGAGCTGCATCTATCTCCCTCCCTCCTCTTGTCCAGAGGCCTCCCTTGTCCGTCTGCCCTCCCTTGTCAGAAGAGAGGGTCCCGATAAAGAATTAGGTGAGCAAATCCAGCTTGCACGTTAATCCTTCTTTGCTCTGAGCTGGCCAGAGAGAGGGACAGAGCGAGGGCCCGGCCCTGGGAGCGGTCATGTCTAGACCTCGGCTATCAAGGCAAAGGATTAGCCAATTAGCCCGGAGGAAACCAGGTCTGGCTCCTGGAGGCTCTGGGCTGCATCTCCCCAAAGAGAGGGGGCTTCTGGGAGTGCTGGTCTAGGTGGGCAGGGGCAGCTGTGGGGGGATGCCCAGGTCCCACATCATTCCCAGAGGAGGGAGTCTTTCTGTCTGCCATTTACAACGGAGGGGACAGCAGGGCCCTGCATTCCGCAGCCCAACCTGGCCTTTCAGGTCTGAGTCACTAACGCCAGAAAGGACTGGACACACAGCCAGTGCTGGGCTCAGGTCAACCCTGGCGTGACTATTGTTGTTGTTATTGTTTTACCACATGTTGAGCATCTACGATGGGACACTATCTCCGTGAAGTCATATTATTAACCCCACTGTAGGGATAAGGAGAAACTGGGATTCCAACCCAGGTCTCTAAAACATGGCTTCTCACTTTGCTGTGATTGTGCCACTCGGGGTTGTCCGGGGCACCTGTTACAAACGCAGATTTCCTAACCCACCTAAGCCCTGCTCAGCCGGGATTTCTGGGGGGCGGGAACACTCCCCGGGATCTGTCTTCTCAGAGAGCCCCCTACCACACCTCACACTGGGCTCTGATGCAGGAGAGCTGTGGTCTGACTCTGAGAAACCCAGGCTTAAAGACCCCTCTGCCTTCTTCCCCCTTCCAAATGCTTCTTCGAATCTTATAAGATGCTGGGCAGGGGAGCCCCACTCCGTTGAGGGGGGGGAGAGCTTCTCTTAGCCACCCCCCCCTCATCCAGAGGGACACTGGTGCCTCTGGGTCCCCGCCAGGGGCATGGCATGGTGATGGGGGGGCGGCAGGCAGGCGGGGGTGGCATCCCCAGCAGAGGAGCTCACCAGCCTCACCTCGGGCCAGTCTGGCAGCCCTGGCCTCATGAATTGCTTCTCTGTATCCATGACAAGGAAGGCCCCAAGAGGGTCCTCAGCCAGTTTGAGGCCACTCAGCTCCCGGGAGAGGGCAAACCCTCAGACTGACAGGTTCCCTCGCTTGGGCCACCCACATCCGTGTGCAGCTCCGTCGGGTCTGTTTCTCATCAGGCTCTCTGGGCCTCGAAGAAACCGAGGCTTGAGGCTGGCCAGCAGCCTTGTGGTTTTGGAAGTAAGAGGAAGCCAAGTCCTCGAGTTCCCAGGGCCCCTGCATTCATAAGCCTGCATAAGCAAGCGTGCATATATGTGCGTGCACACACACACACACACACGTGTGGATCGGCAGGCACACATGCAGCATGCAAACACCCACATGCACTTGCCCATGCACTCAGGGCTCCGGCTGCAGGCCTGAGGGAGAACCCTGGGCTCAGGACAGCCTGTTACAGACCCTGGCAGCCAGGGAGGCAGGAGAGGCTGGTCCGAGAAGGCCTCCTCCTGGCTGGGCATCTCCTAGCTCCATCCCTTCTTCCTTTGGCTGCATGGACTGGGGCAGGGGAGGCCACTGGCTCTGGCATCAGCTCTGGAAGTTTCTCTCTTTCTTACCTGCCCAAGAGCAGCTTCTACACGGATGAGGGAGCCTCATGAGGTGAGGACCCTCCCTGGTGAAGCCCCTCTGTCCCCCATACCCACACAGTGACGAGTAAGAGTGGTGTTTAAGCAGCATTATCTCAATGGCGCTAGTCTTGCTGGGTAGGGGTCAGGCAGTCTTGTCTGGGTTAGACCTGAACTGACCACTGCGCGGCGCCTCCTCCCAGGATAACTTCAGACAGGACCTGACTCCCACAATAGGGGCTAGGGCTAGGGTCCTGCCTCCCTTGGACAGGAGGTGGGGGCATCAGGGGCCTAGGGCCTGGGAACCTGGTCATCTGGCCCTGCCTTTCCAGGGAGTGAGCCAAGCTGATTCGTGGAGGGGTCATCTCAGCCCAGTCTTCCCTTTCCCACTTGGGTTTGGGGGCCCGTGGGCTACCATCAGCTACAACCAGCTTTGAGATCTCTTTGAAGACTGGGGCTTCCATCCCTACCTGGTACATCCAGGTGCCGGGCACATAGTCGGTGCTCAATACACACTGTGTATGCCAATGCACCTCCTTTGCCCCCAATTCCCTTCTTCCTATGTATGTATTCCCCCTTTTCTTTCCCTTCCTTTGTCTCAGATCTGGGACATTTCCTGGCACTGCTGGGTCTGATTAGGACCCTTGGGAAGGGATAGAACTTGAGCTTCCAGGGGCTTCCCCATCAGAGGAAAATCCTCAAACAATTCCCCAAATGAGGGCTGTTTATCACCAGCCTCTGAGCCTTGAGGAAACTGAGGCTTGAGGCAAGCCTCGAGGACATTTATTTTCTGGAAGGTGGGGGAAGGGTGCTGGGTAGGCCGTTGGGAATCAGCACTTCCCTCAGGGTCATTATGGGTAGAACCCCTGCCCTGGCCACCTTCGGAGTTGGCATTTTGCCAACCATTAGCGCCCACCTTGGCCAACTCAAGGGAAGTCCTTCTGGACTCGTGCTGGGCCTGGGGCTGAGGAGATTTCAGGCTCTGCCCACCTGTGGCTGATAGTCTGGCCTGGGAGATGCCCACTCTCCACAGAGAGCTGGGCCCCAGGCAGCAGGCTGAGGCTCATGAGGCAGGGCAGGCAGGGCCAGAGGCATGTCATTTCTCTCAAAAAATGGCCTACTCAGCCCCAGGCAAGAAGTTGGGCGCACAGTAGGACTGTCACAGGGCGCTCCTGCAGGGTGAGGGTGGGGGGCAGGCCTCAGGGCGTGTGGCGGCAGACCTGCGCCGTCAGGTAAGCAGTGCGTGTTTGAGAGCTCAGCCTCTGACCCGACTGCCTGGGTTTGAACTCAGGTCTGACCCTCACGAGCTGAAACCGCGGGCTCATGTGGTCTCGTGTGAAACATTCCGGCTGGTTGGCCTACCTGGGAGAGCTGTTTCCAGAATTAAATGAGTTTCTCTATGTAAAACATCTATACTAGTGCCTGGCGCACAGTAAGCTCTCAGTTGACACCAGATATTATTGTTACAGACTGGAGTAAACTGAAGATCACCCTAAAAGGCTTTTATTGACTGTTGACATTTGCTTTCCTCCCCTAGACGCTGACTTCCCCTGACCCTTTATCTCCTATCCCTGGCACATCTCAGGGGCTCAAAACTCCCATGTTGAAAGGATGAACACATGAACGAGCAAATTAGGGAGAGCAGGGCACCAAGAGAGACTTCCTGGAAGAGGCCGCACCGGGGGAGAGCCCTGCAGAAGTTAGGAGGACAGCACAAGCGCAGGCTGGGTGGCCTCTGGCTGGGCTGGCATCCGGGGAGGCCGAGCCAGGCCTGGGGGGGCAGGGAGGAGAGGGGGGATGGAGGGAGACGGAGCTGGCTGCAGCCGACCACGGAGCCTGGACAGCCGCGTCCCCTGTCCCGGTCGCAGGGGGCTGGGGCCGGACGAAGGCTGCCTCAGAGGGAGGGCGGGTGGACAAAGGGCAGCAAGAGGCGGCCGGAGCCTTCAGTGTAAACCCCTCTCCCTCCTTCTCCCGGGAACTCGGGGGCCGTTCGAGGAGCCTGGAGCTCTGTTGTCACCGGGAGAAAAACCAGCCTCACTTCACAGACCCCTTCAACCACTGGGGAAACAAGTGTTGGAGATAAGAGGATTTTAAACAAATAAACTTCCCTTCAGGAGACTTAAAAGAGGAAAAGGTTGTGTTTTCTCCTCTCTTCTCCCCTTCTGGTGTCTCCCTTCCCCCTCGCCTCCCTTTCCCCCTTCTCTCCCTTCCTCTTTCATTCCCTCTTGTCCTTCTTTCCTTCTGTCTTTATTAACAACCCACCTCCCAGATCAAAACACAAAACAAAACATAAGCAACTCCCCCATCATGGTGTCATCCTGTGTTGAACACCGAGGGCCTATAAAAGGTTTTATGGACCCAAAGAGTCAATAAAGGGGTCATCATGTCCATTCCCCTGCCTCCTGTTACGACTTGCACGTCGATCCCCACCAGTGATGCCCTGTTTCCCTGAGAGGCGCCGCGGGGCCCTTGCTCTGGCCCCTCTGCCCGGACGCCAGGTAGTGCTCTAGGGGTTATGATCCTCAGGCAGTGGAAGACCCAGTCTAGACTTGGAGCAGATGAGGCTGTGTTGAAAGCAAGTTGGGCTGGATGATAGGAAAAGTGTCACTGAAGGGGAAGCCATATCCCTGCCCTCAGGGAGCCCCAGTCTGAGGGGGGACACAGCCCTGAGCCTGGGGAAGCCCGGTCTGAGCAGGGACACAGCCTCTGCTAGGAAACTGTAGAGCCAGGAGCCATGGCCAGGGCCACTATCACAGCAGCCTGGTCCATGCAGGTTCCCATTGGATTCGGACAGTCGGTAAAGAAACAATGGAGCCAAAAACTGATAGGCCATTTTCTTTAATTCTAGCTTGCACCCGGCAGACAAGTAAAAACATACACTCTGGGCTCCAAAACCCACTCACATTCAGTGCTCACAAAGCCACTGACTTATCCGAGTTTCCTGGAATCAAAGGTTTCTAGCTCACCAGCTTTATTCTCATCAGTTCCCCATCTCCTTCCTTCTCCAGCATCAAACTGCACAAACTGGCCTCTCACTCAATACTCTGCCATCTTGGCTGCTTCTCCTGGCCACATGGCCTCTTTCTGCTCTCTGCTGTGCTCCCTCTGCTCTCTCATGCTAATCATCCCAGGAACCAAGAGCGCAAGCTCCTATTCTGCCCCTATTTTATAGTGTAGCTTCACAACCTCTAATCCAATATACAAAATAGGGAAGTCCCTAATACAAAGTCACTTCTCTGAGTCATGATTGGATTGTACCACCCCACATCAAAAGGGGTGGGAGAGGCTTAATCCCAAAACCAAGCCCCAGGCTACAAAGATCCTGCCTGCCCACAGAGACACACATTAATTTCACCTGGGCAACGCCATCTTTAACAAAGTGAGCATAATATATTTTATCTGCCCAACAGAAACCTTAGGGAGTAGGTAGCGAACGTACCACAGAGGGGGTGGGCGGGCCGCCCGAATCTGTACCACACAGTGGGTGAGTCAAGTGGGAGAGTAAAACGGGCGTGAGGATGTCAAATCCAGGAGCAGTGGGGAAAAGCTGTCCTCTCTTAGCTTTTTCTATTCCTTTTCTGACCCCAGCCTGACTGAGCAATTGGGAGGGTCAGTGGGATCCAGTGTCCCTGTGGGGCAGGGAGAGTCAGGGCTGGAGAAGCAAGAGGTTGGGAGAGGCCTGCTGAGTGGCTTTCTGGAGTCTGGACGGCAAGGGACCACAGGAGATAAGCCCCTGCGATAAGGGGCAATCACGCCACCTCATTTAACGAGAGCCTGTTGGTGACAAGCTGAGCCTTGCATGGCCCAGGACGTGTGTGGTGGGGCAGTGGGGGAGAGGACACGGGAGCTCTTGGCCTGAGGTCAGGGCTGGTGGGCAAGGGTTTCTCCGAGGCCGCTCCCCAGCTCTTCCCGTGCCCTGACATGGGTGCATCTCTAGCGGGCCCTCATTAAGATGGAGATGGTGGGGATGGAATGAAGGAGGGGCTGTCTGGATTCCCAGCAGCCTCTTGGCTCCTCCCCCAGTCCCATCATAACTAACCTGGGCTGAGTGGCAGCAGGCCTGTCCACTGGATGCTCACCGAAGCTCATAAGACCTAGGGACCAGAGGGAGGCTTCCAGGGGAGGAAGAGAGTGAACCTCGGGGTGGCGGAGTTGGCTGTGGCCTGTCCGCGGCAGGAGGATCCTCCCTGGGGCCCCGATGATGAGCTGGGGGTACCTGCACGCATTTGCAACTCAACACTGCAAAGACTCCTATGGGGCAGAAGGGGAAACTGGGGCCCAAAGAGGGGAAAAGCCCTACCGAGGGCCACATAGCAGTTCAGAGTTTCCAACCCTCTTCCTAGCTCCAGGCTGCTCTGTACTGTGTGTGTGTGTGTGCGCGCGCGCACACACACACACACATCGGGAGCAGGCTCTACAGGCCCAGTGGCTGCAGTGGGCCCTGGAAAGGGTCCCAAGCCCCCAAGCCCAGCCCTTTTCAGGCCCCTGACCCTCTGCTCAGCTGAGGCGACTCACATGGGATGGCCCCCAGACTTCCAGGCGACACTCACTCAACACTCCATTAGCTGCTCTTCGACCGACAGTCCGCAGGCGGTCTCGTTCTGGCCCAGCGCTCCCTGAGGCCCAGCAAGAGCATCAAGGACACAGCTCAGCTTACAGTCCTTGGGGACCTGTCGAGCTTACAGCAGTTTCAGCGGGAGCACACGATGGCCAAGCAGGCGGCTTAGCTCTCAGGGAAGTTGTGTTCAACCTTCGCCAGGCAATGCCACAGAGAAACCCTGGGATTGTCCGTCACTGGGCATGGTCCATGCCCTGTCTTCCCTTCCAGAAGGGGGAGCAAAAGACATGGAGACAGCCAGCTGGGGGGAGGGGAGCCATGACATAAATCAAAATGCCAGAAATTAATATGGATAGGAGAATGCTTTAAGCAAACACATGCAAATAGGCATGCAAATCTACCCCAGGGTGGGGAGGATATATGCAAATCAGGCTCCAGAAAGTCCTGACAATGAAGCCTCTGTTCTCATGAATGGGACCCAGGGATCCCCAAATATGTCCTTGCACAGAGTTTGGGTCCTCCTGCTCTACCAGAGTCCCAGTCTCCAACCCCTTCCCCACCCTCTGCTTATATCATGTGGCCTGGCTCCCAGATCACTCAGGGGCTGGGGCCAGAGCACACTATGGCTTGGATGCAACACCCCCCGGGGCCCAGCTTCCCTCTCCCTGTGCCAGGCTGTCCCTCTCCAGAAAGGCCCTCCAGCTCCTAACCATTGCCTGCTCCAAATGTCTGAGAAGGGCCCTGACTGTCCCTCCCTAAGCCCAGCATGTTCTCCAAAGGGGGGCCGAGAAAGTGACCTGCCCGTCAGGACGGTAGCCTTCCCCAGGGGCCCTCCTGGCTCTTCCAGCACCGTCCAGCGCACAGAAGACCGCAACAGTGGATGCGCTACGGAGGAAACGAACGCACAGACAAGGCCGTGCTCCCCTCTGCCTCCTGCTCAGGGTTTTTCACAGCTGCCTGTGGATGGGAGCTGAAATGTTTGTGCCCTTTTCTCATGCCTTCAACCAGTCTGAGCTTGCCAGAGGCAGGAGTGTGCCCTGGTCATTGCCCTGGTTCTGGCACAGTGGATACATGCACACGTGGTTTTTAAGTGTCTATCTGCTCCCTCTCCCCCTTGCCAGTGAGTGCCTGGAGGCTGACGACAAGCTCACTCATCTAGAACTCAGGGCTTGGCACACAGTGGGCACTCACTACATGTTGGATGGATGGATGGATGGATGGATGGATGGACGGACGGGTGGGGACCTCTGGGGACCCTGACCTGCTGACAGGTTGGTCTTCCTTATTAGACTCTGAGAGGCTGGACCCCCTGGGCAAATACAGGATGAAGGGAAGGGATAAACAAGTGAATGAATGAGTGGGTGAATATATGTTTGAGCACTGTTAGGGATCTGGAGAGACTGTAGTCTGCTCTACAGTGTCACTGTCCCCAGGCCAGGACATATGTGCCCTGTGTTCAGAGCTGAGTTCTTTTCCCCAGTATCACCCCGGGGCCTGCTCCAGCCTTCAGGCCTTTGCTCCCACACCAGTCCTCACTCCGGCCTCACCCCCACAGCCTTGACCCCTCCCCACAGCCTCCATGGTTCTTCTTGTGGCCTTGATCCCACCTGTCCGGCTGCTTGACTCAGCGCCCTATAGCCTCTGAGTGGCTATTTTCCGCCTACCTTTGAGTTTATCAGGTTGAGTGCAGCTCAGAAGCCAGCCAGACTTTCTTAATTTGAGGCTTTGTTTCTGTCATGTGCCAGAGGGCAAGAGCAGACTCTTCCCTAGGCTTAGCTTTCCCATCTGTAAAATGGGGATAATACCAGTTGTTAAGAGATTAAACAAGGCTCCAGATTGACTCCTGGCATGGAGCCAGCTGCTCAGTCAAGTACCGGATGCATGGGGCTTCCCCTCTCTCCCTGTCCTTGCTGCTGTGGCTGCAGTCCCCCCAGGGGCCCCAGAAGAGTCTCTCTGCGTTCTAGGAGCAGGAGCAAAGGACCTACTCTTACAGGAAGTGAGGAGCGGAGTCCTGGAGCTAGTTCAGGTAGAGCCTTCAGCCCAGGAGCAGGGGAGAGATCAGGGCCGGTGAGCCAGAAAACGGGTGGGGTGGGTGGGGGGAGCTAAGAGAGAATCAGGACTGGAGGCCCTGTACGAAGCATTCCAAGAACAGCTAAAACCGAAATGAGAGAACGTGAGGTTAGGTACGAGAAAGGACTTCCCAGTAATGGAGGCTGAAGGAGCACACTTCGGCCAAGACAGAAGCGAAGACTCTCTTGACTGAAGTGCAGGGGGCTTTGAGGAAAAAAAGGGATTTGAGCTTTTAAGTGTTTAAAGTGTTTGCTTAATACTCACTTATTTCATCCGCATAATAAGCCTTTAGCCCGTGGCAACAGTGTTGTTTATAAAATAGGTGTGGCCCTAGCCCGAGAGCTTGCTTGGTTAGAGCTTCATCCCGAAGCACAGAGGTTGTGGGTTCGATTCCCGCTCAGGGCACACACAGGAACAGATCGATATTCCTGACTCCTTCTCCCTTCCTCTCTCTCTCTCAAATCAATACCAATTTTTAAAAATTTAAAAATCAATCGATAAAATAAGTGTGATTCCACAGTCCCAGTGAGGGGCTGCCCAGAGGAGGGCAGGGGGACTGGGGTGAGAGCTCTCTTGTGACCGGGTCTAGGTTATGGGCTTGCTCCCCACCCCTTCCCAGGGTTTTGTAAATCTGGCAGGTTTTTTTTTCATTGAAGCTGAGGTTTAGTGCCAATTTCTTTGCTTACGGAAAAATGGGAAGGAAGCGGAGGGTGAGGAAGTCTCCCCATACTGTGGAGCGCAGAGAGGCCTGCGTGTGGCCCTTTACCTCTGGGGCCGGGCGGGGACTGGTGCGAAGGTCTGTGGCGAGAACTCTCGGCAGCAGGAAAGGGAACGCCAGGGCAGAGAGGAGGGACCGAGCCTCGGAGCTTCTACCAGAGGCGGACGCCTCTGTGACCCCATCTGGGAGGCCGTCATTTCGCCGCCTGTGCGGTCAGATGGCCACCCATTCCCACCCCAGTCCGGCCTGTCTCTGCCTGGCCCCAAACCTGCAAACAATGCTTGTTGACAATCTATGAGGGCTCAACACTCGATAACACGGTCCCCACCATGCCAGACATCCTCACAGCGGATAGGGAAGATGCTTTAAATACATCATCCTGTCAACTGAGTTTATTATTCTTTCGTTCAAGATAAACTGCAGCCGCCAACGAGGGGCTGTATAAATTCCAGGCTCAGAAATCAAGTAGACCCCACTCCTTGTTAAATACTCACTCACACACACGCACATACACATAAATCCTGCTAAGAAAATAGCCGCCCCCCGGACCCCTCAGCCTCTTGGGGCCTCGGTAGCCGCTATCTCATGGGGTGGTCCCAGGAGCAGCTGCAGACATCGGGGACTCAGGACTTGAACCTACCCTGGGGCCTCTTCCCTGGCCAGGCCTGAGAAGCTCACACTGGGGTCCGGGGAAGGTCTCCCTACAGAAGCCAGCTGTATCAGGTCAAGCCCAGCCTCTTGACTCCTGGACTTCTGTCCGTCCAAGGCCACATCCTGGGGTGGGTGGCCGGAGCACCCACATGGCTGTGTCAGGGAAGAGAGAGGCTTTCAGACTCCAGAGCTTCCAGGCAGGGCCTTAGAGAAAATGAATCCCGATGAGGCCATTAGAAGCAGCCAGCATTCATCCTGGGGGGAAGGGGACCCCCCCACCCCTCCCATACACAGAGGAAATGCTAAGGGGTCCATGTGATCTCCATGTGCTGGCCAGTGAGGGGTTGTCTGCACCCAGAATATAATCCCAGTCTTTTATTCCCTCGGCCCCTAAGGATCTACAATTGGAAGGGAAGGTAATATGATTTAATTTCAGCTTGGCCATGTCTCACTTGGGGGCTTAGAATAAAATTAAATTGAAAAAAAGCAAAATCCCATGCTAGATGCAGGGACAAGACTAGGGAGGCAGTGGGAAGGACGGGAGTTTTGGTGACAGACCTGGGTTCAGCTCTTTAACTTTCAGTTTCCTCTCCCATAAAATGGGAGAATTCTTTCTCTGCCATATTGTCATGAGGACTGGAGGCAAAGCATGGGGCGTAGCAGGTGTCTGCGCCCTATTTCTCCATTCTTCACGGCCTCCTTCTATGTCTCCCATGCCCGGGGGAACAACAACATCATCCCCATTCTGTGGATGTGGAAGCTAAATTTCAGATTCCAAGGCATCTATCTCCTATAAAAACCTCATTTCACTTCTAATTCCAAAGCATGGTTATGACAGACAACGATTTAGCACCTGCTGTATGCCCGGGACTGTGCTGGATGTTGAGGGAGCATATGGGACTTCACCTGAGGTTACTCCACTTGAGTGCAGGCTCTGGCCATGCAGGGGTCTGTCCGTCTGTCTGTGTGCCTGTCTGTCTGCCAGGCATCCCTTTCCTTGTCCAATTGGAGGATTTGAGGTTCAAGGATTAGTCTCATCATTTTTTTTAGGCACATGACTCCAGGCAGGTCACTTTATCTCTCCAAGCCTCATTTTTCTCATCTGTGAAATGGTCACAGGGTAGGAGTCTTGGGGAGGATGGTTGTGGCAGGACTCGGCCAATTCCAGCGGCCTGGTCAGGCAGAGAGGTATTCTTATCATTCCAACGCAAGGAAGGAGGGTGAAACCAAGATGTCATTGTCCCTGCTCACGTGGAAGCAAGTTCCTGCCCCTACCAGCTAGATGGCTGCCACGCACTATACTGGTCCCCAACAACTGGTCTAAGGATGCTTCCCGAGCGTTTTGGCTGTGCCTTCCTTCTCCCCAGCAAGGACCGCAAGCCAGCGGAGCAGCCAGGCAAGCTGAGAGAGGCTCACTGCATGCACAACCCTAGGCCCCCCGAACCCCGTCGTCAGCACCAAGGCTTCCCCAGAGCTCCGAGCCGGAGTTTGTAGCAGGCTCCTTGAATGCTCCTGAAATAGGACTTACAGGACCCACACGAGAGACATAGAGACGTTGGGCCACTCCAGGGGATGCTGCTTTGGGACCAGGGGAAATAGTACAGATAAATAGAACTCAAAACATCTGGCCAAGTGCCTATGCTCTCCAGAGACTGGGGCTCAAGGACTTGGTCTGTTGTGCTTTAGAGGTTGCCAAAGGGATAATGGTCTGAACCCCACCCCACACGCTCAAATAAAGCTCCTTTGACCTGTGTCATCATATCTTGGGCCCCACCTGAGATGTGATGGAATGGAGAAGTCTACGCAAGTAGGGAATTCACAGATGGAGTTCAACCCTCTCATTTCACACCCAGATGAAGAGACTGAGGTTCAGAAAGACAGCAGCCACTGAGAGATCAGAGAACAGCTGGGGTTAAGCTCCTGGCCCAGGGTTCACTCCTGCACCCCAGCCTGCCCACAGCCATGCTCAGTGGCTCACCAAAGCCGGGGTCAGAATCACCTGGGCAGCTTGTTAAAATGAGAAACCTGGCCATTTAGATTCTTCATAAACTCTCTGAGTGATTCTAGTTCATACCTGGGACTGGGAACCAGTGGTCTGGACCATTAAGGAGGGTTTCAAATCATCAGTACAGAGCTACATGCCTTCTTTGTGACTTGGGCGGATTACTTTCCTTCTCTGTACCTCAGTTTCCTTATCAGCTAAAGGGAATAACAATCGTACCTGGTGCTTAGCACTGTGTGATGTTAAATGAGTCAACATTCAATTAACACAGTATCTCATCTTTTGCACTCTGTTCTTCCTTCACTCTACTCTAGCCACAGCCACCTCCTGGCTGTTCCTTGAATACACCAAGCATGTTCCTGCCACAGGGCCTTTGCACTTACTGTTTCTTCTGCCTCACACTTTCAATCCCCACATAGTCCCATGTTTCCTCCCTCAGCTCTTTTAGGGTTTGCTTTAATGTCACCAAATCAAAAGCCTTCACTAATCACCCCTTCTCTTGTTACTTTTCACCACCTGGACTGTTTTTTATTTACTCACTTTTTGGCTCATTCCGTCTCTCCCACTAGAATGTAAGTTCCCTGAGGGCAGGGACTTTACCTCATTTACTGCCATATCTCTAGCACCTAGAACAATGCCTAGTGTTATTGATAGTATTATTGATTGAATGAATAAAAAGTACTTAAAACTAGGTCAGGTATTTAATAGATGTAATTATTACTGTCATTCACGTTTCTTTTTTTTATTTTATTTTTTTAAAATATTTTATTTATTGATTTTTTAGAGAGAGAGAAGTGAGAGAGAGACAGAGAGAGAGAGAAGGGGGAGGAGCAGGAAGCATCAACTCCCATATGTGCCTTGACCAGGCAAGCCCAAGGTTTCGAACCGGCGACCTCAGTGTTCCAGGTCGATGCTTTATCCCACTGCGCCACCACAGGTCAGGCCCTGTCATTCACATTTCTACCTACACTGGACATGTTAAAGGCCAAATATGGGGCATAGCTCACCCCCTAAGGGTGGGTGTAAGACCAGTATCAACGGCACCATCACAGCCGCCCGGCCCATGCAGGTTCACCTTGGATTCGGACAGTTGGTAAAGAAACAATGGAGCCAAGAACTGGTGGGCCATCATCTTTAATCCTAACTTGCACCAGGCAGGCAAGTAAAAACACACACTGGGCTCCAAAACCCACTCATTCAGTGCTCATACAGCTACTGACTTATCCGAGTTTCCTAGATTAAAGGTTTCTAGCTCACCAGACTTATTCTCCTCTGTTCCCCATTTCCTTTCTTCTCCCTGCACAAACTGGCTTCTCCCTCAGCACTCCACCATCTTGGCTGCTTCTCCTGGCCTCCTCCATGTGGCCTTTCTCTGCTCTCTGCTCTCTCCTCTAATGCTAATCTCAGGAACTAAGAGAGCAAGCTCCCAATCTGCCCCACTTTATAGTAGTGTAGAAACCAAAACCTTTAATCCAATATACAAAATAGGGAAGTCTCTAATACAAAGTCACTTATCTGAGGCATGATGGGATTGCACCATCCCACATCAAAAAGGGTGGGAAAGGCTTAGTCCTAAAACCAAGCCCCAGGCTACAAGGATCTTTCTGCCTACAGCCCGCCCCCAACACACATTAATATTACCTGGGCGATAGGCTTCCACATGGGCAGCACCATCTTTAACAAAGTGAGCATAATATATTTTATCTGCCCAACAGTAAGAAAGGAAGAAACAATGTGCTTTTCAGACAGAAGTCAGTCCCCACAAGCTGTGTGACCTAGGGGAAGTGTGTCCCCCTCTCTGAGTCTGTTTCCTTTCTGATCAAATGGGAACACCATACCTGTTCTGGGCTTTGCCGTTGTCAGGAAGGGTAACCAGGCACTATATCTCTGCTGATATTTTGGTTCTCAGCTCAGAAGCAGACGGGACCCAAGGACAGATGCCTGAGTGAGGTCACGACTTAGGGATCTAATGTCATCCTGACATGGGAGCAGAGTGGTCACCTGCGCAGTGCAGACAAGGACAGTTGCCTCACCAGTCGGAGGACGTGCTTGAAGCTCTTGACAGGTGGGAAGACACCTCCAGATGCCCCTTCTCCCCCTACCCTCTCCCCCACCCTACCCTCCTTTCCCCACCTCCTCACACCAGCTTCTGCTGACTGAGGGAGCCGGTGGGTTGCTGCCAATTAGGTGCAGGCCCAGCTGGACTCAGCAGACAGGGCAAAGACCTCACTTCCAGTGTCCCCCTGCGGGGGCGGGTGGCTGCACTGGGGAGTGGCTTCAGGGACAATTTCCCCTGGGAAATGGTCAGGAGCTTCTGGGAAGCCTGTGAGTGCCTTCAGAGAAGTGCTCAGAGCCGATGGGTGTGGTCCTTTCCCATATCTCCGGCTCACTACATGTATTCAGACTGCACAAATGAGTAAGGGAATGAATGAATGTGCACATTTCCCAGACTTCACCCCACCCCCTCTTCAGCCCCAGGTCTCAGGCTACATCGACCTCTCCCCGTTGTGGAAAAAGACAGCAGTTCACCCAGGAAGTCGCCTCTGAGTGTGGACTCTGTGCGGGTGTGGGACAGCCAGCCCCTCCCCTAGGAAGCTCGCGGACCAGTGGGACATGGCACAGAGACTGGTTTTCAATCTGCTCCGCACTTGCTAAAATAGAGCTTTGCTTAGGATAGGGGGCGTAGGTGAGGCACCAGAAGAGGGCTTCTAGGAGGAGGCGATACTGGAGCGGAGCCCTCGAGGCTGAATCTAAACTGGCTAGTTGAACGAGGGGAAGGGTGGCCCTGGCAGTGGGAACAGCTTGCGCAAAGGTGTGGAGGTGTGAAACCGCCCGCGGTGTGCGGCTAAGGGACCCACGACTCGGGAAACGGGCTATGCACAGAGGTAAGTGGCTGGATAAATGGAGGTGGGCGCAGACCCGGGACTCTGGGGAAGGGGCGACTCCAGCGCTTTAGGCAGAGGCGGTGCGTGATCAGAGTCACAAGTTTTAGCAAGGTCCTCGGACTGCCGAGTGGCTGAGGGGTCCAAGGGCTGAGACTGGAGTCCCTATGCCGGTCCAGGGTGATGCTGGGGGTCTGAGTAAGATCATTGTTTGCTGGGATTCCAGCTCAATCCCCACCTACTTACTGACAGTACCTTCCTCTCCATCAATGTAGAATCAAGGAAACGGAGGCTCGGAGAGAAGGCCGACAGGCCCCCGAGTGGCTGAAGGTCGCCTTCAGGGGGCAGCTGTGATCTCTGCGCTGCACTCGGAATGAAGCCGTGTAGGGCCGGTTCCTATTCAGAGCAAGTGTCCCATAGGGCAGTTAGTTTTTCAACTCTGTGGTTTCCTTTCAAGAGAGATCTGAGTTCACTGAACTTAAGGGCAAATCTATGTCCTTGTTCTTCCTCTGCAGAGATAATAAAATTAATGGGATTACTTCCTGTGTGCAAGAATAGGGCTGCTAAGAAAACATTGTGGAGTAAAGGCTGTTTGCAGAAGCCAGAATGAAAGGACAAATCTTTGCCACCAGGCAGAAGTAAAGGGTGTGTCTCCACAGCCAAGGGCACGGTGCCACCAGCGCCTCGCTTTGCCCGAGCCTGCCTCGTGCCTATGCTCTGACTTCCCTCTGCCTTACTCGGCTCGCGGAGTCTCCAGTTCCATCTCCAAGGAACAGGTTATATGGCTAGTTGGTTAGAATTGGGCGAAGCAGTTCTTCTTGGACCCTGCTCACGCCTCCCAGCCCCGGCTGGTCTTGAAAGATTGTCTCTCATTTTAAATGGGGAAACTGAGGTCTCGGGTCACACAGCCAGTTGGGAGATGGGAAATGACTTGCCTTGGTCATAGAGCCAGCTCTTAGGTTGGAGTGGGAAACTGAGGCTCGGAGAAGAGAAATAGCTAGCCTAGTCTCCCACAGCCTGCGGGTGACAAAGTCTGGGGTTGAGCTAGGTTCCCGACCCCCCCAGGACAGAGCTGGCCCTGTCGTCAACCTCAGATCCCCTGTGTGCGTGCCCCCCTTTCTCCAAAGAGAGAAACCTCAGAGGACCAGTGTGGTCCATCTGTTTGTTGAGCCTCGGTCATCCTTGACGAGGTCTCCAAACCCCCCTACTCAGTGCCTTTAGATCTTATCGGCCCAGCCCCCAGGAGGGCTCCTCACCTGGACCAACCTCAAACAGCATCCGTGTACACAGGTGGACCAGGTAGCTGGGGCTGGGCATTCCAGGAGCAGGTAGACAATGGCTGGGTTAAGAGGGTCATCTTCTTTTCGCACCTCCTGTTTCCTCATGTTTGTAAATCATTATCCCAGGCCACACAAAGCAGGCAGTGAGCAGGGCTTGTCGATGCCCCGTGACATGGTAGGCTTGGGCTACTGGGGCAGCTCCCAGCTCCGCGCCCCCTTCTGGTCACTGGGATCGGGTTACCCATCTAATCCCTGCTCCTGTCCATCCTCTTTGTGCCCATTGTAATTTATAATCGAGGGGCATGATGCAACCTGCTAATTACATTGCTTGATTTTTGAACACATCCTGGCTCCTCTGACTCAGGCGGCAGAGGGAGGAGGGAGCAGCTGGCTCTGCTTTGTGGCTTATCAGGGCTGGGTTATTCTGCTCACACCCGCGCGCCTCCCCAGCCCTCAGCCTTTGTTAAACAGGGCTTGCATCACCTCCTGCTTTCCATTCTCGGGAAGGGAATTTTTTTTTTAACGGCTCTTTTTATGAGCTACTCCATCTTGTTAGCTAATGACTGATTGTGGGGCAGTGATGGGGATTGCTTTGTGTTGCTATTAAATGTTACATGATTGCAATTATGAGTTAACAAGGGACAGCTAATAAAAAAAAATAATCTATTTTGTGGCCCGGGGCAGACTTGAGACTCACTGCCTGGTTCCCAGACTGAGTACTTCCAGGCCTTGGATACCACCAGCTGCACAAGAAATCAACCGAGGGAAGGATAGATGCTCCCAGGCCGGAGATGCGGTCAGTGGGAGGGCTAGGGCTCTCTCTCCAAACCCCGGCAGAGACCTCCTCACTCACCCAGAAAGCTTGGCCTCTCACAGGCAGATACCTGGGCTATTAGACTTCCTTCTTGGCCTGTTCTGTGCCCACCATTGCCCCCACAGTCCCTTCTTCACATCCCAGCAGAGTTAGCTTCTAGAGAGGATGCGGCCTGTGCCACCGCCCTGCTCAGAGTCCTTTGGTGGCTGCCGGGACTTCCCTTTCTCCCTGGGCCCTATTCCAATTCTGCTTTTGGTTAGCCATTCCTATAGCCCGCCTGTCCTCACCAAACCTTGTTCGGGCTGGGCTGGGCCCTGGAAGATGAGTGGCCCCATGAGTTGGGCAGGAGGAGGATCTGAGAATTAGAAGGAGTACTGAGCGGAGAGGGCCTGCAGCCAGCCACCACTTTCCTGTGGAGGAGCCTCAGCTTGCCCGGCGGTGCCGAGGACCATGGGGCGTGGAAACGGACTGACCCTGACCTCTTCATCGCTGCTCCAAGGAGGCAGAGGGCCGGCTGTTGGCTTGGGATCGTCCCATGGGGACTGCGGCGGGGTGTCCCCAGGATGGACAGCGAGCCTTTGCAGGTGATGGGTACACAGAGGGACTTAGTAAATACTCAGTGATCTAAAGGGGTGGGAAGAGACACGGACGATGATCTCACCCCACTAAGAAGACCCTGTTCGCGTGCCACCCAGCTGCTGAGTAGCAGGACCGGCCTCCCTCCTGTATGACCAGAGACACGGCGGAGCCTGTCCCTGAGGGGTGTCTGGTGAGTAGAGGAACAGGGATCCTGAGTCCTGTTCTCAGCTAGTCCTGTTCTCTCCCTGAGCCTTGGTTTCTCCACCCTTTGAGCTTGCACGCCAGTATTCTGCCTGCAATGTAGTTAACTGACTTCCACTTCTGTCTCTAGCCGCCCCCCCTTCACTCCTCACTCCCACCCCACTTGGAGTGTGAGCTCCTTTTGGAGGGCCTAACTTTTGCTGGCTCAGCTTTTTACAGTTCTTAGTAAGTGCTGAACTAATGAGCAGCTGAAACTACGTGTCATTCAGGCACCCACTCTGTGCCAGGCTGCCTGCCAGGGGCTTCCTGTGTGTTACCAGGATCCTCCTAGCAACACTGCAAGGAGGACCTCTTAATGCCCATTCTACAGCCGAGACCATTGAGACTGAGAGAATCTACAGCCGGTGTCCACGAGGGTGGGGCTGGGCTGTCTATCATGGGCTCTGAGCCAGAAGCTGAGTGTGGGCTGAGGGCCCCCCTTCCTGGCTTCTCATGGCCTGGGTGGCAGCGGCAGGCCACCATAGGGCAGGAGCCAGCAAGGGCCACCGCAGGCTGGGCGACAGAAGGAACACAGTCTGAGGACATGGCTGAAGTGCATCTTCAAACACTGCGGCCGCGCTGTGGGCGCCGGGAAACCACAGCCGCCCACATCTCAGCGGCCTGGGCCAGCCCGGGGCAGGAGGCCGAGCTGGCAGCGGCAGGAGCTGCAGGAAGGCAGCGGGGTGGGCAGAGCTGTGCCAGTTTCACTCTCAGAGAGCCTCAGCCAGTGGCAGGGCTGGCTACATAATTTGCAGTGCTCGGGTTTAGAAACTATTGAGGATTTCAAGTTGGTAACAGCAGAGCGTTAAACTGAGCTCGGGCCCTTGTAAGCACGGACCCCTTCAGGTGGCAATGTCTGTGAAGCTGCTCCAGACCGGTGGGTTGTCTGCCCGGCTCCCTGCTCCGGGTTCTTCTTGGCCTGCCACTCAGGGAGTAGACCCCGAGTAAAAGGTCTGGCCCCTTGCTGCCTGGGCAGGGCTTATGTAACCCACCGTGCAGGGCATGGCAGGGCTGGCAGAGGGACATCAGGAAGACTCATGCTGTGTGGACAAGGCCAAGTCAGCACACTGCTGGGATGCAGGCAGGCAGGCATTCGGGGCTGGGCCTGCCTGTGACTCACAGCCGCCTGGCTGCTCAGAGACCCTGTGCTGACGCTTCCGCTGCGAGTAAGTTGGGGAGAGGTCCAGAGTCCCTGGCTGGGCCACCTGCAGACCTGAAGCCTGCAGGGAGGCCCAGGATCCTGTGGGTGCCCAGAACCGGGCAGACAGCGTGACCTCCAGAGGCGGGTACGCCATCACCAGAGAGGAAGTGGAGCCTGTTTGGAGCCCGCATCCCCCAGGCTGACTCTTGGCAACAGGGATGGCTGTGTCTGATGGCTCCTGGCCCTCCTTAGCCCCACACTGGGTCCTCCTGAGAGCCTACACCGAGCCCCAGTTCGTGTCTTTTGACACAGCACTGAGCAGAGGCCCTGCACACAGTGAGTGCTCAGGAGATGCTGGTTGAATGAGCAGAGGAAATAACAGGACACCCATCTGTGCCTCGTCTGCCTTAGGGATGAACGCTTAGCTTGGAGGTCAGGTAAAGAAGCATGCTCTCTCGTTTAGCAAAGTTGGGGCACACCCTCTGTCCACACGTGAGCCGTGGTGTGCACATCTGCATGTATATGTGCCCATGTCAGAATGCATGTTTGGGGAATATACAGGTATAGGTTGGACTCATGTATAGAGTATAAAGATATAGACATGTATGCAAAATGTGTGTGGTGCTTTCATACACACAGGGAGTGGGAGGCCTATGTGCGTGTTTCTGTGGAGGCATCAGGCCTCCTTGGTGTGTACCTGCACAGGGCACATGTATGTGGACGTGTGCCATAGATCCTCAGCAGTCTTCTGCTTCCTGGACTCCATCTCCCAGCTGGTTATCCTGCCCCATCCAGGAGCCAGAGCTGCTCAGGCAGCGCTCTCCGCGTGGGAGCGGTGGGGAAGTGTAGTGGCCGGGAGTGCAGGCTGCCTGGCCAGGTCTGGACTCTGCCCACAGTCACTATGCATTCCTGGGCAAGTTATACAAACTCTCTCTGCCTCAGTTTTGTTGTCTGTAATAGGGGCTCACAACAGCACTTCCTTCCTGAGCTGAAAGACATGAAACATCCCACCTGGTACCCAGTAACATTAGTTGTTATTAGTATCTCGGCCGGGGGCTGCAGCAGCCGGTGCCAGGGCCCGTACAGGGAGCAGGCCTGGAGCCTGGATCCATCCATCTCCATGAATGTGATGGACAGGTTCCAAATACTGGCTTCTCTGGCCAGAGGGACGAGAAGAGGGGAGGGTACGGCCCAGGGCTGTGGGGGCCTGGCCCCGAGAGCGCCCTTCAGATTCCTCAGAGGGCCCCGGGAGGCTGCTGATGAATCCCCAGATCCGGAACACACACGTGGTGGGACATGGCAAGGCAGCAGCCGCTCTGTAAGAACAGTCTCCTGAGACCTCGGAGCCGGCCCTCAGAGGCCACCCACCCGCTGCAGGGACTGGCGGCCGCGAGGGGCGAGGTAAATCACCCGCGAGATTGCCCTCTGGAATGCGGTCCCTGTGAAAGGTAGCACGCATGTTACTGCTACATAAACACAGTTAAACTATTTACGATGGCCTCAGCCGGGCAGCCCCAGGAAGCCATGTGGGGGTGGGTGCCTCCCCCCCAGCCCTGTGGGCCATGATGGTTGGGAGAGGGAGTTATTTTGGCACGAGCCAGGTCCTTGGTACTTTCCCACTGCCACTGAACACAAGCACCCGCGTGGCCTGAGGGAGGTATCGCCTTGAGGACCAGAAAAATGTGTTTTGAAAGTATGCAAAGTAGACGAACAACAAAGCCCCCTCCTTGTTTTATATGAGTTTGCCCTCTGACCGAGTTTGTAGAGGATGCTTTTTTTGAGTAAGCAGGAGCTATTGCCCCTGAATTCCAGGAATGCATTAGGACAGATCTGCACTCCGGATCCTGGAGGAGAAACTGAGGGAGACTCCGCCCTGCTGCTCCAGAGGAGCCCCCAGCCTGCGGGAAAGAACCAGGCCCTGCCTCTGGGAGCCTCCCGGCTAACAGTGGGACCAGCTCCTGTCCTCGGCCCCTGCCCAGCCCTTGCCCAGGCTAAGAGTAGAGACACCGTTCTGTCCCCCCAGGAGGGGGCGTCCTGGCCTCCTGGAGAGACATCCTCATGCTGAGCACCTGCAGGATGGGCCTTCCTGAGCAGCTCAGGCGATATAGCCTTCGCTCTCCCGTTGTCCACACAGCCCAGTCCAGGCCATCAGGAAAACCTGCTTGTTCTCCAGCTACTCTGCTAGGAGTCACCATCACTAATTAGTGGGAGGCCTTTGCCGTACCCCATGCTGACCTTCTTAACCCACATATATTCTCTCCCATTTCCCATCATCCCCCCACCCCCGTAAGTGGGGAGTTCTGGTATAGCCACGAGGAACCGAGGCTGAGAGAAGCGAGGCAGCCTCCCACCCCGGCCACACAGCTGGTGTGAGGCTCAGGTTCTGACCTCCGTGTTCTGTCCGCTGCGCCACCATGCCCACTCCACCACACACCCCAGCGAACAAGGAGCAGCATGTCCTCTCTTAGGTGAGGTCAGGAAGGAGGTTGGTTTTATTATTATTTATTTTTTTATTTTTTTATTTTTTGTATTTTTCTGAAGCTGGAAACGAGGAGAGACAGTCAGACAGACTCCCGCATGCGCCCGACGGGGATCCACCCGGCACGACGCTCTGCCCACCAGGGGGCCATGCTCTGCCCCTCCGGGGCGTCACTCTGCCACAACCAGAGCCACTCTAGCACCTGGGGCAGAGGCCAAGGAGCCATCCCCAGCGCCTGGGCCATCTTTGCTCCAATGGAACCTTGGCTGCAGGAGGGGAAGAGAGAGACAGAGAGGAAGGAGAAGGGGTGGAGAAGCAAATGGGCGCTTCTCCTATGTGCCCTGGCTGGGAATCGAACCCGGGTCCCCCGCACGCCAGGCCGACGCTCTACCGCTGAGCCAACCGGCCAGGGCTGGGAGGTTGGTTTTAATACAAAAATAAAACAATAAAATAATTTACACACATGAGTGAGGTTATCATTCAAAAACTTAACCTCAGAAGAGAGCTGTTAATTCTGATCTTGCTACTTGTTCAGTGCCTTTTTGGTCTTGGTTTTGTTCTACATTCTATTTATTTATCTCAGACGGTACAAAATGGAGAAGGTCAAAACACAAGTCTTTGTCTCTTTCCTCTCCCAGTCCACCAGCGCCTTCCTTCAGGGCTTCAGCTGTGGGGACTCCACCCTGACATACCCCTTGCCTCCAGAACATTCCTGCTCATCTTTCAGTAGTTTTATTCACAAACACTTTTATTATTAATACCTTTTTTTTTTGTATTTTTCTGAAGCTGGAAACGGGGAGAGACCATCAGACAGACTCCCGCATGCGCCCGACCGGGATCCACCCGGCACGCCCACCAGGGGCGACGCTCTGCCCACCAGGGGGCGATGCTCTGCCCCTCCGGGGCGTTGCTCTGCCACAACCAGAGCCACTCTAGCGCCTGGGGCAGAGGCCAAGGAGCCATCCCCAGCGCCTGGGCCATCTTTGCTCCAATGGAGCCTGGGCTGCGGGAGGGGAAGAGAGAGACAGAGAGGAAGGAAGGGGGGGTGTAGAAGCAAATGGGTGCTTCTCCTGTGTGCCCTGGCTGGGAATCGAACCCAGGTCCCCCGCACGCCAGGCCGACGCTCTACCGCTGAGCCAACTGGCCAGGGCCTTATTAATACTTTTTTTTAGGTGAGGAGAGGGGATATAGTAAGACAGACTCTCACTTGCACCCTGAGATCCAACTGACAACCCCATCTGGGGCCAATGCTCGAGTACTGAACTATTTTTTAGCACCTGAGTTCAACAAGCTCAAACCAACCTAGCTATCCTCAGTGCCCAGGGCTATGGTTGAACCAATCGAGCCACTGGAGGGGAAAAGGGACAGAAGGGGGAGAGAGAGGGGTGGTGAAGCAGATGGTCGTTTCTCCTGTGTGACCTGACCAGGAAGCAAACCCAGGACCTCTGTATGCTGGGCTGACACTCTATCCACTTAGCCACTGACCAGGGCTCACAAGCAATTTTATTTTATTTATTTAAAAAATTTTTTTTTAAATATTTATTTATTTATTTTGAGAGAGAGAGAGAGCTAGCTATAGAGAGAACAAGGGGAGGAGCAGAAAGCATCAACTCCCATATGTACTTTGACCAGGCAAGCCCAGGATTTTGAACTGGCGACCTCAGCGTTCCAGGTTGATGCCTTATTCACTGTGCCACCACAGGTCAGGCTCACAAGCAATTTTCAAGTCAATTAAACTCAGCACATCAGAATCCAAC
Source organism: Saccopteryx bilineata (assembly GCF_036850765.1). Classification (NCBI taxonomy): domain Eukaryota; kingdom Metazoa; phylum Chordata; class Mammalia; order Chiroptera; family Emballonuridae; genus Saccopteryx; species Saccopteryx bilineata. Next base: position 21,417,402 of record NC_089490.1, on the reverse strand, counting down.
TTTTTTTTTTTAACCATTTTAATCCATTACATTAGTCTTTCGATTTGATTTCAAATAACATTTTACAAATAAGCTCTTTGCTTAGAATAGTTTTAAATTTACAGGAAAATTGCCGAGATAATATAGAGAGTTTTCATACACTCTACATCCAGGTTATTCTATAATAGATGTCTTAATTAATGTGCTATATTTGTTACAGTATAATAATACAGTATAATAATGTATATTGATACATTATTATCAACTAAAGCTCATAAATTATTCAGATTTTCTGATTTTTTTTTATCAATGTCCTTCTTCTGTTCCAGGGTCCCATGCAGACACCACATTGCATTCAGTCATCATGTCTCCTTTGGCTCCTCATTTCCTGGTTTTGATGACCTGGACAGTGTTGTGGAGAACTGGTCAGGTATTCTGTAGAATGTCCCTCTGTTAGAGTTGTCTGATGTTTTCTTCTCATGGTTAGGATCAAGTTAGGAGTTTATGGAGGAAGACCATAGAGGTCATATGCCATTCTCATCACATGATATCAAGGATACATTCTATCAGTGTGACCCATCACTGATGATGTTGTGATGTTGACTTGAATCACCTGGCTGAGGTAGTGTTTGCCAGCTTTCTCCCCCATACAGCTACTCCCCCGAGCCCCCATCTGTCCTCTTTGGCAGGAAGTTCTATGCAGAGCTTACACCAAAGAGGTGGGGAGCTACCTATGATCCCACCCCTATAAAGTGAAGCATCCACATACTTATTTGGAATTCTTCTGTATGAGAGATTTGTCTCTTTTCTCCTATTTAATTATTCAATAATTTACTTATATCACTTGTGGAAATATATTTTATACTTGGGGTTATAATCCAAACTACTTTCATTTTTTCAAACTGTTCCATGTTTGGCCACTGGGGGTTCCATTCGTATTCTAGGCTCACCTCATTTACTTCTCTCCGCAGTCTCAGGAGCAGCCTTTTCTTCAAGGAACCCTGATTTCTTTAAGTGGAGAATGGTATTAGAAACCAAGATCTGAGTGCTAAGTGTGCTTGTCGCTACTGGGGTGTGGTTGCTTACAGACCCTCCCAGCTGACAGAAAAAGGAACTGTATGTGTATCCAAGCATTCCTCAGAGATACTGGAGGTTTGCAATAAAGTGAGTCACATGAAGGTTTTGGTTTCTCACTGCATATAAAAGTCATGTTTACACTCTACTGTAGTCTATTAAATGTGCAATAGCATCATGTCTAAAAAGGTGATGTATATACCTTAATTAAAAATAGTTTATTGCTAGCCCTGGCCGGTTGGCTCAGTGGTAGAGCATCAGCCTGGCGTGCAGGAGTCCCGGGTTCGATTCCTGGACAGGGCACACAGGAGAAGTGCCCATCTGCTTCTCCACCCCTCCCCCTCTCCTTCCTCTCTGTCTCTCTCTTCCCCTCCCACAGCCAAGGCTCCATTGGAGCAAAGTTGGCCCAGGCGCTGAGGATGGCTCTGTGGCCTCTGCCTCAGGCACTAGAATGGCTCTGGTTGCAACAGAGCGACGCCCCAGATGGACAGAGCATCGCCCCCTGGTGGGCATGCTGGGTGGATCCCGGTTGGGTGCATGCGGGAGTCTGACTGCCTCCGTTTCCAAGTTCAGAAAAATTAAAAAAAAAAAAAGTTTATTGCTAAAGAATGCTAACCATCATCTAAGCCTGTTGGAAAAATGGTACCAATAGCCTTGCTTGACTTAGGGTTGGCACAAGACCTTCAATTTATAGAAAACCACAATATTTGTGAAGTGCAATGAAACAAGATATGCCTGTACTAAACCCATGTGTACACACATTTCTGTATCTCTTATGTAATCATCTATAGTAAGCTAACCATGAGTTCTCACTGATGTCCCCAACTCTAACCCGGGTGGATCATGATAGCCTTCTCCCCCTACTTGTCTGTAAACTTTCACCCCAACAGTGGCTCCCACCATCTGCCATCCACCCACTTAATTGTTCAGTCCTATATGCACATATATCATTGCATTGTTAACCCACATTTCCTTATGTCTTGTCTTTAGTCTTATAGATCCACTCATTTCCAAAGTGACTTAGTCAGCCTCTTTCCTCCCATCACTTCAGTAAAGTGGTTTTATACTCTTATAATGCATCTAGAGTCTTCTGTCACACTCTGCATCTTGTCCTGTGATCTCCCAAAATCCAAAATGATTTTTAAAAATTCGCATATCAAGGCCCACTCTTTGTGCTGTGAAGTTCTGTGGGGTTTGATAATCACAGTGTCATGTCCTCACCATTTCAGTATCACACAGAATAATCCCATCACCCTAAAAAAAGTTCCCTGTGCTTGACCCTGGCCAATTGGCTCAGTGGTAGAGCATTGGCCCAGTGTGTAGATATCCTGGGTTCAATTCCTGGTCAGGGCACACAGGAGAAGCACCCATCTGCTTCTCCACCCCTCCCCCTCTCCCTCTTGCTTCTCTCTCTCTCTCTCTCTTTCTCTCTATCTATCTTTCTCTCTCCCCCTCCCGCAGCCATGGCTGGATTGGAGCTAGTTGGCCCCGGGCACTGATGATGGCTCCATGGCCTCCACCTCAGGCACTAAGAAGAACTCGGTTGCTGAGCAATGAGAGCAATGTCCCAGATGGGTAGATCATCACCTCCTAGGGGGCTTGCCGGGTGGGACCTGGTGGGGGCACGTGCGGGAGTCTGTCTCTGCCTTCCCTCTCCTTGCACTAAAAACAAAGTTCCCAGTGCTTCACCTATTCAATCCCCCTCCCACCCTAGACCTCTAACAACCACCATTCTGTTTACCATCTCTATCTACAGTTTCGCATTTCCAGAATGTCATATAGTATAGAGCTTTTTCAGACTGGCTTTTTTCACTTAGAAATATACATTTAAGATTCATCCATGTCTTTCTGTGGCTTCATAGTTCTTATTTTTAATTGCTAAATAGTATTAAATTGTATGAATGTACCACAGTTTGTTTCTCTCTCTCCTTTTCCCCCATTGACTTGAGAGAAAGGAAGGAAGAGAGCAACATCAACTCGTTGTTCCATTTAGTTGTGTACTCACTGATTGCTTGTCATACATTCCTTGACCAGGGCTGGGACCAGTGCCCTCGGGATCCAGCCAATGACCCTGGGATCAAACCAGCAATGTTGGCATCCTGGGACGATGCTCTATCCACTGTACCACCAGCCAGGGCATAGTTTGTTTTTCTTAAAGCACATCTCTATTAAAAGACATCTTGGTTATTTGGCAATTATAATTTTGGCAACTATAGATAAATCGCTGCTGTAAATATTCACATGCTTGCTGGTTTTTGTGTGAACATGTTTAAAATCAGTTGAGGAAACACCTAGGAGAGCAATTATTGAATCGTATGATAAATATGATGATACTGAACCATGTTCAGTTTTATCTGAAACTGCCAAACTGTTTTCCAAAGTGTCTATATTATTTTGCATTCCCACTGATGGTGAGTGAGAGCTCTTTTTTTAAAAAAAGATTTTATTTATTTATTTTACAGAGAGATGATGTGTGTGTGGGGAAGAGGGAGCGAAGTAGTTGCTTCACTCTAGCTGTTCATTGATTGCTTGTCATATGTGCCTTGACCTAGCAAGCCCAGGGTTTCGAACCAGCGATCTCAGTGTTCCAAGTCAAAGCTTTATCCACTGTGCCACCACAGTTCAGGCTGAATGAGAGCTCTTGTCGCTCCACATCCTCACCAGCATTTGATATTGTCAATTTGGGAGTGGGGTTAGCCATTCTAATAGGTATATAGTGGTTTTTTATTGTTTTAATTTGCATTTCCCTAATGACAGATAACATTGAACATCTTTTCATATGCTTGTTTGCTGTTTCTACATCTTCTTTGATGAGCTGTCTGTTGGATCTCTGCCCATTTTTAAATTGAGTTGTTAGCTAACTTTTTTTTTCAATGTGAGAGGAAGGGAGACAATGAGACAGACTCCCGCATGCGCTCTGACTGGGATCCACCTGGCAACTCCCATCTGGGGCCCATGCTCAAATCACCTGAGCTATCCTCTGTACCTTGACCCACTGGCTGTGAGAGGGGAAGAGAGAGAAAAGGGGGAGGAGGAGAAAAGCAGATGGTCGCTTCTTCTGTGTGCCCTGCCCAGAGATCAAACCCGGGACATCCGCACGCTGGGCTGACAGTCCACCTACTGAGCCAACTGTCCAGGGCCGTTAACTAACTTTTGATTGTTTAAAAATATCAAGTTCACCTCTGAAGGGAAAGGGTTAAACATCAATGAGGACTATCAGCATTTAGACATTTAGATACATTTCGATAAGATACCTAAGAAATAGTTGTGTTATTGTTATTACATTTCATGAATATCTGGAATCCCAGAACTAAAAGATACTTCAGAGTCCTTTTATAGGAAAAAGAAAATGAGGCTTTGAGAGGAGAAGAAATGGAGTGGCAGAGACATTTACTACTCACTACATCCCCACCTGTTCCCCTGCACTTCTCAGCCCCCTCACCATTCGGTGGGACCCCAGGACCAGTTCTGGCCAGTAGGCTGTGAATGGAGATGCTGTCTGTTACTTCCAGGCCACGGCATCTGAGAGCCAATGCATAGCCCTTCTGCTCACTTCTGCCCCTGCAGGCACGACCATGGAAGCCATGTGCTGAAATTTGCTGTATCCAACATCCAGCATCCCTAATTGACTATGCAGAGCAGAACTCCTGCCAATCTGACTTGGCCAAACTGTATGAGCAAGAAATAAATCTTTGATCAGACCAGGTGGTGGCACAGTGCATAGAGTATCGACCTGGGACTCTGAGGACCCAGGCTCAAAAACCCAAAGTCACCAGCTTGAGTGTGGGATCATAAACATGACCCCGTGGTCACTGGCTTGAGCCCAAAGGTCATTGGTTTGAAGCCTAAGGTCACTGGTTGAGGCCCAAGGTTTCTGGCTTGAACCCAAGGTTGCTGGCTTGTGCAAGGGGTCACTGGCTTGGCTGGAGCCCCCCAGTCAGGGCACATATGAGAAAGCAATCAATGAACAACTGAGGCGCTGCAACTAGGAGTTGATGCTTCTCATCTCTCTCCCTTTCAGTCTGTCTTTCTGTCTGTCTCTCTCACTGAAAAAAAAGGAAAAGAAAATAGAAAAGAAATAAATCTTTGTAGTTGAATTCCACTGAGATTTCAGGGCTCATTTGTTACCGCAGCACAGCAGGACCTGTCCTGATTACTCTGCCAGTCCTTGTGTCCTGCCAAACCTGGTGGTGTGCTGGCCCAGGACATCTACTGGGACCTATCGCGTGCCTGGCTTTACGTAGGTGCTCAACTTCCATCATTTCAGGTCTGTCTGGGGAGAAGGTCCCGCTCTCTGCTACACTGTCTGCTCTCGCCACTTACTGGGCCTTATCTCCCCAGATGACATGTGGAGGTTGACACCCCAACAATAGCACAATCCTTATGGGATACTAAAGGCAGATCTCCCCACCCAAGTCAAGGCCTCAAAATTCCCTAAAAACACCACATCTCCAAGAGTTCTACAGAAGAGAAAGTCTCAGAGGCTCTGTTCTACCTTTTGCATCTTCAAAATCAGGCCTTGCCTCTGCTGGCGCCATCTTTTCTAGAGGAGGAAGACATTTCGATCCCCACTGTGCAGAAGACATCCACCCTCCAGCGTGTAGCAGGCTGCTTCTCCAGCCCTTCCCTGCCTGGAGCAACTGGCCCTGCCCTGGGCCTTCGAGAGAAGGCCACAGCTATGCCGCAACATGGTCCACAGTCTCCTAGCCTCCTAATTACAATATCTGGGGGCCTGATGCGGTCCTCAGGGCAGGGAGTGAGGCTTTCTCTATGTGAGGTGGTGCTCACAGGGCTCAAAATCAAGACCTTGACCTCATTAGTGCAATGTTCTGGTCAGCCGGCTAGAGGAAATGTGAAGATGTTAATTATGTGCTGATTTATTTAATCCCTGTTCTTGTGAAATGCCTGCATTTGTCTTCTCTTATTTTCTCCTGGGGCTCTACACTCCTGGGGACATAGTGGGGGGGGGGTGATGAAGCCAGAGGGGGAAGGACAGGAAGGAACTGGGGTCACTCAGACCTGGATTCATTTCCTGGCTGCTGTGACCCAGAGTAACCTTCCCGAGCCCGGGATTGAGTAAGGATTATGGATTTGGCACTGCGCCTGGCACGTAGGAAGTTTGGTAAATTATAGCCATTATTATCATACTGTTAATTATTATTTTATTCTATCAACCGAAGGATGATTTTCCATTGCTCCATCTTGATTCTCGGGAGGCAATAGATTGTAGACGGGTGTTGTCCAATAGAACTCTCTGCAATGATTGAAATGTTTTGTATCTGCATCACTCAATGCGATAGCCACTAGCCACGTGTGATTACCGGGCACTTGAAAGGTGGCTGGCGCAATGGAGGAACTGAAGTTTTAATTGTATTTCATTTTGCTTATTTCAGAGTTAAATAGTCCCATGAGTTTAGTGGCTACTATACTGGGCAGTGCAGGTGTGGAGGGTAAGAATGCAGTCTCTGGGGTGGACCACCTTGTGCCCATGCTACTTCCAAGCTGTAAGACCTTGAGCTAGTTTCTGAGTCTCTCTGGGCCTCAGTTTTCTTATCTGTAAAATGTGGGTATTATATCTCTGATTTTCTAGGGTGGTTGTGAGGCTTAAAAGGGTCCATCTATATTAAATGCCCCATCTTGGAAGGGCCGAAGGAAGGTTAGCTATTACCAGTTGTTCTCTCTAGCGCCGGCGCCTGGCCTGTAACCCATGCACATGATTGTGTTTCCTATCTTGAGGACTTCTGTCTGTTCCCACTCTGAATTCCTCACGGGCCCCAGCCCGGGGCAGAGACAACCAGTGCCCGTTGACCAGGGAATGGAGGGGACTCATTTCCAGGTCGATGTTCTATCCACTGCGCCACCACAGGTCAGGCTGGAGGGGACTCAGAATGCCCAGAGGAGGATAGGTATGGGCAACACTGGATGGGCCGCCCAGGCTGCCCCCTCTGCCCCCAGTGGGGTGGGCCTGTCACCCTTCCCCAGAGCGGCTTGGCTGCAGGAGGCGGGCAGCCCAGGCTGCCCCCTCTCGCCACAGTGGGGTGGGCCTGTCACCCTTCCCCAGAGTGGCTTGGCTGCAGGAGGCGGGCAGCCCAGGCTGCCCCCTCTCGCCACAGTGGGGTGGGCCTGTCACCCTTACCCAGAGCGGCTTGGCTACAGGAGGCGGGCAGCCCAGGCTGCCCCCTCTCGCCACAGTGGGGTGGGCCTGTCACCCTTCCCCAGAGCGGCTTGGCTGCAGGAGGCGAGCAGCCCAGGCTGCCCCCTCTCGCCACAGTGGGGTGGGCCTGTCACCCTTCCCCAGAGCGGCTTGGCTACAGGAGGCGAGCAGCCCAGGCTGCCCCCTCTCGCCACAGTGGGGTGGGCCTGTCACCCTTCCCCAGAGCGGCTTGGCTGCAGGAGACAGGCTCATCCTCCAGTGCTGGGGCGTTTGGCGTAAGGCAGCCTAGAAGAAAGGGCTCAGATGGGCTCAGGGGTGAAGGGCTGTCTCCATTCCAACCTCTCAGCCCAGGGAGGCATAAGAACCGAACTCTGTCCCTTCGACTGTGTCCCCTCCAAGCGTGGAGATGAGCAGCTTTACCTGCCAAACTCGGCCACGAATGCAGGGAGGCCAGAAGTCAGGAGGGCTCTTCCAGAAAGCAGCGGGCTTCTAAGAAATGGAGGATTCGGGTCCAACGCCAGGACCCCGGAGCCAGGTCTTTGGAATTCCCCCATCCTTCTCCCGATGAGAAATCGAGTTCCTCCATTTCAGGGAATGGGCGCCAGCCCGTGTCCGTTCCCCTCGGCCTCTTCCTCGGCAGGGGTGCGAGCGCCACGTGGGGATTTCCGGATCCCAGGACTCTTGGTGCCCCCAGAGGCACAGCCTCAAATTCCTCCAAAGATTAATCAGCCTTGGAAGCCAAGGACCCTCTGAGGGTGTTATGGTCCCTGCCTTCATCCTGGCTCATTCCTTACCTGTCCTGGACTCAGTGGGAAACGGAAGTGTCCACAGGCAGGGCCCAAGCCTCCTCTGTCAGGTGGCCCGAGAGAACACTGCTGTCTCCCAGTACAAGGCCAGGGCGCCTCTGCCCCAGCGTCTGGGACTTCTGCCTCTGCAGCCTAGATCTGAAGGGAAAGGGAGTAACCCCACCCTTCAAAGCCACAGAATAATGCCCGTGGGACACAGTCTTCTAAAGACAAGGCATGGGGCAGGGACGGGGTACCATCTTTGCTCCACTTTCCCTGATTTTAGGGTGAGAGACAGCAGGAGACACCAAGGTTAGATGCCAGGAAGGACTTCCTAGTGGTGAGAGACAGTGGGCTGTAGGAGCCAGAATAATCAAACCATCCGATCCAACTGATGGAAGAGGGCTCTGGTAAAGTGGAATGATGAGAAATCTGGGATTTAAAATACACAAGATACAAAAGAGAAAGGGAATACACAGGATACATGGCTGAGTTGATCTCTCAGCTGGACTTGAAGTCAGACAGACTCAGGGTTAAATCCAACCGTGCCACTGGCTAGCTGTGTGAACTTGAGGCCATTGTTTAATGATGCTTCCGTTCAGTGTCCTTCTCTGTGAAATGGGGGTAAAGAAATCCACCCCCCCAGGTTGTATGGAGGAGGGAGAGGGGGGCCTGTAGGTGAGTGGCCCTACCCCAGGGCCTGGCGCATACCGGGGAACAGAGAGGTGGCCGTGTCCGGAGCTTTGGGGTACAGTGGGAGGAGGAGAAGTGCAGGAAGGTAGGCTCGGGGCAGGGAGCTCTGTCCCCAGTGAGAGATGGTCTCGCAGCTCCGGACAGCCTCAGGCCCTGCTGCAGACCAAGAAACAGGTCTGCCCCCTGTGCCCACGGGAGAGTAGCTTTTGTTCCCTAGCCCCATTCCTACACCCCACTTCAAGGCAATTATGAGGAGACAGTGAATGGACTCGTTCCCCCCACCCTGGAGAGCTCTGTCCCTCACACTCCTCCGGCAGGCCCCCACCCCTCTTGACCTGGGGACCCTCATTTGCCAACCCCTAGAAGCCCTTCAGGGGCCACTCAGAGAGAACTGTTTTCCCGAGATAGTCCTCCTCCATAGTCCTCCTCCATCCCCTGCAGGACCCTCAGGGGCCTTGAGAAAGACCCTGGGCCGCGGCCAGCCTGCCCGACCTGCCTCAGTCCAGCGCGGCTGAGTGTCAGCGGTAGTGGGCAGTTGGTGATTTGGGGGCCGGCCTGTGGACGGGTTTACTGGGGACCCACTTCCCACCAGATTCAGGTACATATTGAAAGCTTGCCTGGACCTTGATGTGGGGACAGGAAGGAAGCTGGTTCCGCCCGACTGACACTGTGACACTGTGGCACCAGCTGGCCCTGGGCTGGGCTGGGCAGCCTGGGAACGCCTCCCTCCCCTTCGCCCCCAGCAGGGGTGAGAAGAGCCCTGTGGCCACTGGGCTGTAAACAGCCTCATGAAGTCAGCTGGGCCAGACTCTCCCGCTGCCAAGGAGGAAACTGAGGGCTCGGGAGGCCATAGCTACGCAGCCCGGGTGGTGTCTGTCATTCAGCTGTGCGCTGCTTGGATGCAAAAGAACAACGCTCTTGTCATGTGCAGACACAGCCTCTCACCCCTCTTAGACTGGGGCTCCCAGGGAGCGGTGCTGTGTTCCCTCACCAGGCTGACCTGAGGGGTGGGGTGGCCTCAGGCAGCTCTGACTCCCTCTTCCCACCCGAGTAAGACCACAGTGTGTCCAAAAGAGAGACACCTCTAACTTGTGGTGTCCGGGATCTGAAAGTGATTCATTACCAATGAGGATCACACAGGTGGGGTACAGAGCATTTTTTAACCTTCCCAAGAAACTGTGGACCCCTGGAAGGTTCCCACAGTCTTCCTCCACATGTTGCTCTTCCCCTCCCTTCTTCCAGTCCTTCCGGGGACAAGAAAGCTGGGGGGGGGGGGGTGCAATGCAGGGCCAAGGACATGACTGAGGTATAGAGAGCTTCCCTACTCCAGACTCTGTTCTCTCCCACGTCCCTCACCTCCATACCCGCCCCTCTGGCCTCTCATAGCCCCTGCCTTGCCCAGAGCAATGCCAGCAGGGCACCCCCTCCCTCCCTCTTGTGTCCAGAGAGGAGGGCGCCTGGCTGCCCACTGCCAGGTACAGAGGATAAAAATACCCAGTGGAAAAACACATGGTTCCAGGTCAAACATTAACTTGCAGGACCTGGCGTGTTGGCAACGGTGTCCCTTCCCAGTCTACCTGGCCACCGACATGCGGCTAGGGACGATGTCCTGTCCCTCTGACCCTCACTGTAGTTCTCAGACATTTACCTGTATGCTTCCAGCAGGGAGCATCCACCTGAGGCCCTCAAGGGTGCAGATCTGTCCAGGCTGTGGCTGCAGGGGTGACTCTCTCTCCACGCAGCCTGGGGTCTCCCCTGAAGATCCCTGGGATTCAAAGGTCAGCCCAGCTCCCATGTGAAAACAGCACCTCCGGCCCTCTGGGGGAACAGCCCAGCTCAGAAACCCTGGGCTCCTCAGGCTTTCTGATGTATCTACTGCAAAACCAAGCTCATTTAGAATCTGGAAGGAAAGACAACAGGCAAAGGAGAGGGAGTGGGGAGAGGAGAGAGTCCAGCCCGTGCTGGCACAGCCCCTTAGCAACACCTGAAGGAGGTGTTGGCAGAGGTTGGCAAGTGAGAAGTTCCAGTCCTGTCCCGAGTGTGCTGTGTGTGTCCAGCTCTGGTGCTGTCGGGGGCTGGGGAGACCAGAGGGATAGGTGTGCCCCCCATGGGTTCAGGTGAGTGTCCACCTGCTTCAGGTCCATCCCAGTAACACCAGGCAGGTCCTACCGGTCGGTGTCCCCAGAGCTACCTGAGTTTCAGCAGGACGATGCCTGGATGGCCTGCACTCCTCACACCTCTGGGACTCGATGCCTGACGGTTCTAGGAATGCCTGTGCAGCAGCCTTGGGCCGGAGCCAAATGCCCCATTTTTTTAGTCAAGGAAACTTGACTGTACACAGTGAGAAGAGTAAAGTCCACGGGGGCACAGCTTGACTGCCCCCTCGTTCTGGCTGCCTGGCATCCAATGGGCCTCCCTTGGAACCCGAGAGGGATTTAGGGGGCCCTGGGACCAGGGAAGCCCTCTCGGCCACTTTGATGTCCACGGCAGCACTGCAGCTGCTCGGTGGAGAGTGTGTAAATATTAACTTTTAAGAGGAAGCGGAGGATTTGAGTGGAGACCAGCAAGGGCCTCAGCCACCTCTCTTGGGGCAGCTGAGAGCTGGCCAACTGGGGATTGGCCTCCGGGGCCCCGCCTCCAGGTTGAGAGTCCAGCGCTGGACGGAGAGTTGGGAGGCCTGAGGCCTGGCCTCTGAACCACAGAGTATTCCTGCCCGAGACTGTCCCGCAGGCTCTCGAAGCTGACTCCCACCGGGGGAGGCTGTCATCGCACCAGGATGGGGCTCTGCAGAGAGCACCTGAAGGACCCGGCCAGACTACACAGGAGGCCACACAGGAGGCCCCACCGGCTTCAGAAGCCTTTGGTTTGGAGCCAAGGTCTGCCACTTAAGTAGCCACGTGGTCTTCTATGTATTACCAAGCCTCTGTGAGCATCAGTTAACTCATCTATAGAATGGGGACAGTTAAGTCTAGCTCTCAAGGTGTTCCAAAGATTAAGTTAGCTGATCTCCTTCTATTGCCTGGCACAGAGAAGTTATTCTTCACTCTAGTTAGTTTTCCTCTTCATTCTGGGCCTCAGTTTCCTCATCTGTAAAATGGGGAGAATCATGCCTAGCTCAAAGGACTAAACAAGAGGATCTGTATATATTGTTGTTGTCCATGGACGTTGGTCCGTCACTATCAGATATTTTTTATCTGTGCCCCTCTCTGCACCTTGCTTCCCTTATCTGGATTTGGTGGTGTCTAAGGACCTCAGCTAGAGGTCCGGGGCGCTCAACACCTGTTCCCCGAACACAATCACACACCCTGCTCTCCCCTCCTTGCCGGGACCAGAACAGCATCTCACGGCCCTCATCATCATGCTGACATTGGCTTTGGCTCTCGGAAGAATTACCTGTTGAACTGAACACAGGCTGGGCAGAGAGGCAGATAACAAGACAGCCAGAAGGCCTGGCTTCGGAGAGAGAAGAAGGTTGAGGTGTCAGCCCGAGCCCTGACCTCAGGCCTTGGAAACAAAGGCAGGGATGTGGGAGCTGGTGTGAGGAGGGGTCAGGATTCATTCCCCCCAGCTGAGGAGCCAGGCTGGGGGGAAGGAGGGGTGTTGGCATCTGGATGCCATCTGGCTGAGGGCAAACACCGAGGGGCCACTCGAGGAAATGCCTGAGCGGCAAATCAAATCCTGCAGAGAAACTGCCGAGCCCTTGAAATGAAAGTCTGAGGGAGAGGAATGTGCCCGGGGAGTGCTGGTGGTGGAGGGAGACCAGGGTGGGGAGGGAGACCGCGGCGGAGCGGAGGGGACCAAGCCTGGCCTCCGGGCTGGGCGTGGGGAGGGTCTCCCTGGGTTGGTGGTCCCCAGCAGACATTGCAGCTGGACATCTGGGCTGGGGGTGATGAAGGCGGGGCCCCCAAACACACAGAAGGTCTACATTGCCTCAGAATCCTGAGTCTGGTTCCCTGGAACCCCCCAACCACTTGTCAGACCCCAGGCCTTAGAGTGCTGCTGTCCTTCAGATCAATGGCCTTGTCCACCGCACACACGTCCCTACAACCCCTGCTGTGCACACAGCCTCAGGTCTGGGCGGCCTGGACTCTCGGAGGCGTGGCTCCGCACGGGCGCGGGGGCTTCAGGCACTCACAGACTCAGGTTCAGATCCCTTCTCCTCTTGAATGGACTTTCACAAAATTAATTCACTTTGCCAAACCTCCCTTCTCTCATTTGTATAAGAGGGTGACCCTGTCGCTCCCTGGGCCTCCCTGGGAGCACGGCCAGTGCTAGTCTTAGGTGGGGACCCAAAGCACGACAGGACGTCTGGGGGACCTCCAGGCCCCACAGGCTGCAGCCCCATGGTCCCCGCTGTTGCTGTAGGGCAGCTTCTGCCCAGCCCTGTCCCAAGGAGGGCGCTGATTGACCCCAGAGGGAGGCCAGGAGGCACACTCACCCCCACTCAGCCAATGGCCGCAGGGCCTGGACATGGCCCTCTCCCACGGCTCTCCCTCTGCACCAGGTCAGGGGGCACATGTGAGTGTGTATCTGTGAGTACGCGTAAGTGTGGGAGCGTTTGTGCAAGGTTTTGCATCTGTGGACATGCACACGTGCTTGCATATGTTTGCACACGTGTTCTTTATTCATGTGTTTTGTGTGTTGTGTACAAACACTTGTGTGTTTTAATATGTAAAAATATCTGCATGTGGTATGGAAATGGGGGTGTATACATATATATTTACATGTTGATGTGTATAATATGTGAATGCTTACAATATGTATACATATGTGTATATGCTGTAAGCGTGTATGTGTGAATATATCATGTACATGGGCTTGTGTTTGTAAGTAAAGTACTGTGTGTTTCTTTGTTACCATATATGTGAGGACATATGCATCTGTGTATTATTGGCATGCCTGTGTTTTATGTGTGGGTATGTTTGTGTGTGTGGATGTGGATGTGATATGCAATTGTATCTGTATATACGTGTCTATAATATGCTCATGTGCAAATGTGAGTGCATAATAGCGATAATGTGTGTATATGTTTGCATGGTAGCGTGTGTAATGCGTGTGGTTTGCATGTGCCTGGGTCTGTGCCTGTAGCAGGTAACCTAGCACGTTAGAAACTGCTTTGGACTTGTAGCCAGAGCAGGCTGTTCGGACCCTAGTCCCCTGATGGTGAGGCCTTGAGACCCTTAACTGGCCTTTCTGAGGCTCTGTAAGCCCAGCTGCAACCACACCAGCTACACCCCCTGCCCTGCCTCCCCGCGGTGAGGCCCAGGGGCGAGGGACATGTGGACAAGTGGAGCCTAGGGCAGGGCCATCCTAGCAAGCACTGGCAGGTCTTCTGGGTCCAGCTCTGCCTCCAGAATTGTGCTCTCAGGGCCCAGGGGCACAGGCCCTGCAGTGGGAAGAGCCTGGCTACCATCCTGGTTCTGCCACTTACTTACTCTGGGGTTATGGGCAAGTCACTTACCTGCTCTGTCCTCAATTTTTTCATCTGAAAAATGAGATCATACTAGTGCAGCCTCAGAGGGCTAGTGTAAGGGTTACATGAGCTCATGTATGGAAAGTTCTTAGCAGAGTGCCTGGCACATCGAAAGTGCTCAATCGGTATTAGTTGTTACTGTTATTATAAAGTGAGAAGCCCCTGAGTTAGTTCTAAGTCTATAGAAAATTAAGCAACAACCAGAAGGACCATCATCCATTCCAGGGAGAAGAAAACATAGCGCAAAGGAAAGAAAAAACCATCACAGTTTACTAAACAGTTCGACCCTGTATGTTGTTGGTGCTTTTACAAGGTCACGTTCCATTCCCTTCTGACCAGAATGAGGTGGAGACTGGGGCCGGGGAGAGCTGGGGTTAAGGCTAGGGAAGGCTGTGCATGTGAGCTGTGACCAGAGGCACCAGAAGACTCTGTCGTGGCAATTGAATGTGATCCCATCTGCTGAGTGAGACTTCTATTTGTAAAGAACCTTATAGAGCCAAGTGACTCTTATGTGCATAAACGTCTTAGATAAAGATTTTTTAAAATCCGTCAAAATACATCAAGTAGAAAGCTGTATCTGTGGTCTAAAGCAGTGGTCCCCAACCTTTCTTGGGCCACGGACCGGTTTAATGTCAGAAAATATTTTCACGGACGGATAAATGTATCACGTGACTGAGACAAGCGTCAAGAGTGAGTCTTAGACCAGGGGTCCCCAAACTTTTTACACAGGGGGCCAGTTCACTGTCCCTCAGACCATTGGAGGGCCGGACTAAAAAAAAAAAAACTATGAACAAATCACTATGCACACTGCACATATCTTATTTTAAAGTAAAAAAACAAAATGGGAATGAATACAATATTTAAAATAAAGAACAAGTAAATTTAAATCAACAAACTGACCAGTATTTCAATGGGAACTATGCTCTTCTCACTGACCACCAATGAAAGAGGTGCCCTTTCCGGAAGTGTGGCGGGGGCCGGATAAATGGCCTCAGGGGGCCGCATGTGGCCCGCGGGCCGTAGTTTGGGGACCCCTGTCTTAGACGGATGAACAGAGGGAATCCGGTCATTTTTTAAAAATAAAACATCGTTCAGACTTAAATATAAATAAAACGGAAATAATGTAAGTTATTTATTCTTTCTCTGCGGACTGGTACCAAATTGGCCCATGGACTGGTACCAGTCCGCGGCCCAGGGGTTGGGGACCACTGGTCTAAAGCACCTGAGCACTAAGCCTGGAACACGGTGGTGTTGACTTTCAGTCTCAGTAGAGGGCGAGACAACACCAGCACAGGAGCTGCGGGAAGCAAGGTGCTGGGGATAGAACCTCCCCCCCCCACCATGGATAGCTGCACACAAGAGCAAGGGGGAGTCCTGGGAGCTCAGCCCCAGTTTTTATAAAGCGAAGCTGCCTACGGAACACCATCACTTTGCCCTGCCGACCCTCACCCTCTGTATTGGGTATTTAGCCCTCAGTCTAAATGCAAGGGTAAAAAGCCCTATAATAACACTCACGGAAACTTATATGCTGTTTGCAATATGTCATGGTTCTAAGCCTTTTAGATGTTTTATGTAACTCATTTAATCCTCATAGCCATCCTGACAGCAATGTTTTGATTTCCATTCTTAAAGATGAGAAAAATGAGGAGCAGAGGGGTTAAGTGACATGCCCAAGGCCACACAGCCAAGCCAGGATCGGAACTCAGGCAGTCTGACCCTGGAGTCCATGTTCTCAATCACAAGTTATTCAAGAAAAGGCCAGAGGAAGCAGGGTGGGGAAAGAGCTGTCCACCTCGCCCAGTGCCACACCAAATGACCTTGATGGACGTGGCAAGGAGAGCCCAGGTTCCCACGGGGCAGAGATGATTAGACAAGGCCTCCCTGCCAGGTTCCTCACAGCAGGGCCCTGTCTGGGCTGCCCGTGTGGGGCCAGGTGGGTGGTAGACGGAGGAGGAGCCAGAGCGGAGAGGCTTGCGGAGGCCAAGCTGCTGACTGCAGGCCCGACTCCGTCCTGAAGCCCAGGCCTGGTCCCCTCGGCCCTGCATGTCTGTGTGTTGGTCACTCAGTCAGTCACTCCACAGATGCCCACCCAGTGCTCGAGGTGTGTCTGCAAGTGGATTCAGGATCCAGAACTCTGGGGCTGGAATCCTGTCACCTCCTCATTGTATGACAATGGACAAGCCACTCAATCACTCACTCTGTGCCTCTGTTTCCTCTCTATATGTGAAGGTCATTAATAACATTGACTTCCCAGAGCTGTTGTGAGGATTAAATGAGTTAATACCTGTGAAGTGTGGCCACTCTAGACCATTGTATGTGCTTAATTAATCTAGCTACTGTTTGGCCCCTGGACTGTCGGGGATTAATAATGACAACGGTCACTCAAGTTTCCCCCACTTACACCCTAGGCTGGTGGTAGCATAAGAGCTTGCCCCTCGGCCCTCGTGGGATTTTCAGTCTATCACAGGGAGCTTGGAGGGACAAGGAAAAAAGAACTGGGGAGCATTTGAAATCTTGCTCCCCAGCATATGGCCTCAGTTTGGGCTCAAAGAAACTTAATTAAAAAAAATTGTTTTTAAATGAACTAAGGCATAAACGAATTCGTGGTGGCTGCAGGTAAGCGCCTAACAATCTCTGGTCCCAGAAACTAGCCCCAGGCAATGGGCTCAGCATTCCTCTTCCTCCTGCCTCAGTCAGGAGAGCGAAGCAGACAGGCAGTGTGCCCCCACTAAAAGCAGGGTTCGGGGGGCTCCGCTGGCAGAGAAGGAGGCACCCAGAGGCATGGGCGGCAGCTCCTTCAAGGCCGGTGAGCAGGGCGTGGAGGAGCCCAGACCCACATACGCGCTGTGCTTTCTTCTCGCTTGTTCTATTCTTCTTCCAGCTAAGTCCAGACTCCTGAACTCTGTGCCCTGAGGGCTCTTGCCCACCCCATGGCTAAGGAGACCTTCCGGCCACTGGGGCGCTGTTTCCTCCTGGGTGTGAATTATGTGGCTTCTGATCGTGGTGGACTTCCTGCAGCTCAGCATCTTAGCAGGAGGGCTGAGCAGATGGTGCTGACAGGCGTGTGCCGGGTCTGGGGAGCAGGCCGTTTCTCACCCCGCACAGATACCTAGGCTGTCTAGGGTCTTCCTGAGGCTGTGATAACCTGGGGTGCTGGAGAAAGAGGCCCCGACCAGCCAGCTCCCCACCCCCACTCCAGATGTGCCAGTAGACCAAGCACACCTCTGCCCATCAGGCTTCCTCCTACCCTCCTTTCGTCCAGTTGTTCATCCCGTGAATGCCTGATACCAGACACCATCCTCGACCTTCCTGCGAGGCAGAAGTTATCCCCGTTTTATAGATGAGGAAAAGGAGACTTTGAGAGGTTCATCAGAAAGCTAGAAAGACAACGCCGCACTGGACGTCAAGTTGTCTGAGAGCTCAGACGTCGTCAATCACGACCCCTTCTTATCATCTTCCCTTTGAGAGTCAAATGATAGTGACGAACACGAGGACGTCCATCGTGCACGTGTTATGTGCCAGGCATTACTGAGGTCTCTACATGTCTCAACTCCTTCCATCTTCACATCGTAGAGATTGTGAACTTGTCCCAGGAGGTCTGGCTCCCGAGTCAACTCCTTGACACAGGGAAATGCCACCCGCTGGCTGTGGAATGTTAACAGATCTCCAAGAGATTGTGACCTGAAACAGCCCAGCAGCAGACCAGTATGGTTAGGAGGTCATCGCTGATATGGAAATAAGGTGGACCTGGCTGGCCCTGGAGGCTGAGGGGTCTGGGGCCAGGGGCGTGGTAGGCCCAGGTGCGTGGGGTGGCAAGGCCTGAGAGTGGGTGACCTCTGAGCTTGAGTGGGGCCACAGGGCACTAAAGGCTGCAGCTCAGGTGGGGCTTGCTTATCAGCAGGTCTGGGGCTCATGACATCTGACTGGGAAAGGTTTTTGGGGAGATACTAAAGAGAGGATTAGACAGAGGTAACAGTACCAAGCTAAGGACTCAGGGTCACGGGAAGAAGGGGACAAGCCAGGTGAGATGAGGCTCTTTCAGGCATCTACAAAGCTGGGGTCAGAATACTCCAGCGCCTGCCAAGGATACTTGTTAAAATATAGCTTCCCAAGGCCCGATCTGGAGACCCTGACTTATAGGAGATGGGGCCGTTTTATTTGATTGAAAAATTATTTTCACATGTTTTTGAAATGGTAAAAATAAAAAACAAAGGGCAGAAGGACTAGTAGTGAAGAAAATACAGTGACAAGCAAATCTCTTCCCTTGCTCCGTCTTAGGGACTGTCCCCAGGGCCAGTGGCGGCCAGCCACTGCTGTCTCTCTGGAAACGTTCCTAGCACGCGCAGCACCATACCAGTGCGTAGAGAGCCGCCTCATTCTCTTTCACGACTTTGTTGCAAAGAAGATGCACTTAAAAAACAACAACAACAACTTTGCAGCGAATTTTGATAAGCAGCCAGTTTTGGCAAAGATTAGCTTAGAGAACTTCTTTGGAGCCCACAGCTCTAGATTCAAATCTAGGTTCTGACATTTACAAGTTTAAGTGGCCTTGGGCAGGATGCATGATCTCTCCAAACTCTAAGCCTTGGCTTTCCTATAAAGAATGGAGGAGTTTTAATGAAGATTAGAAACAATTTATGGCCAGTGCCTGGTGCATATTAGGAGATAACAATAATGAGGTGATGAGACATTTACACACACGGCAGTAATGCGGATGATCACCAGGAATGTGTCAGCAGACACAAAGAGTGGCGAGATGGGTAGCCTGCGTGCAGATTGAGTGGCTTCAGATCAGCAGGCGGAAGACTCCGAGCCCCCCCGCCGACTCCCCCCACCCCCCGTCCCGTCCCGACCATCTACAAGTGGTATCAGGAACCAGGAGGAGTGCTGGGCCCAATGAGGTATCATTTCAGCTCTGGCCTGATGACTCTGAAAACTAAGAAGTAACTTTCTGGGAAAAACTGACAAGTCTGGATGCACTCTGATTCAAACGATAATCCATTGTTGGTCTGGATGGCAGGTGTCACTAACTCCCCGCTGGCAGGGCCAGTGTTTGCTGGGAACTGCAGCTTGGGAAGACTGGGCCAGCTGTCACAGGAGCGTTGATCAGGTCCAGCGCTCCTCCATCCCGTGGCCTGGTGGCTCTCAGGACTCGGACCTCTTGGGCACCCTGTCCAGCACTGGGCACACATAGGAACTAAACAAATCTTTGTGGAATTACCTTTTGGATCAAAGAATTCACTGGGGCCTGACCTGTGGTGGCGCAGTGGATAAAGCGTTGACCTGGAAATGCTGAGGTCGCCGGTTCAAAAAACCCTGGGTTTGCCTGGTCAAGGCACATATGGGAGTTGATGCTTCCAGCTCCTCCCTACCTTCTCTCTCTGTCTCTCTCTCCCTCTCTGTCTCTGTCTCTCCCTTTCTCTCTCCTCTCTAAAATGAATAAAAAATAAAAAATAAAAAAAAAGAAATCTTAAAAAAAAAAAAAAAAAGAATTCACCGGGGAAAAAATAATTCCATGGAATTCAGCAAAAATAGTTGTGAAAGGGATCAAGTCAGGAGTGGGTTCAAATCCTAGCTGTGCAATTTCCTAGACATATACATTCAAGGGCATTACACAGTTACCCCAAGTCTTGGGATTAAATGATATTCTGAAAGGATTCAACAATGTAATGTCTGTAGAGCAGCTAGCATAGGGCTTGCTACGCAACAGTTACAATAGCTTATGTTCATCATTTTGCCCTTTCAAAAAAGCCAGTTAGAATTCAATTGACTATATTTGCAAACGAATTCGCTATTGACTGCTGGGAAGTAATTGTCACTGAGGTTGGGAAAGATTTCTCAAGGAGATTTTTTTTGGTAGGAAATGAGTTCTGAATTAGTGTTGGAAAAGAGAATGAACTCTAATTAATTCAATACTCGTTTTCTCGAGCACCTACCATGTGCCAGGCATGGTCTTAGGTCTTAGGGATGGAACTGTGCACAGGCAGACCAGAATTTTTTTTAACTTTGTGGAGTTACCCTAAGACTAAATCTTCCAGTCTGAAAAGGGGACTTTTCCAGACCAAAACAGGCTTCTTTTCTTGGTCTTTCTACAATGAGAAAGTAGGGGCAGCCTGCTTCCCCACCCCAAAAAAGAAATGTCCTGGCCAGTATCGTAGCGACAATTTGTTGGCCCTATCGGCATCCACTCTGTATGACCCGTAGAACTCAAGGAGCGTAGGTCTGTCACTGCTTAGCAAGATGTTCTGGGCAATGGTAGAGCACCCACCCAGTTCTGGTCTCTCTGTCCAGGCCCAGAATGCTTCCCTCCAGGTTCTTATCCCGGGAGCCCTTGGCCTTCTCTGGACAGAAAACGAAGGGAATGGGGAAGAATGAAGCCTTCTTCTCACAGGTCCAGACTGTTTGGTGGCTCTGTCTCTTGAGTCTCTGGGCTATGCCTTCTCCTTCAGACCGGGGTCCCCAGGGACAGGGCCATGCCCCCGCCTCACACTGGGGCTCCCTGAGGACAGGGCTGCATCTTGCTTTTTTTCACCCCAATCCTATCTGAACTTGGAACCTCCCTTCTTCTTGTCACCCTGCCTAGCCCAGCACAGAGCTGTTTTCTACCTGAGGTTTCCATTCACCCAAACTCTAAGCTGTTTGCAAACAAAGAACAGACCCGTGTGAGTGCTGGCAGATGTTAAAGATAACCCCACTCAGCCCTTTAGGAATTAGTCTAAAATATATTATTGTATTTCAGGAGCCTTGATGGTGTTTCTGAATCCTTGAAGCCTTGGGGCTCAAGACAGTTATAACATATGTCCGTTTTAGACTCTGGAAAATAGGGCGCTATAATTGGAAAAGTTTGCGAAGCACTAAGTACAGGGAGCCGGTCTCCTCACATCTCAAATACCAGGTATTTAGGTGGCTTTCTTGGAACCTGGCATTAGAGACATGTGTGAATGCCCAAGCTCATTTCTGAAGAGTGAGTGGAAACAGCCAGTAAAGGTGTTAGGGCAAGGCAGGCAGTGCCATCTCTGGGTCCCAATGCTAGCGCCCCTGCTCCCTGGCACGTGGACACCAGACTCACCTCCATTTCCTTCCTCCTCTCTTCTGACCTGGGCTTTCCAAGGTCCCAGGAGCATTTGGCAGACTAGGGGTTGGCCCCTGTGCCTTGAGGCCTGCCAGGTTCTGGCTTTTTCTCCTAGGATGGAATATGGGACTCCTGCTGTTTGTCAGAACTTGCTGGCTATGCCCTTGGATGCTGGTGCCAGACTGTCTGAGTTCAGATCTTCCCATCCTCACTCAGGCAAGTTACCTAACCTCTCTGGGCCTTAATTTTCTCATCTATAAAATGGGATGAAAGTTATAATACTTACTTCCCCGACTTGTTGAGATGGTTAATGAATAATACATAAAACATTTTGCACGGTGCCTGGCACAGTATAAGAACTCAATAATGTAAGCTACTATAATTATATTTTAAAAGGGTTAAAAACATTTCCAAAACAATTTTTTATTAGACCTAGACTCTCTCCTGACCCTCTAATCTGGAGACCCCTGTATGCCTCTCTCACCTTGAACTTCTGCTCTGATCTAAATGAGTTACCTTTTTGTTCACAATTCATTCATTCATTCCTTCAACACTCATGTGGGCACTGGGGTGTCCATTGTTGACCCAGGCAGCCCTTGCCTGACAAACACTGCCCTCAAACCCTTATCTAAGAGACAGGGCACTTCAGTAGCTTTAGAAGAAAGCAGGGGTGGTCCATGCAACCTGTCCTCACTTCCAGAGCTACAGATCCAACCGCAAAGCCAAGTGATATCTACCTGCAGGGGGTGAGGGGGGAGCATGTTGTTCTGGGGGAGGGGTAGCCACCTCTGCGTATTTCCAGAGTATCAGCAATTTCCTGGGGAGTGTTTTAGTCTCAAGGCGAGAAGAAGGTGCATTTGGCATTTTGGTGTAGAAGAAATCTCAGGCAATGCAGAGTTTTTCAGACAGTGCAAAGGGCCCTGGGTCACCTGTATATATTTCAGCGATCTAGCACAGCATTCACAAGTTACCCCAAAAGTTATTGGCTTAAGACAACAATTATTTACTTGATCCCAAAGCTGCAGTGTGGACAGGGTGTGGCAGGAACAACTCATCTCTGTTTCAGACTAGAAGATCCACTTCAAGGGTGGCTTCACTCACATGCTGGTAAGTTGGTGCAGGGTCAGTGAGGGCTGAGGACGGAACTGCAGTTCTCCACCATGTGGCCTCTCCTTATGGCGCGATGGGGCTTCTCAAGATTGACAGCTGGGTTTGGAGAAGGAGCACCCCAAGAGCCGGTGATCTAAGAGGACACAAGTCCCAGTAGGCGAATGCTCTCCTTTCATCACGCTTACTCGTGTCTCATTGGCTAAAGCAAGTCTCATGGTCAAGTCCAGAATCATTGTGAATGGAGAGTACACAAGGCTGTGAATACTGGGAGGGATGATTTATTGGTGACCACCAAAGTAATAGTCTACCAAAACATGGGGTCTCCAGTCTCACCAGTAACTAGACATAACCATATAGGCTAGATGTGGTCATTCCATTGAGAGGCAACAATAATGAGTATATAGGTTCAGCTGCTAGGACAAAGAAACCCCCTACAACAGAGGCTTAAACAGGATAGCAGCTGAAAATCCAAGTCGGTAGTTGACAGTGATGTGGCAGCTTAATGGTGTCAGTTATCCAGCTTCCTTCAATCCTGTTGCTCTTGTTCCTTCTTCCTCTATGTGCAGCTTTCATTGTGTGGTCCAAAAAGGCTGCTCCAGTTCCTGCCATCACATTTGCATTCCAGCAAGCGAGAAAGGGAAAGATGAAAGAGGGTGCTCCTTCTTTGATATCCCACTTGCCAGGACCTAGTCACAGGGTGCGTGTAACTGCAAGGGAAGTGGGAAAATGTAGTCCTTGATGGACAGCTCTGTACACAACCAAAACTTCTATTACTATACAAGCAGAGAATAGACATAATGGAACAATTGCAGATCTCAGCCACAGGAAACAAATGGTCGGAGGGACCAGATTGAGCAGGGGTTTTAAAAACAACCCTAAACTATGGTTTATGATATAAGCAGAAGGGTGACCCTTGGGTGACAGGCAGCCTGGGCTTTGCACAATCAGAAACCTTACCAGACTTTCTAGGGAGCCAGCAGAAAGGGGCACGATTTCCTACTGATTCTACTGACTTCACTGCCCATGGGCAGTTCTTGAACATCTCCAAGGCGTAGCAGAGGAAGGTCCACTGAGACATCCCCCAAAGAGGAGGCCATGAACCACCCACTGCAGCCCAGAGCACTGGCTGTGTGTGTGCTGGGTGCCAGAGGTTGGGATGGAGTGCTGGACTGCAGAAGCCAGAGTCATGGGTAGGATCCCACAGGTAAACCTGAATCTCTGGCTTCAGATAGCATCTCCTGTGCCCCCCGCCCCATACCCCAAACCCAAGTTATTCTATAGCTGGGAACAGCTGGCGAGAGCAGGCAGTTCAGTGCAACAAAATCTGACTGCTAATTAAAGGCTGGCCTGATAGTTGCCTGCTCCCTGCCCACAGGGGGCTCCTCCTGCCTCTACACCTCTAGTGCCCTCAACACATGTCTCTTGCCAGGCCTGGAGCCCTCACTGTCAGTGGCAGCTGCATGGTTTACTTTGTAGCATGCCACCTCCCAGATCTTAACCCCTGACGGAAGGCTCTGGCCTCAGAGCTATGGCAGTGTGCCCTTTGTCACCCACAGGGTCAGGAGACAGAGGGCGGGAGAGGACCCTCAGCTTCTTAGAAGAACAATGACACATTTCCGCAAAGAGAGGTGCAGACACCAAAACTCTCTCCCTGGGGGCTCGGAAGCTGAAATGTGTACATAGTCTGCCCAGAATCAGATGAAAGAAAAGCTTCAGGCCAACAAAGAGCAGACGTGGGGTGCAGCTCAAGGATGAGTCCCACAGGATGAGCAGCAAATCCGGGTCCCTGAGAACTCCAAGAGGCTGATCGATTCAGAAGAAGGGACTGGCGAGGAGAGGGCAAATGCAGAGAACCTCCTGGCTGGAGAGGGCCGTGGGAAAGGTGGCCTCGTCCCAGAAACATGCCAGGTTGGGAGGGAGAAGGTGGTTTCTTAGGACCAGTGATCAGAAAGCCAGTCAAGCCCACTCCCCACCCCCCGGGCCTTCAGGACAAAGGAGACATCATTTAGTGAGGGCTCAACCTCCCTCCACTGCAACGCTGTTGGCACATGGTTGTTCTGTGTGGTCTTCACACTTGGATGATATAGACTCCCGCAGGGGTCCCCAAACTTTTTACACAGAGGGCCAGTTCACTGTCCCTCAGACCGTTGGAGGGCCACCACATACAGTGCTCCTCTCACTGACCACCAATGAAAGAGGTGGCCCTTCCGGAAGTGCGGTGGGGGGCCGGATAAATGGCCTCAGGGGGCCGCATGCAGCCCGCCGGCCGTAGTTTGGGGACGCCTAAAAGCATGACTCAGATGGGTAGCTATGGGTAGCGCACCCAAAAAGAAAGGAACATGATGAAACATGTTCTGCCTTACAAATAATAATAATAATAATAATAATAATAATAAAGAACAAGTTAACATGCCAATTATACTACTGTTTAATAGTTTTTAGCAATGTTCTATCTTGGGCCATTGGGATTGTCTGTCCACCTGCCCTCGTGTCCCAGCCTCCTCTTGTATGATCCCGCCCTCATCACAGGTGATTGAACCCTGACGTACAGGATTCGCCTGAGCCAATCAGATTCTCCCTCTTCGGAATTTAAACTCAGCTACAACAGGCAAAACAAATGTTTGCTAATAGAAATCAGAATATTTTTTTCCTCTGGGAGATAGGGGATTGACTACAAAGGGGCACAAACTACTTTCTGCAGCGATCTAAATGTTCTATATCTTAATTGGAGTACAAATCACGTAAGTGTATATCGCGTAAGTGTACATGGTTGTCAAAGGCAGACAACAGCATACTTAAACTTGTACATTTCATTGTATGTAAATTATAGATCTAAAAAGGTTTTAACTCAGAGACACCAAAATGATAGGCCATTGGTGGTGGATTTGGGGCCTTTGTACTTCTAGGGAGACTGATACAGTGGCCCTGACTACCTGTTTTGGAAGTGAGGTAAGCCAGTGAGGTGAGGCACCTTTGAACAAGTTACTTAGTCTTCTCACACCTCAGTTACTCCATCTGTAAAATGGGGATGGTTATAATCTCTACCCCAGGGGTTGGTATGAAAATTAAGATAATCAATGTAGGCAATCAGCACAGTGCCTGGGACAAAGTGAGCCCTCAGAGCATGTGAACAGTTGGTTAGAAACTGATATGTGCTCAGAGCTGATAGCTCTGCTAGGTCAAAAAAAAAAAAGCTAGGGAAACAGAAAGAGAGAGAGAACAGGGAGAGCAGCAGAGAAGCCGGAGCAAGGCAGGCCCCTGGGAGCAGGAGGCAGCTGTCCCAGCTCCTGTTGGCTCCCAGCTCCGGTTTCCCTGAAGCCTGACTACACTTGGCTCCCAGTGTGCGATGTATCCTTACATTAAACCTCCTTCATCTTCTTTGGAAAGCAGTTTGGCAAGCCACATCAAACGGGGCACAAAAACAGCCTGGCCCGCTGACCTGGGCACTTATCTTACAGAAATAATTAATGAGAAGGAAAAAGCCACAAGCACAAAGATGTCCAGGGCAGATTTATTTATAATAATGGCAAACTGGAAGCCACCAAATGCCCAGCGATCAGGAATTAAAAAGGTCCCTGGGATGGAATACTACGCAGCCATTAAGAATGACAGATATGAAGACCACATAGCAACATAAATGTTTACGAAAGAATAAGTGAAGAAGAGCAGAACAGAGAATAATTGTAGCAGATTCTGATTACACTGAGTAAAAAGAGGGGGAAAAAAAAGTCTGCGTGTGGACAGGGCTGGCCGGGATTCCCAAAAAGGACAAAAACAAGCTTATTCTTGGGCTATCTGGAGGGAAGGTCTCTCTGAAAGAAGGGGTCTCCTCCCCAGTCACTCCCGAGGCACCCCAGCCTTGGGAAAGAGAAGGACGCGTGCCCTTCAAACTCCCAGTCCCCACACCCCACTCCTTGCCAGCCCCCACCCCGCCTCTCTGGGGAGAGGATGCTCAGGGTTTGGGCTGCTGATATTTTTAGCCAGGCCTCTTGCAGTCCAGAGTTCTAGGGTAAAAATAGCTGGGGCGGAGGGCACAGCACTAACTTCGCTGCCTTCTGCCCCCCCCCCCCCCCCCGCCTCCCCTGGACCGGGCGCCTCCTGGTCTTGGAGCCACAGCTTCTGCTGCTGCTTTCTGGCTCCATCCCATCCCTCGAGGCCTCGGTGGCCAGGGAGGAATGTTCTGGTCTGGTACATCTTGGAGCCTTGGAGCTCGTGGAGGCCAAGTGTTCCATTTTATGGATAAGGAGACTGAGACCCAGACAGGAGTAGGGAGAGGCCAGGTAGGACAGAGCTGGCCGAAGTAGTCCCCTCCTCACCTATAAGCCTCGTTTCCTGGCTTATAGGAAACGAGGAGCTCTGGATCCCACTATGGAGCTGTTGGCTAAGACCGGCTCCAATGGCTTTTGGGTTTTTGTTTTTTTGCTTTTTTCGTTTTGTTTTTTAAGATTTTATTTATTCAATTGAGAGAGGAGAGAGGGAGAGAAGGGAGAGAGAAGGGGGAGGAGCAGGAAGCATCAACTCCCCTCTGGGCCCTGATCAGGCAAGCCCAAGGTTTTGAACCAGCGACCTCAGTGTTCCAGGCTGGTGCTTTATCCACTGCACCACCGCAGGTCAGGCTCCAATGGCTTTTGAATTGATGAGCTGCACCTCCACCCCAAGTTGGAGACCAAACCTGCCAGCCTTTTTCACCTTTTTTAAATTTAATTTTTATTTTTTAAAATTGGTTTTAGAGAAAGAAGAATGGAGGTGGAGAGAGAGAGAGAGAGACGAGAACAGAACACCGATCTGTTCCTGTATGTGCCCTGACCAGGGACCGAATGGAAAACCTCTGCCCTTCGGGACGATGCTCTAACCCAGTGGTAGTCAACCTGGTCCCTACTGCCCACTAGTGGGCGTTCCAGCTTTCGTGGTGGGCGGTAGCGGAGCAACCAAAGTATAAATAAAATGATAGATTTAACTATAGTAAGTTGTTTTATAAAGATTTATTCTGCCAAACTTAGCGAAAATCTGACATAAAGTACTTGGTAAGTAATTATTATTATATGCTTTAACTTTCTGTAACTCTGCTTTATAAATTTTATAAAGTAAAGTGACTTCTCTACTTTATAAATCACCGTTACTGTGGAAGCGGTGGGCGGTTAGAAAATGTTACTACTAACAGAGATACAGAAGTGGGCGGTGTTATAAAATGGTTGATACCCCTGCAGCCAGTGGAGCTGTCCGGCGGGGGCTTCTTTCTCCTCTATTTGCTATCTTCCTCGGACCTGCCAGAGGCTGTGAACCCTCAGTCACCCGGGGGGATGGCACACCGCAAGGATTATCTGTGGCTGGCACTGCCTCCCAGGCCAGCCTTCCCCAGCACCAGGCATGCATAGAGCCCCTCCATCTGTTGGGGTGCCTTATTAAGAAATGCATACTAACTATAATGCCAAGCTGAAGCCAAATCTAATTACAGAGATAAATCTGCCGGCAAAAAATAAACCCCAAAGTGTAGTTTAAGGCAAAATATATGAGACTGGAAGACAGTTAGCTGCAAAAAGCCGGGTGGTCCTTGCCACTCCAACAGAGCACAGGAAGTTATCCTGCAAGGGAGCACCCACATAGACCCACCACAGCAGAGATGATCCCAGTGGGATGTGCCTTCCTCACTGTCCCCGGTTCTGTTCCTCTCCGGGACCTTGCCCCTGCCCGTAGCACATGTCATACTTGACCTGTGACTTCAGTCCACAGGTCTCATCTCCTGACTAGACTGAGTCCCTGCACATCATCCCGCTTACAGCTCATATGGGAAGGGCTCAGAGTGAACAGCCCCAAGGGAGAAATCACAGTGCCTGGAGCCAGGAGATAAGCTGAGCCTCAGGCACTGGATTGGCAAACAATTCCCATCACCCCAGGCCCGGCTGCTGGTTCTTCTGGGTGTGTACGTGCAGGTGCGTGCCTGTGTGCCTCCGTGTGTGTATGTGTGCGTGTGTGCGTGTGTGTGCATGTGTGTGTGTGTGCGTGTGTGCATGTGTGTGCGTGCGTGTGCGTGGTGTGTGTGTGTCTGTGTGTGTGTGTGGAGCCTGCGTGTGCCACAGGAGAATCCCAGGATTATTCCAGTTTGGGGGCCAAACCCTCATGAGCCTCTGATGATAGTAAGGAGCTCTATCTGCCTGGAGCTCTCTCCACTGTTCCAAACACTGTCCTGGAAATCCAACCAGCTCTCTCATTCATTTGCAGCCTCTGACTCAAATGTCAGATCTCTGCCCTTAGCTTTATCAGGAAAGAAACACCGGAAATTCTGATGATCCCAGAAACAGGCGTCCCTCATTAATAAAGTGGGGAAACGGATCAGGCATCATAAATGCAGTGTGTGTGGTTGACAAAACATGGAACCCAGGTGGGGAAACTAATCCTGAGGTCTTAGGGATGAGGGGGAAAGCCCCAGATCAAGGACTCCCAGGGCCGCTGAGCTCTGACTCAGAATCTCAAGAGTCCAGGTGGCTGGAAATAGGTCTTCACTCGGGGCTGAGTCCTCAGACCACATGTGAGACATTCCTTGTTGTCTGAAAGGAGAGTGGAGTCAGGTGGGGGGCAGGCACGATGGGACACTGCATGGGACCAGCCCACGTCCTGTCTCTGGCTGCTTCCTATCCTGGCAACCAAAGGCATAGCCATGCACTCACCCAGCATGCAAAGGAGGAGAGAAATGGACAGGGGTGTCCCATCCAGCCCAGCTCTCTGCCTCTCGCCACCTGCGGCAGGATCAGTGGCCTATTCTCTGGGCAGGGCCACAAGGAAAGCACTAGTATGACCCAGGATGTCCGGTGTACCCCGCCTGGGTCCGGCCCGGGGGCTACAAGGGAAAGTAAAGATGCAGCCTTGCCCTCAGCCCCTCTGGTGTGTTAGGAAGATGGAAATGGCCCACGTGCCTTCTGACAAGGGGTGTAAACAAGGTGCCTAAGCACTGAAGGGTTCACTGACCGGGAGGGACCCTGGTGACTGGGGATAATCTAGACGGCTTCCTGGAGGAGGTGAGTCACTTCAAGGAAATGAAGCCCTGGGAGTTACTTAGAGAGGGCATGGCTGTGCTCCTGGCCCACACTATACCCCCCCACCAAACCCCTTTACTGGGCTTTTTAGTTACAACGCATCATCTTATTTGTTCTCCATGACAGCCCTATTAGTCAGTTACTACACATACCCACTAAGCGAGAGGTCCCTTAGCCAAGAGGGCTCAGAGAGGGGCTCAAATACAGGGCTCAAGAGACCAAGTGTAGCCCCTCTCAGCATCCCCCAGATGTGGCTGCGCCCCCCCTTGCTCTCCCTCCATCCCCCCCCACTACCTGTAGGAAAGATAAATGCAGATGGCCCCTTTCATGTCTCTAGCATCAAAGGGTTGGCTTGGGAAGAAAGGCGTGCTGCTTGGAAGCCAAGCAGAGCCCGGTCTGCGCAAAAACCCTCTCCTGCTTCCCTTCCCCAGCTCAGCACTGGAGCCCCTCCTGGCCAGCGGTGGGTGGGCGCCCACACCTGGCCGGCTCTGGCCTTCCTCTCCCCTCCACAACATGCACGGCAGGGCCAGCCCCGCGCAGTCCCTGGAAGCATGTTCTCTGTGCCTTTGTTGGGTAATCTGTCTGTCTGCCAGGCCCTGTCGGGTCTCAGGATAATGGGAGAGGGAGAGAGACAAAGGGAGTCGTGGAGTGACAGAGAGACAGACAGGGCCTGGGAAGGAGAAGCAGTCAGAGACCAGAGGAGGAAGAGAAACAGG
This sequence comes from Saccopteryx bilineata, assembly GCF_036850765.1. Classification (NCBI taxonomy): domain Eukaryota; kingdom Metazoa; phylum Chordata; class Mammalia; order Chiroptera; family Emballonuridae; genus Saccopteryx; species Saccopteryx bilineata. The sequence continues at coordinate 21,387,315 of NC_089490.1, read as the reverse complement.
TGACTAGAGTGAGAGAAGGAAGCAGACGGCAGAAACCTCGCCGACACTCAGAGGAGACACGGAGGAGAAGACACAGAGGCAGAAAGAGGAGGAGAAAGGGACGGGCAAGGATAAAGAGGTGACGAAGAGGTTGATGAGGTCAAGGGAGAGATGGGTTTTTTAAAAGCCAAGCCAAGCCTGACCAAGCAGTGGCGCGGTGGATAGACCATCAGCCTGGGAAGCTGAGGACCCAGGTTCAAACCCCCAAGGTCACCGGCTTGAGCACAGGGTCAGCAGCTTGAGCATGGAATCATAGATATTACCCCCTTGGTCACTGGCATGAACTCAAGGTCACTGGCTTGAGCACAAGGTCATTGGCTCAACTGGAGCCCCCCACCCCTGCCCGTCAAGGCACATATGAGAAGCAATCAATGAACAACTAAAGGGTTGCAACTTTGAGATGATGCTTCTCATCTCTTTCCCTTTCTGTCTATCTGTCTCTGTCTGTCTCTGTCTGTCTCTCTCTCTCTCTCTCTCTCTCACACACACACACACACACACACACACACACACACACACACGACAAGCCAAAAATAAGGAAGAGCAAAGTCGGGGAAGAAAAATGGCTATAGCAACAGAGAGATGGGCCAGCAGACCAGAAGGGGGTGGGCCGAGATCTGACCCTGGGAAGGGCCCTGAGGACCGCCCCCTCCATTGACCAGGGGTCCATCCACCTACCACCACTCTGAGCTCCTTCCCGCCAGGCCACCAGGTTATCTCCACGACTCCCAGCCCGGATGAGACTCCCAGGAAGCCTCCGGGACAAGGTGGCTGGAAGGGGAGGGACAAGAAGGAAGGGTGGTGGGCAGCTCCTTCAAGAATCCCCGCGCCCCCTCCCTACCATAGAAGCAAGCCTCTGACCCCCAGCCTTGCGCTAGGAGCCCTCCAGCCAGAGGGCAGGGGGGGGGGGCAGGAAAGCAGGTAGTTCCAGGGCAAGTTCTCGGCCCAGAAAGGGCCTGGAGGCAACAGCACAAGGGCGCTGTGGCCGACCTTTACCCTCTCTGGAGCGGAAGGGCCTGGACTCTCTGATGCCAGGACCTCTGGGTCCCTCCATGCCCCACCCCCGAAACCCCCACCCCCACTCCTGCTACTGACTGGTTGGATGACCTTGAACCCATCACTTCTTCCCTCTGAGCCTTATTTTCCTTATCTGTGAAATGGGAGATAATCACAGTGCCTGCCTCATGGGATGGCTGTGAGGATTAGATAAGATAAAGGTGACCGTGTGCTCGGCACGGAGCCGGCACGGAGCCCGGCACGGAGCCACCGAGGGGACCCTGTGCTTTCCGTTGCCAGTGACAGCAGCTGGGGTGGAAATGATGGTGTGGGGTAGAGACGTGGGCTCTGGCAGGCTCACAGGGATGCTGTGAGGCTCAGAGAGCTGAGGGGTGGCAGAGGTGAGCCAGTGCGTGGTGGCCAGGCTCGGGCGGGCGTGTCCGCCAGGGCCCCGCTCATCCCCTGTCCACAGCAGGCAGTGCCAGCCTGCGAGACGTTCGGGAGCCCAGGAAAACATTCTGATTTATTTTAAAAATCAGAGGAAAAAGTGATGCTTTAGTGAAAGAAAATGTTTTCATATATAATATGAATAAATTTATCTTTATCCCAGTGCAGTTGTAAAATGTAATGGTGGTATTTGTTTATGGAGGAAGGTCGGGATGTGGTCCTGGCGGCCAGTGCCGCTGTGAGGACGAGGCAAGCGCACCCCTGGGGGCCCCAGTGGACAGACCAGACCAGAGGAAGTACAGCTGGGCCAACAGCCTCCTAGGGATGTAGGCACTGGGGGATGGGGGGAAAGGAAAAGAGAAAGGAACAGAGCTCTAAGAGAAATTCATCCTCTGCCCTCAGGGAGGCCCCAGGCCCAGGAGCAGGAATAGCCCCATGCCTTGGAAGACCCCTAATCTGAGAGCAAAGCACATTATCTGTCTTCGGGGAGCCCCAGTCTGAGGGGGAGGGGGATGACCCTGTCCTTGGGGAGTGTACAATGTCACAGAAAAGACAAAGTACAAAAATGTGAAAGAGAGCAAGCTACCGGGGAGGGGGGTGCCTCAAAGGCTGCCCCATGATCAGCCGTGTGGCCCTTGGGGAAACCTGGAAGGACTCTCTGGTGGTTGGGGGAGGGCAGTCGTCTAAGCAGAGACGGGGCCGTGGCGGGAGGAAGGGGAGCCGTGGAGAAGGGAGATGCTGGCACCGCTGTCAGGGGAAGGAGCTGATGGAGAGGGGAGGACTGGGCATCTGGGCAGAGTGATCTCAATGTCCAGCCAAGGCCCTCCACTTTGTGCCCGCACCTGGGGCCTTCAAAGGTCATGACTGTCCCCAGGGCAGCTGTATCCAGAGCTGCACAGGGACACAGGAGTCACTCCTGGTGTGGTCAGGTAACCGCACGCCCAGGTGCCCCCCCCCCCAGCCAGGCGCCCTACAGAATTAAATTACCATATTGGAAATAGCAAAGTAAACACCAATAGGTAAAGTGCAAATTAAAGCCGTTCCTCCCAGATACCTTATTTATAGACCTGAGCTCAGTGGCCGCACCCTCCTGGGCAAGAGCCACAGGAGCAGAGCAGGGCACCTGCCCGGTGCCAGCCTGGTCCCAGGACACTGGGCTTCTTTCCGGCAGGGGTCAGAGCAGGACCCACCTGAGGCCTGGCCACCCGTAGCACCTGGCTTCTCAGAGGGGCAAGGTGGGGACCATCCATGTGACCTGGGCTTCAACAGCACAGTGGTTGTGGGGCCAGCGAAGGCTCGGCTCGGGACAAGGGAAGGCGCCTGTGAGAAACGGGCGCAAAGGGCTACAGGGCCCGCGGTGAGTGGCACAGAGTCCCTGGAATCAGTGTCAGGGTTGAGGAACTGCAATGATGACAAGAGCTGACACACGGCAGCTGCTGCCTGCCCCACGGGCTGTCAAGCGTTGGTTCACTTCACCCTCGCAAGAGCCTGTGATCATCCTCATTTTACAGGTGGGGACACTGAGGCATGAAGTAGTTATATAACTACACCACTACTGAGTGTCCTGTCAGGGGTCTGAACCCCAGCAATGCATTCTCTTACTCACCACGCTGCTGCCTCTGCAGGGGCCTCCCCAAACAATACACTAGACCGACCCTGTAGCCTGGCCCTTTCTTGGTGTCCACTTTCCCACCTAGCACTTTCCCATCAACATACACACCAGCCTTCACGTTGGGCCCACATTGGGCCCAATCTTGCCCAATGGTGGGCAAGTGGATCTGCTCAGGCCCTCTCCAGGGCTGGGGGCACAGAGGGGCCCACGCTCTCATTGGCCCATACCCTTCCTAGGTCTGACCCCCCCCCCCGAGGCCCAGCAGCAACGGCCAGGGCTGCAGGCAGAGGCTGTGAGTCAGAGTGCATCTCCCTGGGACGGGGCCTGGCTGGTGCAGAACCTGACCTCGGCCTCGTCGGTGTGGTGCTCTAACCCACGGAGCACAGGCCACGGATGGTTAGCCACAGGTTTATTAGTGGAGGGAAGATGCCAGCCAGGGCCAGGAAACCACACTCTGCCTGATTTGCTCATCGCACCAGACCTGGAAGGCTGTCACCATCTTAACGGCGGGGAGCCAGGAACAGAAGCTGTGGGCTTGGCAGAAGGGCGGATGGGAAGAAGAAACGGCCACATTTTGAAAAGAAGGGTAAGGGCTCGCCAAAGCCTCGTGCTCTCAGCCAGTCAGCGGCACATCCGAAAGCTGTTTCCAGCTGGAAGCCAAGGGACGCCACCAGACTGACCCTTCGCAAATATTCCCCGCCACTGGGCAAACACCACTTGCTAAATACAGCCCCTGTCCTGAGTGGATGGGTTGGAGGCACCCGCCAAGGGGCAGGCCAGCTCAGGAGACAGGCTCGGCTTGGCTCCCACTGGACACACACCTGTCAGGGTCCCCATCTTCCCTTTTCTGGGATTGGCCAGCAGAGCTCCTTATCGATTTGATGAAGGGTAGGGAGAGGGCTCCAGTAGTTAAAGACCAAAAGGCAGCCCGTGGGCAGGGAAGAGGCCCGAAAAGCCCTGGGTTCTGCCATTTCCAGCTGTATGCTTAGAGAGGTCCCTTCCCCTTCAACCCCCTCCCTTACCCCCGACGGCTCAATCCTGCCAGGTCTGAGAACGCGGCCGCGTGATGAAGACCGGGGCTGCCGCCCTGAACCAGACCCTGGAGGTGTAAGAATACCCACGTGGACTGAGTGCTTTCTATGGGCCCCGCTGGGCGCTAAGCACCTCACTTGCATGAATTTCTGTAACCCTCATAAGGACCCTAAGAGACAGGTACTAATGCTAGCTTCATCTTATAGTTGAGGAAACCGAGGAATGGAAGCATTAGGGTACTACCCAAGGCCTGAAATCAAACTTGAACCAAGGCAGTCTAGCTCCAGAGCCCATGTTTTAACCACACGAGACACCATGTAAGGCAGTGGTCCCCCACCTTTTTTGGGCCACGGACTGGTTTAATGTCAGAAAATATTTTCACGGACAGGCCTTTAGGGTGGGACGGATAAATGTATCACATGACCGAGACAAGCGTCAAGAGTGAGTCTTAGACGGCTGTAACAGAGGGAATCTGGTCATTTTTTAAAAAATAAAACATCGTTCAGACTTAAATATAAATAAAACGGAAATAATGTAAGTTATTTATTCTTTCTCTGCGGACCGGTATCAAATGGCCCACAGACCGGTACCGGTCCGCGGCCCCGGGGTTGGGGACCACTGATGTAAGGCATGTGTTAGGTGGAAATAAAAGGGTGTGTGTGCATGTTACCTTCAGTGCCCCCAAGAACCCACCTCTCCTTGGAGACATTCTAGAAGCCAGAGGCCAGGATGAATAGGCACGTGACCCCTCATGTCCCCTCCATCTCTGCTTCTCCCTCCCGGGATGGGGGGGCAGTGAGCAGACAGCTGGGAAAGCCACTGCCAAGCGGGCAGGGTAACTATCGTGTGAAACGTGCCCTGATCTTAGTGCCAGGTAGGGTGGGGGTAGCGGGCTGCCAGCCATGTGGTCCCCAGCCCACGCACTGTCTGGCCGTCTGGGGGGTGGGCTGAGTGGCCCATAAATAGCAGGCCTCTCACCAGCGTTGGGAATAGAAACCCAATCCAAACAGTGTGGTGAGTTGGGGCTTTCCAGAGTGGCCACAACCCCAGGGGCCGGGGGCAGCTGTGAGGGCCCCTTCTCCTCTCGTGTCTTCTACAGGATCAGGTCATCTTGGGGAGAAAGCCTCGCTGGCTCCAGTCCCGGAATCCTTCCTACTTTAGGAAAGAATGCCAAGAGGTGACAGGAATACAACAGATGGCATTTACTGAGCACCTACTACGTGCCTGGCACTGTTCTCAGTGGATTAGCCCATCTAACTCCACCATATTCCTATGAAATAGGCCTCTTAACCTGCTCATTTAACAGAGGAGGAAACTGAGGCACAGAGGGGCAAATTCATGTGACTCGGGTCACACAGAGAGTAGTGGAGGTAAGACTTGAACCCAGGCCACTGGCTGCTGAATGTGCCTTCTGCTACTGGGTCTGGGGCAAAGACCGGTCATCCTGGGTCCTACCCTTGAGATCAACTTCGTCTGGGGTCCTCAACATCTAAGGAAAAGACAATAATGGCTTAAGGTGCATGCACCAAAGGCTCACGCTAGCCCTCCACGTGGAACCTGAATGCAAATTCCCACAGAGCGGAGCCCAAGGAACAAGGGGGCCGGGAGTCCCCAGCAGTGCTGGCCAGCTCAGCCTCGAAAGCGGCGCCCCTGTTCCTGCGCCCGTTTGGTTCTGCAGGGGAGGCGGGGGTGTAGAGGAAGCGTGAGGGGACCCCCAAGGCCACAGGTCCCGAGACTCCCATTCTACTGCCAACTACTAAGAGGCCCTTCTGAGATTCTGAGGCCCAGAGAGAGTTCATGGTCAACTGTTGATGACTTGTTGAGATGTGTAGCAGGCTCAGACACCATCTCCTGCCGTCTGGACCTCGCCAGACTCTATGTGTGGGTTTGCTTGTTCCCAGGAGCTGCCCCTCCCCGGGGGTCCCTCCTGAAGACACTCATGACACCGATTTGCTGTCCTGGTGAAGGCCTTCATTTGTCTCCTCCTCTCAGGAATCACTGCCAACAGCTAACGAAGACATGGAAAGACCTGGACAGAAGCCTAACGTTTGTGAGTTCTTTGAATGAGGAAGCTTGTGTGTGGACGGGGGAGGCACGGGCAGGTGGCAACCTGTGGCTGGATTCTGAGAGCACACGTACACTAGGCCCCCCTCTCCCCTGTGGGGACAGGGGTGGGCTGGGAGAACCAGGACCCTGCCACGGCATTCTGCAGGAGGGGCGCCGGGCAGGCGCTAGGCATTCTGGGAGAGGAGGTCAGTAGCTGGGTGCGGGAGGGGAGGCTGGGGAATGAAGGCTTTCTCAGAACTGGCTTTGAGGAAGAGGACACAACTGGCAGGTCTCCCTTCAAACCAAATCCCTGGCCTGCTCTCCCTCCTCGAAAGGCAGGGGGCTACTACCTGGGGCTCCCTCTCCTGCCCCCACATTCTTGGCCAGAGAGTGGGGCGAAGGGAAGGGAGCATCTGGGCATCCCAAGCTCCCCCTGTCTCAGCTGTCCATTATACGGCCTCCCGGGCCAGCGTGGCACAGAGACCTGTAAATCGGGTCCCAGTCCCCACTCTCCGTGTGCCTGGCACATCGAAGACGCCAGGTAGGTATTATTTTGCATGAACAAGCATCCAGAGGACCCAGGAGGCCTTCCGGAGGAAGTTCTAGGCGTGGAGGTCAGAATCTGCCAAACTCCTCTGAACTTGGAAGTCGAGAGGATCCAGGGCCAGGAGGGAAAGGGCAGCACTTCCCTCAGGCCTCAGAGGCCAGGGGAAGGGAGGGAGGGAGAGGCAGCCAAGATCAGAGTCGCCCAAAGAAGGAGGCCGCGTAGAGTCAATGGCAGTCTGCTCAGGGCCGCACTGAACTGAACCGGGCACAGGAGGCGGGTGTCTGGGCCCAAACTCGGTCAGGATCACTGTTCCCTGCCCCCTCGGCTCCAGAGCTCAGCGGGACCTTGGCAGCCACCCTCCCCAAACCCCAGGATGGCTGGTGGTCAGAGCTTTTGAATTTGAGTTTTGGCACCCTTTAGTCATTCCTTACGTATTTATCGAGCACCGACTACATGTCATGCTGATCAAGGATCTGCTCTAGCAGTGAACAGAAGGCAAAATCGCTGCCACCGTGGGGCTTAACGTTTTCCTGAAAGGAGACACTACCTAAGAGCTATTAAAGAATAACAGTAATGCGGCAGAGTAAAAGGAACAGGAAACACGGGGGTGTTCAGGAAGTATCACTGGAGCAGAGACCCGAAGCAAGTGAAGAGGAGCCAGTGGTGGCTGGGCGAGGAACCTGACAGTCAGAGGGAGCAGCCAGTGAGTGCAAAGGCCCTGGGGTGAGAGCTAGTGTGGAACAAGGGTAGGTCAGGCCACTGGGAAGCCAGGGGAATGGAGGCCTGTGTGAGGCCTTGAGCTTTTACCCTGTATGAGTGGGAGCCACTGCAGGGTCTATAAGGAGAGCCGTGGAGTGACCGTGTCCACCAGTCCGACACTCACCTCCCTGGGCTTTAATCTTCCCCTGTAAAAAGAGAACCCAGGAGCAGTGACCTCACAGAGTTGTGGTGAGTTTTAAATAAAAGAGTTTCTATAACGGGATCTGCCTGAAACATAGGATGACTCAACACAAGGTAGGTGATAACATGTTATTCTTGTTATCCTCAGTGCGGGATCCCCTCTGGACTCACTCCAGCAGGTGGCCTTCCCGCGTCCGCTTGAACCAATCCCCTTGGCCATGGTAGCTTTCCAGGAGGATCTGGGCTTTTCACAAAGCCCGCTGGGCCGGGCCTGAACTCTTCTTCAACGTTCGCTCTGACGCCCAGGCAGGTGTCTCCCTGGGGAACGCTACCAGGCCATGACCTGAGCAGCTGACCATGTGAGTGGGATGGGCAGCAGAGCCAGGCAGGGTGCAGGGAAGAGGTGGGAGGTGACGGGTGACTCAAGGGAATCCGCAGGGTGCACGTGGCTGCCCACGGTCACAGTGCCTCCCTCCTTCCTGACACCAGCATCCTGGGGCACCTGAGCGGGCTGGCAGAGCTGCCCATCTACCATCATGCTCGGGCTGCCAGAGTAGGCAGGCTCTTCTCACTGGCTCCTCGGTGATGAATGGAGTCACCATCCTACATAAATATATGAAGCTCTGGGCTTGGTCGGGACCTCTGAGGCCCCAGGTAACCCTGGCCTTAGACCAGAAGCAGCCTGGGGCTGGTGAGACAGAAAGACCAGGACGACCGCTGACCAGGACGACCGCTGACCAAGCACTGGCCACGTACAGGCCCTGCTCATGTGCACCTCTCTGCGGAAGGAGACTGCCTGCCGTTGCTGGCCTCGGAGCCGCAGGCTGCCCAGGCCTCTCTCTTTAGCGGGCACCTCCCCCACCTGTGGTTTCCCTTCTGTTCACTCGTCCTTGGGCGGCTGCCCCAGGCTTGAGGAGCAGCTCTGCCTGTAGAGCTGGAAGTACCTGGAAGTTCACCCCCCTTAAGGTGGCCTTTAGCCAATGACTGGGGTGCAGGTGAGAGCAGGCTCGGTTCCCTAACCTCTGACGGGGACAACCCCGAGGGGTCACGTACCCTCCAGAGACCCCTGTGGGACAGCTGAAGGCATCCTCTGCTCCTTGTTGCCTCTCCCTCTCCCCTCCTGCCTCCCCAGTCCCTCTCCTGTCCCCAGGGAGCACTCCCTCAGTGACTCCCTTACCCGGGGACCCCCTTCTCAGGGTCTGCTTCTGGGGAGCTCGACCTGAGACATCTTTGGGGTGATAATAGTAGTAATAGCTGATATTTACTGAGTACCTATTGTGTGCAAAATATTGCCATAAGTGTTTCATAACATTCACCTCGCAGTCACCCAGGGAAGTCGTGACTCCCTTTATCCCCATTCCACAGATGAAGAAACTGAGCTCCAGGGAGGATAAGTCCATTACCACGGAGATGTTATCGTTACCTCCTTATGGTTAAGTGGCCAAGAAAGGATTCTTACTTGATAGCCCTTCTGATAGGGCGGGAGTCCACACGTGTACGCCCAGAAGCAGCATAAACATAGCGCACACATTCACACAGTCTGAGGGCTCACGGGCCAAGCCACAGCAGACACTGTGCCTAGCCCAGGGTAGGCATTTGGAGACTATCCTGTGACATGGTGCGGCTGCCGACCCAGGGCAGGCCAGCCATGATTTGTTGGTCATTATGGGTTCATCAAGGGCAACCCCAGGGAAATTTTTTGTCCCATCCCTCCCTCACATTCAAGGGGACTGGGCACAGTGTGGCCCCCTGAACAAGCGCAGCCCTTGGGTCTCCAGATTCAAGGCCATCACTTGGTACCTGCCATGCTCATAAAAGTCTGCTAAATAAATGCACGAATTACTTCAGCCCGAAAATTGGGACCACAAACCAATCAGGCTCGCAGAACCAGATTTTTGGTAGAGAAAACCAAAGACACACCAATGCATGCACATTAAATTGAATCAAGAAAAAAAAAATACAACCTGAACAGGCGGTGGCACAGTGGATAGAGCATCGAACTGGGATGTGGAGGACCCAGGTTCGTAACTCTGAGGTCACCGGCTTAAGCGTGGACTCATCTGGTTTGAGCAAGGCTCACCAGGTTGAGCCCAAAGTTGCTGGCTTGAGCAAGGGGTCACTTGCTCTGCAGTAGCTCCCCGGTCAAGGCACGTATGAGAAAGCAGTCAATGAACAACTAAGGAGCCGCAACGAAGAATTGATGCTTCTCACCTATCTCCCTTCCTGTCTGTCTGTCCCTATCTGTCCCTCTCTCTGTCCCTGTCACAAAAAAAGAAAGAGGAAAAAAAAAAAAAGAAAAAGAAAAAATACAGTATCTTTTTTTTTTACAGTATCTTTTGAACAAACAAAATCACAATCAGATCCAGAACTGTGAGCCCCAGGGCGCCATCCTAGGCAGCGCACTTTGCCAGGAGTCCCGGGGACCTCAGACGAGCAGGACAGAGACCCTGACCTCTAGAGGTGCCCAGTCTACCTGGGGGGAGCCCAGGAGAAGGGCGTGTCCAGCAACGGGCAGCTGCATTTCACCATCTCTCCTAAGCAGCCGAGTGCCCGTGTGAGCCAGCTCAACTCTCCCAGGCCCCCACCCCAGCTCAGCTGGTCACTTGGGCCCAGATGCCACCAAGGAGATCTTCTCTCACCTCATACACCCCAGGCCCAAGCCCTTTCAGGCCCAGAGCCAGAAAGAAGGGGGACCCAGGCGAGCCCACCAGGTGGACTCAGTGAGAGAATGTTGCTCCCTGTCTGAACCCCTCCTGCGGCCTCCTGCCGGCTCCCACGGGGACTTCCGCTGTGCGTGCGGGCAGGCAGCCCTCCTTGTCTGGTGGAGGACATCAATGTGCCCTTTGTCACAAGCCCCTTTCAGAAAAGAAGCTATTCAAACAGGGCGGCAAACTTTGGGACGATTCATTACGAGGCTAGGCAGCAGCCACCAGCTGACTCCTCCCTGTCTCCATCCTTCCTTGGGGCGGGGGTGGCACGTGAGGAGCCAGCTTGGGGGCCCACTCCTCCTCTCAGAGCTTCTGTAGGGAGACGTTCAAGCCGGGCAGGCTTCTAGTAGTGTCCCTGCTGTGCAGTGTCCTCTGAGAAGGGCGCCACCGAGGCCCCAGGCAGGAGGCTGCCTGCGGTCCAGAGACGGGAGGGTCCGGTCCACTTCCTCGAGGCTGCGGGCCACTGTGAGGGCCCTGCTCCCCACCCCCTCTGATCCCCCTTCTTAGGGCAGAGAGGGGGTCCGCCCTGCACAGGGCCAGGCACACAATGGCTAACCGACACATGCTACTGAATAACCGGCAGGTGACCTCCGTCCACTTAGGACACCGCCCCTCCAACTCAGGACAGGGACTTGGGCCAGAGGCTCCAGAATGGGAGAACCCACCTGTGCTCCTGGGCCGCGGTATAGGTGCCCTCCCTCCCCCTCCCCTCGGGCTGAGCCTCTCAGGCTGGGCCCTGACCTGTGACTGCCCTTCCTCTCTCCCCCACCCCCTGTCAGCCCAACCTGTTCTCTCCTCCTTGTTTTTCTTTCTCTCTCCCCGTTTCTTTGTCTCTTCTCCCTTTTATCCATTCAGCATATTTTTCTGCACTCATACATGGAGCTGGGCCTTGGGGGAACAGAACAAATAAGCCATGCTCCTTGTCCTCAGGTAAACAAGTGGCAGGTAGTCACCGTATGCTCAAGTTTTAAGTGGCAGGTTGAGGTGTGGGCCAGGGCCCCCAGAGTCCCTGTGTTGCTGCGAAAAGAAGAAGGCTTCTCAGGGGAGGGGCTGTTAAGATGAGTCTTGACAAATGCATGGGGGTTTCTGGAATGGAGAAGGGGAGAGTGGGGGGAAAGGTATTACTGCTAGAAGGAACAGCATCTGCAAAGGCCCAGAGATAAGACCGAGCACAGCGTGGGGGGGAGGAGGTTCAAGGGTCTGGGGCAGCTGGAGCACAGTTACGTCAGGCCTTCTTCACCTCATCCTGCCCGGATCCCTCCCTCCCTCTCTGCCCTGACCTGCTCTGAGGGCATGGGACGTGGGTGTCTGGAGTCAACCCCTGGCTCCGCCACCTGAATGGGCACTGCCAGTCTCTCTGCCCAGCCTCTCCCCCTCTCTCCAGCAGCCTCTGGTGGGAGCAGCCCAGTCCCCCCGCTACGTGTAGTTCTGGCAGAACTGACAACCACTGTCCCCATGTGCCTGGCCACAGGGAAGGCCTGGGATCAGAGATGGCAATCCCAGAATCCCATTCCCTTGGCCAGAACGACCGCTCCCAGGATGGGCCTGTGATCCAAGACCTCCCTGGCTCTGACATACAGCCACCGGGGGAGTGAGATGCTCTGTAGACCGCAGTGAAGGGCAGGAACAGGGTTGCGGTGGAAATTAAGTGAGATAATAATACATGTGGCGTAAAGTGTGTGGTTCGAAGCCTCCTTTAGCTCTCAATTGATGTTACCTTTTGTTTCTATTTTCTTTTTCTTTCCCAACCGTACACCCCAGGGAGCTCAGGTTAGTCCAGGCCTCTGGTGGCACACAGGGGGACCCTGAGGCCCGGAGAGAGGCCACGACTTGCTCCCTCCCTGGCTCCTGGCTCCTGGGCAGTCCTCCCCCCACGGGCTGCTCCGCAGGGAAGGGTGGCTCTCCCATGGTGTAAGTGTGTCTGACTCTGTCCTATGAAGACTGCGGCTCGGAAGACTGACCCCTCAGCGGGACTGTGGCTTTCCTGTGGCCAAGCAGAGAGGCGGCAATGCCTCCTCCCGCGGCGTGGATATCAGCTGCGTGAGGACCCCTGAGGGCCTCCCACCCCACGGACCCCCTGCACCTCCGCTCTCCTCCCGTCCCCGCTCTGTAAGTCCACCCTGTGCTCCTGCCCCGGCCCAGCCTGGGACAGGAGCCACCAGGGGCCATGCCAGGCCTCTGGGGTCACTCTGCCCAAACCGCTGCATGTTTCCGAGTAACCTCGGCTGTTCCCGTGGGAGTGGGACAACCAGGAAAAGGCCTCAGAAAACCAACCTAGAAGGCTTTTCAAACAAAAGAGTGTGATTTCCTTCAGGGGAGGGAAAGGGAAAGGGGAAAAAAAAAATGCCCCCCCACAGTTCCTCCTTGGCTCTGAGCGCCTCAGTCACTGTCTTGGGTGCATTTCGTGGTTTGGCAGCAGTGGGTGTATTTTAAAATCTGCTGTCCAGGCAGAGAGACAAAGGAGGCTGGCTGGGGCCCGGGGAGACCTCAGAGGACAGGGGTATTCATCTTGTTAAAAATAGCCCACCCCGTTGCTATTTCTATTGAGTTTGGCAAACAGAGCCGTATGATTTTCCCTTTTCTCGGCCATGCTTTGCTTGGACCATCTGATAAAAATAGTAGATAACAAGCTAAAAAAAAAAAAAAAAGCCAGGATATTTTTACATGTAAGCCCCACTCAGAGTGGGACTGAGGTGGGGTGGACAAGAAGGGGAGAAGCCTGGGGCGTGGGGCGGGGGCAGGGCCCGTGACCACAGAGGGCCGGGGGAAGGGAGAAGGAGGTCAGCACTCAGCCAGGGAGGAGACATGGGTAGGGATGTCATGCTTTTTCCTATGTCCACAGCTCAGGGTCAACAAACAGAAGCGGGGCCCTCCTGCCCCACTGTGGACTTGGCAGTTTCCCAGGCTCTGCCGGCCCCAGCCCCGACCTTCAGCTTTGTTCCCACCACCCGGCCCCAGAGGTGGGAGGCCGGGCTGGGCAGGAAGCAGGCGCTGGGCATATCTCCGGGCGGGATTAGCAGCGCCAGAGCCCACGGCCGGCCGGGAGAGGGGCCTTCTGGAGAAACACACACCTGAGGCCCGAGGCTGAGGGAGGCAGGCGCTGGCACAGAGGAGAAGGGTCAGGCTGTGCGGGCTGGACGGCTGGCCCACTCGTGTGGCCATCGGTCAGCATGCGGTTTCACGAGGCTGGATACTTGAAGTTACTCTGGGTGTGACAGAAACATGGGGACTTGGAGAGCCCTGGGGTGTGTGTGTGTGTGTGTGTGTGTGTGTGTGTGTGTGTATGCGTGTGCGCGCAGTGGCCATGCACGTGGCTGTCTAGGGTGCCCTCCACGATGGTGGCGGCCTTGGGGAAGTCACCGCTGGTTCCCATCATGGCCTCCACCGGAGTATAGAGTTTGTCCTGAAGGACCGGGGCCTGAAGGAACCGAGGTGTGCAGACATGGCAGGGGCCGCTTCCACCGCGGAGACTCCAGGGCAGAGCGGGGCTGGCCGGCAGCAGGGAGGGGCTGGGAGACCCCACGTGGGTCAGCCTCCATGCGCCGGGAGGCCTCTTACTCTTTTTAGTTAGGGATTAGGGCAGGCACCGGCTCACACACCAGCTTCTCCAGCGCTATGGGGCCGGGGGGGGGGCCCGCAGGACTGCTGGATGAACTTTTCATACTTCAGGCCCTTCAGTGTGTAAGTCTGGGGACTCCTCGGAGGCAGAAGCGGGTCTCCACAGCTGCAGACTTCCTGGAAGTGACAGGCTTATGGGACAAGCCGGAAGCTCAGCATGGACACCTGAGGAAACCTGGGACTCTCCTCCCTGTCCCCAGCCCTGCTGTCACCACCACGTGACCTTGCACTGCTTCATTCTCCCAGGCGGGAGCTTTAGAAAACCATGTTCACCTTCCCCACGGCGACCTTGACAGGCCAGGCAGGGCAACCCATTCCCATTTAAAAGATGGTAAAACTGATCCAGGTGGAGGACTCTGAGTGGGCTGAAGCCACAGAGCACACCAGAGGCAGCACCCCTTCCTGCTGGTCCATTCCCCCTTAGCCAGCCAGCCCGAGAGCTGTCCATTCTCTGGCCCCTGCAGCCCTGTGCTGGGCACGGCCCCGTCCTCTCCCAAGCAAGGAGGCGGACACAGAGTCACTAAGGAGGGGGCACTTGGGGGCTGGCATAGGCTGGCCTCCGCCACCCGGGAGATGGCCGGAACAGCCAGGGCCCTTGCTGGTCAGAGCACTGGACAGGGAGTCAAGGGTTCTGAGTGGGCCTGACCTGTGGTGGTGCGGCACATAGAGCGTAGATCGGAAACACTTGGGACGCTGTATCGAAACCCCGGACCTGCCCGGTCAAGGCCCAGGATAGAGACAACCACTGCTAGTTGGTGCTTCCTGCTCCTCCCTCCTTTCTCTCTCTCTTTCTAAAATCAATAAGTAAAATCATTTAAAAAAAAAAAAAATAAGAGCCCTGAGTGGGCTTCGCGTAACTCAGTGTGGCTTTAGGAAAGTCGCTTTCTCTCTCTGGCTCTCGCTTTCTCTAAGAAATGCTCCCTGTGGGAGGAGCCTTCCTAAGCCCAGCCCCTGGCACACAACAGCTTCAGTACTTTGAACAAATAGATGGAAGTCAATGCGAGGGTGCAACAGGACTGGCTGGACCAAGTCCCTTCCGGGCCTGTCATCTTGCAAAGGCGATGTCCCCAGCTGCCCCCAGAGCCGTCCCTTGTCTAGCGCAGCCATCACCTGTCCACAGCCAGGAGAACCCGTCCTGTGGGCACTGCAGCCACCAGCACCCCCCCCGGGACTTTCCCTCAGCCCTCCCCCTTCCCTGGGTTTGTTCCCCATTATTACCTCCAACAGTCAGCCCGAGCGAGGGTCACATGCCTGCCAGGGAGCACAGGGAGCTGTCCGGCTCCCTTGTCCCCTCCCCTTCGTGTTCCTGGGCACTGTTGACTTTGTAGGGGCAGCTGGAAGCCTGAGGCAGGGCTGGGGGGGGGGGCCGGGGCGGGCGCTGGGCCCAGAGACTGGACTGGAAGGGCCAGTTCCTCCGCCGAAACCTTAACGCAGGTAAAAGGTAAACAAATAGACAGGAGTCCTCGGCACCTCTGCCCAGAGGTATGGGGGCAACAGGCAGGCAGCGGGGGGACAGTGCCCTTCTAAGCCTGAAGACACGAGGCATTTAAACGTGTTTAAACCTCTCTCCACCTGAGCCAGCCGACTCTTACGATCTCAGCTTTTCAGGGCTTGGTTCACTGTGCCTTGAATAGGAGGTTCCCAGTGCAATGGGTTTCTGGGGTTAATGATGACTAAGCGCTGTCGCTGAGTGAGCACCAAGTGTGTGCCAAGCACTGTGCTGATGTCTCAGGCAGGCACGACAAAATGCCAACCAGGTGAGTAGGTGAGTATTATCATCAACCTTGTTTCCGGGTGAGAAAGGCTCAGAAAGGTTAAGTAATCACCAAGGGTCACACAGCTAGAAAGTGGCAGAGCTGAGATCCACTCTCACGGCCACTGCTCCACCTTATCCAAGCTACCATAGTCTCTCACCTGGACCGCTTCAGGGCGTCCTCACTGGTCTCCTGCTTCCAGCCTCACTTCGCCTTGTAGAGTGAATTCTCTACACATCAGCCAGAGTGAGCCTGCTCAAGTGTAAGCAAGATCAAGTCCTTTCTCTGCTCACCTCCTTTACAGCTGAACTGTGACTGATGAGGCCCCACGTGATCGGCTTCCCTGCTATACCTCCTCACTCTACTCCAGCCTTTCACATTGTCCCTTCAACACAACAAGCATACACCTGCCTCAGGGCCTTTGCACTTACCGCTCTTGCTGCCTAAAATGCTCTTCTCCATATATCCATATGACTCACTCCTTCAAGTCTCTGCTCAAATGTCACCTTTTCAAAGAAGCCTTACCTGTCCTGCATAAAACAGCCTACCCTCTCCTATCTACTCTCCACCTCCCTGACCCTGCTTTATGTTTCTTCAGAGTACCATATTTCCCCATGTATATGATGCACCCTTCTTCAAAAATATTGGGGTCTAAAAACTGAGTGCGTCTTATACAGTGGTTATAGGGGGTTTTTTTTACTTGCATGTCTCACTTTTTCGCGCTTGTTTTTGCGCTCATTGTTGAAGACAGTGATTCGTCATTAGACACAGATGAGGACAAGCTAATGGATGGGAGTTTTGACAGTGGTGAGGAATTGTAGGAATTTTATGATGAATAAAACTGGAGTTCAATAACTTTATGTAATATATCTCCTTTTTCAAATTTCGGGCCCTAAAATTAAGGTGTGTTTATACACGGAGCGTCTTATATGTGGGGAACTACGGTAACTACGGCTACTGGAATGAGTATGCGCGTCAACCGAGGTTCTGACTCTTTACCTATGAGAAAGTGAACGCTATGAAAGCGAGGGTTTTCATCTGTTTTGTTCGTTGCTGTATCTCCAGAGCCTAGAATGGTGCCTGGCACATAGTAAGTGCTTAATAACTAGTTGTTGAAGCAATAAATTAAAGAATAAGTGATTCTAGAGCTAGAGTTCTTACGTGCTCTGCTGTTCTCGCCTCCATGCTCTCTGTCAAATTCTCCCAGTGGGTGCCGGTTATGTCCACCTCTCCGGGAGAGCAGCCATGGCTACCAGACGCACACCTTTGCCAGGGTCCAGGAGAAGCTCCCCCTACACCAC
Source organism: Saccopteryx bilineata (assembly GCF_036850765.1). Lineage (NCBI taxonomy): Eukaryota > Metazoa > Chordata > Mammalia > Chiroptera > Emballonuridae > Saccopteryx > Saccopteryx bilineata. Next base: position 21,370,315 of record NC_089490.1, on the reverse strand, counting down.
CGGTGGCCTCGGCCCAGCACTGATTACCCAGGCCCTCAGGATGCCCAGCGATGCCCAGAGCATGCTGAACCCAGACCGAGCCCCTCAGCCTCCAGGGAACAGACAGGTGGCTGAGAGGGTCCAGATCACCCCAACTTTGCACAAAGAACCTGTCAAAGTTCTATTCATACATTGGCATCCTCCCCAGTGTCCCAGAGGCCTATCCAGAAGAGCAGGCGTGGCCAGTACCAAGGTCTGGGAACTAGGGGCCCCGCAGGCTGAGGACTGACCACTTGCCCCACCCCCACCCTGCACCCTCCCCGAGCAGCATAGAAGCCTGTGGAACCGTACTCGACTTCTCTAAGATCCTGCCAGCTGCTTGAAGCCCGCTCTGTCAGGCACTGCGTAGGGCACTGGCTCAGACCCCGGTGCACAATGGATGCTCAACCAAGGTGTGCTGCCTTACGCACATGAACGGAGGGCCACTCGCCCACACTGTGTCGGGTAACCAGACTCCTGGCTGACCCTCCGCTGGGACCGGCTGCCCTGGTTCTCCCAGCCGGCACCCCGAGTGGCAGCAAAGGCCCCCACTTCATTCCTCGTGCTTGCTTGCCATGGCTGCTGCCCGGCTCCTCTCCGGGGGGCCGAGACTCTCCCTCAGCCAGTGGCACTCTGGGCCCTGCCCTGGTCTGGGAAATGGGGAGCCCAGGACAGGCGTTCGGTTCCCTTTAAGCAAACCTAAATTAGTGTGGTTCCTTCAGGGTACTCTCTCTCTGCATTTCACAAAGGGATTCACCAGCGACCTCTTTAAATAGCCAGTGATCTCATGGCTTATAGGATGCAATTTACAAAATAAAATTCTGATAGAGGACTAGTTCCCAGACCTTGTACTGGCCCCGCCTGCTCTTCTGGATAGGCCTCTGGGACACTGGGGAGGATGCCAATGTATGAATAGAACTTTGACAGGTTCTTTGTGCAAAGCTGAGGTGACCCGGACCCTCTCAGCCACCTGTCTGTTCCCTGAAGGCTGAGGGGCTCGGTCTGGGTTCAGCGTGCTCTGGGCATCGCTGGGCATCCTGAGGGCCTGGGTAATTGGTGCTGGGCCGAGGCCACCGGTGATGTAGGGGGAGCTTCTCCTGGACCCTGGCAAATGTGTGCGTCCAGTAGCCATGGCTGCTCTCCCGGAATTCTCTGGACAGGGGAGCATGAGTCTTCCAACCTGGGACGGGAAGGAAAGTCTCTGGGCATGAGTGAGGCCTGCCATGTGGGAGGTGCTACCTGGTTTCCTCATCTATCAAGCATTCATGGGCATCACATGCGCCAAGAGCTGGTGGCAATCACAGAGCAAGCCCTGTCCTGGAGCAGCTCATGGTCCACGGAGGAAGCAAGAACGAGGCCCTAACCCAGGGGTGGCCTTGGTGAGGCCGTGGGAGGCACACAGGAAGCTGCCTCGAGGGGCCCTTGTCCACCTCGCTCCCAAGCTGAGGCCGGGGGATCCTTATGCCTGTTTTATAGATGAGAAAATGAGGCGTGGAGGGCTTGGTTTATAAACTGCAGAACCCAAACCCAAACCTGACTCTCCTGGCTCCAGGCTGATGTTTCCACAACTCCCTAAAGTTGGTCCGCTGGGGACTTCTTTCTCCCTTGTCTTTACACCTAAACTTGGTCTTGTATTTTTAGGAAAAGCAGTAGGTTTTTGGGGTTTTTTTTCTAGAACTTCCATTTTCTCTGCTGAATCCTTCTGTTCCAACAATTGTCCCAACACTCGTCAAAAGATGAGTGAGCCTGACCTGTGGTGGCGCAGTGGATCAAACGTCGACCTGGAACCATGAGGTCACCAGTTCCAAACCCTGGACTTGCCTGGTCAAGGCACGTATGGGAGTTGATGCTTCCTGCTCCTCCACCCTTCTCTCTCTCTCTCTCTCTCTCTCTCTGTCTTTCTCTGTCTCTCTCTAAAATGACTAAATAAAAATAATTAAAAATAAAAAAAGGATGAGTGAGAGTTAGAAGTTCATGCCCCAATGAGGAAACATTTCACTCTGGGAAAGCACTCTGGTAGCGGTTTCACACACAGACGCTGGAGCCAGGCCAAGTAGATCCCAGCTCTGCTACCTATCGGCCGTGTGACATTGCTTTACCTTTCTGGGTCTCAGTTTTCTCTGCTGTAGAATGGAGCGATAATAGTACCCATCGCCTGGGGTTATGAGATAAACTTTTGTTGATAAATGTAAGATACTTCAACAGGACAGGACCCAAAAAGTACTAGACAAGCATTAACGTTATTAATAAGCAGGATCTGCAGCAAAATGTCTGAGCCTTGGTGGTATGGACCCAGAGTTTTTACACTAAAAAAAAAAAAAAAAAAAAAAAAAGAGCCATTATTGCAAACTCCTACTCATCCATCAGAACCCATTCAAACATGTCCCCTTCTTCCAAGCTCTGTGTTTGTTCTCCATTCTCAGGGCTGTTATAGGAGTTTGCACCCCTCAAGTATACAAAGCAGGAAAGGGAAAGAGAATTCATATCTACAAACACCTAACAAACACAAGGCACTTCTGGGTCCTTTCTAGAGTCTAACTCATTTATGCTCCACAGTGACACTGAGAGACAGAGGCAGATTTAACAGCGGGTGCACCAGGTATGCGCCCTGGGCCCTGCCTTCTGAAGGGCCCTGCAAAACCCCAACTTTACACTTTTTTCTAATGTAAGGGGCCCAATATTTTCTTCTGTGCCTGGGGCCTCAATTGACCTTAATCTGCCTCTGCTGCGAGATGATATAATTTCCCTTTTCAAAGGTGAAGAAATTAGAGGTCAAAGAAGTGAGAGACTTTGTAAGTGAGCCAGGAGGAAACCCATTTATCACATCATGTTGGGTTCTCAGTTGCATGTCTGCCTCCCTTGAGAGCTGCGAGCACTGGGGGATCACACCTAGGTTAGTGACAGGTTGGTGACATGGGCAGTTTCCTGGGGGAAGAGGCGTATACTCTTCATCACTCATCAAGATTTGCTCCCAAAAACGTTAAGAACTCTCACTTCTTTAGATCTCCAGAGCCCAGCATAAGTCCAAATACTTGTCAGGTACTCAGATGCATTGAATGATTGAAATGACGAAAGGAAGGAAGAGAAGGAAGGGATGGAATGGAAGGAAAGGAAGGAAGGGAGGGAAGGGATGGAATGGAAGGAAAGGAAAGGAGAGGAAAGGAGAGGAGACGAAAGGAAAGGAGAGGAAAGGAGAGGAGACGAAAGGAAAGGAGAGGGAGAGGGAGAGGGAGAGGGAGAGGGAGAGGGAGAGGGAGAGGGAGAGGGAGAGGGAGAGGGAGAGGGAGAGGGAGAGGGAGAGGGAGAGGGAGAGGGAGAGGGAGAGGGAGAGGGAGAGGGAGAGGGAGAGGGAGAGGGAGAGGGAGAGGGAGAGGGGAAGAAAGGAAGAAAAATGAGGGAGGGAAGGAAGGAGGGAAGGGAGAAGGAAGGAAGGAAGGAAGGAAGGAAGGAAGGAAGGAAGGAAGGAAGGAAGGAAGGAAGGAAGGAAGGAAGGAAGGAAGGAAAACACTGAGGAAGGGATGGATTGAATCTCGGAGTCTAAAAGAAATAGGATCCCTGTCCTGAGTCTCTTCCTTACTCTGGAAGAAAACCAGCCGCAGGGAGGCAGGGCCCTCACTGCAGGGGAGCTGAGTGGAGGGTAAGAGCGAGCTGTTTTCCTTTGCTGTCGCCATGGGGGAGCGAGCTGTTCAGGCTCCCCCCCTATAAAGCCTCATCCCCCGCGGCCCACTCCTCCACACCTGGCCCCTCTCAGAGGAGGCCCCTCTCTGCATGGCTGGAGAGGCTGAGAGGCTGAGTGCCCCTTTGCCTCGGTGCCTGCCCCCCAGCCTGGGAAGGAGGCCTGAGAGCAGCCGTTGGGGCCTTTCTGGCCTCTGGGTCCCCATGCCCTCTGAAGGCCAGTGGGGGCCTGGTGGGAATGGCAGGGAGCCCAGCCCAGCCTTCAGCCCCAGCGGGCCCAGGGAGGCCCCAAGCACAGGGTCCTGGGAGGTGTCTCTCTGGCCCCCGCAGTCTGCCAGCTGCACTGCACTCCAGCATGCAGGGGCCCTACTCAGCGTGGGCTTCTCCAGGCCCCAGAGCCTGTGTCTATAAACACCCTCCTGGGGGTCACTGTCCCGAGCACTGGAAGTTCTGGCTTTCCCATCATGGGCCCCAAGGGGAAAAAGACCAGCGGGGTAAGGGGCAGAGGCCAGAGTCTCGGTCATTCTGCCTGTAGCTGGCGTCCTGTGGGGTGCCGGCTGACGAGGGGCACCTCCCTCTTCCCCACACAGAGCTGGCAAGACAGCCAGTTCATCCTGCCTCAGCCACAGTCTACAGAGAGCATGTGGGCCCCTGGCCAGTCCACTGGGGACATCCCTCAGGGCAGGGAATGGAGGGAGGGGGGGCGGAGCACCCAGGCTGGCGCACTGTGGCGGGCCACCCTGCTCTGCTGACTGGTGGTTTTCACGTCTGGCTCCCTGTGGCCCAGACAGCCCCAACATGTCACTGGGGGGAGGAGGGGTAAGGGAGGTAAGTAGACTCTTGCCCAAACTCGAACTCACAGCTCAAATTCCCAGAGGCTCTGAGTCAGGGCCCTGAGAGGAGGGGTGGGGAGAGACAGAGGCCTCCGGAGCCTGAGCAGGACTCCTGGGTGTGGCTCACGGCTGGGCGGAGTGGGGAGGGTTCTGGACTGGGTGGATCTGAGCCAGAGAGGCCAGGACTACTGGGAAGACGGGAAGGGGCAGATTGAGCTGGAGGGCCGCTGGAGGAGGTGGGACAGGAGTGGGCAGAGAGCCTTGGGAGAGAGCGAAGGGAAGACCCTGCACAGGCAAAGGACAGAAACGTGGGGCAGTGGGGAAGAGCACTTCCATCCCTCTCCCACTCATCTACCAACTCTCCCACCCCAGCCGGCTTCCTCAAAACGCTGGCTCTCCTGCCTCAGGGCCTTTGCTCATGCCATCCCCACCAGGAGTGCCCTTCCCAACCCCTCTCAAGGCTCCATCCTTTTCTTTTCTTTTTTTTTTTTTTCGTGTGTGACAGAGACAGACAGAGGGACAGAGAGAGAGGGACAGATAGGGACAGACAGGCAGAAAGGATAGAAATGAGAAGCATCAATTCTTTGTTGTGGCACCTTAGTTGTTCATTGATTGCTTTCTCATATGTGCCTTGACCAGGGAAGGGAGGGGTTCTGCAGCAGAGAGAGTGACCCCTTGCTCAAGCCAGAGACCTTGGACTTCAAGCTACTGACCTTTGAGCTCAAGCCAGCGACCATGGGATCATGTCTATGATCCCACTCTCAAGCCAGCAACCCCGCACTCAAGCTGGTGAGCCAGCGCTCAGGCCTGCAACCTTGGGGTTTCGAACCTGGGCCCTCTGCATCCCAGTCCGACACTCTATCCACTGCGCCACCGCCTGGTCAGGCAAGGCTCCATCCTTTAACACCAGCTCCCAAATGCTCCACTGCCGCCTTCCCTAATTCCCTGCAGCTAGAAACATTGTCCCTCTGAACTCTCAGAGCATATGGTTCTCTCTATCTGTTTTGCCTCCAACATAGTCATTAATTCAGTCAACAAACATTATATAAAAGCCACTGCATAAGGTGTGAGGTGACACTGAGCAGAGTTAGGCTTGGTTCCTGCTTTCAAAGGAGAATGGTGATCTCGGAGAGACCCAACATAAACAAATAACCCTTCGGCAGGGGCAGGGGTGTTGGACTTCAAGTTAACAAGCATTTACATAAAGGAACACCTACCAGCGCTGGGCAGGAAATGGGCACTTATTTAACACAGTCCTAGCACTCAGGGGGAATGAAGAGACCAGGATGATGGGGAGAGCTAAGTGCCAGGTGGTTTTGAGAGGGCAGGCTCAAGGCCTGGGGACAGAGATGACACCTTAGCTGAGGGCCCAAGGTTGAGCAGGCCTCAGCAAGGACAGAAAGCTGGGGAAGGGCTCTCCAGGACCAGGAACAGCATCTCAAAGGTACAGAGTTGGCAAGTAGGGCACCGTGGGTATTCGGGGTTCTGTTCAGTCAAAGCCATAGAGCAGGGGTTCCCAAACTACGGCCCGTGGGCCGCATGCGGCCCCCTGAGGCCATTTATCCGGCCCCCGCCGCACTTCCAGAAGGAGCACTTCTTTCATTGGTGGCCAGTGAGAGGAGCATAGTTCCCATTGAAATACTGGTCAGTTTGTTGATTTAAATTTACTTGTTCTCTATTTTAAATATTGTATTTGTTCCCGTTTTGTTTTTTTACTTTAAAATAAGATATGTGCAGTGTGCATAGGGATTTGTTCATAGTTTTTTTTTATAGTCTGGCCCTCCAACAGTCTGAGGGACAGTGAACTGGCCCCCTGGGTAAAAAGTTTGGGGACCCCTGCCATAGAGGGTGGGAGAGCCAAGTCGCTGGGGAGGTGGGCCGGAGCCAGCTCTGTGATAGCTGCTCTCCCGGGTCACTTTCGCCCTTCTCTGCTTTGGGAGGCTGACTCCCACGGACTACATCGCTCCCCTGCCTCTGGCTTCTGATTGAATGGAGCCAGCGAGAGGTGCCACCAAGTGATCTGAGCATGATCAGGGGATCATGAGAGAGGGGCCCTGCAGTAAGCACCCTCACGAGACCACAGTTCAGTTCGTCCCTCCACCCATCGCTGCAGACCCAGGCAGGTGACCCCCCTCTGCTGCGTCAGCTGCCTCCCTGGTTCCTTCGGGCCTGGGCAGCTCTGCACAGCTCCTCCCTGCTATGGGGCTGCTGTGTCCCACATCAGTTCCCTCGGCTCTGCTCACAGCCCGGTAGACAATCCTGCGCCCAACTCTGCTTAGTGAGCTCGTTAAGAGAGCTTGACCCATCAGGACTTGATCCCGGAGGGCTTGCATGGAGCAATGCCAGAGGGTTTCATTGCGCAGAAAGAGCCTGAGGGGGCGGTGGAGGTCCCACCGAGGCTGCGCTTTGCGGCCTGGAGAAGGGGAGGGGGGTATTCCCGAGGAGCAGAACCTTCCGCAGAGCCACACACGTAGGAAAAGGTGAGGGGCCCCGCCAGGCCTGGCACCTAACGGTGAAAAGGACCGAGGAGCAGGAAGAGGGGAGGCTGGGGGAAGGACCTCACTGGGCTGCGAATTTGCTCTCTATCCCAGAGCTGGTTGGGAACCGTCAGAACTTTTTAAAGCATGACACAAGTCCATTTTAAGCAGCGCAGTGGTGACCGGTGGCGGGTAGATTGGGTGGGGAGACTGGATGGCAAGCCAGAGAAACTTCTAGGAGCCTGATAGAGGGAGCAGCCACGGCGAGGAGGAAGAGAGCTTGGGAGGGCTCGGGAGGTTTGGAAGACAGACTGACAGGACCTTGTAGGTGAGAGCCGCCTGGTAATGGGGCTCTGGAGTCGGGCTGGGCTGGCTGCATGGGTGGGCAGGGTGGGCAGAGGGGCTCTGGAGTCGGGCTGGGCTGGCTGCAGGGGTGGGCAGGGTGGGCAGAGGGGGTGCAGCTCTGCTTGAGGAGAGAGGACAATGGCGGGAGGGAGGGGTCCAGGAGAGAGGTGCGGGCTGGAGACAGGAACTGCAGGGCGGGCGGGCTGGAGGTGAAACTGGTGGCAGGAGCCACAGACTTGGATGAGCTCCTAGGCCCTCTCTGCCTTTGGAAAGGGCCAGAGAAATCAGGAAACCCAGGCAGCCCTGGGAACCCAGGGAGGACACCTAGCTAGTGTAGAAAGGAGTCGGCTCTGGGTGTGCAGCACAATCACATGTCAAAATAACCTGGAGATGTGTTCTCTGAACATATGTACCCTGATTTATCAATGTCACCCCATTAAAATCAATTAAAAAAAAAAGAAAGGAGTCAGCTCAATATGTAGGGCATTGCACCATGCCCTGGGGCAAACACCCCTCAATGCCCAGGGCAGACATTCCCCCCCCCCCTCCCCCCCCGTCCAGGAGCAAAGCCTCACTGTGCCTTTGGAGCAGGGAAGCCCATTGGGAAGGTTTCCATTTCTGTGCACTACAGAATCTCTGAGACCCTTTAGGGCAGGGGTCCCCAAACTTTTTACACAGGGGGCCAGTTCACTGTCCCTCAGACCGTTGGAGGGCCACCACATACAGTGCTCCTCTCACTGACCACCGATGAAAGAGGTGCCCCTTCTGGAAGTGCAGCGTGGGGCCGGATAAATGGCCTCAGGGGGCCACATGCGGCCCTCGGGGGCCAGAGTTTGGGGATGCTTGCTTTAGGGGAAAGGGGACAAACATTTCTCAAATTACTATCTTATTTAACTCTCATATCAGCTACCTCAGAGATAAGTAACTTGCCCACATAGCTGGCAACTGGTTAGGCCGGGGTTCAAACTTGGGCAGTCTGGTTGCACAGCTTCTACTGGTTCTTAAGTGCTAACTCTGCTGGCCACTCAGTGATGCTGAGCCTTCTCTCCAGCAAGTAGCCTTGTGGTCATGTACACCTCGCCCCTGTCCTTCCATATCCTGAGCTCCTCTCTCCCTCTCCTTCCTTCCTTCCTTCCTTCCTTCCTTCCTTCCTTCCTTCCTTCCTTCCTTCCTTCCTTCCTCCTTCTTTCCTTCCTTCCTTCCTTTCTTCCCTCCCTCCCTCCCTCCTTCATTTATTCTTTCCTTCCTTCCTTCCCTCCCTCCCTCCCTCCCTTCTTTCTTCCTTCCCTCCCTCCCTCCTTCATTTATTCTTTCCTTCCTTCTTTCCTTCCTTCCTTCCTCCTTCCTTCCTTCCTTCCTTCCTTCCTTCCTTCCTTCCTTCTTTCCTTACTTCCTTCCCTCCCTCCCTCCTTCCTTCCCTCCCTCTCTCCCTCCCTCCTTTCCTTCCTTCCTTCCTTCCTTCCTTCCTTCCTTCCTTCCTTCCTTCCTTCCTTCCTTCCTTTCCTTCCTTCCCAGGACAGTGCTCTTATTGCTGCAAAGTCTGGGACTCTGAGCAGTCTCGTCTCAGTTGCTCTCTCCCATTGGTACAGTCTTGCCAGTTGGGGTGACCCCCGTAGAGAGCCAGTCCCCGCTCCACAGGACTGCCTCTCCTGGGCCCGCAGTCCACTCCTACAGCCCCCCACTTCTCATCTTCACCTCTGAACTGGGGTGTCAGGGGCCCTCTTCATCCCTGTTTCCCCATCCCCAGGTTCTGAAAAATGGAAACAGAAGCAAAGCCTCATGGGAATTTAGAACGAGCTCTGCTTCAAATAAATTCAATATGTGGAAACTGCGACCAATGATGACTGAGGCTGACTTTCCAGCTTTCCTATTCTAAAGTTGCCCGTTGCAGCCCAAGGCCTGGGGGCGTGATGGGGCCTGGCATCCCTCCCAGCCCTGAGGTTCCGTAGTTCCGGGAAGCCTTTTGAAAGACCCTAATCTGCCCAAGGCCATGGGGTCTCCCCTTGAGATAGTTCCCAGGCCTTCCTTCTTCCTAGTCCCTCGGGCACCGTGGCCAGCCCCCGTGCCTGCATGGGAGGCAGTGTGGCTAGCTCCACTAGGCCAGGTGCACCCCCACACACAGCCAGGCACCCCTGCATCTCCCAGCTGCAGCCCTAATCCTAGATTTGTTTAAAACTGAATTATGAGCCTGTCGTCCAGTAGTTGAGAAGCCCAGGTGGGAAAGGATTTACTGGACACATTAAATCATGTGCTTATTGTTAAGTGAGCCGGGCTGAGGAGGTGCTCATGGGCTCCATGCCCCCCCCAGGTCCCACGAAAGAGCTACCCTCTCACCCACAAAGACCACCTCTCTATCAGCTTCCTCCAGAGTCCCACACCAGTCCCCTTGGCCCCACACCCCTTGCAGAGGTAGACAGCTGTTTCATCCCCATTGTACAGAGAGAGACCCGAGGTCTCCGAGAAGCAGGGCAATTCACCCTGCGAACTGCAAAGAGCAGAAATGGAATGAACAGGCTTCTTAACCTGGTGACCCTGCGCCCCTGATTTTACAAGCACATGTAAGTACTCCAGGCCCTTTCTGGGAAGAGCTCTTTAGCTGTAGGCGGGAAGGGCACAGAGCCCAGCTCTCCCTGCAAGATCACAGGCTATTCAGGTGAGACTCTTGAGAAAGCACAGAGGCCTGGCTTGAGGGGGTCAGGGAGGGACCCCAGGGCCCCCTCCCAACCCGACCCCATTTCTCGAACTAGTGAAATGCTGATAAATCGGCCCGAGAGCCGGCAGACAGGTTCGCAGCGCAGGGTGAGACTCTGCCCCGGGAGTCAGTCACTGGCCTCTGCCCTCACCTCCTGTCGGTCACTCCCCACCAGTGCCCCCGCCCTGCCCCCGCATCTGCATCCACATTCCCACTCTCCCCGCGGCCACCCACCGCCCCTTCTCCTGTTTGCTCTCCCACTCTGCTCTCCGCGCTCACATTCCTGGCCAGTCCCCTCCCAACCCTGTCTCCAGGCACCCCCTCCTCCTACCCCCACCCCCTCCCCGGGGGCCCCTCCTCAAAGGAGCAGGCTGTCAGGAACCTGCTGAGCCCAGGGTGCCCAGGTAGCTGGCAGGCTCTCCGTGTTGGTGTTGGCAAGTCTGGCTGCCTCTCGCTGCCCCCTATAGAATTCTGAGGCATCTTTGGCTCAGTGTCGCTGGAGGAGAGGCAGGGCCAGTGAAGCGTGGCCCCTTGGCATCAGCAGCAATTCTGCCCACCAAGAATGCTCTGTGGTCTAGCCTGAGGCCCCCAGCCCTGTCCAAGCCCTGACGAGTGACAGTTCCATCTGACTGGCACCACAGGCACTTAAACGTGTTGTCTGTCATCCATAGTCTTTCAGATGCCCGTAACTTAGCAGTCTGGGTAGGCTCGATGGAGGAGGGAAGGTTTTCCACCCATTTGACTTTAGAAAGAGAGACTGAAACACAGAGAGCTGACTGAGGTTGGAGTCTAAGATTGGAGGCAGCGGCACAGCAGGGGCACATGCCCAGAAATCCTTATCCCCATCTGGGGGGCTCACCCTCATCCAAGTAGGACAGAGGGGAAGCCCACCTAGGTTCTGCCGAACCTTAGCAAACAAACTCTGATCCCCCGCCATGCCCCACACCCTGTGCCTTATCAGGGGCCACTTTCTATTCAGCAGAGGTCCCTGTCCCGCTGCTCACCCCATCCTCACCTGACAGGCTGAGCTGGGGAGCTGAGAGGGGACCATGCGTCCCAGCATAGGACGTTCTAAATGCATGCTTTGTTTGGTTTGGGGGAAGTAGCAACAGTGATACTCAGAGACTGATTCTGTCTTTACCAACAATTGATTTAGCACAGATTCACTGGGGGGAGTTATAATAATCTTATAAACCAATAGAGTACAGGATGATAATCTCCTAATAAGCCAAATAAAGAAATAACATACTCCAAACAGATAACAGATTAATGACACTACTGTTGCAGGCAGGGAGAGATGAAAGAATAAAGTCCAAATTTAATCTGAGGCACAAGTTTTTATAGCAAGAGACATTCGGGGGGGATGGTGACCCACCAAAAAGCTCATTTCCAGCTTCCAGCACAAAAGCAAAAGTTCTCTGTTGCTAGGCAGTGAAGATGCTAGTGTTGGCTGGTGGGCTGACTTCGCTCGTGGGCTGCTGCCAATCTAAGAGCTCCCTTGGCCACGGCAGGAGCTAAATGTCCCAAAGGTCTCCCAAAGTTTCTGGGTTAGCAAAGAGTCACCCTGCCCAAACCAAATCGCTCAAATAGTTCTCACAAACTCTCAGTATTTAGAGTCTAAGCACCCCCTTGTCATGATTGCTTCTCCATATGTTCCTATCAATACTCCCCCCCAGCCAGGCCCCTCAGCAGCTGGGATACCGACTGCCTATCAGCGACAACAGATGTGACAATAGATGTGGAAGGATGACATCCTGACACAACTTATTTCATACTTGCATCAAAACACATATTTGCCTTTGTCATAAACAAGTGGGTTGAAACAACTTCACTTACGTTGTACACAAGCGGACTTGAAATCATAGCAGCCAACACACAACAGGGGGGCTTGGTGATCTGCCACATTTACCTCTGTGAGCCAGCCCCTCACGGGCATTGATTGAGAAAGGGCTTCGGTTTCCCCACCAGCATCCAGACCCCAGGCTGGGTGAAGTGAGTCTTCCAGTGTCCTGGGCTTCCAGTGCCAGAGAAGTGGGAGGGAGTGTCTGTGGGTCTCCCTGTCTCTTCCGGGTGGGAAAGGGTTGGAGGGGCTGCAGGGGGGAACTGTTGACCCCAGTGCCCCCTATGCTGCTCGGCATCTCTCTTAAGAGGGTCCCCATTTCCACTTAAGCTAGGACAGGGCTGGGATGGTCAGGGAATTGACAAAGTAGGCCCAGAGTTCAGGTGTTTCCAAAAGAGGTGATAATGAGAAGTGGCCAGAATGAGGTGGGGCGGGGGGAGTGAGGCAGAGAAGAATCTGGCAGGAAATCGAGAGGGAAGAACACATCACATGAGCACTGTCTCTGAGGGCCACTGGGACGAGCATTTTACACATCTAATTGTAACAGCAGTTTTGAAGAAATGCAGGAGCGTCCCCATTCTAGAGATGAGAATACTGAGGTCAGAGAGGTTAAAGCGACTTTCTCTTAAGGTCAAACAAAATCAAATGAGCCTCTAAGCTGGAACCCAGTCTCAGGCTCTGTGATTCTGAGTCCCAAATTCTTTCTTCCCCACCAGACCATAGGCTCCTTGAGAACTCTGCCCATTGAACCCTCCCCCACCTCTAGCACTGAGCTCAGGGCTTAATAATATAACAATAGGTGTTCAATAAATATTACTGCCCTAATAACTTGTCAGGGCTCCAGTTTCAAAAACGAGCTAATGATCTCTGAGCTGGACATGCCTGGAAGTGGTATTCAGACCAGAGCCCTTGTGCCCCTTCCAGCCCCCTAGCCTTTGATCTGGGCCTTCCAGACAGTTATCCGGGTGCCATCTGGGCTCAAGAGGATCTCACTGTCCCCATCTATGAAGTGCCATGAGGAGACAAGATGACCACTTACCTGCTGCCCAGTGTCTATGACTCTAATCTGTGGCCAGAAGCCACACTCTCCACCTTCCACCCCAGGACAGCTCCAGGCATCTCAGGAGATTTATTTTAACAAAACTCCCAGGAAGCAGATAAGTCTAAGTCATCTTATGCTTTGAAAGGAAGTTCCACTGTTGGGCAAACCAATGTGTATCAAGTGTGAAACAAGTGAGTTAGGTTTGCTCGCTTGTGTTTTGCCTAATTGGGGCATTGGCACGGGCCGGCGCTGTGTGCCTGTGGTCTGTGGAAGGCTGCAGGCGCTTGCCCTCAGGGCGGCCGGTTGTAGATTGTGGACTGCCAGCCTCCGTTGGGGGGGGGGGCAATTGTTTGCTATTGTTTGCCAAAGAGGGGGTAATTTCCATCTGGCCTGTTTTGCTGGTGGGGGCCAGTGAGTTCGGTGAGTCTGGAGAGGGGGTCCGGGCTTGGGAGCCCTGAGAGAGCAAGCGGGAAGCAGTTTTCTCTGCCTGCTGGCTCATCCGCCATTGTGAGACTCTAACAAACGGAATGGCCCAAGATTTTCTGGCTCCACAGTTCCTTTATGTCTGCCCAAATCCAACGGGAACCTTCATGGCCATGGCCACAGCGCCTGCCCTTACACCCACAAATAAATGAAAAAAACAAACAAACAACCATGTCATGACTCACAGAAAAGTGACTTGACAGATTCAAGTATCAGCCCTGCCCCTCTTCAGTCACATGGCCATGGGCAAGCCTGCCCTCTGTCCGCGGCAGTTTCCCCATCAGTGAAGTGGGCACAGCTGTACCTGCCCTGCAGCCTCAGAGGACTGCTGCGAGCCTCAGATGAATCAGTGATGGAAAAGACACCTTTGCAAGCAGGAGAGAGGTGTGCAAAGGTTATCTGCATTGATTGCAGTTAAATCATTGCTATTTCCCATTATTGCTGTAATTCCCAATAGGCTTGGGTGGCATTGCCCTCACTGAGGAGTCCACGAGAAGCCCACACTCACTCCTGCTTGGAAAAGATTTCCTTTTTTTTTTTTTTTTTTTAAGGTTTTACTTGTTGATTTTACAGAGACAAGAGGGTGGTGGGAGTAAGAAGTATCAACTCCTAGTTGCTTCACTTTAGTTGTTCATTGGTTGCTTGTCACATGTGGCTTGACCAGGGTTTCAAACCAGTGACCTCCACATTTCAGGTTGATGCTCTATCCACTGCGCCACCAAAAAAAATTTTTTTATAGATTGAGGTGACTGTAGAAAGTTGAGATGCTCAAAACAGTGTCTCATGGTCAATAAATGTTGGTTCAGAGAATAAATGGAAGAAGCAATGACCGCTGTGCATGGTTATTACTGTGTCCTGTGACAGGTATCAAGGTGGTAACGTAGGGGTGAGACTCTTTTTATGTCCCCTGGGTCAGCAAATCAAAGCTCCTGAAATGAAGACGTTGAATTTGTCTCCGCTACAAGGGTCATTGTGGGGAGGAAAGGGCCACAGACACACAGACCTTTAGGAATTTTGAAGCATTTCAGGAAATAGTTCGGATAGCTCTAAACAAAGAAGATGTCAGATGCGGGGGAGGGATAGCCCTGAAATTGGGGTCAGTCACTTGTTCCAACCCCACTGTTTTCTCTTGCTCCCGTCTTCCCCGCTCCTTTCTTATTTCTGCCCCCTGCCCTCGTCACCCTCGGGTGCAGCCGGAACCTGGCCCTGCACCGGGGACAGTGCAAGAAGCCGTGGGAAAAACAATCAAACCTTGGTCAGCCGGATAATTAGCTGTTCCTCTGTGACCATGGCCTCCCTGTCCTCTCCCCCTTGCCCCCACCCCCACCCCGGCCCCACGGCCCCACCCCTCAGGACACGGGTTTCCGAACACCCAGGCGACAACACCTCATTAATGTTAATGGGAAGTCCGGACGTGAGCTGCGATGGTCATAAATTGCCCTGTGTGAGAAAGGGTGAAAGAGTGTGCGTGTTTGTGAGCAGAGCATATGTGCGCATGTGTACACAAGTGTGTGATGTATGTGCAAGGCTGTCTCACTCGCGTGTTGCATATGAGTATGTGTGTATTGCCCAAAAGAGAAGGTGCACGTGTGCAAACTGAATGTGTGTTCTGCATAGACATGTGAGTGCATATGTGTGTGCTGGAAAATATCTCTGTGGCAGTCTGTGCCTTTGTAATACATGTGCATACGTTTAAACCAAAGTATGCACTGCATAATATTCAGGTACCTTCACATACACATGTCATACACACATGTGATTACATGCACGGAACACACGTACACATACTGAGAGTGTGCTGTGTCAACTTTTGTGCATCTCTATGGGATATGAAGTGTTAAAAATAATGCCTGGAACATATCAAGTACCCAATAAATGTTGGTTGTTGTTTTTTTTTTTTATCACAAATAGATCTATTTATACACGTAAACCTGTGTGTCCCAGGGGTCCATAGGTGTGTAAATCTGGGTCTCACGGTGTGTGAATATCTATATCCAAGCAGGCCTTGGGACCATATCTGTGTACATACATGTCATGTTTGTGTCCGTGTGGATTTGTGTCCGCCTGTCCATACGTAGTATGGGTTTCCTGGCACACTAATAGAGACCAGCTGGGCAGCTACAACCTGGCCCCGTATCCATCCCTGAGGGGGTGAGGTTAGCTCCAGCATCCACGCCCTGAGGGGGTGAGGTTAGCTCCAGCACCCACGCTCCATGCCGTGGTTAACATGGTGCTAATGTGCAGATGCATGCGGTCTGCTCAGCACCCCTGAGGTCCGCCTGCCCCAGGGGTGAGCTGGAAACCCAGAGCCTATCTTTCTCCTCCCCCCTCTCCAAGTTCCATCGGCTCTCACCCTCAACCTCTCAATTTGTCCATTCCCCTCTTTTTCCCCCTCTCGTGACAGCAATAGCCTCTTGTCCCTCCTAATCTACTCTCTACACAGCATGGAAAGTGATCTCTTAGAAATGCAAATCGCATCACCTCCACCACTGGGCTGGCTGAAAGCCCCTTGTAGCTTTGCACTGCTCTCTGGACAAGGCCTCAGGATCCCCTCCACAGCCTCTGAGGCCTGGCCCGGGCCCTCTCTGCCTCCGCCCCAGCTCCTGTCCTCTGGGGGCCTCACACCTTCGGCTCCCTCCACCCGGAATGGTCTTCCTTCCCCCGCCCTGTCTCAGCTTCTCCCGCTCCCTATGGGCCTTGCCTCCCGGAGCTTCTACTTACAGATCTGCCCAGTGAGGTGCCTTCCTGCCACCCTGTAATTCTCCCTGCTGCCTTCCACACACAGGCCATGCAGTAATTACGTTGTTGTGTCTTCCTTGTCTGCCCCTGAGCGCTGTGAGCTTGCGAGGTGCTCTTGAGACACAGACCAGAGGCTGTCGGTAGGCGCACTGACGGGAAGCAGTGAGAAGTGGAAATGGGATCACCAGTGGGGACAAGATCATGGGACTTTGAACAGCTTTTCATGTTTTTAACCCATCAGTCTGAGATTCCCAAGTCTCATCTATCTTAGGGACACTCCTATCTATCAGGCAACATATGGCTGATGCCCGCTGGCACCAGATCAAGGACCCCTGGGATGGCCACCGAGTCCACGGCCCCAAATTCCCACATTATCAGCAGGAAGGGGAGGCCCAGAGAGGAGCAGTGATTTCCCCTCAAACCCGTAGCTCAGCCAAGTGTCCAGAGTTCAGCCCAAATTGGGCCACCCAGACCGCTCAGAGACTGTGCCCCGGGGGTCAGGGGCCAGAGGTCAGAGAGCTCCTTCCCCAGGAAGGCTCCGGTCCCCTCTAAGTGGAGGGGACCAGCCCCTCACACAGGCCCCAGGCAGGAACTCGAGCAAAGCAGCAGATTAGCTCTGTGAGGAGGCCCAGGCAGGGGCTACGGGGGTAGGGGCCTCTGTGAGAGGGCGGGCGCTTTAATTCCCCCCTTTCAGTTGCTGTTGCTAATTCAGGTCCCAAGGGGCTTGCTGAGTTTGTCCTGAACCCAGCCACTTAATCTTATAATACCTCCCAGCTAAGCCCCTTTGTTCTCTCTCTTGCATAAGGTGGTAGGAACTGCCGACTGCCACCTCCTCCCCCTCACACCTCCTCGCCACTCAACCTGGAGCCTTGTTGCTGGCTAGAGCTGCACCTCCCATCTTTCCCGGGGGTCCCCAAGAACTTTCAAGTAGGGGATTTTTAAGGCTATCGCTGCTAATAAAGATACATCTCTGGGTCAGTCTCCTCCCACCTCTGGGAGGCCCTGCATTGCAGCCCACTGACCTTCTGTGCAGGAGAGATCCCCAAACTGTGAGGTTTACTCATCTTCGAAATAGGAAGGCCTTGGCTGGCTCAGAGAGCCGTCCAGCTGCGAGGCAAATGTCCTCTGACCTCTCAGAAGAGAGCTGGCTAGGGTCCCCCCTTCCTCTCTCCCCACCCCTAGGGTATGAGCAGGCTCTGTGGACATGGGAGCGATGCCCTTGTACAAGAAGAGCCCATGCTTAGAAGGGCCACATATTTGGTTTAATGCTCTGCTGTCTGACGCTGTCTCGAAATCCTTAATAATTTTTGAAAAAGTGGGATGGCATTTGCATTTTGCAGTGGATCCCCTGAATTATGAATGATGCAGCTGGTACTGCCTAGAGTTCTGGAGCAAGCCCAGAAGCAGCCCGCCTGGGAACCTGAGGAAACCTGGGTTCTGGTCCCTGCCCAGACCCGGCTGGGTGTCTGAACTTGGGCAAGTCCTTGTCCTCCCTCTGGGATTTATTTTCCCCAAGAGAAAAGCAGTTCCACGAACACTGGCTTGGAATACTAAACTAGTTTAACTAGTTTGTCTATTAAACATACTGTTAAAAACTACACCCCGAACCAGGCTTAACAGAGGCCTGAATAAAATGGAGACCACTGAAAGCTGAGGGACAGGGAGAGGACAGAGAAGAAGGGCGCTTGTCAGTGTGCGCCCATTCGGACTCTCTCCGGAGCCTGGTGCAAGACACTGAGGGGAAGCAGAGCCCGGTGCCGGTCCTGGTCCTCTGCATCCCCTCCCTGGAAGCCTGGAAGGCCACGGGCACAGCGGAGGACAGGCATGGTCCAGGTCCCCACTATCCCTGTAGGAGGCACCGCTCTGTGACTGAGAGGGCCCGCGCTCTGAGGCCACCCTTGCCTTTGCTAGGCGTAAGGGCAGGCTCGTGCCTGTGGGAACAGCCAGGGGTCAGCTGCTCGTGTGGCTCTGGCCAGGGAGCCCCTTCTCAGTTTCCCAGGTTTTAAAGGTCCCAGAGTCTTTCCCAAGGTACGGTCACTTCCGCAGACAGTTCCCCAGACGCAAAGGGATATGAGGTCCTGTCCAGCCTTCCTTCTCTGACGCCCTCTCGCTGAACACTCGATTAGCTCACATGCTCAGGAAGAGGCCCAGAGGAAGCAGTCCCTGCTCCTTGGGCACTGCAGGCCTCACCTAGAACCATCCTGCCTCTGTACTTGTTGCACACGGCTTCTGTAGGTCCCTGAGGGGTTGGCTGGCTTCCCCACCAGCTCTAGAGATATGGGCTGGGTATCTTCATGACAGAGGGGCTTACCGGAGCTGGGGCTACGGTCTGTCCTCCACTTCCCCTTCAGTGCTTAGGACAGGGCTCTACATGGTCAGGGTAGATGGGGTCCTCCCGGGTCTCGGGGCTCTTGGGGCTTACTTTCCAGATCCTACACGTGGGCCTGCTCTGTTTCAGCTTCTCAGGAGGCCAGCCATGAGTTCCAGTTAGGACTGGGACCCTGTCCATCTGGTTAGCAGAAAGTCCCAGATCACAGCACAGCACCTGGAATATAGTAGATGCCTCCTAATATGTGTCAACCAAATGAATGAAGAATGGATGAGTTCATTCATTCTTCAATTTCATCGAGAGGAAGAATGCACTGAAGCATGCAGGAAGAGCCCCGGGAGCTTTCAAGTCAGATCAAAGGTCTTCCTTGCTCTTACACGGGCCGTGTTGAACCGGAGTTCTTCTCTCATCTGCAGTTTGCTCTTTGGAACTGGAGATGACCGTGAATGAATGAAGAGGGGTGAGTGCGCCCCTTGTCCATAGTCTGGGGAAAGGCTGCACAATCCTCCTGGGCCTCTAGGTCACAACACGACTGCCAGAACGTCAGGAGAGAAGGCAGCCTGGCTCATCATCACCAAACTCCTCAGGCTCAGCCAAGGTGAGCAAGGCCCAGAGAGGGAAAGGAACTTGCCCTAGGCCACACAGTGACTTGGTGGGGGAATTAGGACTAGAACCTAGGATATCTGTCTGCCCAGAGCCTGGAAGGACAGGCAGGGAGAAGGGATGGCTTTCCATCCCTCCACGGACCCAGCCATTCTAAGCCCAGACACTATGAGCTAGGTTCACCCTTGATCAGGCAGGTCTGACCTGTGACCTCGGCCCTGACTGTCCCAAGTAGTGCCAGCCTGGCTACCTGCTGGCCAGAATGCTAGGAATTGCCAGGGAGCCAGTCGGTTTATGGTTTGTTTGGAATCAGACATCTTTGCATAACTGTGCAGCCAGCAGGAAGCTGGGCAGAACCCTCTGGCTCTGGGGCCAGAGGGCCCGCAGGCCACAGGGCACACAGGGCTGAGGCACCAGATCAGTAGGAGAAACCTGACTGTTTATGGTGGGGATGGCTCCCCAGGCTCTGTTATCAGACCTCACGCAAGGAGAGCGGCAGATAGTTGCTCAGGCAGCAGAGGAGGTGGTGGCCAGGGCCCCAGGCCGGGAGACTAGGCTCTGGCTCCCCCAGTTGCAGGCCTGGAATGAGCTCCACCACCCACCCCCTCCCCTGGGCCACAGTGCCTGGCCATTTCCAATGTTGGCTCTCTCACTCTCCTACCGCAGTGTTAGATCGCTGATCATTCCCACTTGATGGGCGGGCTCAGTCCCTTGCCAGAACTCAAACAGTGAGGGATCCAAACCCAGGTCTTTCTGGCTTGGAAGTCTTCCCCCTCCCCCCAGATCTCAGCTGAGATACTCGAGACACTGTCCAGTTCATCGGGCAGCCTGCCTGCCCAGATCTCTCTGTTAAGAAAGATGTAGGGGGCCCACAGAAAAGATACATCAGGTGCTGATGCTCATAGACGGTGTCAAGTTGGCAGACCTGACAAGGTCCTTTTCTTCTAGCTGAAACCTTCCATGGCTCATGACCCACAAGATAAGGGTCTAGCCTCCCACACTCAACTGTGATCTTGCCCCTGCAAGCCCCTCCAGCCTCAGCCCCTAGAAAACAACTTCCCAACCAACGTTCAAACTACTCTGCCAGCCCACCCCAGCCTACTCCTCCTCCCTTCTCATAATTTGAGACTCGGATAAAGTGTTACCTCCTTCCTGAAGACTTCTTTACCTTCCCACATGCTCCCCATGTCTGAGCCAGGTGCTCCCCCTACACCTCCTTAATCCCTTGGCATTCTTATATCACACGAGAGAGGAAAGATCTGCTTCTGTGCTTGTCCACCTGTCTATACTGTGAACATCCCTCTACCTCTGGGTCCCAGTGCCTAATGGGCATTCCATGAATGCTTGTTGAATGAATGAATGAATGAAATGGAGCAATGGCCCCGGGAGGTGATCCTTGGAAAGTAGGGAAGTGTCCAGGGGGCTGGGAAAGTCCCTGGCTAGCTGGAGGAGCTAGGGGAATCCCCAACCTCTCTGGCCTAAAACCAACAAGGTGAAATTTAACTGGGATAAATGAAAAATATTTCCCTGGCGGTATCCAAGAAGGCTGTGACAAGGTGGCCTGCCTCCTAGCCCTGGGGAATGGAAGGTCACCTCCTGCCCTCCCCACAGGAGGGTCAGGAACCAGCCAGGGTGGGCGTGGCCTCCCGGAGCTCCTGGGACTCCATCCAGCTCTCTCTCCCCTTCTGAGCAGGACAATACCTCAAGCTCTGGACCCTGGGGCAGGCCTGGAAGTCCATTCCCCCTCAGAGAGAAGAGTGGAAACTTTAACTGGAGAGAATTTTTGTAGCCTTCCAGGAGCATGCTGCCACATGGCAGTGAGTGACATAGGGGGTGTCATCCTCTACAGTCTTTCTGCCTTGAACAAGGTCCTCAAGATAACTGAGAGCTTCAGCATCAGGATTTCTGTAAAATAAGTTTGCTGGGGTAACACTGGTTAATAACATTATATAATTTTCAGGTGTATGACCTTATAATACAACATCTGTATAGTCTGTTGTGTGCTCACCACCTAAAGTCTAGTCTCCTGTCACCGCGTAGATGACCCCTTTACCCTCTTCATCCTCCTGACCCCTCTTTCCCTCCAGTGACTGCCATTCTGTTGTCTGTATCTAGGAGTTATTTGTTTTGTTTGTTCATTTGTTGCTTTTTGCTTGATAGTCCACCTATGAGTGAAATCATATGGTTCTTGTCCTTGACTGTCTGACTTATTTCACTTAGTGCACTACTCTCAAAATCCACTCATATTGTTGGAAGTGGCATTCGTTGTTTATGGCTGAGTAAGCAACAGGATTCTGGACTACCGGGCAGGTGATAGAGAGGGAAACATCTGCAAAGACATAATCAATAGTGTAACTGAACATCTGTAAAATGTAAAGACACACCCTGGTGTTTCCACGTGTCATCTGCAGACGAAATTCTTGGCGGGGGGACGATGCAGAGGAGGGGGGAGGCAAAGCGCGGGCCACGGTTTACACGATGCTGATCTGCACCATTTGAGCAGTTTTTCGGGATAATTGTTTATAGACAATTGGTAAGTTATTAACAATAATGACTGTCATATGTTCTTCCCCTCCTTAGCACGGGACCAAGACGGCGCTTTTATATACTGTACATTCTTTCACTTTGCCTCATTTAACGCCTTAATTATGCCTTGCTTTATATTTCTTTGCTCAAAGTTAACCTTTCGTGTGTTTGTCTGAATTCCTCTACTCTGCCAAACACATGAAAATGCTTTAGGATGGTTAAACAGCTAAGTTTTACCCAATTCTTGCAACAGGTACCATATAACTTACTGGAGGTCAGAAATAAGGGAGACACTCGCTGTTACTTCTTCAGGCTTCTTGGGCCTTCTCCGAAAGGGAACGCACACCCTTTAATCCTAGAGATGCTGGGCACCCTCCCTGCTCACTGAACTCGCCAGACGGCATTACGAGTGCTTTCCATTATCCTCTCTGAACCTGCTGAGCCTTTTGAGGGCAGGTCCCAGAAGTATGGTCTTAACCCCACGCAGCAGAACCGCGCGGGGACTTGATTGAACATGCAGATTGCTGGGCAGCCCCGGCCCCTTTCTGCTCCGGAGTCCCCACGATGGGGCCCCGGGATCAGCCTTTCCCCGAGTTTCCTGGTTGAGTCTCCTGTGCACTCCGGTTTGAGAACCTCTGGCCTCAGGCATGGCAGGTATTCAGGAAATGTTTGCTTCTAGAATGAGCTCTCGGTGGATGAGTTTCAAGAGGTGCAGTGTAAACAGAAGTGCCACCTGTGGAGGCGCTCGGCGTCCTGCCCAGCCATGGCACTGGGCAGTGCTGTCTCTGAGCCACTCGCTGGACCTTGCCTGGGTAGCGTGCTCTGTCGCCGTGGGGCTTGGGGTGGTGTTCCTGGTGACTTCTCAAGCTGAACTTTCTCTGTGAGTGATGAGCCTCCCCACCTTTCCCCAGAAAATCCTGCAGGCGGGTACCCAGAGGAGGTAGCGAGGGATCGGCAAACTCTCTCCCCTTCAGTCTGAAAACTGTATTCTGCCTTCTATAGCCCGGGAAGCCAGGGTCACCTTCTGTGGCCAAGTCTCATGTTCAGTTTCAGTGAAAATTACACATTTAACCTCTCGGTGCCCGGTAACCTCTAATTCTGGATATAGACTACTCTCTTCCTAGGTACAGCCTCATCCTTGATCCTGGGTACAGACCAACTCCTACTCCTAAATATATACTAATCCCTGATTCTGGGTACAGCCTGAGCCCTGGTCCTCAGGGTAGACTAATGTCTAATCTTGAATATACTGACTCCCTACTTCTGGGTGTATACTTACCCCTTGTCCTGGGTTTAGACTGACTCTTAATCATAGGTATAAACTGATCCCTAATCTGGGATACAGTCTGACCCTTTTAATCCTACCTAGCCAACGTCTAATCCCCCTAACTCAGAAAACAGGCTGTCTCATAACCTTGGTCAGAATTTGATCCTAACCTCTGATCTCAGTTCCCTTAATCCTAGCCACAGAGGGCCCACTTCTGTATAGATTATACAAAACCCTGACCACAGACTGACCCTCTGGGGCTGGTCTAGGAGTGTATGGAAGATTCAGAAAGGGATCACCTGCCAATGGAGGCCAGAGAGCCATGTCCAAAATAGAAGGATGGGGTCTGACCAGCCAGAGTTTTGACCTACTAGAGCTGGAGCATGGGTGGAAACTGAGGGCACTAAAAACTTGTGACCTTGGTCGAGTGCCAGTTCGCCACCACCCGCCCCTGGTCCCTGTCTAGCCTCCACCCCATCCCCTGGCTCATACAGGCAAAGCCAAACATGAAAGGGACGATGAAAGGCTCGCTGTAGGGCCCAGGAATGTGCAGGTATCATTAGTGGACAGAGGCCTGACACACTATTGCCTGCTTGCTGCCAGCTTTTCCCAGGGTGGACCCCAGGCCACAAGCCGAGGGGGCAAGCCTAAAGTGTGGTACTGGTAGGGCCAAGGACTGTCCAGATAGGTGACCAGCGCCTGACTTCTCCGTACCTAATATACGCTGGAGCCTCTATGAATAGGCCTGGGGCGAAGGGTGTTAGTAGGCTGGTGTCTGGTTCACAAGACTCGACTGGCCCCTAATGGTTCCCCACTTTGCAGGCGTCTGAAGGCAGTTCAGTCTTGGATCTAAACGGAGGGGGGTGGAGACTGCGTCTTGTAGTTCCTCTCTCTCTTGCCAGCCAACCACACTGTCCTGGAAAGCCTTTCGGTGAGTTGGTGTCACAGCCTCAGTCCTTAAGGAATTCCCAATAAGAAAGGAAAACATAAACCCTGACCTCAGGGCACTCCAGGTTGAAGAGAGACACCGAGGCTCTGCTCAAGCTAAAAACCCCGCCCAGGACAAACACAGGTGTCCGCAGAGCGACTGGCCCGGTCATGGGGCAGTTTGAAGGAAGGGAGCGAGGCAGGTAGGTGGGTCTAAGCAGCCTCCTTGGAGACGGTCCCCATGTCGTGGGGAAGACTAGCTGCCCCCTTACGTACACACCCACTTGCTGACCGTCAGCGCCAGGAACGGTCAGGGCCCGAACCGTTGCCCTTGAGGCTGCCGGAAGCCTGTGCTCACCTCCCCCTGGGAGCTGAGGGGTGGGGAACAGGAGCAAGCAGCGCATTCTTCCCGCATTCCTGGGGACCGGACCTGCTCAGCCTGACCATAAACTATTTCAGGCTCGCAAAATCCTCTCTGCTGTTCCTCCTGCTCTCTGCTCCCAGTGGCGGAGGTCTGGGCCCCGGCCAGGAAGACCATGGCACCCACAGAGCCAGAGGGTTCTGGTCAACTGGGACAGAGCAGACTGGATGACCTTTTGAGAACCAACCTCTTGGGGAGCACCCCTGGTCCTGGGTTCAGACCGACTCTTAATCGCACATATAAACTGACCCTAATCCTGGGGCCTGGCCCACGCTACGGAGTCCCAGAGCCCCTGCTCCCCCGACACTGTGCCCAAGGAGAAGGGAAGTGGTTAGGGCAGGCCGGCGTGGGTTTGGGGGCCCAGCAGTGGACCGAGGGCATTCAGACAGGGCATCTCACATAAGGCTCACTTCCCCTTAACCCCCAGGTCAGGTCATCATCTCCACTTCACAGATGAGAAAAACAAAGCCTCCAGCCCAAGCTCTCCTTGGGGTTTGTGTAATGTCTCCCCATCTGACCACAGGCCTCGCAGGGCTGGAGCCTGGCGTGCCCTCTCCCCAGGCTGCTGCCCCTCTCCAGACCACCCAGGAGCTGTCAGGGTCCTCCTTCCTCCACCTGCCTCCCACCACCAACCTGCACTCGAAGCCCAGTGCCCAGACCCCCTACAGCGCCCCACTCACCCTCTCCTCCCAGGATCCCACTCCCCGCTCCCCCTGCCTCTGCTCACAGCTACCTGTGTTCACACCTCCGGCCTCTTCGGTGCCTGAGGCTCCCCTGCCTCTGCTCTGGAATGTGACCTGGTCTCAGGGAGAACTCTTCTCCTCCAGCTGCAGCTCCTTGTTCCCAAAGCGGAGCTTCCCAGAGGCTTAGCCATGTAAGGTGATCCCTCCCGGATTCAGGCAGCTGGGGCCCAGAAGCAGGGGCCTAAAGCCACCCACTCTGTGGGACAGGGGCCAGGTCTGACACATCTCTGTGTTTTCAAAGTCTAGAATGGAGAAGAGAGCTGGCCAACAAATGAATGAGCAAACAAATGAATGAAGGAATCCCATAATGCTTTGCTGAGCAGTTGTATATCCTAGATGTTGACAGTATGGCAATGAATAAAATGGGGAGGAGGGAAGAATTGTTGTCCCCAGGGAGCTTTATTCTAGTAAGGGGGAGGGGACATAAGATAAACAGCATAAATATATAATGTCATGTAATGCTATGAAGCAAAATAAAGCTGGAGGTGCTATGCATGTGAAAGGTACTCATCAAAAGGGTGCTTTTGTGTACATAAGTCAAAGAATGAAAACGGGAGATGAATATAGAATAGGGGTGAGGTTCTGACCCCACATTGCCACTGACTGTGTAACCTTGAGCAAGCCTTGCCTCCTCTCTGGGCCTCAGTTTCTTTAGCTGTGAAGTGAGATGGTTGGACTGGCAGGCCAACATCAAGGTCTGACCTCTGCTTTGACCTTCAAGGACTGGAGCACAAAACGCCTCTGTGAATGTGATGGGGAAATTACAGGCAGCTCAGAAGCAGGTCTGAAGGGGACCCTTCTCTGCTCCAGCAGTTCCCCAGACTCCAGGGCTTCTGTTGATGTCACAAAATCTGCACATTGCGGAGTGGATTTGCATTCCTGGTCCCCAAGCTCCTGAGATGGCATGTCATGCAAATGTCAACAATTAGCACAAATAAGTAGACTGTATTCAGGCTTCTTCCTGGGGCAAGGCGAGGGGGGCAGGGTCACTTTGGGCTGTAGGAGGGCAGAGCTCTCCAGAGGCCTGGGGGCCAGCCTCATCTCCTCTCCCCCTCCCTCCTGGGGTCCTCCAGCCCATTCTCCAGCCTCAAGTCAGACACTACAGATGCCCACAGACTTCCCGTCTGGGCGTGGGGGACAGCCTCAGCTAATCCCCTAAGAGGAGCTGCTCAGCCCGACGCCAGCCCTGACCTGCCCTGCCAGCTCCTAGGGCAGCAGCCTTCAGGGTCTGCAGCAGCCTGGGGGGTCTTGGAGCCCCTCCCACACCAGACCAATCCTGGAGGCTCCAACCTCTAATGCCTCCCCCAAGATCAGTCAACACTGTGGCTTCTCCCCACCGTGGCTGCCTGGCCAGGGCTTTCTGACCTCTTTCCCTCTCCCTCTCTTTCTCTCTGAGTCTTGTGCATTCACTCTCTCACACACAGTGACACACACACAAGCACATGCTGAAGCACGTACAAGACTCCCACCTGGGACTAAGGATTCAGAGAGAAGAAAAGTAACATTCAGAGAGAGATTTACCTGCGCCCATCTCATTCCATCCTCCCCCCACCCTAAGAGCCATATCTGAGCACTCCTATTTGACAGAAGAGGAAGCAGTCACTCCCACCCCAAGTGAATGGCAGATCCAGGAGGCCGCCTGGCCCGGTGACACCTGCCCGTGAGCCCGCTGCCCCGTGCCCCACATGTGTGCTGCTGTGGGCGGGATAAGAGTCAGGAGCCCAGGGACTGAGGGGCTGAGCCTCGTGCTGCTGCTGCCTCTCCAGGGGATCCTGGGCACAACTCTTTCCCTCCCAAGGCCTCAGTGTCCTTATCTGGGAAATGGGAATCATAATACCTCTCTTTTCTCTTCACGGGATTATACCAGATAGCTCTTAAAGGACCTTTCCAGTTCCAACGACCAGGGCCAAGCTGGAGCCTCAGGCTACCGGGGTTGCACACCTACTCCAGGAACCTGACCAGGGCCTCCCGGGATGACCTCTTGCCTTGCCTCCCTACTGGGGTGAGGTCAGCGGAGGTCATGCCAGGCAGGGCCCTTTTGGCTGCCGGCTCCCCCAAGCACAACCTGCACGAGTGCTGACCTACAGCTTCGCCTGCTGCTGACATCAGCACCCATCTGTTTGTGGTGAGAAGGGAGGCCTCCTAGGGAAACAGGTTCGCCAGAGCTCCGCCAGGAAGGGCCTCCCAGCGGGGGGGCTGTTGGAGCAGGTTTGGTAAATACCCTGGGCAGGTGCCTCTGGAAACAGGATCGTGGGATCCAAAGTGATGCTTCCTCCAGGAACCCCTCCCCTGCCTCCAGCCACCCAACGGGGGATAAAATTTCCGTCCCCCCACTTGGAACCTTCCAGAGCTACTCAGCCCACCACCCTGATAACACCCTCCCTCCGACATCGCATCCTCTGCACCACCATCCTCCACCATCCTGTCACCATCCCGTAGCTGTCACCTCCGACCCTCACAACCCCAGCACCCCGCACTTCCTCCTGCTCCACCTTCCTCCCCACCTTCCCACCAGCAGGGCTCCCCCACCTCAACCTAAAAGGTCCCAGTCTAACCCGTAAGTAATCTCAATCCCTGTTTAAACTCTTTCTGAGCTATCACCTTTGTCTGGAATCATACCCAGACCACAAATCAGGGACCCAACCACAGTTCCAAGTGGCAGCAGGGTCTGTTCTGTCCTTCCAATATAGGGGCCTATTCATACAGCCATCTACAAATACTCGGAGGACGTGGCCACTTCCCTCACTTAACAACCACCTGCCCCGGGGTGGGCCGATGGGGCGGCAGCTGGACACGGTGCCAACTCTAACCCCTCTGAGCTAGCGCCGAGCCAGGGACCTGGCGTGTGTAAACGCACAGCCCAGGTGCTGACGAATTACGCGTGATCACAGTGGATCGGCCTCCCCGATCAATCTTACCTGTCTTAAGCCCAGATAAGCCTGGAGAGGAATCTGTTTTCCTGTCATTTCTGACAGCAGATACATTGGTCCCTCCTTGCAGAGCCAGCTGGGGTCAGCGGAGTTCACACCCCAAGTAATACTAGAGGAGCTCGCCTCAGCCTCCGTCCTGCCTGATGTGTTTGCAGTTTGGCTAGAAATTATTCAGGGGAAATTGAATTAATGTTCAGCTGTGATGGAATAAAAACAAAACAAAAACTTCCCTTTGGGCCCCAAAGTCTGAGTTGGAATCAAAAAAAGGACTTGTGCTGGATGGAATCCTGAACCTGCCGTTTAATGGCTGTGTGTAGTCTCCTCATCTGTAAAGTGGGAGTGACAATATCTGCCTCATAGGACTGGTTTGAGGGCTGCCGGGGTTCTAGACCTCTCAAGAACCCTTTTCAGGCCCAGCTTGACCACAAAATTGAGCTGAATCTGCATAAACATTTCTAACACACTGTGGAAAAAAAATACTGCCCTTACTATTCTGTCTGATCCGTGTAATTTTAAGCGTTCTTTTTGCATGGATCATTTCCAAAATCAAAGTCAAGTTTATTACTGACATTGCAGTTAGGACAGAATAATGAGTCCTAATGATTCTTCTATGAAACTACTTATTTCTATACACAGGCACTCTTCAGCTTTGATCTGTTTTTATTTTTGTGATATGTTGGAGACAAGACATTAGATCTGCTCTTGCCTATTAGTCTTGCTGTGCCCTTTGGCCAAAGGCACTTGAGTGTGAACTTCCTGCAGTCCCGGTCATGGTCGTTAAGATCCCAATGTTTCTTGGGACTTGTGCAGAGAAGGAAGCAGATGCCTCTCCCCCTGCCCTCCCTATCACCTCCCACCATACAGGAGGAAGGTCCAGGCTGAGCCCTTGGAGGACAGACCAAAGCCTTAGAGCAGTGGTTCTCAAAGAGTGGTCCCCGGCCCAGCAGCGTGAGGATCACCTGGGAACTCGTCAGCCATGCAAAGCTCTTGGGCCCCACCCCAGGTGTTCTGAATCAAGAACTCTGATTCCTGCACCTGAGCACGCACCACCCCAGTGTGAGAACCACTGCATTCGGGAACAGAAACCCTCAACCACAGCATGCATGGACGGTGGAGCCGGGAAGGCACATCCAGTTTCCAGGAAGTCATTTTACTGTGGAAAAGAAAGGAGAGAGGACATCATTAGCAATGCCTGGGAGCCCACACCCTCGGCACTCCTGGAAGCATATGGGAAGGATGGCCTGAGGTCTGGAAAGACATCAGGAATCTTGGGAATTACGGGGCTGAGAGGGTGATGGGAAGAAAGCAGCGTGTCTGGCTGCTGCTCAGGCTTCTCGCTGGCGGGGGTCTCGGCAGCCTCCCACAGTTGCCCTG
The DNA here is from genome assembly GCF_036850765.1 of Saccopteryx bilineata. NCBI lineage: Eukaryota > Metazoa > Chordata > Mammalia > Chiroptera > Emballonuridae > Saccopteryx > Saccopteryx bilineata. Next base: position 21,341,051 of record NC_089490.1, on the reverse strand, counting down.
GCCTCTGTTGGCAGGAGCCTTCTCGTTCCCCAGGCTCACGTTGAACTCGTTAGGGATGCTGGCATTCCCAGCTGTGGTTTGGCACCGAGGTCTAGCAACTCCTCAGACCTAACCCAGGACCGTTTCTCTAATAAGGACCTCACCAGAGGGCTTAAATGGGGGTGCTCAGGCCTTGACTATATAAAGCCCCCCAACCCGCTGCCCTATCTACTGTCTTTCCTCTCTTCTTCATAGATGCCTGGAGCTGTACCAGGCTTTGGAGTTACAGGGAAGGGACACAAAAGCCATGATTCCTGCCCTCAAATTATTCATCAAGCTGTAGGGGAAATGAATAACAAAGGCCACTATTTTCTGAGTCCTAAACTTCACCCCACATTGTACTGAGCTCTTGGTGAACATCGTAAGACTTATTGAGACAGTCACCCATGCAACAAGTTAGCAATCCAGGACAGTGCACTGTGAGCACCAGGGGCGGGTGGCTGTCCAGGTAGGCAGAGTTCAGAGAGGGAGACGGCTGAGAACTGGGTAGTCGGGAAGTTTCCCAAAGGAGAGGAGGCCCAGTGTTGATTTGGAAGCAATAAGAATATTTCTTCTCTGTTTCGAACTCTCTTTGTCTCTGTCTTTCTTCTTCTTCTTCTTCTTCTCATAAATAGACCACTCTATATGTGAGTCAGATCTTCTTATGCCCCACGGTGATCCTGTCATTAAAACCAGATGGGGACAACAAAGAGGGTAAACAAATTGTGGGATACCCACGCGTCAGAATACTACTCCACAAAGAAAGGCGCTACTGGGTACATGCTGTACGGATGACTCTCAGAAGCGTTAAGCTCAATGAAGGGAGCCAGACAGAAGAAAACGACACACTGCGTGAAATTTCTGTGAAAGGTTAAAAACTACACAGAGAGAAAGCAGCTAGATCAGCAGTTGCTCAAGACGGGGAACCAGAGCAGAGACCGACTACAAATGACACGGGGCAACTTTGTGAATTATTGAGTATTTTCGAATATTTTTGTAGGTGACAGAAGGGTATCAAAACTATATGGTGCTGAGGGTTGCATAACTGTCTAAATTTACTTAAACCATTACGTGTACAGTGGTCCCTTGTCTGTCGTGGGGGTTAGGTTCCAGAACCACCCCACCCCCTGTGACAGGCGAAAATTCGCAAAGTAGAGACCTTATATTTATTTTATTATTTATATATTTCTAAGGCTTTATAAACCCTCTCTACACACTCTTTTTTTTTTTTTTAGATAGGAGAGGGAGAGACAGAGGGAGAGAGAGAGAGGAGAGACAGAGAGAGAGAAGGGGGGAGGAGCTGGAAGCATCAACTCCCATATGTGCCTTGACCAGGCAAGCTCAGGGTTTCGAACCGGCGACCTCAGCATTTCCAGGTCGACGCTTTATTCACTGCGCCACCACAGGTCAGGCTCTACACACTCTTATAAACCTTTCCTGCACTGTTATTAACCTTTCCCACACTTATTTTGCTTATTTTACCCCCCAAATAATTAAAATAATAAATATATAAAAATACCCATATAGCACAAAATCCCACAATATAGCGAAAAATCCATGATACAAAACTAGATATATACAATTTAAAAATCCGTAATACAGTGAGACCGCAAAAAGTGAACCACGATATGGCGAGGGACGACTGTATACTTAAAATGGGTGAATGTGATGGTATGCAGACTTTACTTTCATACAGAAGCATGACAAGTAAAAACAGAAGATAGCAGGAGGGTGGATGGGTGGAGGGAGGGATGGATGGATGGATGGATGGATGGATGGATGGATGGATGGTTAGACATGTGAAACAAAGGTTATAAAATCTTGATTATGTGGTTAGATCAATGGTGAGATTCAGCTGGTTCGTATCCGTTCGGCAGAACCGATACCTAATTTTTTGTTGAGTTCGCGAACGGGTTGTTAAAATGGCACTTATCATCGGGGATCTCTCTAGGGTGGGCGTCTGGGCAGCCACCCAACGTGGAAATTGGAAATTTACATTCCTTACTCTTTTTTAATGTTCATCTGCGCAACAGCGTATTCTAAGCACCCGTAGTCATGTTCATTCCGTCCATAGGAGAGAAAAATTGCAAGTGAGGGTGCCAATCAAGAAGCAATATGGCAATATCTTAAATAGCAGTTTTATGGTTTTTTGTCAGGTATTATTGAATATTTTTTCATTAATATTCTTAAACTTTTTTATAACATAATCTAGTTTTGTGTACCTCTTTTATTGTTCTTATTTAAGTATTAAATGCATGAAATAACAAACTACCTTTTGGTATGTTGGTGTTTTATACTTAAAACAGTCATTAGGGCAGAGAACCGGTTGTTAAATTATTTGAATCCCACCGCTGGATTAGATCATGCGATTGTGTGGATATGGGTGCTTACTGTACAGTATTTTCAGCTTTCCTGAATGTTTAAAAGTTTTCAGAATAAAATGTTGGGGAAATTTTAAATATCTGGAAGCAGGAAAGTGATCAAAGGATGAGGTTTAGAAAGGTCACTCTGACCACCGGATGGTAAACTAAAAACCACCGACAGTTGTGTGGATGAAGATGTGGAGAAACTGGAACTCGCATATACTGCAGCCAGGAGCAAAAATTGCTACAACCCCTCTGGAAAGTTGGCAGGGTCTACCCCATGACACAGAAATTCCTCTCCTAGGTACATAACAGCGGTGTGTACACTTATATACCACAGGCATAGATAAGAATGTTTACAGCATATTCACCATAGCCCTAAACTGGAAACAACCCAATGCTTATCAGTGGAAGAGAAACAGCAATGAGAATGAATGAACCACACATACCACATGGTGAATTCATAACATGGGAATTTCACAATGTTGAGCAAAAGAAATCAGACACAATGGAATTCATGTGGTGTGATTCCATTTATATAATATTCCAAAGTCAGGCAATACTGGCTGTCAAGGGTGAGGGTAAGGGTGACAGTGAGGGGAGATATCGGGTAAGGGTTGTAGGAAGCTGGCACGTTCTATTTCTTTTTTTTTAAGTGAGAGGAGGGAAGATAGGTAGATTCCCACATGCCCCCTGACCAGGATCCACCTAGCAACCCCATCTAGGGCCAGTGCTTGAGTACTGAACTATTTTTAGAGCCTGAGGGGAAGAAGGAGAGAGGGGGGGGAGAGAAAGAGAGAGAAGGGAAGGGGGAGGGGTAGAGGAGCAGATGGTCGCTTCTACTGTGTTCCCTGACCGGGGATCAAACCTGGGACATCCAGACACCAAGTCAACACTCTATCCACTGAGCCACCAGCCAGGGCCATATTCTATTTCTTGATCTGGATGATTAGGTACATGTAAAACTCATAAATTGCATGTAAAAAATTATCAAGCAAAATATTTGCAATCTATGTACGTTTCTACATGTGTGTTTTGATTAGATAAAAATAAGTTTTTGAAACAATCGAAAAAAAAGAAACCTATTTGACCTTCACTCAAGGACACCCTCATCTTAAACCTGACCTTGAGGGGCTCCTGGGGGTGCAGGCAGTTTGCCCCCTGCCTCTGAGCAGCCTGAGATGGTCTCCACACCAGATGTAGCGTAGGCAAAGTCCTTGGCATTTGTCAGATTGGCAAGGTCATTGGAGGGAAAGAGGCGTCAGAGGCTTTGATGCCAGCCTACCCCAGGGAGCCCACAAAAGTCCTAGAAAGTTTGGCATGCCACCCTAAACCAGAGTGAATCATAGAGGCGCGTTCCAGCCTGGGCCTGTGTGAGATCAAGGTGCGTGCAAACTGTGGGTGAGAACAATGAGGATCAGTGAGACTCGTAGCAGGCCTGCTCTCCTGCCCAAAGCTGCCATCCTCAAACAAGCCTCTGCCTTGTCGTTAAGTGTCTAAACGGGTTTTAATAAAAATTTACTAAAATCAACTCGGCAGGACCTCCTTTCGCAAAAGGAACACTCGGCCTTTAGGTATATTTTGTGTGTTGGTGAGGTGTGTCAGTTTTCAGATGACAGGTCTGTCGATGCAGAGTCCTTCTCTCTTTTTGTTTATAATCATCAACTCCCAATTTTCCACGAAGAGAAGGAAGAAGGGTTGGTGGATAACGTTATCCATAACAGGAGGTCTGATTCCAGGCAGACCGGTCAAGCTTCCCCACGATCATAGACACCGGGCACCGGCGTTGTCTGTGTGCCTCCATCTGTGTGATAAGGTGTTTAAAATGGAATCGGAAATTGTGCGTTCCTGGCTCAGGAACAAAATGGTGACAACGAGCACATTCTAAGGTATTGTCAGATTTAACCAACAGTGTTGCTGCGCTAACAGGACGAGAAAAAACAGCCATCAGCAATGTATAGACTTGCCAACAGCATAATTAAAAAGTGCGCAAAATGAATGAAGCGTGTCGGGGCCTTGGCAGTCAACTTGAGGAGACTTTCTCCCAGCAAATACCCTGATAGACTTGGGTAGGGAGGGAGGGATGGAGGGAGGGGCTCGAAGGCCAAGTGATCCCCCCAAGAAGCTCCATACAGGTTCTGTGCTCAAAGAAATTTCAGAAACGCTGTGTCCAAGTGAAACAACTGTGTTGGCCAGGCCGCAGAGAAACAGGCTCAAACACAGCTCGTGGCCGGGCAACGGGGGCCACCCCCACGGAGAGCAGTGCGGCAGTATTTTTCAAAATTAAAAATGCACATGGCCCTTGACCCGGCAACTCTACTCCCTGGCATTTTTCCTATGGATACACTCCCCCAAGTACCAAGTGACGTGTGGACAAGGATATTCGTTCGCGGCGTTGTTTATAATAATAAACGCCTGGAAACAGCCCCGCTCTCTTAGAAGGGGTCTGGCAAAATCATCTGGGGAGGAGTGGCTAACATTTATTGAGTGCTTACTGCTCACCAGGCAGTGTCCTAAACCCATTGTAAGTACTATCTCATTTAATCCACACAGAACACTCTGAGGTAGGTGCCTATTAATCTTGGTCCACAAATGAGGAAACTGAATCATAAAGAGATTAAGTAACTAGCTCAACACTAAACAGCTGGTTTGTAGCGGAGCGGGGATCTAAACCCTAGCATTGTATCCAAAGTCTATGCTCTTAACCAGTGGTGGGATTTAATATCATTTAACAACTGGTTCTCTGCCCTAGTGACTGTTTTAAGTATAAAGAAAGGTAGTTTATTATTTCATGTATTTAATTCTTAAATAAGAATAAAAGTGGTACACAAAACTAGATCATGTTATTAAAAAAGAGTTTAAAAATATTAATGAAAAAATATTAAATAATACCTGAAAAAACAATAAAACTGTTATTTAAGATATTGCCATATTGCTTCTTGATTGGCATCCTCACTTGCAATCTTTTTCACCTATGGACGGAACGAACATGACTACGGGCGCTTAGAATATGCTGTTGCACAAAAGAATGTTAAAAAAAGAATAAGGAATGTAAATGTGTGATTTCCACATTGGGCGGCTGCCCAGGTGCCCACCTTAGAGAGAACGCCAATGCCAAGTGCCACTTTAACAACCCGTTCACCAAAGTCAACAAAAAAGGTATCGGTTCTGTCGAACCGATGCGAACCGGCTGAATCCCACCACTGCTCTTAACAATATACAGTATCTTCCAAATGAAAAATTAGATCACCTGTTCAATGGAATACACTGGGGCCATGAGAAAAGGCAGGCAGCTCAATGTGTAGCCCTGACAAATGGTTTCCAGATGCATTAAGTGAGAGAGTGAGGTGGGGAACAGTGTGCTATATGTATTTCCGACTATCTTTGGAAGGATGCACAAGAAACTGGTCACTCGGGGCTCCTCCAAGAAAGGCAACAAAGTAATAGCTGGAGGAAAAGGTGAACGACTTTTGTTTGAATTTGTTTTTAAATTTTTATTTTATTTTAAAGTAATTTCAAACTTACAGAAAAGTTGCAAGAATAAGATAGAACTGCCTATATCCTTCACCTAGATTCACTAACCGTTACTGTGCTTGAAATTTTTGACTATGTTCATATAGTGCCTTTTTTTTTTCTCCGAGGGAAGACAAGGAGACAGGAAGGTAGAAAGATGAGAAGCATCAACTCGTAGATACAGCATTTTGGTTGTTCATTGATTGCTTCTCATATGTGCCTTGACCGGTATGGGGGGCTCCAGCTGAGCTAGTGACCTCTTGTTCAAGCCAGTAACCTTTGGGCTCAAGCCACCAACCATGGGGTCATGTTGATGATCCCCTGCTCAAGCCAGCGACCTCATACTCAAGCCAGCGAGCTTGGGGTTCGAACCTGGGTCCTCAGCATCCCAGGCCAATGCTCTATCCACCGTGCCACCACTGGTCAGGCCAATTAGTACCTTTTTGAAATAAAAATGAACAAAATAAAGTTAAACAAGTATTTTCTAATACTGGAGAGTATAAGATGTTAGTTGCTCAAATCTCTCAGAAGGGAGTCAACTGCATAGTTTTTCTACAAAGTCGACCTCAGAAACAATCACCCCCCCCCCACAGATGCTTCCTCGCCCAGCAGGGCGTACCTCGGGCTAGGGTTTGGGGGAAGGGGCCTAAGGAAACTCTCAGAGTTACAGAGACGAGGCCAGAGGCAGCCAAGCTTCACTCAGGATGGGGCAGGACAGGAGCAGGGTTGACACAGCTCACAAGGCTGCAGCCTCCCAGGAGCTTTTCTCCACAGAAGGAGGACCATAGCAGGTGGGGATTAAACAGAGGTGTGCCAGAGGTCTGGGCAGTGCCAGCAAGCCCTCCCAGTTCTTCCTCATCCCACTGGTTACCTGCCCAGGCCCTGGTGCCACTGCTCTTGGTTCCTGAGCCGGGCTGCGGTCTCTCACCCTGTGACCCCAACACGAGGAGGGAGTGGGGGGGGGACCCATGTGGAAACACACGGTGGTGGCGGGGGACCACCCTTTGCATTGCTACCCTGAGCACTTGCTGCTGAATCCCAGAGTCTATCACTTGTCCCCTTCCAAGCCCAGCCCCTGGGGCTCTGCTGTCCTATAAAACCTGCCCTGATTCTTCTAGTGCTTTGCAAGGGTCATCGGTCCCTTTCACGTGTGCATAATTCTTTCTTCTCCCAATTTCATTTGAGATTTTCGTCAAGGCAAAGCTGTCCTCCTTCAGACCGGAGTTCCCGAGAACGGGGCCGTGTCTCCCTCAGACTGGGGCTCCCCAAGGAGGGGGCCGTGTCCCCCCTCAGACTGGACTGAGGCTCCCTGAGAACAGGGCCATGTTGCCCCTCAGACCGGGCCTCCCCTAGCACAGGGCCGTGTCCCCTCTCAGATTTGGGTTCCTCATTCAGGGACTGGGAAAAGCAGTAGATTGGGTACTGTCCCCCTCCTCCCACCGTCCCCTTTGGCTTCAAGGCCGCAGCTCTCCGCAGGCCCTCATTTTACACACACCCCCAGTCTGGGTGCCGCACTCCCTGAGGCCCTTTGCCCGCCTGGAAGGGAGGCTGAGGCCTGTGGCCGGCACCCGCCAGCCCGTGGGGCCATTGCATAACAGCAGCGCGGCTGCAGGATTCTGATGATTCAGCACTGTGGCCTGCACAGGACTTCTGTGGGGCTGAAACCAGGGCAGGGTTCCTCACAATCCAGGGGCAGGAGGCCCGAAGAGCCCAATTCACCTGGGGTCCCTGCACGGTGGCCCGGACAGCCTGGGAAGGGGACACACTGCTGGGCCTCTCCTCACTGCCCCAGGCCTGGCTTCTACAGCATGAGGCAGGTGCCTGGGCCTAGGTAGGGGTTCCAGGCTGGCTTTGAACCAGGAGGGCCGTCATGCCACGGAGAGCCAGTGCTGGGACTGTAGACCCCTCTAGCCAGGCTGTGGCCCAGGAGAAGTTGGGGCTAGGGGCTTGGGAAGGGACCCCAGGGGTCAACCTGGGCCTGGGGGGCCGGCTTGGCAGTTCTTTTTCAAACCACTAGATGTCACTTCCATTTCGAAGGAACCTACTGGTTGGAATTTTCCTGTCAGGTCCCCCACCCCCCAACTATTTCTTCTCAAAGTCTTAAAGACACACAAGCCTTGACAAGAGAAGCTCCACTTTCCCCTGAGGACCGAGACTCTGGAAGCCTGGCCAGGAGTTGCTTCAAAGCCTGAGCTGAAGTTTCCAGATTCTCCATAACAACTCACTCCACCCCTGCAGGGAGCCAGAAGGGGCAGAAGCCCCGTCTTCCCATCCCCCACCCACCCTACATCTTATTATGGGGATGGTATTTTTTGAAACCCAAAATGAAACACATGGTCAAACTAATGTGGATGTATTTAGGGAGACAATACTTAAAACAAGGGACCCCCCACACACACACACAAAGGGCCTCCTACTCAGAACCAAGCGATTTCGGGTTCACCCCGGGCCATGGTGTCCGTCCCCCTGGCTCCAGACTATCATCAGGAATTTCTGGTGGAGAGAGATCTGAAGTGAGATTCCAGGGACTCCGCTTTGCTCCACACCCATATCCCCAACATTCACTCAACATTTCTTGGTTGGCTGGTGCCAATTATTAGGACTTACGGTGTGTTTTATTCTGCTTGAACCCCACAACAACCTCTGTATCATTTTAACCCCGCCTGACAGATGAAGAGACAGAGGTGTGGAGAAGTAAGAACGTGCTTCCTGAGTCTCTTGCTGTTCCCATCTTGTCTCCTTTAGTCGGACCCCCACCCCGCCCCGCCCCAGAGACAGAGCTTGGAGCCAACTGGTTGGTTGATCTTCAGCTCAGGTTAGGTGGCTGCCTAAAAGCTCACACTCCTTAGTTTGTTCCTTAGGGCGGGCTTTTACTCAGAGCTTTCCAGACTTGGTTACACACCAGAATTACCCGAGGAGCTTTTAAAACTCCCGATGCCCAGGTCACCCGCATACCAATTAGTTCAGAATGGGGGAGGGCTGGAGGGAGAGCTGGGCGTCGGGTGTCCAGATGGTTCCAATGAGCAGCCAAGTTTGGGGATCACGGCTTCAAGCACCCTGCCCCCAGCCCAACTGCCTGACCACTGGAGCGAGGGGTAGAGACTGGGGTGCTATTAATGATTATTTAGCTCATATTTCATAAGAAGACACGCGGTAACAAAGAGCTCACACACTAAGCTGGGGTGTATTGCTAGAGGCACACCTCGGAGATATTGGGGTTCGGTTCCAGTCCACTGCAGTATATCGATTATTGCAATAAAACGAGTCATGATCTTTGCCGGTAGAGAGTCTTATATTCAATTTATAAAAAGTGCAACTTCTGTGAAGCGCAGTAAACAAAGAGCAATAAAATGAGGTCTGCCTGTACTTTCCTACAGAGGGAAGACTGACGTTCAGGAAAGTGAGGCAACTTGCCAACGCCCAGACAGCGGAGTTAGCAGAACCAGGACGAAAACCCAGGTCTTTGGAGTTCTCACACCAATGCTCGGGCCTCTGAGGACAAGGCCAGCCTCTTCCAGAGGAGACAAGGCCAGCCTCTTCCAGAGGAGACAAGGTTAGCCTCTTCCAGACCTGTTAGCATAACCCAGAGAAAACAATTCCCAGGCGGTATCTGACCCCTCGCCCTGGCCGCTGACCCACAGCCAGTCATCACCACAACTGACCCTTTATCTCAACCACAAGCTCGCTCCACCCTATCCGCAGCTTGCCCTCCAACCCTGACCACCACTGACCCCTCGTTGAGACCACAGGCTGTCCCTAACCCTGCCTACCGTCCCACACACACTTGGCACTAGGCAGAACGTGGAGGGCTCCGGCAACCCAGTCACACCACCAGGACACAACTGAGTGTATTCAGAAAGATCTCCAATATTCCCCTATTGTCAGGGCAGGCGGCAAGGCTTCCCCAAAGCCAGACAGTCTCCAGCCAGTCCTCCCACTGCCCTCCTTTTCCCCTTGTGTGCCCCAGACGCACGAGGCGCACCCTTCCCGGCTGTCCGAGCAGGGACACACACTCCTCCTTGCTCCCGCTGCTCCCAGGCTGGGACTCTCTTCCCCTCCCCACACCTGTCCTCCCGCATCCCCCTGAGCCTCACCTCCCCGGGAAGTCTACAGAGCCCGCGGGGTTCCACACTGTCCAAGCCCCCAAAGAGAGCACACAGCCCCCCAGCCGGAGCCTCCTTACCAGGTGAGGAAGGTCAGGGCCAGCCCGCCCTGGGATCCCAGGAAGTGCAGGTCAGAGGTCAGGGGAAGCTCGTCTACACAGGCACTCAGATAAGCACACACTCGCCAAGTGTGTTTATAGAGTTCTGAGCCACCGTCAACTTGGCTTGCTCCGGCTGCCCCCAGGAGAGGGAAATCCACAAACACCTTCTGCTCCAGCCAGTTCCCCCAACAAGGCCAGCCGCCTCCCCGGTCTTGGACACCTCAGCATCATCGGGAACTGGCCGTACTTATCTACTTTGTACTTGCGAATGATGCCTCGTGTCCCCAGCACAGGACAAGGGCTCCCTCCAGGATCCTGTCGTGGCTCTCCTACGCCTTCATCCTAGCTGTTCACGCTCCTGTGAGCGCCTCCCTTCTCTTCCTCCAGCCTCGCCGCCCTGCGAGGTGCACTGACTGTAAGACACGTCCCCTGTTCTCCGCCGCCACACTTAGAGAGAACTTTCCAGAAGAGGTTTTAGGTTAAACAACAACAACAAACTAACAAAAAGCAAAACATGTGTGGAACAAGGTGTAATGGTTCACTATTAGAAATCCATTCCTTCGGCTTAAGGATTGCTCTCTCCTCAGGCAGGGTCCCCGAGTATTGACATGGAGATGTCCCATCAGAGGCCCTCTGTCATAGGCAGGCACTGCCCAAAGTGTGGGGCGGCTCTAGCTCCGTCACTACCCACTTTGGGGGGCTCACGGCTCTCGGAATTGTGCACAGCAAGGGGCATGGGCCTGAGAGTGTCTAGGCCCTAGACTCTAGGGTCTCCCCTGTCCAGCCGTGGTTTCTTCCTTTACTCAAGGTTTGTTTATTGGGAAATCACACACTTGACCTTGCCACTTTGAAATGTCACGGCAGATCTCGAGGGGAGAGCAATCCTACTGAGTTGGGCCTAAAGCGGGATGAAATGAGGTCACCGGGAAGGGAGAACTTCCAGACTGTGCATTGCGAGGCTTAGGGGGTGGTCAGGCTACACCCCGGAATGCCTCTTCTGGAAATCTTTAAAATGCAGGAAAGATGCTCCTCAAAGGCGTTTGCTGGATATTAGGGCCCTTTTATTATTATTATTAAAAGGAGAGAAAGTGTGACCTCTCCTCGAGGAAGGGGGCTGGGGGGCCGGGCGTGGATGGAGTTCCCAGTGCGGAATGATAGAGAGCTGAATGCTCTCAGACCCTCATCCCCACCTCCTCCATTGTCCCCTTTCCCCCTTAATGAAGGCTCAAACCAGAGCAGCCAATGAGGCTTGGAAAATCCGCCTGTTGTGTGAGAGGATTTTCCATAAATCTCCCTTATTCAGGCCGAGACAGCCCCATGCCCTGTGGAGGGAGGCTGCCCGGCTACGAGAGACCCTCATTAAGAACAGGTATTTTCTGGCTGGCTCCCTGCTCCTCTGCCCCCCCCGGCTGCCGGGGGGGGGGGTTGAAAATGGGAGAGGAAACCCACCCAGCCTCCCTGGAGCCATCTCCAAGGAGAATGACCTTGGGTCCCTTCAAAGTGAGAACATGAACTCTGACTCACCAATGGCTTGGCCCTTTAGAGGGTTGCTTGGCATAAATTTGCTGGCCACCCATTCAGGTTGCCCCTCATGAAAATTTATCGACCTGTACTGAGGAGTATGGTAGCCACTAGCCACATGCAGCTATTTAAGTTTAAATTAGGGTTTGCCAATACAGTAACTTGGATGCCCAGTGTAAGTGCTCAGTAGCCACATGTGGCTAGTGGCTACTGTACTCAACAGTGCAGATTCAGAATGTTTCTACCATTTTTTTTTCTTAAATAAAAAGCAGGAAGGTAGATGGACAGACTCCCACATGCACTCCAACCGGGATCCACTCAGCAAGCCCACTATGGGACGATGCTCTGCCCTTCTGGGTCCGTTGCTCTGTTGCTCAGCAACCAAGCTATTTTAGCACCTGAGGCAAGGCCATAGAGCCATCCTCAGTGCCTGGGGCCAACTCGTTCCAATTGAGCCATGGCTGTGGGAGGACAAGAGAGAGAGAGAGAGAGAGAGAGAGAGAAATGAGAGGGAGAGAGGGAGAGGGAGGGGGAGGGGTGGAGAAGCAGATGGTTGCTTCTCCTGTGTGCCCTGACTAGGAATTGAACATGAGACTTCCACACATGAGACTGACACTGTATTGCTGAGCCAACCGGCCAGGCCTCTGCCATCTTTCTACTGGACAGCTCTGTCTAACCAGTACCAGGCAGAGCAGCATTCCATGGGTGATGAGAGACCAGTTCAGGGCAGGAATTCTGGATTCGACAACAGGTACAGAAGTCCAGTATTGACAATGGAGAAAACTCGAAGGACTCAGGGAGCCCCATCTGAGGAGAGAGAGTCCTCAGGGAGCTCCCAGCCCAAAGAAAGTTAACAAATTCCTTGGCCAGATCTTATTTTCCCAGCAGGTGAGGAGGAAAGGGTCCAGCTGTCATTTAGCAGGCTCATTAGTAATGTCTTCTGGGGCCTTGCCCTACCCAGGGGTAATTATTAACAGGCCTCAGGTATGAGAGAGCATGCAGCCCAGTCCGCATCCTCCTATGCAGCCAACTGGGCCAGCTGGGCGTCCCGGGGGGCCCAGAGCTGGGAGTCCCACCAGGAGACAGCCCCAGGCCTGAGCAAGGCCCCCCTCCCAGCCCCCCACTCTGAGCCGAGCCTTGCTTCATGTTTGATAAGATTAACCTCCAGTGTGGGGACAGGGTGCCGGCTAGGAAAGCTGCCCACCACCTCCTGATCAAACAATGGAAACTGTTCAGCATTGGGGTCCATCCCTGCAGCCTCCCAGGGGAGAGTCTAATCCCCCCCCCAAAACCTAGGCATGGCCTGCAGCCTCATCAGCAGGGATTTTCCACGTTAGCTGAGATCTCTGTTTGCCTTCCCCATTAGCTCAACAAGCATGGATGGAAAGATGACTAAGGTAATTAGTGACTGAACGTAGCTTGGACAGAGGGGCCAGGAGAGGATGGGGTGACAGGGGCTAGACTGTGGCTAGAGAGGCTGTGTATCAGCCAGAAAGTGTGAGCACAGGGGGCCTGGGCCAGGCCTGGAAACCTCAGGCCCGAGGAGAGGGGCCCCAGGAACAGAAACAGCAAGCGATGGCCTGGACCTTGTTACCACGGAGACAGCTCCAAACCAAGGTGCCTTCTACCAGAGAGGGCACAAGCCCCTGGGTAAGTGAATGGGCTCTAGAAGGGAGATGTCTAGTCTGCAGCCACAAACAAGGAACTCTCCCAGCCCAAGTCCAGGCCTCAGAGGGCCCATGTTCATACTGGTATTGACAAGGGATTGATGATGCCACCAGAGACAGGTGGAAAGGCTGGTGGGAGGAGGAGGGTTTTGAACCATCTTCCTGTGTGTGACAACACATCTCAAGCAGGCCCCCAGCCATCGTTCACTTCAGTAGGCTCCCGATTCTTTCAATCATATACCTCTGTTGATAAAAAGTCTATATGACTTGTTCCCCAATATACATATATGTATTTATTTATAATTTACATGTATTACCATACTAATAGATTATGCACATTATCTAAAAAATACACACAAAAAATAGACACTTTAATAGGATGGAAGAAAAGATAAATAGGAATGGAGTTCCGACGCCTTCAAGTATCGGAGGACCAGTCTCGCCCGCCCCATTTTCCAAACCACTTGAAGACCATGGGCAACACATTTCTAACTAAGCTAATTCAATGAGCAAATCTTTTTGTGTTTGCAAGTTCAACACCAGCCAGTCTCCCAGGTTAATGTTGAGTTGCTATCTCGAAATTGGTTTGAACTTGAGCTGACCCTTCTGCTGGGGTACAGATGGTGGCAGAGCTGGGGTACAGATGGTGGCAGCTGACAACAGGCTCAGAGCGCTCCCCACCGGATGGCCTGGCTCCACCCATGTTCTTCCTTGGGCCTGGAATGCCCTGCCTTCTTCCTCCACACTAACAACCACTCATCCTTCCAAATTCCATCTCTCTGCTCTTCTCCAGGACAGCAGCCCTGAATCCCAAGCTGGTCAAATGTCCCATTTCTAAGCGCCCACAACCCAGTATGGAAACCTCCGTTCCGGAACTTACCGCTTTGCACTGATGATGCGTTCCAGCCTTCACACCCTCACTAGACTGCGAATGCCCACAGGACGGAGAGTCGCTATGTTTGCTTTTTATCCCCAGATACCAGAATATGCAGACACCTAGATCTTCTCAGCACTCTCCATTTGGACATTTTGAGCATTCTTGGGTGCAGGGCAGGCCGAGGGTACCCGGGAGTTGGCACCACCCACCTCTGCCCGAGGGTCCCTCAACCAATGACAAGATTTGTGTGTGTGTGGGGGGGGATGCCCCAGCTCCTTGCCTCATCGGTGGTAACTTTAGGCGACTGGTCTACATAGCTCCCCAGGGGTCCCCAGCGTGACTCAGCCCTGGTTGCCCGCAGCAGTCACCTGCTACATAACTCACATTTCATGAGCTTCCTTCCTTTTCCTGCGTCACAGCCCCACGCCCTGGACAGAAGGGCCAGGAGAGGATGGGATGACAAGGGCCAGACTGTGGCTAGAGTGTTTCATGGGATCCCAGTGTTTCATGGGACCATTTCCCCAATCTTCTACTAGTGTTAACATTCTCATCTCGAGGGAACCAAGCCTGAGACAGTGACATCTATTAGGTGCATAACAAATTCTAAGTAATAGGGGTCTATTGAGCAACTTCTGTGCCATGGATGCTTCAAAGAGGGGGAAATTCACGAGGCTGGAGCAGTAGCCAAAGATTTCTTAGGAGGTGGACTGAGTTGGCCATTGAGGATGGGCAAGGTGGAACAGGCAGACAGCAGTGGAGATGGAATTCCCAGCCAGAGAAGGTGGGGAGGCCGGGGAGGAGCCGACCAACCCAGAGGGCGAGGAGGAAGCTCTGACTGACACTTCCTAGCCCTGCTCCCAGGGGTTTTCCCTTTCTATGACCAGTTCCCGGGTTCCTCTTTCTCCGAGTCTGGAACCTTGGCAGCCAGAGCTGGTGCTCGCGCCTAGGGGGAGGGGCTCTCAGAAATTCCCTGCACTGGCAGGGAAGCAACCCCTCCCCTGCCCCCAGTCCTCATTAAGAGCTTTCCCAAGACAGGCAAAGGAATCAGGCAGACTTGTGGGAAGGCCGAGGCCTCTACCTGCCCCCTCTCCCCGTGTCTGGAGAAGGGAGGGAGGCAGAAGGAGGGAGCCAGGGATTCTCTGTTCCTTGGCTGAACATTAAGTATAATTAAAAGCAGGCAGGAAATGAATCTGGGCCTGCCGACAGTGGGCCCTATAAATCCCCTCATCCAGCCTGGCTGCTGGGGTCTGGTTGAGCTGGCAGCCTCCCGGGGTGGCGGCGGCAGCAGCAGCGACCTCCATCTTGGGCACGCCACTCAGCCGGAAAGGGCATATGGGCTTGTTCCGCGGCAGCAAGCTAAGCCCCTACCCCTTAGGACTGAGCCTATAGAGGGCTGGCTTAGGGGTCTAGGTACCTCGTACCCAGCCTGGCTCTGCCATCTGTTAGTTGGGGAGCCTCAGGGGAGGCTTATCTTAGCTGTGAGTCAGTTTCCCCAGCTGTACAATGAAGGAACTATCCCTTCAGCTGCGGTGTTTTATGTTCTAAGTCTGACTGCCTTCTGCCTGAGATCCTCCAGCTTAGGGCACCTGGGGTGCTGACCCTCAAATCTCAAGCTAAGCTGCCCTGGGGTCTCAGCTGGCCAACATGCTGTTGTAAAGGCTGGGACAATTCAGGCGGAGGGAAGGAACCCGGCGTGTGAACACTCGGGCAGTTCCCGGCGGGGAGAGGGTCCTCCTGCTGGCCCTTCTCTGCGCTTCCCAGGCTCAGCGATGCCAGGCCCACAGGTTTGGGTCAGGTTGTCTCAGCCGCTCCTTGAGGAATGCGTCTCAGGAAAGCGTAATCACCTGGAGCAAGAAGGATTCACAACGAACAAACCATGAACTAAACCTTGTTTTCTCCCTCTCCAGGGACAATGGATACTGTGATTGCAGTGAGACCGAAAGGGGCTTAGCCTCCAGTCTTGTGACTCTCCCATCCAGAGAGGACTGGCCTGGAAGAACAGCACGGCCTTTGGTCGAAGTCATTGAACCTCAGGAAAAACTCCTCACTGACCTGGCCATGTCCCGGAGAGCGCTCTAAACTCTTGATATAGCCAAGGCTCCACCTACCCACCTCGATGCAGAGATAAGCTGATATGGCTTTTCCAGGCACCATCACTTTGGGAGATGACTTGGGTGGGTCCTGCTCTTGAGTCTCTTCCTGGGCCAGCTGTCCACAGGTTAAAGCAAATGAAGTCAGGAACATGGACCCTGCCCTGACGGCCTGGTCCGGGGAAGTCCTTCCCTCCCCAGTGGAACACTGATATGTTGTGTCCCAGCCAGACACCTTGTAAATAAAAGCATGTCCAAATTAGGACTATAATAAGATGCAACTTTTCACCTATCAGATTGGCAAAAATCCAAATAATAACAACAATAATAAATTGATAGCACACTTTGTCGGCCAGGCTGTGGGGAAATAGTCATACTCATCTACTGCTGATGGGAATTTAATCGTTACAATATGCAATGAACAATTCAGCAGTATGTACCAAGATTACAGATGCATACACCCTTTGGCCAGCAATTTCCACGTCTGGGCATTGATGTTACAGATATACCTAAAACATGTGAAACGGCACATGTACAAATTTATTATTCACTGTAGCATTGTCTGTAAAAGCTAAAGATGGAAATCATCTAACTCGACAAAGCCCTGGTTGAATACATGGCAGATTATCCATACAACGGAATATTATGCAGCTGTGAAAAAGGACCAAGGCATTCTTTATGCATCTTTATGCACCATCATCCAAGTGAAGCGGCAAGGAACAGAACCACGTGTAAAAGCTACTACTTCTTATGGAGAAACAGGAGGACATAAGAAAAAAGAAATTTTAAAATTTATGCTATCCCTTGCAGAGACAGGGTAAAAACTCAAGAGCCGTAAAATGAATTTGCCCTGTCCACTTCTCCACCTTGGAATGAGGAGCAAATGAGGTAATAGGTGAAGGCCAAGAGCTCCAGACACTGTCACAGACCAGGAGAAGGCACGGCTAAAGCCTGGCTGGAATTAATCCTGTCCCCAAGTCACCACCCTCACCTCCCAAGGTCTCCTCACAAGCTAACCTCAGGAAAAGAGTGGGAGCCCTTTGCCCCTGACCTGGTTAGAGCCAATGAGGAGAGAACAGAGGGGAGGCTTAACATGTAAATGAGGCATTGGGTCCACGTAAGAGCAAATCATGCCCAGGACCCCCTTCAAAGGAACAGAACCCTGGATTCTGGGGCTCCCGGCACCGTTCACCTTGCACGTGATTCGGTTTCAGCAGGAGCCATCACACTCAAGTGTGTGCCCTCCATTTGAAACTGATCACTTGTATTGCTTTCTTTGTATTCAGATTGCAAGTGGATTTTGGTTTTGGTGTTGTGTGTAAGCTGTGAAGGGTGTTCTATACCTAGCAGTATGGCAACATATATCTAAGCAAACCTGATTATAGTTAATACTGGGGTCCCCTCAGTATTATAGTTAATACTGAGGATCTTTTCCCCTTGAAATCAGGTCCTAGACATGATTCACGTTTGAAAAATACCTATTTGATTATGAACTGGTGGGGCCCTGCCCCCTCCCTCATTGACTGCATCTGTCAAGGACAGGGCTTCATCATGGGGAAGCAGGTGGAGCAGGGCCAAGGGCCCCCACCTGGCCTGCACCCTCCATGCATCTGTTCCCTCCTGGACACAGGGGTGGCGGAGGCAGCAGACCAGGGCAAACCACTGCTGATGCCGGGCGTGGTCCCCAAGTTCCTGAGAGAGCGCGTTCCTGAGATAGCGGTGCGATGGCTGGAATGTGAGGGGCCAGAGGCAGCGATGGACCGAGCCAGCCCAAGAGCTGAACAAATATTGACTCTGAGCAGGGCAGCCTCTGGAGAGCCCTCCACAGGATGCCTCTCGCTGTTGCCCTATCTCCAGCCACCCTCCTGGCGGGGTGCCTCTAGCTGGGGGTCAGGGGGGCACTGACTCTCTCTGGGCACCCAAGGCTGCAACCCAGGCCCAGATGTGTGTGGCACCTGGAATAGGAGGTGGGCCTCCCCGTAACCAGGCCACCCTTAAAGTGCCCCCTGGAGGCCTTTGTCCCAGCTTCTTCATTAAAAAACAAACTCACTGCAGGCCCTCCTAATTCTTGATAATGATCATGTTAAGTAACATTGATTAAGAGCTTTCTGTGTGCCAGGCATTGTATTAGATACTTTACAGGTATTAACTCATTAAATCCTCACAGTAACCTTAGGAGATAGGTATTATATTTTATTCCCATTTTACAGATGCAGAAACTGAGGCACAGGGAAAGTAAAGAACAAATAGAGAAAAGTGTCTCAAAGATGTTGAGTGCGGTAATTCTGTCTATGGATGTAGAAACATAGAGATAGGAAGTCCTGAGAGAAGTCTGGGTGCCCTCCTCCTTTTCCATATGGGGAGACTGAGGCCCCCAAGAGAGAGTGTCTTACTCAAGATTGCTCTAGGCTACAGAGCAAGGGTGCTGAGTCAAAGGTACTGCTGACTGGTGGACATTCCTAGCAAGCTGACTGCTGATCCTTGGGGTTACCTGAGGTCTTGTCTTCCAAGAATTTCAAACACTTTGTTTTCTCTTCCTACAGGCCTAATACTTTGGGCAAATATTCCAAGCCCCTGTCCCCATTGGATATCTTTCTCCGTCTCCCCCCCACTCACCCTAAACCCAACATTTTCCCACACTGGCCCAGCAAATCGCGTTCCAGGCCGCAGTCGCCGAGCCCTCTCTTCTGTGGCTTCTCCGGCATGTTTAGGGAAAGCCTGTCTGGGCCTCACTTACTCTACTTGTCCAGTGAGGGGGTCAGACTGGACGATCTTCAAGATCCCCCCCTCTCCATCTCTGAAGTGTGAGGAATCTCAGACTCCGTTTCTGTACTCAACACAGTGACTGCTGCCTCCACCTGGACTCTGCTCCAACTCTGCAGGCCGCCAGGGTCCCCTCGGTGGCACAGCCAGGTCGGAGGAGGTTAGGGATGGGGACAGGAAGGCACGAGGGTGGGGGAGCTCAGAGAGGGGTATTCCAGAAGGGGTTTACTCCACTGCTTCCCCCGCGTCTCCCAACCAGCTGTCATCACTGTGCCCACTCCCGGTCCCAGCATCCACAGCCCGGCCAGACCTTTAGGACCCCTCTGTCAGCAGGAGCAGAAAAGGAAATGTGAGCTGAGATGGGGCAGGGGGAGCACTCCGGGCTGGGGGCGGAGGAGGGGGGCGTCCCTGCAGTCCACGGCCTACCAGCCAGGCCACCCAGCAAGGATGCGGAGCGTAGGGATGGGCCCCTCCAGTTCTGCCCAGGGCAGCGCCTTCCGCTCCGCAGGAAGCACAGCCTGCGTGAGCCCTGCCTGGCCAGTGCACCTTGGCTCACCCTGGCCTTCCCAGGTTATGACCTCCGAACTCGGAACACTCAGGCCTCTCATCCTCCCGCTTATCTGCAGATCAGACTCAGTGAGTGCAACCCTCTAGCAGGGAACAGCCTCCTGGGCCCTCCCCTCAGCTCTCAGTGTCCACATGCTGCTCGGGCAAGGGGCAGCCCGCCGAAGCCTGACACACACCAGCACTCTGGCCCAGCCCGGCCTGGCCCAGGCCTCGGCTGAGTGGGGGATATACAGTCTGAGTCTTTGGAGGGCCAGGGGGCTTCTCAAGGCAGCGCCGAGTTCCCCCATGCCCTCAGGGCTTGCATATCTGGCCCTGGGAGAGACAGAAGGCAAGGAAGGCCACACAGACACATTCTGGGGACCAGGGACGAACACTAAGAGGAAATGAATCAAGTGTTGACATACGGAGCCAGCTGGGAACTAAAGAGGTTTCCTTGGATGGAAAGAGAGAGCCAGGCCCAGGACAGAAGTGGGTGCTTCAGAACAGAGGAATCCCTCCATTTCTACCACCTGGTCAGGAGGAGCGGGGCTTGAGAATGAGGGCATGGCGTGTCTCTCCCTCAGACTAGGGCTCCCTCAGGACAGAGCCGTGTCCCCCTCAGACTGGGGCTCCCCCAGGACAGAGCCATGTCCCCCTCAGACTAGGGCTCCCTCAGGACAGAGCCGTGTCCCCCTCAGACTGGGGCTCCCTCAGGACAGAGCCGTGTCTCCCTCAGACTGGGGCTCCCTCAGGACAGAGCCATGTCCCCCTCAGACTGGGGCTCCCTCAGGACAGAGCCGTGTCGCCCTCAGACTGGGGCTCCCCCAGGACAGAGCCATGTCGCCCTCAGACTGGGGCTCCCCCAGGACAGAGCCGTGTCCCCCTCAGACTGGGGCTCCCCCAGGACAGAGCCATGTCCCCCTCAGACTAGGGCTCCCTCAGGACAGAGCCGTGTCCCCCTCAGACTGGGGCTCCCTCAGGACAGAGCCGTGTCTCCCTCAGACTGGGGCTCCCTCAGGACAGAGTCATGTACCCCTCAGACTGGGGCTCCCTCAGGACAGAGCCGTGTCCCCCTCAGACTGGGGCTCCCTCAGGACAGAGCCGTGTCCCCCTCAGACTGGGGCTCCCCCAGGACAGAGCCGTGTCGCCCTCAGACTGGGGCTCCCCCAGGACAGAGCCGTGTCGCCCTCAGACTGGGGCTCCCCCAGGACAGAGCCGTGTCTCCCTCAGACTGGGGCTCCCCAAGGACCGGGCCGTGTCCCCCTCAGACTGGGGCTCCCCCAGGACAGAGCCGTGTCCCCCTCAGACTGGGGCTCCCCCAGGACAGAGCCGTGTCTCCCTCAGACTGGGGCTCCCCCAGGACAGAGCCGTGTCCCCCTCAGACTGGGGCTCCCCCAGGACAGAGCCGTGTCCCCCTCAGACTGGGGCTCCCCCAGGACAGAGCCGTGTCGCCCTCAGACTGGGGCTCCCCCAGGACAGAGCCGTGTCTCCCTCAGACTGGGGCTCCCCCAGGACAGAGCCGTGTCCCCCTCAGACTGGGGCTCCCCCAGGACAGAGCCGTGTCGCCCTCAGACTGGGGCTCCCCCAGGACAGAGCCGTGTCTCCCTCAGACTGGGGCTCCCCCAGGACAGAGCCGTGTCTCCCTCAGACTGGGACCCCCCAGGACAGAGCCGTGTCCCCCTCAGACTGGGGCTCCCCCAGGACAGAGCCGTGTCCCCCTCAGGCTGGGGCTCCCCCAGGACAGAGCCGTGTCGCCCTCAGGCTGGGGCTCCCCCAGGACAGAGCCGTGTCGCCCTCAGGCTGGGGCTCCCCCAGGACAGAGCCGTGTCTCCCTCAGGCTGGGGCTCCCCCAGGACAGAGCCGTGTCTCCCTCAGACTGGGGCTCCCTCAGGACAGAGCCGTGTCTCCCTCAGACTGGGGCTCCCCCAGGACAGAGCCGTGTCTCCCTCAGACTGGGACCCCCCCAGGACAGAGCCGTGTCTCCCTCAGACTGGGGCTCCCTCAGGACAGAGCCGTGTCCCCCCTCAGACTGGGGCTCCCCCAGGACAGAGCCGTGTCTCCCTCAGACTGGGGCTCCCCGAGGACGGGGCCGTGTCCCCCTCAGACTGGGGCCCCCCCAGGACAGAGCTGTGTCCCCCTCAGACTGGGGCTCCCCCAGGACAGAGCCGTGTCCCCCTCAGACTGGGGCTCCCCCAGGACAGAGCCGTGTCCCCCTCAGACTGGGGCTCCCCCAGGACAGAGCCGTGTCCCCCTCAGACTGGGGCCCCCCCAGGACAGAGCCGTGTCTCCCTCAGACTGGGGCTCCCCCAGGATAGAGCCATGTCTCCCTCAGACTGGGGCTCCTTGAGGACAGGGCAGTGTCCCCCTCAGACTGGGGCTCCCCGAGGACGGGGCTGTGTCCCCCCTCAGACTGGGGCTCCCCGAGGGCGGGGTCATGTCCTCCCCCTCAGACTGAGGTTGTTTTCCTCATCATACTGGAAGTTTTTAGAACAGGAACTAGAAGTCAAAGATAGAAGTTAGAGAAAACCACTTAAGCCTAGCCAGACGATGGCGCAGTGGATAGAGCATCAACCTGGGATGCTGAGGACCCAGGTTTGAAATCCTGAGGTCACCAGCTTGAGCCCACAGGTCACTGGCTTGAAGCCCAAAGGTCACTGGCTTGAAGCCCAATGGTCACTGGCTTGAGCCCAAGGTCGCTGGCTTGAGCCCAAGATCACTCATTGGCTTGAGCAAGGGGTCACTGGTTCAGCTGGATCCCCCTGTCAAGGCATGCATAAGACAGCGATCAACGAACAACTCAGGTGCCATAACTACGAGTTGATGCTTCAGTTGGTTAGAATGTTGTCCTGATACACCTGTACACTAGGTTCAATGCCTAGCGAAGCACATACAAGAAATCAACCAATGAATACATACGTGGAACAACAAATCAAAGTTTTTCTTTCTCCTCATCCTCACTAAAATCAATTTTAAAAATATCTAAAGAAAACTACTTTCAAGCCATGACCAATAAGAACTCACTTTTTCTTTTTTTGTCATTTAAACTTTCTTTATGGGGAATAAAGCCCACACACATCTGGATATAGAAAAAATTCATTTTAGTCATCGAGCTCATCTTCGCTGAGAAACATCTTCATTTACCAGGAGGGCAGGATGGACAGTTAAAATTTCATCTCACACTTGGCCGGTGGTGGCGCAGTGGATAAACCATCAGCCTGGAATGCTGAGGTCACCAGTTCGAAGCCCTGGGCTTGCCCAGTCAAGGCACATACGACAAGAAAGCAATGAACAACTAAAGTGAAGCAACCATAAGTTGATACTTCTTGCTCCTCCTACCCTCTGTAAAATCAATAAAAACAAAATCTAAAAAAAAAAAAAAATTCATCTCACTTGTTTTTAAAATTAGACAATATATCCAGATGGTTTTAATATCAAGGTAATATACATAAGGATGCACCTTGAAAATTCTCACCCCTGACCTCCTTCTCAGCCATATGTAATCACTTAACACTGCTTCTTCAGGTCCTTCTGGCGCTTGTTTATGCAAATAGGCTTTTGTTTATGTAAATCAAGTAAGCATTCTTGCTTTCCTCTCCCCTGAGGGAACTTCCTTGTTGCTAGAATTTGTCCAAGCAAAAGCCCTTTTGTATCGCAGCTGTGATGGACTTGTGTGACCCTGACACCTGTGTCCTGGGTGAGGGGACACCCTGGGCCCCTGCTTGCTGTGCGGCAGGAGGCAGGCTGTGATCACCCAGCATACAGCAAGGAATCTTTACGTAAGTGCTTATTGGTTTGGGGTTCTTTTGACGAAGAAATAATGGGACCTCAATCTGTTCCCTGCACCCTTCCATTGGGCCCAGCTGGGCTTGTTGGCAGGTGGACCCGGAGAGAAGGGCTCCTGGAGCGAAGAGGCTGGGATGTGAGGGGGAGTCTGAGAAGTGGGGTGAGACCCCGCCGTTGCAGAGGTGAGGGGCGCTTCGGAGGTCTGCGGGCTCCGAGGCTCTGCTGGCGACGTCCTGGTCCTGGGAAGAGAAGTCAAGCCCGTGTTTCCAGGGCAGCTCGGCCCCGATAGAGGCCAAGTTTAAAGCTCTATCTAAGGTACACAGCATTATCTCCGTTCCTCCCCACCCCTGTCCTCCCACCCCCAGGGGAGCCCAGGCCTCCCAGGGGGCCCAGCTCCCTCTGCTTTGTTAATGTTTACCGTGTCTGGAAACAGTGGGCACACATGGCAAGGGCCACCTTCCCACCTAGACACAGAGCGGGGCATGGGAACACCACACTCAACAGGTCACCCCCCCCCCAGGGTCTCCTGGAGCCCCTGCCACTGCCTGGCAGGCACCAGCGCACCACAGATTGCTGGGGTCAAGTCCCTGGACACCCACTGGCAGCTCAGGCTTCCTCCAAAACAGTGGGACAGACAACTGAGACCTCCCTGTCCAGCACACAAGTGGCTGGCCCCAGTCAAGATGAGCTGGAAGTGTAGAATGCACACAGACTGTGAACACTTTGCAGGAAAAAAAAATGCTGAAATGATGATATTTTTGGATCTGTTAGGCTAGATAAATATATATACATATATAAAATATGTCATTAAAGTTAATTTCACCTGTTCGTTTCACTTTTTAATGTGGCTAATAGAAAACTTTAAAATACAGACGTGGTCCCCATTATAAATAGTTCTACTGGACCTGCTGACTGGAAGCTGTGCCCTTTGTCTCCTGCGGGACCCAAGATACAGTCTCACCACCTCCTCCAGCCCCTAGAGCTTGCCCTACTTCCTGCCATCAGACTGGGGGTCCTCTGAGGACAGAAGCCAGGTCTCTACTCTGTCCTCATTTTGCCTGAGTGCCTAGACATCTGGGAGGAGACAGAGGTGGCAAAGCGGGAGCCAGTCATCCATGCCTTGGGCCAAGCCCCCAGCCCCGTGGCCACCATGATAAACCTCCTCTACCGGACTGATGACCAGATTAGAAGGTGCTCCTCTCACTCAGGGTGGTCTTAAGAAGTGGTATCGTCTTTCCGGGACTTGAGATCCCAGCATTCAGCAAGTCCTGGAACACACGTGGGTCAGAAACGGCTTGGAATGCTCACCAATTACAAAATTTCAGGGAGAAGACATAAATAAACGCAGGAAAAGCCATAACACAAAGTCCGGCAGCCTCCACTCACTCAGCCTCATTTCACCATTTTTAGACACACAGACCCTTCCTAGGAGAGTTTCTGTTGGCACGGAAGACCCCCAAGTCTACTCCTCCACTCCTGACATCCTAGCTCTTTACTCATTTCTCACGAAGCCTCGTTTCCAGGTCCTTAGCCCTGCGCAGACTCGCCGTATCTGTACCCACCTCCCTTCCCCCAGCTGAACCCAGCTCTCCTCGTGTGCCTTGAGCTGCTGAGCCCAGCAGGTCAGTCACCCTCCTCGTTCTGGATAAGATATGCCCATTAACCTGGCCTGTAATTGCTTTGCTCTTCAAATCACTACGCATCACTGCTGACACACCAGGAGTTGTCAACAAGCCTCCAAGTCTTCTGTACTAAGTCCCTCTGCCCCTCCCACTTAGACAGCTGGTGTTTGGGAGCCCAAGGTAGGGCCTGGCCAATGCCGTCTTATACCACTGTATCCCCCTAGGCCACCTGTCATGGCCCCTCGGGGTCCTGATTCCCTCACAGGTGGTTCACTTTTCCTCCCAGGGGGGTTAACATTATGGTCTAGGCCTGCCTCTAAGTTAGAGCTCGCAGTGGGTTGGATTTTACCCCCACCGTGAACCAGTCCCGCACCGTGCTCTGGTCACTCCTGCGGCCAAGCATCAGTCCTCGTCCCAGTTGGCCTCTGAGTACCACTTGGTACAGTAGGTTATCCCTCTTATCGAAACCTTTTTTTCACTTGATTTTCAAGCCATCACACTCTCCTGGTTCTCCTCCTAACTTCCCTGGCCACTCCTCAGTGCTCTTCCCTGGTTCTTTCTAGCTCCCCAGCTCTGTCACGTTGGAATGCCCCTGGCTAGTGCTTGCACCTCTCCCCTTCCTCCTCTTCATTCACTCCCTTGGTGATCTCATCCGGATGATAGGCTTTAAATATTATTTATAAAGTGATGACTCCCAAAGTTAAATCTCCAGCCCAGGCTTCTCCTCTGAATCCCAGATTCACATGTCCAATTGCACATTCTCATCCACCTGGACATTTGATGAGCTTCTCAAACTCAGCATTCCAAAGGCGACCTTCCGGTCTCCCACTCCCAGCCAAAATGTCCACCAGGGGCTGCTCCGCCCCAGTGTCTACAGTCGTGTCACCTCCATCCTTCCAGCTGCTCAGTCCAAAAACCTTGCCCTCCCTTAACTCCTCTCTTTCACAGCACATGTCCAGTCTGTCAGCAAATCCTGTTGGCTCTATCTTCAAAATGTATCAAAAATCCAACCCTTCCTCTGTCACTTCCAATCTGCTTCAAGCCACTATCGTTTCTTGCTTGGAATTTTGCAAGAGCCTCATGACTTTTTCCCTTGCTCTTGGGATTACTACAGTTTCCCTGCTCTGCCCTTGCCTCGCCTCCCTCCCCCCACAACCCCCAGGCTTTTCTCAACACGGAAGCCAGAATCACGCTCTTAAAAACTTAATTCCGATCCTAACCTTCCTCTGCACAGACCCTCCAGTGGTTCCAGCCTCACTCAGAGTAAAGTCTGAAAAGCTCACAAAGGCCCCCAGGGTGTCCAACACGATCCAGTTCCATTTCCCTCTCTGCCCTGCCTCCTCCCCTTGCCCCCTCCCTCACAGGCTCTGCTTGCCGCTCCTCCAACACCCCAAGCACAGCACCCTACAGCCTCCTGGCCTTTGCCACTGCCATCCCTTCCAGTTGGCCTCAAGCTCCTCCCTCCCTCCCTCCTTCCTTCAGGTCTCTGCTCAAATGCCACCTTCTCAGTGAGCCATTCCCTGACCACCCACTTGGAATCACAACTCTCATCCTTTCCTGCTTAAGTTTTCTCCGTAGCACTTTTTTTCTTTCTAACATATTATATACTACTTTTCTTACTTATTTTGTGATGGTCCGCCTCCTATCACTAGAATGCACAATCTTGGAGGTTAGGGGTTTTTGTCTGTTTTGTTCACAGCTGTGTCCCTAGCTCTTACAACAGCTCCTGGCACATAGTAGCTGCTCAATCAATACTTGTTGAATGAGCAAAACAGGACAAATGACAGAGCCCTGGCCCACGGCACCCACTGGAAACTTTCTTGTTCCAGACGCGTGTGGATGCATTAAAACAATACTGTTGGGTTATAGCCTTCGATATATCCTACATAGTTTACTTATTTGTTCATTGATTATCTGCCTCCTCCTATAGGACAGAGCTCCGGAAAGGAATTTGGTGTTGTGTTGTTATTCTGTTTTGTTCATCGATGTATTCTAGTGCCTAGAGGAATGCCTGGCAAATACTAGGCACTCCGTGAACATTTATTAAACGAGTGGATGACCATTTATCCAGCAACTGAGCCAGAAAAAGCACATCAGGATCCCAGCAGTATTTCTCCATCTAGACCGTTGAAGTACCTGAGAGATTTCATCAAGGACTTGGTCAAGTTCTCACATCTCACACAATTTCTGCATCTTCCAGTCTGCAATTGCCTCAGAGTCAGGAAATCTATTAGACGGGAATCTTATTAAGAAAAATGCATATTATTGTAAAACTAGGGTTGGCCCTGGCCAGGTGGTGTAGTGGATAAAGCATCAACCCGGTTCACCAGAGGTCACAGATTTGACCCCCAGTCAGGGCACGTACAAAATGAGTGCACAACTAAATGGAACAACTAAGTGAAATGAGCTGATACTTCTGTTTCTCTCTCGCTCTCAAATCAATGGAAAGAAAAAAAAAACCCCAAGGTTTTCTTCTATCGATCATCCAGCACCAGTAAGACCTGAAAGTTAGAAAGAAAACACACTGTTATCCAAAATATAGGGAAACAGACATTTGAAATGAAAACAAAAATTGGCACAACTTCTAAGGAGTTTGATGCTATCTATCAAAATTAAACATGCATGAACTCTTTAGCTCAACAATTCTACCTCTGAATATCCTATAGAAACACTTACATATCATGTATATCAAACACGCAAGAAGAAATACACATGTAAGGTTGTTCACTGTGGAAACGCTGACGAGAGAGACAGGCTGGAGACGGGGCTGGGGGGCTGACTGAGGAAACGGCAGGGCACCCACCCCACGGGGCTCCCAGGGCACCGAAGAACGGGCAGCGGTAACGGCTGGACTTTGGGTGGTGGGCACACAACACAACCAACAGTGCAAATGCTGATAGAAACGTTTACCTGGGACCTATGTGCTCTTATTGATCAATGTCACCCCATTCAATTTAATTAAAAAAAAAACTTGAATAAGGCAGTTCCATGTACCCTGTTGTGTAAAAATTTTCCACTACATACTGTTAGAGGAGAAGAAAGATAAAAAATGGCAACTGAAATATGGTACAATTTGCCTTTTTTTAAAAGAATAGGTAGACAGACAGATAGATTATACGAATGAACAATGGTAACCCTGGTTGCTTTTGAGGAGGGGAACTGAGAGGCTGGGGGTCAGGAATGAGAGGGAGACTTTTCCCTGTAAGCACTTTGGTACTTTGGAATTTCATTCCGTGGGTGTTTCTTATCCATTTCTCAATGTTCTAGCTTTGAATTGTCTTGACATACTGGTCATGATGAGCCCATCTTGGCTCCTGGTGACCCCCCTTCCTTTTAAGCACTCACAAACTATGCCTTTCACAATCTGCATGGATCCTGGCCGAGACTGCCCTCTTTTTGAAACTCAGAACCACATTTTTCCTTTACCAGGCGCCCAGGCTCCAAGCTTCCTCGGGAGGGGGGGGGGGGACCAAGTGGACCCAACGGTCTTGTTCACAAGCTTCCTTTGTGCATGAAATGTTTTATGAGGAGACGTGCCCTGCAGACACCAGGAGCAGCTGGTAGGGAGGGGTTCATCCTGCCTCCAGCTCCCCCCCCCCAGCTCCTCTTTCCCGCTGTACCCACGCTCTGGGTCTGCCGGCCAGTCTCCATGTCTCCAGCAGAGGGGCACCACCCTTTCCTCACCAGGGTTACACCATCAAGCCCAGCACAGCCTCTTCCTCCTCAGCGTCCACAGGCTCTGAGCCCGGCTTCACAAGCTGGGGTTGCCTCTAGTGTCTTTCACACGCTTCTGCCTATTTCTGTCTTCCAGGTGCTGCTATCTTTACAGGCCAAAGCCCTGTCTCCTGTCTTCCATTCTCTGTTCAGGCCTTCTTAAACCAGGGATCTGGCAGAGAGCTCCCAGCCCGCCCACTCATCTCCTTGGCCACCTCCCCTCTTTCTTCATCCCAGGGACACAAACTACCCTGTGTGTGATTGCATAGTCTAATGTACATTTGGGGAGCTTCCCAGCCCTCTTGAGACATCTTCCCCTCCCAGAGAGTCGTGCCTTGGAACCTTGCCTCTCTTGTCACTGAAGTACTGGCTGGCTGACTTTGGACAGGCCCTGAGCAGCTCTCTGCCGGATGGAAGAAGGAACCTTCCCGTCCCTCCTCCAGTCTGAGCTTCTCCCAGCCTCTCCCGTCCGTCCGTCCTCTGCACCAGCACTGAGTGATCTCTCCACAACGCGCAGCTCACCGGGGGGCCCCTCCGCTGCCGAAAGCCGGGCAAGACTTACAGGCTGCGGCACGACTTGCAAAGCCCATCATTGTCTGGTTTCTTGTCACCTCTTCGCCTGCACCACCCACCTCTTGCTCGCCTGCTAACTTCATCCCTTTAACTAAATAGCTAATTGCGCTGTACTGAGTGGGACCCTTGAAACCATGTCAGCACAACAAATGAAAACTAAAATTTTTTAAATCAATCAAGCAAGCAAGCAAGCAATATCTAATTATGCTCGCATCCCCGGACAGACTATCTAATTGCACATCTCTGTGCTTCTGCGCCTGCTTTTCCTTCTACCTAGCATCACCTTCCAACTGTTCTTCACAGGGGTGCTCATGCCCTCACTCAGGACCTCTGTAAGGACGCCTTCCCGGACCCCCCAGGTAGTGCTAACTCTGCTCCTCTGGGGGGGTTTTTTTGTGTGTGTGTATCCTGGGCCTAATCTTGCTCTTGCCACACGTGGCATTCTACCTAACGGCAATTTCTCCCCACTCCTTCCCGTTGCCCCATGAACCCCGTCCTTTTCGAGGAGTAATGTATCCAGGCCCAGGGGATGAATCAAGGTTCTCCTAAGCTATCGTGAGAACCTGCTCCCAGCTGTCCGACCCTCACTTTCCCGCCTCCCTTGCAGCATTCTGTCTCTGTTCTGGCCAGTGAGACATGAGAAGTCATTTTCTGAAGAGGCTTCTGAAAAAACAGAAGGAAAAAATACAATGTCATTTTCTTCTTAAACTTTTTCTTTTCTGCCTTGAGTATAATTGTAGGAAATATCACAGCTGCCAACTTGCAACCGTGAGGCATATAAAACATGTGGACAAAAAGTTAACGTGATGAGGATGGCAGAGCAGAAAGATAGAAAAAGCTTACATTTTCAGTTACATCGCTGAGTCCTTTCACCCACCGGGAGCCCCCTGACTCCAGGCTTCTCGCTGTGTGAGACTGATAAGCATCTCTATTGCTTAAGCCACCGTCCATTTATTAGTCTGTCAACTTGAGACCAGATGCATTCCAAACTGACAGAGCATATTATATGAAAATGTTCTTGTCGGAGTTTGTCTCCCTAACTAGATAACATGCTCCTTGAGGGCAGGAACGGTGTCTTATTCCTCTTGGTGTTTGTAGAGCCTAGCACAATGACTCACGAAATGATGGTTCACTGAACTGAACCAACTTCCCTTCCCCAGCTATTGTGAATAAGGGGACAGGCTCACTTTTATCCCTGCTTCCCCCTATCACCGCCACCCTGCCAGTCTAATTTGCCAACCAATTCCTCTTCCTCTGTTCACTTCCCTCACCCCTCAGAGAGATGTCATGGTCCCCAACACCAGAAGAGAACTAGTCAGATGCCCAGCAAGTCCTCACAGATGAGGTCCCCACCCACTGTGTCCTGCCCTGGGCCAGGGGTGGACATTGTGCATCAAAAAACACCATTCCTGTGCCCCTGCTGCCTCGTGCACGGAGAACGGGACACGCACCCTGATAGCCTCAACCGGACAGTCACTCCTTGCCAGCGGCCTCTGGATCCAGAGCACTCCTGCTTCAGGAGTCTCACCTTCACTCTTTTTATGAATAGAAGTCCCCCAAAGACAAACACTTGGCCTTCAGGCTGGACCCCAGCACAGCCGAGCGCAGACACCTCAGCAACAAAGAGGGCGCTGTGCCAAGCCACTCCCAACCACACCACCTTTCCCAGGCCACCTCGCTATTAATAGACCTGATTATTTAAGGTACAAAGTATACCTTTTAAACCCGAGCACTTAAACCACTGACAACAACATGTCGTATCGATTATCGAGGTCACCAAACATGTGCACTAAATACCAAACACGGAATTTGTCTTCTGATAAAAAGTAACAGAAAGTATCACCCAGGCACAGTCTCCCACCTTGCCCACATTCTGATCCGGTGACCGACCTGGCCGAGGGCCTCACTGGATAACCCTTGCTCCCTCTGCGAAGCCAGCAGACCGGGGCCCTGCCGCATGGGACGCTGCAGCTAGCCCCCCGGGGCTCTCCAACGCGCCCGCCCATCTCTGCTCCCATCAGCCAAACCACATGTGTCCCAAGAGCCATTGTGTTTGTCCCCAAACCTGTTTGCCAGTTGCACTTGTTATTGTAATTACGTAATTTAATTAAATACAACAGAAAAAAAAAATGAAATATGACTGAAAAGAAAGGGTTTTCTTTGTTTCTTTCTTCCTTTCTTTTTCTAACTCTAAGTTGAATGCTTTGGAAGAATTTGGTAATAGCAAACTGCTGGGAAAAAAAATTTGCCATTTCAGTTAGATGTGAAAGAGACAGATTTGTACTGGCAAGCCAGGTTTGGGGGAGACGGGTCTAAAAATCCCGGAAGGCTCCTGTCCTTGGTGGGTTCTGAAAAGATATGAAATTCTTACTCCACTTTAAATAAACCAAAACGAGAACCCAGAGAAGACAGAGCGCTACGGGCGGTTTACGCAAGAAAGACCTTTCAGGACGCGGGAGGGCCTGGCAGGGGAAGGCCTCAGCCGTGCCTCAGAAGGCTGGCAAATGTTAGACACATCCAGCGGTCCCCAGTTAAAAGAAAATATTTACACTGTATAGGCCTTATTATTTTTTGATATCCGTTCTAACCAGCCAGCTACACGCCTTTGTGGTATTCGATAGGAGGACTTCACCGAGCCAAGTGTAAACCCTGTAGCAGAGATCTTATCACTCTGAGTCTGTTTCTGTGCCGATCACCACCTGACCTGCCTCAGAGGACAGTGAAGATTGACTGGGAGTGTGAGGTGGTTAGCAAGGCCCCCAGTCCACGGTGAGCACGCAGTTCACCAGCCAGTTAATTAGCCAGCCAGAAATCTTAGAAGCACTGCAGCGGTCCCCTGCCCCTCACCGCCCAACTCCATCTACCCCAGCCTGTGAGTGCAACCCTGCCAAGTCTACTGCTGAGAAGCCTCCTGATCCTGTCCTAGGAGTCCCATCGCCACAGCAACCGCCCCAACCAGAGCCGCGGCCACAGCGCCTCTGCAGGCTGGCCCCAGGTCCCTACCTAGTCCTGCCGCATTCAGTCTGCACCCACTCCAGAGCCCAGCCTCCTCCAGCACCAAGAGGGGTGTTTTTAAAAACACAAATTTGAAAACCAGATAGAAGGTGACGGAAGACAATTTGACTTTGGGTGTGGGGTATGCAACATAATCAAATGTCAAAATAATCTGGAGATGTTTTCTCTGAACATATGTACCCTGATTTATCAATGTCACCCCATTAAAATAAAATAAAAAAAACACAAATCCAATCAGGTCATTCCTTTGCTTGAAAATTTTTCAGCAACTTTTCAAATGCCTTCAAAAAGCTGAGAAAGCCCTACATATGCACACATACACACATACACACTCACGCACGCACGCACAAGCACTTCAGCTATACTAGCTGCCAGTCAGCTCCTCAGAATGCACTCTGCCCTTCCTGCCTCAGGATCTTTGTACATACTATGCCTGCCACCTAGAACAGTCTTTACCCCTTCTTGGCCTGGTTAATGCCTCCTCATCATCCAGGTCTCTTTTAAATGCTGTTTTCTCAAATACTTTCCCTTTCACTTATATATATATAAAAAAAAAATTATTTGGCACCTTCAACATGCCCCAACAGAGGCTGACATCAAATTAAAATAGGGATAGAGGTACCTTGTAATTTTGTGGTCACTCTCTACTATGACCGCCACTCAGCCCCCAAGCCTAGCATCACACTTGATGCCCGTCCCGTCCCCACCCCAGATCCCACTCACTGCACATGGCCACACACGCAAGCACATGCTCAACCCTCGTTCCATGCTATCCCCATCCTTATATTCCTGAACCTAAACCACACACTCCTACACCGGACCAGCCCACAGGCGTGGAGACGCAGAACTGGGCTTCTGAGGAGAAGGGGACATCTGGGGTGTGGGCTCAGGCTCCAACTCCCCCACACACACAACCACACATACCCAGTTCCAGTGCCCTGCTCCCTCTCCGGACAGCAATGGTGTGACTCACTGCTCTTATACCCAGAGCCAGCCATGCAGGGCAAAGTGGGACCCCCACCCCTGGCCCCAAGCCAGACTCAAAGCCTCCCCATCATTCACCAGCACCTGACCCATCTACCATGAGTCTTCAGGGACAAGGTCCCTCTGAAGTGGGGCGGGGCAAGTCATAGGATCTGAGGTGACATCAGGGAAACTCGTGACATCAGGAATCCAGGGAGGATTGACCCCTGGGCAGAGGGCACAGCTGAGTTCCCAGGTACATGTCAGCCTGGCATCCCTGGGACACAGCAGGTCATGGCAGCAGTGCCAGGTGAATGGAGGGCAGTGAGGCAGCCCTCAGAGGGACCTTGCTTGCTGCCCCTGGGCCCTGGGAAGGCTTAGAGATATTCCTCCACCCTCGCTCCAGGGCTTGGCTCCTGGCTACTCTTGGTGCCAAGGAGATAGTCAAGAGTTGTGTCAGAGAGCCTCTGGAAAGACAAGGCCAGCACCCTTTCAGAAGACCTAAGTGTTTTCTCTTCTCTCTGGTCCCCTGGTTCTAAGAGAGAACCAGGCAGGCGGCAAGCTGAGCGGAGAGCAGTCACAGGCTGATCCAGGCCCTTCAGCAGCACCAGAACAGCCCTGAGACTCCACGGTTCTGTGATTTGAGGCAAGGAGAA
Source organism: Saccopteryx bilineata (assembly GCF_036850765.1). Classification (NCBI taxonomy): domain Eukaryota; kingdom Metazoa; phylum Chordata; class Mammalia; order Chiroptera; family Emballonuridae; genus Saccopteryx; species Saccopteryx bilineata. Next base: position 21,307,163 of record NC_089490.1, on the reverse strand, counting down.
ACAGAGGAGAAGGAAAATGAGGAGTGGCCGCCCTCGCCCAACCCTTGCCCAGCTCCTACCCTCCTGCCCTGCCACCCCAGCCTGCCCAGCCCTGGGATGCCTCTATGCAGGGTCAAGAGCCAGCAGTGCACCTTCCTAGAGGCCTGTCGCTGCAGGGCAGGCGGGCTGGAGGCCAAGACCCAAATGTGCAGCCCAACAATGGAGAACAGGACTAAAAGCGGCAGGAAGCTGCAGCGGGAGAGACTACGGAGAGACCGAGAAAGGACAACCTACTAGACAAAAGACCATTTAATTCAATGACCAAATATTGACTAAAGGCCAGGTCTGCATCAAGGTGCTGAGGCCACAAAGATGCAAGGAACGTGTTTTCTGTCTTCAAAGGGCGGAAACGATAATGAAGTGATGCCAGCCAGCACGTGAGTACTGTTCATTACGTATGAAGCCCTGTTCTTAGGGTTTCCATGAATCGTATGCATAACCAACCTTCTAAGTGAGGTGCCACCATCACTCCCGTTTCAAAGACGGCAAAGAAAATGAGACGCAGAGGGTTATGCGACTTGCCCAAGGCTACACAACCAATAAAGAGGATTTGAACTGGGCACTCTGGCTCCAGAGTCTGTGCCCTTGCCATCTTACTCCCCCCACCCTGGTGGCAGCGGCAGGCTGTCCTGCCCCCATTCTCCATGGTGCTGGGAGCCCCTCTTCTCTCCTACCACCCCACCTCCAGCCTGAATCATCTGTTATCCGCTTAGGTCATCTTCAGCCATTCAGCAAACCCACCCTGAGCACCCACTGCATGCAGGCCCTGTCCTGGTGCTGGGAATACAGACCTCAATCAGGCCAGGGCCTGGCCCCTCGGGAGCGCTCTGGCAAGTGGGTGAGGTCAGCCAGGTCAACAGGCCATCAACTCTTGGAGGCAAGAAGGAGGTGCATAGGTACACGACACTCTGGTAACCAGGTGAAAGAGCCACAGGGAGAGCACCAGGAACTATGGGCATTCATTGAAATTTAAAATTCCTTAAGCACAATCTGTCCTGTGACAGATGGTTGGATAAAGATGTGGTACATACTTACAATGGAATATTACCCGGCCATAAGAAATGATGAAATACTTGAAATACTGTCATTTGTGACAACATGGGTGGACCTTGAGAATATCATGCTAAGTGAAAAAAGTCAGACAGAAAAAGTCAAGAACCATAGATTCACTCGTGTGGCACATAAACCTTAAAGCAACAAATGAACAAACAAGACAAACAGGTGAAAATTCATAGACACACACATACACACACATACACACACACGCACACAAAACACCTCATCGACGCAGAAAACAGTATGGTGATTACCAGAAGGAGAAGAAGGCAGGGTGGGGGAGGTAGAAGAGGGTAAAGTGGGTTAAATACATGGTGATGAAAGGAGACTAAACTTTGGGTAGTGAACATGCAATGTTCACTAGATGATGATGTATTATAGAATTAAACACCTAAAGCTTATATAAGCCTATTAACCAATGTCACCCTAATAAATTTAATGAAAAAAAAAATTTTTTTTTGTATTTTTCCGAAGCCAGAAACGGGGAGGCAGTCAGACAGACTCCCGCATGCGCCCAACCAGGATCCACCCGGCACGCCCACCAGGGGGCAAAGCTCTGCCCATCTGGGGCGTCGCTCTGTTGCAACCAGAGCCATTCTAGTGCCTGAGGCAGAGGCCACAGAGCCATCCTCAGCCCCCGGGCCAACTTTGCTCCAATGGGCTGCAGGAGGGGAAGAGAGAGACAGAGAGAAAGGAGAGGGGGAGGGGTGGAGAAGCAGATGGGCGCCTCTCCTGTGTGCCCTGGCTGGGAATCGAACCCGAGACTCCTGCACGCCAGGCCAACGCTCTACCACTGAGCCAACCAACCAGGGCCAATGAAAAAAATTTTTAATAGTTATAATTCTTTTATAAAACACTATTAACAGAGTCAAAAGGCAACCCACAGAATTAGAGAAGATATTTACAAGCTACATATCTGATAAGGGATTAGTATCAGACTATATAGCCAGACCCATGATGGCTCAATGAATAGAGGATCAACCTGGGACACTGAGGGTCCCAGCTCAAAACTCCAAGGTCGCCAGCTTGAGCACAGGTTCACCAGTTTGAGCGCAGGATCATCGACATGATCCCAAGGTCCCTGGCTTGAGCCCAAAGGTCACTAGCTTGAAACTCAAGGTCACTGGCTTGAGCTCAAGGTTGCTGACTTACAGCCCAATGTCACTGGCTTGAGCTGAAGGTGACTAGCTTGAACAAGGGGTCATTGGCTCAGCTTGAGCCCCCAGATTAAGACACCTATGAGAAGCAATCTATAAACAACTAAAGTAAAGCAACTGCATGTTGAGGCTTCTCATGTCTCTTTTCTTCCTCTCTCTCTCTCTAAAAAAAACAAAACAAAACAAAACAAAATCCAAAATATATAAACAACTCCTAAAATTCAACAATGAAAACAATTCAAAATGGACAAAGGACTTGAATAGACGTTTCTCAAAAAAAAGATATACAAATGGCCAATAAGCACATGAAAAGTAACTCAACATCACTAATCATTAAGGAAATGCAGATCAAAACTACTCTAAAATACTAGCTCACACCATTAGGATTGGTGCTATCCAAAAAAGAAAAGAAACAAGCAGAAAATCACAAGTGCTGTCAAGGATTCAGAGAAACTGGAACCCTTGTGCACCATTGATGGGAACATAAAATGGTGCAGCTATTCTGAAACCAGCAAGACGGTTCCTCAAAAAAATTAACAATAGTACTTACCATCTGATCCAGCAAGCCTACTTTTGGGAATATAGCCAAAAGAATCAAAAGCAAGGTCTTGAGGAGATATTTATGCGCCCGTGTTCATAGTAGCATTGTGCACAATAGCTAAAATGTGGAAGCAACCCAAGTGTCCGTTGACAAATGAATGGATAAAAGCAAACTGCAATGTGGCCATACAATGGGCTATCATTCAGCCCTAAAATGGAAGGAAATTCTGCAACGTGCAACCACGTGGATGCACCTTGAAGACGTAACGCTGTCAAATAATCCAGTCACAGAAAGACAAACACTGCATGATCCCACTTATGTGAGACATTTAGAGTAATCAAAATCACAGAGACAGAAAGTAGAATGGTGATTGTCAAGGGCAGGGCGGGAGGAGTCATGAAGAGTTGCTGTTTAATGGGTACTGAGTTTCAGTTGGACAGGATAAAAAATGAATGGTGATAGATAATAGTTATGCAACAAGATGAATGTACTTTATACCACTGAGTGGCACACTTTAAAATGGTTAAGACAGTAAATTTTGTGTAATGTGTATCTGACCACAATAAAGAAGAATGAAGTAAGAAGAACTTGGGGCAAAGTGTAACTCCAAAGCCAGCTAGGCTGAGGTGAGAATGTTTCACTGGGGCAGGGACAGGGCAGAGCGAACAGAGAACGTGGCAGCAGGAAGAGTGTGGGTGAGATCAGAGCCGGCCTCTGTGTTCTAGACAGGGCTCAGTTTCCTCATCTGCCTAGGAAGATTAACAAAACCTGCTCTGCCAACCCCATAGGAAATCGTGTGTGCAAAGGGCTCGGGGAAGGATAAACCATGAGCATACGGTATTTGAGACAGATGATAACAGTTACACGCCACTGTCAGAAATCTGGCGGAAGTATCTGAACCCCTGAGTGAATGAAAATGGTGTTTATGAAGAGCTCGGAGAATCAGAAGCAGCAAGGAGACTGAGCTTGAAATACAGCCTTCCCGAAGTAGCGACAACCCCTTCCATAGTGGGCTCCTTTGTGAGGGTCATCTTGTCTCTCCCTCTGCCTCCTCCAGGCCCGTCCTACTAAGTAAGCCCCTCCGAGCCCCTGCCCTGGTATTATGGGAGCCCCCACAGCCGCAGAAAAGCCACAGATACTTGCAGCCACAGAGCCCAAGGCAGTGACAGATGAATCTGGCCTGGCTGAGCTCAGGAAGACTAGATTCTCGTGGACTGGGGGGAGAGGGTTGCATGGATAAATCTCAAAAGCTTCCTGGAGGCCTGACTGAGCCAATCTGCTGGGGAAATAGCCCATCACCCACAGGGGCAAGAAAGCACAGAACTTGGACGCAACATAAGACCAGGGGTTGAGTTCCGCTCTGCCCCTTGCTCTGGGTATGATCTTGAGAGGTTACGTAAGCTCTCAGGGCTTACATTTCCACTCTGGTAAAAATGGGGGTGAAATCTGTACCCTTCTCTGAGGCTCTCATAAGGAGTACAAGTGAATCTATGTACTATCCCCAGATTCCCAACAAAAAGTGGCTCTTGTTGTCATTATTACTTATCACTCTGTTCTCCAATGTGGGGGGCAAGGACAGAGATGGAGAACAGAAGAAGGACTCGGGGTTTGCAGGGTCGGGATGGGGTGACATGCGGCACTTTCCAAGTCTATGGGACATGAGTGTGTCAGGGGGTTAGGGGCAGGGCCTCAGGGGCTTGCGTAGACCTCCTGAGGAGCTTACTTTTCCTAGACATGCTCCTCCCTCTCATTGGTTAGAAGACACACACACACACACACACACACACACACCTACTGTGGGAATCCTAACCTAAGCCTGGCATGTTTTTTTGTCTCCCCAACTGCTCTTCTGTCAGAGCTGGGGACAGCACCCTGGACTTTACCCTGCCTTTTGGGCTCATAAGTTCCCTGGGCTGTTTGCCCTTAAAGACACAAGTCCCTCCTCCTGGCCCTAGGCCAACCAGGAGAGAGGGCAGCCACTGAGAGAACAGAGTCAAAGGAGCCACTGTCCTCCTCTGGTCTCTTCCCAGTCCTGCCCCAGGCCACTTCTCAACCCCCACCTCCTGCCCATCCTCACACACACTGACATCTAGGTGTATGTGCAACCCAAAAGGTAATCATTTGTCCCAGGAGAAGGTGCTGGCCCTTTAAGGCTGCCCTGGGAAGAGATGACAAAATCACCCCACTGGACTTTGTGCCCTGAAGCTGCTGGAGAAAACAGGGCCTGGGAGCTGTGTGAGAGCCTGCCCAGGCAGGTCCAGCCCGGAGACAGCCTTCTCCTGGCCCCTTCCCCAATCTCTGCTCCGATAGGCTTGCCCTGACCGTGAGTGATGAACTCTGCAGCGCACACAGTTCTGCAGGAGTCCCACACTCTTGGAAGGGCATCCTTCTGCCCGAATCACAAGGCTTTGTTCATCCCCCACCTCCTTCCAACAGGTTTCTTAGCCTCGGCCACCTTTTGAGTGCCCATCTGTCACTGTGCAAGAAGGGGAACCCTGGTAAGAACCATCCCTCTGTGCCCAGCACCCAGCCCAGAGCCCAAGGTGCTGAGCCAGCAAAGGTACCAGCCTGGCAAGAGGAGGTGGGAGTCTGTGGGAGAGATCAGTGTCCTGACGAACACGAGTTCTGGACCCAGCTCTGCCCTGAGTTATTGTGGGGCCTTGGGAGTGTCCCTGCCCTCCTCTGAGCCTCCTCTGCCTGCAGGTTATGGGCCTTCTCGTTGCCTGCTGGCGTCAGTGGCTCTGTGGTCCTGGGTGGCGATGATGGACCACAGGAGGCCACAAGCAGATCGTGGGCTAACACAGATGAGCGAAGCTCTCTTAAATGGCTTACACCAGGCCCTGGCCAGTTGGTTCAGTGGTAGAGCGTCGGCATGCAGGAGACCCGGGTTCGATTCCCAGCCAGGGCACACAGGAGAAGCGCCCATCTGCTTCTCCACCCCTCCCCCTCTCCTTCCTCTCTGCCTCTCTCTTCCCCTCCCGCAGCTGAGGCTCCATTGGAGCAAAGTTGGCCCGGGCGCTGAGAATGGCTCCATGGCCTCTGCCTCAGGCGCTAGAATGGCTCTGGATGCAACAGAGCAATGCCCCAGATGGTCAGAGCATCGACCCCTGGTGGGCATGCCGGGTGGATCCTGGTCGGTCGCACGCAGAGTCTGTCTGACTGCCTCCCCGTTTCCAACTTCAGAAAAATACAAAAAAAAAATGGCTTACACCAAATGAATGTCTGTGTACAAATCTTTGAAGGGCCTCAGGTGCTCACCTCAGGGATGCTTCTGCTGATTGTGCGACACTCTGGGAAATGCCCCGCCACCCTAAATGGTCTGTACCTCCTTGAGGCCAGAAACGTACCACCTCCAATTCTGAGAGCCAGCGCAAGCACGACGCCTGGAATGTTCAAGATGCCAGCAGGGCACAAAGGAAGGGCCCCAGTCTGAGGGTGATGTGCAGGCACCAGCCCAGCAAAGGCAGGGCTTGGAGGGGGGCAGTCCTTGGACCAGGAAAGACCCAAGCTCTTTCACCAAAAAGCTGGGTGACCTTGAGAAATAATCTTTCTTCCTGGCTCCTTTTTGGCCTAAATCCCACAGTCTAATTTCTTGGTGAGTAGCCATGAGGGGCCTGCAGTGTGCAGGGCACTGTGGTGGGTGTCAGAGAGCCACCTGGGAGAATTAGAACACCTGGTCTCTGACTTTGCGGAGCTCACTGGTGGTTGAGCATACCCACCTGACACAATCTGAGCGTAGCAGCGAGGATAGCTCAGGAGAGGACTGAGAGAGCAAGCCCAGGGATGGGAGCATGCTAAGAACAGGTGGAAGTAGTCCTAGGGGGTTTCCTACAGGAGGTAAGTTCTGAGCTATAGAACCAGCGCATTAGTCTCATTTATCCATCCATCCATCCACTGAAACAGACATTGTTAAATGCCAGGCCCTGAGAATACAGTGGTAAATAAACACAGCCCTCCCCTTGAGAGGCTTACGGAGCCTCACTGGAAAGCCAACATCTACACTCCCATACCACAAAGTCTGAGGTGTCACCGAGTAGACATACGGACCATGTACCAGAAACTGGAGGAGCGGAGAGCCTCGTGGGAGGGTCAGTCTTGAAGAAATCCCCACCAAAATCTGCCCAGTGGGTCGGAATGTCTAAGGGTGCAGGAGACCCGGGTATTGAACAGGGGCCGAGGAACCGAATAAGGCCACAGGTACCTGTCAGGTAAACAAGGTTAATGAGGACCTGTTGTTTCTCCACGTTCTTGGTGACCTCACCTTTGACCAACAATTTCCTGGCACTGGCTCAGGCTGTCAAGGGGGGCAGAGGGGGAGGAAGAGGAGGGTAAACAGCAGGTGAGGCCAAAGGTGGCCCTGGAAGGCAAGGGGCACATTCCAAAAAGTCTCCCCGGCCTGAGGCCCGTAGCAGAGCCCAAAGTCCGACAGGGAACACACACCTGCATTCCAGTCATCTGAAGAGGCTATAAATACCTAGAACCCACCAGAAAGGATGCTTTTGGCTCCCCAGGAATTCCTCCCCTCCTCCACTCCACACTGCAGCTCTCCAGCTCTCCAAATGCCCCCTTCTCCAGGAGGCCTCCTGGATTTGCTAGAAGAAGCTGAGGATTTCCACCTGGGTATGACCTCTTCCTCCCACCACGGCTTCCTCTTCTCCCTTCTCTTCACTTGCCTTGGCCCAGACTGGCCAGTTGGAAAACCTAGAGACCTCCCTGTGCACAACCCTGCTGGGCAGTACAAGGGAAGCCCTGGAATTTCTCAGCCAGCAGCCAGGTTTTGAGCCCACTCTGCCACTCACAGGCTGTGTGACCTTGGACAAGTCACCAAACCTCACCACCGTGGCTTTGTCATCCAAAGTAATGGGGTACTGACAGGAAACACTTTCACGGGGCTTTTGGAAAGAGTAAATGAGATTGTGTGCATGAAATAACGTTAGGCATTATTATTCTAAATGCTGGATGTTACCAGAGGTCTCCCAAACTTCTAATTATACTGATGAGGACACTGAGGTTGAGATAAGAGATGAAAACAATGAGGGTGCTGGGTACCCTCTCCTCCTTTTCCCTCTCTGATCATTCCTCTTGTTAGCTCAGCATGGTCCTCTAAATACGAGTTCCTAAACTTTAGGGGGCACCGGCCCCTTGGAGAAAGCAATGAAGGCAAAGACTTTCTCTCCTAAAAATACATCCATCTGCACATCCCAAGTCTGTGCGGGCAATTTCAGGGGGTCCATTCGTTCCAGGTTGGAGGTCCTTGCTCTATGACAGAGAAGAAAAAGAGGGAAGGACAATCACATTTCTCAGCTTATAATCACAGTCCCAGGGATGCAGAAAATGACAAGGGGCAAATCCTGAACTTCTGAGGAGCAGGTCTCACCCAAAGCATCCTCCAAAGCCAATCTTCAAGGCCCTGAAAAGAAAGCCCCCTCCAAACTGCTCACCACCCTCTCCCTTGCCCCCCCCCCCCACCCATTCCCTCTCAAGCCACTAAACCTCCTGACCTGGTTCATTTCATTCTGGTCCTTGAAAGTCAAACACAATCTTAGCAACCATCTGAACATTCCTCTCTCCAGATGAGCAAAAGCTATACGTACTTGCTTGAAGTCACCAGATAATCAGCACAGGAGCTGGGCTGCATTAACTAGCTCAGTCCCTGGTTCTGCTGATTGCTCTGTGCCCTCTGGCAGGGGTGGGCCTCCAACAAGAGATGAGCTGTTACTTGATTGACCTAGGTCCTCGGGAGCCTGAAATCCTTGGAATGAGAGTACAAACAGGTTACCAAGCTCTTGATTGTGTAAGAGAGGTTGCAAAATCTGTAGTTCAGCAAAGGTAGAGCTGGAGCATTCATTCATTCGTCTATTCATTCAACAAATATGTATTGAACCCCAAACATTAGACCTGGGCGTACAGTGGTAAGTTGTCCAGACAAGAGTCCTGCTCTCCTGGAATCTTAGAGAGCGAGAAAGACAATAAACAAGTCAACAAATGAAATTAATTTAGCTAGAGATAAATAGTATGATGGAAATAGAGTGATACTCTAACACAGGGGTCCCCAAACTTTTTACACAGGGGGCCAGTTCACTGTCCCTCAGACCACTGGAGGGCTGGACTATAAAAAAAAACTATGAACAAATCCCTATGCACACTGCACATATCTTATTTTAAAGTAAAAAAACAAAACAGGAACAAATACAATATTTAAAATAAAGAACATATAAATTTAAACCAACAAACTGAGCAGTATTTCAATGGGAATTATGCTCCTCTCACTGACCACCAATGAAAGAGGTGCCCCTTCCAGAAGTGCGGTGGGGGCTGGATAAATGGCCTCAGGGGGCCGTATGTGGCCCCCGGGCCATAGTTTGGGGACCCCTGCTCTAACAGCTTAGTGATAGAATTGAGAATTGATAGGGTGGGGGGTGGGGGGCGGCGGTACTCAAAGCAGGCCTTTTGGAGCTAAGTCCCAAAAGGTAAAGAGGAGGCATCCATGCAAAGGTGTGGAGCCAGAATGTTCTAGAAGGAAGAAAGAACAAGGGCAAAGTCCCTAAAGCAGACATGAGACTGATATGTTCAGGAGTGAAAAGATCAGTCTGTGCAGGGGGTGAGAAGGGCCCTCGGTGAGGCGGAAAGGGTGGTCAGGAGGCAGGTGAGGAGGGCAGGCTTCATGCCGTGCATGGCGAGGGCGGAAGCAGGCGCAGGATGGCCCTGCGTGTCACGCAGGCTGTCATTGTGTCAAAGCTCATCCCGGCTGCTGAATCCCGGGGCAAGAACTGGAGGGGCTCGAGGGGAGCAAGGGATGGAAATATCGTTGAAGGTGAACAAGCTCTGGAGTTGCCGACAGATTTGGATGGGGCGACAGAACCGACATGCTGATCCAATACGCATGCCAGGTTTCGGGCCTGAGCCACCAAGGCCGGTACCACTTACGCAGGAGTCTCCAAACTTTTTACACAGGGGGCCAGTTCACTGTCCCTCAGACCATTGGAGGGCTGCCAAATACAGTGGTGCTCTCACTGACCACCAATGAAAGAGGTGCCCCTTCCAGAAGTGCAATGGGGGTTGGATAAATGGCCTCAGGGGGCCGCATTGCGGCCCGCGGGCCGTAGTTTGGGGACGCCTGACTTACAGGTACAGGAAAGTAACAGGTTGCAAGGGAAGCCAAGGGTTACAAGTGGTGTATCAGGAAAAAAGCTCAATGTTCTTGGCCTACAAAACCTGTTTCACGTGAATGTGCATTGTGTCCATATCACAGCAAGAGATAGAGCCTCCGAAGGAATTCAAAAAAGGTTGTGACACCAGGTGCGGGGAGCAGAGGCCACGCTCTGGAAATGGCCAAAATGTCCAGCAATGTCTCAATCACGAGTAGAATTTCAAAATTGCTTTCCTTCTGGGTTTTCCACACCGTGCGGCCAAGAGCCAGGCCTCTCCCTCTGGGGAAAGGCGAGAGTGTCTGGGCAGGGCCACCAGGCTGGTAGGGAGGCCTCGTGCCCAGGGTGTGCGGTTCCTTAACTCTTGCTCACTCTCTCATTCGTTTCCATGTTGTGTGGACAGTGATCATGGATTTTGGCATGGTTCTTTTTTTAAAGTCAAGACTTTCTTTTTATTGGGAAAAAAGAAAAGGATCAGCTAGAATCGCATACAAAATGACACTCTCGGTGCCGCATCTGCAGGGGAACGGCGTTAGACTGGGGGCCTCCTGGGTTACGGGGTGCCGCTGACCACCTTCTCTGTGCCGATACCAGAGAGGGACCCACAAATTCCTTCAGCTAGGGATTCTGGCTGGCTAACCCATCCCTTTCTTCACTGTGTGTCCTGTGAGGCCACCTGGACCTCCAACCCAGCCCTGGGGGCCTTGAGCACCCCATCTCAGGCTCCGGCTCGGTCCTGCCCCTCTCCCGGGCCTCTGCTGGCCTCTGCCACATCCTTCTTCCTTCTCCCCCATTCCATGCAGTCCCTATTGACTTCTGCAGAGAATGTCAGGTGTTTTTCCACCTGTGCTGGTCTAGCACCAGACCACCTCCTCAGAAGCCCTCCACGAGTGAGCGTGATGCCACCATCAACTTGGCAGTACAGTTTCCAGCCTTCCTTCCCTCTCTTCTCTGTATGCTGATATGTGATCATCTGGACTGTGTGTATGTGTATGTGTATGTATGTGTGCATGTGTGTGTGTATATGTGTGTATGTAACACACCTGGAATAGCACATCTCTTGTCTATTATAAGGTACCTTGGAATGACCAGTGGATACCCTCCCATTCTCTTCCTCACGAATCCCTCTCCGCCTTAACAAGCCTGTTCTTTGTTGCTGTTTTTGCCTTCCTACTCTCCCTGGTCTCTGTCTCAGGTCCCTTCCATCCAGCTGACAAACACTTACGAATTGTTTACTCTGAGCCAAACAGGTGCTGGGAGCGCAGCCGTGAACAGCTGGACAAGGCCCAGGCCTCGTAGAACTGTTATTCTGGCTGGGGAGTCAGATTAGAACCAGAGAGGTGAATGGGTCAGTGGAGAGTAAGTAAGTAGTAGAGGCAGAGAGAGAGAGAGAAGATCTTTCCAACAGTGATGAGGTGCTAGTCACTAACCCAACAAACTGAGCACCTACTATGTGTTGGGTGCCATTTCAGAGACCTAAGATATATCAGTGAACAAAAGACACTGAGACCTGCTCCTGTGAAACTTAACTTCTAGTGAAGGGAGACAGACAGTACACAACGCACATAAGAAATAAATGCACTTTATGCTGTGAGAACATTTGAAAGTGATCGGTGTTTAGACAAAGGATAGAGCAGGGTAAGAGAGACGAGAGTGTGAGAAGAATATTCCCATTTTAAGGAAGATGTTCAAGACAGGCCTCATTTAGAAGAGGTATCTAAACAAAAGCCTGAAGGTGAGAGAGTGAGCCCCGCAGATATCTGGGTAATATTCTAAGCAGAGGAGAAGGTCATGCAAAAGCCCCAGGCCATGCCTGATTTGTTAAAAACAAAACAAAACAAAACAAAGGCAAGGAGGTTGGTGGGTTAAAGGCGTGAGACCTGGAGTCAGAGAGGCAACCAGGCTGGGAAGGAGTCGTGTGGAACCTCGGGAGTCAAGGTGGGGACGCGGGCTTTTCAGTCTGACGAAACCAAGAAGCCATTGGCAGGGGTCTGAGCCGGAAAGTGACTTGATCTGACACACCCTCTCCTCATTAAAGGGTGTAATGGCAGAAAGTGACAAGGGAGGAGGTGGCTACTTTAGGTGATGAGGTCAAGGAGGTCTATCTTAGAAGGAACTGCTAAGCTGGGCGCTGAGGAGAGAGAACGGACACCCCTACATCCTCCCTCCTTTTCCTTACAGGGAAGAGCCTTCTGCTGTCTAAAGGCACCCCTCTCCCTTCCCCCCACATCTCTCTTCTGGCCCCTCATCCTCTGTCCCGCCTTCCCTCCCTTCTCCCGCCCTCTTATTGGCCCTCCTCTTTGCTCGTCTCCCCCCTTTATCGCATCTCTTTCTGTCTTTAACCTGGCCCCATGGAGGTGAGGGCCTCTCCCTTCCCAGGGTTCTTGGAAAACAGTTGTAAAAAGAGGAAGGAAACACTGCAGCAGGCCCTTGGCAGGAGGGAAGTGACAGACGAGTGTCGGCTCCTGGCTGCTCAGGTGCCCAGGGACCCTGGGGCATGCCCTGCCACACCAGGACTTCCTCTCCTCAGTCAAACTGTCCCTAGTCTCCCACCTCAAGCACAGAGGAGAGAGAGGGTGTCTTCCCTCTGCCTCGATGGAAGAGACGCTAAAAGGAACCCCAAGCTTTCCTATCCAGCCCCTCGCAGGACAGAGGGTAGGACTGAAGCCCTTAGAGGAAACAGGGCAGCTCGAGGGCACACAGTAAGATTCCAGCCCGGCACACTGTCCACACCTCAGGCTTTCTCATCCTGCAGCCGTGGCCTTGGGGTCAAGCAGCAGGTCAACGCTTTAGTGCTCTCTGCCTCAGGCAAAGAAGACAGGGGTGTCCGTGGTCACACACTGTGCTCTAAGGACAGGGGCAGGCCATTGTGCTGGTGGATGCTGGCTCCAACGGAGGGCTGGGGAAAACTCTTGCCCAGTGAGAGTGACCCTAACCCACACCTCTGGGGGAGAGGGGACAGCCCAGCCCAGCCCATCTTTGGCCCACGGAGGACCACTCAACTAGCCAGCAGATCACAGGCACGGAGGAAAGAAACACAGGAAGGTTCGGCTGCCTCGTCAGCCCTGCCACTGAGGCCCGGGCTCCAAGGCTGTGACCAGGAGCCCGCCTGTCCTCTAGGAAAGGAGACTCGCAGTGTCAGCCTTCTGGGTCACCTGCCTGTCCACTAACAGGCTCAGTCTTGGCTATCACGTGCCACTTGGAGCTGTGGCCTCCAGCCCCTGAGTCATATGTGACTCACCGCCCTCTGCCCTTGGCTGGGCTGGGTGGACTCCCTATGGGGATGGAACAGGACCTGTCTGGTCTCCCTACTCCAGGCCCCTCCCACTCCACACCCCCTGTACCGGGACAGAGAAATAGCCAGACCCCTTGCAGAGGACACTCATGTGGACACACATCTGCTCACAGAGGACCCAGAGTGGCTTGTTCCAGATCCCTCCCCCTTCACACACACACACACACACACACACACACACACACACACACACCATAGTGCCTTTCTGCTCACACATGTGCTGGGTAGCCCCACATTCCTGAGAGTCTCCATCTAGCCCAGAGCCGCAGGGTCTGACCTCAGGGAGGATTCCTCCCCTTTCTAGGCCTCAGTTTCCTGCTCTGATCTGGGACTCACAGCTCTCCAAGAGTCTTCTTTCTTTCTTTCTTTCTTTCTTTCTTTCTTTCTTTCTTTCTTTCTTTCTTTCTTTCTTTCTTTCTTTCTTTTCTTTCTTTCCTTCCTCCCTTCCCTTCCCTTCCCTTCCCTTCCCTTCCCTTCCCTTCCCTTCCCTTCCCTTCCCTTCCCTTCCCTTTCCTTTCCTTTCTTTCCTTCCTTCCTTAAGAATTTTATGGGTGGGAGAATGAGAAGTATCAACTCATAGTTGCTTCGCTTTAGTTGTTCATTGCTTGCTTGTCATATGTGCCTTGAACAGGCAAGCCTGGGGTTTTATTTATTTATTTATTTTACATCATATATATTTATATATATAAGGTCTACCAGAAAGTTCTGTCAGTTTTTGGAATAAAACAAAATACAAATTTTTCTTACCGTCAATAAACTTTATTAAATAATATAATTGCCATTATTATTAATGCTTTCTTGCCAGCGTGAAGGCAATTTGTATATCCCATTTTTGAAAAATGTTTTATCTTTTGATGTGAAAAATTGAACCAGTGCTTGCTTGATATCTTCTTCATTTTTGAATTTTTTGCCCTTCAAAAAATTTCGAACCATCTTCTGAATGTCCTATCAGAAACTGTACCTTCACCAAACACTTTCAATAAATTTCTACATGCTTCTGTAGGATTTCTTCCTTGTTGAAATTCGTGTCAAATACAGTGGCTTAAATGAACTTTATCAGTAGCCATGGGTACACTATGGCTTCACACATAAGACTAACGTGAATCAACTTTGTTTTAGTTAATTTGCTACGTCAGTATGTATACATTAAGTGATAAAAATAGAGAGACACACATGCGCCAAATAAATATGTGCTTACGTGTCAAAACTTGTTGTGATAGAAACGAACAGAACTTTCCGGTAGACTCTATATATATATGTGTGTGTTTTTTTGTTTGTTTGTTTGTTTGTTTTACAGAGACAGAGAGAGAGTCAGCGAGAGGGATAGATAGGGACAGACAGACAGGAACAGAGAGAGATGAGAAGCATCAATCATCAGTTTTTCATTGTGGCACTTTAGATGTTCATTGATTGCTTTCTCATATGTGCCTTGACCATAGGGCTACAGCAGACCGAGTAACCCCTTGCTCGAGCCAGCGACCTTGGGTTCAAGCTGGTGAGCTTTGCTCAAACCAGATGAGCCCGCGTTCAAGCTGGCAACCTCGGGGTCTTGAACCTGGGTCCTCAGCATCTTAGTCTGATGCTCTATCTACTGCGCCACCACCTGGTCAGGCAAGCCTGGGGTTTTCAACTGGTGACCTCAGCATTTCAGGTCAATGCTTTATTCACTGCGCCACCACAGGTCAGGCATCCAAGATCCTTTCTAGACTTTAATCTGAGGGGAGACTTTAATGCAGTGATTTCAGACCGACGGTCAGTCAGTGAAGGGAGAGCTAGGCGGGTGATGGCGGGCAGGTGGAAGAGGACTCCGGCCTCGGAGGTCCCAGATCACTGCACACCTAAGGCCACAGGCAAGCACTGCAGAGAAAGGAGTGGTGCTGTCTTTGCAGATCTTCCCCAAACCAGCCGGTTCAGGGCCTCCAGGCCCCCACTGCAGGGCCATCAGCCCAGGGGAAGGGCCAGAGGGGTGGATTTCCACAAGGCTGCCCTCAGATTGGAGCTTCCTGAGGCAGGGCTTTGTCTCCCTCAGACGGGGGCTCCCCGAGGACGGGACTGTGTCTCCCTCAGACAGGGGCTCCCCAAGGACGGGACCATGTCTCCCTTGGACTGAGAGTCCACAGATCAAGAGCTCTTTTTTTTTCTAAACCAAATAAATAAATCCTCCTCTCCCAGGGTGAGCCTGACCCAGCCCCAGGGCCCATGGCCCTGACCACCTCTCCTACCCCATGTGAGTGGGGCCACAGGATGACGTCACCCACGGAGACAGAGGGAAGAGGTATTGTAACAGTCTACCGGGTCCTTTGCATCTTCTCTCTGTTTTATCTCCAAATCCTTCCAGGAGGGGAGCGTGGGCCACACGTGGACCCTACTCCCCCAGAGGAAGGACAGGGTGGCACGAGTAACACAGCAGGGGCCCCCCAGCCCCTCACGCTCTGTCTGTCATCACCTCCCCCACCCCCAGACCCACAGCCCTGCAGGGGCCGCCTTCCCCACGCCCCAGGAAGGGGTTACTGAGCAGCAGCCCTGGCAGGGTGCAGGGCAATTGGGAAAGGGAGGGAGGGAGCAGTGTTTCTCCACTTGGCCAGAGCTTCGGTTTCCCAACACACTGTGACTGTGGGGCAGAGACAGGGGCCGGGCAGGCTGAGGATACCGGCACCTTCTGTCAGAATGGCCCGGGAACCAGACCGGCCCTGGAGGCCCTCGGCTAGGAGGGACCTGGCCTCTCGGGAGGGTCCCAGCCCTACTGAGGCGGGGCGGGAAGAGAAGGCCTAGGAGAGCGAAGAAGGGCACCAGAGAGGGCGGCAGCTGACAGGGCTGGCACCCAGGAGCTGGAGAAGTGGCAGGTACCCACTTCAGGGTCTTCAGCTGCCCCGCACTCTTCTGTCACAGTTTCTAAGATACTGTCCTTTTTTTTTAATTTTTTCATTTTATTCAATTATTAATTTATTCATTCGTTTTAGGGAAGAGAGAGAAAGGGGAAGAGCAGGAAGCATCAACTCCCATATGTGCCTTGATCAGGCGAGCCCAGGGTTTTGAACTGGTGACCTCAGCATTTCCAGGTCAACACTTTATCCACTGCGCCACCACAGGTCAGGCGATACTGTCCTTCTGACATTTTTGTTTTACCATAACCCACGGGAAAAAAATGCATCCTATGTTGTGACCCTTGGACACGTGCACACACATACCCCAACAGTTTTGTGAAACAATTCTTCCCCTTACTACGTGCAAGCCTCTGAATATTTTCTATCCTATCTTCTTTCACATTTAAGAAAAGCAAAATGTCAGTTGCAAACCACGAGACTGACTTCGTGACCCACTGACACACCAACCATCATTTGCCAATGGGAAAACATTGTTCCTAGGTCAGCCAGTGAGATACAGTGCCATTGTACAGATGGGAACACTGAGGCCCAGAGGGGAACCAGGGCCTACCCAAAGCCACAGTGACAGAGCTCAGGTGGCTTCCCAAATAACTTCCATAGCAGGTGCGCAAAGCCTGGGGCCTTCTTGATATAATTGCGCTCAAAATCCAGGCAAGGGGAGATATCACTGGCTGACATCAGAAAAGATGAGATGAATGTTGCTGGCCTGCAGCAGGCTCTCCCAGCAATCACGGCTCTAAAAACCATATCAAGCCTATGGAAAAGGTCAGGCTTGGGGGTCAGCGTCCAGTTCCTCCAGGGAATGGTCCCAACCATGAAGAGAAGGGAAAGAGAGTCTCCTAGTCTGAGCGGAGAGACACAAAGCCCATACTCTCAGAGAGTCCCTAGTTTCAGGAGGGGAGACCCTGCCTCTGCCCTCTGAAAGCACCTAACCTGTTTACACTTACGCTGCAGTGCCCGGATGTACCCAGGACAGGGGCCTGGCGACAGTGCCTCAGCTGGGAACCTCACCATCAAAGCAAGAAGGAAGAGGAAAGCATCAAAGCCCCTGAACAAATCATCTGAGAGTGAGGTCCAGCTGCCCCCGGGGCTACCCTCCGGGTAGGGTTGCCAAATTAACTAACAAGCTGCCCTGTTAAATTTGAATGTCAGGTAGCAATGAAAATTCACCTGGGTAATTCTGTGGGGGGGTTGTAGCCACATCAGGCAACCCTACCTCCAGGACATTCCCTCCTCAGATCCAGAAGGGTTAGGCTGACCAGGGGGCCTGAGGCCCACATAGACTAACAGACAGCAGGAGAAACCCCCATGGCCAAGCACCAGGCACTGACCAGGGAGGGGTCAGAAATGAGAGTCCCTGGGACCCCCTCAGCCTCCAGAACGTGGTCCTCAGGCCCACAGACACCTCCAGTTTGGGCGGCCGCCTCCCCGCCCCCCAGGAAGTGTGGTCGGCCCAGGGCAGGCTCGGGATAAACAACCTTTGGAGTGGGCATAGGATGGTGATGGGTAAGAGAGTGAATGGCTTCCTCTGCGCCTTCTCGGCGGGCACACCAGGCCCGTCAAGATAAGACAATCTTCGGAGAAACTTCCTGTTAGGCAAATGCCAACGGCCGGGCCTGGCAAAGCACCAGCATCTGGGGGCAGTTTCCCTGAAGTCATGGGCTCCAGGGGAGCGTTCTGCCCTGAGCTGAGCTCTCCCCCCACCCTCCTGTCTCTTCCGCTGTCGTCCCTCCCTGCACCCCCTCACCAGACACACCCACAGTTTTGGCTCTTAGCGTGACCGCTGGAGTCGGGCAGTGTCAGGGGTGTGCTGGGAGGGCTGCAGCCAGAAGAAGGGTGGGTGACCCCACTGGCCTCACCAGGAGGGCATTCCCTGAGCTGTAGAGCTTCTGTGGGCAAAGAACCGTTCCCTTCGGCCGGCTCAGGAGGGGGCTAAGTGCTGGGTCCCCGCCTTGTCTGCACTTCATTACTAAGGGGAAAGGAAAAGCTGTTTCTGTCTTGCCTTGCGGGTTTCTGCACTGCCTCTTGCCACATTCCTCACCAACCAAGAGAATAAACCACCTAAAATGCTGAACTCTTTGTGGGTTCTGTAGGTCGGTCTCAAGGAAGCTGCACCCCCATCCCCAGGGAGCACCCGGGCTGCTGAGAGGGAACCGGTCCCTGACCTTGGAGACCCTGACAGTGGTATGACCACCATTCACCCATCCGTTCCAAAAGTACTCTATTTATGGAGCCCTCTTCAGTGACAATCGCTTTATATTCATTATCTAATTTAATCCACATTCACACCTGGGAGGTAGGTGTTACCCCGCCCATGTTAGAGATCAAGACAAAGAGACCAAGACAGGTCAAGCAACTTTCCCAGGGTCACGGAGCCAGGAAGCTACTGATGTCTAAGACAGAATCCAGCTCTTTCTGATCCCAAATCCCTGTTCTTACCACCCTGTACCCAGTCACAACAGAGACAATAGCTGACCTTCCTGGGACACTTACCATATGCTAGTCACCGCCCTAAACCCACCCACGTTGATCTGAGCCCCAAGTGTCATGGCACCTGTTAAACAGATGGCAACTGAGGCTCAAAAAAAAGGTAATTTTGTCCTAAGACACAGTTTAGAAGCTGTCTGGGTTGGGGCTGTGTTTAGGTTTGGCTTGGGCCATCGGGGACTCAGAATGAACAGCCGGGATTTGAACCCAGGCAGTCGGGCTAGACTGGGCCAGAAGTGACCCAGTAGTATCAATTCTGTGGCTGCCAGAGAGACGGTTATATTAATAGCCATGAGGTGTTTATTGCTGAACAGTCAGCAGCTCCCGGAGGGGCAGCTTGGGGTCATGGGACGACAGCCAGGCCAGTCCCCCACCCCCCGGTCCCATGGGGGCTCTTCTCGAGAAGCCAGCTCCCTCAGCTGGGCCTCACAGCCCGTGCCCCAGGAACCCTTACCCAACCAGGCGGCCGCCCCGTGACTGGGAGTGGTGACCCCTGTCACACTTGTGTGTGTGCGACCCTGTGTGGATGTGCTCATGCAGAAGAAAGCCTGTGACCTGGTGTCCTGCTCCGGGTGAGAGGATGCCTCTAGGGTGTCTGTCTCTTCCCACAGTTCCCAGCCCCAGGGACCCAGCAGGTCCTAAATCCGGGCCCAGCCTGTGTCTCGTCTCTGGCTGGTTGGAGAGGCGCAAGGGAGGAATTGCTGGGAGGATACTGGTGGGTGAAGCAGAGAGACCTGGGCTGGAGGTAGTAATTCCTCTGGAAGCCAAAAGCAAACAGATGTGCAAACACCCTCCCTGAAGATTTCTGCAGAAGTCATATTCCTGCTGCCCATCCCCCCCCCCCCAGGGGACTGCAGCTCCCAAGGAAAGCTTTCCTCTCCTATACCTCAGCCCCGGAGGTCCCCCCCCCCACAACCCCGTACCTGCACCACTAACCTTTCTCCATAAAGCCCTGAATGGCAGCAGCTTAGTCTTGGGGGGCTTCACTGTAGGCCCCTCAAATGTGAGCTGGAATAGCCTGAGAACAGCTGGCCCAGGCGACCCTGCCCCGGGCCCCAAAGTTTTCTGCCTGGAGCCCCACTGTGTGTATAAGGATGGACGCCAGACCTCCTCTTTCTCACAGAGACTCCCAGGGTGTCTTGAGGGGGCAGGGACAGAAGACTGGCCTTGTGTTTGGGTCCTGTTCGTTTGTTCATTAATTCCACAAATACTCACCGTGAACCCAGAGCCACGGGGTGTCATCCCTGACCAGAAGGGGCGCTCTCCGCACCGTCCTCCCTTTCAACCCTTCCTCCCCACTCCCGGCTCCAGGGCGGAAGCTGTCCTGTCCTGGCTTGCCTCACTCTTCAGTGGGAAAGTGAGGACATAGACCTGCAGAGATGGGTGTAAAACCCAGTCACAATATTTTAATTTAAAAGTGAAAAAGGGAGGAGGAAAAAACCCAGCCAAATTAGACTCAAGTGGGAGCTCAGAGAAGAGAAATGCTTGTCCTGGGGACTAGAAATAACAGCATCATTGTAATGAGTATTTCTGAGCTCACCCTGCACCTGCCACTGCGCTAGGGACCTCCACGTGTCATCCCTTCATCCCCTCAAGCTGACAGTGCAGGTAACGAGTGTCCCTGTTTCAAAGATGAGGACGTTGAAGCCCAGAGACGTCATCTGGCTGGTGGCAGACCCAGGATTCCAACCTAGATCTGTCACAGTCTTGGTGAGGCTTAGGACACCCCCGATTGGCACCAGGCAGGACGCTTGAGGGGAGGTGTCTACAGGCTGGGGCCTGCAGGCTGTCTCCCCATCTCCTGGGGCACATCCGGGCCCAGGATGGCTGGACCAGCTGCATGCAGAAAGGGTGAAGAACAGACACACGGTCTTCCGGCAGGGAGCCTGAGGAAGTGACAGATGGGGTTCTGAGATCTCCTCTGCAGTGGAGGACACAGGTGGGTCCCCAGTGGGGGGCATGTGTTGGCATCTGCCCTATTTGGGGCCAGACTCAGGGTCCATCAGGGGATGTGTGGGGAAACATCTGGGTGCAGACTGGTGAGCCATGCCGAGTCCCTAACAATGGAAAGAGAAGCCTCCTGGGGACTAGCATGTGTGCTGAGAGAAGAGAGAGGATGGGGTTGCAGGTCCCAAAAGGGCTCATCGGGACCAATATCCAGTGATTCCAAACATCTACCGCAGACAGATGAATGGTTTCCATCGGAGTGAGCAAGGAAATGTCTGATGGCAGCGGCGGCCTGCCTCCCCCCTCAGACTAGAAACCCTGTGAGGGCAACAGCCCTGTCAGCCTCATCAGACTGGGAGCCCCCGGAGGTCAGCACTTACGCTTCCTTCATGAACAGACGAACCCCCCAGCCACCCAACCCAAAGGCAAATGCAGCCTGGTCAGACATGTTTCAAACCCCAGCCCGCGGAGACCTCTCCTCCGAGGAAGCCCAGCGCCAGCATTCCTCTCCTGGGCACCAATGCCTGGCGGCCCTTTCCTTTGAATCACTCTTCCCCTTTCTGAGTCACTTCTGTCCCCTGCTCTGCCGATGCTCAGCCAGGCCCCGTCTTTGCCCTGCATTTTCCCTTCCCGGGCAGATTATAAATATAAATATTTACTGATTCCATCCCTGCCCTTCCCCGTCCCGTTTCCCTATCGACAGTGTCCTGCGTATGCAGCCTAACTGTCTCCCTCCCAACAGCTCTGAAGCCAACCCGGTGGGTCTCAACGGGGCAGGCTCGGCCACCCCCGGTCTCCAGACTGACGCAGGCTGAAACCCCCCCTCGGAACTGAGGTGGTCACTTTATACCAGGGCATACATAGTACCTGCGTCCGACATTCCATACTGGTGGGCCTCAGCGGGGCTGGCTTGGCCACCCCCGGTCTCCAGACTGACGCAGGCTGAAACCCCCCCTCAGAACTGAGGTCACTTTATACCAGGGCATACATAGTACCTGCGTCCGACATTCCATACTGGTGGGCCTCAGCGGGGCAGATTCGGCCACCCCCGGTCTCCAGACTGACGCAGGTTGAAACCCCCCCTTGGAACTGAGGTGGTCACTTTATACCAGGGCATACATAGTACCTGCGTCCGACATTCCATACCGGAGGGTGGGAGGACGGAAGGAAGGGAAGGGATGAGATTGAGTCCGACAGAGGGAGGGCGGGGGGAGTAAAGAGGGGCGAATACACGGTGATAGAAAATTATTTGACTCTGGGTAATGAGCACATGACGCATTCAACAGTTCAAATGCTATGGAGATGTTCACCTGAAACCTATGTGCCCTTACTGATCACTGTCACCCATTAAATTTAATTTCTAAATTAAAACAAAGAAAAAGAGTCCGTAGCATTTTCCTCCAAATCCCTTGTTCTTCTCTGCTAGTTCTTCTCATCCTTTCGTGTCTCTCTCCCTCGTGCTAAAGGTAAGATTCACGTTCTCTCGGTGAGACTTCAACAAAATTGTTACTCTCCTCAGTCTAGCAATTTGGACAATATTTTGTCCTGCCTTCATCCTTGCCCTGACTCTTCCCACCAGGGCAGGCCCCTGGTCTCTGGTTTTTTTATAACTATATCCTGATATCCTTAAAACTCCCTTGACTCCCTGAGACCATCATGCACACCAGTAAAACATGAACGGGATGGGACAAAGGTCCTAACACCAAAAAATTGACTTTTCAGTTGGATGGCTCGGTTATGACCAGCCCAAAACTTCATAGCTTGAAACAACGATAGCCCATATATTTGCTCACAACTCTCTCTCTACTCATGGGTAGGAGATGGCTTCTCTCTGCTTTACGTGTTGTTGGCTAGAATGGCTCACCTGGGTCTGGAGAATCCAAAAGGACCTTATTCACGTGTCCGGAGCCTCAGCGTAGGCTGGTAGCTGTCTCTATTAGAGCTCTCTTTCTCTCTACCTGGCCTCTCTCACCACCAGGGTAGTTGGACTTCCTTATAGCATGGCGGCTGCCTTCCAAAAGGGGAAAAACAGAAACCGCAATGTCCTTTAAGACCTAGTCCTGAAAGCCCCAGAATCTCTCCTAGCCAAAGCAAGTCCCAGGCCAGCCCAGGTTCAAAGGAGGAAAAGTAGACTCTGTTTGAAGGGAGGAGCAGCGTGCAGGCACAGCGGTGGGAAGAGCTGTCGGCAGCCGTATTTGCACACAGGCCACCACCATGGTCCTAACCCCCGAGACAGATCCAGAATCTCCGCGGTCTCCGTGGATCCACCCAAACTCTCCATGGGAGGGGGGAGAGAAGACTGGCAGGTTCTGTGGAGAAGCAAGCACCCCCAAAGGCCTTCAGGGGCCATGACCAGGGCAGGTCACTCCTTAGGAGAAAGGGAAAGGGAGTCAGAGTGGCCAGAACTGAAAAGGAGCACTGTGACTCTCCAGGGAGAATGGTGGCCAGACCAGGAGGGAGGATGTGAATCTCACAGAGAACAGAGGCGTGGGGGCTTGACGGGGTCTTCTCTGGGCCTGAGTGGTCCTTCGGTCATGCTGCAAGGGGGTGTCTGAGCAGGTCATGTACAATGGGGGGAAGCGACATGTTCATTTTATCCTTCTTTTCTCCGTAATCTATTTAAAGACGATTTCTCTCTTCCTAGGCCACATGTTGCAATCTCTTTCGAACTTGGGTTTCGGATTTTCCACTGACGATCATGGCCTCTGGAGACAGCTCTTGCCTCCCCTTGCCTTGCCTTACCACACGTAGGGAAGTCTGGATTTCAGCCCTGGGCTAGGCCACCACCACATCCTCCCCCTGTTCCCCTTTTCTTCTGCCTGTTTGTATTGAGTCTAGACGATTCATTTTTATTTGTTGATGCTCTGCCCTAGCCTGGGGCAACGGTGGTGTGGTGGAAAGAGCACTAGAATCGGAGTCAGCAAAGCTGGTTTAAATTCTGGCTTGGCCATTTACTGGCTGTACGTAAACGTTCGGGCAAGTTATTTACCCTCTCTGAGCCTCCTGCTTCTCCTCTGCCAAGCGAAATAATGAGCTCCATCTCCAGGGTTGCTAAGAGGAGGAGACAGTGCCTGGGCTGATGAGGTGTTTATGTGTACCTAACACACACCACCACTGCTGAGGCCCCGTCTCCTTCCCCTGCCCCACTCAAATCTCTGCCTTTCTGAAAGCCCCCAAGTCCCTTCAGTCATATCCCCCCCCCACCAACCACCCTCGCCAGCATCCACAGTCTTCATCTACATCCTCGGTCCTCATCAATCATTCTAATCTACATCCACAGTCCTTATCTACATCACAGTCCTCATCTACATCACAGTCCTCATCTACATCACAGTCCTCATCTACATCCTCATCTACATCCTCAGTCCTCATCTACATCCTCATCTACATCACAGAACTCATCTACATCCTCAGTCCTCATCTACATCCTCATCTACATCCACAGTCCTCATCTACATCACAGTCCTCATCTACATCCTCATCTACATCCTCAGTCCTCATCTACATCCTCAGTCCTCATCTACATCACAGTCCTCATCTACATCACAGTCCTCATCTACATCCTCAGTCCTCATCTACATCCTCAGTCCTCATCTACATCACAGTCCTCATCTACATCACAGTCCTCATCTACATCACAGTACTCATCTACATCCTCAGTCCTCATCTACATCCTCAGTCCTCATCTACATCACAGTCCTCATCTACATCACAGTCCTCATCTACATCCTCAGTCCTCATCTACATCCTCAGTCCTCATCTACATCCTCATCTACATCCTCAGTCCTCATCTACATCCTCAGTCCTCATCTACATCCTCATCTACATCCACAGTCCTCATCTACATCACAGTCCTCATCTACATCCTCATCTACATCCTCAGTCCTCATCTACATCACAGTCCTCATCTACATCCTCAGTCCTCATCTACATCCTCAGTCCTCATCTACATCCTCATCTACATCACAGTCTTCATCTACATCCTCATCTACATCACAGTCCTCATCTACATCCTCATCTACATCACAGTCCTCATCTATATCCACAGTCCTCATTTACATTCTCATCTATATCCACAGTCCTCATCTACATCACAGTCCTCATCTACATCCTCAGTCCTCATCTACATCCACAGTCCTCATCTATATTCTGATCTAAATCCACAGTCCTCATCTACATCACAGTCCTCATCTACATCCTCAGTCCTCATCTACATCCTCGGTCCTCATCTACATCCTCAGTCTTCATCTGCATTCACAGTCCTCATCTACATCCTCATCTACATCCACAGTCCTCATCTGCATTAACAGTCCTCATCTACATCCTCATCTACATCCTCAGTCCTCATCTACATCCTCATCTACATCCACAGTCCTCATCTACATCACAGTCCTCATCTACATCCTCATCTACATCCTCAGTCCTCATCTACATCCTCAGTCCTCATCTACATCCTCAGTCCTCATCTACATCCTCAGTCCTCATCTACATCCTCATCTACATCCTCAGTCCTCATCTACATCCTCATCTACATCACAGTCCTCATCTACATCCTCATCTACATCACAGTCCTCATCTACATCCTCAGTCCTCATCTACATCCTCGGTCCTCATCTACATCCTCAGTCCTCATCTGCATTCACAGTCCTCATCTACATCCTCATCTACATCCTCAGTCCTCATCTACATCCTCATCTACATCCACAGTCCTCATCTACATCCTCAGTCCTCATCTACATCACAGTGCTCATCTACATCCTCAGTCCTTATCAACGATCCTCATCTACATCCTCAGTCCTCATCTACATCTTCGGTCCTCATCTACATCCTCAGTCCTCATCTACATCCTCATCTACATCCTCAGTCCTCATCTACATCCTCAGTCCTCATCTACATCCTCAGTCCTCATCTACATCCTCATCTACATCCTCAGTCCTCATCTACATCACAGTCCTCATCTACATCCACAGTCCTCATCTACACCCTCATCTACATCCTCAGTCCTCATCTACATCCTCAGTCCTCATCTGCATCCTCATCTACATCCTCGGTCCTCATCTACATCACAGTCCTCATCTACATCCTCATCTACATCCTCAGTCCTCATCAACCACCCTCATCTACATCCTCAGTCCTCATCTATATCCACAGTCCTCATCTACATCCTCATCTACATCCTCATCTACATCCACAGTCCTCATCTACATCCTGTCCTCATCTACATCAGAGTCCTCATCTACATCACAGTCCTCATCTACATCCTCAGTCCTCATCTACATCCACAGTCCTCATCTATATTCTGATCTAAATCCACAGTCCTCATCTACATCCTCAGTCCTCATCAACCACCCTCATCTACATCCTCAGTCCTCATCTATATCCACAGTCCTCATCTGCATCCTCATCTACATCATAGTCCTCATTTACATCACAGTGCTCATCTACATCCTCAGTCCTCATCTACATCCACAGTCCTCATCTACATCACAGTCCTCATCTACATCCTCGGTCCTCATCTACATCCTCAGTCCTCATCTGCATTCACAGTCCTCATCTACATCCTCATCTACATCCTCAGTCCTCATCTACATCCTCAGTCCTCATCTACATCCACAGTCCTCATCTACATCACAGTCCTCATCTACATCCACAGTCCTCATCTACACCCTCATCTACATCCTCAGTCCTCATCTACATCCTCAGTCCTCATCTGCATCCTCATCTACATCCTCGGTCCTCATCTACATCACAGTCCTCATCTACATCCTCAGTCCTCATCTACACCCTCATCTACATCCTCAGTCCTCATCTACATCCTCAGTCCTCATCAACCACCCTCATCTACATCCTCAGTCCTCATCTATATCCACAGTCCTCATCTGCATCCTCATCTACATCACAGTCCTCATCTACATCCTCAGTCCTCATCTACATCCTCAGTCCTCATATACATCCTCAGTCCTCATCTACATCCTCATCTACATCACAGTCCTCATCTACATCCTCAGTCCTCATCAACCACCCTCATCTACATCCTCAGTCCTCATCTACATCCACAGTCCTCATCTACATCCTCATCTACATCACAGTCCTCATCTACATCCTCATCTACATCCTCAGTCCTCATCAACCACCCTCATCTACATCGTCAGTCCTCATCTATATCCACAGTCCTCATCTACATCCTCATCTACATCCACAGTCCTCATCTACATCCTGTCCTCATCTACATCATAGTCCTCATCTACATCACAGTCCTCATCTACATCCTCAGTCCTCATCTACATCCACAGTCCTCATCTATATTCTGATCTAAATCCACAGTCCTCATCTACATCCTCAATCCTCATCAACCACCCTCATCTACATCCTCAGTCCTCATCTATATCCACAGTCCTCATCTGCATCCTCATCTACATCATAGTCCTCATCTACATCACAGTGCTCATCTACATCCTCAGTCCTCATCTACATCCACAGTCCTCATCTACATCACAGTCCTCATCTACATCCTCGGTCCTCATCTACATCCTCAGTCCTCATCTGCATTCACAGTCCTCATCTACATCCTCATCTACATCCTCAGTCCTCATCTACATCCTCAGTCCTCATCTACATCCACAGTCCTCATCTACATCACAGTCCTCATCTACATCACAGTCCTCATCTACATCCACAGTCCTCATCTACACCCTCATCTACATCCTCAGTCCTCATCTACATCCTCAGTCCTCATCTGCATCCTCATCTACATCCTCGGTCCTCATCTACATCACAGTCCTCATCTACATCCTCAGTCCTCATCTACACCCTCATCTACATCCTCAGTCCTCATCTACATCCTCAGTCCTCATCAACCACCCTCATCTACATCCTCAGTCCTCATCTATATCCACAGTCCTCATCTGCATCCTCATCTACATCACAGTCCTCATCTACATCCTCAGTCCTCATCTACATCCTCATCTACATCCACAGTCCTCATCTACATCACAGTCCTCATCTACATCCTCATCTACATCCTCAGTCCTCATCTACATCACAGTGCTCATCTACATCCTCAGTCCTCATCTACATCCTCAGTCCTCATCTACATCACAGTCCTCATCTACATCACAGTCCTCATCTACATCCTCAGTCCTCATCTACATCCTCAGTCCTCATCTACATCCTCATCTACATCCTCAGTCCTCATCTACATCCTCAGTCCTCATCTACATCCTCATCTACATCCACAGTCCTCATCTACATCACAGTCCTCATCTACATCCTCATCTACATCCTCAGTCCTCATCTACATCACAGTCCTCATCTACATCCTCAGTCCTCATCTACATCCTCAGTCCTCATCTACATCCTCATCTACATCACAGTCTTCATCTACATCCTCATCTACATCACAGTCCTCATCTATATCCACAGTCCTCATTTACATTCTCATCTATATCCACAGTCCTCATCTACATCACAGTCCTCATCTACATCCTCAGTCCTCATCTACATCCACAGTCCTCATCTATATTCTGATCTAAATCCACAGTCCTCATCTACATCACAGTCCTCATCTACATCCTCAGTCCTCATCTACATCCTCGGTCCTCATCTACATCCTCAGTCTTCATCTGCATTCACAGTCCTCATCTACATCCTCATCTACATCCTCAGTCCTCATCTACATCCTCATCTACATCCACAGTCCTCATCTGCATTCACAGTCCTCATCTACATCCTCATCTACATCCTCAGTCCTCATCTACATCCTCATCTACATCCACAGTCCTCATCTACATCACAGTCCTCATCTACATCCTCATCTACATCCTCAGTCCTCATCTACATCACAGTCCTCATCTACATCCTCAGTCCTCATCTACATCCTCCGTCCTCATCTACATCCTCATCTACATCCTCAGTCCTCATCTACATCCTCATCTACATCACAGTCCTCATCTACATCCTCATCTACATCACAGTCCTCATCTACATCCTCAGTCCTCATCTACATCCTCGGTCCTCATCTACATCCTCAGTCCTCATCTGCATTCACAGTCCTCATCTACATCCTCATCTACATCCTCAGTCCTCATCTACATCCACAGTCCTCATCTACATCCTCAGTCCTCATCTACATCACAGTGCTCATCTACATCCTCAGTCCTTATCAACGATCCTCATCTACATCCTCAGTCCTCATCTACATCCTCGGTCCTCATCTACATCCTCAGTCCTCATCTACATCCTCATCTACATCCTCAGTCCTCATCTACATCCTCAGTCCTCATCTACATCCTCAGTCCTCATCTACATCCTCATCTACATCCTCAGTCCTCATCTACATCACAGTCCTCATCTACATCCACAGTCCTCATCTACACCCTCATCTACATCCTCAGTCCTCATCTACATCCTCAGTCCTCATCTGCATCCTCATCTACATCCTCGGTCCTCATCTACATCACAGTCCTCATCTACATCCTCATCTACATCCTCAGTCCTCATCAACCACCCTCATCTACATCCTCAGTCCTCATCTATATCCACAGTCCTCATCTACATCCTCATCTACATCCTCATCTACATCCACAGTCCTCATCTACATCCTGTCCTCATCTACATCATAGTCCTCATCTACATCACAGTCCTCATCTACATCCTCAGTCCTCATCTACATCCACAGTCCTCATCTATATTCTGATCTAAATCCACAGTCCTCATCTACATCCTCAGTCCTCATCAACCACCCTCATCTACATCCTCAGTCCTCATCTATATCCACAGTCCTCATCTGCATCCTCATCTACATCATAGTCCTCATCTACATCACAGTGCTCATCTACATCCTCAGTCCTCATCTACATCCACAGTCCTCATCTACATCACAGTCCTCATCTACATCCTCGGTCCTCATCTACATCCTCAGTCCTCATCTGCATTCACAGTCCTCATCTACATCCTCATCTACATCCTCAGTCCTCATCTACATCCTCAGTCCTCATCTACATCCACAGTCCTCATCTACATCACAGTCCTCATCTACATCACAGTCCTCATCTACACCCTCATCTACATCCTCAGTCCTCATCTACATCCTCAGTCCTCATCTGCATCCTCATCTACATCCTCGGTCCTCATCTACATCACAGTCCTCATCTACATCCTCAGTCCTCATCTACACCCTCATCTACATCCTCAGTCCTCATCTACATCCTCAGTCCTCATCAACCACCCTCATCTACATCCTCAGTCCTCATCTATATCCACAGTCCTCATCTGCATCCTCATCTACATCACAGTCCTCATATACATCCTCAGTCCTCATCTACATCCTCAGTCCTCATATACATCCTCAGTCCTCATCTACATCCTCATCTACATCACAGTCCTCATCTACATCCTCAGTCCTCATCAACCACCCTCATCTACATCCTCAGTCCTCATCTACATCCTCAGTCCTCATCTGCATCCTCATCTACATCCTCGGTCCTCATCTACATCACAGTCCTCATCTACATCCTCATCTACATCACAGTCCTCATCTACATCCACAGTCCTCATCTACATCCTGTCCTCATCTACATCACAGTGCTCATCTACATCCTCAGTCCTCATCTACATCCACAGTCCTCATCTACATCACAGTCCTCATCTACATCCTCAGTCCTCATCTACATCACAGTCCTCATCTATATTCTGATCTAAATCCACAGTCCTCATCTACATCCACAGTCCTCATCTACATCCTCAGTCCTCATCTACATCCTCGGTCCTCATCTACATCCTCAGTCCTCATCTGCTTTCACAGTCCTCATCTACATCCTCATCTACATCCTCAGTCCTCATCTACATCCTCATCTACATCACAGTCCTCATCTACATCCTCATCTACATCCTCAGTCCTCATCTACATCACAGTCCTCATCTACATCCACAGTCCTCATCTACATCCTCGGTCCTAATCTACATCCACAGTCCTCATCTATATTCTGATCTAAATCCACAGTCCTCATCTACATCCTCATCTACATCCTCAGTCCTCATCTACATCCTCATCTACATCACAGTCCTCATCTACATCCACAGTCCTCATCTACACCCTCATCTACATCCTCAGTCCTCATCTACATCCTCAGTCCTCATCTGCATCCTCATCTACATCCTCGGTCCTCATCTACATCACAGTCCTCATCTACATCCTCATCTACATCCACAGTCCTCATCTACATCACAGTCCTCATCTACATCCTCAGTCCTCATCTACATCACAGTCCTCATCTACATCCTCGGTCCTCATCTACATCCTCAGTCCTCATCTGCATTCACAGTCCTCATCTACATCCTCATCTACATCCTCAGTCCTCATCTACATCCTCATCTACATCCTCAGTCCTCATCTACATCATAGTCCTCATCTACATCACAGTGCTCATCTACATCCTCAGTCCTTATCAACCATCCTCATCTACATCCTCATCTACATCCTCAGTCCTTGGGCAAAACCTTCAGTTACTGGGTCTCAGTTTTACAAATGTTTATTGAACAGGTACTATGTTCCAGGCGCTGTTGTAGGAGCCGGAGACAAAACAATGAACAGAACAGACTAAAACTTCTGCCTTCATGTTG
Organism: Saccopteryx bilineata; assembly: GCF_036850765.1. Lineage (NCBI taxonomy): Eukaryota > Metazoa > Chordata > Mammalia > Chiroptera > Emballonuridae > Saccopteryx > Saccopteryx bilineata. The sequence continues at coordinate 21,275,988 of NC_089490.1, read as the reverse complement.
GCTGCACTTCATGGGGGTGGTGGGGGAGCCAGACCGAAGGGGAAGTAAATTTTAGAGCTACACTATCCAAGATGGTGGCCACTGGCCACCTGTGTATCTTGAGTATTGGAACCATGGCTGCTCCCAAGGGAGATGTGTGATAAAAATAAAATGCAAAAAAAAAGAAAAGAATAAAATGCACAGTGGATTCCAAGGTTTAATTTGAAAGTGTTAAACCTCTCGTTGATTTTCAAATTGATGAGATTTTGGAGTGAAGTTTCAGGTATGTGGTGGTTAAGTAAAATACGTTATTCCAATCCATTCTATTTCTTTTCACCTTTTGAAATCTGGTTCCTAGGAAACAGTTACATTTGGGGTTCATGTGGTAGTGCTACTGGACAGCTCTGTTCTAGAACGTCAGAAGGTGGTCTGTGCTTTGGGAACGTAAGGGGTGGTAAGCAGGCGGGTCCCGGTACAGAGTGAGGAAGCCTGTCGATGGCCTCGCCTCAAGTCAAGGGGACGACACCTGAAGGTCTGTCACGTCTGAGGGAAGAGTGATCCAGGAAGAGGAAATGGCCAGTGCCCCAAGGCGGCAGCTTGCCTGCTGTTTGAGGCACGGAGAAGGCAGCGTGGCTGGAGCCCAGTGACCAGGGGGGTCAGAAGTCACGAGTAGGGAGGTAGAGACAGCCTGGATGGTGCGGGGCCTTCTAAGGCCATCATACAGACTTTGGCTTTTTCTCTGAGTATAAAATAGTCTCCGCAACATTTGGAGCTAAAAGGTGACATGACTAGGCTCACGTTATAACAGGTTAAAGGGAGGTGAGAGGGCAATCCGGGGGGCCTGCTGAGAGACTCGGGGGAAATGTCTACTCTGGATGCCCCTTCCCCACCCCCCACCCACTCACGGGGGATCCAGGGTTAATCAGTGGAAGAACCTGCAGGTGAAAACCGCCTGGAAAACAAGTGCTTACTTGGCCGAAAGCTCCGACGAGGGCAAGGACCTTGCCTCGACTTCCTCACAGGGTAGCCAGAAGAGGCAGACCATGCCCCCCCCCAACAGTCGGGGAAGTCCCCACCACCACCACCATCACCACCCTGGGCATCTCCCCTGGAGGACGGCAACCGCCTCTCATTTGTCTCCCTGCCGACCATGCTGCTGGGACGTTCCCTGTTTAAAAGCTCAGCTGCTGCTCAGGTTGTGAGCTCTGGCGAGGCGCCAGTAATGCAGGCGCCCCAAAAGCTAACCCCGCTGTCTCTCCAGCCTCCACCCCTCACCCACTTGCTGCCCGAGGGCCCCGGCCAAGCCGTGGCTCACATCCTCTCCCACCTGGGATGCTCACTTCAGCCCTTCCACCCTCCCCTCCCTGTTCTGTCTTCTTCTACCTGTTCTTTAAGGGGCAACCTCGAGAGAACATCATAGGAAGACCCCCCAGTCCCTGCCACCCCTAGGACACCCCAAGCCAGGTCAGACGCCCCCCACACACACATATTATGTATTTTTCTGTCCACGGGTGTCTCCTTGCCAGATCTGCGAGGGTTGGAATTGTCTTTGTCCTAACAGCATCCCTTTGCCCCAGCGTGGTGGCTGGCCCAAAAATACCGTCTGTAGGAAAAAAGAGGCTGGAGGAAGTGGGCTTGGAAGTATCGCTGATAATGCCAAAGACCCAGGCAGCTTCGACCTTCCCCAGGACTGGAGGAGAGGAGACCACTCGGGGGCAACTCACGAAGTAAAACTAAAGCATACGCTGGGGTCCAGGCCAGCGGTGCACACCCCCTTCCCGACACCAGCCGAGGGCAGTCAGCCAGGCCCCACGGCCAAACACAGCCCTCCCCTTTCCCGTGGGGAGCAAGCTCAGACACATGGCCAGTTCCTTTCCTGACCAAAGGACAGGGCCAGGGCCACGTGACTCCTAAAGGTAGCATTACGTAGAGCAGGGCCCTTGGCTCCTGTCCCAGGACTGTCTCCCCCCCCCACCCCGTTCCCAGAGCCCCCCAGTCCTGGCCATATCATGGCAGAGATTGGACAGGTTCCCCAGGACCAGTCCAGACAGAACCGAAGGACTCTAGCCCCCAGCATAATGAAGTAGGTGGCCCCGTATTTTACACACACACCTAGGACCCCTTCCCCAGGCCTAAGATAAATGCCATGTTCCCCAAGGGAGGAGGGAGAGGGGGCAGGAGGAAGTCTGGAACAAAGATTCATGGAGAAGGAGAAACCAGGAGGAGCTTTGAGGTCAGAATTAAATTCTTTAATACAAAATGCTTTTTTTTTTTTAAGATATATCTGTATTTCTTTGTTGCTGTTTAAAAATAAATATGTACTACGGAATATCTCGAAAAACTGCACTAGGGACAAAGATGTGATGTTAATATCTTTTCCCCCACAATTATTATGGATAAACAGTAGCACCAATAAATAAATGATAACAAATATTAAAATTAAAAAAGGAGAGAGATTTAGTATGTAGAATTCTCTATTTTTTCTTGTTTTGTTTTTACATATAAAAAAACAGAATAGCAATGTCTATTTTATCAGAATCACATATATACATAAACATATATATATATATATATACAAACACAAGTTGCCAAATATATATATAGTATGTAGATGTATATTGAAACCTTATTTCAAAGGAATGTGTGGTGGGGAGCCAGGGGAAAGGGTAGGGCAGAGCTGAGTGTTAGCAAAATTAAATATCGGTTCAGGACAAGCTAGTGACTGTCACCGATCAGGGAAGAGAGATTGGAAACATGAATCTTATACACAAAGACCAATACAAATAAGAGAGAGAGAGAGAGCGAGAGAGGGATACATCTCATAAATAGTTCAAATTAAATATTAACCAAGAATACTGAAAAAACCCTACTCTTTAATTAAATTAACTGTTTTAATTTCTAATTAAAAAGAGATATTAAATAAGTACCGTATATAAAACACTTTTCTCTTTTCTCTGCCTCTAGGGTGGGCACGTGGATCCTGCCCTGTCTCTCTGTGCCGCAGGAAGGGTCGGGTGGGGGGGCGGAGGAGGGCTAACCACTCACACACAGAGCCAGGTCTCCTGGGGGACAGAACTAGTGGTTTCAATGGTCTGAGGACCTCAGGCCCCGGGCTGCGCCCGGGGAAGGGGAGCAGGGACACGGCCGGGGCCAGAGGCCCTTCCCGCAGACGACACGCTGTCACTGGGCTGCTCTTCTTCCACCACTGAGTGTCTCTCTCTTCTCTGCGCCAGGACCTCTGTCGGTGGCCTGCTGGGCATCTCAGAGGCAGGTAAGAGTAGGTGAAGGCTGCCCAGGCTCCCGAATCTTCCAGGCAGTGCCCCTGGGGGCAACAGGCACGTGCAGCACGTGGAGGGGATCCCCAAAAGCACGGCAGGGTCCTGAGGCTCCCCAAACTCCTGGTCAGAGCCAGCGTCGTCGTCCCCACACCTGTCGTCTGTCTTCCTGTCCGTCTGATTTGGGGCAGAGGCTCGGAACCAGGGCTGGGTTTGTCAGTGTTCCCAGAAGCAGGCCAGATGTGCCCCCATGCCCTGGCCTTGCATGTTCCCAGGCAGGGGAGGGGGCCCTGGCCTCCCGAAGAAGAAGGACAAGAAAGGCCGCGCCCAAGACTCTCTTCCCGTCTTCTTCCTTGTCGGGATCTGGGTGGGGACCTTCTCCTCCCCGCTCAAGTCCACAGCAGTCAAATACATCCAGTGAAGACACCAATAACATTAGCAATGTTAATTTAAAAAAAAAAGAATATATATATTTTATATATATAAAATATATATATTTATTTTTATATATATAATATATATATATATATAAACATATGTATGTGGGTGGGTGTGTCTACAGGAATCCCAGAAATAAAACTCTCTACCGGGCTCGGTGATTTAGCAGCAAGAAAAATAAAATGGCGATCCAATTCCAAGAGGGACCGTGCTTGGTCACCCGCCCGGGAATGCTTCCGCCGGAGTCTCGCCCTCCGGACCCAAAGTGCTCTGCGCAGTCTCCTCTTCCTTCATTTCAGGTTTCTGGATTAAGGATTGTTCTGTCGATGGTGACGGTGGTGTGGTGGCAGCGGCATGGTTTCTGTCTCAGTCATTCTGTATCCATCTTTCCTGGTGAGAGGTCTGGTTCCCGAAACCCTGAGGGAGGTTCCTTCCTCCAGCCCGGCTCACCGCCTCGGCTTGTCACATCTGCGGAGAACGGAAAACAGAGGCCGGGGGTTAGGGCCAGGTGACGAGAGCTGGCGGTGAGGCGGGCAGCCTCCCTTCCCGGCCATGGAGAAGACAGTGAAAACATGGTCCTGCCTTGGGGAGCCCCAGGGCGAGGGCGAGGGCCAGCCCCCGGCAGAGGGGGCCCCTGTCTGGGGGACCGTGTGAGCAGCAGCTGTGCCCAGGGCTCCCTCTTTGCCCTCTGAAGCTTACAGTCTAGTTGAGACAAAACAGTGACACGGAAACATCACAAGCAACAAAAACACATACACTAAAGAGCAGTTCCTACTTGACATTTAAGAGCTTAATGGAGGACCAGAGTTGGACCATATTAATCAAGAAAGGGTCCCCACAGAAGGAGGTGTTTGAGCTCAGACTCATGGGGCTGGTTTGGGGGAGAAAAAGGAGAGAGCGGTGTGAGCGAGGGAAAGGGCCGTGCAGAGGCCCAGCAGGGGACAGCCAGCCTAGGGGAGATGCTGGCCCCGGGAAACCCTGGCTCCCAGGGGAGGGAGAGCCGGCAAGGTCCGGGACCTCAGGAAGGTGGGGGCACAGCTCCCTTTTCCACGCTCTCCCTCCTGGCCTCGGCTACAGGCCTCATCTTTCCGGAGCTCACAGGCAACGGCAGGCCCGGGGGCCGGTGGCCCCTTCTTTCTGGTATGCTGTTTAACTTAGGGTGGGGGAGCGACGATCGGTGGCTGGACTACTCACACTGAAGCAGAGGGGACTCCAGGAACTCTCTCTGTCTTGCCCCTGCCCCGGGCTGTTTGTCTTTTACGACCCACCCCCCTCCCAGTGTGAGGAGGGGTCGGAGCAGGCCCTGCCCTTCTGAGATCTGAGAATGAGGATCCTAAGCCTCTAGGTGGGGTACTGAATTGCCCTGTACAGCCAGGCCAAGGGCTGGGAAGGTCTCTGGAAGCTGGGGTAACTTCAAACATCCCCACCCCACGCTCTCTGCAGAATACTCTCCACAGAAATCCTAAAATGGCAAGTCCCTATGCTGCCCTGAAGGCCCCCAGGGGGTGTGGAGACCCCTTGTCCATTCCTGGAGTTAGGCTGAGCCCCCACCACAAACACTGCCCAGACAGACAGAGCACCCACGGCAACACCCCCCAAGACTTGGTCACCAGTGTCCCCTGAACATCCACAAGCCACAGGAATATGGGGGGGGAGGTCAAGGACGAGGTAGCCACACTCCACGGACTCTGTTAATGAAGCATCTGGATGAGCCAGGGGATAGCCTGGCGCTGCCTGGGGAATCCCCCTAAAAGCCCCCCTCCCTGGGTGAGGCTTCCACTGGCCCAGAGGGCTCCCTGCCTCTGAGCACAGGCCAGACTGATATAAACGCCAGTTGAGGCATCAAGAGTGCCAGCCACTTGTCAAGGTCCTGTGCTCCTGACCTCACCCCCTGACCTTGCTCATGTGTTCACTCACACACTTGACACCTCCTCGGTCCCCACGGGGGACAAGGAACAGAGGTAGAGATGCCAGGGGGGGGACCCACACAGATGAGTCAAAACCAGGCCCAGGTGTGAGGAGCCAGTTCCTAGTCTGTTAGGAAAGGAGGCATCTTCCCTCCCTCTACCCATCCTGGGGGCATGTGGGATGCATGAGCTCTTAAGGGTTCTTACTGTGATGACTGGAGTACTAAAAAAATCCTTTGTCCCCAGGTGTTAAATCTCCTAGCCACCCTAACCCAACGCTCGGCCATGCCCTGCAGAGCCCTGTGTGAGGAGGGACTCGGGCCTGCCCCCTGTGGAGAGACACGGGAGGGGTGGGAAGCCTTGGGAAGCCCAGAGGTGCATACTTGAAAGGGGGTGGCCCCCAAGACAGTGTTTGCGGTTTACAGACAGCAGCGTCCTCCGCACCAGGAAGGGCCCTCAATAGCAAAGTGGTCATCACAACGTCAGGACCAGCAGCCACCACGAGCAGGACCATGGGACACAACACTCAGCTTGCGTCCACACCATCACATAAGCCACACCAGTCTACCCACTCAGGCAACCAGGGGAACCTCAGCAGGGGCCCTGCCGGGCCGGGCGAGCGCCTGCCATCACCGCAGGGGCTTCGCGAGGCAAGAAGGTAATAGTAGTCACCAGGCAGGCAGCTAGAAGCCAAGCAAGCAGCCGGCCCCTCTCGGGTACCCGCTCTCTCGCGCGCTCTCTCTCTCTCTCTCTCTTTCTCTCTCTCTCTCCATCTCTGTGTGAAGCACCTCTCTGACTCGCTCTGGGAACCAACCTGCAAGTACGTTCGTTTAACTCAAGCTGCCTCGCCTTGCAACGCGAGTCTGTGTTTTTGCAGGAACATTTACACGTCTGCGGATCTTGTACAAACAAATGCTTTCTCCGCTCTGAGCAAGGCCCACAGGGACTGCAAAAAGGCAAAAGGAAAGACATCTAAGCTAGAGCGTCAGCAGAGAGAGAGAAAAAAAAACATGCAACACCCCCTGACATGTGCAGCAGGGCCCCCACCCGGCTCATGGGCCCCCACACCCTTCCAGGCCCTGGAAGGGTCCGAGAGCTACAGTGGAAGACAGAGAGCGCGGTGGCAAGAGGCAGCGCTGGCTAGGAAGCCTGCCCACAGGAGGCGGACACAGAGGGGCAGAGAGTGCAAGGAGAGGGCTGCGGGAAGGGCAGTGTCGTCCCACAGGGGACCAGTGCGAGTCTCAGGCCCCAGGGCCCCAGCGGCTGCTGCCCTCACAACAGCACACCCAGGGACAGCAATTGGGGCCACCTTCTCCTACGTGAGGGCTCGTGCCCAGGCCCCGCCAGCAAAGGTGGGCTAAAATAAGGTGTGACAACAGGCTGAGCCCAGAACCAGTGTCCGCAGGCCGGGCCACTGGCAGTCAGCGGGCCCAAAGCAAGGCTGACCACAGTCTCCAATCCAGAGGAAGCAGCTGTCCTACAGAAAGGCTTCTCTGGGTACCATGTGCTGGGCTGGAATGGGGGGGGTCCCCCTCAGAAGCTCCAAGTCCATGAGAGGGGGTGCCAGGTGGTGCTTGACCCCACCCAACCTCTCCTTCAGCCAACAACAAGCTACCTCATGTCATTAAAGCCCATTCCTCACACCACGTCTGCCCTCCTCACCACCCTCCGCTTCCAGACGAACACAGAAGCCTAGAGCAGTGGAAACCAGTTGGGCGAGCAGGCACCAGTGCCAACATGGGCCCGCTAGCAGTGCCCAGTGGGTGAGAGAAAGGCAGTGCCCAGCCAAGCCAGAGCCCACTCCCTGATTCCTCCAGGCCCACTCTGCCCACCCCACCCCCCAACCTTGGACCAGCAATGCCACCACCAAATCTACCCATTGGTGCCAATTAGTGGAATGAGAGTGAGAAAGAGACTGGGGCAGAGGGGACGGTAAGAGCCAGGGAGGGAGGGGAGCGGGAGAGGAGGGTTAAGGGGTCCTTATGAGCAGGAGTTAGATCGGGGCCCCTGGGGAGGCTCCAGAGAAGGAGACAGCAGCGGCACCACGTACAAGTTCCAGGATTTATACCGGGATTTCTTGCGCTTTCTTTTTTGCCCCTTTCCCTTTCCTCGAACTGATTTTCTGGAAAATAAAAAAACAGAGCCAGAGAGGAGGAAGGGCAGAGGAGAAGAAAAGAAGCAGTGAGGAGGCGGGGGACAGGGGACAGGACACGCAGGGGACGCTCAGGGGACGGGAGGCAGGCAGGCTCCAGGAAAGAGCTTGCACGCACACACAGGTCAGGTCAGGTTGGGGCGGGGCAGGGGCAGGTCAGGTCAGGACGGCAGGCACTGCGTGGCTCCTCCTGTCCCTTCGGCCACCCTGGGGTGGCAAGCCCAGCCCCATCCAAGGTTTTGGGTAGAAAACAGAGGCTGGGTGAAGGGCCCAGGCCCCAATAAAATGCCACGCTCATGGTGGCTCCTAGTCCCAGGCAGGGGGGCAAAGCACCAGAGACAGGCTCTTGGCCCAGCAAGCCTGTACAAGTCTGACCCTGAAGGTCAGGGGGCTATGAAACGCCGGCCGGAATTTGGGGAGAAGGTCAGAGACTTGATTTGATTGGGGGAGCGATGCTGGCTGTGCTCAGGCACTTTCTGTCTTCATTTCCAAGTGCAACAGTAAAAGGGTCCCTCCGGGGGCCCTGCCTCTGTGATGTGGGGGAGCAGCTCCACCCGTGGCCAGCACAGAACCAAGGACACATGAAAGGCCTCACCTGGGCGGAGGGCTGGGGCTAGGTGTCCTCAAAGCCCCAGGCCGGCTGGCAGGGGGGTGGGGTGGGGGGCTGGGGAGCAGAGGCCTGTGCGTCACTGGGCAGGGAAGTGCTCCCCAGCCTGTCAAAGCCTGCTACGCCATCTCACCAGGCTCCAGTCCGAGCTCCGGCGAGACTCCACTCTCCCCGTGGGCAAAGCAGGCATTGGGAAAGGGGCAGGCGGAAGCTTGTCCCCATCGAGGGAAACAGCATCTTCCTCACTTGCCAGACCCAGGAGAGCGCCCCTGGAGCATATGCCACAGGGGAAGGAAAGGGAAAGGGACCACAGAGAGGGGGATCCGTTCCCTCCTGTTGGGAGAAAGTGCTAGAAGGAGGAAGGTCTCTTTCTCTCTCACACACACAGGTGTATTCTCCTTCTTCCTCTCTCTCCCTCGGAGCCACAGCAATCCTGGAAGTTGGGGACTTAGGGAAGAAGGGCAAAGGGTTGAGGCCTAGGGGCCTCCATGCTCTCGGAACACGGAACACGGGCAGGTGGGTGGGAGGGTGGGGCGGGGGAGGGAAGAGCACAGGTGGCCCCGCTCGCTCGCTCGCTCTCTCTTCCTGCAGACTCACCTCCAGGCCAGCGGCTCGGCCTGCCTGGAAGCTCACTGCCCCCTGACCTTGCTCTCGCCCTCAGAAAATGACCCACATTTAGTCACCTCTCTCTCCCTGGCCGAGAGGGCTGGTTGTCTCCGGCCTGCTTCACTCCTGTAGGAGGGCGTGCACCCAGAGAGCGCCCAGCCGGCCCCAAGCCAATGCAGCAGCCACCACACAGGCCGCGTCCTCTGGCGCCCAGGAGCCGGCCTCGCCGCCACCCACTCCCCCTCTAGAGCCAGCCGGGAGCCAGCGTCCACACTGCCCCTCAACACACCGAAAGCACGAGTCCCGGCCAGGGAGGGCCGAAACGCGCGGAAGCACACATCTCTCCCAAAGGGAGCGCCAGGCTCCAGGCTGGGCTTTGTCACTAAGTCTCGAGCAATAACCCTCGAGTTTGTCCCCCCACTGCCACCCTCGTGTGTTCTCATGAGACCAACTCCCAGGCCCGGTGAAGCCATCAGACCCCATCTGACAGAAGAAGCCAAGAGCCCCAAACCAAGGAAACCAGGCGAGGAGAAGGAGAACGACAGTCATGGCTACTTACTTTTCTTGCCTCGCTCTGTCTTTCTTTGGTCTGCAGAGGGCAGAGAAAGAGAAAAGAACAAAGCAGAGAGGGCGTTCAGACGGTGATGGTAAGTGATGATGGTGGTCACAACAATACTGATACCAAAAAACAAGACTGAACATGATATTATGATACATCGACACGGTTTTAATCTCTTTACATGCAACTCACTTAGTTCTTATAACAATGCTAGAAGGGATATACTAGTATGGTGCCCATTTTACAGATGTGGAAACCAAGGCACTCTAAAGGCAAATGGAAATGCCCAGAGGTTACACAGTTGGAAGATGGAAACAAGCTACCAAGTGGAAAGTGCTTAACCCTGACAGAGGGCAGGCGGCCATCTGCCGGACAGACGAGCCGCGACTCCATCCTCACCTGCATTCACATTTACTGTGCTGTAGAAAGCTCATCTCTCCTATGTGCTGGACTTTGTGAATTCTGATCCGCATAATCTAGAGAAGGAAGCATATCACAGAGGTTAGTGACCCAGCCAGCCATACCCAGATGGGAATACCCCTGTGGCTCCTGCCACTCAGCACCAAGAGGCTCTACAGAGCAGGGATGGGTGGCGGAGGTAGGGGGCCCGGTGGCTCTACCAGGAAGAGCCTCAGGCTCACCCCATCTCCCCCAACCCTGCTGACCTCAAGGAGCCCCTGCTCCTCTTGAGGGTAGACACGGCTGCAAGGGTTGGCCAGGCTGGGAATTCAGGTCCGAAGTTCTCACCACTCCCCATCCCTCCCTCCTCTCATCACCCTAGGCTTCACCCTGACCCCTAGTAGCAACGCAAGGGCCCCTCACCCCGGGGTCTCAGAGCGCCTCCCTCGCACCCTATCCAGGCTGAGAGGGACTGTCAGCAGGCAGCACCAGACAACTGGCTTTGACACTGTCCCCAAACCATGTTCATCCGGATTCCCAAACAGCAGCAAAGAGGGAGGGAGGGTGTGACAGGCTACTGTCACAGGGGTCACCCACCTCCTGAACCCAGGGGACAAAGGTCAGGGAGCAAGAAAGATGGCTGGGGCTTGCTGGGGACCTGGACTAGGAAATGCAGACATCTTTTTCCCCAAAGAGGCAATACCCGCCCCCCCCCACACACACACACACCTCCTCTGACCGACTCAGCGGCAGGAGCCGGACAGGGCGAGCCTGGCTGCCCTCTCCAACACCCCTGCGCCCGCTCCGCCCAGGACCCACCTGCATGGTGATGTTGAACTCCTCGGTGGGGACACACTCCAGGCTCTCGTCAGTGCAGCAGCCCCCGCACCGCATCAGGGGCACACACGATGGCTTGAAGATGTACTCGATCTCATCAGGGTACTCCTGGAAGATGTCCACCAGGGTCTCGATGGGACGGCAGTAGCTGCGCTGGTAGACGTCCATGAACTTCACCACTGCACAGGACGGGGTGACACGTGAGCCCAGCAGGTCACACAAAAGATGGCCAACCCCTATCTCCACCGAGCTTTGTAAGGCCACTCCGTGGGGTTTCTGTGAGAGGGACCCCCTATTAGGCCAGTCCTTCCATAAGTCTAATTTCAGTCCCTCCAGTTGTGGTTGAAGTCCTTCCCTAAGCTTTCTAAATCAACACTGACGAAGGCCTGTTTTTATGCCAAAGATCACAGGATGCTGTCAGGATCCCAGAGAGATGGGCTGCCATAACTGATCCCCCTGCCTCACTACGACAGCCAGTTCCTGGGTCAACCCTGATGCCAGAGGGCAGTCTGAGTAGGAGTACACCTGCTGGGGGTGCTCTGAGCATCCTGTGAGCAAAAGAAATAATCAGCTTAGCTAACCTCTCCATGTTCATACAACCTACCCACTGCCGCTGCTATACCCACCCTGCAGACCTACCAACCATCACTCAACGAGCACTTACTAATATGCTGGGCACTGTGGGCAGTAGACCACACTTGTCCTCTCAAACAATCTCTACTTTGAACAAATGTGGAACTGGAGGCTCAGAGAGGCTGGGTAACTTGCCCCAAGGACACACCACTAATAAGTGGGAGAGTTAAAATCAGCTCAGTCACCAAAGCCTTCCCTAGCCCACGCCACGTGAAAACAAAGGAGGAGTTTCCAGGAGCACCTTGCCACTGTCAGACCCCTCCCCGGACGCAGGTTGAGAGGCCGTGGGCACCAGCACAGGGCTGAGGCTGCCCGGAATTAGCAGGTGGCAGTGGGCGGGCACACTGTGCAGGCCCTGCCAGCCGCTGATAACCCCGCCCAAGAGGGCAAACTGCTTGCATCATGGAAAAAAGCGGTGCTGCTCCTGCAGCCTCGAAGCACTTCTAGAAGCTGATCTGGAGGGAGACCAGGGCAGAGACAGCTTCCCAGGCTGGCGGCGGGGCCTGGAGTGCATCGAAGCATGAAGGGGTAATTCTGGGCCACAGGGGCGGGCCCTTGAGAATAAATAAACTCAGGACTCTGGAATGACTACTCCAAATTGTGGCCCAGCCTGCCACTCCCTACCGTGCCCCACACACCCCCCTCAAACACACACACAGCGATCCGGCCCCTGAAGTAAGTTTCCCCGACACAGACCCAGGAGGGAAGAGCAGCACCCAGGCAGCAGGAGGCAGGGCTGCAGCAGGACCTGGTGTGACTTCAGCCAGCCCCTCCCTCTCTGTGCCTCTAAGTAAGTGGGCTGCGCTGATCTTTAGAGACACCAAAACAGAGGGTGAAATGTGGGGTCCAGCCCCCTTTTCTCAGCCCAGGTAGGTTACAGAAAATTTGGAGCCTCCCCCCAGAGGGGCAGAGGAGGAGGGGCCTAGGAGCTGCCCACACCATAGGTGGGTGGAGGAGAACTTGGCGAGTGGCGAGGGGAGTGGGTAGGGGGAGGCCACAGGTGTGAGGACAGAAAGGACAACAGTAAGGGCCTGCAAGCCAGACCCAGGCCTTGCCCGATGTCCACTTCCCCAATCCAGGCAATGGGCACAGAATTCTCCATCTCAAAATGGTTAGGGTAAAGCGCAGTCATGAAGAGTCTAAACAAGACAAAGGAGCTGAAGAAGATGACTAATCGAGAAGTCTTGACCTGACACTTTCTCATGGTTGGGGACAGGAAAGAGGCCCGGGTTTCAGGGCCACAGGTCCCATGCAGGACAAGCTAGCAGAAGAGTCTGGCCTGGGCCGTGGCGGCTGACAGCTGAGGGTAAAAAGACCCTGGCTGAGAATTCCTTGGAAAAGCTCCCTGTGATCCCTAAGGCCTATGGGTCAGAAAGGGGGCAACTTCACCAGCACCCTTAGCACCCGAGCCATTGTCTCCAAAGAAAGCTGTCCTGTTTTTGCACAGGGTGTGGACACACGTACGTACACGCCAGCATCAGGCTTCCGTGCTTTTCCTTATTTCTCGAAGACACCTTTTCCCCAACAGACAAAGACCGTTTGTCTTGCCTCTCCCAGGCCACAGGGACCGCTGGGAGCAGGTAGCCTGTCAGTGGCACAGGCCTTGGGGCGGCCAGGAAGCCAGGCCCTGGGCCAAGGAAAGGGTGCCTGGGCCAGGAAGGAGGCAGAACCGGCTGGGCATCACCAGAGCCCGGGAGTGCAAACAGAGCCCTTGGCCCCTACCCTGCACCTACCTGATTTAAGTCAGGGGAACTCGACTAGAGGAGGACCCCAGGGACTTCCCTCCCCAGAGGTGGGAAACTGGGGGAGCAGCATCGGGCCTGCCTCCCTCCGGCGGGATCAGAAGCTCCCTTCAGTGGTGGGGACAACCTGAACATCCCTAGAGGAATGGGAGGCTCCCTACGCCAAACCTCCTGGAACAAAAGGCTGTCTGACTGGGCTTGGGCAGGGTGGGGCTGGGCGCTAGAGCTACAGCCAGCCCCCTGCTGGACCAGGAGGGAAGTTCACAGCACCCGATCCTGCTTCACCCCGAGGGCAGGGGAGGCTTAGCGCTCTCTCTCTTCACTCCAAGGGAATACAGACGGGTAGGGGTCCCGTGAGGATGGGTCCCCTGTACCTCCAGCTCATACACAGCCAGTTCTCTGGACGGCTAGGGTGACAGCCGCCTCCACACAGGCCCCACAGGTGGGACATGCTGGGTTAGAAGTGACGGGAATATTCATCCTCCCTGGAGGGCAGGGGAAGACAGACAGACATCTGGGATCCTTGAACATTGTCTGTCTTCCTGGTCTGTGTTCAAAGCTCCCTCTCCAAAGAAAACTTGACTGGAAAGAGGAGAAGAAAAAGGCCACAAGTCCTACCTGACTTCAGAGGCCTGAAGAGGAAAGGGAGAGTCCTTCAGAATGAAGGGTTAATCTTCTCCTTTCACGACACCCCCCCCCATCACAAACCACAAAAGAAGGAACCAGGACTTCCCACCCAACCCCTGAGGAGTCAGGGGACTCCATCCAAGAGAAAGACTCACCTTGGTGAGTTTTCTGTTCTCCTTCCGCCATGGGCGCAGCCTGGGACCACTGAGAACAAAACAAAAGAGTGAGACATGGTCACAGGGCAGGGGGACACAGGCCCAGCCACCCTGCCCCTGCTTGCCCCTCCTGGCCCTCCCAGCCCACAGCCTCTGGCTTCTCCAAGGCTTCTGAGTAGAACTGGGCACCACCAGGGGCTCCCCACAGCACAGAGCCCACCTATCACCCCTGGGCTGCTCCAATTGTGAAGCCAAAGAAGAGAAAGACTGACCACACATCGGAGGGTGGGAGGCTCAAAATGCAGTAGGAAAACACCAGACTGTCCAGCTCCCCACCCCTTCCCCACAGTTCACTCTCTCGTTCTCACTGGCCCGTTGTTGAGCTAAGGGAAGCGAACCCTCTCAGCTCCCCTGACTCCCTGGTCCAAAGCCACAGGTAAGTATTAAGGTCAAATAGGACAAATTGGGACTGAGACAGAAAGGAAGGACTGGGGGCAAGAAAAACAACATGGTGACCTTCTCCTGCTGACATGACAAATACCAGAGTGAGCTGGTGCTGGGAAGGGAGGGGGTGCAGAGGACCGAAGGGCACCAACCACCCTCCCCCATCCAGACTCCTGTCTTCAGGAATATTCAGCAAACCCACAGGTGGCCTGGAGGGTAAAACCTGGGAGAAAGCCTTGGCGGAGGGGAGCCCCATTTCTCCCCATGCACAAATCTCACCAGGGCCCGAATATATCTCCAACACCTCTGGTTTATCACTCCTACCTTGCTCCCTGGTTCCTCCTCCCTCCCAGACAGAGGGGGTCCCCAAGTTCCTCTCACCTGGGCACCTTCCTCAAATGCAACCAGGGAAGCCTTTTGTGCCTTAGCACTGTCCAGCCCCTAGGGGGCCCTCTGCACTACCTGGGCCTGAGGCCTCCCCCATCCTGCACCACCCCCAACAGATCATTCTTCCCCTCCCCAGAAGCTATGAAGGTCAACAAGCCCAACCATGTGGACATGACAGCACTGGGCAGTCGCTTCTCCCAGTCCTTCCAGAGGGTCTCCAATTCTCACCAGCTACCCACTCCAGCAGCCCCTTTTCAGAGCAGGTCCTGAACAGAACTGCAGCCCCTCTGAGAGGGAGTCTCACAGTCTGTCTGGTTCTCTCTCCTTCTCACACACCTCCAATGCACCCCAGTTCCCCCCAGCCTTGCCCCCAGGGCCAAGGTCAGATAACAGTTTCCAGACTCCCAGCTGCATAGACTCCAACTACAGCTCCCTCAGGGCCCCCCCTCCCAGTCTCCCCGTTCCCAGGAGAACACCCTGGCTTCCCTCTGCCCACATTCTCCCTATGCCCTCCACTCCTCCTGGGCCCCAACTAGGAAAGGGGACAGAACCTTCACACCCACTCCGAGGCTCAGGGAGGAGCGGTTCTGTGCGGGGAGGGGCCAGGTGCCCTTCTCTGGGGGCCTCTGAAGGTCACACTGTGGCCAGTCCGCCACTCCTCCCCCTTCCCCCTACTTGGAGGCCTGGAGCCAAGGCCTTTGTGCCAGGGTCTGGGGGACCCCAGCCCATTTCCTTCCCTCTGTCTTCCTCCAAGGGGACTCAGGCTGAGGGAAGGTCTAAGAAGGGGATGGAAAAATGACCTCTTAGGTGGCTTTGAGAATCAAGTTGGGTGGGCAAGTTCGAAGTTCCAAAAAACCACCTGCTCCTGCTCCAACGTCTCATTTCACTAGGACAAAGTGTGTTTGCAAGGCTGGCAGGAGCTACTTCCAAAGGTTCAGGGAGGGCTGGTCCCACACTGCCTATGTCACAGCAAATTTCAAACCATTTTCCCAAACAGTGTAAAGCAAGGTGTCCACACTCTTTAAACCCTCCCTTGGCCCACCCTCATAAAAGCTAAAGCGCAGTTCACTCGAAGTGTGGGGGAAGGGAGGGAAGCTGACTGTCACCAAGTCCGGACCTTAGGTAGTCTCGACAAAGCACCAGGGTGGGCCCTGGCACCCTGACCTCTGACAGAGATCATCCTTCCCCTGGATTCCAGGGCTGAAGAGAGGTTAGATGGGTCTTCTCAGCAAAGGAGAATAAAAAATAAAGGGGTGGGCAGGGGCTTCTCTCCATGCTAGGGAGGAAACGGGGAAGGGGCGTCAGGAAATTCCTCCTAGCACAGGAGAGGTTAGGGGCTGGGGACGGCCAGAAGGGACAGGGTGGTTCTCCAGGTCCTCCCGCTGGGGCTACCTCGAGAGGTCACCTTCCCGCCGAGGGCCGGCGGGGGGAGGGGCGCTGCTAGCCGCCCGGGACTCCCCGCTCCGGCCGCGGCAGCTCCGGGAACACGCGGCCGGCCAGGCCCGGGCTGATGTAATCGGCTCCGCGCCGCGCGCGCCCTGCCGGGCGGGGGAGGGCGGGCACCGAGCGGGACGCGAGCGGGGACGGGTGGGGGTGGCGCCGCACAGGTGGCCCGGCGGAGCCGTGGGTGGGGGGGGGGGTCTCCGCAGCAATCCACCCCAAAACTTTTCCTAAACTCGGGGAGCGGGCCGAAGATACCGTGCGGCAGTGACAGCAAGCCCCCTCCTGCGCCTGCGCCCTGCCCCCCTCCACGCTCTCAGACCTCCTTCGGTCCAAGGTCCGAGCACAAGCCCCCCCCCCTCTGGGCTCCGGTTCCCGCCCCCGCTGCCCGGACTTCCAGTTCATCGGGGACCAGCGGCCGGGAGCAAACTTCAGCAGCCGGCAGCAGCGCAAGCCCAGCCCCCTCGGCCTCCTCCAGCGGCTCCCGCCCTCCGCTGGTCGGCCCAGATCGTACGTGCGGTGACTGGTGGGTGGGCAGGGCCCGCGTGGGCGGTGAGACTCTATCCTGGTGCCCTCCCACCTAGCGCGCGCCCCCTCCCCCTACACGTACGACGATAGAGGGGGAAGCCGCGCGCCCGGTGCCCAAGGACCCGCGTGGGGCACGGAACCCCCACGCGCGCGCTCGCACGCACGTCGCCAGCCGGGAGAGGCGCTCGCAGCTGCCCGCCGCGCCAGGCGGGTACGGACGCTTACCTTGGCATGGTGGAGGTAGAGCAGCAAGGCAAGGCTCCAATGCACCCAAGAGAGCAGAAAGTTCATGGTTTCGGAGGCCCGGCCGGGGCCGGCGCGGCTCGCGCTCCCTCTCCGGCTTGGACTGCGGGGCGGCCCGCTCTCTACGTCGCCTAGGCGGGCTCCTCTTCCTTCCCCAGCCGAGGCCCGGGCCAGGGCCTGGGGCGCGCGCGCGGCTGGAACACTGTCTGCGCACACAGACGCCTCACCCGTCCATGAGCCCGGCTTCCGAGCGCCCAGTCGCCACCGCGGCCCCCTCTCTTCTTCCTTCTCTTCTTCCTCCTCCCCTTCCTCGGACTGAGGCTCCTCCCGGCCCGAGCTAGCACTTCTCCCGGTTCCGCTCGGCTCGGCTCTCCCGGCGCGGACCACGGCTCCTCCGGAGCGAGAACAGCCCAGAAGTTGGACGAAAAGTTTCAGTGCAACGCCGCGAACCCCGACCCCCTCCACCCCGCCTCCGAGCGCGGGCTCCGGCTCCTGCCCGCGGCTCGCAGCCGCGTCCACCGTCGGCCGCCGGCCGCGCAGGAGGTGGGCGCTGGGGCGGGGGGCGGTGTCTGTCTGTCTGTCGGTCAGCGCTGCTGTTCTGATGCGGGATCCCGAGAGGGAGGGCTCACGCTGCACTCTGGCGGTCACCCCCAAAAGCAGGTCACTCACTTTACCCCTGTCCCTCTCGTTGCACGCTCGCCCGCGCGCGCTCTCTGACCCGGTCTCTCTTCCTCGACTTCTCTTCCGAGCTCTTGCTACCTCTTTCTTCTTTCTGCTGGTTTCCAAAATCCAGAGTGATTTGGGGGAGTAAAAGAGCAATCTCCCCAAACGATCGGCCCGATTTAAGCGGGGAATAGGAAGCAAAAATAAATTAAAACGGAAAAGAATACGGTTCTTTAAAATGTTTAAGAAAAAAAGGAAGAGGGTAAACCCTGGATAAATGAATATCAAATTCCAGAGCGGAGACCCCTGGCTGGTGACTCCGCTGGTTCGTCTGTCTCGCCGCCGCGTCTTCAGACCGAGCGCCGCTGCCGCCGGCTCCACTCGCCCCCCGCGCTGCGGCCTCCCCACAGCCTGGCTGCCCCAAGCCTCTGCGCTTCTCACAGCTACCAGCCGCCTAAAAAAGAAGCCTGGCTCCGCCCCCGCGGCCCGACCCCGCCTCTGGCACGCCCCCGAGGCGGAGACATACCCCTTCGAACTCCAGCCGCTCCGAGTTGGGCTCGGCCCCTCGGCTCTGCCTTCGCCTGGGGACCCCTAGTGAAGTCTAAGCACCCCATACACCCCAGGGTAGGGAAATCACGACCCCGATCAAGGTTCTCTGCCTGAAAATTACTCACCCGCCCCCCTTTGCCCTGAGCCTCTCACGCGGTATTTGCTGGGAGGGAACAGGAAAGTGAGGTTATGTGCGAACAGGACTAGAAAGCTATTCTCCACCTTTGCTGGGAATATTGGTGGGGGCTTGAGGATAGGTGGATCGGACAGGAACGAGTGAGGATAGGAAAACACAGATATGGAATCCTGGGGTGACCCCTGTCCTCCCCTCCGCCTTCAACACTCTCAGCTCCTCCTCCCCACACGCACACACACTAACACTATCACGCGTCCTCATTCACGCACCCAAGTTCATCCAGCTTCCCTGTGGTGGCCGAGCGCCCCCTAGTGACTAACGTCTGCAAACCCCAGCCCTGGCTCAAGAGGGAATGGGCTTCAGGATGAAGGTGAAAGGGGATTGATTATCCCTGATACCCCTAATTTCTGACCTCCCAGAGACTGGCATTTTTTGTACTGGAACGGTCCCATGTGCAGAGAGCCCAGTAACAGGCACAGGGGACCCGGTGTATCCATCTGGACAATGTGCCCATCTGAAGCGCTCATCAATGAGCTGCAGCCAGCAGGCTGGGGTGACTGGGGTCCTTTGGGAAGTGTCCAGGGAGGCTTCCCTGGGGAGAAGTATTTGGCACTAAGTTTGTGGGGTTGAGAATGGAAAGCGTGTAGTTCTGGGGTTAGTCAGTAGCTCAGAAGGAACAGGACCTGTTGGAAACCACGTATGCACTCTGGAGTCTGGCAGAGCCCAAAGGGAGAGGCAGCTGGGCAGACAGAGGCCCTTGTTTCTGCTCCCCCCACCCAGATGTTGCCAGGGAACTAAGGCCAGGGGGCTGGTGGGGCGGACGGAGGCCAGGGCCTGAGTGATGATTCAAACCTACTTACCAGCACTAAGGAACGTCTGTGGGCTAGCTGCCCAGAGCTCCCACCAGGCTGAGGGCCAAGGCTTCCATCAGACCCAACTCAGGCTCAGAGCTCCTCTTCTGAACAGAATTGGGGACTTGTCCTTGGCACCCCCAGACTCCCAGGATCCCTTGCCTACTTCTCCCAGTTGGTGGCCTCTCTCCTCTCTCTTCCCCTATCCTCCGCTCCCTTCCTTCAAAGCTCCACTCTATCCCAACTCCCCATGTCTTCTCTAGGTGCTCCCCAAGAACCCCCTCCCCATCCCAACCTTGCATATAGGAACCAGTCTGGAAAAATTCCTGATTGGTCTTTAACCCAACAGCTCCCAGGCTCCCCTAGGGAACAAAGGGGGCTCTTTTACCTGTGGGAAGAGAGGAACCAACCAGTCTCATTATTTATCTAGGTCTGGCCAGACCTGGCCAAGAGCTGACGTAGCCTCTGTCAAGGCTTGAGCTGAGAATGGAAGCTGGGCTGAAAGAGACTGGGAATGAACAACTTCCCTCAGGTTGACCAAAATGAGCCAGCCCCACCACCACCACCTCCGCACATGGTCCTGTGGTTTGGTGGGAGTGCTGTTCCCCCTTTAGTACCCCAATTCCACAGGATGGTGTCCTGAGGCCCCTGTGAGCAGAGGGGCTGGCTCCCCCACCCTACCCTGCCCTTTCCATCATTCATGCCTCCCGTCCTGTCTCCACCACCTGGCAGGCTTCCCAGCAGCAAGGACAAGGTCTTTTTATAGTTTACTTTTTAGTAAACATTTATTAGCTGGCTCAGGGCCCCCTCCCAGGCAGGCCTCCTCACCTAGGCT
The DNA here is from genome assembly GCF_036850765.1 of Saccopteryx bilineata. Taxonomy (NCBI): domain Eukaryota; kingdom Metazoa; phylum Chordata; class Mammalia; order Chiroptera; family Emballonuridae; genus Saccopteryx; species Saccopteryx bilineata. Next base: position 21,255,996 of record NC_089490.1, on the reverse strand, counting down.
CCATGCTTCAAGCTGCTGCATGGGTATGAAAGGTAACCTGATAAACTTTCTCCTCGCCCAACCTGGTCCACCTCTCGCGCCTTTGGAGAACGAGGAAGAGGACCCTTGGCGGAGCTTCCGTCCCGCATCCCTACCCTGAGGTGGGCAGCACCCAGGACAGAGCCTCCCAATAGCGTCATTTCCATAATCCTTCTCATCTCAGCCTTCCTCAGCCCCAGGAGAGGCCTGAAGGGGAGGGCTTAATACAGGACCTTGAAGTCAGGAGGAGAATGAAGGAGCTCCAAGGAGGTGTGGCCAACCTAGCCAACCCTTCCCCTTCCCGCTTGGTGGCATTCAGGGATGGGTGCTCCAATGACCTGTTTGAGGGTTCCTCTGTGAGCTCTGCCCAGGGAAGCAGAGGAAAGAGGGGAGCGGAATTGCAAACTGGCCTGAGGGATTTTGCACGCTCTTGACCAACTGGGCGGTGCAGGGGGGGGGGGATCCACCATTTATTTCAGACACACAACCTGGTAGTGACTCAGAGGAGGGGGGTTGGCTCTGGTTCCCATCCCCCAATGCGGTATCACCAGTTTTCACATTAATACTCAAATCATGGACCCAGCCAATGACCACGTTGTCACTGAAAGTTCAGTGTACCTGGGTCTTCAAAAACTGGAACAAAGAACACAAATCAGCGATTGTAAGACCACACCTTGTCTCTATAGCACCTTCTCTTCCTGACTTAATCTACAAATTTAATTCTACCTATACTCTCTCTGTAAGTGGCTTCAGGGCAGGGAATGTCAGGGAAGACTGTCCCGTCAGAGAACCCAAGGGCACAAAGGGACCCAGGACCATCCAACAACATGGTGAAGAGAGCCGTCCAAACAGGGGTCATGCTGGGTCCCCTCGAGGGACAACCTCAAACACAGTCAGAGCTGGGGAGGCCCTAGCATAAGGAGCCGGGGGGAGGCAGAGGTGTTCCAGGTGAGGGGGAGAGGGAGACAGGGGCAAGGGTGTGGTGGAGAAGAGCATGAAAAGTGGCCGGGAGCCAGATGTGGCCCCAAACAAAGGAAGTAGTGATCAGGCCCAAGGCACAATAGCTGTACTTTGTCCTGAGGTCCTGTCACCTCTGATGTTCAGGGAAGCTCTGCCTGTGTGGGCATGGGCAGTTAACTCCAAGCCAGTGGATAAAGGGACAGGGCCCCTTTGTTGTTGTCTAAACATTTCTCCAAGTGGTTTCTCTGTGATGGGAGAGAGGCCTCCCTCACTCAATTCCCGACCCCTAGGACACAGATCTGATCCCCAGCAAGGGCAGAAATACAAATGAGTTGAATTGGCCTGACCAGGCAGTGGTGCAGTGGATAGAGCATCAGCCTGGGATGCTGAGCACCTAGGTTTGAAACCCCAAGATCACTGGCTTGAGCAAGGGGGTCACTGGCTCTGCTGGATCCCCCGGTCAAGGTACATATGAAAAAGCAATGAACAACTAAAGTGCCACAACTATGAGTTGATGCTTATCTCTCTCCCTTTCTCTGTCCCTTTCTCTCTCTCTCTTTCTCTCTTTACCTAAAAAACAAACAAACAAAACAAGTTAAATTGAAGGAGAGAGAATTGGGTTGGTTCCTCTCAATTCTCTCTGGTTGTGGGTCAGTCTTTCTCTCTCTCACTTGGCCTTTGCAGCAGAGTGAAAGCCAGGAAGAAGGAGCTCTTTTCCAGTGCCAGCTTCATACCTGCATCTGGCTCTGGATCTCGAGGTTTGACTCAGGTAGGGATGCCAATTGGTAACAAGATGGGAGCAAAGGAAGCCAGAAAGGTTAACTCGAGAATCCAATCAGGAAAAAAGAAGGAAGCGGGATGGGGAACAAACAGGAAAGGGGCCAGGGTCACTGTCTGGGGGAAGACACCTACCCACACCACCTCCTGCCCCAGCAGACACATTTGTGCCTCTCCTTCCTGGGCCTCAGTTTAATTCCCTAACACCAGGCTGTCTCCCTGGATGGCTTCTCTCTGACAGCCCTGAGCATGTCCACTTCCTGATAGCCCTGTCTTTGCTAACCCTCAAACCCCCATCCTGCATGGCTGCTCCTGTCCACATCCCTGCCCAGTCTTGGAGGGATCTCTCAGCAGGGAAGAAGGTGATGGTACAAGGTGGCAGCTAAGGTCCTAAAGATACACTCTCCCTCCCAACCTGGCCCCAGCCTGGGAGCCGAGCTTCATTCCAACTTTCGAATCTTTTCCAAGCCTACCAGGCACCAAGGCACTGTGCTGACATTATAGGAGATCCAGGGACACCTAAGTAGGGCAGTGGAAAGCGCAGGGGCATTGGATCCAAATGGACCAAAGTGGTACTCCTGGCTCTACCACTTTTTAACTGTGTGACCTCAAGCAAGTTACTCAACCTCTCTGATCTACAGTTCCTCTGGTCTGTAACACAGGAGCGAAAGTACCTGCCTGGGAGAGTTGCTGCACGCAGACAGCTGTGCACAGAGTTATCCCAGAAGGTAAGATGGAAGAGAGGCACAGAATGGGAGGAAGGCTCTGAGGCAGAGCAGTCAAACTGGCTGCAGTGGGCGTCTGGAGGAGCTTTCTGCGGGAGATGGTAAGAGGCACGTATTACACGGGCAAGTATTAAACTCAGCCCATGAGCCCTGTTTTGGGCTGGGACCTCAATAGTGTGGAAAGGGCTTCCTATGTGGAGGTGAACCAAAAAATAAACTGAAAACAGAAATTCTCTAAAGGGGGCATGTAATTGCTGGGAGTAGGGGAAGGCTTCCTGGAGGAGGTGGCACTTGAGTCATCAGCTAAGTGGAGTAGGGATTGAGAACAGGCAGGAGAGGGGCAGGCAGTCTGGAGGGTACCGATGGCCCACGCAGTTCTCCAGCCGCTCCTCTGGTGGCAGAGACTTGGAGGCTAGGCAGGGAAGGGGGTTAGGAATTAGGGCTTTTTCAGAACATCCCCAGCCAAAACCCATAGGGATAATGACACTCCCTCAGGGGGTGAGCCCCACACTGGTTTCCCCGCCCTTTGGGACAGCATATCTCTGCCAGAGACTTTAAAGAACTTTTTTATATATATACATTTTTATTAACGTTAATGGGTTGTTGTTGTTTTTTTTCTGAAGTTGGAAACGGGGAGGCAGACAGACAGACTCCCACATGCGCCTGACCGGGATCCACCCGGCATGCCCACCAGGGGGTGATGCTCTGCCCATCTGGGGCGTTGCTCTGTTGCAACCAGAGCCATTCTAGCGCCTGAGGCAGAGTCCGCAGAGCCATCCTCAGCACCAGGGCCAACTTTGCTCCAATGGAGCCTTGGCTGCGGGAGGGGAAGAGAGAGACAGAGAGGAAGGAGGGAGGGGGGTACAGAAGCAGATGGTCGCTTCTTCTGTGTGCCCTGGCTGGGAATCGAACCCGGGACTGCTGCACACCAGGCCGATGCTCTACCACTGAGCCAACCGGCCAGGGCTTATCTGCCAGAGACTTTAAACAAACAAGCAGACACTACAGGTAGGCCTAGCACTGCTGCTGTTTGCCTGAGGAGCGAGAGGAGGACACTGGCCTGTGACAAGAACAGGGCCACTTGGCTGGGGCAGGGCACAAAGCAGAAAGAACTTTCCTCAAGCTTTGCTCTCTCCCCTTATCCCCAGCAGGGCCCAGAGCTTTCCGGTCTGCCTGCTGCAGGTGTGTGGAGACCCGAAGACAGCCTGGGGAGGGGGAAGTCAGGTCTGCTGCGTGTGGTGTGACCTTGGCCAAGTCAGTACCCGCTTTGGAACCTCAGGCTCTTCCTAGGTGAGAGGGGGAGGTGACGTCCCCTGAGCTGTAAGCCTCTGTAACAGCTCTGTCAAACGCTCCAGCTGAGATCAGGGGTATCTTTCAGGGACTGTGTGTTCTTGAAGGCACCTACAGAGGACAACGCTTGACTCAGAGAAGTCCGGTGCCGGTGCTGAAATCTGAAGCACAGGACCTAGTGGTGCAGGGAGATGTGGTTCCGGAACCCTCCGAATTCCAGCAGGTGAGGAACCGCTTCCTCTCTTACCTGAGAGGCCAGAACCTCTGTCTTTTTGTGAAAAAACACTGGCTTGGTGAACCCCCGCTGTGAGAAGCCCCCACCGGCTCCTGCCCCAGCCGCCGCCGGCATAGCACGCAGTGGGAAAAGCCAGATGGACTGGGCTCAATCTTGGTTCACCAAGTCCATCCGCTGTGACTTGGCACAAGTCACTTCATCTGTCTGAGCCTCAATCACATCTCTAAAACGGGGGTCGTGGTGCCCACCTCCTAAGGTTGTAGAGAGATACAGTCTGCCCTCCATACCTGCAGGGGTTTAACATGGAGGATTTTGGTATCCGGTGTGTGTGTGTGTGTGTGTGTGTGCGCGCGCGCGCGTGTGCGTGTCCTGGAACCAGTCCCCTTATGGATACTGAGCACTAGAGAAATCCAAGCCACTCTCCTGGCTTACCGAGAGCAGATGTCACATCATGTTAGTTCCCTTCCCTTTCTTCTGTCCTTACCTCCCTGCGAAAGCAAACTTTCAGGGAATGCAAACCCACTATCATTTGGCAAAAGTCAAACAGAAAGAAATAAGGAAATGGGTTTTATCCCATACTCCTGTTTAAAAAAAAAAAATCACACAATGCGTGCCAAAGTTGACCGGGGGGTGGGGGGTTGGCCTGGTTCCCGCTTTAGCTTTTCTTTGGAGCAACTATGTCACCAGGTTGTCACTGAGTTGGCTGCATTGTAGGTTCCTTCAGGAAAATCCTGGGGGAAGAAAGAAGCAGGGACCCAACATGCCCCACCTCCACTTCTTAGCAGGAAGGGTCCTTTCCCTCCTTTTCTGGTGACCCCTTAGGCCTTGCCCGGAAGCCTGGCCCATGCCGCAGGCCCTCCAGGACAGTTCACAAAGATAAACACCAGTTAATAATTGGCCCCCTGGAAGGGAAGGGTCACCCCAACCTTCCTGCCTGCCTTCCCAGACCCAGAAGGGCACAGCGGGCCATGGAGAGTGGGGAAGACCTCCCTCCGCTCCCAGGAGCAGCCTGGCTTAATGTCTTCGAGCTAATCAGTGACAGGCAACCATGTGAGGAGAACATCAGACCATGATCTTGGGGGTCTTGGGGGTCCTCAGAGGTGGGGCAGGTTGGGGAGGGGTGGGAGTAGGCTGGCAAAGCACACCCAGTTTTATCTGCCTCACTGATTGTGGAGGTTCATGGGAATTTCATCTGAAGAAAAGGCTCTGCTGCTTAAAGAAGAAGTTTGTGAATCCCTTCGCTGGGCGGATGAGCACCATGAGGCCCAGAGCGGTCCTGAGCCATTCATATGGCTACACTGGGGCGACCCCTACACTCACACTTCTTGATTCATAGCTTGGTACCCTTTCCACCCCTCCAAGGGCCACTTAATCACTTCCTCGGGGTCCAGGACTGAATCAGGCACTTTGGGGATACATAGGCCTTCTGCCCCCAAGGGTTGACTAGCTAGTTGGGGAGCCAGCCAGGCTGTGCCCAGGAAGGCACCTAGCACTGTGGCCCGTGTGTGGCTGGAGCAGGTCAGCTGCTGAGCCTAGGGCTCCACTGTTTGCTCCTCCTTCCCACGTGGGGGGGTGGCTAGTGTGAACCATGTCCTTCTAGGGTCCCCTGGAAAGATGGTCCTGGCTACATCTCCCCACAGGCCAGCCCACTCAGTCAGACCCACCTCCTTCCAGAACCCAGCTGGAAGCATCAGGAAAGGTAGGGCACACTCCGAGCTGTGCCCGCTGCCAGCCTTCCCCAAGTCCCAATACCGGGCCCTGGGTAGCCCCAGCTCTGAGACACCTAAGCCCAACTGAGGGTGACAGCTAAAATAGTGTTTAACATTGCCCTGGCCAGTTGGCTCAGCGGTAGAGCGTCGGCCTAGTGTGCGGAGGACCCGGGTTCGATTCCCGGCCAGGGCACACAGGAGAAGCGCACATTTGCTTCTCCACCCCTCCGCCGCGCTTTCCTCTCTGTCTCTCTCTTCCCCTCCCGTAGCCAAGGCTCCATTGGAGCGGAGATGGCCCGGGCGCTGGGGATGGCTCTGTGGCCTCTGCCTCAGGCGCTAGAGTGGCTCTGGTCGCAATATGGCGACGCCCAGGATGGGCAGAGCATCGCCCCCTGGTGGGCAGAGCGTCGCCCCTGGTGGGCGTGCCGGGTGGATCCCGGTCGGGCGCATGCAGGAGTCTGTCTGACTGTCTCTCCCCGTTTCCAGCTTCAGAAAAATGAAAAAATGAAAAGAAAAAAAAAAAAATAGTGTTTAACACTGTTATGGCCCTGGCACAGTTCACATTGAGCTGGGAAGGTCCCAGGGACCCAGGAAGGGACAGGGGTGGTCAGAGAGGCATACAAAGGACTCAGGGGCTGGAACAGCAGCTGTTTACCAATTAGGTGGCCGTGCTGGGCTGTACCAGCTGAGCGTCTGCCCAGTCCACTCTCCACTCTCGGCTGGAATGTGCGGTTCCCAGCTGAGAATGAGGCCTGTCCGGGGCCCTGGTCTACCTGCCTCCATATCTTCTCGCTCCTGGGAAGACCAGGTCAGGACACCCCCCCCCCCCGCATTCCCCGTACGTGAGTGTAGCCCACACCCACCATACAAGGAGCTCAAGGGTTCCAGCCACTGCTGAAACAATGGCGGACATGGCCAATCCAGCCCTGGGCGGGGTTCCAACCCCGAGTGCCCCGATCACAGATGGTTACGAGCAGCCAAAGAAAGCACTTTGCTGTCACTCCTTCTCTCTTTTCCCTCAGTATTTCTACGCAGCCTCTCCTGCTTCTCTCCCCCTCCTCTCCGCCAGCCCCCACTGTCCCAGATGAACTCCTGTCCTGTCCTGTCCTGTTGTCTGGGCGCTTCTCCGTGCCTGTCAGAAACCGGGGCTCTCTGTGGGAGGTGACTGCTCCCCACTTCCCACTCACTAGTGGGGGCTAAGCTGGGCAGCGGGGGACAAGCTAGGGGAAAAGATGGTCTTCACATCTCCCCAGTTCCCACTGGCCTTCCAGAGACTAGGGAAGAGCCTGCAGAAGGGCGACTTCTGAGGAGATGGGTGCTAGGGGAGCTGGGGTGGCAGTGCTAGGGAGAGCAATGAGTGCAGCGAGGGGCACCCACCCTCGCCCCCAAACCCTGCCAGGGCGGCGGCTTTAAAGAGGACAGAGGCAGGCACAGTGAGTCTGCCTGCACGGACTCACCATGGCCCCGGGGCAGGGGAGGGGAGGGGCTGCTCCTGCCCGCTGCAAGGCCGGCCCCTCCCCCTTCCACCCGCCAATTTCCTCTCCATCACTCCTCGGGTCTCCAGGCTGAAGGTCACAGGAGCTAATAAACCACACGCACATGCACACGCACAACCACCGCCACCCACACCCATGAGGAGGCCCCACAGAGAAGAGAGCTGTGTTCCCAGAAATCCAGATGTTCCAAGCAAGCCGATGACCGGGGCTGAGGGGACGCTGGACGTCCCCAGAGCGCCCTTCTGCCTATACTGCCAGAGTGGTCACCCGCGAGCCTCTCGCACAGGGAGTGTCCCTAAGCCCCGGCATTAAGCGCTGCTGCTTCCTGAGCAGCTCCTCGGGTGTCCACATGGGGGGTCAGGGCTGGAAGTCAGGAACCTAAGTTCGAAGCCAGGAACCGTCACTGCCTTGTTGTGTGACGTGGAATAGGGCACTGCCCATCTCTGCCCTCGGTGTCTTCTCCATTGAGTGAAGGATGGACTGGTTTCTGAAGCTGGTTAGGTCCCCCAGTCCACGGCTGGAGGGGAGGGGAGGAAGCTGTAAGGATGGGAGCTGTGGACACTCAGCCCGTGGCCTGGCTGACTAAAGGAGAGAGAGGGAGGGCCAAGGAGCCCACTCGGGACCAGCACTCAGAGATGCTATAAAGATTACTGGGGTGCAGGTGTGTGTGGGGGACAGCATACTCTTCTATCCATTGTCTGATAAACAGCTGCATTGGCTTGTTGTCATCAGCCGGAACAGCTGGGGTTGTAGCAAGAAGGATTTAAGTTAGATAAGCAGAAACCTACCAAACTCACCATCTCTGGGGAATCTATGGGATGAGAGCAGCCGGATGTTTACCTAGAGACTTCTAGTCCTGTTCCTGGCCTAGATGAAATGTCAAGGAGTGGGAGAGAAGGGGAGAGGAGGAAGAGAGAAAGGAGGAGAGGGCTAGAAAGGGTGTCAGCTCCTGGACCCCCCCCGCCCCGTGTTTGGAAGCGGAGGTGGGTGGGGTGCCTGTGCCTCTGATCTGGGAGCTGAAGTGGGGTAAGGAATTTGTCAGGGGTGTGGTGGGGCCGAGAGCAGGGCAGCCGGGGAATGGAATGAGAAGGCTGTCAAGTGGCAGAGCAAGTGTTCCTGGGAAATGGAGGGAAAGCCCGTTCCCTGGTGGGGTAAGAGGGCACCCCAGCCCTGGGATCCCTTCCCTGGAAACCCCGAGGCACATCCAGGCACAACAGGACCTCTCTGGGGCAGAACCTCTGCCCACACTGTGACGTCGGCTTGGGCAGGAGAGCCCAGAGCTACAGCTTGAGAAGCAGAAAGGACGCCCAGCAGGCACTGGGGAGGGGGAGGCTGGGGGTGCCCGGAGGGCAGGCTGTGAGGAGGACAAGGCTGTCCTTCCCCCAAGACTGCCAGGACACTCAACAGTCCTGCTTTCCCTCTGACTGCCCCTTACCCTCACCTGGGGACAGCTCGTAAGGCTCTAGGAGACGGTCTGCCTTTGCTTTGCTCCTGGCCTGGCACTTGGACAGGTAGGACAATTCTATAACTCATTCCATAGTCCCCCACCACCACCACCACCACCACCACCATCATCCAAAACCCAGGAATCTCCGGCCTCCTAAGGGAGCTGAGGCTGAAAACCCGCCCGGCTAGGAAGTCCCTTTCCCTTAGCCACCTTCGCTTTGCTGCAATGAGGACCGAGGCAGAAGAAGGATGAGCAACAGAGTTGGCCCACGCCCCCTAAATGCCACAGCCAAATAAATCATGAACAACGCGAGGTGAGGTCAGAGTACCCTGACGGAGGCCAGGTGAGCAGAGAAGCTGCTATGCAAATGATTTATGTATTACAAGGGAGTTGAGTGGGCCCACCCAGGTCCCCAGCGCCCCATATTCCAGCCTGGAAAGGGTTATTAAGTGACTCTACACCTCTGTCACTCTGTCAACCCTCCCAGGCTCTCTCCACATCCTCCTCCACCCCCTTCTCTGTCCATTCTACCCTACCACGAGCCAAAGATTTCTCACACCATCTTCTCGGGCTCTGTCCTCGCAAAGCCACCTGGGGCCCACTCTGGAGACGCGTGGCTGTCCAAAGACAGAATCACAGTTACCCCTCCCACGCAGCACTGGCAGAGGCAGCCTCCAGCCTCCTTGAAACGGCCCGAGGGGAAGGTGAGAAGTGAAGGGGGCTGTCCAGTTGGGCTGGCAGGGTGCAGGCTAGGGAGCCCCTGCTCTGTCCCACAGGAGGGAGAACCTTCCTCACCCACCCAGACGGAGCTGGGGGGCCTTGAACCGCTTTCTGTCTGAGCCAACAGCACCACCTTGCTGGGCACTTTCCATCAGCAGGTTTCAGATGAAGCTGTTGTCTGACTCTAGATACCTTCCAGACAAGCTTGGAAGCCCCCAGCCCCCTCCTCAATCAGGACCCCTCCTGGGTGCCTCACCCAGTGCCACACCAAGCCTCTAGAGGGCGAGGGAGAGCAGTTCCCAACCCCTGGGGCTCTCTGCATAGCCCGCTGGGACCAACCAGCTGCCCCCACCCCCTACTGCGGGAGGAGGGGCACCATGCTCCAGGCTGAGCAGCCAAGGTCAGCCACCTAGGCACCGAGGAGTGTGGGCCAGACCTGGAGAGGGGCTGCTTGGAGTTTGCAGGGACAAGAAGGGAGCATTTAAATAATGGAAAGAGTATCTGAGACCAAACCCTCCCCTCCCAGTTCAATTGGGGACAGAACGAAGACCAGTGGCCTAACCCTGGGAATTTCTGCCAGACTTTGGAATAAGAAGTTTCTTGATCCACACAGCAAAGCTGCAACCCCCCCCCCCCCAATGCAGGGTCACAACTAAACTAGCATGAGGCAAATGCAGTGGCCAGGGCACAAAATTTAAGGAGATGTTTAGTCTCAAGTGCAGGGTTGGCCCTGAGAGTGAGTGCCTCCTTAAATGCTGCAGTCTGTCACCTCATTCCCCTGGTCCTTGTCCCAGTCCTGCCTTCTTGCTGCCTGTCCCGGGACTCGAGCCACAGGAATATTTGAGGCACAGGTGCGGTAGATGAGCAGCGGGGTCACTTTTTCACCCTGGACCCTTCAAAGGAGAGAGAAGTAACCTCTCACTCAGCTAGAGGGGAGGGGAACAAAGGAAAAGGAGGGACGTAACTGTCTGTCACCTGAGGTTGGGCCCCTGTGTGTGTCTGTCTGTGTCAGTATCTGTGCATATATTTGTGCATCCAAATTGTGGGTCTGCCAGTTTCTTGTTCTGTGTCCTTGGGTAAGTTCCCCAACGTCTCTGAGCCTCCATGTCCTTGCAAACTTGTGACGATAACGCCTGCCTCACAGGGTTGCCATGAGGATGACATTATGTAATATAAGGAAAGAATATAGTGTAAGTACCTGGCCTGCACACAATAAACTCTGAATAGGCAGTGGTTGGTATTCCCACTATTAATAATATTATTGTTGTGTGTGGCCCCAGCTTACTCTGAAGCCTTCCTGCCCACTGCCTCCCCGCACAGGCATCCTCCTTCAGCCAGACAGGTCTTAGGGCAGCCCCAAACACACACAGTGCTTTATCCTGGTCTACACCCCCACAGCCATGAGGATGCCAACCCTAAAACAAGACTTCCTGGACCACACCTCCTCAGTGGTCTCCCTGCAAACCCCCACAGCATTTGTCTGTACTTCTCATGCCAGCCTCAAGCTGCTCTTCCATGCACTTAACTTTGTGGATGCAGAGAGAGAGAGAGAGAGAGAGAGAGAGATCTAAGCACACTGACATAGTAGGGACTATATTTTTCAGTGACCTGTATCACCCTTCACCCCAATCTAAAAAGTAATAATGCAAGCCTCTCAGTATACATATCCACTTGTAGCCTCTTTGTGAATAATGAGGGTAAAATGGTAGATACTGCCTTTGATGGCATTCCTACAATGTGCCTTCCGTTATCACATCAATCCCCACAACAACCCTGTGACGTAGATTGTAACTGTAAAACTACAGCTTGGACACTTTAACTTGCCCAAGGTTATACAGCAAATGAAAAACAGAGCTGGGATTTAAACTGGCTGGCTGGCTCCAAAGCCTACATTCTGGGTTGAGTAAAAGAATGAACCAAAACCCAGAATTTCCTTTTTGCACTCAACAAAAGAAACAACAGTAATGCAAGGTGATACCAAAAATCTAATTAAATGCTTTTGGGGTTTCCAATCAGAATGCACTGGAGGTCAGGTCCCATCACAGCATGTTCAGGGTGCAGCAAGAGCACCGCAGTCACTGCAGAAAGAAGTGGGTGGTCTCGCCTCACGAGGGCTTTAGCATAATCTATAGCAGAGGTCGGAAAAATACACATCTCATAGTGAGTCAGAAAAATTGTTTACCTTGATTGCTCAATCACCAGAATGTCCCAGTCGATTCTAGCTCTATTTTAACTGCCTATAAGAGAAACCTATATTCTCTCCTTTTGTTGATCAACAATTTTAGCAACGTTTTGATAATGAAATGGACAACTTTGGTCAATCAGCAATCGTACATGGAGGAACCACTGGAAAAGCCTTTGCCAACTGATTTTCACACACACTGCCATCAATCGTCAGCTGTTATAATAAAATTTGGCCATGGGGAATGGTCTCCCCCCTGGCCTCCTTTGCCATCTTTCTTTTGTCATTCTGGGGTTGAACTGACTTTGAATGTCTACACTACATTCATCTCCCTGTGACTCCGTTTCCTTACCCAGAAAATGGGGATAATAACACTAGTGACTCTACAGGGCTATGGCAAGGAGGCTGTGTGTGTAAAGCATGGATGGTGCTGGCATGGAGTGAGTCCATAATAAATGTTTGGGGTTGTTGGTGTTGTCATTTCAAGCCAGGTAGAGGTGCCCAGATGCCTAACCCACTCTGGCTGCAGGAAAGCAAGCTGCCATTCACAGCACCCCTCCCCTCCTGCCTACTAGGGTGCGTGTCCCCTAGAGTCGCCTTCTGCACTCTGTCACCCCTGCAGTCACACCTCGTGTCCCACAAAGACTTAGAATCGATCGAACTTCGTGGCAGAAAGGATAGTGGGAGCTCATCCAGTTCAACTTTCTCTTTTCTTATATGAAAGACAAAATGTCCTGTAACCCAAACCATATTCCGTTTGCTTCCAAATTACCTGCGAAACCTCATACATCCGAAAAGTGGGCCCTACACACCTAGGCAAACAAAGTTTGCTCTAAACACTTTTGGACTTCTTTTTGTGAATTGACCTCCGACTTCACTGTGCAATAAACAAGGAAATCAGTCTCATAACTTGATGCCACACCTTGTTTGGGATCCAAAAAAAAAAAAAAGGTGTTGTCATTACCTGCTCAATTCACTCACTCTTCTAGGTCACGTGTCTTGGCATTAAATAACGTTTGGTTCTTTCCACATACTATTCAGTTCCCAAGGATGAAGTCTTGACATCATTGAGGAAATTTTTTTTTCTTTAAAAAAATTTTTTTATTATAGTTGCCATTCAACATTACATAAGTTTCAGGTGTACAGAATAGTGGTTAGACATTTATGTAACTTACAAAGTCTAGTACCCACCTGGCACCATACATAGTTATTACAGTATTATTTTATTTCCTATGCTGTACTTTACATCCCTGTGACTATTTTATAACTGCCAATTTGTACTTCTTCATCCCTTCACCTTTTTCACCCAGTCCCCCAACTCTCCTCCCATCTGACAAACATCAGTTTATTCTCTGTGTCTATGAGTTTGTTTCTGTTCTGTTTGTTTGATTTTGTTTTTTAAGATTCCACGTATAGGTGAAATCGTATAGTATTTGTCTTCCTCTGTCAAACTAATTACGCTAAGAGGGACCTAGGAAGGTCTATCCATGTTGTCACACATGGCAAGAGTTCATCCTATTGTGTGTATATTTCACATCTTTTTTATCCAGTCATCTATCGATGAAAACTTAAGTTGTATCTCTATCTTGGCTATTGTAAACAATGCTGCAATGAAAATAAGGATGCATTTATCTTTTCAAATTAGTGTTTTGGATTTCTTTGAATAAATACCCAGACATGGAATTGCTGGGTCATAAGATAGTTCTAGTTTTAATTTTTTTGAAGAACCTCCATACTGTTTCCCACAGTGGCTGCACCAACTTGCAATCCCACCAACAATGTACAAGGGCTCCCTTTCTCCACATCCTCACCAACACTTGTGCTTGTTGATTTATTGACGATAGCCATTCTGACAGGTGTGAAGCGGTAAGTCATTGTGGCTTTCATTTTCATTTCTCTAATAATTAGTGACATTGAGTATCTTTCCATATGTCTGTTGGTCATCTGTATATATTGAGGAATTTTAAAAAAAATAATGAAAGCCCTAAAGGCAGCTCATTTGTTGACTCATAAATTTAGCGAATACTTACTGATATACCCGGGCCTGTGCTGGGAGAGAAATACTATACTAAAGCTGATGGACACAATTATTTCCTCGTGGAATGTGCAGGTCAGCTCCTGAGCAGAGCTTACATGACTCATGGAATTGGTAGTAACAAAAGCCTCTAATAATGGATTAAACCACTTCCAGGGAAAAATGGCAGCCTGAACACCTGCATGCGCTTTTGCTTTGTCCTGAAACTCCATTAAAGCAAAGTTAAAGGCTTTCTAAGTTTTTCTCTCATTTTGATTTCTTAAAGTATACACCCACAAGGGCGGGAAGGATGGGAGCGGAGGTAACAACAACACACCACTGGAAGCTATAAAGCAGGTGGAGCAGTAAAGAGCACGGAGCAAGAGGTGGGGAAAGCCATAACCACCCAACCTACACCCGGAATCCCCCACAGGTTCCGCAGTCCAATCCGTGGCACCATTACCTCTGGAAGCGAGGGGGAGGGGGATTGAGTAAATAAAGAGCACTGGTAGAAAGTGGTTTTCAAAAGCAATCAAATCCTCAGCTGCTTCCCCTTCCCCACATAGCCAGGTATAAAGGGTAGAGGCTTATTCCCTGGTGAGGGGTAAGAAGGGGTCTCTGACAGGGGAACCCCAGGACACTAAAGGCAGAAATATCTTACTGAAAAGGTTCACATGGAGGATGCTGAGACCTGCGTCCTCTTACCTCCTGAAATCCCAGAATACTGGCTTTTGTCCTCCGAGCTAGAAACCGGAGGATGCATCTCTGTGGAATCTGACCAACCTGCAAGGAAGAAGAGGCCCAATGACACTAGTACATCAGAGGCTTCACAACGAGCTAGCCCGGCCAGTTCGCCCGAGTGGGAAGCCCACAGATGACAAACCGCGCAGGCTCACACACACTCAGAGCGTGCAACCAGCTTTTCAGATCTCCATACTTAAAAAAAAAAAAACAAAAAAAAACAACCAAGAATTATGAGACATATGAAGAAACCTTCTAACACAAAAGACAGAGACCAAAACAAGAAGTGCCTTGGAGGAAACCGAGACAGTGTAGCAAGAAGAGAGCTTAAAAATAACACCACATTGTTATTATATCCAGAGAATGACAAGGAAAAATATTGAAAAATGAAACATAAATAGGATAGTATTTTCTATAAAGAGAACAAGAGAAGTTATGGAAATCAAACATGTGTCAGTAGAAATGGGGAAATCATTGAGCTATTCCCATATGTGCCCCGATGGGGACTAAGTTGGCAACCTCCACGCTCTGGACGACTCTCCAACCAACCAAGCTATCTGGCCTGTGCTTCATTTTTTATTGATTGATTGATTAATTTTTAGAGAGACAGAGAGAGGAAGGGAGAGAGAAGGGAGGAGGAAGGAAAGCATTCGTTTGTTGTTCCACTCAGTTGTGCACTCACTGGCTGGTTCCCATGTGTGCCCTGCCCGGGATCAACCCCGCAACCTCGTTGGTTTCAGGACAACACTCTCACTGACTCGGTAACTGGCCAGGCCCCATCCTTGTCTTATTCTTAATTTTAAAAGAAAAACGTTCAATCTTTCACCATCATAAGTTTTATGGAGAGGCTCATTATCAGATTGTGAAAGTTTCTTTCTATTCCTGGTTTGCTGAGATTCTCTGATCTGGAATGGATATTGGATTTTGTCAATATCCTTTTTTGACAAATGCTTTTTATGTTCATCTATCAACATAATTGCTTTTTCTTTTAATTTGATAATATGATGAATTGTGTTGAGTGATTTTTTTTAAATTATTTTTATTTTATTTATTCATTTCAGAGAAGAGAGAGAGAGAGAGAGAAGGTGGGGAGGAGCAGGAAGCATCAACTCCCATATGTGCCTTGACCAGGCAAGCCCAGGGTTTCGAACTGGCGACCTCAGCATTCCAGGTCAAGGCTTTATCCACTGCGCCACCACAGGCCAGGCTGTTGAGTGATTTTTTAATGTTACTAACTTTATATTCCTAAGCTAAAAGCCACTTGATCATGATGTACAGTGTGTCCGTAAAGCCATGGTGCACTTTTGACCGGTCACAGGAAAGCAACAAAAGACAATAGAAATGTGAAATCTGCACCAAATAAAAGGAAAACCCTCCCAGTTTCTGTAGGATGATGTGGCAGCATGTGCGCATGCGCAGATGCCGTAACACCGTATATACAGAGGAGCAGCCCACGGCCATGCCAGTCGAGCTGTGGACAATACAGAGGAAAGTTCAGTGTGTTCTGTGGCTTGCTAAATTCAAATCCGTGACCAAAGTGCAACATGAATATCGGCGCGTTTATAATGAAGCGCCACCACATAGGAATAACATTACTTGGCGGGGTAAGCAGTTGAAAGAAACCCCATTCTGGTAGGCCATCAGTCAGTGACGAGTCTGTAGAGGCTATACGGGATAGCTACCTAAGGAGCCCTAAAAAATCTGTGTGTGAGCCCACATCGAACTACACTGAATAGGTATGAGACTGGGAGAGTTTTCCTTTTATTTGGTGCAGATTTCACATTTCTGTCGTCTTTTGTTGCTTTCCTGTGACCAGTCAAAAGTGCACCATGACTTTACGGACACACTGTATTATCATATAGATAGAAATAAAGATAAAATAGAGTTAGATTCAACTTATGAAAACTTTGTTTAGAATTTCTGCATCAGTGCTCCTGAGGGATATTGGTCTATAATTTTCTTGTAATATCTTGGTCTGATTTTGGTCTCATAGAATGAGTTGGAAAATATTTCCTACCCTATAATTTTCTAGAAAAGTTTGTGTGGAATTGGTATTATTTCTTCCATAAGTATTTGGCACGTCTTATCAGTAAAGTTTTTGGGACTGGAGTTTTCTTTGTAGAAAGTCTTTTAACTACAAATTTAACTTATTAAAAATAGATATAGGTCTATTCAGGTTACATATTTCTTATTTTTTTAAGTATTTTATTTTATTTTATTGATTGATTTTAGTGAGAGAGGAACAGAGAGAAAGAGACAGGAACATCAATCTGCCCAGTGGTGGAATTCTAATAATTTAATGAATGGTTCTCGTCCCGAATGACCATTTTAAGTATAAAAAAATATATATACCGAAAGGTAGTTTATTGTTTCATCCTACTTAATTTACTACTTAAATAAGAACAATAAAAGAGATACACAAAACTAGATTATGTTATAAGGAAGAGTTTTTAAATATTAACAAAAAATATTCCATAATACTTGACAAAAAACAATAAAACTGTCGTTTAAGATATTTCGATATTGTTTCTTGATTGGCGCCCTCACTTGCAATGTTTTTCACCTATGGACGGAATGAACATGACTATGGGCACTCAGAACACACTGTTGCTCAGATGAACATTAAAAAAGAGTAAGAAATGTAAATTTGTGATTTGTACATTGGGCAGCTGCCCAGGTGCCCACCTTAAAGAGAACCCTGATTACAAGTGCCATTTTAACAACCGGTTAGCCAAACTCAACAAATAATTAGGTATCAGTTCCGCCAAACCGGTGCAAACTAGCTGAATCCCACCATTGCCTCTGCCTCTGCATGTGCCCTGACCGGGGATCAAACCTGCAACTCCTATGCTTTGGGACAATGCTCTAACCAACAGTTGGTTAGAGGGGTCCCCAAACTTGGTTGGTTAGATGGTTCAGTTGGTTCAGGGGTCCCCAAACTTTTTATACAGGGGGCCAGTTCACTGTTCCTCAGACCATTGGAGGGCCAGACTATAAAAAAAAAAACTATGAACAAATCCCTACGCACACTGCACATATCTTATTTTAAAGTAAAACAACAAAATGGGAACAAATACAATATTTAAAATAAAGAACAAGTAAGTTTAAATCAACTGACCAGTATTTCAGTGGGAACTATGCTCCTCTCACTGACCACCAATGAAAGAGGTGCCCCTTCCGGAAGTGCGGCAGGGGCCAGATAAATGGCCTCAGGGGGCCGCATATGGCCCGCGGGCCGTAGTTTGGGGACCCCTGAACCAACTGAACCATCCAGTTACAGCTACCTATTTCTTCTTGAGTAAACTTCTATAGTTTGTGTCTTTCAAGAAATTTGTTTATTTCTTCTAAGTTGTAGAAATTAGTGCAGTAAAATTGTTCATAATGTTTTTTTATTATCCATTTAATATTTGTATAGTCTATAGTAAAATCACCACTTTTCTTCCTGATACTGGTGATTTGTGTCTTCTCTCTTTTTTTCCTGCTCAGTCTGGCTAGAGGTTTATCAATTTAATTGATCTTCTTGAAAATAACAGCTTTTGGTTTTATTGATATCTAAGGTTTTTCTGTTTTTTATTTTATTAATTTTCTCTGATATTTACTAGTTCCTTTCTTCTGCTTACTTTGTGTTTAATTTGCTCTAGTTACATGTTTTTAAATTCATTGAACATTTAGAGTACAAAACAAAAAAATACAGGAACTATTTTTTATTTACTTTGTGCTCTAGAATAACCTTTCCATTTCAAAAGCTCTCCTTAGACATGAAAACATGTGGTAAATTCATTCCAGGTATTTACTGAGAAGTGTTAGGCACTCTTCGAGGCACTGGAAATAGAAGAGTGAATGAACAAAGTTAATATCCTCACTTCATTTTGGAGAAGGCAATAAATAGACATATACATATATAATATGTTAGGGGATAATAAATACTAGACAGAAAAACAAAGCAAGGTGAGGAGCTAGACAGAGACTGAGCAGGCTGGGTGGGACTATGTCTATTTCAGATGTGGTCAGCAAAGGGCCGTATCTAAACAGAGACCTGGAAGAAATAAGAAGGAAGGCCATGGGCATCTCTGGGAAAGAGTGTTCCAGGCTGAGAGAGAAGTAAGTGCAATGTCCCTGAAGTTGGAACATGCTTGTCTTTTTGAGGAAAGGTCGGGATGTCTCAATGACTGGGGACAGAGGTAGCTAGGGGTCAGGACATGTAAAGTCTGATAAGTTGCTATAGAAACTTCACATTTAATTGAGGCTGGTAAGGAGAATTCTAAGATGGCCTCTCAGGATTCCCCTCTGTGCACATGCTCTCTATACAGTAGTCCCCCCTTATCCGTGGTTTTGCTTTCTGTGGTTTCAGTTACCCACACTCGACTGTGGTCCAAAGATATTTGATGGAAAATTCCAGAAATAAACAATTCATAGGTTTTAAATTGCATGCCATTCTGAGTAGCGTGATGAAATCTTGTGCCGTCCAGCTCCATCCTGCCCGGGATGTGAATCATCCCTTTGTCCACAATATCTACACTGTATATACTACCCTCCTGTTAGTCATTTAGTAGCTGCCTCAGTAATCACAGAGTGAGGAAGAGACCACAGTCACATAATTTATAGGATTCAGTACTATCTGCAGTCTCAGGCATCCTCTGGGGGTCTGAGAATGTACTCTCCTTGGATAAGATGTGACAGTGGTCATTCCAGGACTGTAACTGTGATAGACTTCACTGTGATTACGTTATGTTATCTATACTCTGGAAATGAGAGATTATCCCAATGAGCTTGACTCATCATGCGAGCCCTTTAAAAGTAGAACAACAACAAAAAGTTTCTCAACAACAAAGAACAAACAACTTAATTCAAAAATGGGCAAAGACTAGAAGGGACATTTCTCTAAAGAAGATATATAAATGGCCAATAAGCACATAAAAAGGTATTCGATATCACTAATCATTAGGGAAATGCAAATCAAAACTATGATGAGCTACCACTTCACATCAGTTAGGATGGCTGCTATAAAAAGAAGGAGGAGGAGGAGGAGGAGGAGGAGGAGGAGGAGGAGAAGAAGAAGAAGAAGAAGAAGAAGAAGAAGAAGAAGAAGAAGAAGAAGAAGAAGAAGAAGCCTGACCAGTGGTGGCTCAGTGGATAGAGCATCAACCTGGATGTTGAAGTACCAGGTTTGAAACCCTGAGGTCACCAGCTTGAGTGCAGACTCATTCAGCTTGAGCATGGTGTCACTGGCTTGAACCCAAAGGTCGCTGACTTAAGCCCAAGGTTGCTGGCTTGAGCCCAAGATTGCTGGCTTGAGCAAGGGGTCACTGGCTTGGCTTGAGCCCACTCCTAACCCCATCAAGGTATATATGAAAAATAATCAAAGTGACACAACTACAAGTTGATGCTTCTCATTGGTCTCCCTTCCTGTCTCTCTGTCTCTCTTTGTCTCTCACTAAAAAGAAAATTTAAAAAAAAAACAGAAAATAACAAGTGTTGACAAGGATATATAGATAAACTGGTACTTTTATGTGCTGTTGGGGGGACCATAAAATTGTACAACCACTTTGAAAAACAGTATGTAGTTTCCTCAAAAACTTAAAAATAGAATTATCATATGATCCAGCAATTTCACTTCTGGACATTGACCTGAAAGAATTAAAAGCAGGGTCTTGAGGAAATGCTTGTACACCTATATTTGTAGCAGCATTGTTCACAGTAACTAAAATGTGGAAGCCACCCAGGTGTCCACTGACAAATGAATGGATATCATACAACCTTAAAATGGGAGGAAATTCCACAATGTAGATTAACCTTAAGGACATTCTGCTATGTGAAATAATACAGTACAAAGACAAATACCGCATGATTCCACTTTTGACTTGTATTAGAGTAGTCGAAATTATAGACACTGGTGGTCGCTAGGGGCTGGGAGGAGGAGAGAATGGGAGTTGGTGTTTAATGGGCACTGAGTTTCAGTTTTACAGGATGAAGAGAGTTCTGGCGACGGATGGTTGCACAATGTGTTGAATGTATTCAACACAGCCGAACTGTACACTTAAAAATGGTTAAGATGGTAAGTTTTACATTGTGTGTATTTTACCACAATAAAAGAAAATATTGAAAGGGAAAAAAAAGCAAAGTTTTTTTTGGCTGGTCAAAGAAGAGGAAGTTAGAGATCTAAAGAAGGAGTTGATATTCAACATGGAGGGGACCATGTGGCAAGGAATACAGGCAGCCTTCAGGCGCTGCCAGCAGCCCCGGCTGACAGCCAGCCAGGGAACAGAGTCTCAGCGCTACAGACACAACGGGCTCAATCCTGCCAACAATAAGAATGAGCTTGGAAGTGGATTTTTCCTTCAGAGCCTCCAGATAAAAACTCGGTCCAACCAACACCTTGACTTCAGCCCTTTGATACTCTGAGCGAGAGAATTCAACCACGTCACACCAAGCTTCTGACCCACAGAACTGCAGGCTAATAAAGAAATGTTGTTTCAAGGTGCTAAGTGTGTGGTCATTTACTATACAGCTATGGATGACTAATATATGCTGCTCACAAAAATTAGGGGCTATTTCAGAATGAATATGAAGCTATAAAATATCTCCTGATTTTTGTGAGCAGTATACTCAGTATATTGGGAAGTCATAAATTCATATAACCACTTTTTATGAATTTTACTTTAATGTCACCCCATTTAGATAATAAGCTCCTAGAAGGCATAAAGCCAACAGTTCATATGTCCTTACACAAGGACTATTCCACAAAGGGGCAAAATGTTTTTTGATCACAAGCAAAGCTATTGGAGAAAATTGTCTAGCCTCTTGTGCTGACCACTTGGAAGGGCTGCTGATGTTTGTATAAGTTCTTTCAGGAAAAGCTGCATGCTGTATATGCTTGGCTTGCCTTCAGTCTTGCCCTTTGCTGGGAGGAATAGCTCCATTCCAAATGTAACCTGCTGATACGACTCACCTTCCATCTGAACACAGCTCCTCGGGCTTTCCCTTCCACTGCCAGTAACAGCACCTTGCCCGTGCGCCCAGGCTCTGAACCTTAGATTCACACTCCGTTCCTCCCTCTCCCATCCTCCCCATAGCCAGAGTCCTAGGGATGCATTTTCCAGAATGCCTCCTCATAAGTTCCCACCTTTGTGTTTCCACCACTATCGGCCTAACTGAGGCCTCTTTAGCTCTCAAAGAGCTTCACCATCCCCTCTGCCCTGCCTCAAATTCTCCTTGCTCCTCCCGATAACACCTGGCACTGTAAATCCTTCCTTTAAAACCTCCATGAGCTCCTCATTGGTCACTTGAGTGAGCTGGGTGCCCCGAACCATCTTGAGAGCAAGGGCTGTGTGTTGAGCATCTTTATAGCATCATTGATGTTCCCTGGTTCTGTGTCTGTATAAGGCTATGTTAAAAAAAAAAAAAAAAACTATTGATTTTACAGTGAGAGAGAGAAAGGGGTGGGAGAGGAGCAGGAAGCATCAACTCATAGTAGTTGCTTCCTGTATGTGTCTTGACCAGGCAAGCCCAGGATTTCAAACCAGCGACCTCAGCGTTCCAGGTCAATGCTTTACCCACTGCGCCACCACAGGCCAGGCTGTATGAGGCTATTAATGATAAAGTCATGACCATGAGAATTTGGAGGCCTCCTTTTCTTTCAGGCCAGAGAGGACCAGCCTGGGTTGCCACTCTTCCACACCCTAAAGTCTTACGCAGAAGCAGCAGAGAGCTGTGGCACATATCTGCTCTTCTCTATAAACCTGCTGCCCCCAGCCGCTCCCAGTCCTGGGAAGCCTGGCCAGCAAGACCCCACTCCAATGACTGCTTTATCACATCAGCTGTCGGACCTTTTGTTCATGATAAAGGGATCCCCTTCCCCGGGGTATCTGCAATGTAATAAACAGATAGCCTTAAAGAAGCAAAAGTTACTGTGGTGGGATTTCAAGTGTCAACTGTTGGGTGGAGGGAGATATGTTAACAGGGATAGAAAGCTTTGCTCCTGCATCCTAAAACGGTGATGGTGGTGGTGGGGTCCATGCAGCAGGACTGATGCTAATAAAAGAATGGCATTGAAACACGTACGTGTACCCTCCCTCCCCAGCCAGGGACAGAACAAGAATCCACAAAATGGGCAACATTCAGAGTGGGCTGCTGGAAGGAATGCCCAGGGAGATAGGTGATGGAGAGGAAGTCTGTTAGATGTCGGAGGTAGAGATCTGAACAGAATCACAGAAAAGCTCCTCCCTGCCCTCCCCATCTGAAATCTTTCTCCTGCACCCCTAAAGGTCAGGCTGGGTTGGGGGGATCACTTAGTCTAGAAGCACAGGGAAGCTCCTGTGGCCTTGGTCATTTTTATGCCCTCATCCTCAATACCAACTCCAAAGAGAGTGGACCCTCCTTCCATAAGTCCAGCCCACCTCCAGGGGAGGAAGTCAAAGACAGTCACTTCTAGATTCAGCAGCGTGTCCCTAGTGTGTCTTTCCTGTTCCCCCTGCTGAAGCTCAGAGGAGGGGACCCTTTTGCAACCCTTTCCTCCCGTAGTTGTAGCCCACAACTTCCTGGATCCCGAGAAGGGAAGCCTGTGTGTGTGTGCGCATGCGTGCACGTGTGTATGCGCGCACGCGTGCACAAGCACACGTGTGTGCATGGGGTGGAGGGGAGTGGTAATGGAATAAGAGGAAGGGAGGAAGATTACACAGCTGGGTGGGGGGACCGGCCCTCTGGCATCCTGGGGGAGTCTTCCTCCTTAATTGCTTGAGTTCTACAGCTGTCATCGCTAATGAGAAATTAAAAAGCATCCTGACCCCTGCCCCCACCCCTGCCCCCATGGCTCACAAGTGCTCCCTCAGCACGTTGCTCTTGGACAAGCACCCAGCGGAGGATGCTGTGAATGCACAGAGTGCCTGAGCTGACCGCTCTCAGCCCCTTCAAGGGGTAGGCAGGAGCCACAGTGGGGAGGGGAGGTGGGAGTGGGCCCCAGCTTCTCTGCTCCTGCTCTGGTTTTCTGGACAGCTCTAATTATTTTATATATCCTGCTTCATAATCCCCACAGCTCTTCTGGAATTCATCAGACCTCAGGCCAAGATGCGAAGTCTGGGAAACAGGGTCCCTGGAACTGCAGATTGAAGATCTACCCTTCAGTGTAGCGCTGCCCTGCACAGTGTGCGATTATATAAAATATAAAACGAAGAGGGACGAAGAAGGACGGGTCAACCCCCCAGCAAGAAGGATCTTGATTAGCGCAAGGAAGGATTTTCCGGTTGACCGTCACGCTGCACCCAGCCAGGCAGTCTCCTCCCTAAGAATAAGGAGCCTTGGCTTAGCCTCACCCCCAGGAGTCTGTGGTCTGGCCCTTGCTCACCTCCTCTCCCCACCCCCACCCAGAATTCAAGGCCTGACACTAACTTAATTGCTCTCAGAACGGGCTTCCCAGAACCTGCCCATTTGAGACCATCAGCGCAGACCCCCACACACACACAATACCACACAGGACCACCGAATTTCCACAAGCAACTCGCTGTTCTAAGTCCTCCCTTTCCATCTCCCGCATGCGCCTCCCCCTACAGTTCTACACAGTTCTAGTACATGGTGACATCACCCGCCCGATTACAGAAGCTTTTTCCCCAGGGAACCCAGCTCTTTCAGTTTAAATAATACTGCCATGAACATCTTTGTTCAGTCCAGTGAATATTTTCCTGAATACGTTTGCTGTTGTTGTTCCTTCGCACTTGTTTAGATACTGTGAGATTAATGATGCATGATTTCATTTTAAATTACAGCCATCCCTCAGTATCTGTGGGGGGGGGGGGACTGGTTCCAGGACCCCCCAACATACACCCAAATCCATGGATGCTCAAGTCCCTTATAGAAAATGGTATAGTGTTTGCAAATGGCCCCAACACATCCTCCCCTGTATTTTAAACCATCTCTAGATTACTTATAATACCTAATACAATGTAAAATGCTATGTATATGTAAACAGTTGTTACACTGTATTGTTTAGGGAATAATGACAAGGATATAAAAGTCTGTATGTGTTCAGTACAGACACAATCGTCACAGACCTAATAAGCAGTACATGCCAGCACCAACATAACTTTTTTTTTAATATTTTCCATCTCAGTGGGAGAGTCGAAGATGGGAAACCCACAGATCCAGCAGGCCAGCTGTATTTCTAAATTCACAGCGGCTATTGCTTTCTAAGCTTCTCTCAAATGATGGACACCTACCATACAATGTCCGTCCTTTGGAGCTCTGTGACGTTTTGACGTTTCTTGGTGTTAGAAAAATATTTTCCAGCTTAAACTGGTTGGGTATCTGGACAACGCAACCAACAGCTGCCACACACAAGTGGTTCCCAAATCAAGTTAGCATCACCTGCTGGCAAATCTTAACCTAAATCCATTTTTAATGTCCTAAGTCAGAACCCTTGCACACCTGGAGCTAAACGGAGCCGGTATCTGCCTGGCAGCAATGTAAACACGAGAGGGAGGAGGGAAACCTGCCTTGTGAGGGTGCCACCCGTTCTCCTCGCCAGGTGACCACCGCTTCTGCCTGCCCGCGGCGGGCAGCGCCCTCTCACCCTCGCACCAGGGGCTGCTGGCAGCGGCGGCAGCGGCGGTTTGCATGCCAGCCTGGCGGAAGTGAACACTAGTCGTTGGGAAGTGTACCTCCCAGGTGGGGGGTACAAGGAGAAATGTAAATAGCCGGGGTTACTGGGTGTGAGTGTAATGCGGGGTAACTGATATTGCAAGGCCGCTTCAAAAATAATTGACGCATATTCAAAATCAAGCTTAGGCAAGACGCCTGCTCTGAACACAGCCCCGCGGAGGGGATGTCAGGTAAAGAAGAGAGGTGATGCGACGGTCCCTATGCCATGGAAGCTTACAATCAAGCTGTGGGAAGGAGCTCTAGATCCCGCTAAAGCCGGCTTCCATTTGCCTCCCATTCGGCGGGGCTGGGGGTTCAGGCTACTGTTCACTTCACACCCGTCCCTGCTCCTCCCTCCTGCCCCTCCCCCTCCCGACATTATTCTCTAGCCAGGCTCTCTCCTTATACTGTCCCCCAGCTTGTCCCCACCAAGGAGTAGTCCTCTTCGTGTTTGGGACGTTCCTGTGCATGTCACTGACGCTCTTAGCTATGACAATGTCAAAAGCACTCCCCACCCTGCCCCCTCCCTCGGCTTCCTTCCTGGCCTCCCCAGGATCTTTGACGGGGGGGGGGGGGGGGGGGGGGGGGGAGCTCCAGCGATTCTGACGCCTATCTATCCCCAGCCACCTCCCCAACACAGCGCAGGGGGATTCGGAGTGGAGCGAGGGGGAGGGCCGGGTGGACAGGCCTCCACCATCTGCATGTTCTCAGCAATCAGTCCTCCCCCAACGCCTCTCAAGCTGGGGGGGGGGGGTGACTGCTGAATCAGGATATTCCTCACATTCCCTCCCTTCTCCCCTGCCGGCCCAAATGCCACACACCCTGCCTGTGAGTGCCCAGCCTCAGCTGAGGGCTGCTCTCCCCACCCTGACCCCAGCCCAAGACCAGCCCTCCGCCCTCCCTCCCTCACACCCTGAGGGGAGGCCATACAGGAAGGCGGCCATACTGCCCCCTCTCCTTGAGGGCCCTGCTGGGAGGGGGGTTACCCTGCCTCCCGCCTGCCCTCCTGCCCCTCCCTGGACCCTGGTTCCATCTCCCACAACCAGCTTCACTCACAGAGCCTGCTGCCACTAGTCAGGAAAGGAGAAGAAAAATGGTGGGGAGCCAGAAGCAGACACCCCCCAACATACACAGCCACCCGGGTGCCACACAGGGACATAATCACCAGGAGAGCCCCCAGTGTGCAGAGGCAAGCCTAGAGGGGGCCCCAGGAAAGATTTCCAAACCCAGGGAGCCCCCAGTCTGAAGGGCTTTTCCTGTCCTTGATGAGGGAGACCCCCAACGACCAGCGGACAAGGGAAGGAAGCTGGTTCCTGTCACTGACATATACTAACATGTAAACAAACAAAGACTCAGCAGTTCAAGGGCAGAGCTCTGTGAGTGAGCCTGGAAGGGGTAAGAAGCACAAGACTAATAAGGTGGTTAAACTGGTCTCAACAGGGAAGGAAGGCTTCCTGGAAGAGGAGAGCTTGGGGAACAGAGAACCCTTCTGGAGGCTCAGAAGCATGCAAGCAGGACAAAGTGGGTGAGAAGGCCCAGGACAGAAAGAAGGCCTTCCTAGAGCAGTGAACGATCCCTGGACAGGAAGCAGGAGTCCCAGGCTCTGTTCCAGGGCCGGCAGCAGCCAAGATCCCGCCCCCTCAGGTCACAGACCCCTCCTCAGTGCAGTGTGGAGTCTGGCCACAGGACTCCTACGGTGCCTCCAGCAGGGTGTCGATGCCCCCCCCCCCCCCCCCCCCCCGCTGAGCTTCAGCTCTGCTCTTAGAGAAGGGACCTGCGTTCCCATTGCGCACTGGGCCCACTGATTACATAGCAGTCTTGTACCCCAGCTTGGAAGGTCTCTTTTCCTCCCTGCGTCCTCTCTTCTGGACAAGCCCTAGTAGAAAGGAACAGGGAAGGGCGGCCTGAAAGCACTTGGCTCCCCACTCCCCTGTGCTCACTGCTCCTAGAGGCTGCGTGAGGGAGCAGATGGACCTTCCCGAGGCTGCGGCCTGAGCCCCGCCGCCTGGCTCGCGCAGGTCCCCAGCCTGACACTTGGCAGTCAGCGACAGCCCACTCAGTCCACAAATGGCCTCATCTCTTGGAGAGCCCATCAGGATCATTTCACAACTGTGTGCACTCGATGGAGCCTGTTCTTGGAAAGCTGGGGACGGGACAGCTCAGTCCTTGGGTGTGGGGAAGGCCTGGGCCCCTGAGATCTGCGCTTGAACAATAAACAACCGAGGGCCTGCGTGGGGACAGGGTTTAGCCAGTGTCCTGTGGCTGAGGGGAGATAAGGGTCTCCCAAAGAGCTTCCACACAGCCTCTCTGCTTCGAGGGGAACGCCCCAATCTGATGGGGGCACAGGACCCATCCCCACCAGAGGAGGGAATGGGGTTCAAGGATTTGAGGCATGAGGAATGTGATGAAGCAGGGAGATTGCTGTAGCCCAGCAGCTGGGAAGGGGCTCTGAGGGCAGGGCCACCCCAGGGCTTGTCACAGTGCCTGGTACTCCATGAGCATACCACCTGAATTTAGGAGCTAAAAATTCAGAATTAATAGTCAGGGTTGGCAGTGCCCTAGAAATACCCATTCCAGGTGGCTTATTCCTGCCCAGCTGGTGCCTGGCCACCTGAGCTGGGACACCAAGACAAGAAAGAAGCCCAGACCCACAGCAGGGTACGATTTGCAGGGCACAGACTATGTTTTGAGTGCACTTACCACAGGGCACAGGAGCGGAGTGGGGGCAGGCATGCTCAGAGAAGGCTTCCTGGAGAAGGGGCTTGCAGCCTCTTTGTAGCAAGGGGGAGGGAGTGCGGCTTTGTACAGAGCCGCAGAGAGAACAGCCTCCACAAGGCCTAGGATCACCTGGGACATGAAAGCCCCTTCCCCTGCCCTGGAGGGGGTGGGGGATGGTAAGAAAGGTGAAGGAGCCCATACCCCTCCAGCTGATCCGTGGGAAAAAGCCCCTGAAGAGGGGTCAGGGCCAATCCACCTTTGATGTGCCAGTTCAAGTAGCTGGAGCCAGGATGCTCCTAACAGGCAGGGGAGCCACGTGGGGGATGCTGGAGGAGGGGACCAAGCACAGCAACTCTCAGGGCACAGGTGCTGGGTGAATATCTTAATGAGTGAGTCAATTAAATATTGACTGATCGATCGGTAGGGATTATGAATGAGGGGCAGTGCTTCTGAGAGAGACTGCTAAATGCGGTCTTTGGGTTCAGTCCCTGAGGTCTCTCTGGGGACCAGAGGCCCACTGCAGATTTTACCCATGGAAAAGGGCCCCTCCGGGCTGCCCCCTCAGCCCTCCTGGCTCCTCTGCCTTTACCCACTCGTGTTCTCAGAGACCGTAGCCTCCACAGCAATGCAGAAAGCACTTTCACACGCATATTAAATTTATGTACACATAATGGCAACAGCAATAATCACTAACACTTAGTGATTGTTTACAATGTGCCAGTCACCACGCTGATTACGTGACATGTCTAATCTTGTCAACCACAGAACACCCCTTCTAAGTAAACGCTATTAGATGCAGGGGAAAAAAAAATATGTCCAAGAGAAATGTTTTTAACTTTATTTTGGTTCCCTGACACACATTTTTCACATTTGAACGTCTCTGAAATCAGAATGCGCCTTGTAACCACTAACTAACAAGAAGGCACTGTGTCATAGTGTAATTAGCCGTGTTCTTTCTTCTCAGTGGTACGTAATTGAATTGTGGGCCTTGCTTTTGATGAAATACAGTTGATGGTGTCCATGGTCTGTGTAACTGACCACCTGCCCCTTTCAATCAACAGTGGATGTTATACAGCACCTGTTTCTGTTTCCAAGCCTGTTTTTGGAGGGTTGGAGGCTGGAGGTTGTGTCACAGCCCCCAGCCTGGGAGCTGTCTGACAGACCGGCTGGCTTCTGTCCCCGGAGCTCCCAGCAGCCCCCAGCCCAGCACCTTCGGCTAGGGAGCCCAGGTGGGATGGGTGGACACGGAAAACCTGGGGCCTCCAACGAGCAGCAGAGAAAGACGAGCCCTGGGAGGCAGCTGCAAGCAGCCCTGGAGGAATGGAGGTGAAAGGGGAAGGAACAGGGTTGCTCCACTCTTCACCAGGAAGCCCTGCGCCAGGGAAACAACACAGCGGGCACCAGGCCATCGGGGCCAGGACTCCATCGCTAGCGCTGGCGCCAGCCTCCTGCCGCACTAGCTGTGGCTTACCTGCCAAAGCATGCACCCCCAAACCCCCCCCTGTCCTTCCCTCTGCCCCTTCCCCCCATGCTGGCCCCAGGAGGGGAGGCAAGAGCCAGGGAGGCAGTGATCTACCCCACTGGAGAGCTGAGGACACTGAGGCCGGAGGGCCCGAGCCTGGCCCCTGAGTCCTCCCCGCTGTGCTCAGGCGGAGGTGCCGAGCTGGGTTCCCCTGCCTGCCCTCCAGGCACCCCTCAGCGGGGGATCTCCAGGGTGGCAAGGGGCAAGGGGAAGAGAGAAGTGTCTCTTGCCAGGGACTCTCCCACTTGGTCAGAATATCGCCACCACCTCCTCCTCTTTTCCCTCTTTTCCAGGACTTCTCCCCTCAGAGGCCTGTCTTCTCCCGCTTTCACTTCCCAGAAGCTTCATCTTGGGGTCCTTGTAGCCCCCAGATGCCCACTGACCACTTGGTCAGCTGCCCAGGCCAGCCCCTTTGGTGGGGGAAGGGTCAGAGAAACCCCTTGTCCCTCCCCACCAGACCTGGGGGTGGAGGCCTCTGAATCTACAGCAGGGGCTGGAGGATTAGGATTTTTAATGAGCACCAGGGACAGACGCTTAGGGAAGGCAGCTTTCATCCTTTCTGGGGGGATGGGGGGAAGCCCAGGATCTTGGGCTGCATTTCCCAAGCCCCCTCTCTCAGCACCACCACCATCCTCTCTATTCTCCCCTCTACCCTCCCTGCCTTGGGAGGCCCACTGATTAATCCTGCCGGGGTGCAGGTGGCAGGCCAAAATAATGGCCGTCCCTCTCGTCCATGGCCCACCGGGACTCTCAGCGGGGTCTGCCGGGGCCACACATGCTCAGAGTCCCCACTCACAGCTGTGGGGGCCTTAAAGACAAAGCCCATCCCTCCTGCTCATCTTACAACGGAACTGCTGCTCCAAGTGACATTGAGCTAAGCCCCACGTGCAAACAGAGGCAATGAGAGAGGAGCATGTCGGGATTTAGGACAGAGACTGAAAACTCACATCCCAAGACCAAAGCTGGCACGGGGGAACTGGGGCTGAGATCCCTGGGTCCTCAGTGGATAGTGACCCTCCATTCCTCAAAGAGAAACTGGCCCCCAGAAATAGAGAAGTCAAGGCCCACTTACAGGGGCTGGATCCCAGCAACAGAATCTTAAGCTCAAAGGTTCACAGAGATGGGAGGAGCCTTGGAAATTGGTACCTGCCACTCCTTATGTTTCAACCTGGGAGGCTCATACCCAGACAGGGGGTCCAACGAACCACAATCATGCTGAGAGCTATACAGGTATTAACTCATGTTATGAGGACCCTGAGGCCCAAAGGGGCCAAGTAACCTGCTGGAAGTCACACTTAGGAGTCTGGCTCTAGAGAAACATCTGGTTCACAATCTCTCTCCAGGCTGTATCTGGCATGTAAGGACTGAATCCTTGAGTTGGAGCGGAACGTCTCTGGGGACGCAGGGGCGCAGAAACTGGGGGCTGGCCCGGGAGTGGTGGGCATCTCCACCTGACTCAGGCACAGAATGGTCCCTCCCTTGCCGGGACCATCCCAGTCCTCACCTAGACCAGTGGTCCCCATCCTTTTTTGGGCCACGGACCGGTTTAATGTTAGAAAATATTTTCACGGACCAGCCTTTAGGGTGGGACGGATAAATGTATCACATGACCGAGACAAGCGTCAAGAGTGAGTCTTAGACGGATGTAACAGAGGGAATCTGGTCATTTTTTAAAAATAAAACATTGTTCAGACTTAAATAGAAATAAAACAGAAATAATGTGAGTTATTTATTCTTTCTCTGCGGACCGGTACCAAATGGCCCACGGACCGGTACCGGTCCGTGGCCTGGGGGTTGGGGTCCACTGACCTAGAGGACCTAAGGCAAGTGGGGTGACCTGACACCTTCCCAGACCAGCCTTTAGGCTGGTCCGTGCTCACTGCTCACTGCTGCCGGAGTGCCAGTCCAACCGTGCCCATCCAGCAAAGTGGGGCCACGTTGTGGATAGAGCTGCCTTTAGTGGTCAGCTGAGCTTGGGCTCTGCCGGGCCCCGACTTCTCCACCCCATTCCATTTCCTGTGATGCAAAAGGGGACACCGGATAGCAGGAAGAAGGTGATCCTAAGAACCTAGGCATAGCGCCAAGTGCTGTGGGACATAGCTTCTCACTGGCATATCTGCAGCCCATTGGCATTCTCAGCAACTGCTCCATGAACGACTGAGAAACAGACAAGTCAGGCAGGGGCCTGCCCTCCAACAGGTGACAATCTGACGGGAGAGTTCATTATGGGCTACTAATTATAACACAAGGCAGACCAAGTACAGTGGGAACTCAATAGAGGAAAAGATTAATTTCCGCTGAGGGACTGGAGAAGGTTTCATGGAGGAGGCAGCATCTGAGCTTTGTAATAATAACAATAATAGTGATGATAATGATGACAATGGCTTGTATTTATTGGATGTGTTTGGCATACTTCTCAGTGATTTTTATGCATTAACACATTCATTCTTCATACTATCACCAGATATAGATACTATTAATATACCCATTTTACCGATGAAGAAACTGATGCTCACACGAACTGGCTTGCCCTAAGCCACCCAGCTATAATAAACGACAGAGCCAGACTCTAAGCCCAATTGTGACTCAAAGGGATGGGTGGAATTTTTACATTTATACATTTGACGTTTATTCAATAATTATTTCTTGAACAGCTGCTCTGTGCCAGGCAGTCAGATTCACTGACCACAAAGCGGAGCCCGACAGGTGATTCAGCAGGACTATATATAAACAGCCTTAACATAAGGCAGGAAGTGAGTTGGGTCATAAGAGATGTACAGACAGAGGAAAGATGGAGGGAGTGCAAAGCAAGGTGATGGCAGCTTCAAGGGGGAGGTGGCCTGTGAGCTGACCTTTGAAGGATGGGTGGGATTTGGACCCCAGGAGATGGCAGAGGGAATTCCAGGCAAAGGAACAGCTTTAGCAAAGGCAGAGAGTCAGGAATGGGAGGGACTTATATAAGAAAGGTGCACTCTGGCTGGATGGGGAGGTTACAGACGGGCACCCTGTGGACCACATCCGGTCCTTAGACGTGTTCTGTCTGGCCCACCCGCACTGGCCTGCACAGAGTCCTTGACGAAGGTGCAATCCACCTCCAGAGCCAGAAGGTAAACAATGAGGCTGGGGGTGGAGGAGCATGGGCTTTGGAGTCTAAAATTCCAGAAATGCAGCAACCATTGAGAAGCTGAGAACCACACATCCCCCCTCAGTCCCGTCCACTTCCCTTGTCCCCAGTTACCTGTCTGGCCCCGGTAAGCATCTGAGTTTGAGGACCTGGAAGAGAGCCCAGGGCACCAAAAGGAGCAGCTGGAGTGCCAGTCCACGGGAAGGTGCCTTGAGGGCTGAACACAAAGGGCCTTGGACATCAGCTAAAGAATATGGGCTTTATGTTGGCAACAGCTCTGTAATTTCAGCCCCTTCACCAGGAGCGGCTGGGTGAGAAGGGCACGCCTGCACGCACACACATGCTCACACACACACACACACACACACACACACAAAGCACATGCCGGGGGACCTTCTGTATTGGTGTCGATTGAACAAGGGTGCTCAAGAAAAAATTTTACACATATTGCCCTGGCCCCAGCTTCAGGTTTCACATTCCTGCAGCCCCTGTACCCAGCCCCACAATTGTCCCAGCTGTGCCCACGCCAGCCCTCCCTTAGTAAACCTCTCTCTTCTTTATGCAGAAGGGAGTCCCAGAGGTGTCCCCGGGCCCCAGAAGCTCCCCAAGCCCCAGTGCAGAGTGAGAATCCTGGACAGGATTTAGGCTGGAATTTCCCTCCGGGTGGGCGGGGCCAATCAGGTGAGCCATATTACAGAGGATGAGTGGAAAAATTTGATCTGTCCCATCCCCTTCTCCCAGTGACTCAGACCCCTGGTGGCGGTGAGTCGGGGAGGGGACGAGACAGGAACCCACAGAAAAATGTTCCCTTGTCTCTCTGGCTCTGCCACTGCCCAGTCTTCCTCCCCCATTCCACACACACCGCTCACCACAGCCACTGTCTGTGCCTGCACTGGCAGCCTGGGGCCCTGCTGGGAGCGGGGCGGCCAGCCCCCTCCACGCAGCCGGGCAGACAGGTGTCCCTGCTGAAGGCTGTGGCGGACGTGGCACCCGCTGGCCTATGCGGTATCTCAGACACACTAAAAAAATTTGTTATTTATCCTCTCCTTTCTTGTGCAGAGAGAGTCCACCGCCACCGTTCAGACCCACCCGCTGTCCACGACTTTCCCTGTCCCGCTGGGCCTCCCTCTGTTCCCTGCGGCCCCAAGGCCTCTCTCAGAACTTGTAAGTCTCCAGGCTTCTGGTTCTTCCTCCAAAAGTGAGAGTTCCGGGACCACAACTCCCCTGCCAGCCTGAGAGCCAGCAGGGACGTGGAGGGAGTTCTCTGGAAAGGACTGTCTCTATCTGAGGGCACTACATCCCCGTAGCATTCAGCGTCAAGCTAGAAGGATGGTGCAGAGAAAGGGGTCTGCAGCTCCAGGGGACCTCCTAGACGCCCAACCTGCCTTCTGCCCTCTTCAGAATTTCTACCAGAATGTCCCCCTCCATCAGGATCTTTCCCTTCTTCTTCCGGACCCCACATCCCTCCAAACACAGGCTTGCCAGTGACCTTGAAGCATTCCCCCAGCCTCCCGCTGAAGTATTCAAGCCCAGCCCAGGGGCTAGGTCCAGGGAGCGGGATGCAGGCAGGGACTGGATTCTACCAGCTGCGGTAGACACCACACTAGGCCCTCGGATGGCAGCGGTGAGATCCTCGTGGTGCCCCCAGCCTGCTGGGAGACAGAAGACATTCACCTGGCCATGAGGGAGGGGCAGAGAGAGATGGGAGAACAAAGGCTGCCTCCAGGGCTGGTCAGGGAAGGCCTGTGGTTTTACGAGGCAGACACATCAGCCAGCCACTATGTTTTAAGGGGCTCTTCCTTCCTCCCCTTCCTCCTCCTGGGGTTTAAGTTGGGCCTCTGTCTGCCCTGCCCTGTTCAGACTGGCTGACTCTGAACGTAAGCTCCCCAAGGGCAGGACCACATGTTCTCTGGAAATGGAGGTGTTTGACTAGGATTGAGGGACCATTGTCTTTTTGGCAGCAGGTGCCTCAGGCCTTGGGGTGAGGGATGGGTAATGCTGGAGGTCCACCGTGTCCCAGAGACCCACCCACTCTTTAGGGAGAATTCCACACCCACCTGCAGTACAGGGAGGGCCTGGCTGGGACCCATTGTCCAAAAGCAAAGGCCAAGTCCCAGTGACTCAACTGAAGTCACGCAGCCCACAGTGAAAGGGCGGAGCTGGGAGAAGTGTCGGGGGTCCCCGAGCGCACTCCAGGGCTCCGGCAGCCTGCCTCCCCTGCCCACCACCCCCGAGACTCTGTCTGGTTGTGCTGGCCAAAAGAGAAGACATGGGTCCTCTTACTCCTTCGGTGTAATCAGAAGTCAGAGGGGGAAAGGAAGCATTTCTCTGGCCTCGGGGACTCTTCCTCACTCCAGCTTAGGTCCTGACCCTCAGAGGGGCTGGAGCAGGGCAACACCACGTCTGGACCACTGGATGCCAGTCCTGGGTTCAGCTCAGGGCCCTCCTCCACCTTCTGACCCCCATGGGTCCTGCCCCGGTCATTGGCTCCAGGTCCATATGCAGTCTCCCCACACCATGGACTTGCCTCAAACAATCAGAAACTGGCAGAAGTCAAATAGATCAGGTGTCTGTCACTCTCTAGGCAGGACTGTTCAGTGGACAAGGCACTGAGCTGTGAACCCAGCAAAACCAATCTGGCCACTGCCCAAACTGGACACTCCCCGTGCAACAGCTTCTGCTCCCTTTGTTGACAAGAGAGGGTGGTGTTGTTGAAAACAGAGGCTGGGCCTGTTGAAAGAGCCCCCGTCCCCTGGCCCACGCCAGTCAGCTCCACCAGCAGTCCTGGGCACCTCGGCAGGGAGAAATGGGGTGGGAAAGAGGGAAGACTCTGAGCCGGAGGGGAGTCAGGAGATCTCTGGGCAATCCCTCCAAACACAGATATGGAAACTGAGGCTGCAGGACAAGGGGAAGAAAAGCAGCCATTCAAATCTGTGGCCTCTAGTATTAACTCAGCCCCTGTGTGACCGCAAGTGCCTTCCCTGCTCTGTGTTCTGGGATCCCCCTCCCCCTTGCTGTCCCAAAGCTCCGACTGAAGCATCGAGCCTGCAGAGCTCAGGCAGACAGCAGTCAGCCTCCGGTGGACCCCTCTCCTGACTACTCCTCCAGTCCCTACCCCAGTCAGGTCCTGGGGACTTAGGGCAGATGGGGTGAAGGAAGGGGAGGAGGTGGGTGTCACCCCAGGGAGGAGCAGCAGGGAAGGGAAACTGAGTGTGTCCCTGGCTTGCCCCAGCCTGTCCCCTGTATCCGGGGAAGGGTGAGAGTGGCTGTCAGTTGTGGAAGGGGGGCAAGAGGGACAGGCTGGGGAAGGGCAGGGAACCCCCGTCCGGACTTGTTGGGGCAGCCGGGTGCAGCTGTTTCCGGCTGATGAAAGGGCCCTGATTTGGATGCAGCAGTGACTGATGCTAACCCCCAAATCTGAGCCCTGCCCATCCTCCCCGAGCTGGGCACACCCAGGGGCCCACTCTACAAACAGGCAGAAGCCAAGAAGAGAAGAGTGAGGGTCCTGCTGCCACCGGGGACAATACCTCAAGGACAGGGAGGGAGAGGTTTGTCTAATCTTCCTTGCCCTAGCCCAGCAGGGAGGGAAGACAGGGCTGGGCCAGGACACAGGCTCATGGAGTTGGGGGAGGTGGATTAAGTCAGGGCCCAGGATGATAGGGCCAGACAAGAGGGGCAAGGGGCTTGCTCCCTCCTCTTCCTGTCCTGGGATGCGTACACACATTTTAGAACATTCAGATATATAGGCACAAAGGTCGATTCTATCTGTCCACTGGGAATGGCAGGGAGGAGAGCAGGGACTGCTATGGAACATTCATTTTACAGACTGTCTAACCCTCTGCCTTTTGCCAGGCCCACAGAGTAACAGCGAACATCTATGAAGCACATCTATTAAGCATCTATTGAGCACATGACCTCATTGACCCTTCACCACAGCCCTATGAGGTAGCTGCTACCATCACCCCCATCTTATAGATAGGATATAGAGGCCAGGAGTGGTTGAGGAATTGCCAGTGGTCACACAGTGGTCAGAGGCAAAATGAAGATGTGAACTCATTCCCCCGGGGCTTGAGGTCCTAACCACTGTGTACACTGTCTGCAGGGACCTCGTGGTGGCATGTGGGAGACAGCACTAACCTATGACCAACTTGTAAACAAATAAAGACCTTGTAAGTGGGAAAGGTCTTGTAATAGAGATGTACAAGGTATGATGAGTCCTTAGAGGAGGGGCACAGTGGGGGGGGGGGGTTAAGGGAGCAAAGAGAGAAACGGGGGAGCCTTCCAGCACAGTAAACATTTGAATTGAAATTAAAGGGTACTGTATTTTTTTTCTAGTTTAATTGTTTTTTTTTTAACTTTTTTATTCTGGTAAAATATACATAATATAAAAATTACCATTTTAATTATTTTAAGTGTCCAGTTCAGTGGCAGTTTTTAATTTTGATGAAGGCCAATGAATCTTTTTTTTTTCTTTTGCTGCCTGTGTTTATGGTGTCATACGAAAGGAATCATTGCTTAATCCTAGGTCTTGAAGATTTTCCCCTGTGTTTTCTTCTAAGAGTTTTATAGTTTTAGCTCTAAAATTAGGTCACTAAACCATTTTTAGGTAATTTTTATATATAGTCTAAGGTAAGGTAAGACGCATCATCTGCCAACAGAGATCGTTTTACTTCTTTCATTCCAACTGGCTGTCTTTTATTTCTTTTCCTTGCTTAGTTGCTCTAGCTAGAACTTCCATGACTGTGTTGAACAACAGTGAAAAAAAAAGTAGGCATCCTGTCTTCATTCTGACTGTAGGAGGAAAGCTTTCTGTCGTTCACCATTGACTATGATGTTAGCTGGGGGTTAGCACACATGTCCTTTGTTATATTGAGAAAGTTCCTTTCTATTTCTAGTTTATTGAGTGTTTTATTTTATTTTTTTTAATTTATTTGAGCCAAACAGAGGATACACCTGGGAGCAACATCTCAAAAGACTGAAATCAATGTTTGGAGAATAACAGTGTGCAGGGTTTTTTTAATTTTTTTACTGATTGATTTGAGAGAAAAAGACATCAATCTATTTCTGTGTGTGCCCTGACCTGGATTCAAACCTGCAACCTTCATGAATCACAACAACACTCTAAGCAACCATGCCACCTGGCCAGGGCTTTATTGAGCATTTTTATCATGAAATTTTTGTATTTTATCAAATTCTTTTTCCACGTGAACTGAAATGATCGTGTGACTTTCTCTCCTTCCTTCTGTTAGTGTGGTGTATTACGTTTACTGATTTTTCCTGTATTGAACCATCCTTTCATTCCAAGGATAAGTCCCAGTTGGTCATGGTGCATAATCCTTTCAGTATTCTGCTGAGTTTGATCTGCTAACAGTTTCTGTTGAGACATTTTGCATTTGTATGCATGAAGGATATTGGCCTGTAGTTTTCTGGTAGTGTTTTGTTGTTGTTGTTTGTTTGTTTGTTTGTTTGTTTGTTTTGGCGTCAGAGTAAGGCTGGCCTCATAGAATGAACTCAAAATGCCCCCTCCCCTTGAATGTTTGGAAAAGTCTGAGAAAAATTAGTGTTAATTCTTTTTGAGATATTCAGTACAATTCACAAGGGAAGCCACCAGGTCCTGGTCCTGGACTTTTCTTTTTTTTTTTTTTTTTTAATTTTTATTTATTTATTTATTCATTTTAGAGAGGAGAGAGAGAGGGAAAGAGAGAGACAGAGAGGAGAGAGAGACGGGGGGAGGAGCTGGAAGCATCAACTCCCATATGTGCCTTGACCAGGCAAGCCCAGGGTTTTGAACCGGCGACCTCAGCATTTCCAGGTCGACGCTTTATCCACTGCGCCACCACAGGTCAGGCAAGTCCTGGACTTTTCTTTGTTGGAGGAGGTTTGGTTATGAATTCAACCTTTCTAATTTGTATAGATCTATTCAGATTTTTAACTTCTCCTTAAGTTGGTTTTGGAAGTTTGCATGTTTCTAGGCATTTGTGCATTTCATCTAGGTTATCCAATATGTGGTATATAACTGTTCATAACATTCTGTTATAATCCTTTTTATTTCTGTAAGGTCAGTAGTAATATCCCACTTTCATTTCTTCTTTCTCTTTTTTTTATCGATCTAGGTAAAGTTTTGCCCATTTTGTTGATCTTTACAAAGAATTGTTTTGTTTATTTTCTGTATTGCTTTGGTATTCTCTTCATTATCTCTATTCTAATATTTAATAGTTCCATTTTCTGTTAGCTTTAGGGTTCCTCTGCTCTTCTTTTTCCAGTTCCTTAAGGTGTACACTTAGGCTATTAATTTGAGATCTTATTTTTTAATGTGTTTACAGCTATGAATTTCTCTCTGAGCACTGTTTTCTCTGCATCCCATAGCTTTGGTCTATTGTGGGGTTTTTTTGTTTGTTTGTTTGTTTGCATTTTTCTGAAGCTGGAAATGGGGAGAGACAGTCAGACAGACTCCCG
Organism: Saccopteryx bilineata; assembly: GCF_036850765.1. Taxonomy (NCBI): domain Eukaryota; kingdom Metazoa; phylum Chordata; class Mammalia; order Chiroptera; family Emballonuridae; genus Saccopteryx; species Saccopteryx bilineata. The sequence continues at coordinate 21,217,233 of NC_089490.1, read as the reverse complement.
CATGCGCCCGACCGGGATCCACCCGGCACGCCCACCAGGGGCGATGCTCTGCCCCCCCCCCCCAGCAACCAGAGCCACTCTAGCACCTGGGGCAGAGGCCAAGGAGCCATCCCCAGCAACCAGGCCATCTCTGCTCCAATGGAGCCCTGGCTGCGGGAGGGGAAGAAAGAGACAGAGAGGAAGGAGGGGGGGGGGGTGGAGAAGCAAATGGGCGCCTCTCCTATGTGCCCTGGCCGGGAATTGAACCCAGGTCCCCCGCATGCCAGGCCAACGCTCTACCGCTGAGCCAACGGGCCAGGGCCTGGTCTGTTGTGTTTTAATTTCATTCATCACCATGTATTTGTATTTTTTAATTTTCCTTTGACTCAATGATTGTTTGAAAGTATAAAAGTTGCCTGACCTGTGGTGGCGCAGTGGATAAAGCGTCGACCTGGAAATGCTAAGGTCGCCAGTTCGAAACCCTGGGCTTGCCTGGTCAAGGCACATACGGGAGTTGATGCTTCCAGCTCCTCCCCCAGTCTCTGTCTCTCTCTCCCTCTCTCTCTCCTCTCTAAAATGAATATATAAAATAAAAATTAAAAAAATAAAAATTAAAAAAAAAAAAAAAAGAAAGTATAAAAGTATGTTGTTTGATTTCCACATATCTGTGAATATTTTAGTTTTCCTTCTGGTACAGGTTTTTAGTTTCATCACATTGTGATCAGAAAAGATACTTTATGCAATTTCAATATTTCAAAATTTATTACGACTTGTTTTGTGGCTAACATATGGTCTATCCTAGAGAATGGTCCATGTGCACTTGAGAAGAATGTGTATTATGCTATTATTGAATGGAGTTTTCTATATATATATATCTGTTAGGTCAAGTTGATTCATGGTGTTGTTCAAGTCCCCTGTGTCTTTATTGATCTTCTAATTGTTCTATCCATTATTGAAGTCTCCAAACTGTTATTGTAGAATTCTCCCTTCAATCAGGTAAATTTTTGCTTCATAGGTTTGGGGGCTCTGTTTTTAGATGTGTATAGTTTTATAATTGTTATACCGTATCTTCTTGCTGAACTGAAACATTTATTCATATATAATGTTTTTCTTTGTCTCTTATAATACTTTTTGACTTATAGTACATTTTTTAATGATAATAATATAGCCACCCCAGCTCTGTTTTGGCTAATATTAGCATAATATACTTTTTTCATCCTTTTCCTTATAATCCCTTTGTGCTCTTATTTCTAAAGTGAACCTTCTGTACAGCATATCATGTTTTTTAATCCAATCTTTGCCTTTTAATAGAAGAGTTTGACCCATTTACATGTACTGTGATTACTATAAAGAATGATGTTTCTGTATTTAGCTGTTTTCTGTATGTCTTATGTTATTTTATTTCCCAATTCTTCCATTACTGTCCTTTTTTTATTATTTAGTTGATTTTTTGTAGTATACTATTTTGATACCCCTCTCCCCCTTTTCTGTATGTTCTTAGTGGTTACCTTGAGATTACAATTAACATCTTAAACTTATAACAACCTAGTTTTAATACCAACTTAGTTTTAATATACAAGCACTGCTTCTTTACATCACCATCCCTTCCCTTTTATGTTATTGTCACAAATGGTATCTTCATACATTGTGTGTCCATTAGTTATAATTATTGTTTATGCATTTGTTTTTTTAAATAAAATACTGACCTTACAAGTAGGAAAGGTTTCAAAGAAAGAGGTATATGGCAGCCTGGCAGGTGGTGGTGCAGTGGATAGAGCCTCTACCTGGAACGCTGAGGTCATGGGTTTGAAACCCTGGGCTTGCCTGGTCAAGGCACATACAACAACAAGCAAGCAATGAACAACTAAAGTGAAGCAACTATGAGTTGATACCTCTCACTCTCTCCCCCCTCCTCTCTCTGTAAAATCAATAAATAAAATCTTAAAAAAAAATGAAGAAGAAAGAAAGAGGTGTGGGGTATAATGAGTCCTCAGAGGATACTGTCAGTGGGACTGGAGGAGAAAGAGAACCACAAGAGCCTTCCAGTAAACACTTGAATTGAAATTGAGTTTTGAAGAACAAAAAATTACTGTGTAAAACTACTCAGTCACAGGAAAAGATATCCAAAATATTTTATTTAGAGCAAAAAGTAAGTTATCAAATTCCATGCATGATCTTATTCTAATAAGTATGGATATACTTGTACATATTTAAGATATATATTTATTTATATATGCATTAAAAAAACATTCATGAGCCCTGGCTGGGTAGCTCAGTTGGTTGGAGCATCATTCCATTATGCAGAGGTTGACGGTTTGATCCCTACCTGGTCAGGGCACATACAGAAACAGATCTAAGTTTCTGTCTCTCTCTATCCCTCCCTCTCTCTCTCAAATCAATCAATAAATAAAAAGTAAAATCATTCATGATTATACTCATGGTACTTTCATTTAACCGTGGTTATCTCCATCTGCTAGCACTACGGGAAGCAGTGACATTCCCTTGTTTTCTGGTGTGTTCCATATTGTTTGAATTATCTACAGTGAGCATGCATCACTCTTAGAACCAGGAAAAGCAACACGCCTTTTTTTCTTCTGAAGAGTAGCTGAATGGGTGGACATTCACTGTGGAAACAAAGTTGGGAAGGATGTGCTGGCGGAGGGAGGAGGGAGCCGAGGAAACAACGCAGGCCAAGGTAAAGAAGTATGAAAACCGTCATGGCTGGAGGGCACTGGGCTGGCTGGACAAGGGCACGTTACTGAGGGTCTCTCACTTCATAAAGAAAGAGAAAAAAGTTTAGAGTCAGTTCTTGGCCTGAGGGCAGAAAAGTGACAGCTTTTGATTTACATATTAAGCAAATTAATTAATGGGGTGGGGTAAAGCCCAGAGGCTGGGAAGAGGGTGTTGCAATAACTGAGGGAAGAGAAGATAAGGCTGGAGCTGAGTAAAGGCTTAGAGGGCAGAGACTAAAAATGGAAATGTGAGATCCACGGAGGCCAAATGAGACAACAGCTCTCTGTGACTGGGAAATGGACGTGCCTGTCCCACCGGGGTCCCCAGTGCTGTGGCTTAGTCTGCCATGTTAATGGCAGGAAGCCAGGTCTAGAGATGATTATGATCACGGTCACAGTGAAGATGATGGTGAGTCATGTGGAGGAGGAAAATCCCATTAAAAGAACTCAGTAGCCCCTTTACAGCTTTCGAAGTCCTCAGACTTCCATCGCTTAGCACATCACAATGTACGTCCTTACTCTACAGGTGAAGAAACTGAGGCCTGGAGAGGTGGTGCAACCAGAATAAGACCCAGAGAGCACCCTTCACTAGGCACGTGGGCGGCAGCCACGGCTCTCCCCAGGAGAGTGCCCTCCGCTGGGCACGCGGGCGGCAGCCACCGCTCTCCCCAGGAGAGCACCCTCCGCTGGGCACGCGGGCGGCAGCCACCGCTCTCCCCAGGAGAGTGCCCTCCGCTGGGCACGCGGGCGGCAGCCACCGCTCTCCCCAGGAGAGTGCCCTCCGCTGGGCACGCGGGCGGCAGCCACCGCTCTCCCCAGGAGAGCACCCTCCGCTGGGCACGCGGGCGGCAGCCACCGCTCTCCCCAGGAGAGCACCCTCCGCTGGGCACGCGGGCGGCAGCCACCGCTCTCCCCAGGAGAGCCTGAGCAGTGACCGTGTAGTCACTGTCTGGTTGCGTGATCTTGAACAATTTATATAACCTCTCTGTGCCCCAGTTTTCTCTTCTACAAAACGGGGGAAAGAGTACACCTACCTCATATGATTGCTGAAAGGAAGGATTAAATTACATGGAAAGACCTCAGAGCCTGGAACATAGTCAGCACTTAGTAAATATACGGTCTTATTATTTTTTATAATTATTATTAGTATCTACACAGTTATCCCAGACAGATCACCTGGAGAGAATGACAGGGGGAAGCCAGGATCCTGGCATCCAATAGGTCCCTTCCTTCTCAGACCCCGACTCCTGTGGAAAAGACCCAAAGCCTGGCATCTGCATCCCTGGTGAGATTCACTAAGGCTCTGGGGCCTTTTGCAACGCCCACCCTTTCTACTCATTTTCATGTCCCTTGGTACTAACTTATTCAGTCATTTATTCACTCAACAAACATGTACTAAATTCTGATCTGGACCTGTGCTGGGAAGTGGGGTTGCAAAAAAAAAATTATGACCTGGGTCTGCCTTCAAGGAGTTCACTGTGTGATTGACTCAGCTCACTCACTTTTCCTCACTTACCCGCTCACTCATTTACTCATCACTCACTAAGGGCCTCCTCTGAGCCGCATACACGCTCTCTGTTTATGTCCCCTCCTGTCTTTGCATGCGGAGCAATTATTCAAGGAGTCATTTCCCCGGGGGCTTGTTCCCTGTGCCCACACACAAAATCACACAGGGAAAACAAAGCCAAGCTCCAGGAAGAATAAGTTCTTCCCCCATATTTCCTGTGACTGAAGATCTCCCACTAGTTCCTAGAGTCTGGAAGGTAGAGCAGCAGCAACTGCGTCCTCTGGACTCTCGTCCATTTGTTCATTCATTGATTCATTCATTCAATCGGCATATTGTTTACTGGGCATGGTGTCTGAGCCAGGCCCTGTGCTAGGCAGTGGGGGGCAGCAGACATGAACCAGCGCAAGCGCACAGAGCACACCCTCAAGGAGTCTCCATTGAGTCCGTCAGTGGTTCACTCTTTCCACGAATATTTACTTAGCATCTGGCGTGTACCAGGCACCAGTCACAGCTTTGGGAATGTGAATAAGAAAGACAAAGTCCTGTTGGGCAAAGTGCAGGGGGAAGTGAGGACAGAAAGACACTTAGCTTGGGGCCACGGGCACACGCTGCAGTGTGCAGATGATGTTGAGTCCTACGCTTGAAACCTGCGTGGTTTTGTAAACCAGTGTCACCCCAATAAACTCAATAAACGCAAAAAAGAAATATAAAGTCCTTGCCCTCTTGGAGCTTGCCGCGTAGACAGAGAGGCAGACAACGGGCAAGCAAACACATAAACAGACAACTATCTAGGATCGAGGCTCCGAAGAAAACAGAAGAGGGTGATACAGTAGTGACGGAGGTTAGACAACACAAGCTGTTCGGATGTGAGCTCCCTTCCCTCCTCAGAGCTTCAGTTTCCTACATAGGACAAGTGCACCTGCCTCTGCTGTGAGGAGGAAATGGGTATGAGTTACTATCTGGAAAGCCCAGCACACAGTAAGCAATATATGTTCATTTATAAAGAAATACTATAGTTCCTCATGTGTAAGACACTCCCATGTATGAGATGCACCTTAATTTTAGGGCCCGAAATTTGAAGAAAAAAAATTACATAAAGTTATTAAACTCAAGTTTTATTCATCATAAAATTCATACAACTCCTCATCACTGTCAAAATTCCCATCCATTAGCTTGTCCTCATCTGTGTCTGATGATGCATCACTGCCTTCAACAATGAGCTCAAAAACAAGCGCGAAAAAGCGGGAAATGCAAGTAAAAAAATCTACAACTGCTGTATAAGACGTACCCAGTTTTTAGACCAAATTTTTTGAAAAAGGGTGTCTTATACATGGGGAAATACAGTGCATAAAACAGGTACTCAGAATACTAGGCAGTTAGTGCAGGATAAAGCAATATAGATGCAAAGAACTCTGGGAGCAGTGGGGAGGAGCCCCAGGGGGCCAGGCGCAGCCCAGCCGGGGAAGGAGGGAAGACAGTGGACCCTGACGCCCTTCCTCCCTTCCCCCAGCCCTGCCGCCCACTAGCTGCCCCCAAGGTTATTCCTCTCTGAGGGACGGGAGCAGGTGAGATGGGCAGAAGGAACACACGTGCCTCACGTCTCTCCAGGACAAGGGACAAGGGACGGAAGGTTTCCAAGTGGCAGCTGAGACCCTTCCCAAGCACAAGGCGGGCAGAAGAGTGGCTGCTTTCACTGTTCGTCTCCTTCCAGGGCCCCTGGCTCTCCAAAGTGCCCACTGCCCCGTCAGGTGACAGAGATGCAGGCGGTGAAGGTACCCAGACACTGGGTCCATGTGAGATGAAAAGAAAGGGGAGTCCCATTAAGGGGTTCCTTCCTAGATCCTGGGGTCCCTTCCAACAGCTCTGTGATGGAAGTATCTTTGTGCCCATCTCTCAGATGAGCACACGGAGGCTGAGGAAGGACACAGATCACTCTCTGTCACTTGTTCAGAAACGACAGCGGGCCAGGCCGTTAGAATGTGTCCAGGCTGTAATGCGGAGGCTCTTTTATTCTCCCTCATTCTGCTTCTCCCCCATGAAGGAGCAAGGATTGATCAGGAAAGCCTGTGGGGTGGGGGGAGGGCAGGGCTGAGGGACTCAGGAGGGCCAAGGGAACAAGAGACACATGTTGCTGTGCAGAATGACCTGGAACTGAGGTGACAGCTACAGGACTGTTGAGGTAGGGAGCGAGGGGGGCATTTATTACTGGGATGGAAGAGATGGAACCACAAGGAGGAAGCCCCACCTGCCCCACCCCCATCCAACAGGCATTCTGGCAAACAGGATGGGGATGGGGGTAAGGTATCCCCACAACCCCCCTCACCAGCATCAGCTGGCCCCACAGGAACCAGGATGTGGGCACCAGGGATGGACAAGCCCTGACGTAGACAGCCCTGCGACCCCCCGTGCCCGGCCTCCATAGCCACAAGCCAAATACTCCTGTGGTTTGGGTCCCAGCCAAGCGCCCACACCCCAGCTCACGGGACCGCAACTTCCCTGTTGCATCAGGTTACAGAGCGCATGCACACACCCCGTAGCTTGTTACACAACTGTGGTGTGCGCGCGCACGGCACCCACACGGCCCGGGTGGCCCGGCAGTCCCACAGAGGAAACCACAGCCCTGCACGGACAGCACAGGCCCCGCTACGGCCTCCTGGCCTCCAGAGCCGGGGTGACGTGGGAAGGGCACCCGGCCAGGAGCCTGGGTCCTGCATGCTCTACCATTGGCTCGTTGTGAAACCCCAACAAGTCCCAGCCCCTTCTCAGAGCCTGTTTCCCCACCTTTAAAGGAAGATCTTCTTCCGCCTCGGTGATCCAGATGCCCACTGATTACCCTCTGAACACCACCAACATCCTCCTTTACCTTAGGAACGTCCAAAAGAAAAGGAGGCAAGAATTGCTCAGGGTGGAGGCAGAGGGTTGGATGAGACCGCCTCTGAATGGGCCCTGTTTGATGGGGCTTCCCCCCATAGACATGTAGGTGCCTAGAGGGGCGATGTGGCTGGGGGGGGGGGATGACACAGCGTCACCTCCTTCTCCCTAGAAAGAGGGAGCACAGTAGCCAGAGTTTTGTGAAGTGAGCCTAAGGAGCAGGAGGTGGCAGAGGTAATCTTCACTCTTCTGATTTTCTGATTTCCCCGCCCTCGTTTCTCTATAGCAAACATGTGTTCTGTGTTACTTTGCAAGAGCGGTTGGAGGCAGGGGGCTGGGCTCGATGCAGGAACTTGCCCTGGGGCGCCTGCCCACTCCCAGGACAGGCCTGAAACCAGTGCTCCCCTCAGAGCAGGGGTGGTGGAGGGCCCAGATAAGCAGAGGAAACCTGAGCTGAACAACAGTCTGACAGGTTTTCTTGACTGCAGGGCTTCTCGGAGCTTCCAACATGCTAATCTGGGCCACGACCCGCTGAGAGGAGGAAGGAGACTGGGAAACTGCGCTTGGTCTCGGAGCTCTTTACAAGGAAGCATCTCCAGAGACATTTTCTAGGGACTGCGGGAGCTCCGAGTCCAGTGGTGGGGAAAGCCACACACACACACACACACACACACACACACAGCCATGAAGGACCTCCATCAGAGGAGGGACTGCCCAAGCCCGGGAGGGCACAGGGGACAGCTGCCTGAGGAGGCCACCTCCAAACGTACAAGCTGGACCCCAACCCTTTGGCCCAGAACTGGCCTAAGCCCTGGATCCCAGCAGTGAGAGTTACCAAGACAGGTAAGAATGTGAGAGGGCCCTCGGGTGGCCTGCAGCCTCCCTGAGGTTACTTAGATCTGCAGTGACCCCTGCTGGTTCTGCCCAAAATCACCCCTCCCCTTAGCTCACCTTTCTCGTGTGGGTCACCCTCCCCACCCTCCTTCTCCTCCCCAGTCCTCAACCTTCGGTGACTTCCCCAATTGCCTGACCCAGCCGTATCAGAATGCACCCCAGACATACCTAACTACCAGGTACCCGTTTCGTTTCCCCGTCCTTGCTGTTGGAATCTTCTGGCCCTTGACAGAGCCATTACTGAATTCTGGGGCCTGAACTGGGGAGGTTTTGATGACGTAAGGGAGGGAGTTCCAAAGGCTGCCTGCTTCCCCATCAAGGGCATGGAACACCCCCAAGTTCACTATAACAACAGCAAATATTCACTGAGCCCTTACAGTCTTCTAGGAACACAGCTAAACCCTGTTTCTACAAAAATTCTAAGAGATTGGCACTATTCATATATTAATCCAGCGTTCAGGTTAGAAACAGTAAATGGCAAAACTTGGATTCAAATCCAGGTCTCTGGCTGCAGAGTTCATCCACTCTCCAATTTCCTATCCTTGCATCTGCCGACCACCAAGACCACCTGCATGTTCCAGTATAGTTTTGTTCAGTTCAAACCTGCTCTGGGAAAGCGGGCTTCAGTGAGCCTTGTCCCACACCCCCCAGTGACGGCCCTGTGAGCCAAACTCAGCCAATTGTAGTCTTCCCCCTGGCAAGCTGCTGCTGCAGATTTGGTGCTTATACCCAAGGCTCATTTTCTCCTCTGACGATTGTGTTTGATTTTGGGGGGGCAGTACCCAGTCCCTCAGTGAAAAGATGGATGGAGCCTGACCAGGCGGTGGCACAGTGAGTAGATAGAGCATCAGCCTGGGATACAGAAGACCCAGGTTTGAAACCCCAAGATTGCTGGCTTGAGTACAGGCTTAGCTGGCTTGAGCATGGATTCACCAGCTTGAGCACGGGGTCACCGGCTTGAGCATGAGATCATAGACATGCCCCATAGTCGCTGGCTTGAAGCCCGAGTTTGCTGGCTTGAGCCCAAAGGTCGCTGGCTTGAAGCCCAAGGTCGCTGGCTTGAGGCCCAAGGTTTCTGGCTTGAGCCCAAAGGTCGCTGGCTTGAAGCCCAAGGTCACTGGCTTGAGTCCAAGGTCACTGATTCGAGCAAGGGGTCAGTGGTTCGGCTGTAGCCCCAGTCAAGTCACATATGAGAAAGCAATCAATGAACAACTAAGGTGCCACAGTGAAGAATTAATGCTTCTCATCTCTCTCCCTTCCTGTCTATCCCTATCTGTTCCTCTCTCTTACTAACAAAAAACAAAACAACAACAACAAAAAATGGATGGAGATGATACTATACCCCACTCCCATCTCCAGGTGTAAACATGTGATTCAGGCCTGGCCACTCAAGCATTAAAGCGCACTGGCCGCAGTGATTGGTTCAGGAAGGACAGATGACCCAAACCAGGCCAGGAGAGCCAATCCCAGGCTTTTAGTGGAGCCGCTGGGAGAGAAGGGGAGTAGAAACCTCTGGAGTTGTTAACCGGGTATGCGTCTGTCAGGACCTGCCAATATTGCTCCCTGGGGAGATGGTGGCTGAGAAGACAGCCACACAGGAGAGTGGAGGAGACCAGTCCTGATGACATTACACACGCCGTGCCAAAGACCTGTCCACCCCTCGACTTTTCAGTGACCCTAGCTAGCAAATAAATTACTTTTTGGTTGTTCTTGTCTTAAGTGAGTGAGTTCCTTCCTTTGAAAGAGATCTATGAAAGCCTTCCCCCCACCATTGTTAATCATTGCTAACAGCTGTGTCTCCTTGCCTTCTTCTCCTCTGCTTATTTAGACATACTGGACATTTTTGAAATCAAAATTGACACCACTGGCTTCTCCTTCTTGCAAGATATACCCTTTTGCGGAGTGTTGTGAAACCTCACTCTCCTAGTTTTCCTCTGGCCCCTCTGAAGTCCTGTCCAGCTCAGTTCCTTTGCTGACTCTTCTTTGTTTGCAAGTAACAGAAACCAACTCTGGCATTTATAAGCCAAAAATAATTTTTCGTTTTATTGGAAAAATATTGAGGAACTAGCTAAGGGAATCAACTGGGAGCCTGGAGTACATCGTTTGCAAATGGAACAAAAATTACTTGGTTGAACTTCAAAGCACTCTTCCATGCCAGTGTGAAGATGCTCAGGCCGCCCAGTACCTGGGCTTAGGTCGCCTGGTCGCCCGCAGAAGGGAGCGGGAGGATCTCTGGAACAGGTCTCTAGGGAACCTTCCACCATCTGGAGCGAAAGAGTGGATGGTCTGATTCATCACCCCACAAGATGGTGAAGAGACGCCCCCAGAGGGAACCAGAGACCGGGAGGCCACAAAATAAGGGTGAACGTCTTCCCAGCATTCTGAGGGTTGTGTCCTAGGGGTTTTCTCTTCTCACTCTGCACAGCTCCCTGGGCCTTCTCATTCCCTCCCACGATCATGGCTGCAATTGCCACTAAAACACCTATAATTCCCAATGTACACCTTTCTCCTGAACCCAGACCCGTATACCCATGTGTTTCTCTACATGGATGGCATAGGCCCTTTCAGTTCAATGGGTCCAACACTGAACTTGTCTCTGCACTCTCATCTCTATCACCCCATCTCTCACCCAGCTAATTCCTCGTGGCTTAGACTTCTATCCATCCCCTCTTCTCCTTTAGTATAATAATAGAGCGGCTGATCTGCAGGCCCATGGCTGCCCAGAATAAAGACAAACTCCCCAGCCTCCTTGGTTGCTAGGTGTAAAACCAAGCTCTGGACATGGTATATAAAAGAAACGGTGTGTGTTCCCTACATAGATGTGTCCTCAAAGGAAGGAGCAGGCCCTTCTCTCTCCTCTTTTCTCCTTCCCATTGAGGGGGCTGTGGACATAATGGCTGGAGTTGGAGCAGCCATTTTGGACTATGAAATGAAAGCTGTGTATTTGAGCAACATCTTTAGATAGTAGCCTGGGTCCCCAAGGGCTTTGAAAATGCCCTACCAGTCCTGCACAAGCTACCCCTGGGCTTCACTTATGTGAGAGATACAAATAAACTTTTATCTTGTTTACATAACCATTACTTGGCTCTGGTGCCCCCAGACCTTCTCTGAACTCCAGACCCCCAGAGAATCCCTCTCTCCTCCTCTGACCTCCACTTTTTGTGACCCTCCAATGGCATGAGAGTATGCCTAAGTGATAAAGTATAAAGAATAGAGAACGAGATGCTGGTGTAGGGTGAATCTCCACCTGGCTGTGAGCTCCTTATGGCAGGGATCAAGCCTGTCTTCCTGCACCTGGCACGATGCCTGGCACATGGTGGGTACTCTGTAAATGCCTAATAGATAAATAGACAAGCTGTCGGGATGTGGTTTGAAAGGGAAGAAAGGGCTCATTGGGGTGAGGAAGGTAATTTGAGATGCTGCCTACTGGGTGTTTGGAGAACTGGAGGACCGAGTGGGATGGGAGGGCAGTGAGAGCCAGGGGTCTGTCCCCGTCCCTACCACTGCTGTGGGGCAGAAGCCAGGAGGATCCGGGGTTGGAGAGAGCCGGATCCCAGCAGCCCCTCTTCCCGTCCCCACCCCACACCTACACAGGGGTCTGTGGGTGAGCGAGCACATTTGGCTCTTGTCTCTGCTCTGTGGCTGCTGCTCCTCTTGACAGAGCAGAAGCAAAGCGGGCCACATAAGAGCTGTCCAGACATACAGGAATCTTCTGGTCGTTGTCTTCTCCCACCCCAGGCATTCGCAAGGCCAGGCGGATCCCAGGGAGGCCCCACAGGCATGCATAGCTCCAAGCTGGGGTAGCTCAACTCCGGATAGGACCTGGAAGGGTCTTCAGGCAGCAGCAGGCTCAGTCCAGTGCCCACACAGAGCATATGAGAAAACTGAGGCCGTAGAGCAAGGACTTGCCCACAGCCCCAAGCATGCTCAAGACCTCAAGGCTCCTGGCTCCCCTTTGTGTGCTGTTTACCACACCAGGCGGGCAGGCGGGGACCCTGGGGAAGAAGAAGCAATGTGCAGGCTCGGAGTGCAGACTCTCAGCTTCCTCCCCCATCCCACCCTGAAGTGAAGGGCGTGAGCTCTGAAGCCTGACGCCCAGGCCCGCTTCTCATCTTCTCATCGACAAGATAACCTCCAGCCACATACAGATAACAGCCATCAGACGAATCTTGATGGTATTGGTGAGTTAAATGAGTTGACCCCTACAAACTAACGGCTCAGAAGTGCTCAGAGAGGGCCTGACATATACGGAGCGCTCGGTAAAAACCAGCTCTCGCTCTTGTGTCATCTATTGTGTCCGTCACTATTGTATCATAGTATTTATCAAAAGGTCTCTGTGTCCTGCCAAAGTCTTTCCTAACCTAGAAAAAGGCTGTTCCCTGAGGAGCAATTTGTATTGGCAACTGGGAGGCCGCTCCTCCACACCCTCTTCCCAGAGCATGGGAAAGCCTGGGTCCCTCCCCGGTGCTCTCACCGGCCCCACCCTCCAATCCCCTGCATGGACTCAGTGGCCCCTCAGCCTGCCCAGTCGCCAGCTTGTCTGCCCGGCTCTCACGCCTGATGCAGAGATAAACACATCCCGCAACGGTATCGTTTCCCACTTGCCGAAGCTCTCAAGTGTGATCTCAGGGAGTGGGATTAGCCTGGCACTTGGGCGGCTTAGGGGTTTGGAAGGACTAAGAGAAGCTGTTCCCAGAGTCAGCCAGTCGGGTCCTCTAAAGCAGCGGAGGTGGCTGGGCTTGCAGGGAAGGGCAGAGGGGAGCAGCTGTGGCCGCAGCATCTGGAATATTCTGCCGCCCTGCCCTCCGCCACTGCTTCCACCGCACACACACATACACCCTTGCCCTCATGTGGAAGGAGGGGCTGCCCAACTGAGTGGGGAACTGGGACATCCCGCTCCAACAGTCAGTTCTCAGAGCCTGCTGGTCCTTGTATTTCCTCAGGTGGCCGAACTGACGAGCCCAGGGTCTCCGGGAAAGAGAAAGTCGGCCCATGGCAGAGAGAGCCAGGCAGGCAGAGGAAAGGGGAGTCCGGGGAAACGGAGTGTCAAGACATGCTGACTTCACCATTTTTGGTAGGGTCAGCCTGCAGAGAGAGGCCTTCCTCCCCACTCCCAGGGTGGGCCCCCTCCTTCTCCCCCGCTACTCCCAGTACAGCCACTCTCATGACCTCACTGCCATGGCCAGGCCAAGCAGGTGGCCAGCAGCCAGGGACCCGCCAAAATCTGCATTCCCCAGAAATTATCATGAGCCAGGCAACCTCCACCCGCCTGAACCCACGCCTTCGAAGACAGATGGTCGGGCTAAGAGTTTACTCCAGCCAGGCAGGCTCACCTCCGCTCTTAACAAGGGAGAATTTAGGGTAATCTTCTACTACTGATCGTATCTGTCGGCCAGACCTATCCCAACCCTATCCCTCTCCTGCTAAATTCTGCTCAGCTGTCCTGTCACAGGAAATCTCCCCTGAGTCACCTTGCCTGCCTCTAACCTCTCCTAACCTCTCTAGTTTTTCACATGATGATGGCGATTGTGGGAGGTGGAGGTAGAGAGGAAGTGATGGAGGTAGTTACAGAGACATGGAAGTTCTGGCTGTGAGAGTAGTTTTGGTGGTGGTGATGGTGATGGAGGTGATGGTGATAGAGATGACGGTGATGGAGGTGGTGGTGATGGTGATGGAGATGGTGATGATGGAGGCAGTGGTGACAGAGGTGGTGGTGATGGTGATGGTGGTGATGGTGATGGAGATGGTGGTTGTAGTAATGGTGGTGATAGAGGTGGTGGTGGTGGTGATGGAGGCGATGGTGATGGAGGTGATGGTGATAGAGGTGGAGGTGATGGAGGTGATGGTGGTGGTGGTGGTGGTGTGGTGGTGGTGGTAGTTGTAGTGATGGTGGTGGTGGTGATGATGATGGTGATAGAGATGGTGGTTGTAGTAATGGTGGTGATAGAGGTGGTGGTGGTGGTGGTAGAGATGGTGGTTGTAGTAATGGTGGTGATAGAGGTGGTGGTGGTGGTGGTGGTGATGGAGGCGATGGTGATAGAGGTGATGGTGATGGAGGAGATGGTGATGGAGGTGATAGTGATGGAATCGGTGGTGATGGTGGTGGTGGTGTTGGTGATAGAAGTAAGTGGTGGTGATGGTGGTGGTGGTTGTAGTGATGGTGGTGATGGTGGTGATGGAGGCGATGGTGATGGAGATGGAGGTTGTAGTGATAGTGGTGATAGAGGTGGTGGTGGTGATGGTGATGGAGGCGATGGTGATGGAGGTGATAGTGATGGAGGTGGAGGTGATGGAGGCAGTGGTGGTGGTGGTGGTGATGGAAGTGGTGGTGATCGTGGTGATGGTTGTAGTGATGGTGGTGGTGGTGGTGATGAAGGTGAAGGTGATGGAGGTGGTGGTGGTGGTGGTGGTGGAAGTGGTGGTGATGATGGAAGCAGTGGTGATGGTGGTAGTGGTGGTGGTGGTAGTGATGATGGTGATGGTGATGGTGATAGAGGTGATGGTGGTAGTGACAAAGGGGCCCACAGTGATGCTGAGATGGTGACAGCGATGGTGGTCCTAGCAGTGAGAATGAGATGAGTAGGGGTGTCTCCCTTCCCTCACTAAAGTTCAGGGACGTGAATAGACCATCAGGCATGTGTGTCCCTGAGGACTACCAGAACAGTGATGAGTAGATATTTTCCAGAGCATCCAGTCACAGAAGGCCCCCAAAGCACTGGGGCAATGACTCCTTGCCCAGCTCCCCAGTGAGGTATAATATGTTCCCCTCCTGGACCTCTAGAGACGTTCCCTCCAACTGGAAGAACACGTACCATCTGACCTAGAAACTGCTGAGGCTTCCCTTGAGCAAAGATGGAAAGAGGCCAGGCTTCAGAAACAGAGGATCCTTAACTGAAACCCTAATCAGTTGGAACAACATGGGGTCTGAAACTCGCTATAGAATAGGAATCATAATTTTTACTGGCAGGGTCACTTTAGGGACTGAGATAAGTATCTCTAAAAGTGGCTGGCACAGAAGAGCGGAACTGATAAATAATAGATCCTTTTCCAAGGCTTTCTTAAGCCCTGGCACACCCACCCACCCCTTCGCTACATGTCTTCTGTGTTAGTTTTCTAGGGCTGCCATAACAAATTACCCCAAACTGGGTGGCTTAAAACAACAGAAATGTATTCTCTTGCTGTTCTGGAGGCCAGAAGTCTGAAATCAAGGTGCCAGCAGGCAGGGTCATGTTCTCCCCAAAGGTCAGGGGGGTGGGGGGAATCCTTCCTGGTCTCATCCAGCGGCCAGTGGCTCGAGGCGTTCCCTGTCCTGGGTCCAGCCTCTGCCTCCATCCTCACTGCGTCTTCGCGCAGCCTTCTCCCCTGGCTGTCTGTTTGTTCTCTTCTGTTTCTCCTAAGGACATTCTCATCGGATTTAGGGCCTACCCTAACCCTGCATAATTTCTTCTCAGTCCTTACCTGAATTACATCTGCAAAGACCTCTTTTCAAATAAGACCCTACTCTGAGGTTTCAGGTGAATACCAATTTGAGGGGGAGGACCATTTAACTGACTGCACAGCGTCCAACCTCTGAGTGAACCAAACTTAATTCTCCAACACCCTGACCACCTGGCACTGTTAGGCAGGGCCCAGCTCTCTGTCCCCCCTGGAGCCTGCTCAGGGATACCCCCACACACCCCCACACACACACCGTAGCATCCCAGGCCCTCTGGCCCTGCGCCCGGGTGCCCTGCTGCCATGTGTGCACGCCCGTGCGCATGTGCACGGACTCTCCTTTTCACTTGGCGGTAAGAAAGGGGGATTCTAGGCTTGAATCAGAGCCCACAGGGGCCTCTCTGCTCGGAAATGCTTCTTCCTCTCTCCCCCTGGCAGCTGTTTGGCTTGGCGGGGGCCCAGCTGGCAGGCTCAGCAGCCAAGGAGCCTTGGGGGGCAGGAGGAGGGAATGGTGAGGGGCAGGCAGCTCCCTCCTCGGGCCCAGGCCCTGGGAGCTGAGCCAATGGCGGGCCTCCCTGCTGGCCAGCCCCAACCCCCTCACTCCTGGTTCTCCTCCTCTCCGCTCTCCTGTCCTCTCGGTTTCCACAAAGGGGAATTCTGGAGACCCTCCACCACCCGCCCCAGCCAAGGAGAAGACGTGCAGAAGGGGAGCAGCAGTTGGCAAAGCAAGAAACACATACTGAGAGAGCAGTCAGCAGACCCTGACACTTTGCGGGGGGCGGGGGGGCTCTGGGTGTTCTTTGAGGGCAGCCTAGGACAACCTGGACCCCTTCCAACCTCTGGATACCCTGTCCCCTGCTCCCTCCACATCCCTGAAATCCCCTACCCTAGTGCCCCCTCTTGCCTTCTCCTTCCAGGCCCCTCTGAACCTCAGACGGTTGCCCGTTTTTCTGGTCAGTCATCTCTTCACATAAGCAGGACTGAAAACGATAGCCCCAGCCCCCAGCAAATCCTACTGATGGAAACAGAGTCAAGAAACACCCGAGGAAGGGCGCTGTACAATAATCCTAGCTTTTAGGGTCTAAGCGACCTGCGTGTATGTCACCACCCTGCTACTTAACTCTTGTGTAACCATGGGCAGATAATTCAGCCTCTCTGAGCCTTGATTTCCTCTCATAAAAATGGGGGTACTCATAGCTAACTTCCAGGCTGCAGAGATAAAACGGCATAGCTTCTGAAACAAGTTAGGTGTTCTCTGAACGGTAATAACTCACTACATGCCAGGCACTGTGTGGAGTGTTTTGCATAGATTATATCCTTTAACCCTAATAATAACTACATGAAATAGAAACTGTTTGGTGGCTAGGGGAAAAGAGCGGTTGGCCCGGGGTCCCGGAGCTGGTGAGTGGCTGAGCTGGGATTTGGTTCCGAGAACCGTGAATCCAGACGTGCCTCGCTAAGCCGCTGCGCTCTGGGCACCCCCCGCCAACTGGCAGTGTAACGAAGGTAGGTCATAGTAGTCGTAATGTTATTAGGAGAAAAGTGTGTCGTAGGTTCGTTTTGAAAGGAAATTATGTCCAGAGCATGTTTCTTTCTTTCTTCTTTATTTTTAACTTATTTGGACTTAATTATAAAACTTTTTTTTTTAACCTAGTTAATTTCACTTGATTTGTGAGCTTCAGGGAAGACGTCCAAACCTGTGGCCAGCACCAAGGGTTCGGTGTCAGCGTGGCTCGTGCTGGCTATTGTGCCGCCGTCTTCTCGAAGGTGAACTGTAGCACCAAGGCTTGTTCTTCCGTCAGTCTTGGCCCACAGATGCCACCATTCCCGGTTATTTGTCAACGTAACTAGTGTTGATTGAATACTTCTCGGGAAATGGAGCTTGGTTGTCTCTTCCATGTAACTTAGGCATGGAGATATAAATAAAGTAATAGTTGGATGTTACTTATGAACAAGAAAAAGCCACCGAGAGCAGCTGGGCCGCAGGGGTTTCCCCTGCAGGTGCAGCCCGGGGGTCTCCCTCACCCTCCACGTACGGATTTGCATGCAGTTTTTTGGGCAAGGCTCTGCCCAGCTGCCTTGGCAATTCTGAAGTCCTGGACACGGGGGCCAGCCCATCCCAGCCTCCCAACCACAGCAGGAGTTCACTGGAACGGAGGCCCCCCTGCTCTCTCGGGCTCTCTCGTGCCCTGGCACATCTGGAAGCTGTTAGCCTCCATCCCCTCTCGCACCTCCCCCTCCTCGCTCCAGCTGTTCTCGGGTGGCTAATTCTGGGAAGTACCCCTCAGCTGTGCCTGCAGAGGAGGGGGTGGGGGAAGGGGTCCTCACCACTCTGTTGGTGGGGCGGGAGCGAAATGGGCAAGCTGCGCAGTTAATGTGAGTCACGAAGAGCTGCTCTCCTCCCCCCAGCCCTGCAGACAGCCGCTGGGGTTACTAGGGGTTGAATAACGAGGAGGAAAGAGAAAGGGAGGAGGCGAGCGTGAGGCAGGAGAGAGTGTGGAGGCTGAGAGCAGCGGAGCACAGATTGAGAGACTATTTCTGCTGGAGAGGATCATCAAAGGGTCATCTGATACCGTCCACCTCCCTGTTGCCTAGGGGTCACAACAACCGTGGTGTAGTGGAGAGAGGTCAGCCTTGGTAGCCGAGCAGAGCTGGGTCACAAGCCTGGCTCCACCACTGTGGGACCTTGGGCAAGGTCTTACCTCCCAGGGGCTGAGCTGCCTCCCCCGTGCAATGGGAGGACGGTACCTCTCCAGCAAGAGGACCCCATGGTCTGGTCCATGCCCCGAAATATTCACTCCCTCTTCTCTAAGAGCTGCAGGAAGCTGCACAGGGCTCGGGGCCGTCCCCTCGCTCCACTCCCTGCCCCACCTTCTGGGGTCTCACTCTCAAGTGCCCGCACACAGCACACCCACCCCACGCCCGGACGCACTCTGAAAGCCATGCCCTACCCAGATGGAAGCTGACTCTCCCTGCTCT
Organism: Saccopteryx bilineata; assembly: GCF_036850765.1. Lineage (NCBI taxonomy): Eukaryota > Metazoa > Chordata > Mammalia > Chiroptera > Emballonuridae > Saccopteryx > Saccopteryx bilineata. The sequence goes on along the minus strand of NC_089490.1, from coordinate 21,198,837 downwards.
CTGCCCAGCTCTGCCCTCCTCATTTTCTTTCTTTCTTTTTTAAAAATGATTTAGAGAGAGAGAAATGGGGGGGGGTAGAGAGAGAGAGACAGACAGACAGGAACATTGCACACGCTCCTGCATGTGCCCTGACCAGGAACCAAACCGGCAACCTCTGGGCTTCAGGACGAAGCTCCAACCAACTCAGTCACCCAGCCAGGGCTACCCTCCTCACTTTCTAAACTTGCTGAAGACCCCACCCCCTGCTGAGGGAGACTTCTCAAATCTCCCTCTACCCCAAAATATATGTGGCCTTGGGGAGATTGTTGAACATCGCTAAGAGTCAATTATCTTGGAGGTTAAATGTTATCTGCTGGGGCTGACCAGGTGATGCTGCAGTGGATAGAGTATCGAACTGGGAAGTAGAGAACCCAGGTTTGAAACCCCGAGGTCGCCAGCTTGAGCGCAGGTTCATCTGGTTTGAGCAAAGCTCACCAGCTTGAGCCTGAGGTCATTGGCTTGAGCAAGGGGTCACTCGGTCTGCTGTAGCCTCCCGGTCAAGGCTCATATGAGAAAGCAATCAATGAACAGGTAAGGTGCCACAACAAAGAATTGATGCCTCTCATCTCTCTCCCTTCCTGTCGGTCCCTATCTGTCCCTGTCTCTGTCTCTGTCACCAAAAAAAAAAAAAAAGTTATCTGCTCTGAAGATGGTTTCTTATATGCTATCGAATGTCATCGTCACATCAATTCTGGAAAATAAGATCTCTTAGCCAAAGTTTTATAAATGTGGTGGGAAGGGCTAACAAATCATGTGCTGGGCCTGAAAGAAAAGCCAAGGAAATCCTGGATTCTCCCCTTAGAAGGCGTAGACTTTAAAAAGCCAAGGACTGGTGAATATCTCCCATGTGTGCTACTACAAAGGGACAGTGTCCCAGGCAACCAGACAGACTGCCCTCATCATCTTCGCTGATACACTCAGAGAAGAGCTTCAGTCCCAAGCCCAGTAGCTGCTCCATCGCCTGCACTTGGATGGCCCCCGCACCCTTCCACAGTCTTTCCCATTCCTGCTGCCCAACAAGCCCCAGTCCCCCTGGAACAATGAAATCACACCCCCTAGGCTGTAGCCTGAGCCTTCCCCTCTCCCGACCCCCAAGTCTCCACCCCCATAACCCATTAGATCAGTGGTCCCCAACCTTTTCTGGGCCACGGACCAGTTTAATGTCAGAAAATATTTTCACGGACCGGCCTTTAGGATGGGACGGATAAATGTATCACGTGACCAAGACAAGCGTCAAGAGTGAGTCTTAGACGGATGTAACAGAGGGAATCTGGTCATTTTTTTTTTTTTAATTTATTTTTACAGAGGCAGAGATAGACAGGGACAGACAGACAGGAACGGAGAGAGATGAGAAGCATCAATCATCAGTTTCTCGTTGCGCGTTGCGACTTCTTAGTTGTTCATTGATTGCTTTCTCACATGTGCCTTGACCGCGGGCCTTCAGCAGACCGAGTAACCCCCTGCTGGAGCCAGCGACCTTGGGTCCAAGCTGGTGAGCTCTTTGCTCAAGCCATATGAGCCCGCGCTCAAGCTGGCCACCTTGGGGTCTCGAACCTGGGTCCTTCCGCATCCCAGTCCGACGCTCTATCCACTGCGCCACCACCTGGTCAGGCAATCTGGTCATTTTTAAAAAATAAAATATCGTTCAGACTTAAATATAAATAAAACGGAAATAATGTAAGTTATTTATTCTTTCTCTGCAGACCGGTACCAAATGGCCCACGGACCGGTACTGGTCCGCGGTCCGGGGGTTGGGGACCACTGCATTAGATGACTGGTCCACAGGAGCCAGTCCAGGTTGGTTCCTCATTACTTAATCCTATCAAGTGCTTCGTTTATGCCAGGCACTGTGCTAAGTGCCTCATGTCTACTATCTCATTTGATCTCCCACAGCAACCCCCAAGATTGTTATGCCAATCTTGTGAATGAGGAAACCAAGCCTCAGAAACAGGGTTGCCCCATACACTGCACAGTCCCAGTCTAAAGGATCAGCACGCACTGTGCCTGGCCACAACCCTGCACAGGTGTTAAAGAGCAGACTCACATGACCAGGTGGGGGCGCAGTGGAAAGAGCATTGACCTGGGACACTGAGGACCCAGGATGGAAACCCCAAGGGCCTTCGGCTTGAGCGCAGGCTCACCAACTTGAATGCAAGATCATAGACATGACCCCAAGGTCGCAGGCTTGAGCTCCAGGTCTCACTTGAGCAAGGGGTCACTGGCTCAGCCTGAGCCCTCCGGTTAAAGGGTAAGCTGATGAGAAGCAATCAATGAACAACTAAAGTGAAGCAACCATGAGTTGATGTTTCTCATCTCTCCTTCCTCTCCCTTCCTGTCAGTATGTCTGTCTCTCTCTCTCTCTCTCTAAATTTAAAAAAAAAAAAAAAAAAAAGACACATTCCTGCCTCAGGGCCTTTGCTCCAGCTGTTTTCTTTGTCTTCAATGCTCTTTCCCCAAATATCCTCATGGCTCACTCCTCACCTCTTTCAGGTTATGATCCTAAATCTTATCTCTCAATTAGGCCAACCCTGACCAAACTATATTTTTCTGTAACCACCCTTCCCTTGACATTTCCAATCTTCTCCCCTTTTCCTACTCAACTCTTAATTTCCAAAGCCCTTATCAGTTTCTAATATACCCTATAATTTACTTATTTTTCATATTTTCTTCTTTATTGTCTCTCTCACCCACAAGAATGTCAGCTTTGTGTATGCAGGCAAATCTATCTGTTCTGTTCACTGCTATATCCCAAGTTCTTAGAACTATGCTTAGCACACAGTAGGTGCTTAATAAATATTTCTTGACTAAATGAGATGACTGAGCTGGTATATATCCTTAAGATGCTTTGGGTCTAGCATTTCTTGGGGGATGCATGTGGGCACAGGTAAATCCATTCTTTGCTAAACATTTTTAGAGAGCTGCTATATGTTGGGCCCCATGCTGAGTCCAAGAGAGTGATCAGGGCCAGATGTGATCCCTGCTCTGGAGACTCTTTACCCAGAAAAGAACACAAGCACCACCTCCATCATCTCTAGTAAGGGGGTGAGGGGGGGTCATTAAACTTTGTGCAAACAGTAATCATTAAGTACATAAGAATATGTAAGCCCCCTTGATAAGACACCAGGCTTACTTTGACCTTAAAATAGGTTTCAGGCCCTGGCCGGTTGGCTCAGTGGTAGAGCGTTGGCCTGGCGTGCTGAAGTCCCGGGTTCGATTCCCGGCCAGGGCACACAGGAGAAGCACCCATCTGCTTCTCCACCCCTCCCCCTCTCCTTCCTCTCTGTCTCTCTCTTCCCCTCCTGCAGCCAAGGCTCCACTGGAGCAAAAGATGGCCTGGGCGCTGGGGGTGGCTCCTTGGCCTCTGCCTTGGGCGCTAGGATGGCTCTGGTCACGACAGAGCGATGCCCCAGATGGGCAGAGCATCGCCCCCTGGTGGGCATGCCAGGTGGATTCCGGTCGGGCACATGCGGGAGTCTGTCTGACTGCCTCCCCGTTTCCAGCTTCAGAAAAATACAAAAAAAAAAAAAAAATAGGTTTCAGCATTGAAAACACCTACTCATTCACATCTCCTGGGACCCTCACTATTACTACCACCATTTCACTCTGCAAACTCTTCCCTCCCTTCCTCCTTTCCTTCCTTATTTTCTTCCTTCTTCCCTCCCTTCCTCCTTTCCTTCCTTATTTTCTTCCTTCTTCCCTCCCTTCCTTCTTTCCCTCTTTCCTTCCTTCCAGAACACTTATTGAGACTCTTCTCCATTCATAACACAGCAAGGTGCAAATTGTAGGGTACCAGTATGGTTTCAGAGTCCTGGGAGAGTTAAAACTGCACCCACAACAATTTCAATAACAAGATCAAGCTGTTAGGCGAGGGGAAAAATAAGCCCTCAAGAGCAGGTAGGTTCAATCAAAGATAGAGGGAGTTCCCAGGCAGAGGGTAAATCTGAGGGGAGAAAGAAGGTTTTTGGATATCCCGGATAAAAAGAAGGAAGGAAACTGATGCCAGGTGGTAGGAACAGCTTGAACAAAGGCTCAGAGAGGAGAATGAACCTGCAAAGAGACATCCATCTGATTGGAACAGAAAGGTCGTGTGAGAAATGGTGAGATTCAAGGAGCATCCAGCCCAAGTAATGAGTGAGAAGGTCAATGGTTCAGTCGGGCAGCTGGATTTACTGCAGACACGGCAGGCAATAGCAAAGTATCCACTCTGAATTCACACCAATCTGGGTTCAAATCCCAGCCAAGCCCATTTGGCAACTCACTTTCTGCCTTGGATTTCTTGCCTCTAAAGTAGAGATGATAATTCCCGGCTCACACAGCATTTGTGAGGATTAAATAAGATGATGTGTCTGAAAACCTCTGGCACAGTATCTTGTGGATGCTTTAAAAAAAAAAAAAAACATTTACTGAATCTTAGAAAATGAAGGCAATGGGTGTGAAGCACTCATTCAGGAGATTTAGTCACGGAAAGAGGCAAACACATTGCACAATGCCCAGAGAGTGCACAGCAGGGTCAAGGGAGACGTTTTTTCGAGTTGAGGAAGACCTATGGGTGTTGGTAAGCTGAGGAGGATGCTTGCTGCCAAAGATGAGCGGGCCGGTGATGAAAATGCTCTAACACTGACTGTGGTGATGATAGTTGCACAGCTCTGAGACGAGACTGAAATCACCTTGCTTTAAGTGGGTGAATTGTACGATGTGTGAATTATATCTCAATAAAACTGTTTTGTGTGTGTGAGTGTGTTTTTAAGGCAGGCTGGATAGAACCACAGCTCCTTTGGGAGTCAGGAAGGAGGGCCTTGGGGGAGGGCCAGACTCAGAAATCAGAGCAGGATACAGCATTCCTCCAAGACAGAATGGCAGGCTGGTGGACTCATTCCCCAGCTCCATGGGCTTTCATGTGCCTACTAAGTGCCAGGCAGTGAGCGTGTCAGGGGCTGGAAGGCTGAGATGCCCTGGAGTTGCTCCCAGGGCCTGGATGAGTCCAGCATGAGCAGCACAGCTACGGGAGGGCACACAAAGTGTGGTGGGCGCGGGAAGAGCAAGCAGGAGCCAAGATGGGACGGATGCCCTGCCCCATCTCCCAGTCTCCACCAACTGGCGGGGTTGACCTGTCAATCTGAGATAGGCTCCCAGGTGGGCCCAGAGATGCAGCAGACAGATGCTTGGGCTAAGACTGGAATAACGGACCAGTGAGGTGAGGAGATTCATAGCCTAACTGGGACAAAGTTGTTGGAAGTGCCCAATTATGGAAGAGGTCAGAAAGAGTACTGAAGCCATCACCCCAAGCCCTGAACCACTTCCATGAGCCCTGCACAGGGAACCCCTGAAAGCATTTATAGAGTCCTCATTGTGTTTACAGTTCCTACGTGTGACTTCTTTGTTTGAATAAATGCACCCCCTCCCCGCAAAGCACTATGGGTCCTGCTAATGTGATCAAGTGAAGCTACCAATGATAGGTGGGTAGACAGACCTGATGGGCTTAGGGAGAAGGCAAGAGGCCAGTCTGAGCCACAGAAAAGCCACCAAGTGTACAAACCACAGCTAGAAGAGCACTGAGCCAACTACATCTCTTAAATCAACAGTAGAGGACTTCAGGACATACCCCAGAGCAACCTGCAATGTCAGGTGTTCAGCATGTCCCCAGGCACCTAGCTATCCCCGTGGCCACCACCCTGAGCTAATCTCAGCCTTTTTTCTTAATCCCAAAAAAGCCACGCCTCTGGTGGCCCCTTCCCCTACACCCCCTACCTGTCACTGAGCTCATCAGGCAAACTGAGGCACTGTGATGGAGGGAGGGTCCTAAAAGAAGTCCTGGGTTCTAAGCCCCCTGGCTCCGCCACCAGCTTGCTGTGCGACTTCCCCTCTGGGCTCTGTCTCCTCACTTGTGGGGTAGAACACGTGAAGGTCCAGGGAGTGGGCACCAGGCCAGACTCGGGTTTAGAGTCCCAGCTCTCCACTTGCTAGCTGTGTCAACTTGGGATTGTTGTATGTCCTCTTTGTGTCTCAACTTCTTTATCCAAAACGAGGATAGTGCTAGCACCCACCTCAAAGGCTGTGTGGGGATCACACAAGCTAATCACTGTAAAGCACTTGGCATGCTGCCTGACCCAGAGTGGGGGCTCAATCGACATTCAGTATCATTGTGACGATGAAGGATGTCTCTGGGGTACCCTCCAGTTCTGTCATTCTATGACCTTGGGATTCTGTTTATATTATCGTATTTGTCTGCATTTCTTATTCTGTCACCATTATTTGAGTAACCCAGGCATTTCAAATCCTGACGACTTCTTGACCCTGGGCCTCCTTGACTTGCCCTTTCTTACAACATCCACCGGGAAGGCTTGCGCCCCAGCACAGGCTGCAGACGGTCCAGAGCCCTTCCCAGCGCCTCTGAGGGCTGAGACGGGGCTTCCCCAGTCTGTCTGCATGAAGCCGTCTGCTGTGTGGTGGTCTGCTCCCAAGCCTCCCCAGGCCCACATCTGCGTGCAGACTCTCCCGAAGACTCCAGTGGACAGCAGGGCACCACGGCGCAGTGCAGGAAGCAACTTCAAAATCCAGGTGAAACAACAGGAGTCTGGGTAAATAAACCTCGCGACACACACAGCGAAACACTGCGACTGCGAAGAAGATCACGCGGAAGCTCTGGCTGCTCGTGGGCTGACCACCCGGTAAATACGAGGCCAGGTGCCGGAGACTGTGAGTGACATATTTACCAAAGAGAAAGGGAGTTGGGGGAAGAGAAACCATGTTTATGCACACTTGTGGCACATACACAGACTATCTTTGGGAAGCCACGTAGGAAACTGTTGGTACCTTCAGTGGCTGGAGGCAGGCGTGGAGAAAGACTTCTCATTTCATACATCTTCATACACTAAAATTTCAAAATATGAAAATATTTTACCTAATAAAAAAAATAACAATTTTTTGTTTTATAGGACAGAGAGACAGACAGACAGGAAGGAGAAAGATGAGAAGCATCAGCTTGTAGTTGTGGCATCTTAGTTGTTTACTGATTGCTTCTTATGTGTGCCTTGACCAGGGGGCTCCAGCAGAGCCACTGACCTCTTGTTCAAGCCAGTGACCTTGGGCTTCAAGCCAAGGACCTTTGGGCTCAAGCCAGCAACCACAGGACCATATCTATGAGCCCGTGCCTAAGCCAGCGACCTCAGGGTTTCACACTTCAGTCCTCAGCATCCCAGATCGACACTCTATTCATAACACTATCACCTGGTCAGGCAAAAAAAAAAAAAAAAAAAAAGCAATTTCTTAAAAATCAAGATGAGATTTAATTTGGCCTGGAAATTCCCTTGCTGGTCCTCACCCACCAGCCGTCTTTTGGGGCCCTGACTGCACCCTCTCTGGCCAGCTGCCTCGGAGATGCCAGTTTCCTCAACATCTTCTGTTATGCAAAACGTTCTCTCCGGACCTCATCTGCACCCGTTCAAACCCTGCCCTTCTCACCCAAAGGGCCCAGGGCTGTGTTTTCCCCGCAGAAGAACCACTTCCCCGAGATGAAACACACCGCGTTCCTAGAAAGCAGAAGGGCGGCGGCAGCTTCTGCAGTCAACGGCCTTTCGTTTTTCTCCCGCGTCTGTTTCCACACCAGCCTTCCATCTGGACTTCGGGTTCCTTGAGGACAGAAACCTGTCTCAGTCATCCTTACTCGCCAGCATCCCAGGTGATGCATGCATGCACACCCAGTCAAGTCTCCAAGGCACCCTGAGCATCCTAAGGACAGGGACTCCAACGTATTCCAGCCAGTCCTCCTTCGGTGTCTGGCACAGAATGGTCTCAGGGAGGACCCCTAGTAAATGTCTGTCAAGTTGAACTGGTTTGTGAGGCAAGTGTGGTGTGTGGCCACGGGAAGACAGACCGATGTGGAGCAGGAAGGCAGTTGCTGTACGATACAACATAACAGCTCACAGTTATTGAGCGTTTTACCAAGGGCCACATGCTCCTCCAAATGCTTTTCCTATGTTAACTCATTTAATCTTCACAGCAACCCTTCCACCCTGCCAACTACCCTGTGATTATCTCACTACAGAGTAAGGAACCGAGGCACAGGCAGGATTAAGAAACTTGCCCAAGATCACAGCCAACCAGTGGCCAATCTAGGATTTAAACCCAGAATATATGTTCCCAACTTTTCCAATTGTCTCACATGACCACAGCATGAAGCATGTGCTTGCTGTCCAGTGACAGGCCGGCCACCACACAGATGAGGAGCCCAGCCAGGGCCAGGAGCTGGGAAGGACCTATAGAGTCTCCCTCTGCAGAGATTTTTGGAGGGAAGGACAGGCCACCTTCAGTCTAGGCCTACGGGAGAAAGGGGGATGGACAAGATCACTTTCCAACGTCTTCACTGTCTTCTGATTCTTTCCTGAGCTGAGAGACTGTGAGGGCCAAAGTCTACATTTGGGGGACCCTCAACAGGTACAGCCTGAAGCAGCCACAGATGCCATGGGTTGGAGGTGGGGAGCAACATAGCTCCTGAAGCAAGACAGATGCTGGTGTGGCCCCAAGCTCCTGCCTAGCAGTCAGAGGCCCCAGTGAGGCTAGCAGGAAGCGAGCAGGGGCAGGAACAGGCTGGCTTTCCAACTCCCGAACCGCCAACCCAACCCCAGCCCAAAGAGACCCAACCCCCTTCCCCACGGCCCGTCTCCCAGTGTGTGTTCACAGAAGTCCCAGCCCAAGCAGATGTGCCCCCTGTCCCCTCCTTAAAACACATCAGCTTTGATGGGTACCAGTGAGTGCACACCTCAGGAGATCCATCCATGCATTCATTCCCCATTTCTCAGGTTCTCACTGAGCACGCTCCGCTGCAAGCCCCATGGGAGGCGCCGGGAACGCAGGCCCACGCAGGAGCTACCCATCTAGTGGAGAAACTGGCAGTTAAACAAGAAAGCACAATAAGGGTCCTTGTCAGTTAAACAGTGAGAAAGGGAATATGTGAGCCCAAGGGACACAGGAGTCAGCAAAGGCTTCTTAAAGGAGGTCATGTTTAAAATAAACCTTAAAAGAAACATAAAAGAGGGCAGGGGGGGCAAGGGCCGGGTGAGCCTTCGGGGCGGCAGCTGAGCCCGTCTAATTTGCGTGATGACCAGACCAGCCTCTCAGGATAGCATATGCTTCCTACTGTGGGAGCCTGCAGGCCAGCTGGGGAGGGCAGGTCATCCGGGGTGACTGGCTTGTGGAGCCCAAGAGTTACAGCTACAGACAAGACCGAGAGGAGAGGGGAGCATAAGGCCAGAGCCACGGGGGCCCCTACGGGGGCCTGGGCTCTCATTGCCAAGAGACAGAGAACCCTGGAGGGGCAGTAAGCAAGGAACATGTCTCCCTTTCTGGCTTAGGAAGACCATTCTGACAGGGAAAAGAAGAATCCAAAGGGGGGAACCCTGGGCCTTGCAATCAACCTCACAGTCTGCGGGCCCGCCCCGCCCTTCACATCAAGCAGGTCTCTGTCCGCATGTGTTTGAACCACGTCTCACCCACAGGCAGGTTAAGAGAAAGGGAAAGAAGAGAACCCCACAGATGGCTGCTCTGGACACTGTCTTGGGCCCCAGTGGTGCACGATTCCAGGTCCAGCTGGTCCCCCACTGGTATGAGCTATAACCCCAGCAGGGGCTTAGAGGAGAGGGAAAGAGAGCTTTTTAAGGGAGGAGGTGGGGCTGGAAAATAGCGTTAGAGATCTGAGATGATAGCAAACAGTGAGTGAGTGGTTAGCATATGCTGGGCAATGTCTCAGGGTTTTATACATATTAATTCTATGAAGCAGGTTCTATCGCTGTCCCCATTTTACAGAACGAAGCAAGTAAAGCACAGAGATGTCTACCATGGGGACTCAAATCCAGTCTGGCTCCTTTTGTTTATTCAATAAACACATACTGAGCTATGTGCCAGGCACTGTCTCAGCACTTAGGACACAAAAATGGACAAACAGTGAATTTCAATAGTCCATGTGGTCAACAACTATGCTGTGCTACTTCCGGGGTTGGGATGAACAGAAAGCAAGGGTCAGTCTTATGCTTGGAGAAGATGCTCGGTGCCCCAGGACATTATTGGCCAAGTGGCCAAAGAGAAAAAAACAGCCACTGTGCTGAGAAGCTGGTGGGCTCTGAGGCTCATGATCCTCTTCTCTAATAGGCTGCTGGACAGAGGACCCAGGCCTTGGGCCCGGCAGCACCCTCACCACCAGAAAGAGTGCCCTCTCTCTTAGAACCCTCTGGGGAGGGGCAGGGGTGAGAAGGGCGAAGGGCAGCCCGCCAGGCAGACACTGCAGAGGAAAGAGGGGAGACTCAGTCTCTCCTCCCCCCTCCCCCAGCCTGCTCCTGACCTTGCAGTTCAGGGGCCTCTCCCAGGCCGGGGTCCAGAGCGAGAAGGCAGGGAGAAATGGCAGGACACCGGGGCAGCTGGACTGCTCTCCTGCCTGGGTGGTCAGCAGCTACCTCAGCACTAATGACTCAGCCGCAGGCTGCTGAAGCCAGAACAAGGGAGAGTGGACTCTGGTGTTGTTGCAATCTTGCACCAGCTGCTCCAGACAAGCTGGCTGAGGGCCAGGCCAGCCTCAAGGGTGTGGACAGGGTAGGCTTGTGCGCTGAAGGTCTTTGGGGGTCTTTCTTGAATTCCTAGGCAAAGGGCAAGAAAGACATTGTCTGACTTGTGTTGTTGCTGCAGGTGCCACGAAGCCCCTGCCTGTGCCCTTTTCCTAACAAGTTCTCTCTTCCTGCCCTGTCCCCAGAATCTCCCTTGAAATGCCGCCTCCTTCAAGAAGCCTTCCCAAACCAACAGAAATGAATGCTTCTCCTTGTCTCTGATCCATGTGCTAATAACGCCTAGACTGACAAGGGGCTTCCTCCAGCAATTTCCTCATACTGTCATCTAAGTCAGGGAGTATCACCCTCTTCCCATGTGCCAGCCCAGGGCTCCTGACACAATGGTCAAATTTCTTTGACATCTGATCTTTTAGCTTCAAATACAGGTGAGCTCTACATTCCAGGATGTAGCCTTATCCTATTATGTTTTTTAACATGTCTTAGGTTACTTACAAGGTGAATCATAATTTTTCTCCTATCTTCTAGGAAATTGATGCTCCATCAAGATGTCCCATGTTTAAATTAAACTCTAGCTGTGTAAACCACGCGGACTTCAGCACGAACGTCATGTATATCACACCTGGAGGACCGATAGGGCAATACACTTCAGCTGGAAGGACACAAGAGCTTCTTGTGAGCAGAGACCCCAAGCCCGTGATCCTTGGATATAGCCAGGCAGGTGTGCAGATGGAGCCCCTCTGTGGTTGCCTCTGTTACCAGGGTACTGTTCAAACATTATCTCGTTCAACGGGTGCCGCAATGAGACTGTGGTCAGGAAGCAATATTCTAGCACTGTAGTTCTTGAAGTTGGCTGCAAATTAGAATCACCGGAGGGCCTTCTAAAAATCCTGATGCTCAGGCCACAACCTATACCAGTTAAACCAGAATCTCTGAGGATGAAATCCAGATCCAGCCACTGTCGAATATAATTTCCAATGTAAGCTGAGTGTGAGAACCAGTGATCCGGGCCAACCCCTTTATATAATGCAGATGGAGATGCTGAGACCCAAGGAGGAGAAGCCATGGGCCAAGGGCACAGCGTGACAGCGGCTGAACCCAAGCCTTCCAGTGCTCCAGGCGGGCCTCCTTCTGCCGCACCCCTGCCTGGTCCTCCATGCCGCTGTGGGGAATGAGCGAGCTGGCAGCTGCTACTGCCACAGGCACCTCGCAGTGCTGGACTCCAGGCTGGCTCCGAAGAGCTCCGGGACAGGCCAACGGAGGCCCCGCTCCCCGTGCCCCCTCATTCAAGCAGCCCCTGGAACTGGACACCTTAGGGCAGAGTCCCGCCTGGCAGTTCTCCAGGCCTGGACAACACCCTGAACTAAACAGGAGCTAAGGGAGGCTAGGGGGCAGGTGGGGTCCGCAGCAAGGACACCAAGGGGAGGTGTGCTGTAGTCATAGGCAGAAGGGCTGGGGTTGGGGATGGATGACGACTTCCCAGACCTCACCCTGTGGAGTCCTGGTACTCCCCACCCCCTCCACTCCCCATCCTCCAAATGACCACTGACCCCTCCCCACCACCTCACTGCCCTCTCCCCTGAGGAGCTGACAGAAATGCCTGAGGGGTGTCGTAACCATCTTGTTTCTGGGGTCTGGCTGCTCTGTTTTGTTTTGTTTTGTTTTTAAATTGATTTTAAGAAGAGACAGAAACATTGATCTGTGCCTGTATGTGCCCCAACCAGAGAGCAAACTCGCAACCTTTGAACATTGGGATGACGCTCTGATCAACTGAACTATCCGGCCGGGGCCTGGCTGGCCTTGATAGGTCTATCCAGGGGGCTCCCCCTTAGGGCTCTGTGTCCAGGTCGCCCTCGCTGTGGGACACACAGGCACTAAACAGAACTGCTGGAGACAAAGAGGAGGCATCCCAAGGGTTCAGAGTCGCTGGATGCCGGCTTCAGGGCGAGGACGTTGCCAGCGAGGGCTGAGAGGAAGAGAGGTAGCCAGGTTCATAGCCGGTTCAGAGCTGATCACAGCCCTTGTCGGGTGTCACAGGGGCAGAGAAAGAGGCTGCTGGAGAGCAGATGTGCCTGTCCCCTTCCACCCCTATCTTCTGACCCCATGCTTCTCAGTGTTTGCAGCACAATAAAGTACTGGGGGAAGTTTATTAACATGCTGAGCCCTGGACTCTGGCTCCTAGGATGTTCAATTTAATTGTAAGATTTAACTCTGAGGAGAGGTGAAGAAACTGTCTATTTTGTTTCTTTGTTTGCTTGTTTGTGAGAGATGAGAAAGATCAACTCATAATTGCTTCACTTTAGTTGCTTGACGGTGGGGGTTAGGGGACTCAAGCTGAGCCCATGAACCCTTGCTCAAGCCAGTGACCCATGGACTCAAGTCAGAAACCTTGGGATCATGTTAATGATCCCATTCAAGCCTGAGAGCCTGCATTCAAGCAGCATCCAGATGAGCTCATACTCAACCCGGCCACTCTGGGTTTTCAACCAGGGACCTCCGTGTCCAGGGTCGATGCTCTATCCACTGCACCACCACTGGCCAGGCGGGCACTGTCTGCTTTTAAAGCTCCTTGCTGGTAATTCTAACATGCAGCCAGGAGCAAGAACCCCTGCCTAATGTGATCATGCAGCCAGGAAGATGGATGCTGTCACTAAGCAGAGGGTCAGGGGAAGAGTCTGCCCTTCTCGGGCGTCAGGGCAGGTAATATACTCCGAGACTCCTTCTTCAGGTCTATCATCAACACAATGCAGGATAAAGGTCAGGTTAGGTTATGAGCAGATGTTGGTCCTTGCTCTCCTTTTTCCTTGCTTGGGAAAATTAGTTGGCTCCTCAACTTCTTCATCCATAAAATAGACAGAAGAGTTGCTACCTGAGAGATACCTGTGACAGTTAAGTGCAGTAATTAAGTCTACACAGTCCTGAGCAATCAATAAGAGGTTGCCTTTTATTGTAAAAAATAAAAGCCGATTTGGACACCCATGCTCATAGCAGCATTATTCACAACAGCTAAAACATGGAAGCAATCCAGTGTCCATTGACAGATGAATGAATAAGCTAAATGTGGTCCATACATACCATAGAGTATCAGTCAGCCTTAAAAAGAAAGGAAATTCTAACATCGTCTATACCATGGATAAACCTTGAGGACATTATGCTAACTGAAATAAATGTTGTATAATTTTACTTACATGAGGTACTTGGCGTAATCGATATTACAGAGACAGAAAGTAGAATGGTGGTGTGCCCTGAGTGGATAGCTTGGTTGGTTAGAGCAGTGGTCCCCAACCCCCGGGCCGTGAACCAGTACCGGTCCACAGAGAAAGAATAAATAATTTACATTATTTCCGTTTTATTTATATTTAAATATGAACGATGTTTTATTTTTAAAAAATGACCAGATTCCCTCTATTACATCCGTCTAAGACTCACTCTTGACACCTGTCTCGGTCACGTGATACATTTATCCGTCCCACCCTAAAGGCTGGTCCATGAAAATATTTTCTGACATTAAACCAGTCCGTGACCCAAAAAACATTGGGGACCACTGGGTTAGAGCATCATCCTGAAGTTCAGAGGTTGCCAGTTCAATCCCCAGTCAGAGCACATCCAGGTACAGATCAATGTCCCTCTGTCTCTCTCTTTCTCTCCTTTCCTCTCTCTCTAAAATCAATAAAAATAAACATTAAAAAAAAAAAAAAAAAAAAGAATGGTGGTTGCCAGGGGTTGGGAGGAGGGGGAAGAGAGAGTCAGTGGTTAATGGGTAAGAGTTTCAGTTTTTCAAGATGAAAAGAGTTCTGGAGGCTGACGGTGGTGGTGGTTGCACAATGTTATGAACGTATTTGATACGGATGAACTCTACACTTAAAAATGGCTAAGATGGCCCTGGCCGGTTGGCTCAGCGGTAGAGCGTCGGCCTAGCGTGCGGAGGACCCGGGTTTGATTACTAGCCAGGGCACACAGGAGAGGCGCCCATTTGCTTCTCCACCGCGCTTTCCTCTCTGTCTCTCTCTTCCCCTTCCGCAGCCGAGGCTCCATTGGAGCAAAGATGGCCCGGGCGCTGGGGATGGCTCTGTGGCCTCTGCCTCAGGCGCTAGAGTGGCTCTGGTCACAACATGGCGACGCCCAGGATGGGCAGAGCATCACCCCCTGGTGGGCAGAGCTTCGCCCCTGGTGGGCGTGCCGGGTGGATCCCGGTCGGGCGCATGCGGGAGTCTGTCTGACTGTCTCTCCCTGTTTCCAGCTTCAGAAAAATGAAAAAAAAAAAAAAAAAAAGGCTAAGATGGTAAATTTTATGCATATGTGACAACAAAAAGTGTGGGAAAAGGTACAATCAGAGCCAGAATTGGTGAGACAGCCGCCCACAGGCCGGAGCCAGGCTGCTCCCAGGGAAGGGTGGACATGCCGCCCTGCCCTCAGACCTGCCCGGAGACAGATGCAGCGGGACAGATGCACAGTGAATGAACTCGGGACTAACCCCGCTCATAAACAGGAAATAATAGACGGCTTTAAATATTTGAACAGTATGCAGGCTTCAGGGTGAGGACATCACCAGTGAGGGCTGAGAGGAAGAGGGAGAGGCGGGGATTGGGGACACACGGAGAATGTAAACCTCCATAGAAAATGGGGGTTGAAGCTGCCTGAACATGGGTTCCAAGCGTTCCCAGTAAGAGAGGGACAGCTACCGGAGAGGAACCCCCAGTCCAGGCCTGGAGAGCGTGCCAGAAGCGGGGCCATGCCTTGCTTCCCTCCATGGGCGATCCCTGTTTACCCTGTAGGCTAGAAGAGACTGTTATCAAATTATGACTCGTTATTCTAAATTACTGTCTCCAGTGGGGAAGGCAGGCAGGCAGAGAGCCTGGAAAGGGGAAACAGTTATTTTCCAGGACATTGTTTGTTTGTTCATTCTCCAGCTCCCTCTGTCCCCAAGCCCTTTCCCTCCCTTTCTGCCTTCCCTCCGTCCAGGCCTCTCCCTCCCTCCTTCCTGGACTCTGCTCCTTCCCCCCACCAGCTCGCAGGGCCGATTCCAGGGTTGGGGGAGCGGAGCAGCCACTTCTTAGACTCAGCAGGTCACCATGGGTAGGTCCACAGGACTGTCCTGTCACCCAGGACTAAAGAATTTTTCAGTCCCTCCCCCTCACCTCCACACCAGAGAAAACAATACAATCCCTCTATTTCTAGATGTGAGGCCACTTGATTGACTAGGACTCTGTCTCTAACTTGCTATGTCATTTTGGGCAAGTCACTTGTCCTCTCTGGAGCTGAGGGGTCCTTCCAGAGAGAAACAACCCTCTACCTGCCCTCTCTGCCTCATAGGACAGGTGTGAGGACAAGGGGTGATTCCACTGGTCAGAGACCCTCAGATTTGGGAGGCCAGAGGCAGATTGAGGAGGCCAGAGGCAGATGACCTGCATCGGCCTTTAGGGACGGGGCGGCGAGGGCTTGGAACAGGCCGGCCTCCTGGGCCCCCACCGAGGTCCCAAGATCACTGGCCTCACTACGGGCCCTCGGCCCCATTCCCCTACCTCCACGCAAGCCTGCGTGCAGTTTCTCAGAGAAGACGGCAGCAGGAACACAGGTCCCTTTGAAAGGTCAGATGGCTAGAAATGGGAAGGGAAAGGAAGCATCCTCCCTCTCCCCCTGCTCAGGTGCCTTCCAAGGACCCGAGGAATGAGCAGAGAGGCTGCTGCACTTCCTCCCCGGGTGCTCACGTTCCAAGACCTGGCAGCTTGTAGTGATCAAGACAACCTGATCAATACAACCGAGAATCTTCTCGGGGTCAAAAGGAAACTGTGGACAGAGGGGAACATGCCATGTTCACAAACATCAAATATGACAGATCAATCTCTCTCTCTCTCTCTCTCTCTCTCTCTCTCTCTCTCCCTCTCTCTCTTACACACACACACACACATGCTGTGCACAAAACCCATACCACATGTCATAAGTACCTGGCTCAGATAAGATCTCATTTACATCCTTTTTTAAATTAATACCTTTATCTTGAATAAATCCGTACCGAAACTGTCAGATAGAAATTTCACAGAAATTGCCACAAGCCAGGAAGGACAGCTTGAGAGAGTGTCATGACTGCCCTTTCAGGGCCTCTGCAGTCTTCTCCCCACCCCTACCTCTCCTCCAACCCCCAGCCCCCCCCACACACACCGAAAGAGAGTCTTCCTGAGGTGCCTGCAATGGCTGCTGTAGGACCAGCAGGGCCCGGAGTGAAGGAAGGGAGGAGGAAGCTGAGCCTCGCTGGCCCCCAGCCTCGCCCTCCTGCCCATCCAAGCCCTGAGGATGGAGGTACAACGTACTTCAGCTAGGGTGATGGAACCATACAGTTGGAGATGACCTCAGTGACTCCCAGTCCAACCTTTTACTCTTCAGATGAGGTCACTGGAGTCTAAAGGAGTCCAGGCCATGCCCCAGGTCACATGGTCAGGCAGAGGCCAATCAGCACTGAGACCCAGGCCTCCTGACCCTACTCATCAGCGGTGACTCCCCAGGCTTCCTTCTGCTGTCTCCTTCCTCCCTCTCCCACTGCCCCTGTCTTCGTTATCTTGGGCTGCTACAACAAAACACCAGCCAAAAACAGCAGACATTTATTGCTTACAGTTCCGGAGGCTGGGCAATCCAAGATCAAGGGGCCAACAGATTGGGTTCCTGCTGAGGGGCCATCTCCTGGCTTACGGCTGGCCCCACTCGCACTCTGTCCACACAAGGCAGAAAGAAGAAGCTCTGGTGTCTCTTCCTCCTCTTATAAGGGCACTAATCTCATATTGGGGCTCCACCCTCATGACTCATCTAAATCTGATCACCTCCATTATTATGCTGAGTGAAGTAAGCCAGTCAGAGAAAGACAAATACCATATGATCTTACTTACAGGTGGAATCTAATGAACACAATAAACTGATGAACAAAACAGAAACCGAGGCAAGGACACATGGAACAGACTGACAGCTGTCAGAGGGGAGGGGGTGGGGGAACTGGATGAAAGAAGGTGAAGGGATTAACCAAAAATTATATATACAGCCTGGCCTGTGGTGGCACGGTGAATAAAGCAAAGCATTGACCTGGAGTGCTGAGATCGCTGGCTTGAAACCCTGGGCTTGCCTGGTCCAGGCACATACAACAAGTAATCAAATCCCTTCTTCTCCCTATAAAATCAATAAATAAAATCTTAAAAAAAAACATATATATATAAAACATAAACACAGACAACAGTGTGGTGATGGCCAGAGGGAAGGGAGCAGGGATAGGTGGAGAAAATGGGGACTGTTGGGCAGATAAAATATATTATGCTCCCTTTGTTAAAGATGGCGCTGCCCACGTGGAAGCCTGTCGCCCAGGTGATGGTATTGGTTGCCCTTCTTGCTTGGGATGGGCGTGATTGTATTAATGTGTGTTGGGGGCAGGCTGTGGGCAGGCAGGATTCTTGTAGCCTGGGGCTTGGTTTTGGGACTAAGCCTTTCCCACCCTTTTTGATATGGGGTGGCGCACTCTCATGAGGAATCCCTTTATGCCTCAGATGAGTGACTTTGTATCAGAGACTTCCTTGTTTTTATATTGGATTAAAGGTTTGGATTTCTACACTATAAAGTGGGGTAGACCGGACCTTGCTCACTCGGTTCCTGAGATTAACATTAGAAAGGAGAGCAGGGAGAGCAGAGAAAGGCCACGTGGAAGAGAGAAGAAGCAGCCAAGATGGCAGAGTGCTGAAGGAGAAGCCAGTTTGTGCAGAGTTTGTGCAGAAAGAAGGAGATGGGGAACAGAGGTGAATAAGTCTGGTGAGGTTAGAAACCTTTGATTCTGGCCTGACCTGTGGTGGCGCAGTGGATAAAGCGTCAACCTGGAAACGCTGAGGTTGCCGGTTCAAAACCCTGGGCTTGCCTGGTCAAGGCACATATGGGAGTTGATGCTTCCTGCTCCTCCCCCCTTCTCTCTCTCTCTCTCTCTCTCTCTCTCTCTCTCTCCCCCCCCTCTCTATAATGAATAAATAAAAAATCTTTAAAAAAAAAAAAGAAAGAAAGAAACCTTTGATTCTAGGAAATTCAGATAAGTCAGTGGCTTTGGGAACCCTGAATGGAAAGGGAGGTGTTTTCCCCCTGTGTGTATTTCTTGCCCTCCGGGTGCAAGCTAGGATGAAAGGTAGTGGCCCACCAGTTCTTGGCTCCGTTGTTTCATTACCATCTGTCCAAATCTAATGGGAACCTGCATGTGAATGGCCACGATGGCGGCTCCTGGACTTACATTGGGACAATGAGAGACTTTGCTTGGGGCAATGAGCAAACGGTACAGAATGCCCACAATGTTTTTTGTTTTTTTGTTTTTGTTTTTTTTCCTGAAGCTGGAAACGGGGAGAGACAGTCAGACAGACTCCTGCATGCGCCCGACCCGGATCCACCCGGCATGCCCACCAGGGGGCGACACTCTGCCCACCAGGGGGCAATGCTCTGCCCCTCTGGGGCGTCGCTCTGTCGTGACCAGAGCCACTCTAGCACCTGGGACAGAGGCCAAGAAGCCATCCCCAGCGCCCGGGCCATCTTTGCTCCAATGGAGCCTCGCTGCGGGAGGGGAAGAGAGAGACAGAGAGGAAGGAGAAGGGGAGGGGTGGAGAAGCAGATGGGCGCTTCTCCTGTGTGCCCTGGCCAGGAATCGACCCGGGACTTCTGCACGCCAGGCCGACGCTCTACCACTGAGCCAACCGGCCAGGGTCTGCCCACAATGTTTTATTGAAGTGTACACTTGAGGCCCTGGCCGGTTGGCTCAGCGGTAGAGCGTCGGCCTAGCGTGCGGAGGACCCGGGTTCGATTCCCGGCCAGGGCACACAGGAGAAGCACCCATTTGCTTCTCCACCCCTCCACCGCACCTTCCTCTCTGTCTCTCTCTTCCCCTCCCGCAGCCAAGGCTCCATTGGAGCAAAGATGGCCCGGGCGCTGGGGATGGCTCCTTGGCCTCTGCCCCAGGCGCTAGAGTGGCTCTGGTCGCAACATGGCGACGCCCAGGATGGGCAGAGCATCGCCCCCTGGTGGGCAAGAGCGTCGCCCCATGGTGGGCGTGCCGGGTGGATCCCGGTCGGGCGCATGCGGGAGTCTGTCTGACTGTCTCTCCCTGTTTCCAGCTTCAGAAAAATGAAAAATGAGGAAAAAAAAAAAAAAAAGTGTACACTTGAAATCTGTATGGTTTTGTGAACCAGTGTCACCCCAATAAATTCAATTACTAAAAAAATTTAAAAATAAACCTAATCATCTCTCTTCCTTTAGGCCTCTCCTACTAACACTGTCACATTGGGGGTTAGAGCTCCAACATATTGAGGGGGGAGGGGACACACACAAACATTCAGTCCCTGACAACCACTCTGTGGCTTTTGCCCCCATCTGGCCTTTCCAGGACTCAAAGGAAAACCATTTCAAATCACAGAGTTCCCAGGGCCTCTGCCAGCTGGTCCCTAACATACCCACCCCACCTAGGTGCCATCTCTGACCATGTGACCTCCTGGCCCTCCGACAACACCTGCAGAAACCCCATGGGGCTGGGGATTTATGGGAGGACCTGGGGGTCACACCTAGATTCATAGCAGAGCTCCTTCATGTCCGCCTGCCAGATCAGGGCCCACCCTCCGCCCATCACACTCGATGACTCCCCAGACACCATCGTTTGTGAGAAGGAAAACAGAGGTTCAGCAAGGTGAAAGGACTGGCCAGACTGAGCCAGCTGGTCAGTGACTGCTCTAGAGCCCCCACGTCTCCCACTCTGCTGGACACCATGATGCACGGTTAGACCCCATTTCAGGCATAAAGGACTCTTTCTCCCAACTACTGCCAATCCCTGTGGAGACTCTCTGGCTGAAGAGCGGGTGACCTGCCCACATCTAGTGGCCCTCTTGTCCCCACTTGAGACAACCCTGAAGAATCATCCCAACTTCAGAACTCCCTGAAGGAGGCAGAAAAATTCCACTGAGACTCCATTGCTGCTGGACCCCTCCCCCTGCCTGATCCCCCTTCCTTCTCTTCCCTTTAGCCAGCATTGATCCTAAGAGCACTTCCTAAAAAACCCACCACATGCTCACCTGTGTTTCAGAGTCCACTTCTCAGGAGCCCTAACTGCAACACAGTCAGAGGCCGGGGGGCTTCCCATCGCTCTGAGATATCCTGCACCTTACTTAAATAAACTTACCCAAAGGAAGACAAAAAGTAAGTGGCTCCAGCCTGCCCAGGTGGTGGCACTGTGGATAGAGCGTCGGACTGGGACGCGGAGGACCCAGGTTCGAAACCCCGAGGTTGCCGGCTTAAGCATGGGCTCATCTGGTTTGAGTACAGCTTACCAACTTGAACCCAAGGTCGCTGGTTTGAGCAAGGATGCACTCAGTCTGCTGTAGCCCTCCGGTCAAGGTGCATATGAGAAAGCAATCAATGAACAACTAAGGAGCCACAACGAAGAATTGATGCTTCTCATCTCTCTCCCTTCCTGTCTATCTGTCCCCTCCTATCTATCCCTCTCCCTGTCATAGAGAGAAAGAGAGAGAGAGAGAGAAAGGAAGGAAGGAAGGAAGGAAGGAAGGAAGGAAGGAAGGAAGGAAAGGAGGGAGGGAGGGAGGGAGGGAGGAAACCATTCCATGGGGGGAACATGGCAGATGAGAAGACATGGCTCCTGCCTTTGACAAAAGCTGGAAGGAAAAGCATATCCACCAGCTGACAGTCGCAATATTAAATGAAGGCTCCACAAGAACAAGGTGGCAATCATCATGGACACTTGTAAAGACCTGCTTTGGGGTCAGTCCGCCAGGGAGCCGACTACTGAGTGTGAGTGCTTTAGCCATAATGTCCACGTGAGGATAAGTAAGATTTATTGAGAACAAGCCCATCAGAACTGAGATGTCACATTCTCTCTCTCTCACACACAGCCACATTAACAGATGTACATTGCTGAAATAGGGAATGCCAATAGCCCAATTATATCCTATACTGGACACTGGGTCCAGCCTAGGGCATCATGTGTCTGACCAACCTCAGCTGCATGCCAGGGCAAGAACTTACAAGAGAAAAACAGAAGAAATTAAAGATGACTGGACCAAGACAGACTTGGGTGCCCATGTTGTCTTCCAATAATTTAAATACTATAGTGTAGAAAAGGGTTAGAGGGCAGAGGCAGGACCAGCAGATGTAAGTCACGGAGGGGCGATTTGGGCTATACAAAAACGGAGCAGGGCCTGACCAGGTGGTGGCGCAGTGGATAGAGCGTCGGACTGGGATGCAGAGGACCCAGGTTCGAGACCCCGAGGTCGCCAGCTTGAGTGCGGGCTCATCTGGTTTGAGCAAAAAGCTCACCAACTTGAACCCAAGGTCGCTGGCTCCAGCAAGGGGTTACTCAGTCTGCTGAAGGCCCACGGTCAAGGCACATATGAGAAAGCAATCAATGAACAACTAAGGTGTTGCAACACGCAATGAAAAACTAATGATTGATGCTTCTCATCTCTCTCCGTTCCTGTCTTTCTGTCCCTGTCTATCCCTCTCTCTGACTCACTCTCTGTCTCTGAGTGCTCTCAGAGTCCTTTGTCATTTTACTTACGTCACTGCTTTTGGGAGTTTCTGTCATTCATAGCTGACCCGACTCCTGATTAACACAGGGATGACCATTTATAGGTTTTTCTGTCTGGCACTCTCTCTTTTTCTTTTTCTTTTTCTTTTTTTTTAATTTTTGTATTTTTCTGAAGTGAGAAGTGGTGAGGCAGAGAGACAGACTCCTGCATGCGTCTGACCGAGATCCATCCGACATGACCACTAGATGGCAATGCTCTGCCCATCAGGGCCATTGCTCCTTTGCAACTGGAGCCATTCTAGCGCCTGAGGCAAAGGCCATGGAGCCGTCCTCAGTGCCCAGGCCAATTTTGCTCCAATGGAGCCTTGGCTGCGGGAGGGGAAGAGAGAGATAAAGAGAAGAGGAGGGAGGGTGGAAAAACAGATGGGCGCTTCTCCTGTGTGCTCTGGCTAGGAACCGAATGTGGGACTTCTATACACTGGGCCAACGCTCTACCGCTGAGGCAACCGGCCAGGGCTTCTCTCTTTTTCTTGAAGCAGTACTTCTCTTTGCAGAGACACTCCTTTTCTGCCTGTCCTGCAGCTCCTCCATGTAGCTCCCCTAGGGCCTGCCAATCTCAGTATCTCCAACCCGGTCACAAGGCTAGGAGCAGCTGGCAGCATCACCAGGAGAGGAGTGGATACAGCCAGAATGCAGAGGGAAACAGACAGAGAAGGGGAGAAAGAGCTGGTGCTGTCTGAGTCTCTGGCTCCAGCTTCCCCAAGCCCTACAGCACCCTGCCCATTCTGGGGTGGAGCTAAGAGATAGCAAATGCCCTCCTACAAGCTGGATGACTGTCACCACTCAAAGAGCCCTGGAAAATGTACAACATGCAATTCTATTCTACACAGCCAGAGACAGGAACAGAACAGGCCCAGAGTGGCGGGAAGAAAAGAAAGAATAAGCAGAAAGGTCAGATGGGGTGGGGGAAGTCCTGAGGAGGAGAAGTCCAGGTCCTGAAGGAATGGAGAGGGGGGGCTTTGATTAGGGCAGGAGGGAGGACACCCCTGAAGTGGAACTTGGTGGGAGTGAAGGAGGGAAGGAAAATAAACGTGGTAGGTTTGAGAGTCTGTGTGGGAAAGGAGAAGCGAGAAAGCGGAAAAGGCAGGGGGTACCACATCATGGAAGGCCCATCTGCCAGGCTGTGGAGTCAGGACTGTAGTTCTCTTGGTCAGCTGCAGTTCTGAATTTAGTCTTCCAGGAGGGTTTTGTTTTGTTTTGTTTTGTTTTGTTTTGGGTTTTTTTGTTTAAGTGAGAGGAAGGGAGACAAAGAGACAGATTCCTGCATATACCCCAACTGGGATCCAGCCAGAAACCCTGTCTTGGGCTGATGCTTGAGTTCTGAGCTATTTTTAGTGCCTGAGGCTGATGCACTCCAATGGAGCTATCTTCAATGCCCAGAGCCACACTTGAACCAACAGAGCCACTAGATGTGAGAAGGGAAGAGAGAGAGAAGAGGGAGAGGGAGAAGAGGAGAAGCAGATGGTCATTTCTCCTGTGTGTCCTCACTGGGAATTGAACCCGAGATGTCCGTATGCCAGGCTGATGCTCTAACCACTGAGCCACCGGCCAGAGTCCCAAGAGTGTCTTTAAAATGCAAATTCAGAAGCCAGCTGGGGGAGATGAGATGCCATTAAGCAGGAAGTGACATGGGCTGTTTAGAAAAATTAGAAACAGTAGAGTAGCTTAGAGAGGAAGAAACTGAGGTAATGGGGAAACTGAAGTATTAAAAGATGGTGAAAAGTGAAGCAGTAAGGAAGAGGAGGGAATCATGAAGTTATTTTGAAATCTGTGAGATTTATGAAAACTTCAGAAATTAGACAGGGGCAGTCAATGGTGACACTATGAGTAATGAAGAGATGGACAGGATTGACAACATTTATCAGGAAGGCGGTGACCTTACTTAGACACAGTACAGATTTTTTGTGTGTGTGTGTGTGACAGAGACAGAGTCAGAGAGAGGGACAGAGAGGGACAGACAGACAGGAAGGGAGAGAGATGAGAAATATCTATTCTTCGTCGCAGCTCCTTAGTTGTTCATTGATTGTTTTCTCATACATGCCTTGACTAGTGCGCTACAGCAGACCAAGTGACCCCTTGCTCGAGCCAGTGACCTTGGACTCAAGCTGGTGAGCCTTGCTGAAACCAGATGAGCCCACGCTCAAGCTGGCGACCTCGGAGTCTCAAACCTGGGTCCTCCAGGTCCCAGTCCGATGTTCTATCCACTGTGCCACCGCCTGGTCAGATGACACAGTACAAATTTAAGATCCTTTAGCATTGCTATGATTTTGGACTTAGCAGCTTCAAGGTGAGAGCTGAGGAGTAAAAGTGGGTGAGATCTCTAAAGGAGAGCAGAATAAGGAAGGGGAAGCTAAGATTGAACTCTATCATTCTGGGTTACAGCATGGCAGTGTGTTTGTTTGCTTGTTTGTTTGTTTGTTTTTAAGCAACAGAGACAGACAGACAGACTAGGAAGGGAGAGAAATGAGAAGCATCAATTCACAGCTGTATCACTTTATCGTTCACTGATTGCTTTTCATACGGGTCTTGACTGGAGGGCTCCAGCCAAGCCAGCAACCCCTTCCTCAAGTCAGCAACCTTGGGCTTCAAGCCAGCAACCTTTGACCTCAAGCCAGTGACCATGGGCTCATGTTGATGATCCCACCCTCAAGCCAGATGAGCCTGTGCTCAAGCTGGTGAGCCTCAGGGTTTCAAACCTCGGCCCCTCGGCATCCCAGGCCGATGCTCTATCCACTGCGCCACCACCAGTCACGCAGGATGGGAGTGTTAATAGTACCAGAATTCTAGAACTGGACGGGACTCTGCAGAGGAAGAAACAGGCCCGGAAGCACACCTGACTCCAGTCTGCCAGCTGGTAGAGCAGGGCTGGTTTCCAGTCTGCAACTCTGTCCTTGCCCTCTGTGTGCCCCATGTGTGTCCTGGGGACAGCATCTGCCTAAGGTGCCACTTTGTACCCGTCAGCATGATAGGCCAGTAGTTCCAAAGTGCTAAATAAGGTGAAAATCATCTCATATGCAAAAGTTTTCTTTCTTTTTAAGATTTTATTTATTGATTTTAGAGAGAGAAAGGCAGGGGGTAGAGTGGGAAGCATCACATACATAGTAGTTGCTTCTTTCTTTCTTTCTTTTTTTTTTTTTTTTTTTTTTTTTTTTACAGAGACAGAGAGAGGGATAGACAGACAGGAATGGAGAGAGATGAGAGCATCAATCATCAGTTTTTCGTTGCGACACCTTAGTTGTTCATTGATTGCTTTCTCATATGTGCCTTGACCGTGGGCCTTCAGCAGACCGAGTAACCCCTTGCTCGAGCCAGTGACCTTGGGTCCAAGCTGGTGAGCTTTGCTCAAACCAGATAAGCCCGCGCTCAAGCTGGCGACCTCAGGGTTTCAAACCTGGGTCCTCTGTATCCCAGTCTGACGCTCTATCCACTGTGCCACCACTTTGTCAGGCAGTAGTTGCTTCTTATATGTGCCTTAACCAGGCAAGCCTGGGGCTTTGAACCTGTGACTTCAGCATTCCAGGTCGATACTTCATCCACTGCGCCACCACAGGGCGGGCTCCTTAGGCAAAACTTGAATTCAGACACTAGAAGAAAGAGAGCCGATGAGTTTCTCAGCCTGACAGAGACATGAAAACCCTTTCAGGAAAGGCACCCAGCCCTCTGCTGGAGTGCCCAGCCACAACCAGGGCTGCTTAGTTTGGGAGGAAACTGAGTTGAGCAGTTCTCCAAGCGCTGGCTGAAGCTGGGGTGAGCCTAATGCCAGCCAAGCGCTGGGGGCCCCTCCCAGGGTGCGCGCGCTTGGAGAGGACGCTGGCCTGGGCCTAGGAAATGCACACAAAGGGCGCAGCGGGCCTTCTCTCCTTCGGCAGCTTTGTTTGGGGCCTCTCTCCTCTGGCCTCAGTTTCCTGAAAGGGCTGAGGGTTCTGAAGGCCCTAACTGCCTCTCACCAATTTCACTTCCTTTTCTGTATTTCCTCCCTTATCTGTATTAGGACAGCAGCAGGCCTTCGTGAGCCAATATAGAAATAAATAGTTTTGCTTTACAAGTAATTCTGTTAGGCGGTACATTTAGATTTTATGTATTTCTTCTGCATGCGTTTTACTTTACTATTCAAAAAATATTTTTTAACAGGGCAGGGGAGTGAGGGTGGAGAGGAAGCAAATAAATCCCAGGGTCATTATCCAGTTTACAAAATGCTTCTTTGTCAGACAAGAGCTTTCACGCCAGGAGAAGCTCTTCTCTCACCCCAACCCCGCCCCATGCATGTAATCATTTGTTTGCAAGAGGCACATAGTAGCTGCTCAATTGATACTTGCAGGCCAAATGATCACTGAACACATGGCAGAGAAAATGAATAACTTGGACAAAGTGAGAGCCCTGGAGAGGGAACGAAGCAGCCCTGAAAAATCGATGGGAAGCACTGAATTACCAAGGACTCGAGACGCACCTCAATTGTTCCCTGGCCCCTTGCGTCAAACAGGCACACCTGTAGAGAGGCCACCCCGGAGCAGCGGCTTCTTTGTCCAAGGTCTCCTCGCCCACCCCTACTCATACCTGTTTGGAGGCAGTAGCCCAAACAAGCAGGAACTGCCCTTTTTCAAAGGTCACAGAAACCAAGGTGAGCAGCCAGGCAAGCCCAAAACAAGCTGTCCTGGTTGCTCTGTAATAAACATTCTCCCCCAGTGGAAATACTGTCCCTTCTTCATCTGCACAAATCCAGCTGGGGGGGGGGGGGCAGAGGCTGCCAGTGAAACCAGACCCTTCTTGGGAGGCTCACAGCCTCAGCTCCAGCCCAGCCAGGGCAGGCCACATGTTGTTATGGTTGCTCCCGCCAGCTGGGAATCAGCAGGGGGTCTGTAAGGAAACCACACTAATTAGGAGAAAGCCGACCTGACAGTCACTCGCTCTGCTAGCCCTCCCTCCTGGTTTCTCCTGCAGCTCCGTCCCATGGGCGGCTCCCCCAGACCCTCTCTCCCCACCTGCCCGCGCCTTTTCATCGCCTCTGCTCGTTCATGGTGAACATCTGTGTGGCTCTTGGCTCTGACCCACTCTTCCTGGGCGAGGTGGGAGGAAGGCTGGAAGAACACATTCATCCACAGCTGGGACCAAAACTTCCTCAGCCCCAAGCCATAGACAGACTGACCCGCACATGGCCTCCTAACTCTTGCCTTCGCTCTGGCCTGGGCAGGCTGTACCGTTGGTCAGAAGCGAGTCACGACACCAGATCATTTCTGCTGGGAGGTTTTTTTCTTAGCAAAATGAACGCTGTGAATGTTACCCTGAACATCTTCATCTGGGCTGTTTGTTTGGGACTCAAGTTATTTTCCGATTTAAGAATCACATCCAGGGAATGTAAAGTAGTACAACCATTATGGAAGAAAGTATAGTGGTTCCTCAAAAAACTGAAAATAGAACTACCTTATGACCCAGCAATTCCTCTACTGGGTATATATCCCCAAAACTCAGAAACATTGATACGTAAAGACACATGCAGCCCCATGTTTATTGCAGCATTGTTCACAGTGGCCAGGACATGGAAACAACCAAAAAGCCCATCAATTGATGACTGGATAAAGAAGATGTGGCACATATACACTATGGAATACTACTCAGCCATAAGAAATGATGACATCGGAACATTTACAGCAAAATGGTGGGATCTTGATAACATGATACGAAGCGAAATAAGTAAATCAGAAAAAAAACAGGAACTGTATTATTCCATACGTAGGTGGGACATAATAGTGAAACTAAGAGACATTGATAAGAGTGTGGTGGTTACGGGGGGGAGGGGGGAATGGGAGAGGGAAAGGGGGAGGGGGAGGGGCACAGAGAGAACAAGATAGAGGGTGACGGAGGACAATCTGACTTTGGGTGGTGGGTATGCAACATAATTGAACGACAAGATAACCTGGACTTGTTATCTTTGAATATATGTATCCTGATTTATTGATGTCACCCCATTAAAAAAATAAAATTATAAAAAAAAAAAAAAAAAAAAAGAATCACATCCAGTCTGGCCATGTGGTTCAGCAGATAGTATTGCTCAGGCGAACCAAGGTCATAGGAGAACCAAGGTCATGGGTTCGATTCCCAGTTTAGGGCACTTATGAGAGGCAACCAATGTCTGTACAACTAAGTGGAACAATGAGTTACTGCTTCTCTCTCTCTCTCTCTCTCTCTCTCTCTCTCCCCTCCATCTCCTCCTCCTCTGTCTCTCAAATCTATGGAATAAATAAATAAATAAATAAATAATAGGGCCCAGGACAAGGGGTAGAGGAAAGAAGAAAGATTTTATTGGAAAATGTGTGGAAGCAAGGGGGCTGGGCGCCTCAGGAGTGGGTTAGACAGAAGATTTTGTCAGGATAAGAAGTGGGTCATCAGCCTCCCTCTCGTATACTGTATATGTGCATACGGTGTCATTGCTGCTCTTCGTATTCCAGGATCGCTGCTGACACCGGAAATCGTTCTTCCCATGCAAGAGAGTGACTCTGCCAACAGCCCCAATACTCTGGCTCTTGAAAAGGCCCTTTGATTAGGTGGCAGCTACCATTTGCAGTCCCCCGAAAAGAGCCATCACTTCCTTTTATTCTACAGCCGTTATATTAAAAAAAAAAATCCACAACATACCCAGCTGGGGAGAGGGCTATTTAAGACTCACTAATGAAATAGAAGATGCTATCTTTTTAATTAAAACTTTTTTTAATTTATTTTTTTATTTTTTTATTTATTCATTTTTAGAGAGGAGAGAGACAGAGAGGGAAAGAGAGGAGAGAGAGACAGAGAGAGAGAAGGGAGGAGGAGCTGGAAGCATCAACTCCCATATGTGCCTTGACCAGGCAAGCCCAGGGTTTCGAACCGACGACCTCAGCATTTCCAGGTCGACGCTTTATCCACTGCGCCACCACAGGTCAGGCAGATGCTATTTTTTGAATAGGAAGATAGGTCTTAGAAAATACAGTCAGTGTGGCCTGTGGTGGTGCAGTGGATAGAGTGTTAACCTGGAATGCTGAGGTTGCCAGTTCAAAATCCATGCTTACATGGTCAAGGGACATACAATAAGCAATCAATGAACAAGTAAAGTGAAACAACTATGACTTGATGCTTCTCACTCCCACCCCCTTTCCTCCCTCTGTAAAGTCAATAAAATCATTTTTTAAAGTTTTTTTAAAGAAAGAAAGAAAATGCATTCAAATTAAAAGGAACCTAAATGCCTAGCAGTTGAGGGTTGGTTCAGTAAGTTATGGCACTTCTAGACGATAAAATAGTATACAGCCATTAAAAATGGTGCTAAAGGGTCCTAGCCAGTTAGCTCAGACTGTTAGAGCATTGTTCTGAAATGCCCAGGTTGAGGGTCCAATCCCTGGTTCAGGGCACAGACAGGAAACAGTGAATGCACAACCAAGTGGAGCTACAAATGAATGCTTCACTCTTCCTTCCTCTCTCCATCCATCTAAAATTAATCAATACATTTTTTTTTGTGTGTGTGTATTTTTCTGAAGCTGGAAACAGGGAGAGACAGTCAGACAGACTCCCGCATGTACCTGACCGGGATCCACCCGGCACGCCCACCAGGGGCGACGCTCTGCCCACCAGGGGGCGATGCTCTGCCCCTCTGGGGCATCGCTCTGCCTCGACCAGAGCCACTCTAGCCCCTGGGGCAGAGGCCAAGGAGCCATCCCCAGCGCCCGGGCCATCTTTGCTCCAATGGAGCCTTGGCTGTGGGAGGGGAAGAGAGAGACAGAGAGGAAGGAGGGAGGGGGGTGGAGAAGCAAATGGGCGCCTCTCCTATGTGCCCTGGCCGGGAATCGAACCCGGGTACCTCGCACGCCAGGCCGACGCTCTACCGCTTGAGCCAACTGGCCAGGGCCAATACATTTTTTTAAATGCTGATAAAGGAGCGATGAGACCAAATAGAAATTCCAGAAGCAGATCCACACCAGATAAGTGCAATGGGGAGAAGTATGATATTTTTAATAAATGGTGCTGTGTCCGTTTGATATCTCTTAGGGGAAAAATGAATCTTAATCCCAATCTCAGGCCACATAATAAAACAATTCCAGATGAGTTTAGTTCTAATATGAGAGGTAAAACAAAGCTTTTGGGAGAAAACATAGAACATTTTTATGACCTTGAAGAGGGAAATATTTAAATAAGAAACGAAAAATGCTAACTGTAAAGGAGAAAACCTTATAAATGTCACTATATTAAAATTTAAAATACTGTTTATCAAAAAATATACTGCAAATAAATAAAAAGGTTACCCACTGAGAGGGAGATAACATTTGTAGTGCATATATCTCACAAAGGACAAGTATCCAGTATATATAAAGAACTTCTACAAATCAATAAGAAAAAGACAGGCAACACCATATAAAATAGGCCAAAGACTCTCATACACATAGATAGTACCAGAGTAAACTGGTACAATTACTATGGAAAACAGTTTGTAGTATCTACTAAAGCTGAGTATACACATACCCTATAACCCAACAGTTCCACTCCTAGACATATATCCCTGAGAGAAGTGTGTTCTTTTTATTTATTTATTTATTTATTTATTTATCTATCTATCTTTTTTTTTTTTTTTTACAGAGCCAGAGAATGAGTCAGAGAGAGGGATAGACAGGGACAGACAGACAGGAATGGAGAGAGATGAGAAGCATCAATCATTAGTTTTCATTGCACATTGCAACACCTTAGTTGTTCATTGATTGCTTTCTCATATGTGCCTTGACTGTGGGCCTTCAGCAGACCAAGTAGCCCCTTGCTGGAGCCAGTGACCTGGTCAGGCTGCCTGACTGCCTGGTCAGGCTGAAGTGTGTTCTTGTGTTCACCAAAAATCATTCAGAAGAATGTTCATCAAAGCAGTATTGATAGCCTGACCAGGCAGTGGCACAGTGGATAGAGCATCAGACTGGGATGCAGAGGACCCAGGTTCAAAACCCCAAGGTCGCCGGCTTGAGCACAGTATCATTCAGCTTGAGTGTGAAATCATAGACATGACCCCATGGATGCAGGCTTGAGCCCACAGGTTGCTGGCTTGAGCAAGGGGTCACTTGTTCTGCTATAGCCCCCAGTCAAGGCACATATGAGAAAGCAATCAGTGAACAACTAAGGTGCCACAACGAAGAATTGATGCTTCTCATCTCTCTCTGTTCCTGTCTGTCTGTCCCTAACTGCCCCCCCCACTCTCTTTCTGTCTCTGTCAAAAAAAAATAATTAAAAGAAACCAGTATTTATAATAGTCCCAACTGGAAAGTATCCAAATCCTAACAACAAAATAAAGGATAAATACACTGTAGTATAATTATAGTGGAACGTTATACACCAATCAGAATGAATGAATGATAACTAGATAACTATATGGGTGAATCTCATAAACATGATGATGAGCAGATGAAAGCAGACACAAGAGTCCATGCTATAAAAGATTCTACAGAGAGAGTTCAAATGCAAGAAAAAAGTAATTTATGGTGCTAAAAGTCAGAAGTGACTAAAAATCACTTTTAGTGTCTGGAATGGGACACCAGGGAATTTGCTGGAGTGCTGGTAGTACTCTACTCGTTGGTGTGGGTAGCAGTTCCCTTTGTGAATATTCATAAAGCTGTACACTGATCATCCGTGTACTTTCAAACATAGGTTATCCCTTCATTTAAAATAAAATGTAAGGCTAGTCTGAGGAAAATCTGGTCTCACAGAATTGTTTTTTCATGTAGTAACAAATAATAAATGGATTCAGAAAAAATAAGAAATTATAAAATGAAAACTATGCACAGTATTATTTCAGTTGATAAATGTAAATAATGCTTGTCTCTGAATTATGGATATTTCTTTTTTTTTTTTTTTACTTTATTTCATTTCTCTACCATGATCATGTTACTTGTCATTATAAAAAAAATACAAGTCATTTTTTTAAATAAAATTTGCTCATGATAAGTCAGGATAAGATAACGAGAAGGTTGGTGCTCCGATTTAGCTCACTGTCTGCACCACAAGCCCTCAGTGCAACGCTGTTACTGCCCTGGCCTCTACTGGAGAGCCAGAAGCTGGAGACTTGTAAAGAAACAGAGGGTGTGTTACAAACAGGAAGGACTCAAGGTCATTTGTACGGAAGGAAAGGGGGAGCTCTTGGAGAGCTAAGGCTTTCCTGATCCTAGCCAGGATACCCAGACCTACACCCAACCAGACCCCTTTGCTCCACCTAACCATGTGACAGTCTCACCCATCTAGATTGGCCTTCCTTGCAGGTTTCCTCTTCCCAAGATCTGCCCTTGCTGTATGCAATGTTTCAAGGTACTCCAATGCCACATTTCTCCTGCTCTCTTGTCTCAGGTGATGCCGCTTAAGCTCCCCATGCAGCAGCTGCTTTGCATCCTCCTGGACCACCAGGTTGGCAGTCCCAACTGGAAGATGGGCTCCTCTCCCCCACCCCCATCACAGAATGTGCTGTGCCATCTAATGAACCTGATTTTTCCATTTATGAATCAGAGTAGGATAACTAGAAAATCCCCTTCACATTTATTGTGGAGGGTGGAAAAGAACATCTTCACCACCAAGTGGAAGAACTGAGCTGTAAATGGCTTTCCTTTCTTATGACGCTCCAGGGGAACTCCTATTGTGTCCTGCAACCCAAGAGGTAAGACTGAGCACTTATGTTTTCTTCTTGATATTATATACTTTCTCATTAGCCAAGCATATCAAACTTGTGAGAAGTATGTAGCACAAAGTCCATCCCAATTAGCTATGTTTATTGTGCACTTGTGTTTTATCTCATCTAATCTTCACAACAACCCTATAAAATAGGTCCCACACTCATTGAACAAGTATCTATCACACTCATTATGTGTCTGGCACTGTGCTATGTGCTGGAGACATGGCAGTCAACCAAAATCAATGCCCTTGCCTTCACAGAGCACACAGTGTGGTGGGGGAAAATACATATATTATACAAACAAATGTAAAACTGCAACTGTGTCAAGTACTAAGATGGAGAGGTATCTGGTACTGAGAAACGCTAACAGGAAGGTTTTTGAGGAAGACTCCACTATGGAAGTGAAGTTAGAACTGAGCTATGAGAAATAAGTAGGAGTTTTCCAGGTAGGCAAAAAGTTGGCAGAGGAAACAGTTGTGTAAAAGCCCTGACTAAAGATAAGGGCTAAGTATATGAGGATGAAAGACGGGTGTGGCAGGGAAGGGGCAGGATAGCAATTCTATCCCTGGTTTGCCTGATATGTAATGCTCCAGAATCACACACGGTTCCTAACCATTTCAATCTCTCCCGTACAGGTTTAGCTCCAGCCGTAAGAAGCTGAAGACACACACATCTGGCTTGCAGAGAAGAAAAACCTTTAAAGACATAGGGGTAGTACACGTGATTTTACCGAGGAAGCCTGCCAGCGAACTAAAGCGACCTTTAGAGACTTGGAGGACTGGCAGACAGTAAGGTGACCAATCGTACTCCTTTAGGGAGGACAGTCCTTCTTTTGTAAGTTCTGTCCTCCCTCGAAAAGTGCCCTCTTACATGTCCTCCTTTTTGATATTGGAAGACTAATCTGTAAATGTCCGTAGGCGATCGATGCAGAGTTGATCCATTGCGTGTGATGTGACGCATTTGTATTTGACGTGATGATTCGTCAAGGATCAGTAAGTACAGTGTGGTGAGAAGCGATTATGAGACACATGCGCTCCCCACAGGAGACCTTGAGAGAGCACGGCATATACCGAGTGCACAAATGGCTTTGTGTACTTCTTACTGAAACACAATACAGCACATAGGACATTGTAGACTCACGATTATTTCTATCTCAGTGATTTTTCAATCATAGACAGGTAAGCACAATTCACGTTTTATTAATTCACTATCTATTTAATAATTTCCAAATACGTGTAATTTTATTTACAAGTATTTTCCCAAAATCCGAGTTTTAAAGTGGAAATCTAACCTCAAACCATATCTATTAATAACGCATTTTGATTAAATAGTTGCATAAAACAGACAATTTTTTAATTAGAAAATGATAAATACACCCAAATGTCACTCCAAATTAGTGGTTTTGTTTGATATTTAGTTTTACTAAATGAGTACTTTTTACTTACAATTATTATTAAAAAATTAATAGGAATGTAAGCATAATTACAATATAAAATATTACAAATGTTTTTATTATGCATTTATCATATTGTAGTGTATTATTGTTGCAATGAATAAAACGTTTATTTACGATATTGTTTTCTTCCATTTATTTCTGTCCTCCTTTTCATTGTAAAGAAGTTGGTCACTTTACAGACAGGAGTTCGAAGACCTCCTCGAGGTCCTCCGAATGAAGCACAGCCTTGACACAGAGGCCTCCCGCGTTACCCCTAAACTGAAGAGGTGAGGGAAAAGAAATTGCCCTCGTAAGGCAGCTGGAAGCCCACAAGCCACACAGTTCTTGTCTTCCACTGCGGCTGCGCGTGAGCCCTCCCGGAAGCGGAAGTTACCAAGAGGTCGTGTTGGTCTGCAAGATGGCGGCACTCAGTGTCCTGGTGTCCCGTTGTGGGCGGCTGCTCCGAAGGATCCTGACAGGTCCTGCCGCGACCAACTGGTCTCGGCCTCCAGATCGCGGGTTCAGGGAAGGTGAGTCCTGGATCCCGGCGACCTCCCAAAGCTGAAGAAAAGAGCGGCGGAGGTTGCTTCCTTCAGCCCCCGTGCCCTCTCCCTCCATTTCCGTCGCGCGGTTCGGAAACGTCCCAGATGTTGGCGTTCCCGGGATACTCGAAAGCTCCTTCCAGACCTTGATGCTGTTATCTTGACTTCCCACCCCTCGTATGTGTACCCACGGGCAGGGGCGGCGGCGGATGTGGAGAAACGGAGAGAAAGACCTGCTTAGTTAGCAAGGGCAGAAGAGATCTCTCCCAGGGTTCATAAAAATTTTCGGGAAGGGTCCGCCTGTTAATTCTCTGAAGAGCCGCCTCATTTATTAAAGGATCCTTGGATCATGAGGGAAGGACGTCTGAGACCCTCCCCAGCGTCTCCCTTTCCAGTTTTTCTCTGAAAGTGCTGTGATCTGATGGCGGCTTTTTCTGCACGGGCCGCTAATGTCTCTGAGAGGTGGAAACAGGTGGAAAGGCCATTGAACAGCCGAAGCAGAGGCAAATGCTGAATGGTGTTTTTGCTTTTCATTCATCTGAAGTCTGGGAAGGCAGCCTGATTCTAACATTGAACTGAGAGCTTACTAAAAGGCCAAGTGCTGTACTTCAGGCTGTCAGGGGATTCTGGAGGGGGGAAAAGAAAAGTACAGCCCTTTTCCTGAAAAGTTAGGTTCTAATGAGATGACATGTATACGTTGCATGAAGTGCAGGGAGATTCAGTTACCAGAAACAAACCCAATTGGAAGTTTTTTTAAGGAGAATGTCTTGAACGAGCTTTTATAAAAGGATGGGATCTAGTAGAGAATGAAAAAGGTTCTTCAGGTCATAGAGTTCTTTTGTGCACTGCTGGAAGCAAGAAGGGATGAGTGATGTGCAGAAGAAGTGATGTGGGTTTGTTTAAAATTCTGGCACAGTTTTAACCAGTGTGTCCTTTAACTAAAGCTGAGACATATCCAGAGGAAAAAAGTGATCATTGTTTTCAGAGGGAGCAGAAAACCCAAAAAGAAGAGCCTAATGAAGAGGCCAGTGGATTTTTTTTAAAAGAGAATTCTTTTTTAGCTTTCAAACTGCAATTTCAGTAGAATGGGAAATCAAAGAGATAGTTCATGAAGAAATGGAAATAGCAGGTATGTGTAAAGAAGTTAACTATGAAGGGAAGATAGAATATTTGCTAGAAATAACAACAAAATCCAGATATTGTCTGGTTAACAGTAGATAAAATCCATTAGTAAAGACACCATGCTGCTAATACAGAGGACTTGGAAAAGGTGTTTCATCTAATGCCATACTGCAAAATAAGTTTATGCCCATAACTTTTTTTTTTCATTTTAGAGAGAGAGAGAATCATCAGTTTGCTGTTCTACCCATCTATGCATTCATTGGTTGACTCTTTTTTTTTTCTTTCTTTCTTTTTTTTCCTGAAATTGGAAACGCGGAGGCAGTCAGACAGATTCCCGCATGCGCCCGACCAGGATCCACCCAGCATGCCCACCAGGGGGCAATGCTCTGCCCATCTGGGGCGTTGCTCTGTTGTGACCAGAGCCATTCTAGCACCTGAGGCAGAGGCCATAAAACCATCCTCAGCGCCCGGGCCAACTTTGCTCCAATGGAGCCTTGGCTGTGGGAGGGTAAGAGAGAGACAGAGAGGAAGGAGAGGGGGAGGGGTGGAGAAGCAGATGGGTGCTTCTCCTGTGTGCCCTGTCCAGGAATCAAACCCGGGACTCCTGCATTCCAGGCCGACGCTCTACCACTGAGCCAACCAGCCAGGGCCCATTGGTTGACTCTTATTTTTTATTTTAAGAGAGAGAGAGACAGGAAGGGAGGGGATAGGAGAAAGATGAGAAGCATCAACTTGTAGTTGCTCCACTTTAGTTGTTTTGTTGATTGTTTCTCCTACTTGCCTTGACCTGGGGAGGGGTGTGTCAAGCTGAGCCAGTGAATGATCTCTTGCTCAGGCCAGCAACCTTGGGCTTCAAGGCAGGGACTTTGGGAGGCAAGCCAGCAACCTTGGGATTATGTCAATAATCCTGTGTTCCAGCTAGAGACCCTATACTCAAACTGGCAAACCTGTGCTCAAGCCAACAAGCCCATGCTGTAGTTGGCAACCTCAAGGTTTCAAACCTGGCCCCGCCCTGGGTCAATGCTGTATTTACTGTGCCACCACCAGTCAGGCATTGGTTGACTCTTTTTTTTTTTTTTTTTTCATTTTTCCGAAGCTGGAAACGGTAGGCAGTCAGACAGACTCCTGCATGCGCCCAACCAGGATCCACCCGGCATGCCCACCAGAGGGCGATGCTTTGCCCCTCTGGGGCGTCGCTCTGTTGCGTCCAGAGCCATTCTAGCGCCTGAGGCAGAGGCCACAGAGCCATCCCCAGCACCCGAGCCATCCTTGCTCCAATGGAGCCTCGCTGCGGGAAGGAAAGAGAGAGACAGAGAGGAAGGGGGGGGTGGAGAAGCAAATGGGCGCCTCTCCTGTGTGCCCTGGCCGGGAATCGAACCCGGGACTCCTGCACGCCAGGCCGATGCTCTACCACTGAGCCAACCGGCCAGGGCAATTGGTTGACTCTTGAATGTGCTGTGACTGGAGATCAAATCCACAACCTTGGCCTATCAGTACAACATTCTAACCAACTGAGCTACCAAAACCTGCCCGTAATATATTTGAGGGTGTCTACCAAGTGTTAAACACTAATAGCTGCAGTTGACATATCCTTGATGAAATTCAAAGTTGAAAACAGTGCTTTGATATGTTCCCAGAGGATAGGCAAGAGGATTAGTTTTGTTCTTTAACAGAGAAATATTTTAGATTTGAATGTTTTCTGTGGAGAGTTTCTAAAATGATAGACTGTATAATCAAATGGGTCTTTGAAGTCCTCTTCTCCATAAATACTTGGGTTGGTTCTTCTTTGTTACTCATTGTCAGACCTAAAAGCTAAATAACTGAATTGATGTAATCTTAACACATTGTTGACAGACAGTTTTACATAGAAGTTATCTCATGTCACCAGCTGTTTTTTCATAATTGAATATGAAAGTGAAACAATCTAAATAAACTTCAGTATATTTTATTTATATATAATGAACTTAAATGAAACTTTGTACATATCTGCTACATATTGTATTTTATACATATTATATATTTTAGTAATTTTTTTGGTGTGATATACTGTATAGCAATCACCTAGTGTAATGGTACGCTACATGTTTTGCAAATATATCTGGTTTCGCTGTGTTTTCTTTTTGAAACACACACTTTACATGTTCTAGTTGGGTTGAACACGACAAAGAAAGATTTAACAATATCCTTGATATATATGTTCAAACTGCAAGCAGTTAGAAGATAGTCTAAGGTTAGACGTTCGATACTGATTGTTTTTGTTTACCATACCTTCGATTTGTGTGTGTGTGTGTGTGTGTGTGTGTGTGACAGAGACAGAGAGAGACAAAGAGAGGGACAGGCGAGACATGAAAAAACATCAGTTCTTCATTGTGACACCTTAGTTGTTCACTGATTGCTTTCTCATATGGGCCTTGACCAGGGGGCTACAGCAAACCGAGTGACCCCTTGCTCATGCCAGCGACCTTGGGCTTAAGCTGGTGAGCTTTGCTCAAACCAGATGAGCCCGCGCTCAAGCTGTTGACCTTGGGGTTTCGAACCTGGGTCCTCCACGTCCCAGTCCAATGCTCTATCCACTGTGCCACTGCCTGGTCAGGCCATACCTTCGATTTTGCGGTCTCACACCTGGAGGAATGGGAAGAAAAAGAGTCTGCATGAGAATATAGAATGGTGTGCTGTTTTTCGAACTTCAACCCTCAGGGCAAAGAATCACAAATACAGTAATCCTATATTACCCTGAGTTTCAGAAATTGAAATAGCTAGTGCAAGTGCAAACACGAGTTAACTCATGAGCGGTCAGCAATGTGTTAAATGAAGAACCATCTGTCTGCAAAACCTTTTTATTATTTATTCATTTAGAGACAGAAAAGGAGAGGTGAGAAACATCAACTGGTAGTTGTGTCACTTTAGTTGTTCATTGATTGCTTCTCATATATGCCTTGATGGAGCACTCCAGCTGAGCCTGTGACCCCTTGCTCAAGTCAGTGACCATGGGATCATGTCTATATTCCAGGGGTTGGGAACCTGTGGCTCGCAAGCCAGATGTGGCTCTTTTGATGGCTGCATTTGGCTCGCAGACAAATCTTTAATAAATATAATAATAACTCCTGACCTGTGGTGGCACAGTGGGATAAAGCGTCGACCTGGAACACTGAGGTTGCCGGTTCGAAACCTTGGGCTTGCCTGGTCAAGGCACATATGGGAGTTGATGCTTCCTGCTCCTCCCCCTTCTCTCTCTCTCTCCCCTCTCTCTAAAAATCAATAAATAAAAAATTAAAAAATAATAATAATATTAAAAATATAAAACATTCTTATGTATTACAATCCATTCATTTCCTACCGCTCATGTTCATGGTTGCAGGTGGCTGGAGCCAATCACAGCTGTCCTCCGGGACAACACCAAATTTTTATTGGATAATGTGTAATGTACACGGGTCGTTGTATGGCTCTCATGGAATTACATTTTAAAATATGTAGCGTTCATGGCTCTCTCAGCCAAAATGTTTCCCAACCCCTGCTATATTCCCACGCTCAAGCCAGATGAGCCCATGATCAAGCCGGCAACCTCCAGGTTTTGAACCTGAGACCTCAGCATCCCAGGTCAGTGCTCTACCACTGTGCCACCACTGGGGAGGCTGTCTACAAAGCCTTTAAATTAAATAACTTTACCTGATAGTTTCTCCTTATGTGTAAAGCATAAGATATTACACATATACCTAATTTTGACTGGTTCCCAGCTGGTATATTTGACGACCAAATATTATACACATAGAATTTCACATTGGGAGGAGGAAGCTGGATGTCTTGCTGAAAATATTCAAGCATCCTTTTTTTTTTTTTTTGGTGAGAGGAGGGGAGACAGCCAGACTCCCACATGTATCCTGACCAGGATCTACCCTGCAACCCCATCTAGGGATGATATTTGAATACGGAGCTATTTTTAGTACCTGAGGCTGCCGCACTCATACCAACCGAGCTATCCTCAGCGCCCAGGACACACTCGAACCAAGCGAGCCACTGGGTGTGGAAGGAGAAAAGGGGGAGAGTGAGTGGGTGGAGAGAAACAGATGGTTGCTTCTCCTATGTGCCCTAACCAGAAGTTGAACCCAGGACGTCTATATGCCAGGCCAACACTTTATCCACTGAGTCACTGGCCAGGGCCAAGCATCCTACTTTTCAAAGTATCAGACATTATTACTTTAGTCAGAATTCATGAGCATTTAGCACCAGTGCTCCTGCCTGTAAAGACTCTCAGTCTAATGTGGTGGTTCTCTGTGGCCAGCTAGCTCAGTTGGTTAGAGCATCGTCCTAATATACCAAAGTTGTGGGTTTGATGTTCGTTAGGGCACATAGAGGAATCAACCAATGAATGCATAAATTAGTGGAACAACAAATGGATGATTCTCTCCTCTCTCTAAAAATCAATAAATAAAATTTTAAAAATAAAGCAGTGGTTCTCAACTGAGGGCAGTTTTGTTCCCCAGAGAACATTTGGCAATGTCTAGACATTTTTGATTGTCACAGCTGGTACTCCTGGCATATGGTAGGTAGAGTCCAGGGAAGCTGCTATAATCTTACAGTGTACAGGACAGCTCCCCATAACAAAGAGCCACCTGGCCTAAAACATGAGTCATGCTGCTATAGAGAAAGCCTGGTTTAAAGTTTGACAAGAGTCTTGGGGTGGTAAACACACAATACAGTACACAGATGATGTATTATAGAATTGTACACCTGAAACCTATGTAATTTTATTGATCAGTGTCACCCCAATAAATTCAATTAAAAAAAATAAATGGTGAGGAAATTTTTTTAAATTGCAAGATTGGATGATATTTAAATTCTCTTGCATATCTTTGTTGACTAACCAGTTCTTTCCATTAGATTTAAGCAGGAGAAAAAAATAAAGTTTGACAAAGGGGACACACAAAACCAGTAAATATTATTTGGAAGGAGCAAGACTAAAGGAAGACAAAGATGGAAATTGTCGTTTATTAAGTGCTGGCTATAAGCACTGTATTGGGTTTCCCTGGAACGTTTATTCAGTCTCCTCACCAGTCCCTAAGGGTGAGTGATACTGACATCCTTATGAATGAGGAAATCGGGTCAGAGGTGTCCAGTAACTGCCCAATATCACACAGGTAGTGAGTGGAGTGGTGGAGTCGGAAGAAGAGCCAGCACTCTGCCCCTCCAGCAGTGACATGGCCTCTCCTGCATGCCAGGGCCTCCCTGCGCTCCCTCCCTTCCCTGAAAGCCCTTGTCAGCTTGCTGAAGACCATTCAATGTTTTTATGGTTGGCACTGCCAGACTTAGCAAAGATTGTGTTAGACTTCATTCCTGCCTTACCACTTAGAGCTCTTAGGAAGGAAATGTATTTAAAACAAGAAGAATTAACACAATTACCTGAATGTACAGCAATGATCTATCAGAAAGTGCTGGAATGAGTAAAGGCAGAAGGGCATTTTCTTTGTCTTCTGCATTAGCTAGAGCATTTCAGACAAGGCGGGGCCACCCTGTAGCTAAAAGCTGTGAGAGAGGAGGGAGCGAGCCAGGCTGGGGCTGAAAAGAATTGGAGTAACCTGCTAGTGGAAAGGTTTTTGTGCAGCAGTAAGACTCCTCATTCTGAAGCACCGCGCAGAGGGACATTCCCAAAGAAATGGAGAGGTGGGGAGGGCGTCGGAAACTTTACTGGTAGAATTAAAGGTGGACAGATGGACAGGAGGGAGTGGTGCTTGAGAGGAAGGAGTCTGAGAAAAGTAGTTCATGACCAGAAGTGCAGGCTCACATCCCAGACACACTGGACTGTCCGTGCCGCCCCAGCCACCCGGCCCTTCGCTTACTCCACTCCTTCCTACTCTGCTTGGGACTGGGTTTCCATCCATCCTTTCCAAGAAGGCCTTGGTCTCTGGGCACTCTCTGTAGCAGTGCCCTCCACTCCTCATCATCCATCTTTCCCCACTTCCTCCTTGACTGAACAGTTGGGTCTTTATACTGCTGCAGTTCACTGTGTTTACGTGGCCATCAAGGTCCTTCTGTGTTCGCTGCGATCTCACCGCAGCGCTGTTTGCTCTAGACTGTTATAATTCAGCTATCTTGGACTCCATCCTAGGCGAGTATTTACTGAAGCACTCAAAGGACCTCTTTACAAGGCATGGACTTTATTATAGTCAAGTTCCCAGACTTGGTTTAATTCCCTCTTCTCCCCCAGGGCCGAGGCTCTGCCTTCCTATTCTGCTGTAACTCCCCAGGAGAGGCGGAGCAGGGCTGTGCCCTCCACAGGTGCTCAGCAAACGTATTGCCTCCTGTGGAACAGGTCATTTGGTTTGTATGAGAAGTGACTATCTTTGAAGGTTTTGGCCCTTAATTCTCATGTAGAAAACTGCTTCGTTTCTTTCCTGAGTTTACTTGATAAAGCCATTGCTCAGAACACAAGGGTGATTCCATCTTTTTCTAAAAAGGTTTTCTATTAGTGCCTAAATCTTCTTAGTCCAGCTTTTCTTAGCCATCCGCACCCCTTCTCAATGGAGAGGGGTCCAGGGGCAAAAGGGATCTCAGGTTTTGTTTGGTTTTGACCTGTTTTGGTATGCACTCTGAAAATCAATACGATTTTGATTCCTATCTCCTGTTTTGAGAGGATTAAAATCTATCAGAGCCTCTTCAGTCCCCGACCAGGCCGCCTGCCCCAGCACTGAGACACCGCCCCGATAAACCTCAATCTCATGTGAACTCTCAGGTCATTCCTTCTGCTTTGACAAATTGTCTGTGTGAGATAAGCATCTGCCTAATGTTTGACCCACTGGCGTATAGTAAGATGATTCACTGGCTCAGTTGCTGTGCGGGGAGCTTGTGAGCAGTGGGGCTTGCCATGGTCTTTGATCTCTTTTCCAGGGGCCAGTGGGATGACTTCAGGGTTTGGTTCTTTGCCGGCAGTGCTGTGTGTTTTGTTAGACTTGTTTACCTCATGATTAGGACCCGAGTGCCTCCATGGAGAAG
Organism: Saccopteryx bilineata; assembly: GCF_036850765.1. Classification (NCBI taxonomy): domain Eukaryota; kingdom Metazoa; phylum Chordata; class Mammalia; order Chiroptera; family Emballonuridae; genus Saccopteryx; species Saccopteryx bilineata. The sequence goes on along the minus strand of NC_089490.1, from coordinate 21,155,915 downwards.
GGAACCACATGTTTATCCACTTTGGGTCTCAGGGCATTGTTCTAGCGCTGACTCAAGTGGTACCAGAATGTTTCTCCTTTTGTTTCCTACCATGAGTCTTAAAAACTTGCCTCCCACCCGCTTACTGCTTAGATCTGGTCACCCTCCGCCGTCCAACTTGGTTTTTGCAAATTTGTACAAGTTTCGGGAGTGCCCAGAAGTCCTACTGGGCTGTAGCTGTGCCCTTTTTCTGTGTCCCCATGTTTCTAGTTGGCACATTGCTGTGACAGTCCTCTGCACTGTGCTGGCCTCCAGACTGAGCACCGCGTTGGGTCCCAGCCGCATCCCATTTAGGCTGGTCTCTGTTCCGAACACGTGGATCGTGTGGGGTGATGCATTTTCTTCTACTGGGAGAGCTTTAGTTTGTCTTTGAATTAACTGGTAACTAGTGTTCAGGAGAAAGCCTCGGGGCCTCTCTGGCCGTTGTTACAACTGCGTGTGTGAGGAGCTGGACAGGGCAGGCCTCTCAGGTTGGTTATTCAGAAGTGATGAGTCTTTATGAACGGCCTTCCCAGAAAACATGGGGAACAAGTCCAGGCCGTCTGTGTCCAATTAGGTGTCAGTCACAGAGCGCAGTGATCACAGATGCTTCTCGGGGACTCAGGTTGGGTTCAAATTGCCTCACGTTTTTTCCTTAGATACACTCTTTCAATTATTTTTTATTGCAGAAGCAATGTATTTTTCTTTTAGAAACTTCAGAAAATACAGATAAGCATGAAGAAGAAACAAATCACCTACTGCCACCACCAAGAGAAAACCAGTGTTACCATTTGGGTCCATAGTTTCGAGAGTGTGAGCCTCCTAAAATCCATGTTTAATTGTTTGTATGAATGTGGACAAGTTTCTAGGGAGAAGTCCGTAACTTTCGCTCGATTGGCAAAGTTAAGAACCTTAGGCTCTTTCTAATCTGTATTCTTGCCTTGGCTGGAGCTGAGTCGAACTCATTGTGGTGGCCAAGCTGCTGTTAAAATATGATTTTAGTTTGTGGGGAGACAGTTTGCAGCTATGTGAGCCTAAGTTTTCTGTTACAGTAGTTAGCAGTCAGAAGGGGACCATGATGAATATTTTGTTCCCTAAATGCTAGCTAGCGTTCACTGAGAGTGCTGTGTGCCAGTTCCTATACTAACTGCTTTGGCTTCTCTCTCTCTGAAGAAACGGGGAGAACAAGTGAAGTTCTCCAAGAACTTCCTATTTGATTATATTGTGTATTTGGTTATATATATATAAGCCCAAATGTGGGCTTTTAGCTTGATTCTTCCGTTGTATAGTGTTGAAGTTGTCATTCTGCTTCCTAGTCAAGTCGATGGGCAGTGCACACAGCCTGACGGATGTGTGTGGCTGGCTGCCCCTCGGGTTCCCTTTTGGCTGCCAGACCGATGTCGGCAAAGAGCTGAGGGAGCCCCCCTCAGTTTGGAATTGCAGTGCTCTCCTTGAACTTCTGCCTGGCCCCCGGATCTGAAGGCCCCTTACTCCTTCCCCTTGTTCTCACCTCTCCAGTGCAGGTAACAGTGCACCCCGCAGGGAGCAGTGGGGAAGGGAAGGGGACTGGACTCCCACGGCTGTCCTTAAACAGCTGTGACACAAGGCTCTCGGGTGAAGTTCAGGAGTGAACTTGTCTCCTTGCTTGTCTACCCAGGGCCCCTGGAGCTGTGCTGGTGCAGTGCTGTATCTCTAAGACTGCAAACTCTTCAAAGTCTGGAACTGTGTTTGTCTGGTTTACTGAAAGGATACATGCAGTGGGTACTTTTGAAAGACTTTTACCTGCTTCTGCCCCCTGCCACTCTTAGATCATTATTGCTAGGCACACACAGTAAGGCAGGATCTTGCCAATTTCCTTGGATAGAACCAAGATGAATCTTAGTTTAGAAAGGCAAAAACAGTGTGAAGACCCTTGATCCCAGAGAGAGGTGTTACTTGGGCATCTGGGCTTGCTCCCACCCAACCTCTAGGGCATAGAGCCTTGGCCCTTGGAGGTAAACCCTGCACGTTTTCTCTTCCAGGTGGGGGCTGTGGGTGAGTCCAGACTGAAGGCTTCGTTTTTCTACATGTGTAAAATTTGAGCTGTTATTTGAAACTCCCTGTTCCTTATTAAATGGCTGACCTCATTTTTCCCCTTTATCTCTGTAGTGGTGGAGATCCAAGAAGGGAAGACAACTATAGTAAGTATCATCGAGTTGGCCACTTATAACCTCTTTAACACTTGGAGCTGCCTGGCTGCTCCTCTGAGGGAGGGAGGAAAGCCCAAACTGGACTCCTGGCTCCAGCATCAGCTCCCTCTGTGGCCGTAAATCTCACCATCTACCATTTTTCAAGCTGTGTACTATAGTGTGGTTAATCAGGAACAGTCGCTTGTACCTGGCTTGAAGCATCTGTTATTTGAGTGAAGTGGCCTTTTGTATGGCAAGATCTCAGAGATCTTTGCTGATATGTTCTTTGGAGGGTGATAAATTAATTTCCCAAAGGGGAAACTAAGGCAGCACAGGACTAAAGAGCCAGAGTAAGTTGATCCAGGGCCAGGATCCTGGATCTCAGCTCTTTTCTTTTCTGCCCAGAATGACTAAGCTACTCCTTAAGTGATGCGGTTAAAAGGTGACGCTCTAGACCCTGGGCTCTCTAGCTAGCACCCTGAGTTGTCTATTGGTAAGAAAGCCAGAATGAGCCTGACCAGGCAGTGGTGCAGTGGATAGAGCATCAGCCTGGGATGCTGAGGAACCAGGTTCAAAACCCCAAGATCGCCGGCTTGAGTAGGAGCCCATCCGACTTGTACACAGGCTCACCAGCTTGAGCATGGGATCATAGACGTGACCCCATGGTCACTGGCTTGAGCCCAAGGTCACTGGCTTGAGCAAGGGGTCACTGAGTTGGCTGGAACCCTCCCCCCTCCAGTCAAGGCATGTATGAGAAAGCAATCAGTGAATAACTAAGGTGCCACAACTGTGATTTGATGCTTCTCATGTCACTCCCTTCCTGTCTGTCTGCCTGTCTCTCTCTCTTAAAAAAAAAAGCTAGAATGACTTTCTCTACCCACTCCCTCCTTTCCCTCATTGGGCCCACCTCACCTCCCTTCCTCCAGGAGTCATGGGGCCCAGATTATCCTCTAATCCCTAAAAGACAGCATTGTTTTCACATGGCTCTCCGTGCCTCTGAGAAAGCCGCAGCCCCTGCACAGAGCTCCCAGAGCCTGTGTAGCTTCCATGTCAACCAGGGACTCAGCCTCCTGGCCGCCAGCCGCACTCAGCGCTCCCTGGGCTGTCTTCTCCCCAGGACAGGGCCTCAGCTTCCTTCTCCGGTCTTCCCCAGAGTACTCCCTCAGCTTTTGCACTGCTTAACCTCAAAATAGTTCTTCTGAGGGGCCCCTAACCCCTTAGGGCACCTTGTTTATTCCCTTATGTAAAGCCGAAACAAGCATTCACCCTGTGAACTCCATACTGGTGGAGAGAAAACACATCTGGCTTTTGAGTGTGAAGACTTTCTCATGTGGGGCATGGATTTGCTCTCTGTGGAACGAACATGGACACATGGTGGCATGAGGAGAGCCCTGGGGGGGGGTGCCTCCATGCTCAGAGGCGCTGCCCGGCTGGCTAGGCACTGCTCACTCTCTGCTCTCACTGTCTTCACCTAGAAAGTAAGGTGGTGCTGCCTCCCTCACTAGGGTGTGGGGGTTAATGAGATGGGAGCCATGTTTTGCACAAAACCAGGCATACAATGGGGAGTCAATGTGAGCTCTCTCCTCGCAGCCCACCCTAGCCCCTCCCAAACCTACCACATACCCGCACATTTCCCTAACACACTGCTCCATTTCTGGCGTGGTGTGGTGGCCTTGGCAGAAAGGTAGGTAGCATGCCCTGCACAGCCAAGCATTGCATCCAGCCCCTTTCCTGTGTGCCAGTTCCACCCCAGGGGACAGTGCTGCTTTCCTCCCGAAGCCTCCGCCCTGTCCCAACCTCGCTCTCATAATCCATGGCTTCAGTCAGCGAAGCTTTCTAAATGCCCCCTATTGCAACTGGAGCTGACGCCCAGATCACTGGTCTGCTGCCCTTAGTAATTCCAAGGCTGTGTCACAGGATACAGCAGCCACAGCGGAGGTCATTTTGCACATGGCCTCAGCACAGTTGGAAAGGTGGCATTCAGAATAACAAAAGCAAGGAGGAGGACAGGGGAATGAATCCTCCCATCTGTGTTTGAGAGAGAGAGAGAGAAGCAGCAGGAGTGCCCACAACATCTGCTCGTCAGGGCAGGGACCAGACTTCTCGCCTGCACCCCGTTGGCGTCCTGGGCTGGCTAACTGTTGTGGGAGTTGCCCTGTGTGCTGTAGGGTGGTTAGCTTCCCTGCTGGCTGCCAGTAGCACCGCACCCCCCAGTTGTGGCAGTCAGAAATGTCTCTGACTTCCCCATTGTCCCCTGGGGGGCAGAAGCATGGCTGGCGGAGAACCCCGGGCACAGACTGAGCTGGCGGATAACGGAGAACGCTGGAAGCTGCCATGGGGTGGGAGGGAGACTTCCTCTGGACTCGACATCCCCGCAGTTTGAAACCTTTTACCATGTGCATGTATTACTTTTCCCAGAGGTGGTTTTTGTTTGAGGAAGGAAAGGTAGCATTCAGCTGATACAGCAAACCCCTCCTTTCTGCCACCAGCATTGAGTTCAGTTTCCACTACCCTTGAAAGCCACGGAATCACTCTCGACAGCCCAGGGCCCCATCTATACCAGCTGCAGTCAACCCCCAGGGTTCCAGCAGAGACCTATTACCTATCCCCACAGACCCAGAGATGGAGCAACACCAGCATTCCCACCACTCGGGGTGTCGCCCAAGGGCTAGAGACTCCACACAGCCCTCTCCCTCACTGGCTCTCTTTCTGTGCCCCCTAGATCGAAGGCCGTATCACAGAGACTCCCCAGGAAAGTCCAAATCCCCCGAACCCTTCTGGCCAGTGCCCCATCTGCCGGTGGAACCTGAAACACAAGTATGGCTATGAGGTGAGTGTGCGAAGACAGTGGGCTCCGCATGCTGTGGCAGTCGTGTGCCTGGGTTAATCAAGCAGCATCCTCACCCACCCCCCTCCCCCAGAGCCACTGCTGCATGTCATAGAGCCAGAGATGAGCGTCCTGTCCAGTGGCTCTCAGCCCTGTCTGCATGTTAGAATTACAAGGAAGCTTGAAAAAAAGGCTCAGCGCCCGCCCCCCCCCCCCCCCCAGACACGGATTCTGCTGGTCTGGGTAAAGCCTGGCCGTCATTATTTTTTAAAGCTCCCCAGGTCCTTCTCATGCGCAGACAGACTCGAGTCTCTTAGTCCCCGGTCTGGTTGTGTGCAGTTCAGACCACCAGGGCCGTGTGCCCTCGTCTTGTAGGATTGGGTTCCCAAGGGGAGCAGGGCAGGACCCGAGTTTGGCTTGCTGTCTTTCATAATGAGAGGCTATTTGGAGAGACCTCCCTGTGATGTGGGGACACGTTATTGTCTCTCTCGTACGGGACCTCCAGAATCCCCCTTGCTCCGGCCCCGCCAGCTCTTCCTCTGTCTCCACGGAAGGACGATGACAGTGGCAACAGCAAGCACCCCGGGTTGAGTGTGTGCTCTTTGTCAGGCACTGTGGTAAGCACTTCCATGTCTCCATTCACCTAGTTTTCACAATATCCCTCTGAAGTAGGTACTTGTTCACCCTTACTTTACAGGTAAGGAAATTTGAGGCATGGAGAAATGAACTAACTTGCCTCAGATCGCCCAGCTGGTGAGTGTCAGAGCTGGGCTTCAGACTCGAGGGATACAAAACACCCTACTGTCCCATCCATTACTCTGCATCTTGTCTAGAAATGGGGAGAGCCTGGGGGAAAGGACGCCGCCCTGGAGAAATCCATACTTGTCCTTCAGAGTTCTGTTGGTGACATTAAGCACCCTGTTTTTAGGTTTCAGGTGATTCAGGCTCTGGGCCAGTTTGAGGTGAGGTTGTCCCTGCGGCCCTCTGTGGAATGGGATGACTAAAGGCATAGTTCCTGCTCAGGTGTAAGAGCAGCCAGGCCACTTGCCCATGGGATCCGAACAGAACGACCCAGCTCATCGCCCAGGCTGGAGCCTTGCGTTTAGGCCCCCGGGGTGGGGAGAGGGGGTGTTCTTTCCCTGTGCCCTAGGCCTTTCTGTGATGGCCGCCTGGACTAACAGGAAGCTTGCAGGCCATGGGGCAATATTCACAGCTTCTTGTTACATGGAAGTCAGTGGGGCTGTGGCCATACTTGGAATCCCAGCTGAAGATGGGGAGGTGAACCTGCCTGACCACCACGGGCACTCTTCCTACCAGCTGTTTCCAGGAAATAGACTTGGCTTTGTTTATCCAGCAGAAGAAATCCAATCCCCTCCGAGGTAAAGGCTAAAGTTGTTTTCCTTTTACCCCTTTCCACTCAGGACACCCTTAGCCTGATCTGCACAGAGCTGTCAGCTCGCTTGGCAGCCTGCAGCAGGGGAGGCTGGGGCTGTGAGCCCAGTTTATTAGCCCTGGATAATCCAATCCAAGTTCTTTTCATCAGATGCTGAAGATTACAGGGGTGGGAATTGGGGGTCTGGGTCCCTCAGGAGCTGTTCAGTGATTAAAACAAATCTGCGGTTATACAGCGAGGCGCCTGCCAGGGTCGCGGGTCAGTTTGTGGACATGACTGCTGAGGCTGGCGTGCCAGCCCCTCCGGGTGGGGGCGGGCGGGAGCGGGGCTTTTATTTAACCCCCTCAGCATTCTGGTGAGAGTTGGGAGTGGAAGTGGTCTCTTGTCTTGCTTCTGGCTCTGTTCCCCTTACTCCTTGACTCTTCCAAAGCAGTCTGGTGGTCCAGAGGGAGCCTGGGAACCCGTCCACATCTGGTCACAGGGGCTTAGAAGATGTGATCCTGAACTCTACAGGCTTGGGCCCTTGCTCAGCTGGTATCCTGCCCAGCCCTGCAGAGGGACTGTGCATGGATTGTGCTGAGGCACATAAGCTTTGGGGGCAGAGATGGTAGAGATTTTCCCTCTTGTGTGGATATACTTGACATGCCCTCTACCTCAGCCTAGGAGGACAACAGACCTTTTGTCACCAGGAAAGACACTGCGAGTGTGCGTGAAAGAACATCAACACTTCTTGAAGTTTCTATTCTCTAACATAGATTATCTCCTGGAGGAGCTAAAGCCCTGGGGACTGGTAATAGGGTCAGAAAATCAAAGTTGGGATTTAACTTTAGGTAGGGTGGAAGTATTAGACCAGTGTGCAAAGCTGTGTGTGGACGGAGTAGTCTCGGGTTAGTTCCTGACGGAGACCTCAATTTCTTGGAGCGCCGGGGTTGATGGCCTCCCGCAGGCTACGTGGCTTGGCTCCCCAGCCTCAGACGTCCACGCCTGACCCTCACCTCCTGTTTCCCTTTGCACTAGGACGTTCTGCTGCTCAGCCAGTTCATCCGGCCCCACGGAGGCATGCTGCCCCGCAGGGTCACAGGCCTGTGCCAGGAAGAACACCGCAAGATTGAGGAGTGTGTGAAGATGGCCCACCGAGCAGGTAGAAGTTCCCCTCAGGGCTAAGAGGGATGGAGGGCTGTAGGCACCATTCCCCCGCCAGCTGCCCCACGCTGTAGCCCCTCCTGAAAGAGGGGTGGACATCCAGAGCCCCCCCCCCCCCATAGACCTGACACCAGCCCTCCATCACTCGGGCTTCCCCTGGGGCCCCCAGTGCTGCAGAGGGCGCTGCGGAGGGTCCTTACATGCTCTTCCCCCCACTCAGGTCTGCTGCCGGATCACAGGCCTCCGCTTCCTGAAGGGTTTGTTCCAAAGAGCAAACCCAAACTCAACAGGTAAGCACACGTGGGTGTCGGCGCCCCGAGTGTTCTGCAGGCCCTCAGTCCTTACTGTATTCTGCTGGGAAACCACACTCTGAGCTCACCCCACAGCCCAGGAAGCTGGGGTGCTCTTTGGCTGGCTGTTCCCTGTTGTCCAGCTTGAGCACCCGCCCCATCTAGCCCATGGCTGCTACAGGTAATGGTGTGCACACGTCTGTCACCCTCCCCTGCTGGCCTCAGCCTCCTTCTCTTCCCTCCCCAAAAGGGCACTTAGCATAGGGGCAAGGACGGTAATGAGGTCGTCTTGTTGAGCATTAGAGTGTGCTAATCCCCTGTTTATGACATCATACTGGGTTGCTATGGGAATGTCAGAGCACTTCAAACTTTTAGTATCCCAGCACTGGGGTTATTATAGGGCAAAATGCGGCCTTATAAATGGGAGGGCTCTCTGGGGCAGCCACTGTGTGTGGCTGTGCAAGTTGTGCACTGCAGAACTTCCAGGCAGTGTCTGTGTAGACTGGGTTGTGAATGGTGCTTCCTAGTGTTGTGAACTTAACCTGCACAGCTGCCCATGGCGACCGGGAGGTCCTGAGGTTTGAGAGGAGAGGAGAGGAAGGCCTTTAGATCCTGCATTTGATCAGTCTGCCTTTCAGCCTGAGCAGGGTGCCCCTCTGGTGTCAGAGCAGACCTAACACTCAGACAGACATCCTACTGTACGTTCCTTTCCCCCCTCCATCTCTGCATTACACTCACACACCTCTAGATCTATAACACCCCCCTTGTCGAGAGTAGAGCCAGGTCTGTGGAATTGATTTGTGTAGTCTTGTTCTCGCTGTCGACGGCCCCTCCCTCTTTCAGCCTGTCCAGCAGCCACTGGCACAGCTCTCTGTAGGGGACCAAAGATGGCCGAAGCTAAGCAAGACTGACTCCACCCTCTAGCAAACCTCCTAGTCAGATCCCCGACAGAACCCAGGCATGAGGGCAGGAGTCCAGGCAGATACCAGCCCCAGATTGCTGGGCAGGGGTGCAGGGCAGAGTGGGGTCTTCACTGAAGCCTTGCCAGCACCCTGGCCCTGTGCCCGTCTCCACCTGCCCTTCCCACAGTGCCTGCTGGGCACCTGCCAGCCGCGCCAGGGGATCAGGACCTCGCAGCCTTGTCCTGTCTTTCCCAAATGTGCTGTGGACCATTTGGGGGCTGAGCCTACCCCCACTCCTGACTTGTTAAGAGACAGCAGCAGGCCTAAGGACACAATCCATCCTGCCCTCAGGCCTTTGAAGTGAGGCCAGGCTCCCTCCCATATATCCGGTGTCCTTTAACGTGACATAGGATTAATGATGTGTGGGGGCCCTTGGGTTGCAAAAGGCTACTCGGCTGGGGGGGAGCTCTGGCAGCACGGGAGGTTGATTCCCTTGGAGAGGACTTGATTCTATCCAGAGGCCCTAGAGCTTTGGGCCCGGGAGCCCCACTTCCTCCTTCCCCTGCCCCTTCAGGAAAGGTAGGAAGGGGCCTTGGTTCTTCCTAGAGCTGGAGTCATCCCAAAGAATGGACTGGAGGCCACCCGGCACCCCTCCCCCACCAGCTGGCTGCCCGTGTGGCACAAGCTCCAGGCCCAGGGCTCGCTGACACCCAGCTTCCTCGGCTCTCCGGGACAGAGGGCAGCACAGGTTTGGGGCAGCAGCTCTGAAGCACCTGGTCAGTCAGGGGTCCTGGAATTGCAGTGAGCACTCCTTGTGGGGAGCTGGCTCCCACACCGTCTCTGCATTCAGCCCTGTGGTTACGGGGTGCTGGCGGCCCAGCGGCCTGCCCACTGTTCCTCCCTTACCCTCCCTCTCCTGCCCCAGCACTACAGGCCGTAGAAGAGGCTGTCCCGGGGCCAGGCCGGTCCTCAGAAGCCTCCCTGCTGGAGGCATTGCCATTCACAGCAGACTCCGAGAAGCCCTGCTCTGTGCGCCCAGCTCACGCTGGGGTACAGGCCCGCGTCTCCCCAGCCTTTTGCCCCTTGGAGCCGTTCCCTTTGCGCAGGGCCGAGGGCAGAAGACCCGGGTCTGAGGGGGCTCAGTGGAAATGTATGATTCAGCCATCACTTTTTTACTTTTATCTAAAAATTTTCATCCAAGGGTTATTGTTGTTTTTCAAATCTCTTTTGAGGGTTTGTAGAGGTGGCTGGGTTGTGTTGTAAACTGGAGTGGAGGCAGGGGAGGATCCTGGCCTTTGCCATAGCTGAGTTTTCAGGATGCAGGGTGGGCCTCTCTGGACGGGACCCAGGTTTCGTTCTGAATGGAGTAAACCCCAATCCCAGCCGGCATGAGCCACTTTTCCGGGAACTGTCAGCGCCCCGGCCATCCCCAAAGGAGGCCAAAGGACTGTGGGCGGCAGCCATCTTTCCCTACCCCTCCTACTCACCGCCCGTGGCCCTCACACTTGGCTCCTGTTATGGGCTGAGTGAGGGGCAGGGTCCTCACCCGTTCTGCTGCCCAGGGGAGATCCCTGAGGCTGGGGTGACAGAATGAGCCAAGTGGGGAAGAGGGACGGGTTCCTCTAGGCCCTTACATCAGCCTCTCCTCTCCCCATGGCTGAGGCCAGAGAGGATCCATCTGCCCTGAGCAGCCTCTTCCTCCCGCTCCTCCCCCAGCAAATACACACAGACATTGACAACTCATAAGATCAAGGGAGCCTATGGCCTGGGCTGCCTGACCCTGGTCACACACACTTGCAGCAGCGACAGACAAAAGCAGCCCATCTGTTTATAGCACACTTAGCAGTTGCTCCCAGGAAAAGGCCCTGCTCCTCAAGGAAGGAACACTAGAGAAAGGGTTTGGTTGGACAACCACGGCTCGGGCCCGAGGAAGCAGTGCCCACACTCCCAGCCCCAGCACAGGCCCCCAGCCCTCAGCCACTCCCTGGTCTTCCCTCCACAGGTACCTGACCCGCTGGTCCCCCCGCTCCGTGAAGCCCATCTACAATAAAGGCCGCCGCTGGAATAAGGTGCGCATGGCCGTGGGGTCCCCCCTCCTGAGAGACAACGTCTGCTACTCCAGAAGGCCTTTGGTGCTGTATCACTGACTAGCGGGGCTTCCTGAGAACCGGCCGGGGCTCCTCCTGCATTTCCGCCCCTTCCTGCGGGGTGGCCCGGCTCCACAGGGCAGCGGGGCCACGTCAGAGCCCTCGGCCAGCCAGCCGCAGTGCTGGGAGCTGGGGCCGCAGGACAGTTGGCTTCCTTGGCAGCAGCAGTGGTCTCATGACTGGTTGGGGCCCTAGTCTGCTAGGGGACAGCAGTCGCTCAGGAATATTATAAACCAGGCTCATGTCTCACCTGCTGGATGTGTGCTCACTGCTTAGGAAGTACAGGGGCTTGGGCCCATTTCCAGCCAGTTACTGAGCATTGAGTCCTCATCTCTTGTGACTGGGTACATATGCAACCAAGGGGGATTCGTGGGCCAAACGGGTTCCTATCCTCTGTGACAGCTGTTAAGTCTTGGGCCTGGGGGCTGCAAGGAGGTGAGTTAGGCTGCCTGGCCCATTGGTGACTACGCTGAGTCCCAGAGCTGCCTTCCTCAAGGGCTCCCGCTGTCACCTGCTGCCATTTCTGCCCACCATCCTCTCCCGTGTTGCCACGTTCTGACCCTCCGCCACCTGCTTTAGAGCTGGGCCTTGCTGCTCCCTGGGCCTCCTCAGCCGGGACACTGGGGTGGAGGCGGAAATGAGGGGATGTGGCTGGACAGGACAGACAGACCCAGTTCCCTGAAATGTATGAAAATTTTTAGACCCAGTTCCCTGAAATACGTGAAAATGTTTATGCTCTGCAGAAAAAGGCCCCAGGCTGGCCCCTTCTACAGCATGAAGGGCAAGTCCATGTTCTTCTCCCCGGTGCCCACGTAGACATGGCCGTAGTTCTTGGTCCAGGGAACGTGGTAGAAGGTGAGGCCGGGCCAGAGCAGGCTGCGCAGCACCACCAGGGAGTTGCCCCTCTCCATCTGGACGCTCCAGGACCCTGGGGAGGAAGCGAGGCCTGGGCTGTGGCGCGAGCGCTCTGCCCACCCGCTCCGGGGCAGCCAGGCCTGGGCCAGGTTCCCCTGGGGAAAGGGGAGACGGGGTCGTTACCCCAGCTCTTCACTCCTCCCGATTGCCTTGTCGCCATTTCAATGTTCACTAAAACCACTTCCGAAGGGAAGGCAAAGGAAATGAAGAGAGGTGAAACTCAAATGAGTGCGTTTTGTTCCTGTCAGCGAGTCTAGTGAAAGGTTGAGTGGGGGAGGAAGCTGAGTCCACAGGCAGAGGGGAGTTGTAACCGGCTTGGGGAGACCGCAGCTCCCTGTCACCCTCTGTGAGGCACAGTCACTAGTGACCTTCAGTCCAAGTGCGGTTGGCCCCCACTCGTTATTTTGCTCTCTCTTCCCCAGTCCCAGAAGCCTCTGCTCTGAGACAGATCAGACCTACCAGGGGCTCTCACGCAAGTTTGGCCGTTTCGGGCCTCCTAGCTCAATAGCCCTTTCTGGCAGCTGGTGGACCAGGAGCCATCCTTGGTGGGAGGGAATTTGGGCTACAGCTAATGAGCCTTTGTCTATCCTGGGTCCTGCCCTGGATTTTGCTCCCCAGACAGGAGCAGCCAGGCCCAGGGCTGAGTTGTACAGCCATGAGGACTTGGCGGGAAGGACCTGATCCATTTCCAGAGCCAAGGGAGGGAGCCGCTGTGTGGGAGGAGGGAGCCTGGGAAAATCGCCTCTGGATACAGATCTGGAGCTTCTATTCCCCTGCGCACCAGGCCCCTCCCGGCCAGGCCACAGTTCTGCTCCAGGCCCTGCCAGGAAGGCAAATGCTTTGAAGGTTTTGGTGCCGGACCAGCCAGTGATGCTCTGAGAGCTGTGCCGAGGCCTTCATCAGCTGCCAGCTCAGCCCCGCTGCTTGGCCCCTGCCGCCCGCTTTCCCCACAGGCCTCCACCGTGGCCCACCCTGGTCACTCCACACCCAGCAGCCTCAGAGCTCAGTCCCCACCCACAGGGGCCACCCTGCAGCCAAGGGACCTGACCACCAGGAGCCCCTGGCCCTGTCGGCACTCAGCCCTACTGAGGGCGCTGTCACCTGCCCAGATCAAGGCAGCACTTTCCAGTGCACACAGGTCCACTGCCCCGCCTGCTCTGGGGGGCTGCTGGGAGCCCGCTGCGGTGGCTGCACCCAGTGCCACCGCCCTCACATGAGATGGAGCAGGAGCTACAGTGTGGGCTTGATCCACACCCCTAGGCTCACCCAGTGCTGGCCAGACAGCATCACGGAGTGTCCCTGGGTTACCAGTGGCTGGGGCACTGCCTAGGAAGGGGGTTGGGGTGCTTTCCTGGTCCGAGAAGGGGAGTGTTCCCCCGGCTCCTACAATTCTACTTCTGGGCCCCAGAAGTCTTTCACTTCCCAGGCCTGTCCTCAGAGGCCTAAGGACTTAGCCTGTTGCTTTCCTAGTCTCTCATCCAGGAAACATGCCTGGGGTGATGAGAGCAGGGATGGCAGAACCACACATTCCCAGTGCCCTGTATTCAGCCTTTGGCAAGAGGCACAGACCCCAGGAAGGTACATCCCTAGCATCCCTTAGTCACCACCACCAGCCTCCAGTTCCCAGAGCACCATCTGGGAACAGTCCCTCCACTTCCTAGGAGCTCACAGTCACAGGGCCCCTTTGAACTGAGAAAGGTCAGGCTCTGCCTCACCCACAGGGAGGGCAGCTTGCAGCCCGCCTGGGCCAAATGCTGCCCTGCAAGGATGGGCTCCTGCGGCCCCCCAACCCAGACCACTCATCGTTTGCCAGTGACGCTCTCATCACTGCTGCCAGCATATTGGCACACCCAGGGCAGGGGCTGGGTCCTGACCTTCCCTTACACTAGCCTGCCCACCTAGGTTTTGGCCACCTCTTTCCTCCAATGGATGAGGCCCAGGCTTGTCAGCAGGGGCTGCCCCACTCCCACCCCCCGAGAGCAAGGAGAAACGGACACGGGTGCTAGAGAAATACAGTGACCCCTGGGGGGCAGGGGGAAGCAGGCCAAGCAGGCAGAGGGTGCTGGCTGGGGCCGAAGCAGTGTGTGAGGGGCCGGCCTGCCAGCAACACTGCCACCCGCCCTCCCTTGCATTCCTGTCACACTCCTGTCCTCTCCTTGTTCCTGGCTCAGCTGGTTGCCCAGGAAACACACAGACTCAACGTGCCAGGAGTCACGTAGTGTCTACCTGGGAAGCCAGGTACTTGCTGTCACCTTCACCCATTTTTCTTATTGCAACTGCTGGAAGGCCTGGGCCCAGCCGGCGACCAGTCTTCTCCTCCACTAGGATTCCAGGAGAAGCAGCCTCCTGTGGCCCTGCGGTTACAGTGCGCTGTCGTCTCTCCCAGTCTCCCCAGACCTCCCCTCCTGCCCCCTGGCACCCACTCTCTTCTGCAAGCTCTGTGTTTTGAGGCTGTGGCGGGGAACAAGCTGGCAATCGGGAACAGGGCCCACTGCAGTCAGCAGGAAGCCCTCGCTGTCCAGAGCCCCGGGGCCTTGCCCACTGCTACTGCGGAAACCTCAGGCTAGGGTATGCTTCTCTTAACTACACTATCCTGCCTCCAGGAAGAGGCAGCAAAGCTCTGAGATTCAGTTTGAGGGGGACAGTGGGCCAGGCTGGGGTCAGGGCTGTCCAGGGGCAGCAGATGGCTTAAACCCTCTCAGACCAGCATGACACAATGTGTCACACACACACAAATAGGTATGGGGTCCTTCTCAGAGCAGATACTCCCACCACACCAGGACCACAAGGTATGGTCAAACCCTCTACGGGGGTCTATAGCAGAGCACAGAGGCAGAAGAGTGCCATGTCTACAGTGGGTAAGGCCAGGTCCCTGGTCCAGAAGGCTGAGCACCTGTCAGCCAGGTCTCTAAGGGACTGGGTCGGAGCAACCACAGGCATACACCCCAAGAGAAAGCTGGTAAAGGGTAGCATGTACCCCAACACTCCAATACTGCATCCCTGTCTTCACTGTCCCCCAGCCCTCCCCAGCCACCCCCTCCACAATTTAAAGGCTGCTTTCCAGGCAGGCAGGCCCCTTGCTGCCCTCTGCTGCCTGAACTGGTCATTGCAGCTGAGAGTTCACTTGCGAGGAGCCCCAGAGGCCCCAGGCCAGGCAGTTCCCCACAGTCCTGGAGAGGAGTCAGCTCCCTTGCGGAGTGGAGCAAAGAAAGGAGCCCTGCCCTCCACCCCTCATGCTTTGCTTTCCTCGCCACTCTGCCTACCCCTCTCCGCTTCCCGGGACACAATGATTTCATTTGTGGGGCACCTTCTATTTTACATTTCCACTTACTCTGTTTCATTTGGTCTTCCCAAACCTCTGGGAGGCAAGGATGGTGACATCCCCTGTGCCTGGGGCATAATAGCTGCTCAGTGGCTATTTGCTAATGGAGTGAAAAGTTAAGGAGCACAGAATGGCAAAAGTGCTACCTAGAAACCTGGCCTCCTGACCTGGCTCTCCATCTGTCTCACCTGGCTGCAGCCCAAGCGCAGACAGCTCCTAGCTGTCTCCCTGAATCCACCATCCACTGGGAGGGAGGTTCTGCCCCCAAAGCTACTCACTCCCAAAACTCAGACCCCAAGGCGTGGCAGGACAGCCCAGGAGAGCATTAATGGTTCCACACTGGCCCAGGGACAAGCTGCTGATCACCTGACCTACCACCATGGACAGGAGTCTCAGGGACAGGGCCAACCTATACTAAACCTGCTCACAGGTGACATAAAGTACCCGCAAACAACTGCCTCAGACCCAGGAAGGAGATAATGATCTTACTTGGGTAGAAAACTTCAGACCCCGAAATTCCACCTGCCAAATTTGCCCGCCAGGCGGAGCGGGTGTCCCAGGGCCTCTTCCCCAGGATTCTGGCCCCAGAGCAGCCCAGCCCATTCTGGCTGCCGTCTGCCAGGCAGGACAGCCTCCTAGCAGCTCCTGCTTTTGAACTGGCAGATAAGGAAGGGAGTCGGGGCTAAACCCGAGTGTCTGCTCTCCCCAACCACACTTCCACCCCTACAGCATGTCCCCCAAGTCAGCGTGAGGAAGGCCTGGGCCTCGCTTCCTGGAGCGTTCTGCTAGTGGCTCTGGGAGGAAGGGAGCCAGAGGCCCAAAAGCTGGGAGATTTCCCAAGGTCAAGCCAAGAGCATCCCTCCCCTCCCCTCAGCCCCCCCCCCCCCCGGAGATGCCAGGGGCCCTCACATCCCAAGGCTGCTGCGCACTGAGGACAAAGTAACGGGTGGAGTGGACTGGGATGTCAAACCATCAGCTGACCCTTCAGCCCTGAGGGCCACCATGAGGGCAGAATGTCCAGGGCCTCGGGCCACTGCTACTTGCCCACCTCCCAGGCCCAGATCCCGTACCTCCAGGGGCCTGATAATTCACCTGCTGACTGGACATATCAGGGTGGCCCCAGCAAACTTTAGGAAGACCCACAGTGCTCTATATCTTATCCCCTGCTGCAGGAGAGACAGCTGCCTCCCGTGTCTCCGTTAGCCCCCAATGGCAGGGCAGATAGACTGATGGGGTTCCCGCAGGAAGACTTTGCTGGACCCCCACAGCCCACCCGGCCAGCTTTGGTCCTGGCTGCGAAGGTCCTAGCACGCTCCTTGTCCCTCCTACCGCACAGAGGGTGAGGCTACAAGGTGGGAGGTGCTCTTGTGTTCGCCCCTAGTCACCCAGCACTGTGGAGAAGGAGCCTCACCCCCTTGCTCTGGTCTGGAGCATCGGCTGCAGGTGAGAGGCCAGAGAAGTAAGCACCGAGCAGGGCTTTCTGGCCTCACCTTGAATGGGGAGGTGGGGCTGCTGCCCCCAGATTCGGGGTATTAAGAGGACTTTTCTCCCCCCTTCCTTCAGCCCTTGGTACAGGGTCCCACCATCACAACATTCCTGCTCCCTTTATCAACCCCCCAGGGAAGTGTGGCTGGGAGCACTGAGCTGGAAGAGACAATTGGAGTCTGGAAAGTGTGTCTCATGGTGAGAAGTGTCCCAACGCTGAAAAACCTGTATCTCCCCCAGAGGTCTAGGAGCCCCTTTCCATGCTTAGGGAGCCTTGTCTTGAGCACCCCCATGTGGACAAATTCAGAGTAGTCATTTCTTGCTGGCAGCCCTTAGCCACTTGGGACCCACTGCCTGGCCCCTGGGGCACTGCAGTAGCCCTGAGAAGGCCTCCAGGTCCCTGGCTTGCCCCTTCTCTGTCCATCATGCACCACTACCTTATTATCACAGACCTGTTCACAAGCCACCAGAAGGCCTCCTACCCTTGGCCCTGTAGGCTCTCCCAGGCCTGCCCAACTCACCTCTTAAGACTTTTGCCACTAAAAATATATCAGTAATAAGTATTAATTTTTTCTTTTGTATTTTTCTAAAGTTGGAAACGGGGAGGCAGTCAGACAGACTCCCGCATGCGCCCGATCAGGATCCACCCGGCATGCCCACCAGGAGGCGATGCTCTGCCCATCTGGGGTGTTGCTCTGTTGCAACCAGAGCCATTCTAGCTCCTGAGGCAGAGGCCATGGAGCCATCCTCAGCGCCCGCACCAACTTTGCTCCAATGGAGCCTTGGCTGCGGGAGGGGAAGAGAGAGACAGAGAGGAAGGAGACAGGGAGGAGTGGAGAAGCAGATGGGTGCCTCTCCTGTGTGCCCTGGCTGGGAATCGAATCCGGGACTCCTGCACGCCAGGCCGATGCTCTACCACTGAGGCAACCTGCCAGGGCAGTATTAATTTTTATATGAGGTCTTACTATGTGTTATTCACGGTTAGAAGCATCTTATATATGTGTTAACTCTTAATTCTCATAACAACCCAACAAGGTTGAAAATATCATTATTTCCCTTTTAGAAATGAAGAAATTGAGACACAAGGCAATTGAGGGACTTGCCCAAGGTTGCACAACTAGAAAGGGGCAGACTCAGGATTCCAGCCAGGCTAACCCCAGAGCCCTCTCCTTTAACCACGAGGGCTGTCCTGCCCCCACCCTGAGCTCCAGCCCCACTGGGCAGCTGATTGCCCCTCAGAAGTGTTTCTTCCAGTGGCCCTGCAACCCCCATTGTCCACTTAAAGGGAGACACCATCCACCTGACACCACAGTTAACGCCAGAGCTCTGGAGCCTAATGCTCTATCATTTGCTGTTCCCTTGGGTTTAACTCTGTGCCTCTGTTTCTCCATCCATAAAATGAGGATAATAACTGTACCTACTTGAGTATGAATATAAAGATGAGATAAGGCATGGAAGGGGCTGAGCACAGTGCCTAGCACACAACACAGTGTCACTGCTTTTATGAGTAGTGACCATTATCATTCCGATGGCCATCATCGACAGCAGGTCCCTCAGCTCTCAGGAACACCAAAGGTGGGAAGAGAGAGAGGCCAGGGCGCTGAGCCAGTGCCCGGATTGCCCGGGCCTGGCACCTGTCCGGAGGGGCAGCCTCCAAGCAAGGGCATCTTCCCAGACCGTGTTCCTCTGTCCCGGGGAGACTCAGGGGCAGGAAACGGGGGCGCTGCGACACCCCCACACAGGAGCGGGTGCCCGGCCTGGTGGGGCCCTGAAGCGCAGGCAGGCCTCTGAAGCTGTACATTTCAAGATTTAAAAGTCCCACAGACACAGCAGGAAGCAAATGTGCAAAACTCATTTCTTTAGCACATGCTTTGCTATTCGGTCAGGCGGTACCCACTGACTGAGCACCAGCTATGTGCCAAGCACCGGATCTAACCCCAGCCAAACAGCTGAGATGGATGTATGCCTCTATTGAAGATTGATAGGAAAATCAAGAGACACTCGGAGACCTCCTTTCAGTGAAAGCACATTTACACGTATTTGTCCACAAACATTTACCGACTGTCGACTGTGAGTGGAACCTTGTACTGGACCCTGAGGTCTACCCTCTGAACTGTCACTTCCCACCCAGGCCTCTGGGTCCACTCTCAGAGGAGAATGGCAGGTGCATGGCCCACAGCTCTGGCCTGGGAGCAGATCCAATGTCCTTGAAATAATTGGCTAGTACCTTTGGGGATGTCATGCTCCAAGGAGTCCAGGAAGTCCAGGGAGGGGTCCAGGTCGGCCTTCTCAAGCAAGGTCTTGTTCTTCAGCTCCACAGGCTCCCTGAAGTGGAAGTAGGAGCTGAGCTTCTTGGCTTCAGACAAGGAGAGTCCTAAAACGAGGTGGCAGGTAGGAAGGGGGGAGAGGTGCCCACAGCTCAGCTCGCTTTCTCTATGCATGGGGACCCCGAGGAGGGGCTCACAAAAGCCTCAGTCCACTACTGATGGAGAACTTAAGGAAGAAAAGGCAATAGTAATAGTATCCACTCAGCCCATATATATATATTATATATATATTATATATAATATATATATATATATTTTTTTTTTTTTTTACATAAAGGAGAGAGAGAGGAGGGGAGGGGAGGGGAGGAGCAGGAAGCTATCAACTTGTACTAGTTGCTTCTCATATGTGCTTTGACTGGGCAAGCCCAGGGTTTTGAACCAGCAACCCTGGCATTCCAGGTCGGTGCTTTATCCACTGCGCCACCACAGGTCAGTCTCAGCCCAGATGTGACCCAGACTCTGCAATGAGGAGAGTCCAAGGAGGATGAAAGTGAAAAAAGGCAGGGAGGCCAGACCCATACAGGGCCATGGGACCCAGGTGGAAAACGCTCTTCCACCCTCAGGCAGAAAAGAGTCAGGGTCCAGTGCCTGAGTAACCCATGCCAACCGCCAGTGCCAGGTCGTTGGACACATCCTCCCCACTGATGTAGTCACAGCTGCTCCTCCTCTGAGCAAGTGGGCAGGTTCGCCCAGACTCTCAAACATATGTCTGACTATGCTTGGAAAGAGATGCCCTCCTGCCCATGAGAGGGCCCCAGAGAACTCACCTTCAAAGGTCCGATTGACATGGATGGGCCCGAAGGGGGTCTTAAAGAGGGCACCTCGGGGGACAATAGATACAGCCTTGTCTATCTGGTCAATTATGGACACCAAGCGGGTCTCTTCCTTGATCCGGACCTGAAGAGACAGGAGACAAGCCGTCCTGCAAGGGAACTGTGCCCACTCACCCCTGGTGGAGGTCCCTCTGCAACACCATCTGACCTGGGTCACGCAGGGTGGAAGACAGGCCCATGGAAAATCACACCAAGTGAGTTCTCCCTTTCCTCCTATCAAGATTTTCTTTCTTGCCTGACCAGGCGGTGGCGCAGTGGATAGAGCATCAGACTGGGATGCGGAGGACCCAGGTTCGAGACCCCGAGGTCGCCAGCTTGAGTGCGGGCTCATCTGGTTTGAGCAAAAGCTCACCAGCTTGGACCCAAGGTCGCTGGCTTGAGCAAGGGGTTACTCAGTCTGCTGAAGGCCCGCAGTCAAGGCACATATGAGAAAGCAATCAGTGAACAACTAAGGTGTCGCAATGAAAAACTGATGATTGATGCTTCTCATCTCTCTCCATTCCTGTCTGTCTGTCCCTATCTATCTCTCTCTCTCTCTAACTTTTTCTCTCTGTCTCTGTAAAAAATAAAAATAAAATAATAAAATAAAAAAAATAAAGATTTTCTTTCTTGGCCCTGGCCAGTTGGCTCAGCAGCAGACCGTCAGCGAGGCGTGTGGATATCCCAAGTTTGATTCTTGGTCAGGGCACACAGGAGAAGCAACCATCCCTCTCCCCTTTTCTCTCTCTATTTTTGTCTCTCTCTTCTCCTCCTGCAGCCATGGCTCGATTCTAGAAAGTTGGTCCTGGGCACTGAGGATGGCTCCATGGCTTTGCCTCAGGGGCTAAAAGAGCTCGGTTGCTGAGCAACGGAGCAGTGGCCCCAGATGGGCAGAGCATCGCCCCATAGGGGGCTTTCCAAGTGGATCCCAGTCAGGGCGCATGTGTGAATCTGTCTTTCTGCCTCCCTGCTGCTAAGTAAAAGAAAAAATAATAAGAATAAAAAAAGATTTTCTTTCTTTTTCAAATTACTAATACATACTGGTGGTGCAGTATTTAAAACTACAAAAAAAAAAGCCCTGGCTGGGTAGCTCAATTGGTTAGAGTGTCATCCTGATACACCAAGGTTGGGGTTTGATCCCCGGTCAGGACACATACAGGAATCAAGCAATGAATGCATAAAGAAGTAGAACAAATCGATGTTTCTCTCTCTCTTCCTTCCTCTCTCTCTCCCC
Organism: Saccopteryx bilineata; assembly: GCF_036850765.1. Lineage (NCBI taxonomy): Eukaryota > Metazoa > Chordata > Mammalia > Chiroptera > Emballonuridae > Saccopteryx > Saccopteryx bilineata. Next base: position 21,134,932 of record NC_089490.1, on the reverse strand, counting down.
CTAAAATCAACCAATGCAAAATAAATAACCTGACCAGTAGTGGCACATTGAGGTCCCAGGCTTAAAATCCTGAGGTCACCAGCTTGAGTGCAGGCTCATTAACATAATCCCATGGTCGATGGCTTGAACAAGGGGTCACTGGCTTAGCTTGAGCCTCCCAGTCAAGGCAAGTATGAGAAGCAATCAATGAACAACTAGTGATACAATTATGAGTTGATGCTTCTCATCTCTCTCCCTTCTTGTCTTCTCTCTCTCTCTCTCTCTCAAATAAATAAATAAATAAACAATAAAATAAAACTAAAAAAAAAATAGCAGTCTCTCTTACCCCATCCCTCGCCGCCCCCATTGCCCTCACCAGGGGCAACCACAGCTAATGGTTTTTTATGTCCCCTTCCAGAAACATAACCACCCAATCATCAGATTCACATGTTGCTTATTTTGCCTTTTGAAAATATAAAAGCAATCATGCTCACTGTAAACTATGCATATGTTTGGGTAATCTATGCATGTATTTGGGTTATCAGAAATATTTTATAGTATACCCCTAAGAGAATTAAAACTATTTATAATCCTGTCTCCTAAAGATATCACTGATACCATCTTTATTATATGCGGCTTAAGTGTCTGTTTGTCGCCGATAGTTTATTGGTTGCTTGCGTAACTGTACTAGCCAATGGGGTGAAGTTGCCATGGCATTCAAATAGTCCCGCCTTCTGGCATGCCACCTCACAAATTGAGGTTAAAGATTGGAGCAATTATTATGCTGTTAAGAAATCTTAACACCAGAAGGGGTCTTTGCAATGGTACAAGACTAGAGGTTCTCCAATTGAAAAATAATGTAATAGCTAAGTCTTTGACTGACTCCTCTAAATGTGAAATACATGTCATTCCAAGAATTGATTTGGCTCCATCTCAAACAGGGTTGCCATTTCAATTGAGATGTAGACAATTTCCTGTAAAACTTGCCTTTGCTATGACCATCAATAAGTCTCAGGGCCAAACACTTAAGCGTGTTGGCATTTTTTTACCTGAGCCTGCATTTGGACATGGTCAACTTTATGTTGCCTGTTCAAGAGTTCGTGAAAGAACGGACGTAAAATTAAAAAATAATTGATAGTCCTCTGCAAGGCGAGCTTAAAAATGATGGAAAGATCTACACAAGAAATGTTGTGTACAAAGAGATCTTTGACATGTGAATTAACATTTTATTATTTAAATCACCTTTATTTATTGAGCTAGCGGTGGCTCTTAAGAAATGTACCGCCAGTGGTTTCCTTCATTGCACTCGACTTTAAGCAATTAAGCAAGTAGAAAGGGGAAACCCCGTGGGGCAGTAAGCAAAGGGGCGTCCTCGCCACCTGCCCTGGGTAATTCAGTTTGAATTAGCAGACACTTTTGCACAAATCATTTTAATTACAATTTATAATATCTAGAACAGCGGTCATTTTGTATGACCGCTGGGCTTTCTAGTATTAGTATACTTGCTCCTATCCATTTTTCTTTTTTCTCTTTTTTTAAATTTATTTATTGGTTTGAGAGAGAGAGAGAAACATTGATTTATTGTTCCACTTATTTATGCACCCACCAGCTGATTCTTATATGTGTCCTGATCAGGGATCAAACCCACAACCTTGGCATATCAGGACAATGCTCTAACCAACTGCTACCTGGCCAGGGCTATTGTTTTTTCTTTTTCTTTTTTTTTTCTTTTTTTTTTTTTTTTGTATTTTTCTGAAGCTGGAAACGGGGAGGCAGTCAGACTCCCGCATGTGCCCTACCGGAATCCACCCGGCATGCCCACCAGGGGGTGATGCTCTGCCCCTCCAGGGCGTCACTCTGTTGAGACCAGAGCCACTCTAGCGCCTGAGGCAGAGGCCACGGAGCCATCCCCAGCGCCCCGGCCATCTTTGCTCCAATGGAGCCTTGGCGGCGGGAGGGGATGAGAGAGACAGAGAGGAAGGACAGGGAGAGGGGTGGAGAAGCAGATGAGCACTTCTCCTGTGTGCCCTGTTCGGGAATCAAACCCAGGACTTCCGCACAGCAGGCTGACGCTCTACCACTGAGCCAAACGGCCAGGGCCGGCTATTGTTTTTTCTATGCATATACTTAAAGCATAATTAGAGTCATAGTTTATATAGTTTTATATCCAATTTTTTTCACATCCTACTCTTTGACTTAACACTATTTCCCAAGCATTATCCCATATTATAACATTTTTATGCAGATGAAATTTGGTTATAATCAATACCAAGGACAACCCTGAGCAAGAGGATTTCATCGAGATGTCGGGGAAAACAGCACTTGACAGGGAGAACGTGCCCCCCAGGCACTCAGCCACCTGTTTCCCATGTTATCGACTGGAATTACTTACAAAGAGGAAGATGGAAACTAATATTTAATAAGTGTCTAGGCCAAGGGCTTTAAATATGTCACCCCATTTAATCTGCACAAGCCTGAGAAGTAAATATAATTATCCCAATTTTACAGAGAATAAAACAGAAAGGAAGTTAGGCTGTCAGGTGGGAGGGGCTGGGTGTTGCAGCATCAGAGACTCGAACCAAGATTTGGGCATCACCCGGGTTCAAGTGCGGAGGCTGCATTTTGAATTCTGGGCTTGTCTAGTTTCAACACTTGGGCTCCTTACTTTTTGACCTAGGTTTCCATTTCTAGGAATTGGTCGTTCAGATAGACTGCATGCACAGGGAATGATGTAATAAAGGTCACTCACTGTGGCACTGTTTGTCAGAGCTACACCTTGGAAACCTCCACTTCCATGAAAAAGACACTGGCTACATTATGGAGCATTCACACAACGGTAAAGAGCAGGGAGGTTCCTGAAGGTACTGATGTAGAGAGATCTCCAAAATGTACCACTCGGTAAAATATGCAAGGTGCGGAATTGTGTGCACCTTGCTGCCATTTGTGTTTGTTTGTTTTTGGCAGAGAGAGAAGAGGACAGACAGACAGGAGAGAGATGAGAAGCATCAATTCTTTGTTGCAGCACCTTAGTTGTTCATTGATTGCTTTCTCATATGTGCCTTGATGGGGGGGGGGGTAGAGCAGAGTGAGTGACCCCTTGCTCAAGCTAGTGACACTGGGCTTCAAGCCAGAGACCTTTGGGCTCAAGCCAGGAACCATGGGGTCATGCTATGATCCCACGCTCAAGTCAGTGACCCCTCACTCAAGCTGGTGAGCCTGCACTCAAGCCGGATGAGCCCATGCTCAAGCCAGCGACCTCCGGGTTTTGAACGTAGGTCCTCAGAATCCCAGTCCAATGCTCTATCCACTGAGCCACCACCTGGTCAGGCTATTCGGGTTTGTTTTGTTTTTAAGATAAAAAGACAATAAGTAGAGGTAAGGTATTTGTTTGGGTTTGTATTTGCATAAAATGTCTCTGGAAATAGAGCTTCTCACACTTAAATGTGGTCTTGAATCCCTGGGAATGTGCTAAAATGCAGGTCCCATGTGCCCCACCCCCATGCTCTGCACTTTTAACTCCCAGGCTTAGTGATGCTTCTGATCCAGGCTGCACTTTGAGAAGCAAGATTTAGATATACACCAAAGCAGTGACATTACTGTCCCCCAGAGAAGGGCCTGGGTGACTGGAGGACAGGGATGGGAGGAACACTTTACTATATTCCTTTTATACCTTTGAATTTTGAACCATGTGGATGTATTATTTAGGAAAACAAAAATCGATACAAAAATATAACCTGTGCCCATGCCCTTCCCCCAGAGCTTAGCACCGAGCCCTTCTTTGCTGCCCCGACCCCAGAGCCAGGCTCCGCAAGAACCGCCCCCACTCCCCACCGGGTCGCTCAGGAGCCATGTGTCATGTTGTTGTCCGTGTTTCTCTCGGGCTGGGTTTGGGATGGCCCAGGCCCTCTTCCTTCAAGTGCCCCTCCTCGTCGTCACTCACCACAACTTCTTCTTCAAAGACTTTGTCCCCCTCCTTCACCTTCTGCGGCTCCGTGTGTTCATACTCATGGGAGGGGTCCCCCATGAAGCGGCCCTTCACCACAGCCGTCTGCACCACCATCTCCTCCGTGGCGGGGGGCAAGAGGCTCCACTCCATGCAGTTCAGGCTGCCGACAACATCCGCATCAGCCCCTGGTTTTCACCCACCCCCACCTCGGGCTTCCTGCCACCACCCTTGGGGGGGGGGGGGTGAGGCCCGGACACTGCTGGGAGTCACACCTTTTCCTTCAGAAGCCCTAAGTGTCTAGGGAGCACCCCACCCCATATGTGATGTATATTCAATTTTATTTTTTTAAAGGTCACAAAGTGTGCATGCCAAAATTCCAAGAGCTTATTTCTAGATATCTAGACTGTAAGATGCCGGATATGTTCTGGAAGCTGAATTTTCCTCAACTGCAGGTGCCTCTGCTTTGGCGGGCCCCTAATTCATGCTCTGTCTGCCCTCTTCCCTCATTTCTCAGGAAAGCCGGGTCCAGGTTCAGGAACCTCGCCTCCTTTGAGGTCCCCAGGAGCACTAGCCAGCCCAGTCCCTTCTTCCTCACTTCCCCCCAGGAGAGGACCGCCTCCCTCTCTTCTCCAATCCACTCAGGGTCTGTGTCCCCAGCCTGTTCTCGCTCATCTTTCCTTCACTCTGCTGCCTCCTTCTCAACAGAAGAGCTTCTCAGCTTTCTGAAACAACAGCCCTCAAGTCCGTGCCCCTCTACAAAATGCCTCTTTCCTGTCCCTCCCTCCTCTGCCCCAACTCTGAACAATAACTCAAAACAGTTTGCCCGGTGGGAGCCCTCCCCCTCCCTCACTTCCACTCTGCCCAATTCACCATGATTTCTGCCCCCAGCACCCCAAGAAACTGCTTTGGAGAAGGCCATCCCATGGATGAGCTAAGACTACAAATGCGTTTCCATTTCTACTTATTTTGGTATTCCCTTCTCCCTCCCTCCTCCAGTGCCGTAAGTATTTCTAGGGATCTGTTCTCACCACTTTTCTCTCTGGAGTCTCTCTGGAGTCTCAGCCAGCTGACTCACAGGGTCCCAGCTACTACTTAGCATCCAGAATCCAACCAACCACCTCTCACAACCTCATTGCTTCCCGTATAGGCCAAGCCACCATCTACTCTTGCCTGGATGCTGCAGTTGCCTCCTAGCCAGTCTCTCCTCTTCCATACTCACTCCCACCTCAGTCCAGTCCCCAGCCAACTGTTAAAACCTAAGCTAGATCATGCTTCTGTGCAGAACCTTCAGTGACCTCGCATTGAGCCAAGTCCTTACAATGCCCCATAAGGCCCTGCATGATTGTCTCCAGCCCCTTACCTCTCTGACCTCCTGTCCTACAAGCCCCCTCCCTCACTCCTCTTTAGTCACACTAGCCTATATAAGGTGTTACAAACACACTAAGCATGAACTTGCCTCAGGGCCTTTGGCCTTGTCTGGAATACTTTTCCCTCAAATAAACACATAGCTCACTCAGTTGCTTCAGGTCTCTTCTCAAATGTTGCCATATCAGAGGCCATCCCTGACCACCTTATTTAAAATAGTACCCCATCCTGCCCTGGCCAGATAGCTCTGTTGGTTAGAGCGTCGTCTGGAAGTGCAGAGGTTGCTGGTTCAATTCCCAGTCAGGGAACATACAGGAACAGATCTATGTTCCTGCCTCTCTCTCTCCCTCCCCCTATCTTCTCTCCCTCTCTTTCTAAAAATACCAAATAAATAAATAAATAGTACCCCATCCTGTATTCTCTATCCCCCTTACCACTCAGCACCACCTGACATGCAATATATGTGTGCGCTTACCTATTGTCTGTCTTCCCTCCCCCTCCACATGCACTATAATGTACATTTTATGAAGACAAGGACTTTGTCTCACTTCCCACTGAATTCCTGGTGCCTAGATTCATGTCTGGTACATAGTAAGTGCTGAAGAAATAAAAACTCATAGGATAAAATGAAACCCGTCTCAAATCTCTAGCTTCAGTTCAAATTTTTCTTCCGACTCCAGATCTGTACTTTATGCCTCCAGGCACCTCACACCAAATTTACTGGGTCTTCCCTCCTTTTTTTTTTTTTTTTTTTTTTTTTTTTTTTTTTTTTTTTCTGAAGAAGCAGGGAGGCAGAGAAACGAACTCCCGCATGCGCTCAACGGGGATTTACCCGGCATGCCCACAAGGGGGTGATGTTCAGCCCCTCTAGGGCATTGCTCCCTTGCAGCTGGAGCCATTCTAGCACCTGAGGCAGAGGCCATGGAGCCATCCTCAACGCCTGGGCCAACTTTGCTTCAATGGAGCCTTGGCTGCAGGAGGGGAAGAGAGAGATAGAGAGAAAGGAGAAGGGGAAGGGTGGAGAAGCAGATGGGTGCTTCTCCTGTGTGCCCTGGCCGGGAATCGAACCCACGACTTCCACACGTCGGGCCAACGCTCTACCGCTGAGCCAACCGACCAGGGGTCTTCCCTCCTTGAATTCATCTGGCTTCTTGAATTCTCTCCCAATGGTGGCACCAGCATATAATCAGCTGTAAAATTGTAAGAAGTCAACCTTGACCTCTTCTTTACCTCCCTCCATTAAGTCACAAATCCTGACAGTTCTACCACTTAAATCTTTCAAACTCATCCCTTCCCCTCAATTCCTTCTACTCCAGGTCTCCATTATTCAGGAACTGCCACCTTGTTACACCTCTATCCCTTGCCCAGACTCTATTCTGAATCTACCAGCCTCTAAGTTTCTCTTGCAACCCTTCGCTCAACGTAGAGAAGCGTCCTGCCATAGCCCCACCCACTGAGACCTTACCCACCTACTTCCCCGCCCCTTTGGCCTCCACTTGGTTCTCAGGTCCCCGGCCCCGCCCCTCGGGCCCTTCCCCATTTCCTCCTCCTCAAATCCAGCCTCCACTTCCTACCACCGCCCACTCCTCCAAGGCCCCAGTGGCCCTCCCTTCAGTATCTCCCTGTGGCCTCCGCCTCCCGGCGCCGCCTCCACCTGTACAATGTCTTGCGCGGTGCAAGGTGGTCCTCACTCAGACCCTGCGCGATGTAGTAATCGGCGACGAGGCCGAGGATGCGGCCCCAGAAGAGCACGCGACTGTAGCGGTAATCGCGTTTAACCAGCAAAAGGGAGGTGAGCAGCGAGGCCCGACGGTCCGGGCTGAGACCCAGCCCACTACCGGATGCCAGCTCCAGGGATAGCAGGAGGCTCTCCGCGTCCATCTCACCAGCCGCTCGGCTCAACGCCCGCCTGGTTGCTAGGATAAGCAGTCTCCATGGAGACCCGAAGCTCCGCCCTTCCCTCAAGCAGGAAGTAGGATTTCACCCACCGGTGGACCTGCCCCTTCCGGGGCCTCTGGCCACCCCTAATGGCCTTGGAGCCTTTTCTAAAAGCCTGGACATACTTTAGCTCCCTTCCTCTTCCTTTCCCAAGTTGGTGACAGTAAGTGTTCAGTTGTCACGGTATCGGCGGTTCCCCTTAAATAGTCTCCGGTGTGAAGTTTGCTATCTCAACCCACCCGAATTCCGTAGGTATTTTTGCCTTTCCTGAGTCCTTCCACGTAGTCTACGTTTATTGAGTCCTCACTGTATATGCAGTGGGAGCTCAGGAAGAAAAACAGCACAAGTGACACTAGCTGTATTATTTCACTTCAGTCATGTCCACTCTTGGCCTCAGAATGATTTGTGAAGAAAATAATTTAAGATACTCTTGGTGCTAGAAGTTCCGGCATCTTAACACAATCCCCACCAAACACAGGTCTTACATAATAGGGTCCATCCACTCCATTCTCTTCAATATTCGGATGTCTCTTTCTTTATCCCTTTCATAGTACTATTCCACCTAAGTGGCAACAGGGATGGAGGCCATGGGGCAAGGCATAGGGCCACACCTTGGAAAAACGGGGTGTGAAAAGGGGTACAAAAGAGTGACATTCACAGACTACATTTTCCCATCAACTACCACCTACTTACCTACCCAGGACCCCACAACAGTTGCTTTTATGCCCAAACAGTAGCCAACAGATCGAAAGGACAGAACCCCAATGGGCTAAAGACTGGCTACGTCTTCACATCCACCTGTGGAGGCCCCAGCCAAAGTCGGACAGATAAAGAGGTGCCACAGCAAGCTGGTTTCAGGGAAGGCAGTGGGATTTATTGTCAGTATGAACTGATCTTTTAATTCTGCATTCCTTTGGAGAGGATTCATGAAATCAAAATGACCTGGGCCCCAATGCCAAGCCAAGAGAATTACTCAGATAATTACTTTGTTTTGCTTGTCTAGATACTGTTAATGAAACCTTTTGAAATAAGTGTTTGAGGGGGCTGACATGGGTTAATGCAGTGGTTTTCAACTCTTTCACACTTGGGGACTGGTGAAAATAGAATTATTTCAGGGACTGCTAAGGCAGAAACCACCCTGAGCATAAGTGAATTCAACTAAGATCATGAGGCTTATCCTTCATACAGCATCAGGCTGGTTAACTCTTTTGCAGACTGGCACAAAATTTCAGGAGGCCAGTCCACAGACCAGCAGTTTAAAAACACTGGTTAAGGCCCTGGCCGGTTGGCTCAGCGGTAGAGCGTTGGCCTGGCGTGCGGGGGACCCGGGTTCGATTCCCAGCCAGGGCACATAGGAGAAGTGCCCATTTGCTTCTCCACCCCGCCCCTTCCTCTCTGTCTCTCTCTTCCCCTCCCGCAGCCAAGGCTCCATTGGAGCACCGATGGCCTGGCCGCTGGGGATGGCTCCTTGGCCTCTGCCCCAGGCGCTAGAGTGGCTCTGGTCGCAGCAAAACAATGCCCCGGAGGAGCAGAGCATCGCCCCCTGGTGGGCAGAGCATCGCCCCTGGTGGGCGTGCCGGGTGAATCCCGGTCAGGCGCATGCGGGAGTCTGACTGTCTCTCCCCGTTTCCAGCTTCAGAAAAATACAAAAAAAAAAAACAAAAAAAAAAACCACTGGTTAAGCCTGAACAAGTGGTGGAGCAGTGGATAGAGCATCAGACTGGGATGCAGAGGACCCAGGTTTGAAACCCCAAGTTTGCTGGCTTGAGTGCAGGCTCATCTGGTTTGAGCAAGTCTCACCAGCTTGAGCCCAAGGTCACTGGCTTGAGCAAGGGGTCACTGGGTATGCTCTAGCCCCCAGGTCAAGGCACATATGAGAAAGCAATCAATGAACAACTAAGGTGCCGCAACGAAGAATTGATGCTTCTCATATTTCTCCCTTCCCATCTGCCCTATCTGTCCCTCTCTCTGTCACCAAAAAAACCCCCAAAACACTGGCTAATGTGTCTTCCATCTCAAAACAATTTCTAAGTCCGTGTTCCCAACTCTCCCTCCCATTACTCAAACCTCTCACTCAGTCTGTCTCTTCCCAAGTGGGAGATATGGCTGTTTCTCTTCTGTAAGGTAATATCATCAGGCAGAGAAACAGCCAAAACTCTAGCTAATGGAAGATGTTTCATCAAGTGGCCCCAGCACTGAAAATAACCCAAACCTTCTGTTTTCATTCATTCCATATTTACTCAGCACCTATTAATGTCAGGTCCCATGTGGAGAAACACAATATGAAGCCAGAGAGGGGAATCCTGCAGTTTCCAATACTACCACGTTTGGCAGGGCGAATCCTGTTAATTATTTCACAGTAAAACGACACAGGATGCACAGCAGTGTAGCCCTCGGCGTCTAGTGCCAGGTAGGCTAGGTGAGCCCAGGGTTCCCCTGTCAGGCGAGTTGTTTAACTCTCTCCCAAGCCTCATCTATAACATGGGGACAATATAAAAAATAATGAAATGGGGACAATATTACAAACTTTGCAAGGTTTTTAGATTAAATATATGTAAAGTACCTAATGGTATTAAATATAAACTATTCTTATGTTTTCTTAACAAAACATAAAATATTCTTCATAAAAAATTTTAAAAAGGTGCTGGTAGGTGACTCAGTGGCTAGAGCATTGGCCCAGCATTTGGACGTCCCAGGTTCGATTCCCAGTCAGGGTATACAGGAGAAGTGACCATCTGCTTCTCCACCCCTCCCTCTCTCCCTTCTCTCCCTCTTTCCCTCATGCAGCCTGTGGTTCCATTGTTTAGAGCATAGTCCAGGGTGCTGAGGATAGATCTGCTGGAGCACATCAGCCTCAAGGGCTAAAAATAGCTCAGTACTGGAGCAATGGCTCCAAATGGGGTTGCCAGGTGAATCCGGTCAGGGGCGCGTGCAGGAGTCTATCTCACTATCTCCCCCTCTCACCTAAAAAAAAAACAAACAAAATATAGTATGGGCCCTGGTTGGTAAGCTCAGCAGTAGAGCATCAGCCCGGCATGTGGATGTCCTGGGTTCGATTCCCAGCTAGGGCACACAGGAGAAGAGTCCATCTGCTTCTCTACCCTTCTTCCTCTCCTTTCTCTCTCTCTCCCCCTCCTGCAACCAAGGCTCCACTGGAGCAAAAGTTGGCCTGAGCGCTGAGGATGGCTCCATGGCCTCTGCTAGAATGGCTCCAGCCACAACTGAACAAGACCCCATATGGGCAGAGCATCATCCCCTGGTGGGCATGCAAGGTGGATCCCGGTCGAGTGCATGTGGGAGTCTGTCTCTCTGCCTCCCTTTACTTCAGAAAAATACCAAAAAAAAAAAAAAAAGTATATATTTATATACTGTCTCCATTTACACACACCCGTATCTCCAAAACCAGCAGGGTGAGGATTATGTCTTCAACTTACTTCCAAGAAAAACGTAAGTGTTCTCAGGAACAAAGAGCATCGATGCTTAGTGGCCCGGCCAGCATCAGGCTGCAGAACCTAACAGTAAGAATCAGGACAGCCAAGTCAGAGATGTAGCTAAGGAGGAACTGCCACAGGCCGGAAAGCAGGTTTGCCTAAGGACAATACCGGACTGCCAACAGTAACTGCCGGCAACCATCAGCCAACTGCAATGGCAGACAGGCAGAATTCCAGAAGGGACAGCTGACGTCAAGGAGCTGACCCCACAGAGCAGTCGTGGGGCCTCAGCCTACAGTCCAATCAGGCTTTGCAGTTTTCCCCTCTCCAGTTTTCTCTTCTCAGCCCTTTCCCCTGTGTGACCTCTGCTCTGGTACACATTTTAAGGGTCACAAAACCAGTAGGTGGCAAGGAAAGAACGTGGGGCTAGGAGTTAACTGATGAGGACTCTAGTCCCAACTGACATCAAATCCTTATAGAACCTTGGCCAAGTCACTTAACTTCCCAGAGTGGTCTAGGGCTAATGAAGAGAAAGAACTATCAGTTTAAAAAAAAAAAAATTCCTGGAAGCCCTGAACCATAAGATACCAAGGAGAAAGACAAAATACTCTAGTTTCAAGCCTGGAAAGTCTCTTTAAGACAAGAGTTGCAGGAAAATTTAATATGAATTCATTCATTTGATATTTAGGTTCATCATTCACACCCACATTATATCCCTGGTAAAAATCCTGCAAGGCCACAGAAAAGGGACACCTCCACAGAAGTGCCCATGAGCCTACATTTGCTTTCCAACCCTAAACAGAAAAGTCTGACCCGGCACCCTCTGGGAAAAGCACCCTTTGATGCAAAGAGATGTTGTTCAGTGATGGTAACAACAGTCCCGGTCACACCACCAGCCCACCAGGAAGCCCGCGGCGGGGACTCAGGAAACTAGGACAGACCCTTCCTCTTATCAGGAGCAACTCTAATTCCAAGTAAGAGATGGGTGACTTGGCGCCATGGAAGGAAAGATCATTTAGCCATTGTGTTCACGATGTATAGAATCCCCGTTCACTCGTGAAAGCCTTTTAATGTTACTGGCGCCTGGAACCAAACGTAATCCTCCCAGGCAGTGGCTGGCACGGAGGGTCTGCCACAGGACAAGGTCACAGTCAGTTTGTGGCCCCGCAGAGGCACTCTGTAGTTGAGCTTGGGTCGAAACCAATCTTCTCCACAGTCGCGGTGGCCTTGTGCCATGACAATGGTGCCCATGAGGGGAGGAACCTGCAGCTCACTGAAGGCATCAGCCACAAAAATGGCTCGGAAGATACGGCGCAAACAAGCTGCTGTGCTCAGGCTCTGGTCCATGCTGTTGGGGGCCAAGCGGGACAAGTCAAGCTCGTAGAATTCCTTGGGACTTAGGGCACTGCCGCCAAGGAGGAACAGCACCCGCGGTACTAGTGTCCGGGCGAAGAGACTCTCTAGGTGGCTGAGGACACTCTCCAGCTCAGCCAGGGTTTGTTGGCATTTCCTGTTGCTTGCCTCAGTGGGGGCCCAAGGTTTCCTCTTCACCATGTCCTCTGCCTAAGAAGACAAAGAGTGGTGAGAGAGAAGGCAAGGCCGGGGAAGGCTAATGACCTTTGATGAACCTGTTGGTTGGGATACAGCAGACTATGGAACTGGATTTCCAGTTCAACGAACTGCCACAGCCAAGACACTGGGCTTTATCAGAGGGCAATGTAGCAAAAAGGAAAATACTGTATACATTCTTTGTACAAAACCATAACTGCCCCACACTTAGAACAGCAAAGACAGTGTTCTGAAATAGGCGGGCATCCAGAAATAAGCAATTAAACACAGGAGATTTGGTGACATAGTAAATGGCAAATTTTTTCTGTACCAAGAATGGTAACAGGAACGAGGATTATTTGGTTTAATAAAGGTGATTCTGACTTGACCTGTGGTGGCGCAGTGGGTAAAGTGTCGACCTGGAATGCTGAGGCCACTGGTTCAAAACCCTGGGCTTGCCTGGTCAAGGCGCATATGGGAGTTGATGCTTTCTGCTCCCCAGCCCCACCACTAAAGTAAGTAAATAAGTTAATTAAAAAAATAAAAGTGATTCTGGAGTTGGTCTTCCAATGAAACATGGTGAATTGAACCCATGCTTATTTGTGCTCCACCTGAAATACTACTAAATGAAAAGGAAACAGGAGGGAGAGAAAGTAGGGAGGCGGGAGGGAGAGAGAAAGGGCAGGAGATGCTCAGGGGCAAAGAGGCCTGGAGAACAGACAACAGAGGCCAAAAGGCACAACAAAGTTTTGGAGGACAGAAGTAGAAGGGAGAGTTCAAGTGCTGCCAGAGGGGACTCCCAAGAGAAGCAGACTGAGTACACAGCAGGGCCCCAGAAAGCCTCAGGAACTGACAAGTCAAATGCTGACAGAGGGGACTCCCAAGAGAAGCAGACTGAGTACACAGCAGGGCCCCAGAAAGCCTCAGGAACTGACGAGTCAAATGCTGACAGAGGGGACTCCCAAGAGAAGCAGACTGAGTACACAGCAGGGCCCCAGAAAGCCTCAGGAACTGACGAGTCAAGCACTGCAAAAGGCAAGAGTGAACGCATGGGGACTGAGCGAAAATATGAGGATCCTTAGATCACCTGCCAATTCCCTCCATCCAGAGAGAAGACCATCCCATATTGATGTTTTAGGAGTCCTCCTGAGATACCACTAGGTTCCCACCCAATATCCTTGAAGCCTATCAGCTCACGAGGCCCAGCCATGCATACAGAGCTTTCAGTGACTTATTCTTAAATATTCACCACATGAAGACAAACAGGAAAAGGAATCTGGAAGAAACTGAGACACTGCAAAGGAAGAGAGGAAAACCTCAAAAATACAATTATTAATATTTTCAGGTAAGAGAAGTTCATACAGACATGAAACAACAGGATGCTATTAAAAAGGAAAATGTGAAAATTTAAGAAAGAGCTCTTAAGATTATGACTGCCAAAAAAGAAAAAAAGTAATAGAAGTTTTGATATAAAGCCAAAGAAGTCCCCCAGAAAGTAGAACACAAAACCAGATGCAAGCCCTGGCCGGTTGGCTCAGCGGTAGAGCGTCGGCCTAGCGTGCGGAGGACCCGGGTTCGATTGCCGGCCAGGGCACACAGGAGAAGCGCCCATTTGCTTCTCCACCCCTCCGCCGCGCTTTCCTCTCTGTCTCTCTCGTCCCCTCCCGCAGCCAAGGCTCCATTGGAGCGGAGATGGCCCGGGCGCTGGGGATGGCTCTGTGGCCTCTGCCCCAGGCGCTAGAGTGGCTCTGGTCGCAACATGGCGACGCCCAGGATGGGCAGAGCATCGCCCCCTGGTGGGCAGAGCGTCGCCCCTGGTGGGCGTGCCGGGTGGATCCCGGTCGGGCGCATGCGGGAGTCTGTCTGACTGTCTCTCCGTTTCCAGCTTCAGAAAAATGGAAAAACAAAACAAAACAAAAAAAAAAACCAGATGCAAATTTGGACAGAAGATATTATAATTAATGGGTGAACTCATGACGTCCAAATGCAACACAATAGGAGTTTCAGGGGGAAAAAAAAGTGTGGAGGGTCAGACTATCAAAGATTAGACGGTGGAGGAAGTGACTGAGCCATGGGAGGAAACCCAGTCCTTACAGCTGCTTAGACTGACAAGCTCTAGACCAGGGGTCGGGAACCTATGGCTCATGAGCCAGATGTGGCTCTTTTGATGGCTGCATCTGGCTCACAGACAAATCTTTAATAAAAAAATGATAACAAAAACATAAAACATTCTCATGTATTACAATCCATTCATTTCCTACCGCTCATGTTCACGGTTGCGGGTGGCTGGAGCCAATCACAGCTGTCCTCCGGGACAACACCAAATTTTTATTGGATGATGCGTAAAGGTACACGGGTGGTTGTATGGCTCTCACGGAATTACATTTTAAAATATGTGGCGTTCATGGCTCTCTCAGCCTAAAAGGTTCCCGACCCCTGCTTTAGAGGTTCCTCAGACCCCCTTTTACCTGCTTATCATTTAACAGCCACAAAGTCTCCCCACCAACTTTCTCCCAAAGCCTGTGCCTACCTGGGGAGAGGGTTTTCGGTAGAAGCGCTTAAGCTGTTCATAGGGCAGAGGGAGTTGCTGGCGTTGGTACATGACATGCTTTAGAAGTTCACAAGTAAAACGACAGCAGCCTTCCTGGCTTACAGGCCCAGGAAACACCACTGGCACCAGGCAGTCTCGGGGGCAAAAGGACTCCGAAGGGTTGGGAGGTTCTTGGGCAGAGGTAGTCTCAAGTAGTTCTATCTGGGGGGCGTGGGCTTCCTCCGACTCCTCATACCACTCCAGATCTGGAAGGCGCACAGAGGGACAAGAGAGAAAAATTAAAAACTCAAAGGCCAAAACTAGTCCTCTCGTTCCCTATCACCCACCCTAACCCCGACCCGCGCAGCCTGCCTCTGCCAACTCCAGGATGGGCGGAGGCGGGGAGGTTCTAATCCCGGTCGCCTAAAGTGGTTTAAGTGACAGCAGGATGGAGAGAAAGCGAGGACGGGACAGGATGGGACGGGAAGGGGCTTGGGTGTTTCTGAGGCAGGGCCTGATGTGAGGTGAAAGAAAGTATGGTCAGGGGGGGTCTGAAAGAATGCCGCCGCGATGAAGGCAGAATGAGGTTGAGCCAATAGGATCCGGGGCCGTGGGGCGATGGAATCACTCCGGCTGAGCCAGAGCCGGGAGGGCCGCTGAGAAATGCCGACAACGAAGACCGGCCAGAGAAAGGGCCGGGGAGGGAGGGAGCGGAGGCAGGTTATAAGCAAGTCCACCACGTACCCGGAGGCCGGACCCCACGACTTACCAGGGACTGCGGCTGGAGAAAGCACTTCCGGCTCCGGAGCTGCCATTTCGACCTCTTCTCCGTGCGGTTTGAATGGGCGCCCCGCGAGGCATCATGGGAAGCCTGCGTCTCCACTTCCCGCTCGGCTGCCCCGGAAGGAGACGCGGAGCCCCCGCAGGGTGGCGGGGGCCAGGCTGCGGTGGGGTTTGAACCTTGAGCTTCCCCTACAGGGAACCCGTGCACTCTCAGCCACTAACTTAGTGCTGCCTTCCAGAGGACACCCGTCCTCTCGCATCCTTTCTCTCCAGCATTCACTGTGCATCTATTTCATGCCAGGCCCTGTCCTAGGTGCTGGATACTCTGTGCCAAACAAGCCCGAGGCGGACGATGTCCTCAAGGGCTTCACTGCCTGTAGATAAAAGACAATTTGATGAATTATACAGCGGGGTGTACATGGGCTGTGGACCTGAAGACTAGGGAAGCCTAACCTAGCCTGGTGGCGGGGGCGGGGGGGGGGGGGCGAGAGGTAGTCCGGAGGAAATGTGCCCAAAAAACTGACCTGCAGGATAAGTAAAGGTAAAGAGGAGGACATTGTGGTCCTGTAGAACGTTACCGATAAGATCATCCTCTATTCAAGGAATGGAAATAATTCAGGTTATAAAGAGTTAAGGCTGTGGTGGAAAAACCAGTGCCAGATCATGGCAAGGCTTTATAAGCCCTGTTTAAGAGTTTGAACTTCAGCCTTGGCAGGTTGGTTGGAGCATCTTTCTGAAGCACAGAGGCACATACAGGAAGAGATCGATGTTCCTGTCTCTCTCTCTCTCCCTTCCTTTTTCACTAAAGTCAATAAATAATTTTTTTAAAACTTTTACTTTAGCCTGACCTGTGGTGGCGCAGTGGATAAAGCGTTGACCTGGAACGCTGAGGTCGCGGGTTTGAAACCCTGGGCTCCCCGGTCAAGGCACATATGGAAGTTGATGCTTCCTGCCCCTCCCCCCTTCTCTCTCTGTCTCTTTCTCTCCTACCTCTAAAATGAATAAATAAAAATAAAAAAATAAAAATAAACTTTTACTTTATTTTTATTTTTTCTTTTTACAGAGACAGAGAGAGAGAGTCAGAGAGAGGGATAGATAGGGACAGACAGACAGGAATGGAGAGAGAGGAGAAGCATCAATCATCAGTTTTTTGTTGCGACACCTTAGTTGTTTATTGATTGCTTTCTCATATGTGCCTTAACCGCGGGCCTTTAGCAGACCAATAACCCCTTGGTTATTGGTCGCTCAAGCCAGCGACCTTGGGTCCAAGCTGGTGAGCTTTTTTTTTGCTCAAGCCAGATGAGCCCGCGCTCAAGCTGGCGACCTCGGGGTCTCAAACCTGGGTCATCCACATCCCAGTCCAATGCTCTATCCACTGCAACACCGCCTGGTCAGGCAAAAAATATTTTTTTTAAAAGAGTTTGAACTTTATCCTTTAAGGAATGGAAAAGCTTTGAAAGGTTTAAGTAGGGGAGTAGCATGATTAAATTTACTTTTTTTTTTTTTACAGAGACAGAGAGTGAGTCAGAGAGAGGGATAGACAGGGACAGACAGACAGGAATGGAGAGAGATGAGAAGCATCAATCATTAGTTTTTCATTGTGCATTGCAACACCTTAGTTGTTCATTGATTGCGCTCTCATATGTGCCTTGACCACGGGCCTTCAGCAGACTGAGTAACCCCTTGCTCGAGCCAGCAACCTTGGGTCCAAGCTGGTGGGATTTTGCTCAAACCAGATGAGCCCGTGCTCAAGCCGGCGACCTCAGAGTCTGTATTCCAGTCCGATGCTCTATCCACTGCGCCACAGCCTGGTCAGGCTAAATTTACATTTTATAAATGTAACCTCTACACTGGCTGCAGTGTAGAGATTAGATTACAGACAGGATGAGAAAGGAGGCAGGGATACGTTAGATCTAACAACTGCAACTACCCAACTGCATGCGGAAATAGAGTAGTCACAGTGGGGTGGAGAGAACTGGGTGGATCCTAGAGATATTTAGGAGACCCAATAGGGATTACTTGGTGGTTGACCCCAGGAAGAAGAGGGCTAGAGAGAGGCTTCCAAGAAGACGAGCAGGTTTTTCAATTCAGCATCTCTATGGCCAGTTGTGCTATTCAGCGAAGGAGGAAACACTAGAAGAGGATCAAGCTTACTGGGGTGTGGACAAAGAGAAAAGATGAGTTCAGTTTTTCATAGGTTAAGTTAGCTGTGTCATTGGTCAGATAGTTAGGAACATAATTAGGAATAGAGACAAGTATTTGAGTGTCATCAGCATCGGATTGGATAAGGTCACCCAGGGAGTGTAGAATACAGACAAGTTAGGATCCCAAAGACACTGATGTTTAGGAGATGAGCAGAGAGAGAAGAACCTATGAAGCAGACTGAGGAGTTGCCAGAGAATTATCAAGAAAAATAGATAAGTATCAAGTCACGGAGGCCAAGAACAGGGTGTGTTTCAGGAAGTAGGGACCAGAGGTCAAAACACACTATAGAAGTACAATGATTGGCACACTCTCCCTCCCAGGAGCAGGCCCATTCCTTTCTTCCCCCAGAGGCATGCATCTCCTAAATTCTAAGGGTTCCCAAGAGACTTGCACCAGGAAAGCATGGGCAGTGGCAGCTCCTCCCGGGCTAACCTGAACCTGTCTCCAAAACCCCCTTTTCTCTGACTTTTCAGTGAGCCAGAGCAGCCTGTTGCTTTTTCCAGCCTAAGCCCTCCTTGTTTCACTGTCCCTGGCTTTAATAAATGTACTCTCTGTCCCAGCCAGAGTATAGTCCCGAAGTGCAGACGTTGCCAGTTCAAGCCCCAGTCAGAGCACATACAGGAACAGATCGATGTTCCTGTCTCTCTCTCTCTCCCCCCCACCTCTCTCTAAAATCAATAAAATCAACATTTTTAAAAATAATAAAAATAAATGTACTCTCAAAAGCTATAAAAGAAGTACAATGACTAAAATACTGTGGTATCTGCTGAGTCATAAACAAGCAAATAATAAAACAAGAGAGTCCAGAAACAGATCCATGTATATGTAAATCTTAGTATATGATGAGGGCAACTTTTCTTTTTTTTTAATTTTTAAATTTTATTTATTTTAGTGAAGGGAGAGAGAGAGAAAGAGAGCGAAGGGGGGAGGAGCAGGAAGCATTAACTCCCATAAGTACCTTGACCAGGCAAACCTGGGGTTTCGAACCCACGACCTCAGCATTCCAGGTCTATGCTTTATCCACTGCACCACCACAGGTCAGGCAAGAACAACTTTTTTTTTTAATCTTTCTGAAGCTAGCAGCGGGGAAGACAGTCATACTCCCGCATGTACCTGACCGGGATCCACCCGGCATGCCCACCAGGGGGCGGTGCTCTGCCCATCTGGGGCATTGCTCCATTGGGGCTGGGGCCATTCTAGTGCTGAGGCAGAGGCCATGGAGCCATCCTCAGCGCCCAGGCCAACTTTGCTCAAATGGAGCCTTAACTGCAGGAGGGGAAGAGAGAAATAGAGAGAAAGGAGAGGGGGAGGGGTGGAGAAGCAGATGGGCGCTTCTCCTGTGTGCCCTGGTGAGGAATCAAATCCAGGACTTCCACACGCTGACGCTTTACCGCTGAGCGAACCGGCCAGGGCCGAGAACAACTTTTAAAAGCAAGTAATTTGAAACAACTCACTATCTAATTAGAGGGGGAGGGAATCAAATTAGTTCCTACCACACATCCTACATAAGGATAAATTCCAAATAAATGAAAATCTTATGTAAAAGTACTATATGCAAATAATAAATAACTAATTACATACCAGCAAAAATGTGTGTGTACATACATATGTATGACATATATAAGTATATATTCCACAGTCAACCTTCTCATAAGAAACTCCTCCAGGAAACTAAACATATTTCACCTCTACCTCCCAGGACCCTGGTCTCCTCCTGGACAGACATCATTGTTCAGCCTACTTCTCTGCCAGCCTTCACCCTGTCTGTGGTAAGCCAGACTGTTCAAGAATGGGGTATCATAAAAAAATAATAATAATAAATAAATAAATGGGGGAAAATGGAGTATGAAAATGAGTTATCTCCTATCATTTCTCAAACAGTCTCCACTTAAGAGACAAGGGGATTGGGATGGATAAAGTAAAACTGTGTGTTGGGGTGGTTCAAAGATCCCTGAAATGAGAGGACAAGTGTTATCTGGCAAGTGTGTAGCAGGCCCTGGTTATCATGAGAGCCCAGAGCTGCGGGAGGTGAGAAAGTTGGAATGGTCTTCTTCCAATCCCCATTCTTCTTAAGATCTGTCACTGAGTTCTTTGGTCTCAGCCTCTAAGTAGCAGTTTCCCTGGCGGGGTTGTGACCCTCACTAGGATCTTCCTTTAGCTGAACAAGGTGGAGAAAAGAGAAGTCATATGTACTTTAAACCACTGGAGACCACATAATTGGCTGGGTCTTTTGCAGGTTTTGGTCCTTCTGCTCCCACTGTTTTGGGGCGTTATGCCATGTGGACAGCAACTCTGATTAGTAATCTGCCACTCTAGTTGTCGTCCTGGGGGAAAGCCATGGACTCTACCAGGTCTGAACCCCTAAAAGGATCACCAGAGGTAAGCCACTGTTACTACTTCTAACTTTCAAAGGAAAACAGGTCTGAGGGATGGGCTGTTTTATTTCCTGGCTGTGTGTGAGCATCTCGCTGTTTGTGAAGAGAGGGGAAGTGGACATACAATGCATGGTGAGTCATGAGATAGCCATGGGCTGGGAACTGAACCCTGGCGTCCTGACTCCCAACCCAGCAACACTAACTGCTTCTCCGCTGGGCCTTTCTAGTGTCTACTTGTACACTGGGTTATGTCGCTAAATGTTTACTCTTTGCTGACTGCCAGAGCCTAAAGAACAAGAGTGGATAGCTTTGCAAGAAAGTCAAAAGTCAGCAATCCTTTGGGGCCCTTGTCCGTTTCTATTCTGAGCCACTTCCCCGCCCTCGTAGTTGACGTAACCCGAACCCCAGCCCCGCCCCAAGTAGGGGCGAGGCCCCATCTATAGCCCTAGCTATTTTAAAACCAAACTCGGTTCTCCCGGATTGGTTCTGCTTCAAAACAAAAAGGAGGGGTAATACTCGCTGCAGGCATCCGTGCAGCCCTCCGGCAGCAAGGCTGATTTACGGGTTCGAGCCTCGTGTCGGGGCTACTGCGGTGTCTTGGGCTGCTAAAAGCAGCCCCTGGAGGGTGCCAACCTAGTAATAAAGCAGTGACTGCTGTGTAAAGGCGGCATAATCATCGTAACAATAACAGCCATAATTAGACTAACCATCATCCGCCTCCGCCCTGGCATTCGTCTTGACTCACCCAGAAGGCACGCCGAACATCGGGGAAGAAACTGAGGCAGGGGAGGGGCCAGCAGGCTGGAGGGACCAATCACCGTGAATTTGCAACTCTTCAGGTCCAAAATATGTTGTCTGGGATGGCGCTAAGGGGTCAAACCCAAGGAGCGCCCTCGTAGCTTGCTTGTGAAGTAAGCCCTCCGGTGACTTCTGCCCCCCACCCCAACACGCCACCCCAACTCCACCTCAAAGCCCTAGAATAAGGCTTTAGAGCGTGGAGACTGGGAACCAGACTACAACTCCCTTATACCTTTGCGCGAAAGGGCGCGCTCCTCGGCTACGCCCCGAAGCCACCCGCGGCCGCGTGCACCGCGATGCTTCCTGTGAGTTGTAGGACGGCAGCCACCGCTTTTGGGGGAGCTCCCAAGTTGGAGGACTCTGTATCCCGTGGTGCACCGCGGCTGTTTCTGACGCGCCTGAAGCAGAGAAGAGTGGGGGCGTGGCCTGAGCAGGGCCCCACCCCGCTCTCCTCTGGCTGGCCCGACGCGGCGGTGGCAGTAGGGGCGGCGGCAGTGGTGGTGGTGGCGGGGGGGAGGGGCCGGGCGGGGGGCTGGCGGCAGCGGCGGATGGACTCGCGGGTATCGGAGCTGTTCGGCGGCTGCTGCCGGCCCGGAGGGGGCCCGGCCATGGGCGGAACCCTCAAGTCTAGGGGGGCCGGGGGCAGCAGCGGCTGCGGGGGCCCGAAAGGGAAGAAGAAGAACGGAAGGAACAGAGGGAGCAAAGCCAACAACCCTCCGTACCTGCCCCCCGAGGTGAGCACCTGAGAAGTGGTGGGTTGAGAGGAAACCACTTTCCGGTCCTAGGACTCCAGGAGGTGGGACAGAGAGAATTGATACCCCCTTCCGGTGTCAGGACCCCTGGGGAGAGGAGAACCCCTCCTTCCGGCCCTGGGACCCCAGGTATACCGGAGGGATAGAGAGACTGGCCCTCCGCTCCAGGGGCTGGACCCCAGGGAGGAAGAATGGGGAGGAGGATATTCTCATTCTGGTCTCAATAACGCCAGGAGGAAAGTGGGGAAAGGAGATCCCACTCCGATCCCCCTGGGAAGAGCACAGTGGAATGCCCCTACCCCATCCCCGTGCTGCAGGAAGAGAACGGAGACTACATCTCGGGATAAGGAGGCAGAGTTTTCTAAACTTCTCCATAGGAAAGAGAGGAGTACGCGGGAAAAGAGCAGTATGTTCTGTACCAGTCTCTGAGTACACACACACACACACACCCCAGAGAGAACAGGTAGTCCTCCTGCCCTTTGCCTGTCCTATGAGAAAGTGGGGACAGCCTCCACACAACTACTTCATCTACTCCCTAAGGCAGAGAATAATTGCTACTTTGTCCATCTTAGAAAAGTAGGACCCAGAGGAAAAGCCTGAACTAGTGGTTATCAACCTTGAGAATGTATCAGAATCACTTACTGTGTTGTAGACTTGGGCAACTGAAACCTGTATAATTATGTTAACAGGTGTCACCCCAGTAAAATTCAATTAAAAAAGAAGAATCACCGGGAGTGCTGCCCCACCCCTAGAATTTCTGATTCAATAGGTCAGAGGTGGGCCTGATAATCCGCATTTCTTTCAAGTTCCTGGGTAAGGCTGATGCTGCTGGTCCTGGGACCACACTTTGAATCATCCTTGTACCACTTTTCTGAAGCCATTCTAATTCTTCATCAAAATGATTAAAAGGAAGGTCTTTGTTTTTATTGATTGAGTTTAGGGTGAGAGAGAGAAAAACATCAGTTTGTTGTTCCACTTAGTTATGCATTTATTGGTTGGTTCTTTCATATGCCCTGACCATCCCCCACAACCTTGGCATATCAAGACAACACTCTAACCAACTAAGCTACCCAGCCAGGGCCAGGTCTTTGTTGATGGGTGAAGATCTCCCTTGTACTCCATGATGTATAGATTGTGGTGAAGACCTGTTAGAGCCTAGAGTCTGAGATCCTTGAAGGGATGCAATAATGACAGGAAGGGGAAGAAGAATGGCCAGGAAGGCGTGAAGAAATACAGGACAGGCAGAACAAGTGAATCTCATATGCCTTCGCACCTGCGAGGGGAAGGCTCAGGCAACAGAATACTTCTTTGTTGGGTCACCTAATATAGGAAGAGGCAGAGGACATTGTGGGGTGGGTTCAGGATTTCATGTCAGCTGAGGCACAAGGGTTATGGGGGTAGGAGATAAAAGCCACAGTAAATCTGTCTGCTTAATTATATTTTCTGAGTTTCTTCTCTTCAGCTCAGCCCAGCTTTGGAGCCCTGTCTCTCTCTCATATGAGCTCCTAACCCATTGGGCTTACAGTGACCACTGCTGAGTTCACCCTTTGGCCCTGGTCCAGAACCTGTTGCATCCTCTCACTCTTGATTACATCAGTTGAGAGGGGCGGGCAGGAAAGGAAGTGGTGTCTCCCAGAGCAATAGCAAAGAATGGCTTCAGCAGCACCACCACAAGAGAGACACAGATTTCTAGGGACAGCATTTTGAGGGCCTGAGGAGAAGGAAGGGGCGATCTTGCATCTAGAAAGAACGTTCTGCCTGTGATCAAAGAAAGGAGGGACTCATGTGCCTTGCTTAGATGGGTGACTTTCCTTGAGAGAGGTCACGTTGAGGCTGAGTAGAGGGCTTGTCTGCCAGTGACCTTTGGCAGACACCTTAAGCACGTGCCATTGAACTTTCTGCCCTCTCCAGTTAGCTGTTGCCCGGGTCCCAGAGAGAACCAGGGAAATAGAGATTGGGTCTGGACCGTGTTTGGTAACTGCTCCCTGTTTCTTTCCAGGCTGAAGATGGAAACATCGAATATAAAGTGAGTCTTAGGCTGGGGAGGAGCATGTTGTTGTTGCTGGCATGGGATGATGATTTCTCTCAGATCTTTCCAACTTCGTGTTCTGTAGTAATTTAGGCATGTGGTTCAGGGTGAGGGCTCTGTGCCCCATTCTATCAGCGGGACTTACCGTCAGGCATGAGGGGGTATAGTGGGATGGTCCTGGTCCTCGCAGTGGGACAGGTGGTGAGTGTGTGAGTTTAGGAGGAGCATCTCTGATTTCACCTTCTCATACCACCTCACCTGCCCTAAGCTGAAGCTGGTGAATCCGTCCCAGTACCGCTTTGAGCACCTGGTGACCCAGATGAAGTGGCGACTACAGGAGGGCCGTGGTGAGGCAGTCTACCAGATTGGGGTAGAGGACAATGGGCTGCTGGTGGGGCTGGCTGAGGAGGAGATGCGGGCCTCCCTCAAGACCCTGCACCGGATGGCAGAGAAGTATGCTTCCCCTTCGCCTTGGTTCTCTTTTCCTGAACTCTGGGGAGGACACACATATATCCAGTCACCAAGGCCTTAGGAGCCAAGAAGGGCCTTACCTTCTGTTGCCTTCTCTTAACAAAAGGCTGACGTGGGGAGGGCTAGTGTTCTGGGCTCTCCACATTTGGACCTAGGTTTCTTTGTTCCTTAAGATTTGTCTGTCTGTCTGTCTGTTTGTTTAAAGGGAGCTGTGGGTGTGGAATGGATTGGAGGGTGGTCGGAGAGGAAGAAAGGTGTTGGGAGCTCTGGGATGTGTGGGAAGGCCGTTGGTCCAGAGCCAGGATGGAAAGTTGGGGTAGGGGAGTACAGATGAGATGTGGCATCTGTGGCCTTGCTGTGGTAGGGTTGGGGCAGACATCACTGTTCTCCGGGAGCGAGAAGTGGATTACGATAGCGACACACCCCGGAAGATCACTGAGGTGCTAGTACGAAAGGTCCCTGACAACCAGCAGGTGAGCATATGTCCTTCCCTGCCTTTCACACCCACGCTCCCTGAGAGGGCCCTGTGGTAGCAGGCTCCCTCCTGGCCCATGATCCTGGGGGTATCCAGTTCAATCATGTGGTTCCCAAGGAGTGGCACTGCCCTTGACCCAGCCTTCAGTGCAGAGAGGTAAGGATTGGAGCCCTTACCTCTGACCACTTATCCACAGTTTCTGGACCTTCGTGTGGCTGTCCTGGGGAATGTGGACTCAGGGAAGTCAACCCTGCTTGGAGTCCTGACCCAAGGAGAGCTGGACAACGGGCGAGGCCGGGCGAGGCTCAACCTCTTCCGCCACCTGCATGAGATTCAGTCTGGCCGGACCTCCAGCATCAGCTTCGAGATCCTAGGCTTTAACAGCAAGGGAGAGGTGCATGCAAGCAACGGGACCCAGTGGGCCAGACCGTGGGGACAGGATGGTAGAGGTGAGGGACAGAGGCTGAGGGCAGAGTGTGGAGACTTTCTGGAGTAGAGTAGATGAGGACCCTGAGGGCAGTGAACAAGCTCTGTTCTCAGAAAACAACTGGGTAATCAACTGAATTAAATCAGAAATGGGGCTCAGGGTTAAGAGGCAGGGTCACCCAGGGACTGGTTTAGGTTCTGGCGACACTTAAAGGGTTGGGGAGGCTGGCAGGGGACACTGAAAGCCCTGGGCTCTGGACCAGGTGGTGAATTACAGTGACTCACGGACGGCAGAAGAGATCTGTGAGAGCAGCTCCAAGATGATCACCTTCATCGACCTGGCCGGCCACCACAAGTACCTGCATACCACCATCTTTGGCCTCACTTCTTACTGCCCTGACTGTGCCCTGCTCCTCGTCAGTGCTAACACTGGGATTGGTACGAGGCTGGGGCAGGGATAGGGCTGGAGGGCGTGCTGATTCTCTCTTACCCTGGGCCTCTGGAAATCTGGGAGCCAGGCAAGCTCTCATGTTCCCTCCCCACCCTGCCACATCCTCACCCCTCTCTGACACCTGCCTTCTTTCTCCGAGGCAGCTGGCACAACAAGGGAACATCTGGGACTGGCCCTGGCCCTGAAAGTGCCCTTCTTCATTGTGGTCAGCAAGGTGGACCTGTGTGCCAAGACCACAGTGGAGAGGACGGTACGTCAGCTAGAGCGGGTCCTCAAGCAGCCTGGCTGCCACAAAGTCCCCATGGTGGTCACCTCCGAGGACGATGCCGTCACTGCTGCCCAGCAGTTTGCCCAGTCACCCAAGTAAGCCTCCCTCACTCTAGAGCCCTGATCCACAGGGAAGGCTGCCACAGGGCCCCAGAGCATGGCATCTGGCCTCAGGACCAAACCGGTTCTGGCTTAGTTCTGCAGTTTTGCAGGTGGGGCTTGTGGGAGGGAATCTTGGCCAAAGGGCTGACCTTTCCCCCAAGCCAGCCTGGGTCTTTGCTGATGCCCGGGACTCTGGAGACGAAGTGCTACACCAGGCACTTGCAGCGCCCTTGGGCTCTGGGACAGGTCCTTGGCTGGCTCACGGAGAGAGGGCTCAGAGCTCCTGCAAAGTTTATCAGGAGAGGGGCCCATACCACCCTGAAAACTCACCTTTCCATGTATGGGAAGCTGTCCTCTGCTTCCTGTTAGAACGTTCCTCATCCGTCCGTTCCATGCCTCTCCAGTGTCACCCCTATCTTCACACTGTCCAGCGTGTCAGGAGAGAGCCTGGACCTGCTCAAAGTCTTTCTCAATATCCTCCCACCGCTCACCAACAGCAAAGAGCAGGAGGAACTCATGCAGCAGCTGACAGAATTTCAGGTAACTGTCCACGCAGACAGGCAGTGAGCTGGGGATCTAGGAAGGATGGACTCCGGCCAAGCCCTGAGGCTGTCTAGAGATGTGTGGACCTGCCAGCCCTACTTGGCAGGCCACTGAAAGAATTCCCTTTGGCTTCAGGTGGATGAAATCTACACAGTACCAGAGGTGGGCACAGTTGTTGGAGGGACACTTTCCAGGTGAATTTCCTTGCTTGCTACACCCCCCTCAGCCCTCACATACCCATACACTGGAAGGCAATCATGGCCCAGAGGAGACCCCAAGCTGAACAGAGCCCAGCGAGGAGATGTGCTGGGCTGCAGATTAGCCTTTCACAATCAGAGGAGGGGGAGAAAGCTCGTCTGTTGGTTTATGAGGGAAGAAACAGTATTTGTCTTCTACTGAGAATCTCCAGAGCCCTGAAGGAGAAGTGTGGGTCTTGGGCCCCAGGAAGAAAACTAGAGTGTATTCAGTTGATCACTTCTTGGCCTTTTGGCTAAGATCAAGTATGGAGTGTATTCAGCTTACTTCATCTCCAAGTAGGGAGATGAGAGGTCCCTAAGATTCCTGCCAAAGCAGAGGATGAACCCAAGGGGATCTCTTGCTCTTGCAGGGATCAGGTGTTCAGTATCAAAGCAGCAGGTACCTCTCGGCCAGCCAGCACTGCCTTTCCTGGCATCGCCCTTCCCGGCCTGACTCCGAACTGGGGCAAGGCACTCGTCTCCCCTGCCTCCACGTCAGGGTTTAGGGTCTCCTTCCCCCTCCTGAGGCACTCACCTTAGAAGGGAAGTAATGCTCTGGGTGACCCTAGCAGAAAGGTCAGGGAGCCTAGGCTGACGCTGTGCCATCCGCCCTCTGGGCTGCAGCGGGATTTGCCGTGAGGGTGACGAGCTGGTGGTGGGCCCCACGGACGATGGCTGCTTCCTGGAGCTGAGAGTATGCAGCATCCAGCGCAACCGCTCTGCCTGTCGTGTGCTGCGAGCTGGTCAGGCTGCTACACTGGCCCTCGGGGACTTTGACCGTGCGCTCCTTCGCAAGGTGAGGTGGGCGGGTGGGTTGGAGAGGGAACAAAGGAGCACCTGTCTCAGGGTAACTCAGAGGAAGCATGGTCTCGACCCCAGGAAGGTGGTTACACAGACTGTCCATGTTGAAAAGACAGAAGACTCAAAGCACAGATCACTAAATACGAATCACTGTGGTACAACCCGAGTGTCCAGGACCTTAGAAACGCAGATCATTAGAGGGGTCAGAGGACGTGGGAGGTGTGTGAGGAGGGGTTCCCTCTAAGAGGAGAGTTCTGAATATTCCCTCCTGAGGTCTTGTGTTTGAAGTCCTAGAGGAAGAGGAAAGTTAGGAGCTCTAAGGGAGACTAATGCGAGGTCTGGGGACTGTGCCTCCCCAGGGCATGGTGATGGTGAGCCCCGAGATGAATCCCACCATCTGCTCAGTGTTCGAGGCAGAAATAGTCCTACTGTTCCATGCCA
The DNA here is from genome assembly GCF_036850765.1 of Saccopteryx bilineata. Taxonomy (NCBI): domain Eukaryota; kingdom Metazoa; phylum Chordata; class Mammalia; order Chiroptera; family Emballonuridae; genus Saccopteryx; species Saccopteryx bilineata. Next base: position 21,107,040 of record NC_089490.1, on the reverse strand, counting down.
CCACATTCCGGCGAGGCTTCCAGGTGACAGTGCATGTGGGCAATGTCCGGCAAACGGCAGTGGTGGAAAAGATTCATGCCAAGGTGAGAGGGACCCAAGCATGCCCCTTTCTCTCCAGGGACAAGTCAGGATTCTCCTGCCTCCAGAAAGGCCTGGCCTCAGACTCTGAGAATTCCCTGATCCCACAAAAGGGACAAAGGGCCACTTCGGGTGGGTAGGACCTGCTAGGCCCCCGAGGGTGGAGAGCGCAGGCTGTTAGAGAATGGGATGGGAGGCACTGTCCAGGGCCAGTGACGGCATATCTGCTGCAGGACAAGCTGCGGACAGGGGAGAAGGCAGTGGTGCGTTTCCGCTTCCTGAAACACCCAGAGTACCTGAAGGTGGGCGCCAAACTGCTGTTCCGGGAGGGTGTCACCAAGGGCATCGGCCATGTCACTGATGTGCAAGCCATTGCAGCAGGAGAAGCCCAGGCCAATGTGGGCTACTAAACAACTCCAGGCAGACACAGCTCTATTGCTGTCTCTACAATACATAAGGTGACCCTGGCCGTGCTGCCCCTGTTGGCGGCTCTGTGTGTTAAAACGCTAGGGGGAGAGGAGTGCTCCCCGCCACCGTCCTGGAGAGGTGCCAAGCTTGGTGTGGCCAAGGAGGGGCAACCGTAAGGGAGAGGACAGGAGAATCAGGGCGGTGTCAGCAGCTATGTGTCCACCTGGTTGGCTCACCAACCCTGGCAACCCCATCACCTGCCTACTGGATGGAGCTGACCACCACCATGGCCCCACAGTCCGGACTGGGCATGATTGACTGGTGTGGTCCCTGCATGTCAGGAACTGTCACAACTGGGGTGGTCCTTGAAAGCACTCCTTTCTCTATACCTCTTCTGAAGACAATGTAAGTTGCCCATCTTGACCTGACTGTGGACAGAAGACATCTATCTGCTCCTGGGTACCTGGTGGCCCATGGTCTGAAGAAATGGCCCAGGGACAGTGAATGGCAGTGCTCCATACTGTGCTGAGATGTGTGGCCTATTCCTCAGCTTTATGGCCCTTCCCTTCACTGCAGGGCCATGTCCCCAGTTTCTCTTCTCATAGGCCCCACTGGTGCTATTTGTTCTGACCCAGGAGTGGGGCTGCCGAGCTGAGGCTTGGCATACCGAAGGTCAGCTGCATGTCAATCAGTTTGTCCCCACCTCCGCAATGATCTGTTGGTTTTAATGCTGGATCAAACAGCTTGTTTTATTTCCCCAGACCCACAGCTCCCATTCCTGCTACCCCCACCCTGCTTCCAGCTCCTAGATAAGTCCTCTCTTGTTTTAATAATTTGCAGTGACCATCCCTTTCCCTCTGTTGCTGGGAATCTGGAGAGGAGGGAAAATTGTTGCCATATTCCCTACTCTTTAGGGCATGGACTCCCTTCTTTCCCTTTGTTAGTATCCTGGGTTCCCATGGACTCAGGGATTTATTGGTTGAGTTTTCTCTGCATATATATATATATATGTACATACATATATATATTTAAATACACATATATATATTGTACAGAATAAAAATGTTTTATTGACCCCACTGTGCTTATGCTTAAGATACACAGGTTCAGCTTCCAGAGCTAGATTCCTCTTCAGGATTAGAGACCAGTGAAACCCTAACACTGCTGAGCCCTGAGTGCGGAAAGAACTCATCTAGTATCTCATTCACTGTTCTTCCTTTCCTTTCCTCTCCACGACATGTGATCAGTGTTCTGGCCTGTGAGTGCTCTCCCTCCCCGGAGCACGCCCACACCTTTCTTCTCACTCTGCTGTGCATCTCCTAAGCTCTAAGGGTCCCCAGAGACTTGAAACCAGGGGAGCAACCAGTAGTGGCTGCCTGTCCCGGGCTAACGCGTGAGCCTGTCTGTAAGGCCCCCTTTTCTCTGACTTCCCAGTGAGCTAAAGCAGCTCCACTAGGCTTTTTTTTTCTCTTAATTTGTTGGGTGATGCTGGTTAACAAAATTATACAGGTTTCAGGTGCACAATTCTACAACACATCATCTGTGCACTTGTGTTTTCACCACCCCAGCCAAGTCTCTGCCCATCACCGCTCTTTCCTATAACCTCTCCAGACAGCCAGACAGCCCCGCCTAGGCTCTCCTGTCGCTGCTTCTGTCCTAAGCACTTCCTTGTTCTACTGTCCCCAGCTTTCATAAATGTACTCTCAAAATCAAAAAAGAAAGAGGCGCTCTGACCTGTTTTGCATAGTTCTTTGAGTAGAATAGAAATCCAAACTGCCGCCTTTTCAGCTGTAACCACCCCATACTTGAGGAATTGGCTACTTGCTAATGGTCACAATGGTGAGGAGCCCACAACTGTTTGAAGAGATCTGGAGATTAGTATGCCAGCTATTTATGAGTAGAATTTAGAGACTCAGTCTGATCCTCATGCTTTTTTCTAGCAATGCCACGTGGCCAAACCTTACTCCCTTCTTCCCATTTCTGTGTTCAGGGTACCTGACTATCAGAGTTTATGGGTGGAGAAACAGCCCAATGTTCAAGTCAACTACAAAAAGGGACTGCATTTGTAGTACTAAACTTTGCAAAAGAATTGAATGATAAATGTGACCTGTGGTCCCCAGGGGCTTTTTGCCTCCACAGCTTCCTCAAGCTCAGCTGCTTTTAAAAATATCACTGGCTTAACTTGCTACTAAGAAGCCTGTGGTTGAAGAACTTCCTCCTATGTCTGAAACTAAGGGAAGGTTTGCTTTCTTCTGTACGTTGCTGAGTTATAAGGAAAGGTTATATTCAGCAAAGAAAAAAAAGGGTTTGTTTGTTTTTATTTGTTGGAGGTAGCAAAGTTATGCTCAGAGATTGATTTCTGTCTTTGCCAGCAATTTATTTAGCACAGGTTTGCTGTGGGAATTATTTCATAAATCAGCAGCATGCAATATCTCCTAATAAGCCAAGTAAAGAAATAACATATACCAAACAAATGTCATATTAAAAACACTATTTTCCAATCAAGGGGTGGTAAAGGTATAAAGTACAAACAGTATAAAGTGTGTACCTTTTTATAGCAGAAGGCACTTGGGAGAGTTGGCGACCCACCAAAGAGCTGATTTCCAGCTGCCAGCACAAAAGTAAGAGTCCCCTGTTGCTAGAGCACGTTGCTAGGGAACGAGGACAGGAGTGTTGGGAAGGCTGAGCTGCTGTGAGATTATCACTTCGGAGACCCCTGCATGGGTTTAACACCACTGGATGGTTAGGAGCAAATGTCTCAAGGGTCACCAGACAGTTTTTAGGTTAGTGAAGTGTTGCCTCACTAAAACCAAAATTCTCAATCTTCACAAATTTTCAGTATTTAGAGTCCAAATGTCCCTTTGTCATCGTTGCTTCTCCACATGTTCCTATCATTGGGATCCCAGTTGGGCTTCTGACTGCTTATCAGTGACAACAGATGCAGAAGGATGACATCCTGGCATAATTCATTCTTATATCAAAGCAACTTTCAAAATTTGTCGTAGACAATTAAAACAATTTCACTTAGGTCATAAATGAATTTGAAATATTAAACCTATACACAATCACCTGTTAAATAACATTAAAAAAAGATTTTATTTATTTATTATATAGGTAGAGGAGAGGAGCGGGGAGCAAGAAGTATCAACTCATACTTGCTTCACTTTAGTTGTTCATTGACTGCTCGTCCTAGGTGCCTTGACCTGGCAAGCTCAGGGCTTCTAACCCACAACCTCAGCATGCCAGGTCGATGCTTTATCCACTGCACCACCGCAGGCGAGGCAAAAAAATTGCAGTTTTTAAATTAAATTTTTAAACTTTTCCTGGACTAAGAAAAGAAATTTTGGAAAATCATTACTTAGTACTTAGACATTTTCACGAACCAGTGAGCCACTTTGCGATGTCAATGGAACCCTGTCCCAGTGTGCCGGGGTTGCGGGTTTGATCCCTGGTCAGGGCACATCCGAGAATCAACCAATGAATGCATAAATAAGCAGAACAATAAGTCACTGTTTTTCTCTCTCTCCCTCTCTGTCTAAAATAAATAAAAAAATTTAAAGGTATTTAAGGTACTCCTCCCCTCCCCAGTGTGTGTGTGTGTGTTTTATGTGTGTTCCAGTTCTGGTAACCATCTAAAACTTTTCACTATATATGTTTCATCCAGTGAATATCAAGCATCTATACAGGAGTCCCCAAACTTTTTACACACGGGGCCAGTTCACTGTCCCTCAGACCGTTGGAGGGCTGCCACATACAGTGCTCCTTTCACTGACCACCAATGAAAGAGGTGCCCCTTCCGGAAGTGCAGCGGGGCCAGATAAATGGCCTCAGGGGGCTGCAGTTTGGGGACACCTGAATTATGTGCAAGGCACTGAAGAATTCTCACCTCCAAGAATTCCCTACAGATCTAGTTAGGGAAAGGACCATGTATACCAGCGGTTCTCAACCTGTGGGTCGCGACCTGGCAGGCCTCGAATGACCAAAACACAGGGGTCGCCTAAAGCCATCGGAAAATACATATACACTGATGTATACAGTGAATACTGTCTTTTATTAGACATTCAAGTGCCACAAAAAAGGAAAATATTTTCGAGGGAAGAAATCTCCTTGTTAGATATAGTGGTTTTCAAATGTTTCCCCCTTCAATTAAATACAGACCCCCAGGGCCCTGGCCGGTTGGCTCAGTGGTAGAGCGTCGGCCTGGCGTGCAGGAGTCCCGGGTTCAATTTCCAGCCAGGGCACACAGGAGAAGTGCCCATCTGCTTCTCCACCCCTCCCCCTCTCCTTCCTCTCTGTTTCTCTCTTCCCCTCCCGCAGCCAAGGCTCCATTGGAGCAAAAGTTGGCCTAGGCGCTGAGGATGGCTCTGTGGCCTCTGCCTCAGGTGCTAGAATGGCTCTGGTTGCAACAGAGCAACACCCCAGATGGACAGAGCATCGCCCCCTGGTGATCATGCCGGGTGGATCCTGGTCGGGCGCATGCGGGAGTCTGTCTCACTGCCTCATTTCCAACTTCAGAAAAATACCAAAAAAAAAAAAAAAAAAAAGATTTAAATTCCCCCAGTTCTATAAATCAGCTTTAAAAGGAATTGGTTTGTGTATATTATCAAAGGGGCACTCATTATGTACACCATCCTCCCTGCTTCTCTACACACCACCACCACCTTCATCTTCAGTTTCATTCAGGGTTCTCCACATGAGAAAAGCAAAAAGCAGCTGACTTTCCACATATAAGAACCCAGACTAAGAATGCAATACTATAAAAACGAATAAGTGCAAAAAGCTACAATAATTTAAAACCCTAAACTAAATAGTCACTTCAGTAGGGAAGAAGTGAACACACCAATGACCCTGAAAGGCCCAAGTACTTACCCCTTAAATCTGTACGTTAGGGTTTAGGAAAATGCCCTCTACAAACCTGGCCAGCTCTCGGTATCTTCTAGATTGGTGTTTCTCAAATATTAAGATACACCCTGAGGAATCTTGTTAATAATCAGAGTCTGATTCAGCTGCAGTAGGAGTGAGGCTGGGACAATTTTAACAAGTTCTCTGATGCTGATGCTTCACAAAATCACATTCAGAGTAGCAAAGTTCCAGAAACACTCTAGTTCTGATCATGATCATCCAATCTAAAGAGTTCTTGAGGTGGTCCAGCATCAGTCTTGCATAGAGAACAAGATGCAAGAGGTAGAAGGGCCAGTGGTTAAAATTGTGACTCTCATACAGTTTGTATGAAATTCAGTGTTGAGTAGCCCCAGTCACAGAGACAAGGGGAAAATTTTTTTAACTTTTTTTACTTGGTTCCTTTTCTGTGCTACAGTACTTTAATAAATTGTTCTTAATCTTCAGTGGTCTATAAGGCATTATCTCAACTTTGCTCCTTATCTCAAAGATGAGGAAAAGTGAGGAAAGGGACTTGCTCAAGGCCATACACTGCAAGAGACAGAACCAAGTCTGGAAACAGATCTCTTAACCTCCAAAGCCCAACCCCCCCCCTTTTTTTTTTTACCAGATGACACTTCCTCCTAAGGATAAAAGACTCAAAGCTCTTGTGTCTCTGGAAGATGAAGATTTACATCTCTATCAGCAATGAGATTAGAATCCATGCCCATGAAGAGATGGGTGCATTTAACTGGATTATTTTTCTTATAAAAATTTTCATAAAGCTATGAATTTCCCTGAAAAGTGAACATATTTCCATTTCCCAGGGTACAGATAACATAAACCCTGTAGCAAACCTGAGGGCAGCCCTAGTGTGTTAACGGCTTAAAAAATGATTCCAATGTCTGCATGCCCTCAGACCTAGGACGCTTGCTACTGGAGGCCAAAGAACTCTTGGGAGTCCTTTTGCCTTGAGGAGAACCAGCAGAAACCACCGTGGGGGTTGGGGAGTGGGACTGCAAAAAGGACTTCTGCAACTCCAGTGCAAAGTGGTAGTCCGTGTGTTCCGGCATCTCCCACGTGGGCACCAGAGAGCCGCACTGCTCACACGGCACTTGGTCCTCGGCAGCCAGAACACGCGGCGCCGCAGCTGCCCTCTGAGCCACCCCCAGAGCAGACTTGGAAGTTAAAGAAGCAAGCTTGCTCGGGCTGTTCTGGGCCAAATCCATCTGCACAGGAGATGCTTGAACGGATTCTAGCTTCAAAACTTCTTCACAGACAGGGGCGGAATTGGGATACTCCGCTGGAAAACAGCTGGGTAACTTTTCAGGGCTAGACTGCGGATTTTGTGGAGGACAGGAAACTGAAGGATTATTAAGCTGTTTCTGCTTTAGAAGCAGACTTTTCTGTTTAAAGAAGGGCTCGATTCCTGTGGCTCGGCTGGTTGGGAACGGTAATGAGAGCTTGCGGGGTGAGTTGCTCTTGATGGCCTGGGAAGCAGCAGGAAGAGATGGGAGTGAAGCTTCTTTGACTTTCTGCTTTTCTGCAGCTTTTTGGAAAAATGATTCCAGAAAAGTGGATGTTTTTTTAGTGGCTGTCTCTGAAGGGCCACCTCCCTGGGCCTTAGCTTCTGGACTGGTAATTGGCACCTTTGGCAGAGAACTTGAGTCGTTACTCAAGAAGACGGTGATGTCTGTGCAAGATGAAGGCGCAGAGGCAGAGAATTTGGTAGCACAGAGGAAAAGCATTGTGAGGGGTGGGGACCTGTGTGGAAAGTAAAAGGACAAGCTTAGCACAGGTCACAGATTTGATTTATAAATGACCGGGATTCAAGTTCTGTCACAAGAGGAAGTAATTCCTGACTGCATCGATTCGCATCCTTTAGGGCAGGGGTCCCCAAACTTTTTACACAGTGGGCCAGTTCACTGTCCCTCAGACTGTTGGAGGGCCGGACCTATAAAAAAAACTATGAACAAATTCCTATGCACACTGCACATATTTTAAAGTAAAAAAAAAAAATGGGAACTGATACAATATTTAAAATAAAGAACAAGTAAATTTAAATCAACAAACTGACCAGTATTTCAGTGGGAACTATGGGCCTGCTTTTGGCTAATGACATGGTCAATGTCCTGTTTGTCACTGCTAGCCGTAACAAGTGATATGACGTGCTTCCGGAGCTGTGACACGTGTGTCTCACGTCACTGGAAGTAGTGCTGTACGTGAGCAACGCCACACTTTGCGGTGCCACCACATACAGTACTCCACATACAGCATCTGCATCCTATGCTCCTCTCACTGACCACCAATGAAAGAGGTGCCCCTTCCGGAAGTACAGCAGGGGGCCGGATAAACGGCCTCAGGGGGCCGCATGCGACCCGCGGGCTGTAGTTTGGGGACCCCTGCTTTAGGGTGTATCAGATTCATACAGATTCAGTAGGCCTGGGATGGGCAGAGAACCTGCCTTTCTAACAGGTTCCTAGGTGATACTTACTCTGCTGAATCTAGGACCTCACTTTAAGAATCACTGACTTGGTGAAGTCCTACCAAGTCACACACATGTAAGTTGGATCCCCTGGCAGCTAGGTACTACTATTGTCTTCATAAGTTACTACTGCAGAGCTACTATAATTCGGGGTCAGGGCAAGAAATTCTACTCAGGGCAACAAAAGAGCTTTAGAATACTTAGACTGGAAAGACTTGAAAAAACCCTCACTCATTCTCCTGTTCTAAGAGGGCACCACCTAACACTAATACACTAATGCTGACAGGCTTTCAACTCTGGAATCTGGAAAATGGAATTCCACAGTGGCTTGGGTTACTTATCCTAGTCCCGAAAACATTTCAAGAAATTCCTGTCATAAAGATATTCATTATGTCTAGATACCCAAATAAATTTTCCATGAGTTGAATTTCAGAAGATAAAATGTGCTTTTATATACAGATTAGTCCCTCAATGAAGTAAATAGCAAATGCTATTTTTTTTAATGCTATTTTTTTTAAGTGAGAGGAAGGGAAATAGATTCCCACATGCGCCCTAACTGGGATCCACCCAGCAACCCCCATCTGGGACCAATGCTCAAATCAACCAAACTGTTTTTAGCACCTGAGGCCTATGCTCTATGCTCAGACCAACCGGACCACTTGCTGTGAGAGGGGAAGAGGGAGAGAAGGGGCCTGACCTGTGGTGGCGCAGTGGATAAAGCGTAGACCTGGAAATGCTGAGGTAGCCGGTTCAAAACCCTGGGCTTGCCTGGTCAAGGCACATATGGGAGTTGATGCTTCCAGCTCCTCCCCCCTTCTCTCTCTCTCTCTCTCTCTCTCTCCCTCTCTCTCTCCTCTCTAAAAATGAATAAATAAAATACAAAATAAAATAAATAAATAAATAAATAAATAAAGGGGGAGAGAAGGGGCAGAGGGAGAGAAAGAGAAGCAGATTGTTGTTTCTCATGTGTGGCCTAACCAGGGATCAAATCCGGGACATCTGCACGCCAGGCTGATGCTCTATCCACTGAGCAAACCGGCCAAGGCTTAATGCTGTTTTTAAATTATTACAACAATATCTCACTGTCCTTCAGTTTCATGCTTGAGGATAATCTTAAAAACAGATAATTTTTATGCTTCCCTATCAATAAGTTTCATGCTGTTGGTAAGTAATACCTATTATAGTCTGTTAATTTATATGAACACAGTATCACAATTATCATTTAGTTTAGTAAAAATGTTAAATTTTTGAAAATAAATATACCAGGGAGTAAAGAAGTTAAGTAAATTATTCTAAGAACAAAGACTTCAACTTTAGAGATCCCATCATATTGTATATCTGTACATATAATAGTAGTGGCCTATATATTTTGATAAGCAATTACTTATGTGGTTAACTAAACTCATTTCTTATACTCTTCAATATAGGTTGATTAACGAACAACCAATTTATTTTTCTCATTTAACTATTTCTGTTGTGAATTTGGAATACTTTTTTAAAAAATGTAACAGGCTATGTTAAATATTAAAAGGATTCCAACACTAAAACAATATCTGGACAGTAAATGAACATGCTCCAGTCATATATCTGGTTATCCTTCATGGACAACTGAAGTTTATTAATCTGACACTTGGTAGTATACCAGTGGAGCTTATAACCAAGTTGGAATGTTAGATAGAGATTCTCAGTGAGTATGAGTCAGATTCGTTATCAAGGAAGATCCTTTAAAGAGGGAAAAATCAAGTAGTTGAAAAAGAAGTTCCCAAGTGTGCTGTGTTCTTAAAACTTGAATTCTGTACTGCCAAGTGCAACTGGACATTCTCCTGACTACTGCAAATTGATACAGGTAAGGATAGTATTGATTCACAGTGCCTCTCAAACTTACCCCTGGGAACTGGACAGCAGCAAATGTAGGAAGGAAGTTGCAGCCAAGCTGCCTTTTTTTCTGGTGTTTCTACTGTGCTCTCCCCTTTGTACATGACCATTCCTCCCTGTAATAGGGCCTACTAGACAGTCACTAAACACCTACGCCAGCTGGAAAGCTTATATACCCACTAATGTTAGACCAAGACAGGGTATAAGTCTCTTCTGAGAAGATGAGCTAGAAAGAAACTCACCATTCAGTCTGGACCCCTGAAGTATTACAGTTCCGGATGGCAGCAAATGCATCATGGCTCATCTTGTGAGCATCATAGCGGGTAAGGGCACAGCAGCGGCGCAGGCTGCTGAGACGTTTGTCTCCTTGTACACGAATGCTCACGACCAACTGGGTGGCCACCCTGTCGTTCTGTGGGTATAAAAGGATTGAGACCAGAACTAAAGTTACCATGAGCCTCTGGATTCTATATACTGAACTGTAGAAGAGGATATTAAAAGAACCAGGGTGGGCCCTGGCCGGTTGGCTCAGCAGTAGAGCGTCGGCCTAGCGTGCGGAGGACCCGGGTTCGATTCCCGGCCAGGGCACACAGGAGAAGCGCCCATTTGCTTCTCCACCCCTCCGCTGCGCTTTCCTCTCTGTCTCTCTCTTCCCCTCCCGCAGCCAAGGCTCCATTGGAGCAAAGATGATGGCCCGGGCGCTGGGGATGGCTCTGTGGCCTCTGCCTCAGGCGCTAGAGTGGCTCTGGTCGCAACATGGCGACACCCAGGATGGGCAGAGCATCGCCCCTGGTGGGCGTGCCGGGTGGATCCCGGTCGGGCGCATGCTGGAGTCTGACTGTCTCTCCCTGTTTCCAGCTTCAGAAAAATGAAAAAAAAAAAAAAGAACCAGGGTGACAGACTAGTTTGGAAATAGTTAAGTTTAATTTATAATTTTAAAAAAAATTTGTGCTATTTTGGGGTATAAGAAGAAATTGGAGATGATATAATTTAGATGATGGATTATTAGGTAATATCTAGAAAATTTTGACAGGTGATGGGAAGAGGAAAGAATAAATGAAAATTGATTCTCCTGCATGTTTTTTTTATGGTGTCTATGCAAGGAAGATTATAATACTATAGTACTATACTATACTTTGTGACTGAAGGAAGAACTCATGTAACTGAGAGTGAGCCATGCTAGGATGTCAGGATTGAGTAGTGGATCTATTCTTTAATCTACCCTGCTGCTCTTTTCTAAGTGAGAGGAGGGGAGATAGACTCCCGCATATGCCCCAACTGGGATCCACCCAGCAACCCTATCTGGGGCCAATGCTCAAATCAACCGAGCTATCTTCAGTACCTGGGGCTGAAACTCAAACCAATCAAGTCACTGGCTGAGGGAGGTGGGAGAGGGAGAGAAGCAGACGGTTGTTTCTTTAGTGTGCCCTGACCAGTAATCGAACCCGAGATGTCCATATGGTGGGTCAATGCTCTATCCACTGAGCCAACCAGAGCTTGCCCTGAAGCTCTTATGTTTAATATGAACAAAAGTTTTCACTAGCACCTCCTTCTTACAGCCTACCACTAGAAGATGTGGTGTAGTGAGCCTGCCTCAAGAAAGCAAGATCATCGATTCACTTTTCAGTGAAGTCTAAGCATCTAAATACTTAATGCAAAACCAACTGTGAAACAAAGGTCAAGAGGCAGGAATATAAGAAGGTAAAAACTACTATTAGCCTGACCATGTGGTGGCATAGTGGATAGAGCATTGGACTGGGACACAGAGGATCCAGGTTCAAAACCCCAAGGTTGCCAGCCTGAGTGTGGGCTTACCAGCTTGAGTACAGGGTCACTGGCTTAAGCGTGGGATCATCAACATGACCCCCATGGTCATTGGCTTGAGCTCAAAGGCCACTGGCTTGAAGCCCAAGGTCGCTGGCTTGAGCAAGGGGTCACTGGCTCTGCTGTAGCCCCCTCCCTCCTCCAGTCAAGGCACATATGAGAAAGCAATCAATGAACAACTAAGGTGCCACAACAAAGAATTGATGTTTCTCATCTCTCCCTTCCTGTCTCACTGTCCCTCTGTCTCTCTCGGTGTCCACAAAAAAAAACAAAACTCTATTATTGGGATCCCCTCAAAATCAAAAGATGTGAGAAGAAATACCTCTATGGCAACCAAACCAAGAACAGCAACTATTTGGGGGGGGGGGGGTGAAAAGACAATTTATATTTTTGTACATTTAAAAACTTTAAAAATGTTTATTGATTCATTTTAGAGAGAGGAAGGAAGGGAAAGAGGAACATCAATTTACTGTTCCACTCACTTATGCATTCATTGGTTTATACTGGTATGTGCCCTGACCAGGGATCGAACCCACAACCGTGACACATCGGGATGATGCTCTAACCAACTAAGCTATTGAGCCAGGGTTATTTTTGTACATTTTGTAAATATAATTCCTACAGCTTTGTATATTGTGAGAGAATACAAATTGGCAATTACGAAGGAGTCCTTCTTGACTAAAACCATCTGAAAGCCTACTATATATCAGACTCAGTGTAGAAATACAAATCAGAACAAAAAATGTAGGCCCTCACGGGTCTAATCTTGTAGTAGGAGGTACAGATAATAAACAAGTAGACATGTAATAGAAGTGACTACAAAGTGCTATGGAAGAAAGCAGAGTAAGGCAGAGAGCACTGCAGGCTCTGATGAAAGAGGGTAGTTGGAGAAGGTGAAATTTAAGCAACGACTTAATTTTTTTTGTGTGTGTGGCAGAGACAGGGAGAGTCAGAGAGAGGAACAGATAGGGACAGACAGATAGGAAGGGAGAGAGATGAGAAACATCAATTCTTTATTGTGGTTCCTTAGTTGTTCATTGATTGCTTTCTCATATGTGCCTTGACCAGGGGGCTACAGCAGACCGAGTGACCCCTTGCTCAAGCCAGTGACCTTGGGCTCAAGCTGGTGAGCCTTGCTCAAACCTGATGAGCCCACGCTCTAGCTGGCGACCTCAAGGGTCTCGAACCTGGGTCCTCCACATCCCAGTCTGACGCTCTATCCACTGCGCCACTGCCTGGTCAGGCCTGACTTGAATAAATTGAGGGAGCAAATTTTAAGAATGGAAGAGCAAAGATTCTCCAGGCTGAAGGAACAGCAAGTACATAAGTGCTGAGATGTGCTCTGGCTGGGAGCTCAGTTGGTTAGAGCATCATCCTGCTCTGCCAAGATTGCGGCTTCAATCACTGGTCAGGGCACACACAAGAATCAACCAATGAAGGCATAAAGAAGTGAAACAACAAACTGATCTGTTTGTCTCTCCCCCCACTTCCTCATCAGTTAAAACGAAGTGCTAAGGTGAGAGTTTGCTTCTTGTGTTAAATAAAAGGCAAGGAGCCCAGCAGACAGGAGTGAGTAAGGGGGAGAGGTTAGGAAGGAAATGAGGTCAGAGAAGTAGCCAGAGACCAAATTATATTGGTCATTACAGAATAAAAGAAAAGAAATCCACACATGACTTCAGTGTGAAAAGAAGACACTAGAATATTTTAAAGTAATAGTATCTTCTATGTCCAGAATTCTTTTTGGCATAAAGTCGTTTTAAGCTTAAAAAGAGATTAATTTTCAGGGATCCCTACAGCGTTGCACTGGATACACAGTGGGAAGTCCCAGATGCTTAAAGAGACGAGAACAGGGTGATACCTACTGGGCAAACAGGCCCGCAGCACAGCTGAGATCATACCCATCTTTGTTACCACCAAAGAACACACGTGCACCACCAACTCAGCTAAAAAGGGGCATATAGGTAGTATTGGATGATTCCTGACAGTATAAAGTTGACTTGTAGGACTTCCAGATGTTTCTACTGGGAGGGACACACCAAATGATACTGTCAGGAAAATAAAAAAAGGTACCCACAAAATGGGAGAAAAGTTGCAAATTATATATCTGACAAGTAATTTGTACCCAGAATATATAAAGAACTCTTAAAACTCAATAAAGAGACAACTGTTTCAAAAATGGGAAACGACCTCTACAGACATTTCTCCCCAAAGGATAAGAAAATGGCTAATAAGCACCTGAAAAACCACAAACTTCACACCCATCAATAGAGCTAAAATTAAAAAAATAATAATAAGCCCGACCTGTGGTGACGCAGTGGATAAAGCGTCAACCTGGAAACACTGAGGTTGCCAGTTCAAAACCCTGGCTTGCCTGGTCAAGGCACATATGGGAGTTGATGCTTCCTGCTCCTCCCCCCCCCTCTCTCTTTCTCTCTCTCTCCCCCACCTCTCTAAAATGAATAAATAAATAAATAAAAATTATTTTAAAAATAATAATAATAAGACTACAGAGAAATTAGAACCCTCTTACATTGCTGGGAATGTAAAATAGTGAAGCAACAGCCTCAAAATACTAAACATAGAGTTATCCTGTGACCCAGCAATACAACTCCTAGGTATAGAGGAGCAAGAGGAATGAAAACTATATGTCTACATAAAACTCTGTAAATGAATGTTCATAGCAACATTATTCTTAATAGCCAAAAAGTAGAAACAACTCAAATATCCATTCACTGATGAATGGGTAAACAAAATGTGGTAATATCTATACAATAGAATATTATTCAGTATAAAAAGGGAATAAAGGCCTGACCAGGTGGTGACTCAGTGGATAGAACGTTAGCCTGGGACACTAAGGACCCAGGTTCAAAGCTCTGAGGTCACCGGCTTGAGCATGGGCTCATCCAGCTTGAACCTCAGGTTGCCAGCTTGAGCGTAGGATCATAGATATGACCTCATAGTCGCTGTCTTGAAGCCCAAGGTCGCTGACTTAAGCAAGGGGTCACTGGATCAGCTGGAGCCCCCCCAGTCAAGGCACATGTGAGAAAGCAATCAATGAACAAGTAAGGTGCTGCAACTATGAGTTGACCCTTGAAAATATTATGTTAACTTAAAGTTTTCAAACCACTCACAAAAGATCACATACTGTACTATATTCCATTTATATGAAATGTCCAGAATAGTAAGTCTATAGAGACAGAAAGGAGACTTACTGATTGCCTAGGGCTGGGGGAGTAACTGCTAATAGGTATAGGATTTCTTTTTTGGGCGATGAAATGTTCTTAGATCGACTGTGGAATAGTTAACAACCAGACAGTACTAAAACTACTGAACTATACACTGTAACAATGGGTGAAATTTTTTAAACAAGTGAATTATATGATATGTAAATATACATCAATAAAGCTGATTTATTTGTAGAAGACTGGATGAAGAAATGAATGATCAGATGTCAAGTCTTTGACCTAATACTCTAAAACTGTCAGTGCTTCTTTGTCACATGGACTCTGTTTAAGTCCAATAATTTACAGTCTGATCCCTAAATGTCCTGCTTAATGGCTCAGTACTCTGGTGATGATCCACTGTATATTCAGAGCTGCAGGAGTAGATAAAGAGATAGGAAAAAAAAGTAGAGGCAAATGGTAATGAAGGAGACAGGAAGAGTCAGGTCATATGTTCACAGATCTAGGCATTCAAAGATCATGTTGAATTTTATGGTGAAATATAGAAAAGAAAGGCTTTTAGCAATAAGTAACTTTAAAAAGTCTCTTCGCATAAATAACTCATTTAGTTTCTCTTCTATCTTAAACTCTAAATAACCCCAAAACTTACTCAGGTCTAAAACTCCCTACCCCCAGCCTCGAAGTTAGTTTTGCCAAATTGTAGCTGTGTCAGGGGTGGGTCGTAAATCCTAGAATGTTTAGGAATGTTTTTGTTAGACATGCAAAACATTTATCACAGCCGTGTTATCATCCTTAAAGTTTATAGTCTTAGTGTGTAAAAATATTTTTTCTTTAAATTGACCCTATAGATAAACACTGTAACAAGACAGTAAGATTTAATGAGCTTGTTAGTGAGATTAATGAGTAGGTTTTATTGCTTTTGTACCATGCTTCACTGAGCTCCCCCTCCTTCCCACCCCAACCAGCATGAATTTTGTCTTTAAAAGCTGGCCCCAAACTGTGTTTGGGACTGCATGATTTGAATGACTTAGGTCCCCAGCAGTCACCCGCTTTATAATAAGACTCCTTAATTTGGCTACTTAATTGTGTGGCAAAACGTGTGACTCTTGCTGTTACAAAACAACAATGGAAGAAAGAAAAGATTTCTTAAAATTTCTTAGCTCGTATCTTTTTTTTCCTGTGTTTTTCTTTTTAGCTGGTATCTTTGTATCTTTATTTCTATTCCATAAGGTAAGCTATTTAAACTGGTATTTAAATCCCAAAGCTCACCCTAGGAATAAGGAAAGAGTATCTTACATCATTTCGGTCCTTTGTTAGTCTCTCCTCTAGTTCCTGGGCTAACTGCAAAAGCCACCATTGTACCTGAAAAAGCATAGAGACTTTAATCTTTCATTTAAAAATTGTAGGTTTATTATAGAACTAGATGGTACATTCTTCTCCCCAAAATGACTCTGGAGCTGGGATTCAGTGAACTGAGTCAGTTCACCCATGTATTCTACCCCCAGGATTTCAATGACAGAGGCCCCCAGCTTTCCTCCGAGACTACGGCTAACAAAAAAGACAAAGAGTTTATTATAGCACTCTCCCCCAAATGGATGTTTGTAAGAAAGTTTTCCCCATAACCAGGGGATCAACAGATAGATCAGAGACATCTTCAGTACTCCGACCTGCCCTGGCTCAAAACTTGCATTTTCTTTTCCTGCTGGCATGCCATCAGGGAAACTTCAGGCATGTTCTAGCTCTGAGAAAAGAAAAAAAGGGAAAAAAAAAAGACACACACTTAAGGCACAATAAATATCCTAGGCCTTCCAAGTTTTCCCCTACCAAAAAAATGAATAATTATATTTCAAACTTCACAAATTTCCATTTTATTTATTTTTAGGTGGAAAAAGGAAAAAATTATAAATCACATTAAAACTAGTCCAATTTTCAACACACAAAAAAAATTCTATTCCCTTCATACTTGACAGCATAACGGTTCCATCTAACTTCTTAAACCTTCTACAGTTTCCAAAACCTACCAGCTAACTGTTACCCTTAACAGAGGCAATGTTCTGTCAAGAATGGCCGCCTACCTGTTCCCGAGTAGCCAGAGCTGTTTTTCCTGGAAAGTTCTTGCTGCAGCCAATGGTTTTGGGTAGCTGCCTGGGTTTCACTGGGTCATGTTCAATCCCACGGCACATGGCATATAGCCAAGACCTAATAAAACCAGCAAGAAAGTTTAAGGTGAAAGCAAATGATTATTGTTAAAACAAAGCAAAATTCCTATATTATACTACCCCTTTTTATCCCTTTCATAAAAAAGTTTGTCCAAAATTAAGTATACCTCCTCTCTGACAGAACCCCTGCCCTAGCCAATGAACACCAGCGCAATATGGTGCCAAGGAGAAACGCTGTTTGCGCTTCCCAAAGCCAAGTCATTATTTATATTTTTAGAAAAGTGCCAAGCAAGCCACTGATTTATACCCCCAAGTTTTCTGGTGCTTACTAAGCCAAAACCCAAGGATTTTAGGGGACTATCAGTATCTTAGCATACATAGACGATGTACTTCTATACATCCAAGCTTCAAAGTAACAGTTCCTATCAACTTATTTAAGTACGTAAAAAACTACTCAAGGCCCTAGCCTGGCAGCTCAGTTGGTTAGAGCGTCATCTCCATACACCAAGGTTGTGGGTGTGATCAGGGCACATACAGAACTCAATCAATGAATGTATAAATAAATACAACAAATCAGTGTTTCTCTATCACTCTCTCTCTAAAAAAATACATAAATAAAAATTAAAAAAAAAAACTACTCTAGACTGACAGGCCATAGTTATCTAATATTTTAAAGCAAAAGGACCAATAATATTACCTCGAGGAACAAACGCTAACCTAAAGATTGGCCTGGATTTTACTAAATGCTTTTGTCTATATCTGGATGTAGTATTCCCATAAAGGTTATAAATGAAAAGCATTAGGAATCACTTACCCATTCTTCTCCCCAAAATGACTCTGGAGCTGGGATTCAGTGAACTGAGTCAGTTCACCCATGTATTCTACCCCCAGGATTTCAATGACAGAGGCCCCCAGCTTTCCTCCGAGACTACGGCTAACAAAAAAGACAAAGAGTTTGTAGGTCACATTCTAAATATGTAGTTAGCAGCAGAGATAAGACATTTTGCTCGTGCAACTAGCTCTCCCGAAGGTTCAGGGAAAATGAGAGCACACGTTTGTCCTGCAGACTATTGATAGTGTAAGACTAGATGAGTCTGGGGATGCAGATATTCTGGGAGTTAGGACCTGGGAAGATTAACAATAGCAAAAACAAAAGGCTAAAGTCATTAATTAGTCAGCAAGCCAACTGTATATAAAACTTAAAATTGAACAGAAACTACTGTCCCATTTAGGGATTAAAATTCTAACCCCCAAACAAATCCCTTCCACAGCTTAAACCTTTTCTGTTTAAGAATAAAGTAGCCCTGGCCAGTTGGCTCAGTGGTAGAGCGTCGGCCTGGCGTGCAGGAGTCCTGGTTCGATTCCTGGCCAGGGCACACAGGAGAAGCACCCATCTGCTTCTCCACCCCTCCCCTTCTCCTTCCTCTCTGTCTCTCTCTTCCCCTCCCGCAGCCAAGGCTCCACTGGAGCAAAATTTGCCTGGGCGCTGAGGATGGCTCTGTGGCCTCTGCCTCAGGTGCTAGAATGGCTCTGATTGCGGTAGAGCAACGCCTCAGATGGGCAGAGCATCGCCCCCTGGTGGGCGTGCCGGGTGGATACCGGTCAGGCGCATGCGGGAGTCTGTCTGAATGCCTCCCAGTTTCCAGCTTTGGAAAAATACAAAAAAAAAAAAAAAAAAAAAAAAAAAAAAGAATAAAGTAAAACATTTTAAGCCTGGCCTTGGAGGCTTCCTATAGTCTGTATTCAGCCAATCTTCTCAGTCCTATGTCCATCACTTCTTTTCCTCAGGATGGTCCAGCTAAACTACTTTTATGTCCCAGTTCACTGAAAAAAACCTCATATGCTTCCCCTCTCTGTGTTCAAAACATAGTCCAAATTGCCATTGCTCTTCTAGTCTCATCTGACCCTCCAAATTATGCCAAATCTCAAAACAAACTCCAAGCCACTTTCCTATACCCTTCTCAGGTTACTATTCTCTTCTTTAACTTTAGTAACTACCTGTACAATTCATTCAGCAATTGTGTACCACCTTGGGATAACACTTTGTTGCTCAGAACTGTTATATCTGTTCCTTCAACAATACTATAAGCCCTTGTGAAGAACATACAATTGTAAGCACAACCTAGCCATTCATTTTACTTGGTTTATTTCAAGCTTAGTTTGGGAAAAATTCAGTAGCCCTGAATACCTTGATATATTATTAGAAGAAAAGAAGTAAAATTCCCATTTATTTTATTTATTTTGTAACAGACTTGAATAAAAAGCCTAGAGGGAAGTTAAACATACATCTATAAAAATCAGTTCACTTAAAAAAAAATCAGTGCTAAGTATTTTACCCAGATAACCCAGAACTGAAGTTTCATTAAGAAAAAAAGGTCTGGCCTGACCAGGCAGTGGCGCAGTGGATAGAGCGGCAGACTGGGATGCGAAGACCCAGGTTCGAGACCCCGAGGTGGCCAGCTTGAGCACGGGCTCATCTAGTTTGAGCAAAAATTCACCAGCTTGGACCCAAGGTCGCTGGTTCAAGCAAGGGGTTACTCGGTCTGCTGAAGGCCCCCAGTCAAGGCACATATGAGAAAGCAATCAATGAACAACTAAGGTGTCGCAAATGTGCAACGAAAAACTAATGATTGATGCTTCTCATCTCTCCGTTCCTGTCTGTCTGTCCCCTTCTATCCCTCTCTCTGACTCTCTCTCTGTCTCTGTAAAAAAAAAGAAGAAAAAAAAAGGTCTGTGTTGCCTGGCCTGTGGTGGCACAGTGGATAGAGCATTGACATGGAATTGCTGAGGTCACCAGTTCTAAACCCTGGGCTGCCTGGTCAAGGCACATATAACAGACAATCAGTGAACAACTAAAATGAAACAACCATGAGTTGATACTTCCCACTTTCCATCCCTCTTTCTCCTCTCGCTGTAAAATCAATAAATAAAATCTTTAAAAAAACCCGAATTTAAAAAAAAAAAAAAAGGTCTGTGTTTTCTTCAAAATGTCCTGTTACCTTCCTCCCACCTCCCTGGTACCCATTTTTCATAAGGAACAGAATAAACAACAACCAGAGAGTACCTTACATGTAGCTAAGTGAAATTTAACGTGTTCCCCAAATACTTACATTTTGTTGATAGGCATGTGGCTGAAGAGTTGTGGCACTGACCCGTGAGAGACCAGGGTCTGGCGGTTGGGTTTGTTCAGTCCACAAGCCAGTTTTGCCAGGACCTGGAGCGCAGAAAGTACAAAAACCTCATTGCTGTCAACACCCATACAGAGAGTTGGTGAATATTAATACACACACACACACACACACACAGAGGCACAGCTTAAAGGCGTAACTAATGGTGTTCATATTAAAAACAAAAACAAAACCAGAAATTCAAGACATCTCTGAACCTTGATGTCCCACAATGTCCTCAGTGGAAGGCATGACCCACCATCATAATCTACATTGTTTTTCTCACATCTTCCATTCTTGGTTTTCCTTTAGTCATTATTCCACCCCCTATATCCCCACGGTGCTCCCACTTCAAGAGTGTGTAAAGGAGAGAAGCTGCAAAAGAAACTTATGACTCATTTATTTCTTTAAAAAATATATATATATATTTTAAATTATTTTTATTTATTTATTCATTTTAGAGAAGAGAGACCAGAGAGAGACAGAGGGGGTTGGAGCAGAAAGCATCAACTCCCATATGTGCCTTGACCAGGCAAGCTCAGGGTTTTGAACCGGCGACCTCAGCATTCCAGGTCGACGCTTGAACCACTGCGCCACCACAGGTCAGGCATGATTCATTTCTTAATGTGTCCATACGAAAGTGCTAAACAAACTTGTATTACCCATTTATTTATATTTCTAGATTAATGGCTAGTTCATTTTGACTCCTGGTTTTAATGCATATTACCATAATTTTCTATTTCTGATAGAGATCGGGCTCAGAATCATTCTCCAATAGCAAACATCTTATCCTATAAATAAGACTTCAAAATGAATAAATTTAAATTCTTGAGAACTGTTTTCAAAGAATAAGATACTTTGGTGGTATCACTTCACAAATGAAATTGGTGGGAATGTATAAAATCATTCTTTAACTTCATTGGAGAACAGAGGGAAAGGGGATGATAGGATGGGATAAACCCCAAGGGAAGGGAGGAGGGCGCTGTGGGGAGGGGGGCAAAGGAGAAAGGAGATGTTGAGGGGAATACGGGGGAGAGGGGATGCATTCGGGGCAACACTAGAATCTATGTAAACACAATAAATTAAAATCAATAAAAAATAAAATAAATTAATTGGAGAGATTTTCTGGAATGTCTACTGGACAACATTTAACTTGATTTAAGTTACTACATCAGGACTTCTGTTTTCCTTCCCTCCACCCAACCAGGAAGAAAAAACCCACCCACACTCTGCAGGGGAGGGAGTAACGGATAATCAGCCACTGCCGACTATCCACCTAGTCAGAAGGGGATGAAGATCCCAGGCCCTCACTGCACTCTAATCAGAGAACCGGTTCTTCTGCCCTAGATTGAGAATTGTCTATATTACATAAATCAAAAGTGTTCAAATTAATAAAATTTTACTATTCCATTTATTTTACTGCTTTCTTTAGGAAAGCATAAACACCTAGGTCACTTGACATACAAAATAATACTAGAATATTCAGCAAATGAAAATAAATAGGTTTGTATATAAAATTCAAAGGCCAGCCTCCTTTTTAGATAATTCAGTCATTAAAGAAATATGCTTGATGCAACTATAAAACTACGCATTTTCAAATATACTTTAATAAGCATTTTCTGCAAATGTTTCAGCCTGCTTCTTAGGACAGTACATGTTCAATGTTGATTCCCATGTTAAAGAATTACTTAGGCTTTTACTTAGTTCTCAACATGAATTTTAAATAGTACGTGTGTAATGATTAAAATGTCCCACTCATATCTATCCTTGCTGCATTTAACTACAGATATCTGTGTTTCTCTTTGAAATCTGCTATTAGCCTTCACCTTATTGTGTGAAATCCCCGCTGAACACTGAAAACCAGTCTGCCTCTCAATGGCTGCTCGCATTTCCTCCACAATCACTGCTCCCATGGTGAGCTGTAGGTCTGGAGAGGTGGTGTTATCCATCTGAAGAGAATCAAGCCATTGCAATACGCCTTGTTTTCGCATCTCCTCTGCAAAAGTTGAGAGGTCACATTGAGACATTTTAAAAAAAATCAGAATGTTAAGCGTTACCTAATGCAGAAATGCTTAGATTTCAGGTACTTTAGACATGTAGATTTTCACAGAAATGGCAGCCATTTTAAAATACTACGTGGTACTTACAAGAGAGATCAATTTCTTTTTTTTTTCTTTTGTGACAGAGACAGAGAGAGGGACAGATAGGGACAGACAGGCAGGAAGGGAGATGAGAAGCATCAGTTCCTTATTGCGGCTCCTTAGTCTCCTTAGTTGTTTATTGATTGCTTTCTCACATGTGCCCTGACCAGGGGGCAAAGCAGAGCAAGTGACCCCTTGCTCAAGCCAGCGACCTTGGGCTCAAGCCAACGAACATGGGGTTGTGTCTATGATTCCACGCTCAAGCCAGCTACTCCATGCTCAGGCGGATGAGCCTGTGCTCAAGCTGACAACCTCGGAGTACCAAACCTGGGTCCTCCGCATCCCAGTCCGACACTCTATCCACTGAGCCACCACCTTGTCAGGCTCAATTTCTTCTTTATACTGATTCCAACAGCTTTAGCTTCAGCATAGGCTGTATCTTATAGTTTTAATATGCCATAAATATTTTATTGATTTTAGAAAGAGGAGAGAGAAAAGTGGGGTGGAAGAAGTGGGAATTATCAACTCGTAGTTGCTTCTCATATGTGCCTTGACTGGGCAAGCCCAGGGTTTGAAACTGACCTCAGCATTCAAGGTTGATGCTTTACCCACTGAGGCACTACAGGTCAGGCTCCATAAATATTTTATATTATCTTTCATGAGCAATGATTTAAAAGTGTATCTGTTTTCTCTCTCTAGTTCTCCTCAACATTATTCCTCCAATTTTCCCTTGCATATAGGAATTCTACTATCTTAATTAGAATGTTTTCAGAACTAACTCACACTCCAACATAAACTTTAGTATGTTGTATATATTTTTAGAGACAAGTTCCAATTGAGTAGCTCCAACAGAGGAACTAGATTTATTCTCTTGACAAGCTATTTAAATTAGATGTAGCTTTGGACTTAGGACCTTGAAAATAACTACTTTTCCAGCAGGCATGACATGTCACAATTTTGAAAAGCATAGTGTAATTATATAGCAAAGAAAATAGGTGCATGGGAAATGTAGACATGCTGGTTTATTTATTTATTTGTGGCAGAGACAGAGAGTCAGAGAGAGGGATAGATAGGGATAGATAGGAAGGGAGAGAGATGAGAAACATCAATTCTTCTTTGCAGCTCCTTAGTTGTTCATCGATTGCTTTCTCATATGTGCCTTGACCGTGGGCCTTCAGCAGACCTAGTGACTCCTTGCTCGAGCCAGCAACCTTGGGCTCAAGCTGGTGAGCCTTGCTCAAACCAGATGAGTCCGTGCTCAAGCTGGCAACCTCGAGGTTTCGAACCTGGGTCCTCCACATCCCAGTCTGACACTCTATTCACTGCGCCTGGTCAGGCTAGACATGCTGGTTTAAAGAGGTAGTAATGAGGTATAAACAAGGCAAAAATATATATACTCAAAGTACCTTGGAAGGTAGAGTGAAGGTTCACAAATAGAGAAGAGAAAGATGAGCACATAGAAATATTTTCCAAGTATTCATGACTGCTGCTTCTCTTCTTTGCTGGCTTCTAACATCCATTCTTTCTCTTCTAAGGTCCTAATTGTGGATACTGAACAACATCCTCACCTTCTTGGTATATATGCTTTTTCTCTTAGAGAACTGGTACTGGCTTGTGTTTCAATTTACTGATGATGCTGAGTACATGCAAATCTTAATCTCAATCTCCAAACTCTTCAAAACTAACCTCTTATCTCCACCTCCCCGCACACACACACACAAAATCCTCTTGAATTTTTCATTATAGTTTCAACCTAAACATAACTAAAATCAACTTATATCTTTTTCCTCAAAGGCTCTTTCCTGAAACAACTCCCTTTTTTTTTTTTTTTTTTTTACAGGGACTGAGAGAGAATCAGAGAGAGGGATAGATAGGGACAGACAGACAGGAAGGGAGAGAGATGAGAAGCATCAATCATCAGTTTTTCGCTGTGACACCTTAGTTGTTCATTGATTGCTTTCTCATATGTGCCTTGACCGTGGGCCTTCAGTGGACCAAGCAACCCCTTGCTTGAGCCAGCTTTGGTCCAAGCTGGTGAACTTTGCTTAAACCAGATGAGCCCGCGCTCAAGCTGGCAACCCTGGGGTCTCAAACCTGGGACCTCCGCATCCGACGCTCTATCCACTGTACCACTGCCCGGTCAGGCTCCCTATTTCTATTAAAGATTTAAAATCCAAATAATATTGACTTCTTTCTTTTATTTCTCATTATTTAGTTATTTAAAACTTTATTTTTATTTTGTGGCAGAGACAGAGAGAGTCAGAGAGAGAGACAGATAGGGACAGACAGACAGGAAGGGAGAGAGATGAGAAACATCAATTCTTCATTGCAGTTCCTTAGTTGTTCATTGATTGATTTCTCCTATGTGCCTTGACCCGGGGGGTTACAGCAGAGTGAGTGACCTCTTGCTCAAGCCAGCGACCTTGCTGGTAAGCTCAAGCTGGTAAGCCTTGCTCAAACCAAATGAGTCCGCACTCAAGCTGGCAACCTCGGGGTCTCGAACCTGGGTCCTCCAAATCCCAGTCCGACGCTCTATCCACTGTGCCACTGCCTGGTCAGGCTCATTATTTAATTATTTAGTTAACAAAGCCAACTTCAAAATAGTTCACATCTTTGGCCTGTGGGGGCACAGTGGATACAGCATCAACCTGGAATTCTGAGGTCGCAGGTTCAAGACCCTGGGCCTGCCTGGTCAAGGCACATTTGACAAACAATCAACAAACAATTAAAGTGAAGCAACTATGAGTTGATACTTCTCACTCCCCCTCACCCTCCTCTCTCTATAAAGTCAATAAATAAAATTTAAAAAACAACAACATATATATATATATATATATTTTTTTTTCTCTCTCACATATCTACATCAACCTACCTATTTTATTCAGGTGTTCTTTGTTCTTGCCTAGACGACCTGATGCATTCTACACAGTGCCCACAAATCAAACATTCTCAAATACCAATGTTATCAATTTTATCCACCTATTCAAAATTGCCATTGGCTCTCTCACACCTACAAAATAAAGTACCAACTCTATTAATTGGCACTGAAGACCATCTGTTCTTTTCAATATATTATATCTTTCACCAGTCCCAAATTTGTTAGGTCCTTACAATGTCCTGAACATACTATGTTTCTACCTAAAGACATCACTCATTCTATCGCCCTACTTTTACTCCTTAACTCTGTTCCTCTTCCCTTTGCTTAAATCAATCTTATCTATACTTCAGAGCTTATCCTAAGTCTTACCTAGCATGAGGTCCTCTCCAATGACTCTAGCTAAATTTGGGGAGTACCAATAAAGTCCTTTCTCTCTTTTCTGTAACAAGTATAGCATAATTCTGAAGACCTGGCCGGTAGCTCATTTGGTTAGAGCATCATCCCAATATGCCAAGGTTGCAGGTTCAATCCCCAGTCAGGGCACACACAAGGATCAACCAAGGAATGCATAAATAAGTGGAACAAAAAAATCGATGTTTCTCTTTAAAATCAATCAGTAAGTAAAAGAACATATTCTGCAGTCAGAACAGATTCAAATATTGGCTTCACAACTCACTATGTGACTTCAAGCAAATTACATAATTCTTTACGCTTTGGTTTTGTTGTCTATAAAATAAGGTTGAGTACTGTAATTCACAGCATTGTTATGAGGATTAAAAGATATATCCATATTATATAAAGCTGCTTAGCACAGGGCCTTGCACATAGTAAGAAACAGTACATATAACATCCTTCATTTAAAACCATTTATTACTATTTAATATTAGGTTTGGGAAACAATATCATTTACTGAAAATGGGTTTCTGGACTCTTTTCTTAATCAGTAGAACTAAGTTTTCTCTGGTTTAGACTTCTTCATCATTGCTCTCCCAGACTAGACAATGTTGCAATCCTGTCACTCTCTATTAGTGTCAATTGAACAGGACCACAGAGGATAAGCAGCATCCATTTGTTTCCTTCTCTTCTCTAGTTGATAAAAAGGAATCTATAAAAAACTTGGTTCTTCTTTGATACACTGAGGTAAAGGGAGAAGATTCAGGTAGTTTATGGTGAAAAATGCCCACTTATTTTTAATTTATTCATTTTTAGAGAGAGGAGAGAGAGAAGGGGGGAGGAGCAGGAAGCATCAACTCCCATATGTGCCTTGACCAGGCAGGTCCGGGGTTTTGAACCAGCGACCTCAGCATTCCAGGTCGATGCTTTATCCACAGCGCCACCACAGGTCAGGTGAAAAATGCTCACTTAAAAAAAAAAAAAGCCTACGAAAGTAGAAAAGACCTTCTTTTTCCTATTGATTTGGGTAACTTTGTGGAAGCTAATTGATCAAAAGATATGGGGACCAAAGCTCTGGCCTGGTAGCTAATTTGGCTAGAGAATCATCCCGACATGCCAAGGTTGTGGGTTTAATCCCTGGTCAGGGCACATACAAGAATCAACTGATGAATGCATGAATAGGTGGAACAACAAATTGATGTTTCTCTTTCTCTCTAAAAATTAATTTTAAAAAGATGAAAAAATGTGAGACCTATTTGTGTACTTTCTATTCTGTACCATTTATCTGTATGTCTTATCTGATACCAATCCCACACTGCCCTTGTTCCTGTTAATGTATAGTTAAGTCCTAAAGTTGGGTAGTATAAGTCTTCTGATTAAGTTATTTTTCAAAGTTGTTTGGCATTCCACATCCTTTGCATTCCATACAAATTTTAGAATCAGTTGGTCAATTTCTACAAAATCCAACAGGGATTTTGGAAGGGAATGCAGTAAATCTGTGGGACAATTTGGGGAGATGAGTTCTAACATTTAGTCTTTTAATCTATGAGCATTGTATGTCTCTCCATTGCTTTCATCGTCTTCAATATCTCAGTAATGTTTTACAGTTTTCACTCAACCAGTTTTTCACATGAATTGTTAAAATTATCTCAGATAATTTCATTATAATTCTATTGCAAATGATATTGCTTTTTAAATTTCAATTTCCCATTTTTAACTTTTAGTATAGAGAAGTACATTGATTTTTAAAAATTTATTTATTTTAAAGAGAGAATGAGAGAAACATCAATTTGTTGTTCCACTTATTTATTCATTCACTGGTTGCTCCTTGTATGGGCCCTGACAGGGGATCAAATCCACAATGTTGGCGTGTTCTGATGACACTCCAACCAACTGAGCTACTTAGCCAGGGCTTACAGTTGATTTTTATATTGACTTTGTCCCCTGTTACCTTGCTAATCTCACTTAGTCTAGTTGTTTTGTTTGTTTGTTTTGGTGGGGGGATGTAGATTTCTACAAACATGGTCATATCACCTGCAAAGAGAGTTTACCTTTTCCTTCACAACGGAATATCTTTTATTTCCTCTTCTGTTCTGATTGGACCATCTTGTACTTCCAGTACAATGTTAAATGGAACAGGCGTAAGAGTGAACATTCACGACTCGTGCCAGAACTTTAGACTGATAAACCTCTAGCTAGACTCCACAACTCCAGGGACCATAACTACTTACTTCTTCAAAGCCAGCAAAGCCTCTACCTCCCAAAACACTTACCTTTGATAGTTGATTTATAATTTTTTTTATACCAATACATATTTCATGTCATAGGCATTCAGAAGATATTCAATATGTGCTTAGAAAGAAGTGAATTAAGAGCAAGAAAAAGAAAGAAAGAACAAGCAAATGAGTTTCTTGGCTAATTATAAAACGGTCCCAAAGAAAATTTTTTGACTGGCAATTTTTGAGTATTATTATTATTATTATTATTTTTAAAATTTCATCTTATTCATTTTAGAGAGGAGAGGAAGAGACAGAGAGGAGAGGAGAGACAGAAGTGGGGGAGGAGCTAGAAGCTTCAACTCCCATATGTGCCTTGACCAGGCAAGCCCAGGGTTTCGTACCGGTGACCTCAGCATTTCCAGGTCAATGCTTTATCCATTGCGCCACCACAGGTCAGGCTTGAGTATTATTTTTAAGTGAATGTACTACTTAAAACTTTCCACACACACATAACTATTTCAGGAACAAAATACAAAGTTGCAAACGGCATTGTGGCTGAGCAGGAGTGCTAGCTTTGAACCTAGTATGAGGCAGAATGGTGAAGGTTACCTGCACTTAGATTAGCTAATTCCTGCGGTCATTTTGTTGTTGTTGCACACACAGATGAAGACTCGAGAATATAATATGCAACATCATACACCATTTGCTAGACATCGCAATATTCTGAACACTATAAATAAAAAGATGACACCACTGCATCTGGAAGCTTAATATGTACTCTGGACACACTACAGAAAACAGATACCTAAGACACCGAAATAAGACTTCTTTATAAACACTGGCATTTTAAATAAAAATGTACATAGATCAGAAAGATAGGTATAGAAGAAAGAGGAGCATGCCCATTTGAGTTCATATCTGACCACCAACAAAGGTATGTCCCATCACCTTTAACCAGGAGAGCTGTTCAACAATGAGTTTCAGCCAAAAACCAATGAAAAGTGCAATAATTGTTCTTATTCTGAGGTATGTGGATTTCAGAGGACCTGTGACACTCCTGAAAACTGCATACAAAATTGTCTTAAGTATATTTTTCTAAGACAAACAAGAATCCAGAGCTTTCAACAGATTTTCTTTTCGTTTCTTTTTTAAATGTTTATCGTCTTAATTTTTAGAGAGAGAGAAGAAGGGAAAAAGGGGGAAGAGAGAGAGAAAGAGAGAGACAGGGACATTGATCTGCTCCTGTATGTGCCCTGACCAGGTACTGAACCAGCAACCTCTGCGCTTTAGGATGATGCTCTAACCAACTGAGCTATCCAGCCAGGGCTCAACAGATTTTCAAAAGGGTTATAGCCCTCAAAAAAATCCTTGAAAAACCAATGATTTAAAGCATTATAAAAGAATTTATAAATACTTATTTTAAAAATACACAAAATAAGATATACAAACCTAAGATCAAACAATAAAAAACAAAAAGCCTAAAAAAAACTTTAACTTCTGACTCTGGTTCTAGAATAATAAAGCATTACATATCATTACATGTCTCACCACTAAATCGTATATACCATACCTTCGCCTTTTTTTTTTAAGAGAGAGGTAGGGGGGAGGGAGAGAATGGGAGAGAATGAGAGAGAGAGAGAAGGGGCTTGGGAGGAACAGGAAGCATCAACTCCCATATGTGCCTTGACCAGGCAAGCCCAGGGTTTTGAACTGGCGAACCTCCATGTTCCAGGTCAACGCTTTATCCACTGCGCCACCACAGATCAGCCCACCTTCACCTTTCTTAAGTGGCACATATTTTGTCCATTGTGTTCCCTACACTACAAAACTAAAAGATCTGCAGACTCCAGCTTGGTAAGCTCTGTCAGATCAGAGAATAAAGTAATTTCGGTGGTCATTCTCACAGGCTTCCCTAGACAGTTTTACTACCCTTCAACACAACATGTTAAAGGCATATCATACAGCAAAGGAAACTTTAACACTTTACGTCTTATTTTAAAACATAAAACCCAGCCCTATATAGAGCATCAATCAGCCTGGCATATGGACGTCCCAAGGGTTCAATTCCCAATCAGTGCACACAAGAGAGTCAGCCTTCTGCTTCCCTTGCCCACCTTCTCCCCCTTCTCTCCTTCTTCCCCTCCTGTAACCAGTGGATTGATTCGAGCATGGCCCTGGGCACTGAGGGTAGATCAGTTGGTTCCAGCACATCATCCTCTCGTGCTAAAAATAGCTCAGTCCAGGTACTTGAGGAAGTCTGTCTCACTATCTCCCTCCTGTCACTTAAAAAATTTTTTTAAGTTAAAAGCCTGACCAGGCAGTGGTGCAGTGCATAAAGCCCTGGACTGGTATGCATAGGACCCAGATTTGAAACCCCGAGGTCGCCAGCTTGAGCACAGGCTCATCCCGCTTGAGTGTGGGCTCAATGGCTTGAGCACTGGGTCGCTGGCTTGCGCGTGGGATCATAGACATGACCCCATGGTTGCTGGCTTGAGCCCAAAGGTCACTGGCTTGATCAAGGGTCCACTCACTCTGCTGTAGCCCCCAGTCAATGCACATGTGAGAAAGCAATCACCGAACAACTAAGGTGCCCCAATGAAGAACTGATGCTTCTTATCTCTCTCCTGTCTGTCTGTCCCTCTCTCTGACTCTGTCTCTGTCAAAAAGGAAAAATAACAACATAAAACCCATGGAAAATTCACCACTGTATCTAGAAATAAGTTAAACTCTCTTGGAGCTTTTTCTGGAGAAATATGTATTGTTTCTACAAGTAATAGCAGATTGCCTATTTTTTCCCTAAAAAGTTAACTTGCTACAGTTTCCTTTGGCTAATACCCAATACTTAAAGTTTTTGTTTGTTTGTTAGTTTTTACTAAAGAGCTCTTCTGAATAAGAACAATGTTACAAAATAATAGTTCTAAAAGTACAGGTTAGGAACCAAGGGAAGAATAATAGACATACTGTTTGTAATATAGCCATGATCAAAAATACTAGAAGGGGCCCTGGTCGGTTGGCTCAGCAGTAGAGCGTCAGCCTGGTGTGCGGGGGACCCAGGTTCGATTCCCGGCCAGGGCACATAGGAGAAGCGCCGATTTGCTTCTCCACCCCCCTCCCCCCTTCCTCTCTGTCTCTCTCTTCCCCTCCTGCAGCCAAGGCTCCATTGGAGCAAAGGTGGCCCAGGCGCTGGGGATGGCTCCTTGGCCTCTGCCCCAGGCACTAGAGTGGCTCTGGTCACGGCAGAGAGACACCCCGGAGGGGCAGAGCATTGCCCCCTGGTGGGCAGAGCGTCGCCCCTGTTGGGCGTGCCGGGTAGATCCCGGTCGGGCACATGCGGGAGTCTGTCTGACTGTCTCTCCCGTTTCCAGCTGCAGAAAAATACAAAAAAAAAAAAAAAAATACTAGAAGGCCCTGGCCGGTTGGCTCAGTGGTAGAGCGTCGGCCTGGCGTGAAGGAGTCTTGGGTTTGATTCCCGGCCAGGGCACACAGGAGAAGCGCCTATCTGCTTCTCCACCCCTCCCCCTCTCCTTCCTCTCTCTCTCTTCCCCTCCCGCAGCAAAGCTACACTGGAGCAGAGTTGGCCCGGGCGCTGGGGGTGGCTCTATGGCCTCTGCCTCAGGCACTAAAATGGCTCTGCTTGCAACAGAGCGACGCCCCAGATGGGCAGAGCATCGCGCATCGCCCCCTGGTGGGCGTGCTGGGTGGATCCCGGTCGGGTGCATGCGGGAGTCTGTCCTACTGCTTCCCCGTTTCCAACTTCAGAAAAATAAATAAATAAATAAACCTAGAAAATGGCAAGGAAAAAAGTGTGAACACCCTACAGAAACCCTTCTAAAGAAAGAAATAATTCTTTGCTCTGGGAGATCCAGCTGAACTCTATTTTCATAATATTTGATTAAAAAAATATAAGACCCAGCCTTGGCCGGATTACTTCGTTGGTTAGAGCATCTGTCCGAAGTACAGAGGTTGCTCGTTCCATCCTGGTGAGGGCACATACAGGAACAGCTCGATGTTCCTCTCTCTCTCTCTCTCTCTCTTCCTTCCCCTCCGGCTAAAATCAATAAATAAAAATTTAAATATATATAATACCCAGATTCTCTTAGATGTAGAATCTGGAACCATCATAAACTAATATTATGCAGATTATATCACAAGTTTTTGCCAGTAAAGTAAATAAAGATGAATTCATTAAAAAAAAGAAAAATCAGCCTGACCTGTGGTGGCGCAGTGGATAAAGCGTCGACCTGGAAATGCTGAGGTCGCCGGTTCGAAACCCTGGGCTTGCCTGGTCAAGGCACATACGGGAGTTGATGCTTCCAGCTCCTCCCCCCCTTCTCTCTCTCTGTCTCTCCTCTCTCTCTCTCTCTGTCTCTCCCTCTCCTCTCTAAAAATGAATAAATAAAAATAAATAAATAAATTTAAAAAAAGAAAAAGAAAAATCAGCCCGACCTGTGATGGCACAGTGAGTAGTGTTGACCTGGAATGCTGAGGTTGCCAGTTCGAAAAGCTGGGCTTGCCCGGTCAAGTATGAGAAGCAACTACTACTAAAAATTGATGATTCCCGCTCCCCCCCCCCCCAACTCCCTCTCTCTCTCCTCTTTCTAAACTCAAGAAATAAAATATTTTTTAAAAATCACTTATCATTTCCCTACACATCAGTAACCAAGTAGAAATTTTTTTCAAAAGTAAAATTGCCATAACAAAAAAAAATTAAAGCATCTATAACAAATGAATGCATAAGATATTTATAGAAAAAATTAAAGCTTTAATAAAGTTATTATAATTGGATATTCATATAATAAAAAAAAAAAGGGAGGCCCTGGCTGGTTGGCTCAGTAGCAGAATGTTAGCCCTGCCTGTGGAAGTCCTGGGTTTGATTCATGGCCAGGACACACAGGAGAGCCACCCATCTGTTTCTCCACCCTTCCAGCCTCTCTTTTCTCTTTCTCTCTTCCCCTTCTACAGCCAAGGCTCCATTGGAGCAAAGCTGGCCCGGGTGCTGAGGATGGCTCTGTGGCCTCTGCCTCAGGCGCTAGAATGGGTCCAACTGCAACAGAGCAACACCCCAGATGGGCAGAGCATTGTCCCCTGGTGGGTTTGCCAGGTGGAATCTGGTTGGGCGCATATGGGAGGCTGTCTCTCTGCCTCCCTGCTTCTCACTTCAGAAAAAAAAAAAAGGAATCTTGAGTCCCACCTCATACCCTACAGACATATACATAATGGATTGTCAATCTAAACGTGAAGGACAAAACAATAAAGCTTCTAGAATAAGACAGAATTTCTTCATGACCTTAAGGTAGGGTAAGATTTTTTTAAACAGGACATAAAAATATATACTATCCATAAGAAAAAGAAACTGAACCAAACTAAAATAAAAAACCTCTGTTCATCAAAAGCCAACATTGAGTGAAAAACGAGCCACAGATCAGAGATATTTACAATATGTATATTTGACAAAGGATTCATATCTAGCATGAAAAGCCCTACAGATGGAGACAAGACAATCTAACAACAAATGAACACAAGACTTAAAACAGGCATGTCATAAAAGGAGATGTCTGAATGGTCAATAAACATACAAAACGTGCGCAATGTCATTAACAGCAGGGACATGGAAACTAAAACCACAGTGTGGTATCACTATATACCCATCAAAATGGCTAAAAAGCAAAAAAGAAAGTTTTTAAATTTACTGTTCTTTCTTTCTTTCTTTCTTTTTCAATTTACTGATTTTAGAAGGAGAAGGAAGGGTGAGAGAGATAGAGAAAGAGGACAGAAACATCAATCTGTTCCTGTATGTGCTCTGACCAGGGATCAAACCCGAACCTTTGCATATCGGGACGATGCTTTAACCAACCAAGCAAAAAAAAAGTATTGACAAGGATGTGGAATAACTGGAACTCTAATCTGCTGCTGGTAAGATTATAAGTTGGTACACCATATTGGAAAACTATTTGGTAGTATCTACTAAAGCTGACTATAAACAAACCAAAGCTGAATATAGGTAAACCCTACAACTGCGCAGTTCTAGTCACATACCCCACAGAAGTGCATATATGTGTTCACCAAAGATATTTACAAAAATGTTCACAGCAGCACAATTCTTAGTAGCACAAGAATAGAAACAACCCAAATACCCATCAATAGTAGAATGGGTAAATTATGCTATATTCATATAATGGAATTATGCACAGCAATGAGAGTAAACAAACTCTATATGCAAAATAATAGATGAATTTCACAAAGACAATGTTGAGTAAATGAAGCCAGACTTGAGTATATACAGCATTGTTCAATTTTATAAAGTTCAAAAATAAGCTAATTAGAAATCACGCATGACCTGTGGTGGTGCAGTGGATAAAGTGTTGACCTGGAATGCTGAGGTCACCAGTTCAAAACCCTGCGCTTGCCTGGTCAAGGCACATATGGGAAGCAACTAGTATGAGTTGATGCTTCCCACTCTCTAGTGAGACAGACTCCCACATGCACCCCGACTGGGATCCATCTGGCAACCCCCGTCTGGGGCAGATGCTCAGACAAACCGAGCTATCCTCAGCATCTGGGGCCGATGCTCAAACCAATTAAGGCGCCGGCTGCAGGATGTGCAGAGAGAGAGAAATGGGAGCGGGGGAGAGAAGCAGATGGTCATTTCTCTTGTGTGCTCTGACCAGAAATCAAAACCGGGATGTCCATACACCAGGTTGACGTTCTATCCACTAAGCTAGCTCATTAGGGCTGGCAAAGATTTTTAAACATTAGATAATATCAATTGCTGATGAGGATATGGCAGGAACAAGAATTCTTTTTTTTTTTTTTTAAATTTATTTTTTAATTTATTTTTATTTTTATTTTATTTTTTCTTTTCTTTTTTTTCTGAAGCTGGAAACTGGGAGAGACAGTCAGACAGACTCCCGCATGCGCCCGACCGGGATCCACCCGGCACGCCCACCAGGGGCGACGCTCTGCCCACCAAGGGGCGATGCTCTGCTCCTCCGGGGGGTCGCTCTGCCGCGACCAGAGCCACTCTAGCGCCTGGGGCAGAGGCCAAGGAGCCATCCCCAGCGCCCGGGCCATCTTTGCTCCAATGGAGCCTTGGCTGCGGGAGGGGAAGAGAGAGACAGAGAGGAAGGAGGGGGTGGGGGTGGAGAAGCAAATGGGCGCTTCTCCTATGTGCCCTGGCCGGGAATCGAACCCGGGTCCCCCGTATGCCAGGCCGACGCTCTACCGCTGAGCCAACTGGCCAGGGCCAAGAATTCTTTTATTTAGTTATTTATTCATTCATTTTAGAAAGGCGAGGTGGGGGGGAGACAGAGAGAGACAGAGAAGGGCCGGGGGAGGAGCAGGAAGCATCAACTCCCATCTGTGCCTTGACCAGGCAAGCCCAGGGTTTTGAACCAGCAACCTCAGGGTTCCAGGTCAACACTTTATCCACTGTGCCATCACGGGTCAGGCAGGAAATAGAAATTTTTATGTACTGCCAGGGGTAGGGTAAACTATTACAGGGGTTCTGGGGAGCAAATTGACAGTGTTTAGTGAAACTAGGTATAGGTGTATACCCTATGACCTGGCAATCCACTCTTTTTTTTTTTTTTTTTACAGAGACAGAGAGAGAGTCAGAGAGAGGGATAGATAGGGACAGACAGGAATAGAGAGAGATGAGAAGCATCAATCATCAGTTTCTCGTTGAGACACCTTAGTTATTCATTGATTGCTTTCTCATATGTGCCTGGACCACGGGCCTTCAGCAGACTGAGTAACCCCTTGCTCAAGCCAGTGACCTTGGGTCAAAGCTGGTGAGCTTTGCTCAAACCAGATGAGCCCGTGCTCAAGCTGGCGACCTCAGGGTCTTGAACCTGGGTCCTCCACATCCCAGTCCAACACTCTATCCATTGCGCCACCGCCTGGCCAGGCCTGGAGTCCACTCTTGAAAACATTTCCTAGAGAAACCCTTGCATAGGTCCTAAAGAGGATGAACATCATATAAACAGTAGGAGATTAGAAGCAACCAATGAGTTTATCACAAAAGGAATGGTCTGTAACCATGCATTATGGTTGTAATTAAGGATGTAATTAAGTAAAAGTAATCAAATACACATAAATACAGCTATATAGATAAACCAATAAAATCACCATTGAAATAAAATAAACTCTATAACACAACACAATATTGTAATTAAAAAACACAAATTTAAAAAGCACATACACAAAGCAATGCTTATAATTATAAAGACATATACATATTTAAAATATATACCAAATACACTGGGGGGTGTAAAATGTATGTGAGGTCAGGTAGGATATGGAGGAATCGACATAAAGGAAAAAATATATAAAATGAAAGAGGCCTTGCACAGCCCATTGATATTGTGCTATGAACTGATTAGAAATTTTAAGAGATTCAACTCCCAGTACTTGAGAGCTCCCCCCCCCCAAAAAAAAAAAAAAAAAAAGCTCACCCTGCTGATGAAAAAGAAATCAAGTTACAAGATAAATTAACCTGCAAATGATGGAAGTGTTCAGACTTCTACTGATAACTCTACCTTGCCCTAGTCATGTCTAAAGGCGAATTTGATTTCATACAGAGATTTCAAGCTTCCAAACATCCATATACCTGGAAAGATAAGAGAATGTGTATATCCTTTCATGTGAGTCCTTGTGATTCACGCAGGTTGTAGTTTAAGTTTCCTTTGAATCAATCCAAGAAGTATCAGTGAGACCAAGCAAAGCAGGTTCCAAAGGCAGGAAGCAGAAGCAAATGATGCTATGGAAGTACCTTTCTCAACAGTCCCTTCTGTTGTTGCAGGGTCTCGGGGCAGCCCTTCAATGTAGGTGGTTGGCAACAAGTCCGCTGAGATAGGCTGACTTTGTAGCTTTTGCAGTCTCTCTTGCACAGCACTGGTCAGGTCTACATAAGCTTCATCAATGCTGGCACGTTCAATCACAGCAAAATGAGACATTACCTCCATCACTTCCACACTGGCTTCCCGGTATCTAAGAAGTATAAGGATTATACATATACACAATATGTGGAGGCAACTTTGAGACTGTGGGCCGATCCCCCCCTGCTAATAGAATAGCAATATATATAATCAGTGTAAGATCTCTTTAAAGAGAGGAATGACTTGTCAGACTATTGTAGATAGTAACCCAATCAAAGGGGTCAATAAGCAGGAAGATGGTTAATAACAGAAGCAAGGCAAAAGAACCATGGAGACAAACATTTGTGGTGCAACTCTTAACATATCAAGTAGAAAGAAAGCATCAGACCATAAACATGTCTATGTGACACAAGGATCTCTCTAAAGAGGAAAGAAATGCTTCAAACTAGGTTAACTAGAAAACATTTTACTATGATCATCTATTCCTTTTGTTATTCTCATATATCCACTACATGGGATTCTGTTTCTACTTTTGTCTTGAAGTACGAGGTAACTTATAGGGAACACTGCATTGATTAGTGAACCCAAGTATCCTGTCTTCCTCAGGATGGAAGTGACATGTGGATTTTATACCTCAGTCAATGGTGAATTTCATTAACATGTGAGTTGG
Source organism: Saccopteryx bilineata (assembly GCF_036850765.1). Classification (NCBI taxonomy): domain Eukaryota; kingdom Metazoa; phylum Chordata; class Mammalia; order Chiroptera; family Emballonuridae; genus Saccopteryx; species Saccopteryx bilineata. Next base: position 21,069,807 of record NC_089490.1, on the reverse strand, counting down.
TCCTTGCTACATGCACACACACACAATCAAGTCCTATCATTTCTACATATACTAAAATTTGAATTATGAACTTGAAAATAAGCTCCTAGAATGTAGTAATGTATCTGGCAGGCAGACAGCCTCCCCCAGAGGATATCAACCCCACCATATACAGTCTATTCAAAGCATAACAAGCAGCTCTTCTGGCTATATGTAGCTAGTTTTCTATAGCAAGGTGTGGATATTTTCTTTGTTTTGGACTTGCCATGGAATTTAAATAAGTTCTTTGTTCCTGTTGAACCTATTATTTATCATAAAAATGGAAATATTTGCACCTCATCACTAAGACATCTCTTAAAACTAGTATAATTATTTTTCTAAAACATTCTCAAATGAGAAAATTAAAGAAAAACAGCTTTCTTATGTTTTAGTCATTATTTGGGCTGGAGAGAGGGCAGTTTGACCTCAAAGAAAAAAAAGAGAGCTCACCCACATGCAGAGCAAGGAAAGGAAACTCTACCGCAATAGCTGGTGTTCTTCACAGTCTCTTGAGCAAATTACTCCAAAGTATTGTTAAGAATATTTGATAAATTTAGTGTATACACATTTCTGCAAATTATATTTTTATTTTTTAAAAGCTGGTATCTCAGGTTAATCATTAAAATAATTTTAAATCATTACGCCTTAATAATTCTCTGGTCTATAAACTTACTCCTAACTTTTCTAAAACTGCCTTTGTTTAAAAAGTTTAAAGTTGATGGCATGTGAGTTTTCAAAATCACACTAATATTTCTGGGAAGTTACAATGTTTTTACTACCATAAAACTCTACTCAATGCAATGTAGCATATGTCCATTAGCTAAATTAATTCTAATTTAGGATTAAGTTATGAAGCTCCAGTCAAATCTCTTTTTTCTGGCAATAACTTCAATGTGTGGCTGGCTATGACACTTCATCTTTAAACTTCCAATTCCTAGGTGAATTCAGGAATATTTCAAGTCCCAAGTCAAAGCATCATCCCTACACACCACACCACAGAGTGTAGTGCACCATGAGAATATGGATACTGGAATCTGAAAAAACCTGAATCCTCAGTCTTCTATTTTCTAGCGGTGTAAACTTATTTAACCTCTCTGAACTTGTTTCCTCATCTGTGTGTGTGTGTGGGGGGGGGGGGGGTACTACCAGAATTATATACTGTATAACAATGTGAGAAGTTGCCTATGAAGTTTAACCCAGTGCCTGGGATATGACACATGCTATTAGTATTTAGCACCTACTATTAGGATTATTATAATCGCTTGGGTACCTACCTCTAACATGGTTATGCCTATACATGTCTCCTACTCCCAGATTAACCTTCTAAAATTTGGGAAGAGACAGCTTAGTTCAAAAACAGAGAAGGGAGCCTGACCAGGAGCTGGTGCAGTGGACAGAGCATCAACCTGGGATGCTGAGGACCCAGGTACAAAACCTCAAGGTCACAGGCTTGAGTGCAGGCCCAAAGGCAGTTGGCTTGAAGCCCAAGGTCGCTGGCTTGAGCCCAAGGTCATTGGCTTGAGCAAGGGGTTACTGGTTCAGCTGGAGCCCCCAGTCAAGGGACATGTTAGAAGCAATCAATGAAGAACTAAAGTGCCACAACTATGAGTTGGTTCTTTTCATCTCTCTCTCCCTTCCTGTGTCTCTGTCTTGCAAAAAAACAAAAACAGAGAAGGTAATTTCCTTTGAGATTGTTCAATTCTGACAAATAATTCTAGATATTGCACTAGAATGTCAGTGTCAGTGTGACTCAGCCTTCTCTGGAAAAACTCTTAGTTTCACAGTTAATTAATTACTTGGAACACTTCAGACTTGGCCTGAGAACATAGAAATATTTTATTTATTTATTTATTATTTATTTATTTATTTATTCTTTTTTGTACTTTTCTGAAGCTGGAAACAGGGAGGCAGTCAGACAGACTCCCACATGCGCCCGACCAGGATCCACCCGGCACGCCCACCAGGGGGCGAAGCTCTGCCCACCAGGGGACGATGCTCTGCCCATCCGGGGCGTCTGTCGCGACCAGAGCCACTAGCGCCTGAGGCAGAGGCCAAGGAGCCGTCCTCAGCGCTCGGGCCATCTTTTGCTCCAATGGAGCCTCGGCTGCGGGAGGGGAAGAGAGAGACAGAGAAGAAGGAGAGGGGGAGGGGTGGAGAAGCAGATGGGTGCTTCTCCTATGTGCCCTGGCCGGGAATCGAACCCGGGACCTCTGCACGCCAGGCCGACGCTTTACCACTGAGCCAACCGGCCAGGGCAAGAGAACATAGAAATATTAAGTTCTAATTATAACAACCAATTTTTAATAAAAAATGGAAAGATGTCAAGGGTAGCAATTGTTATAGGTTATAAGGACTCTGAACTGTTCCTGAAATACAATATCAGAATCTGGATTTTTTTTTGTTGTTGTTTTTTTACAGAAACAGAGAGTCAGAGAGAGATACAGAGAGAGATGAGAAGCATCAATCATCAGTTTTTCATTGCAACACCTTAGTTGTTCACCGACTGCCTTCTCATATGTGCCTTGACCGTGGGGCTACAGCAGACGGAGTGACCCGTTGCTCAAACCAGCAACCCTGGGTCCAAGCTGGTGAGCTTTGCTCAAACCAGATGAGCCCGCGCTCAAGCTGGCGACCTCGGGGTCTCGAACCTGGGTCCTCACATCCCAGTCCGATGCTATATCCACTGCGCCACCGCCTGGTCAGGCTCAGAATCTGTTTTAATTTCACAGAGAAAAGTTGGCTGACCAAAGGTAACGTTTTCAGATATTATTTACACAAAACAAACTTGAAACATCAGTTCCCAGGCTCGTGGAATATCATTTCCAACCCTTTCACTCCCCTAAACAACCTTTCCTTCTTACTTGGTGAGGTTGGCTTTCCCACGGCACTCACGAACTTGTGCCAGTAGAAGATCTGGGCATAACTTCTTAGCATCATCTGCCCACATGTTTCTAGTAACACCAAATGCACGTGCTTCGTAACTCACTGCAATTATTCTAAGGTTAGAAAAAAAGGAACAGGAAAATATTACATAGTCATGGGCAAAAATAACTTAAATTTAAACAAATAAGCTATACACATAACAGTAGAAATGTTTTGGCCACAGATGCCACTATTTGATCTCAAACATAGTAGTTCAGAAATTTCAAAAATAGTACCTAGCACAGTGTCATGCATTCTTTTTTTATTTTATTCATTTTTAGAGAGGAGGGGGGGGGGAGAGAGAGAGAGAGAGAGGAGAGAGACAGAGAGAGAGAGAGAGAAGGGGGGAGGAGCTGGAAGCATCAACTACCATATGTGCCTTGACCAGGCAAGTGCCATGCATTCTTATAGATGAAAATAGTAGGTGACAGTCTGACCTGTGGTGGCACAGTGGATAAAGTGATGACCTGGAATGCTGAGGTCCAGTTCAAAACTCCGGCTTGCCTGGTCAAGGCACATATGAGAAAGAACTACTACAAGTTGATGCTTCCCGCTCCTCCCCTCCCCTTCTCTCTCTCTCCTATCTCTAAAATCAATAAGTAAAAATTTTTTAAAAATAGCAGATGACAGTTACAACAGTAACTGTGATACATACCCACCACCCTTCCATGATTTGTACTGTACAACTGCACAAGGTTTATTTCTCAAATGAGGATTTTGCCGCTGTTCCACTTGAACAAAAAAACAGTCCATGTCCACTAGAGCAACTACCCGGTCCTGTCCATTAGCCATTTCTCTGTAAAACAATATTTTATAGACAGTTAAAAAGGATACCCAATCCAAAGTACCACGGAAATCTATTTTGATTCTTCCATAGTTGAGTTACCATGAGCATGAGAACCTGGAAACTAACAAGAATGAAACAGGCATTTTCATCTATTGCTAGAAGCAGAATAATAAATTGGTAAAATTTTAGGAAGAAAGTATTAAAAGCTTTAAAAATACCCAGACCCCAAAAGAACAGAACACATCATAAAAGATATTAGTGAATAGGCACATGAAAATGAGCTCAACATCACTAGTCATAGGGAAATGCGAATTAAAACCACATTAACAGAGGGATTAAGTCAATAGTTAACCTAGTTCATAGACAAGTCTCAAGTACAAGTTCAGGGAAAAGAGAAGCAGAAAATAATATATGACATCATAGCATTCACATGAATTTAACTTTTTATTCTGAAATAATTTGAGACTTACAAAAATATTGCAAAAATACTAGGATTCTCCTACACGTAGTTCCCCCTAATGTTAATATTTTACACAGCAGAGTTATCAAAACTAGCCCTGGCCGGTTGGCTCAGTGGTAGAGCGTCGGCCTGGCGTGCAGGAGTCCCAGGTTCGATTCTCGGCCAGGGCACACAGGAGAAGCGTCCATCTGCTTCTCCACCCTTCCCCCTCTCCTTCCTCCCTGTCTCTCTCTTCCCCTCCTGCAGCCGGGGCTCCCCTGGAGCAAGGTTGGCCCGGGTGAGGATGGTTCCATGGCCTCTGCCTCAGGTGCTAGAATGGCTTTGGTTGCAACAGAACAACACCCCCTGATGGGCATGCTGGGTGGATCCCGGTCGGGCGCATGCGGGAGTCTGTCTGACTGCCTGACTACCTTCTTGTTTCCAGCTTTGGAAAAACAGACACACACAAAAAAGTTATCAAAACTAAAAAATAAATGAACACTGGTATAATACCCAACTATTGTACATACTTTACTTGAATATTACTAATATCCTTTTTCTATTCCTGGATGCAATCTGGGATCCAATCTTAAGTCTTCTCCAACCCCTGACATCTCCTCAGTCTTCCCTTGTTTTTCACAACCTTGACACCTTTGAAGAGAACAAGTCATTTACTTGTGAATATCTCTCAGTATAGATTTGTCTGATGTTTTCTCTGGATGAGATTGAGGTTATACATGTCTGGCAAGAATATTACAAATTTTAATGTGCTTTTCTCAGTGCATCATATTGGGAGGTATAGAATGTTGATAAGTCTTATTATTGGTGATGTTAATTAACCATGATCGTTTTAGTTGAGAGAGTGTTTGCCAAATTTTTCACTGTAAAGTTACTTTCAACCACTAAGCACCCATCAGTGAATCTTGCCTGCGACAATTACTTTTTAAGTTTTCTAACGGTGACTTTCTACTCATTCATGTAAATTTCTGAAAACCAAACAATACTACATACTATTCAAAGATAGACATACATAAAGGTATGAAGAGTAAATTAGAAAAAACAAGCCTTATATACTTAATAGTAGGTACAGACTAATATCATCAATTAACAATGTTAGAAATTTGGAAGAAGGAATGTAAACTAATGAAGTGGTTCCCAAACTTTGCTGCAGACTGAAGTCACTCAGGAACTCTTAAACAATATTGATATTGCCTTCTACCACCTGACATCCTAATCTAATTGGTACGGATATGACATTGTGATTTTTTACAAGTTCTCTGGGCCCTTCTAATATGCACAAGCAGAGACTGAGAATCACTGACCTAAAGCATATCAGATACTTATAGAAACAACAGTAATTCATGATTTAAATATGAGAAACACAGGTTACACAGTTGAATAAGCACTCAACTGTACTTTTTTAAGTGTCAAAAATTAACATTCACCTTGAAAAATGTGGCATGCAACTACAAACTGGAAGGTAAGTGGAAAGAAAACAATAAATTTAAAAAATCAGAGCGTTAAAGCATTAATTCCTTATATACTCTACTTACCTAAAACAAGCAGATACAATACTTTAAACACTTATACATTAAAACCGTAACATGTCAGAAATCACTTTACCTTGAAGTGCCTTTGCCTAGCACTGGAACAGATGCCAGAATAAAAATAGTAAATGCATTTTCACAAAAAAACACCACGTGCCCACCATATTAGATACAAATACCAGAAGTGGGGTATGAATAGGAAACAGTGATTTAAGTCCAGCAAACATATTACTGTTTACAAACACAAAATCCGATATGCAGACTTTAACACAGGGGTCCCCAAACTTTTTACACAGGGGGCCAGTTCACTGTCCCTCAGACCATTGGAGGGCTGAACTATAAAAAAAAAACTATGAACAAATCCCTATGCACACTGCACATACCTTATTTTAAAGTAAAAAAAACAAAACGGAAAAAAAAAAAAACGGGAACAAATATAACATTTAAAATAAAGAACAAGTAAATTTAAATCAACAAACTGACCAGTATTTCAATGGGAACTATGCTCCTCTCACTGACCACCAATGAAAGAGGTGCCCCTTCCGGAAGTGCGGTGGAGGCCGGATAAATGGCCTCAGGGGGCCACATGTGGCCCGCGGACCGTAGTTTGGGGACCCCTGCTTTAACATAATGAAGCTGTTGAAGGTTTCAGTTAACGAATTTTGCTGGAGAAAGCAAGAGCTTTTTAACGATGGAAAAGGAAACACGTTCTCTGCCAAAACTCTCTTCAGGACACGGGTTATACTACTGTGAAGTCTACACTTCAAATGATCAAAACTGCGCCAACTTTCAATGATTGCAATTATTCATCTTTAAATATCTCGACTTTCCTAATTTGTACAAAACAAGTCTGGTGCCCATCAGGCGATAACACACCCAAGGAAAGTAAGTACCAGTGAAGAGAGAGGTTTGAGAGCTATAGAGAAAATATTTTTTTCCACAAGAAAAATCCTCTTAGAGGAGAATTCCAGGGCCACATCCCAGAGAGCATGCATTTTTTTATTCATGTAATTTTGGTCCGATGTTGTCACCAGCCACTGCTATATATTAAAACCAGTAGCCAAGGCAACACGAAAAACTTGAAAACTAATACCGAAAGTTTCCAAATTCTCTTACCAATGTGGCAAACGCCTGGCAACACTGCCAACAGCAAACGCCGCAAATGCTGGGCTCGGGGTCCACTGGAAGATGAGGGCGTCTTGAATATCCGTCCCTTTCCGGGATCAAGTCAGTCGGTACCGAGAGATTTATGCCCCGTAAGGATGAAGGAACGGACCAAGGCGCAAAGGACCCTTGCCCGGCAGCTGCCCACACCCCGGCGTCTGTCCGGCCACCGCCCGCGCGCCCAACTGCTAACGCTCCTGACAGATATCAGACGGCGCGCTCGCAGCGAAGGGCGTTGACGCGCCTGCGCACAGCAGCTCTTCCGTCTCCCGCTTCGCACACCCGGGGCAACCGTCACAAGGAAGCCGCCACTTCCGCCGGCGCGTGCGCACTGAAGGGTCAGGCGCGTGTGCAGCGCCGGCTCTTTCCCCGCTGGAGCTTCTGCCGCTTACGGCTCCTCCTCCTGCTCTCCCCCCTTCCCACCCCCCAGCCCGCCGCGGCCCAGTACTAGCGTGTTATTCCGGCAAGGGAGCCGTCTGTACCTTGTGCTCTCGGCACGGCCGTAGTGCGCTCTCGCGGCGCGTGGCAGTAGCCATGGCGATGGATCAAGTGAACCCGCTGTGCGAGCAGCTGGTGAAAGCGGTGACGGTCATGATGGACCCCAGCTCCACCCAGCGCTTTCGGCTGGAAGCCCTCAAGGTAGCTGGGGTCTGGCGCTCCAGGCCTGCCCCGAGACCCTCCCGTCCCGGCGCCGCGCGTAACCTTATCGTCTCCTGCCCGCGCGGCCCTGCCACCTCCCTCCCCAACCCCGAGGGGCCTTCCCCGGCCGCTCTCCGCGCCGCTTCCCGCTCTCCGCCTTTTCTGCTCGCCGCGCCGGCCCTTTTCCCGGGACGCCCCGGTCCCTAGGTGCTTTTGGCGGTTTCGTCTCACCACCACTTCTCTCTCTTCCCACTCTCCCCGCATCTGTTTACTCTAGTTCGCACTGCGACCCCCCCTCCGCAGCTGCCTGCGCTCGTCTTATTCCCCCAAGCCCTATATCCCCTGGGCTGCCCGTGGCGCACGTGTCCATCCCGTCTTCAACGCCAGCTACGTTCTTTATGGTCTCCCCTGCGCTAAACGTTTCCCTACTGACTCTCCTAACCCGCCCCGAGTGAGCTCCAGCCCCCACTGTGTCCTTTTGCTTACGTCGTTACACCCCTCCCTACCCTCTTATGTGTCTTAGGTGTTTCTTAGCTAATTCTCACACGCCCTCCCCCCATGTTTTTTATTGTGTGATATTCTTAGGTTATTTTGCTCAAAGGTGAACTTCCACCACTTACTTTGCATTTTAAGAAGGGCTCTTTGAATTCCTGAAAGTAGTTTTCTTGAGTCCCGGATGCTCTGCTCCTGGGACTGACGCTAGTGTTGCAATTTGGGGATGCTAATTAATAAAGATGCAGATGCTAATGATTGCATGAGCATATTCCAGCGTGAAACAATAAGTGTGGGCTGTGAGAAATGAAATAAGGGAAAAATACTTGTGCATAGTTTAAGTGATGTACAATGAGCATCACTTGGAGGAAACTTTACAATATATAGATGTATATCACAGAATTTGGAATCAAACAGGTTGTATTTCTTTTTTTGGCTATGAAATATTAAAAATAGACACAAAATCATGTTTGACCTGTGGTGGCGTACTGGGTAACCCGTCGGCTGTTTGAAACCCTGGACATGCCGCCCACCTACCAGAAGCAACTTCTATGAGTTGATTCTTCCTGCTCCACATCCCCTTTCTCTCTCTCTCCCTCTTTCTCTTTTTCTCCTCTCTCTAAAATCAATAAGTAAAATCTTTTAAAAATAAATAGACCCAAAATTAGGGTATTACATTGATTTTTGTGTATACCTATTGCATAAACTACTCAGCTGTTAAAAAAAAAGATTTTATGTTTGCTTTATCCTTCCCCTCCACCAGAAGATGTTTTTTTTCTAGTTGATCTTAGAGAGAGAGGAAGGGACAGAAAAAGAGAGACAGGAAAAGGGATCTGTTCCTTTATGTGCCCTGACTGGAAATCTAACCAGCAACCTCTGCATTTGAGGACAAATTTCTGACCAACTGAGCTATCCCACCAGGGCTACCAAAAGTTTTTAAAACAAGTCCTAGAAATTGTCATTTCACCCCTCTGTACTTCAGGGGTGTATCTCTAACATAATTTTTAGTCTTTTAGGTCAGATATTGCATGGGAAATCTGGAACTATGAAAGGAAAGGAATGTTTAATGGGTTCTTTACTTATAGTAGTGATCTATATTTTGCAACTTAAAAATACAGCTCAGGTTGGAGTTAAGATGAAGCTGTTTTTAGTCCCTAATCTCTTAGCTCTTAAGGGAAACATTAACTTTTCTTCTTTCAGTTCTGTGAGGAGTTTAAAGAAAAGTGCCCTGTCTGTGTCCCCTGTGGCTTGAGGTTGGCTGAGAAAACACAAATTGCCATCGTCAGACATTTTGGCCTTCAGATCCTGGAACACGTTGTCAAGTAAGGAGCTTTGGGCATTAACCACTGAAGTCTATGAGAGGGCAAATTTTTATCTCATGTAACTCATAGAGATACTATTTAGGTGATTAGAAAGGAGCAATCCCAGTGAAGGAGGGATTAATCCCCAAGGGGCATAGCACCTCTTGGAGCTCTCATTCAGAATTAAACTGCCTCTTCTTCAGTTTCTTTGTTCATGTAAAGTGCATAGTACATAATAAGCATTCTACAAATATTAGCTGATAGACATTCAGCCAGCATTTATTGAGTCAATACTATACGCCAGCAGACCTCAGAGTCTTTAAAATCATGCAGTGTGTAGGTAAACAAATCTCTGATTAGGCACTGTGCCTGCATTTTTTTTTTTAAGTTTGTGTGCCTTGTCTGAATGGCAAATCCAAAGCAGAATTATGTAAGAACAACTAAAAACCCATTCTGACTTGCGTCTCCTACCCCTAAAACCAATCAGAAGAATCAGTCTATTTCAGAATTAGCCAGTTTTTCTGGAATTGTGCTATGCTATTATTACCTTGTAAACCATCACAGAAATAGAGTTACTGATATCAAGATTGTATTTTCCAAAAAACAACTACATTGTTGTAGTTGTCCCAGGTGTTTACATTTGCTTTGGTCTATGGGGAAAATCAAGGGGAAAGCTGATCTGTGCACAAATCCTGTGTGGATTCCAGTTAACACTGCCTGTATAAAACTCTTTCCCAAGGATTTTTCTGTTGTTAGTTAGCATTTTGGTTAATGTGAACTGTTTTGGCTGTTCTTTGAAGCATATCATATCAAGTATAATTTCTTAGTGAAATCACTAACAGAATCTAACACAAGAATCAAAGCTAGTCTCATAAGGAGAAGACTTATCATGTGGTTCTGTTGACTTTATGCATTTTGGTGGCCAGGTTTCGGTGGAACAACATGTCTCGATTGGAGAAGGTCTATCTGAAGAACAGTGTCATGGAGCTGATTGAAAATGTAAGGAATGGTTGGTTGGACAACTTGTGTTTCCAGGGTAGTGTAGACAGAGTGACTTCTTCTGTAGAGTTTTTATAAAAAATTCACTGGTCCTACATACATCAGACAGTATGCTTTGTATGATATTAAATGTTACCTTCAAGCCTGACCAGGTGGTGGCGCAGTGGATAGAGCGTCGGACTGGGATGTGGAGGACTCCGGTTCAACACCCCAAGGTTGCCAGTTTGAGCGCCGGCTCATCTGGTTTGAGCAAGGTCACTGGCTCGAACAAGGAGTCACTCGGTCTGCTGTAGCCCCCCCCCCAAGGCACATATTAGAAATCAATGAATGAACAACTAAGGAACCGCAGTGAAGAATTGATGTTTCTCATCTCTCTCCCTTCCTGTCTGTCTGTCCCTATCTATCCTTCTCTCTGACTCTCTCTGTCTCTGCCACCAAAAAAAAAAAAATGTTACCTTCAAGGTGGAAAGAACCATCATCACAAGAAATCATAATTCATCACAAACACACTGTATAATAGTAACAGTAAAAAATTTGCGGCCCTGGCCGGTTGGCTCAGAGGTAGAGCGTCGGCCTAGCATGCGGAGGACCCGGGTTCGATTCCCGGCCAGGGCACACAGGAGAAGCGCCCATTTGCTTCTCCACCCCTCCGCCGCGCTTTCCTCTCTGTCTCTCTCCTCCCCTCCCGCAGCCGAGGCTCCATTGGAGCAAAGATGGCCCGGGCGCTGGGGATGGCTCTGTGGCCTCTGCCTCAGGCGCTAGAGTGGCTCTGGTCGCAACATGGCGACGCCCAGGATGGGCAGAGCATCGCCCCCTGGTGGGCAGAGCATCGCCCCTGGTGGGCTTGCCAGGTGGATCCCGGTCGGGCGCATGCGGGAGTCTGTCTGACTGTCTCTCCCTGTTTCCAGCTTCAGAAAAATGGAAAAAAAAAAAAAAAAAAAAAAAAAAAAATTTGCGGAATGATTTTGTTTCAGGAGTTAGAATATGACTTTAAATGTGTTTAAAATCCACAGCGTTACTTCTTTCTTTCTTTCTTATAAAGGGCATAACAAGTGGAATTCCCACCCCTGTTCATCCCCAAAGTCTGGTGCCTTTAATAGAAAAAAACAGTTCCTTCAAAATTATTATTAACTTAGGATCTGTATTTTGCTAGTTCTGGGGAAACTTGATAAAAGTCATGATTTATTCATCTTAATATCAAACTGAGTGGCCCAATGATCCTCTTTCTGTGTCTTCTAATACTGGCGCTGTTGGTAAAATAATTTGGCCCTCCTACCTCTCCCATTTTTATCAGCCCCTCCATGCATTCTGTATTTCTGTATTCTTCCATCCTGGCCCTCTTACAAAATGAAATAATTAGGACGAGAGTCTTCCCAGTTTCTAAAGGAGAACAATATTGTCTTCCTTGCTCTGTGTAACAGCTATTTTATTATCTGGTGCCACCCTCACTTAAACTTTTAAGTGGGAAGAATGATTAGCAAGAATGCAGGACAAACCTGACCAGGCGGTGGGTGGTGCAGTGGATGGAATGTCGGACTGGGATGCGGAGGATCCAGGTTCGAGACCCTGAGGTCGCCAGCTTGAGCACGGGTTCATCTGGTTTGAGTGAAAGCTCATCACCTTGGACCCAAGGTCGCTGGCTCGAGCAAGGTGTTGTTTGGTCTGCTGAAGGCCCACGGTCAAGGCACTTATGAGAAAGCAATCAATGAACAACTAAGGTGTTGCAACGAAAAACTGATGATTGATGCTTCTCATCTCCCTCCATTCCTGTCTTTCCCTATCTATCCCTCTCTCTGACTCTCTCTCTGTCTCTGTAAAAAAAAAAAAAAATGCAGGACAAGTGACTCAGACATGGAGAACAGGTTTGTTTATTCTGTTTAGCTTCAAAGCAGGCCCGCTGATGAGTTTACACTTTTATAGCCCAGTTTTTCCCTTGAATTCAGTCTCGCAGACCTCTTAATATCTTATTCTTTTTTAGGGAACATTGAATATCTTGGAAGAGGAGAACCATATTAAAGATGTTCTGTCTCGAATTGTAGTAGAAATGATCAAGAGAGAGTGGCCACAGCACTGGCCTGACATGCTAATAGAATTGGACACTCTTTCCAAACAAGGGGTATGAAATACAGCAGTACCAATTCAGTTTTTCGTTTTTTGGCTCTTTAGGAGTTTGTTTGTTTGTATGTTTGTTTTATCAAGTGAAAATAGCTTTCAAACACACGTATAATGAAAAAGATACTTTAATTTAACTAGCTATTTTCTGTTTATGCAGGAAACACAGACAGAATTAGTGATGTTCATCCTTTTGCGACTGGCAGAGGATGTAGTGACCTTTCATACTCTGCCCTTTCAAAGAAGAAGGGACATCCAGCAAACATTAACCCAGAACATGGAGAGGATCTTCAGTTTTCTGCTTAACACACTTCAGGAAAATGTAAATAAGTACCGGCAAATGGTAAGGGGTATTCCACCTCCCCAAAGCTGTATTTTTTAATGTTTTTTTTTTTTTCATTTGTTTGTTTAATGTTAAAATGAGCAAGAAACCTAAGGTATCTAGTTCAGCAAAAGAAAAGGCCTTTTTTTTTTTTTTGTACCAAATTTTTTTCTTGGTTTGGTTTGTTTTTTTTTGTTTTTTTTTTTGTATTTTTCTGAAGCTGGAAACGGGGAGAGACAGTCAGACAGACTCCCGCATGCGCCCTACCGGGATCCACCCAGCACGCCCACCAGGGGGCAATGCTCTGCCCTTCCGGGGCGTCGCTCTGTTGCGACCAGAGCCACTCTAGCGCCTGGGGCAGAGGCCAAGGAGCCATCCCCAGCGCCCAGGCATCTTTGCTCCAATGGAGCCTCGCTGCGGGAGGGGAAGAGAGAGACAGAGAGGAAGGAAGGGGGGAGGGGTGGAGAAGCAGATGGGCGCCTCTCCTGTGTGCCCTGGCTGGGAATCGAACCTGGGACTCCTGCACGCCAGGCCGACGCTCTACCACTGAGCCAACTGGCCAGGGCAGAAAAGGCCATTTTTTGAGGAAAAAAGAAATAGGGCCTGACCTGTAGTGGCACAGTGGATAAAGCGTTGACCTGGAAATGCTGAGGTCGCCGGTTCGAAACCTTGGGCTTGCCTGGTCAAGGCACATAATGGAAGTTGATGCTTCCAGCTCCTACCCCCTTCTCTCTCTCTGTCTCTCTCTCCTCTCTCCCCCTCTCTGTCTCTCTCCTCTCTAACAATGAATTAAAAAAAATAGGTGACAGGAAATACAAGAACTGATTTTCTTTTTTTTTTTTTTTAATTTATTATTTATTTTATTTTATTTATTTATTTTTAGAGAGGAGAGAGAGACAGAGAGGGAGAGAGAGGAGAGACAGAGAGAGAGAAGGGGGGAGGAGCAGGAAGCATCAACTCCCATATGTGCCTTGACCAGGCAAGCCCAGGGTTTCGAACTGGCGACCTCAGCATTTTCAGGTCGAAGCTTTATCCACTGCGCCACCACAGGTCAGGCCTGATTTTCTTTTTTAAGAACTGATTTTCTAAGACACTCAATTCAATTCCCTGTCTACTAGAAAAAAAAATTCCTTTTACAGTAAGAAAATTATTTAAATAGTATAAAATTGAAGGTTTCTTTTTTTTATAGAGAGGGAGAAAGGGAGAGGGATGAGCAGCATCAGCTTGTTAGTTGTATCACTTTAGTTGTTCATTGATTGCTTCTCATATGTGCCTTGACAGCAGAAGGGGGGGCTCAAGCTAAGCTAGTACTTCTAGCTCAAGCCAGCAACCTTGGGCTCAAGCCAGTGACAGTGGGATCATGTTGATGAGCCTACGCTCAAGCTGGGGACACCACACTCAAGCTGATGAGCCTACACTCAAGTCAGGTGAGCCCACACTCAAGCCGGTGACTTCAAGGTTTCAAACCTGGGACCTGAGCATCCCAGGTCAACGCTGTATCCACTGCACCACCACTGGTCAGGCACAGTAGCATTATTATTTTTTGGGGGGGTGTTCAGAGACAGAAAGAGGGATAGATAGGGACAGACAGACAGGAACGGAGAGAGATGAGAAGCATCAATCATTAGTTTTTCGTTGCAGCTCCTTAGTTGTTCATTGATTGCTTTCTCATATGTGCCTTGACCGTGGGCTTTCAGCAGAATGAGTAACCCCTTGCTCAAGCCAGCGACCTTGGGTCCAAGCTGGTGAGCTTTGCTCAAACCAGATGAGCCCGCACTCAAGCTGGCAACCTCGGGGTCTCGAACCTGGGTCCTCTGCATCCCAGTCCAACGCTCTATTCACTGCGCCACTGCCTGGTCAGGTGGCATTATTCTTAATTTAATTTACATTTTGCCTTCTGCAGAAAAGGATAAGCTATTGTCATTTTTAGCAGAGAGCCTTCAGAAGAAGGCCATACTGCCTTCTGAAGTTAATTTAGGCCCTGGCCAGTGGTGCAATGAGTTGATGTTGTCCTGGAGCACCAAGGTGGCTTGCTTGATCCTGGGGCACCAGTTCAATCCCAGGGGTACCTGTTCAATGTGAAAGCAATCAGTGACACAACTAAGTGGAACAAGTGGATGTTTTTCACTCTCTCCCTCTCTCTGCTTCTCTCCTCTCTCTCAAAAAAAATATTATTTAATCAATTTAAAAAGTTAATCTAGTACAGTGTCCTCACTGTCCTAGGGGGTGATTAGCCCCCCAGATTGTCAAAAGTACGGATTGCTACTGGCATCTAGTGTGTAGAAGCTAATGATGCTGTTAGCACACAGTCCTCGCAATAAGGAATTACCCAAAATGTCAAAAGTGCTGAGTTGGAAAAACCCCGATCTAGAATTCTCATATGTGCTTATTTCACAAAATAGGATGAATTAAAATTAAGTTATTTTTTATGCCCTTGGCAGCTTCATTAGGTCTGTTTTCAGAGATGCATTAGATACTAACACAAGTGGAAGAAGGTACTATGAGCTATTTTGGTGGGGGGAACTCACAGTGTACCTAACATATACCGTATACAGGGTGGGGAAAAGTAGGTTTACTGTAGATACTTTGTGGTGGCACAGTGGATAGAGCATCAACCTGAATGCTGAGGTCGCTGCTTCGAAATCCTGGGCTTGCCCGATCAAGGCACATATGAGAAGCAACAAGCAAGTAATGAACAACGAAAGTGAAGCAACTATGAGCTTATACTTCTCGCACCCCCCTCATGAAATTATTAAAATCTTAAAATATGTATATAAAAGAAGTGTTTTAAAAAGTAGGTTTATAGTTGTGAGTCCGTGAAATAGTTTATTCTTATATTATTTATTAATTATATTCCATATGAACAACTGTAAACCTATTTTGTCCCATTCTGTATTTGTTAGCATTTTATATGCTATTTAACTTTCAAAATAACTAAGAGTTAAAAAGTACTGTCTCCATTTTACAGATGAGGAATACCAAAGCTCAGAGGGTAATTATTACAGACCCCCTAATAAATGGTTTTGGTGGAATTCAGACCCTATTCTTTTTATTAGAATGGAGTTTTTCCCAAAAAAATAACTCCCTAGGATTTTTTAAAAGAAAATATCAAGAAAATACTTGCATTTACAAACCTATGTGGGTGCACTCTCCCTCCTGGGAGCATACTCACACCTTTCTTTCCTCTCAGGCATACGTTTCCTAAACTCTAAGGGACCCCATGAAACTTGTAACCAGGAGAACAGTGGGCAGCGGCAGCTTGTCCCAAGCTGACCCCCTGAACCTGTTTCCAAGGCCCCCTCTACTTTCCAGTGAGCCAGAGCAGCCTTGCCTAGGCTCTTTCCTGTTGCTTCTTCTGTCCTAAGTCCTTCCTCCTTTCACTGTCCCCAGCTTTAATAAATGTACTCTCCAAATCATTGGCCTCGTGTTGTGAATCTTTCCTACACGAAGTCAAGAACCCACACACTACAGGCCTGCCCAACGCAGACCCGCCCCAGGCTCAGACCCCGTCCGGTAACAGTTGGACATCACACAAGCCTGGAGCTGGGGCAGAGAATGTCAGTCTGGAGTTCTCAACCTTTTGAGGGATTGAGGGAATCTCTCCCCTTTCAGAACTTCTTAAAACTGAACTGGTGAGATTAGCCTGATTGTGCATTGTTTGATAAACAAAAGAGAAAGTTTTGGCACTTTCACAATCTTCGTCCGCAACTAAGGGATGGGGTTCAAGTGGGATCAATTACTTCATTCAAGAAGAGAAACAGTTTAAAAAAATTTTTTAATGAACTCAATTTTTTTTCCCTTAAAATAAAACACCTATGTGTATTGAGGGTGAAGGAGATATTTTTCTTTTCCCCTGGGAGCTTTAATCCCTAGGAGGAGAACAAATTATGAATACTTAGTTGCCCTAGAAATCTAGCCAACTTGGCAGAACAGGGCTGATGGGCGATAGTCTGACACAAGTTAGAAGCATCTACGGTGGTGTTTTTCTTTAGCCTCAGTTTCTGTATTCTTCCTCTGTTAACTGGGTTACCCTTTGTGCTCAGGACCAGAGCAGACCGAGAACCAAGTCCTGTACCTTAAACTTCTCAGTTGGCTCATAGTTGCCTCTCTGCTTCCATACCTTCACCTGTCCAATTGGAGAATAGGTTGAATGGTAAACAATGACGGGGTGAGTAGACTCATTTTCCCTGTCGCATCAGCCGGCTCGGACACTGGTCCCAGGGGCATAAGGAATCCAAACGGGAATGAAGGATTTGTCGGAGTGGAGAGTAAAGGCTGGACTTGGCCTCTGTCACGTAGGTCCCTTTTCTTCCTGGGGCAGCACCAGGTGATACTGGTGAGAGGGTGCTACTAATCTCTGTCCCATTAACACATCTACATGGTCACTTGTAACACTTGTTCTTTATGGAAAAAGTATTTTTGATAGCTGAGAAAAGGAATTGCAAAACAAGTCTTTTATGATCCTAATCATAAAGGTAAGTTTTCAGGTACTTCAGAAGTTACTCCTGCTTGTATTGTTTTTCCTTTAATGGCTTAGTTTTCATTTCAGAAGTTCCTCAGGAAAATATTAATTTTATACACTTGTTAATTATAAGCATTATAGTAATATTTTTATGGAATTTGGAATATAAGGGTAAAAGTCAGTCATAATTGTACATTTACTGAACAGACATTATTTTCATCTGTTTACCATCTAATATATGCCTATCCATATATGGTCATAAATTGTATTGACTTAATTGTGTTTCTTGCTGTTTTCCATTACCATTACATCATTTCACTGTATGTTATACATTGCCAGTTATAATTTGTCTTTATTTTAATTTGGGAAACATGCTATACTTTGTTTTAAACTGTATTTCTTTCATCACTAGCAATGTTGAGCCTTATTTATTGTTCATCTTATAGTTGTAATTCTTTGTAAATCATGCTTTGAAACTGTCTTTGAGGATCTGAATGTTCTAACAAATTTGTGTAAGCTCTATAAATATTAACTTTTTGTCATATTGCTAAAATTAAAATAACATGTTCTTAGCTATCAGTTATGTGTTCTGAGTAAAGTTATATTTTTTCCAAGATTGAAAGTTGAGTCTATAGTTGAGACTCTTCGAGGGCCTTGATTATGGGGATGGAGAGCTGTTACCTGGCCTTTAGCTCATTAAAAACATTG
The DNA here is from genome assembly GCF_036850765.1 of Saccopteryx bilineata. Taxonomy (NCBI): domain Eukaryota; kingdom Metazoa; phylum Chordata; class Mammalia; order Chiroptera; family Emballonuridae; genus Saccopteryx; species Saccopteryx bilineata. The sequence continues at coordinate 21,051,895 of NC_089490.1, read as the reverse complement.
GATCCTTCTACTTCTTTTCTTTCAGACGACAGACTCTCAGGAGCCAAAGGTAAGAGCTCTTTGTGGAGTCGGAAGGAGACTTCCTTGAGGCTTTCGGGTACAGGGTGCATCCACTAGTAGAAGGGGACAGCTGCTTTATTTGATCACCAAGCCAAGGTGGAAGGGAGTTAAAATGACAATGTTTGAGATTTCTTGAAGGAAATATAATGGACTCACTTGTCAATATCGTCTTATTGATAATGTTGAGAAACGAATGTGTTCATCAGGAAAAAAACCTTTGAATTTTTTATGAATGACTTACATGAGGACTTTTTTTTAATCATTTTCTTTTTAGAATTAGAAAATAGAGGGAGCTCAGGTATAACCTCTGCCTGTTTGTCTGTTAGTGAGGACTCAGTGGTCCAAAAGTTATTTTTCTTTCAGCTTCAAGCAAACTGTCGAGTCGGAGTCGCAGCACTGAATACCCTGGCCGGCTACATTGACTGGGTGTCCATGAGTCATATTACTGCTGAAAACTGTAAGCTCCTGGAGGTGTTGTGCCTGCTTCTCAATGAACAGGAACTTCAGTTGGGAGCTGCTGAGTGTCTCCTCATTGCAGTTAGCAGGAAAGTAAGTTACCACTTCAAACTGACTTTGTCCTTGAGACCTCTGAGGGGGGTTTGTGTTTATCGTACGTTGTGGCAAGACATTGAAATGGTTTGGGTTTTTCTTTTTACTTGACACCAGCTAACTACTGGCCTTCAACACCTTTGGACAACAGTTTACCAATAATCTGGGTTTTTTGTTTTTTTTTTTAATTTATTTATTGATTTTACAGAGAGAGGAGGGGAGAGAACAAGAAATATCAAGTCATAGTTGCTTCACTTTAGTTGTTCATCGATTGCTTGTTGTATGTGCCTTGACCGGGCAAGCCCAGGGTTTCAAACTAGCGACCTCAGCATTCCAAGTCAATGCTCTATCCACTGCGCCACCACAGGTCAGGCTAGTCTGGGGTTTTAATGGCAGAACATACAGAGGTTTGTAGGACTGCTTGGTTCTTGAAACAGCTGTGAATCTTGGCACTTCACACTGAAAAGTGGTATTAAAGTTTAAAACTCAATGTTTATGTCAAAGAATCTTAGGTGGTAGCTACACTGGTTTTATATCTGTCTTGGCTAACAAACCAGACCATGACTTTTCTCCATAGGAAGGCTATCTTCAAATGTAATTTACTTTGCTTTCATGTAAGCATTATTGTCCAACACATTTAAAAATATGTTTTATCCAGGTTAGATTTTAAAAAGCTGGTTTTGCCCTAGCGTTCAGTCAGCCCAGGGGCTATATGAGAAATTGTGAGGTTGGTATATTTGATTATATAGGTAAGAAGATGTTAGTGCTTGGAGGCTTTTAATAATACAGTTTTTGTATTACCTGTGTTTCCCTAAAATTGGGTCTAGGGCAAGTTGGAAGACCGGAAGCCCTTAATGGTCTTATTTGGAGATGTTGCCATGCATTATATACTCTCTGCTGCACAGTAAGTATCTACTATCTATGTTTTTCTCACTTCTTTGTTATTCTTATATCATACTTGGATATATCTGAAGTTCCTATTGAATGCTTATGCAGTCAGTTGACAATGTTTCTAATAAGAAAATCAGGTGACCTTAAAGGGACTATTGAATCTTTTTGAAAACCTTATACTGGAAATAAGTGTGGCCACTAATTGAGCAACCACTCACATACACAGTTTCTTCATTATCTGAAGACAACTCATCTCCATGATTCTTTTTGCCTGCTTCTGATGATCCCTAAGCCCCCTAGAGTTGCCCTGGTGACTAGGCCTGAGAGTCCTTAGTTCTGGACCCAAGTCTCTCCCAGGGCCTGCCTTGATTATAGAACTTCAGATACTCTTCCTTGATCTCCTGGTCAAAGTAACCAATGCCTGAAGTGTTGAGGCTCTTGGAAACAGTAGAAACAATGTATTCAATGAGAAATGTGTGCATAAAAACTATAAACATAGTCAGTGTCCTAAAATAATGGTTTCCACTTGTTTTCTTCTAACTCTTCTGGAATATATTAAAGTATTTTCTGTTAGAGCAGCAGTTCTCAACTGTGGGTCGTGACCCCAGCGGGGTCGCCTAAAGCCATCGGAAAATACATAATGCATATCAGGTATTTACATTCCGAATCATAACTGTAGCAAAATTACAGTTATGAAGTAGCCACCAAAATTATTTTTTGGTTTGGGGTCACCGCAACATGAGGAACTGTATTGCGGGGTCACGGCATTAGAAAGGTTGAGAACCACTGTGTTAGAGTGTTTCTTACCAGGAGTCACGTAGAACCGTGTCTTAAAACTAGTTGAGGCTGTTGCAGCACCCTCTTTTCAGTACTCCTTACTAATTCTTGGTCCCAAGGACAAGTTAAAAGATGTGAGATACGTAGTATTATTTAAAGTATCTGACTATCTATCCTACTAAAGCATTGGGATGGCTTTCTTTCCTATGGAGACTATAGCTCTGTTTTTAAGAGGTCCTGCTAATTAAGTGAGTGACGTCTTTTGACTAACTAGATAGTTGCTGTCTCCAAGACCCACCAGTTCTATAGAGACCATGATATTCACTCTGAGGTGTTCTAGCTCCATTTGTGCTATGGATTCTGATGAGCAAAGCTGATTGAAACCCAGCTATCAGACTCCAAAACCTGCACTGGAAACCGTGGTGCCATACTGGCCTTCAGTATCCCTAAAGCCTAGGTCTTGCTTACCTCAAAGCCCAAACTTTTTACATTATACTCTACCAGCTACCAGCATACAGCTAATATGGCTGCTACGTACAGTAGTCATTATCGATTCTTGTTTCTGTAAATAGTTTTGCATTATTATAGGTCAGGTTTTGCCACTAAGTTATACTTTTTTTTTTTTTTTTTTTTTTTTTTTTTTTTTTACAGAGACAGAGTCAGAGAGAGGGATAGGTAGGGACAGACAGACAGGAATGGAGAGAGATGAGAAGCATCAATCATCAGTTTTTCATTGCGACACCTTAGTTGTTAATTGATTGCTTTCTCATATGTGCCTAGACCAGGGACCTTCAGCAGACTGAGTAACCCCTTGCTCAAGCCAGCAACCTTGGGTCCAAGCTGGTGAGCTTTGTTCAAACCAGATGAGCCCACGCTCAAGCTGGCGACCTCGGGATCTTGAACCTGGGCCTCTGCATCCCAGCCCGACGCTCTATCCACTGCACCACCACCTGGTCAGGCTACTTTTTTTTTAAATTTTATTTATTTATTTATTTTTAGAGAGGAGAGAGAGACAGAGAGGGAGAGAGAGACAGAGAGAGAGAAGGGGGGAGGAGCAGGAAGCATCAACTCCCATATGTGCCTTGACCAGGCAAGCCCAGGGTTTCGAACTGGCGACCTCAGCATTTCCAGGTCGATGCCTTATCCACTGCGCCACCACAGGTCAGGCTACACTTTTTTTATTTAAAAAACTATTTAGGTCTGACCAGGCGGAGGTGCAGTGGATAGAGCATCGGCCTGCAACGCTGAGGACCCGGGTTCAAAACTCCGAGGCTGCCGGCTTGAGCGGGATCACAGACATGACCCCATGGTCACTGGCTTGAGCCCAAAGGTTGCTGGCTTGAAGCCCAAGGTTGCTGGCTTGAGCCAGGGGTCACTGGCTCAACTGGAGCCCCCCAGTCAAGGCAGATTTAAGAAAGCAATCAAGTCGGGCGCATGCGGGAGTCTGTCTGACTGCCTCCCCGTTTCCAGCTTCAGAAAAATACAAAAAAAAAAAGAGAAAGCAATCATTGAACAACTAAGGTGCCACAACTATGAGTTGATGCTTCTCATCTCTTTCCCTTCCTGTCTGTCCCTCTTGCACGCTAAAAAACAAACAAGCTGTTTGGATTCTAAAATAGCATATAAGGCTTATAGATCTGAATGAAATGAGACACAAAGTTAATTGCTTTCATTACAGTTTTTTTTAAAACACTTTTTTTTAAGAGCAATTTAAGGTTCACAGCAAAATTCAGGGGAAAGTGCAGAGATTTTCCACATACTCCCTCTCCTAACACATGCATAGCCTCCCCCATTATCAGCATCACTAGCCAGAGTGGTACATTTGTTACAGTTGATGAACCTACATTGGCACATCAAATCATCCCAACTCCATAGTTTACCTTAGGGTTTACTTTTGGTGTTACATTATGGATTATTAGCACTGAATAATAGCCATTGTCTGGATGTACTGGAGTTTGTTTATCCATTCACCTATCAAAGGACATTTTGATTGCTTCCAAGTTTTGGGAATTATGAATAAAGCTGCTATAAACATCCAAGTTTAACATGCTCGAAACATGCAGGCTTTTGTGTGAACACAAGTTTTCAACTTCTTTTGGTAAATACCAAAGATGATGATTGTTGCATTATATGGTAAGAGGATTCTTAGTTTTGTACGAAGCTATCAAACTGATGGGTGTACCATTCCCACCAGCAATAAATGAAAGTTTGTGTTGCTCCATGTCCTTCACAGCATTTGGTGTTTTTCTTTCTTTCCTTTTTTGTTTTGTTTGAAAATTTTATTTATTGGTGTTTTAGAGAGAGGAGAGAAAGAAGGGGGGAGGTGGAAAACAACTTGTAGTAGCTGCTCTCCTATGTGCCTTCACTAGGCAGGCCCAGGGTTTCAAACCGGCAGCTTCAGCATTCCAAGTCAAAGCTCTGTATACTGCACCACCGCAGGTCAGGCAAGATCTGGTTAATTTCTTTCCTTTTTTTTTCCTTTAATTTTTATTTATTTATTGATTGGTTTTGGAGAGAAAGTATGAAAGAGAGACATCTATTTGTTGTCCCGCTTATTTATGAATTCATTGGTAGATTCTTGTATGTGCTCTGACCAGGCATCGTACCCACAGCCTTGGCGTATTGGGACAACACTCAGTAAACTGAGTTACCCAGCCAGGGCTTGCCCATTTCTTAATCAGGTTATTTTCTTATTGTTGAGTTTAAGAGTTCTTTGTATATTTTGGGTAAATACTCCTTTATCAGATATGTCTTTTACAAATACTTCATCCCAGTCTGTGTCTTGTCTTTTCATTCTCTTGATTATAGTCCTTTTAATTTTGTTGTGCTATAAGAAACTGTTATACAGGCTCTCTTAGAGATCTCTGTAAGTTCTCCCTGGGTATGAAACAGTGTCTTTGTGCAGCTTTTTGTGTGTGTAAGTATATATACAGTGTTTTGTGGAGTCATGCTCAGAGTTTCCATTGCTATTCCAGAATACTCAAGAACCATATAATGCCCCAAATGAGATTGCATTGAACACTTTCAGTGTTTGGAGGGGTTTTTTGGTTTTGTTTTTAACTTGAAGAACTGAAATTTGAATGCTGAAGCACAGACCACGTATGCAATTCCATTGGATGCAAATCCCTTTGGTTCTCTTGATGTGTAACTAATTACACTATTTTCTCATCTTACAGGACTGCTGACGGAGGAGGCCTGGTAGAAAAACACTATGTCTTCCTGAAGAGACTCTGTCAGGTGCTGTGTGCTCTGGGCAATCAACTTTGCGCATTGCTGGTGAGCACTGATCTCCCGGAGCATCTCAGGGCCATTCAAGGAGAGCATTTAGAAAGCTATATTTATATTAGGGCTGACACATGCCATTGGTTTTAGCTTCATGGAGCATTGCCCTACACATCATTTTATGTAGTTCTAGAGATTAAATTCTTTTACTAGGGTTCAAATCAGTGTTTTTCAACTTCCAGTCTGCCAGAAATTTCATGTCAGTCTGCAAAAGAGTTAACCACCCTGATGGTGTATGAAGATTATACACTCAGTCATCTTTGTTGAATTCACTATGCTCAGGGTGATTTCTGCCTTAGCAGTCCCTGAAATAATTTTCCTATTTGCACAAATCCCCAACTGTAAAAAGACTGAAAACCACTGGTTTAAGTGATAAAAAAAATTTTTTAACAAGTCAACTATTAATATCAACAGCAAATATCTACTTATGTTATTCCATAAAGTCAGCATTGCTATTCTTATGAATTTTGGCACTTGTTAAAAACATCAGTCTTCTGGGAGCGTGAGTGCATTACCCCCTAAAGTCCTATTAGATTATGAAATGTTATGGGTTTGAATCAAGAACCCTTTTCCAAAATCTGAAGGATCTGTTATTGGATCATAAAAGAAAACTTGAGTCTCATTGCCTAAAAATAACTGTCTTTAGGGAAATATTTACTATGTCTTATAAGTTGAAAGATAGGATATTGATACATTTATGTTTGATGTTATACTTTTTTGTGGTGATGTGAATAGAGGATAGAGCTTCAGACATCAGACATATACTACTGAGTGGTTATTAAATGGATCACAGAGATGTGAATAGACTGGGTATAATAAAATAATATGAATATCTTTCTGTGATTCTGAAGTGAATATTCTTTTTTCTTTTTTTTTTGCTTGAAAGGAAGGGAGATAGTGAGACAGACTCCTGCCTCCTGCCTGTGCCCCAACCAGGATCCACCTGACAGCCCCCGCCTGGGACTGATGCTTGATCAGCCAAGCTATTTTTAGCACCTCAGGCTGATGTGCTCGAACCAACTGAGCTATTCTTGGTTCCCAGGGCCAATGCTCAAACCAGTTGAGCCACTAGCTGTGGGAGGGGAAGAGGGAAAGATGGAGGAGAGGCGGGGGGAGAAAAGCAATGGTCGCATCTCCTGTGTGCCGTGACCCAGAACTGAACCCTGGACATCCATACACCAGGCTGATGCTCTGCACTGAGCACACCGGCCAGGGCTGAATACTCTTTTTTTTATTTTACTGTTTGACCATGGTAAAACAGTAAAATCATGGTGATTAAGGAGATAAAGCGGCTTTCCTATTTTTTAGCCCTTGACATTAGGTTTTCCTTAGACCACAAGAAAGTATACAGTCATTTTAAAGTTGAAATTTTTGAGGGTTTAAATTGTCTGTATTTGTTATTCCACTGTTTCCACTCCCCTCCCCTAATCAACATCATTAATATAATGGACTTTTTGTCCTACAGGGTGTGGATTCTAATGTAGAAACACCAGCAAACTTTGGAAAATACCTGGAATCTTTTCTTGCTTTTACAACACATCCAAGTCAGGTAAACTTTATGCAGGTAACTTTAAAATTTTAGTTAGGTAAGCCCAAACCAAGCACTGTGGCCCGAAGTAATCAGCTGCTCATAAATAAAACATGACTCTTAAGGCCCTAGAAAATAATTATAGTATCATTCCATTAAGAGAATTGCTGAATCTTTTTCCTGGACCTGCATTTTACCATCAAGGTCTATAGCTTTTCCCCTCAGGTAATTCTTTTTCTTTCTTTCTTTCTTTTTTTTTTTTTTTTTTTTGCGAGAGAGAAACAGAGAGGGACCAACAGACAGGAGAGAGATGAGAAGCATCAACTCATAATTACAGCATCTTATTGTAGTTATTCATTAATTGCTTTCTCATGTGTCTTGACTGGGGAGCTCCAGCCAAGTCAGTGACCCCTTGCTCAAGCCAGCAATCTTGGGCTTCAAGCCAGTGACCATGAGGTCATGTCTGTGATCCCACACTCAAGCCGATGAGCCTGCCCTCAAGCGGGTGACCTGGGGTTCTCGAACCTGGGTCCTCATCATCCCAGGTCGATAACTCTATCCACTGTGCCACCACCTGGTCAGGCTCAGGTAATTCATTTTGATAATGTTCAGTCAGATGTGAGGTATGTCCCAAGTGATTTGCTACTAAAGATGTTTTAAATACAAATTAATTTCATCCAAGTCAAGATTTTTTCTGTAATACTACCCTAAGATTCCTATAACCTTTCTTTAATGAAAGAGAAAGAGGTAGATTTCAGCTCATACTCCACTAATTCCACTTGGCCCACGGTCTGGGTTATTAACGTGTGGTTCAAAGTATTATAGAGGTTTATTTCCATGAAGAAATATAGTTAATAAATGCTAGGCTGAGTAATAATCTTATATAAAATCCAGATCCTTAAACAGGTTTTACTTTCCCCCCTTTAGTTTCTACGCTCTTCAACTCAGATGACCTGGGGAGCCCTCTTCCGGCACGAGGTCCTCTCCCGCGACCCTCTGCTGTTAGCAATAATACCGAAATATCTCCGCGCTTCTATGACCAACTTGGTCAAGGTATGCAGTGGGAACTAAATGGGGACTATAGATGAATACACACAATAAGACTGAGATTGGCGTCATTGCCAACCCTGTCTTGGTCACTAAGATGCCTTCCTTGGTGTATTCGTATTCTCTTATTTCTTAAGAAGAAAGCAGTCCATACTGGTTATTATATCTACAGTTTCCATCATGGAGGACTTGATACACCAACTGTTGGGCTGGATACTAGGTAATAAAAATGATAGGGCAAGAGCAGTGCCCCTGACCACACAGTGGGATGATTGCTTTTCAGAAGTTGAAAGCAGAAATGAGGGTGAAGTGAAGAAGATTCCAAAAAGTAACATCTGATTATATTTCTGAAGGTCAGGTGACAGGAGGTGAATGAAAAGGAAGGAAGAGTGGAAGCCCATTGCTCACTACCCCAGTAGAGTTGCTTATGAATTCCCTGAGATCTGCTAAGGGCTCTTGTAACTGACAGATGCTTAATCTTGATTTGTAAAATCAGAGAATGGGGCCCATTCAAGGGTCCCCTTATTTCCTCAAGGAATTCATCTAGCCCATAGCACACGTGTCCTAATTGTCACAGTCTTCAGTACTTTGTGAATGAAACATAAAAAGTTTCATGCTTATTCCCAAGGTTAAGCAGTTAAGGACATAAATAGTTCTCAATTCTTTTTTACTTATTCCCTGCTGTATTGGCCCTTTGTCTTGGGACATTTTTATATTCAAAGACCTTTAACAAATTTCAGAATTTAATTTTCTGTGAGGAACCTGGAAGAGTATCAAATAAAAGTGTTCTTTTGCCTGATTGGTGGTAGCACAGTGGGTAGAACATCAACCTGGGATGCTGAGGATCCAGGTTTGAAACTGCAGGGTCGCTGGCTTGAGCCCAAGGTCTCTGGCTTGAGCAAGGGGTCACTGCTCAGCTGGAGCCCCCAGTCAAGGCATGTGTGAGAAGCAATCAATGAGCAACTAAAAGTGGCACAACTACAAGTTGATGCTTCTCATCTCCCTCCCTTCCTGTCTGTCTCTCACTTTAAAAAAAAAAAAGGTGTTCTCTTTTCTTTCACTTAAGATTATTGGAACTGGAGCAACTTGTGGACTTGGGAGACCAGAAGCAGGGCTTTTATTTTGTTTTTTCTTTTCTCCATACACAACAGACATATATTTCTTCCAGTTCTGGGGGCCAAGATGAAGGGGCCGGCAGACAGGTCTGATGAGAACCCACTTCCTGGTTCATAGCGGCCATGTCCTCAGTGTGTCCTCACATGGCAGAAGGGCCAGAAGCAGTTATTTATCATAAATGATCCCGTGTAAACCCTAACTGTTCTTAGTACTTGAGTTTCTGGAGTTCATGACTCTTGATAGGTCCCTTTTCACCCCTTACCCCAATTATCTTTCTCTTTTCAGATGGGCTTTCCTTCTAAAACAGACAGTCCTAGCTGTGAATATTCTCGATTTGATTTTGATAGCGATGAGGACTTCAATGCTTTCTTCAACTGTAAGTGACCTGGAATTTCTCCCAGCAGCCTCAGAATGGCAGCATGTATTGTGAATTATGGTGCATGAGCCTTGGGGTTCAATATTAAAGAGCCCCAAATCTGGACAGTGGCCTGTTTAATCTCTAGTTTCACATGCAGAGGGTGCTGCGATTGCTCGTATTTTAAGCCCAGTATATTCTCTCTCTCTCTCTCTCTCTGTCTCTCTCTCTTTCTCTCTCTTTCTCTCTCTCTCTCACACACACACACACACACACACTGCTTTTGGACATTGATATTTAGAAGATAGTAACTTGTAATTTTTTTTTTTTTTTTTTTTTTGTATTTTTCTGAAGCTGGAAACCGGGAGAGACAGTCAGACAGACTCCTGCATGCGCCCGACCGGGATCCACCCGGCACGCCCACCAGGGGGCGACACTCTGCCCCTCCAGGGCGTTGCTCTGTTGCGACCAGAGCCACTCTAGCTCCTGGGACAGAGGCCAAGGAGCCATCCCCAGCACCTGGGCCATCCTTGCTCCAATGGAGCCTCCACTGTGGGAGGAGAAGAGAGAGACAGAGAGGAAGGAGAGGGGAAGGGGTGGAGAAGCAGATGGGTGCTTCTGTGTGCCCTGGCCGGGAATCAAACCCGGGACTTCTGTACGCCAGGCCAACGCTCTACCACTGAGCCAACCGGCCAGGGCCATAACTTGTAATTCTTGAATTTTTTTTTAACTCAGGATTAAATACCATCTTACCTTGTAGGTCTTCGAAGAAAGAAAAGAAAAACTCATAAAGCCCAATGTTCTAATTATGTTCTGGGTTTTCTGTAGTCCATTTCTACCCTCCATTTCCCCCCTTTTTTTTAAACCAGCTTTATTGAGATGTGATTCATGTACCGTACGATTTACCCATTCGTAGTATATAATTCAGTGGTTTTTAGTATCTTCAGAGTTGTGCAGCTATTACCACAATCAATTTTAAAGTTTTCATGACCCCAGGAAACCCTGTAGCCATTTATAGTCAGGGCCAATCCCCTCTTCCTTCCCAGCCTTGGGCAACACTAATTCATATCAGTGGAGTTATATAATATGTGATCTTCTGTAGCTGTCTTCTTTCACTTAATGTTTTTAATTGTCATCTGTGGTGTATTATGTATCAGTACTTCCTTCCTTTTTATTGCCAGTATTGTATGGATGTATGCATTTTATTCATTCATTTGTAAGTTGATGGATATTTGAGTTTCCACTTTTTGGCTATTTAGAATAATGCTGCTATAACATTGGTGTACAAGTTTTTCAGTGTACTTTTTTTTTGCAAGAGAGACAGGAAGGGAGAGAGATGAGAAGCATCAATTCATAGTTGTGGCACTTTAGTTGTTCATTGATTGTTTTCTCATACAGTATATGCCTTGACTGGGGGGCTCCAGCTGAGCCAGCGACCACGGGATCATGTCGATGATCCCACACTCAAGCTGGTGAGCCTGTGCTCAAGATGGTGACCTCGGGGTTTCGACCTCTGCCCAGGTCGACACTCTATCCACTGCACTACCACTGGTCAGGCAGTGTGTATATATGTTTTCGTGTGTGTGCGTGTGTGTGTGTTGCATATGTTTTGATTTCTCTCGGGTATATGCCTAGGAAGGGAGTTATGGGATAATATGGTAATTAAATTTTAATGTTTTAAGGAACTGCCAGGCTATTTTCCACAGCATTTATACCAATTTACATCTGTACCAATCTGATCTATTAATTCCAGCAGAAATGGAGACCACTTTCATGTTATTTTATTGTTTATTTATTTATTTATTAAAGATTCTATTTTATTAATTTCGGAGAGAGGAGAGAGACGGGGGGGAGGAGTGAGAAGCATCAACTCATAGTAATTGCTTCTCATATGTGCCTTGACCAGGCAAGCCCAGGGTTTTTTGAACCAGTGACCTTAGCATTCCAAGTTGATGCGTTATCCACTGTGTCACCACAGGCCAGGCTAAAGACCACTCTTAGTTTGCCCCTTAAGGGATATAGCTGATAGGGCAGCTTCCAGAGAGGATTTATTTTTTAAAATGTCTGGATTTGTTAACAAAGCTTTATTGAACATTTGTTACATTCAAAGTATAAGTCTGTAAAAGAGTCTCTTTCAACATTTCCCCCCTGTGATGGATCAATGAATGAATGTTAAGTAAGGACCTGTTATATACCTGTTATTAGCTCATGTCTTTCTCTTGGCAGCCTCCCGGGCCCAACAGGGAGAGGTAATGAGGTTAGCATGTCGTTTGGATCCCAAGACTAGCTTCCAGTTGGCTGGGGAATGGCTCAAGTATCAGCTGTCAACTTCCATTGATACTGGATCCATGAACTGTAAGTTTTTTTATGTCTGAATATTAGTGAAATATTGTGTCAAAACTGTATATAAGCAATAAAGCTTCTGAGCCACAGTTCAGAACCATATTCTAATATACTGCTCACAAAAATTAGAGGATATTTTATCACTTCATGTTCAATTTGAAATATCCTCTAATTTTTGTGAGCAGTATAATGTTCAAAAATAGCTTTGCTCACTCACTGCCTAGTTTCATTCTAGGGATTGAGCCTCTTCATTTGCACACAAAGAAAACGAAACCAGGAAACACCAATTTTTGTGTGTGTGTGTGTGTGTGTGCGCGCAATGGGAGGAGGCAGACAGGGACAGACAGACAGACAGAAAGGGAAAGAGATGAGAAGCATCAACTCATAGTTGTGTCACTTTAGCTATTCATTGATTGCTTCTCATACATACCTTGACTGAGGGGCTCCAGCTGAGCCAGTGGCTCCTTGCTCAAGCCAGTGACATTGGGCTTCAAGCCAGAGACCTTTGGGTGTCAAGTCAGCGACCATGGGGTTGTTTGGATGACCCCAAACTCAAGCTGGTGAGCCTGTGCTCAAGCCGATTAAGCCCACGCTCCAGCTGGCGACCTCAGCGACCCAGGTCAATGCTCTACCCACTGTGCCACCACCAGTCAGGCTGGAAACACCAAATTTTTCACCTGTTTAAATTAAGGTAAAACCATGTTCAGTTTTACCTTTGTTTTTCTTTTTAATTTTTATTTATTGATTTTAGTCAGAGAGGAAGGGAGAGAGAGGGAGAGGCAGGACCATCAATCTGTTCCTGTGTGTGCCCTGACCGGGATTGAACCAGCAACCTCTGTGTTTTGGAAAAGTGTTCTAACCTACTGAGCTATCTGGCCAAGGCTGTTTTTCTTTTTTAACATAATTAACTAATTATATTATTGTTTATTTATTACTTCACTTCAGGTACTGTCTTAAATTGTATGTCTAGATGTAACTTTTTTTTATTTTTTTATTTTTTTTTTATTTTTTACAGAGACAGAGAGTGAGTCAGAGAGAGGGATAGACAGGGACAGACAGACAGGAACGGAGAGAGATGAGAAGCATCAATCATTAGTTTTTCATTGCACGTTGCAACACCTTAGTTGTTCATTGATTGCTTTCTCATATGTGCCTTGACTGCGGGCCTTCAGCAGACTGAGTAACCCCTTGCTGGAGCCAGCGACCTTGGGTTCAAGCTGGTGGGCTTTTGCTCAAACCAGATGAGCCCGCATTCAAGCTTGCAACCTCGGGGTCTCGAACCTGGGTCCTCAGCATCCCAGTCCGACGCTCTATCCACTGCACCACCGCCTGGTCAGGCTAGATGTAACTTTTTAAAGCTTTCCAACCAGGCTTTGCATAGCAGCACTCCTAAACTCAGAAAGAATGTCTTGTTAGGCATAACAGGAGCAGTACAGGGACTTCCCACTCGGCCACCTGAGAGCCTTTGGGAAATGCCACTTTATATAAAATCAGAATCACTCCATCCACCCAAGTGCATAAGCAAGGTAATTTCTCGGTTCTCCATGTATTCTGTCATTAATGCATGCTGCAGGTGACAGGATTAATAAAGCAGGGGAGGGCTGTAAATCACTGTTTTAGAAAAGGTCTGTAGTCGAATGGATAAAAAAGCGGTGGTACAGGCCCTGGCCGGTTGGCTCAGTGGTAGAGCGTTGGCCTGGCGTGTAGGAGTCCCGGGTTCGATTCCCGGCCAGGACACACAGGAGAAGCACCCATCTGCTTCTCCACCCCTCCCCCTCTCCTTCCTCTCTGTCTCTCTCTTCCCCTCCCGCAGCCAAGGCTCCATTGGAGCAAAGTTGGCCCGGGTGCTTGCTGAGGATGGCTCTGTGGCCTCTGCCTCAGGCACTAGAAACGCTCTGATTGCAACAGAGCAATGCTCAGATGGGCAGAGCATCGCCCCCTGGTGGGCATGCCGGGTGGATCCCAGTCTGGCACATGCAGGAGTCTGACTGCCTCCCCGTTTCCAGCTTCAGAAAAATACAAAAAAAAAAAAAAAGAAAAGAAAAGAAAAAAAGCGGTGGTACATATACACAATGGACTACTACGTGGCCATGAAAAAGAAGGAAGTCTTAACCATTTGCAATGGCGTGGTTGGACCTGGAGATTATTATGCTAATTGAAATAAGCCAAGCAGAGAAAGACAAATATCACTTACATGTGGAATCTAATGAACACAGTGAACTGAGGAACAGAATAGAGGCAGAGGCAGAGTCACAAGGAGCAGAGAGACAGCTGACAATCATGAGATTTAACAATCAGTTTGGTATATTCACTATTGACTCTCAAGGTCCTTGGTGTTTAATAACTCAGATGTTTGCAGAGTGTCAATGTTACACCCAAGCTGAAGCCAGTAAGTGTGAGTGCTGAATGGAAATAAGAAAAGTTATTTGTAAATCTTTTTGCCTGCACCTTGTGTTTGAATGATGTGGCTTGATGATACTTGTGAATTTGAAGGGTGGCACACTTCTCTACACATAGGCCTTGCAAGTGTTCTGAGCCTACTGGATGTGAACCAGCATTTTGTATCTTATGTTGGTTCTTTGTTGGAAGGATTCTTTATGGGTTAAGATATCTTAATCTAAAATTATTTAGATTTTCATGGACAGATTATAAAGAGGGAGGAAGGGAGAACTTAATATTTATTAATTTCTTCTAATTGACCAAGTACAGTTTTTGATGCTTACATGTATATTCTCATTTAGTACTCAAAGTGGCTTTACAGACAAAGCACACAGAGCTGAATTTAGACAGCTCATTGTAAGAGGTGGAAGCAGGATAGGGACTCCTTTTCTTTTTCCGGACTGAGGGGGGTTAAATTATGTTCCTTCAACTATGAAATGACGAAGTAGCCTCTAAGACCCTGTTGTCTGTGTCTTCTCTGATCCTCCCTACGGTGTTGGGGTGTGTGTGTATTTTAAAACCCTGTTTTCCTGTTTTCCTATAGCAGGACCTGGAGAAGGCGGCCTCTGCTCTATCTTCTCACCTTCCTTTGTGCAGTGGGAAGCCATGACCTTTTTTTTGGAAAGTGTGATCAACCAAATGTTTCGAACACTAGATAAAGAAGTGAGTAATGTTTCCCATGCTGATTGTCTAGTAAATTTGATCTTTTTACAACTGGCAGAGGGATAGGAAAATCTGTGGATGTGCATCTTACAGAAGAGGAAATTGAGACTCCAGGAGATTAAATGACATACTCAAATTCAGATGCCTGGTATCATCACTTATAGAGTACAGTTAATGTCACAACTTTGGAGAATAATTGGGCAATATCTCGTTGAAGACACTTAGCCCTATAACCCAGCAACTCTTCTCCTAAGTCTGGACTCGGAGGAAACCCCATGTGTGTACTGAGTCACCAAAAGTGAATACTTGTGTATGAAGCCAAGAAAAATATTTATACTTAATATACACCAACATATTGTACGTAATAGATTGTAATATATTTATAGAGCAGTGATAATGGACCCCAAACAGCAAGCTACAAAAGTACATTATACAATACTGTGTAATTAGGAATATGTACCTTTGAGGGAAAATATACAGAAATGAAGGAATCCATGAACTTATGAACACTTGATTCAGAATGGTTGCCACTTCTGCGGCTGAAAAGGAGGTTATGTGCACAGAGCAACCACTGTGTCAATAGCACTGTGCTTCTCAGAGTAGTTGTACGGATGGCTATTAAAGTGCTGTAGTATTTATGCCATTTAAAAGGCCTGAAATACTTCACAATGAGATTTTTGTATAAATTGATAAAAAACACTAAAATCCAGCAGAAAAATAAAAGTTATTATCAGGCAATATATAGAGGAGAAACTAAAGTAATTAATAAATATGGAATAAAATCCTCTTTAATAATTGAAGAAATACAAATTTAAACTTTTTTTTTTAACTTCAAAGTAAGTTTTAAGGAACAAACTCACTGCTGCTGATAACATGGTAAGAAGGGCACATTGATGGATCGAGACTCAATTGATAAAACCTATAAAGAAGAAAAGCAACTTACATGTATTCATATCTTTTGACCCAGTGATTCCAGCCATCCCAAGTCTCTTATTCTAGTCCCTTATTCAAGTCAAATAACTGAAAATGTGGCCAAATACTTTTTATAAAGATATATATTAGCATTATATACAATGGTGAAGAAGTTAAAATAGTCTCAATTTCTAGTAGTAGGAGATGCTATATCTTTAAGATAGCACATGGTGGCCTGACCTGTGGTGGCACAGTGCATCAAGCATTGACCGGGAACACTGAGGTCGCCGATTTGAAACCCTGGGCTTACCTCGTCAAGGCACATATGGAAGTTGATGCTTCCTGCTCTCCCCCCTTTCTCTTTCTCTCCCCCCTTTCTGAAAATTGAATAAACTCTTTAAAAAAATTAAAATAAAAATGTCTTCCTTAAAAAACTAGCCTATTTAACATGAAGTAATGCTTTGAATTTTAAGGGTTAAAAAACAGTATATAAAACCATATGTGGCAACAGTCTTATATATTTATAAATTAGAGTTTAAAGGAAAAGTGGGTAACAGCCATATCAACTTCCTTTTCATATGTTTGTTACAGGGAATCCCTGTTAATGATGGAGTAGAACTATTGCAGATGGTCCTGAACTTTGACATCAAGGACCCTCTCATTCTGTCTTGTGTCCTCACTGATGTCTCAGCTCTTTTTCCATTTGTCACCTACCGACCAGAGTTTCTGCCCCAGGTCTTCTCTAAGGTAAATTCCACCTGCTTTGAAAATTTTATTTCGGCATTTCTAAGCTAACATATGTAATTGTTTTCGAAAGTGTCTTGTGAGACAAGCTAATCAACAGACAGTCATTCATTCATTTATCAAATATTTACTCAGTACTTATTGTGCATCAGGAGGCACCATGCCAGTGGAAAAGCCTTACTTACTATCCATTAGGAACACTTGGTTTGGGAAGAAAGTCACATAAACAGACGTACCGATGTGGCATTGCAATTAATAGACATGTGTACTGAGAAACGGAAAAGAATACCTGAAGGAAAGATAGCAGAGGGTGCTGTCAGATCGAGAGGGCAATTGTAAGGGGAAAGGTCAGTAGGAACAGTGTCGGGGTTTCCAGTTTAGGGGACTAGGTGAGTAACGGAGCGCCACCTGCTGGAGAGTACTGGATCAGGATGGAGATGAGGCGAAGGGAGGAAAGGGAGTTGTTTCGGAATACTGTTTAAAGTACATGTACACTAACTAGGTGGAGACACTTCATAATAAATTGGCTATTTGAGGTCAAAGGTCTGCACTGGAGAAAATTAGAAAGTAAGTTAAGGCAGTGGCATCATAGAAGTGCCAAGAGTAGAGGAGAAGCCCTAGCACGAAAGTAGGTAGAGTTAGACATCTGACTCAAGCAGGGAACCCTGGAGATCCCATCATTGAGGGAAAAGAATGAGAAGACCCAAAGAAGCAAAAAAGGTAGGCAGAGAAGTGAAAAATATATGTCACAAAGTCCAGTGAATTTGGAAAAGTTGGACTCGTTTGTTACAACAGAAATTCTCTAAGAGCTGGAGCATGGCCTTTAGGGTTCTCAGTGAGACCTGTGTTAGGGTGTCACTCCATCGTGGTGACTAGGGCCGCAGTCAGGTTCCGTGAGATCAGAGAATGAATGGGGAGCTACGCAGTGGAGTTGTGGGTGGTAGATCACTCAGCTTCTCGTACAGAGTGGAGAGGGAAGAGGCCCTGTGATAGCTGAGTGTTTGCATTTTGGCATGGATTATTCTGGGAACCTGTGGCCTTGATCTTTGTAAAATGTTTGATGGTAAAATTGTGAATCTCACGTCTCACACTTATCTGCGGAAATAAACATCTGAAACTTGGTAATGTCAGTTGAAAGCCCTTTTGTTACTGTATTGTAACACTTTGGGGATTTTTTTTTTTGGAAACTTTATAACTATTTAAAACAACTTTATGGTGTTGGTACTGATGAGTGGCCTTTTTCTCCTCCCTTTAGCTGTTTTCATCAGTCACTTTTGAAACTGTTGAAGAAAGTAAGGTAAGACCATTAATTCAACCAAGGAATTCTAACTTCTTGAGAGCAAAAGTATAAACACCTAACACAGTTTGTATTTTTTTCTAAGTAGAAGGGGTAAGTAAAGGCCGGAGATGGTCATCTGATAAGGTGGTTTGTACTAGATATACTGTAGTGTAAGCAGTGAACATGGACTCACAGTGGTTGTAAATGTTAAAAATGATTGTGAATTTACCTCTGAAGGAGATACTTATGTGATAATAAGCAGCATCTGTAAATTATATTAAAAATGGCTCCATGTTTGTGGAATATTTCTCCCCAGGCCCCAAGGACCCGGGCAGTGAGGAACGTAAGAAGACACGCTTGCTCCTCCATTATCAAGATGTGTCGAGACTACCCCCAGCTCGCGCTGGTAAGCCGCTGGGCTTTGGCCACGGAGCCACTGAGACCTGTTGAGATTGGTTATTTCTTTGTAAATTCAGTTGTATTTATACCTCACATAAAGGGAAAACTAGGAACTATATCTTTGCTTAGGATAAGCATTCTTGAATTGGTATCTTCTTCCTTGTTTAGTGGAGTATAAAATGAAAAATATTCTTTCTAAATAGTTCTCTTCCGTCTGGATGAGACCAAATCTTTCCCATCAGTGTATACCTTTTTACTGTACTATGTGATGTTCTTAACTACCATTGCATAAGGATGTGCCTAATCTTGAGAAAAGCCAGATGGAAACTCCAATCTTTTTCTGGAGGATTTTTTTAGAAGAAATTTAGCACTACTACAGATGACAAATTAACCAGACATTTCTTCTCTGAACACACAGCAATGTGTGTGTAAGACAAACTGATACTGTAAAAGTTGATGTCGATAAAAGACTAATGTTTCCACAGTTGTAGTGTGGGAAACTGCAGTCACCCAAATCCTTAAGGCAAGGGACAGGAACCTTTTTGGCTGAGAGAGCCATGAACGCCACATATTTTAAAATGTAATTCCGTGAGAGCCATACAACAACCCATGTAGGTTACGCATTATCCAATAAAAATATGGTGTTGTCCCAGAGGACAGCTGTGATTGGTTCCAGCCACCCGCAACCATGAACATGAGCAGTAGGAAATGATTGGATTGTAATACATGAGAATGTTTTCTTTTTTTTTCTTTTTTTTTTTTTTTTCTTTTTTAAAAATATGGAACGCTTCACGAATTTGCGTGTCATCCTTGCGCAGGGGCCATGCTAATCTTCTCTGTATCGTTCCAATTTTAGTATATGTGCTGCCGAAGCGAGCACTTGTTTTATATTTTAACATTTTTTTTATTAAAGATTTGTCTGCGAGCCAGATGCAGCCATCAAAAGAGCCACATCTGCCTCGCAAGCCATAGGTTCCTGACCCTTGCCTTAAGCGTCCACCTTCTGCAAAAATTGCCTTGCTTGTCTCAGTAAAAGAACATTAACGCTCAGTTACTAAGAACAGGCCTGTAGGCTGACCTTCTTGGGATTGCCTTGGTCCTCTTTCCACCTTCCTTGAGTGACTCACCTCTCCCTGAAAATCAAACTTTCACTACCTCTTGTTTTTTTTCTCTGTGATCTGCAGCCCAATTTTGACATGCTTTATAACCATGTGAAGCAACTCCTCTCCAATGAGCTGCTCCTGACACAGATGGAGAAGTGTGCCCTCATGGAAGCCCTGGTTCTCATTAGCAACCAATTCAAGAACTACGAGCGTCAGAAGGTGTTCCTAGAGGAGCTCATGGCACCAGTGGCCAGCCTCTGGCTTTCTGAAGACATGCACAGGTAGAGGAGTCCCTTGGCCACTGACTGGCCCTGCATTCAAGCACCTATTCTGTTTCAAGAGCTGTGCCTGGTCGGAATGTAAAGTATAACATAGATATAGTCAATACTGTGCCGGGTGGGCACCAGACTTATCAGGGGGATCACTTCATGATTTATAGAAATGTCTGAACACTGCGCTGTACACCTGAAACTAATATAAAATAATACAGAATATCAGCTGTAACTGACAGAGTATGTGTACGCGCACTATGCCTGGGGTGGGAGTGTGAGAATATCGAGGTGTAACTGCATGCCTGGCCAGGTGGTGGCGCAGTAAATGCAGCTTCGCCCTGGGACGCTAAGGACCCAGGTTCAAAACTATGAGGTAGCTGGCTTGAGCCCCTAAAGGTCTCTGGCTTGAAGCCCAAGGTCACTGGCTCAGCTGGAGCCCCTGGTCAAGGCATGTACGAAAAAGCAATCAATGAACTACTAAGATGCCGCAACTATGAGTTGATGCTTCTCATCTCTCTCCTTTCCTGTCCTTATCTGTCCCTCTCTGACTCTCTGTCTCTGTCAAAGAAAAACAAACAAACAAAACACTTTACTATAACAGCTGTTCTTTGGGAAATAATTATAGCTTATTTGCTCTTGTGGAAGACACTATCCTTGCTTAAAATCATGGTATGGCTTGTCTTTCCCCCACCACCTTCAGAGTGCTGTCAGATGTTGATGCATTTATTGCCTATGTGGGTGCAGACCGGAAGAACTGTGACCCTGGCCTGGAGGATTCCTGTGGCTTAAACCGTGCACGAGTGAGTAAGCCTCTTCTGGGAATGGGAACTTGAACTGGCCACGGGCGGGAGTAGGGGGTGTTGTCATTTGTTTTTTCTATATGGGTCAGAAATCTGGAACTCTCTCTCCCCTTTCTTAAGTTTCTCTATTCTTTTTTTATTTAGTCTTGGATTCTTGAGTTAGTTCCCACAGCAGAGCAAATGGTCTTTTCTATGGAAGTCATTATTTTGGCTTTAAGTATTTCTAAATAGCTCTGAAGACTGAGGGTGTACTGAGGAAGTAGGTCAGAAGTTGGTTCAGCAGGGTAAGCCTTACCTGCTGGCACGTAGAGTCCTCAATGATGGCCTGCCTTGCAAACCTGAGATTTTTCAGTTTTTCACTATTCAAATAAGCATTGCTCTTGGCTTCATTATGGCCAAAAAAAAAAAAAAAAATCATACTAATTAACCTGGAAAGGAATAGGTTGGTTGAGAATACCATTAGTGAGGGTTAGGGAAAAAGCTGTCTGGGTTTAAACTGTAGGGCTGACTCAAAAACAAGGTGAAATGTTGTCGGTCTAAACACTTTGCTTTGAGGCATGTCCAAGCCACCTTTTAATTGGGGTCCCGCAAGAGGGTCTCTGAAGCCTCCGAAAGGACATCCTTATGAAAGGGAGGCCTCTAGATTCTACCACTGGACTTGAAAACGGCAGAGAACGGGCTTGACCTTAAAGGAAGGGACAGGCATGGGGCAGGGTTTTTTCTTCTCTCTGGTCTCTATCACTTTTGCCATAACCTTACATATATCTATTAGCACTTTTGTCTTCCCCTTTTATATGTATTTACCTTTCATTTTTTGTTTTTCTCTAGATGAGCTTTTGTGTATATAGCATCCTGGGTGTTGTGAAACGCACTTGCTGGCCCACCGACCTCGAAGAGGCCAAAGCTGGGGGGTTTGTGGTGGGTTATACGCCCACTGGAAATCCAATCTTTCGCAACCCCTGCACAGAACAGATTCTGAAGCTTCTTGACAATTTGCTTGCCCTTATAAGGTGAGTCAGAATAATGATTTTTCTTTTTTTTTTAATCTTAAAAATCTTTAAAGTTGAATCTCTCTGTATTTCTTGGGATCATGATAGTGGTAAATGAGGCATTAGGATTTACTTCTTTTGGGATTGGGGGGGAGAGTCTCTTTAAAAATATCATAACCTTAGTTCTCACTTGCACAAGTCTTGCATTCCAGGTGAACAAAAGTAGCTTTTTTATTTTTAACATCCTCTATATTCTTTTTTATACCTCATCCCTACTTTTTACTTGCTAGGTTTTATTTGGTCTAAATTTTTGCCACTAAAGGAATTGTTCATCGGGAGCAGAACGTTGCTTTCTGTAGTGGTGCTTTCTCTGGGTGGTATTCAAATGAGCTGCTGTGAATTTATCAATAATGGCTCTTGATATCAAATGGACCAAACATCCAGTGGCTGATAATGCCAAAGGAAGGCATGCTACATGTCATACATCCCTTTTCTAAGTATTTACTTCTTAAAGCTGAGTCCTCAGACTACCAACGTCAGCTTGTGTGAAATGAAGAATTGGGGTCCCACCCTAGAAATACTAAATCAGGTCCTGGCTAGTTGTCTCAGCGCAAGAGTGTCAGCCCGGCATGTAGAAGTCCTGGGTTTGATTCCTGGTCATGGCATATAGGAGAAGTGACAGTCTGCTTCTCCACTCCCTTCCCCCTTTTCCCACAGCCATGGCTCGTATGAGCAAGTTGGTCCCAGGCACTGAAGATGGCTCCATGACCTCACCTCAGGTGCTAAAAATAGCTTGGTTGATGAGCAACAGAGAAGCAGGCCAAGATGGGCAGAACATCAGTCCCAGACGGGTTGCCAGGTAGATCCTGGTCAGTGAGCATGCAGGAGTCTGTCTCTCTGCCTCCCTGCCTCTCACTTGTTTTTCTTTTTTTAAAAAAAGGAAATATTAAAATCTGTAATATAATAAGATCCCAAGGCGGTCCTTTTACACATGAAAGGTTTAGAATCACTGTTATAAATCACATGAGCTAATGCATTTGAATGGAACTAGGCCAAGTTTAGGCTTGTTAGTTACTTGATGTATATTTGATTCAGAGGTGCTCTCTACAGAGAGATAGGCTTTGGATGGAATTCAGTTTTTCCTGGCCAAAACAAAATTTAATTGCTTATCATTTTCAGTACTTCTGAGTTACAGGTTAGAGCTCTGACACAGAGCGTTCTGGCTTCTTATACAGGGTGTAAGAGCAGAGTCTCAACTGAGCAAAACAAATTACTCATGTCTCAGGGACACTGTGGACAGTCACAGACACCTTGGACCATAAGCTTAAGAATCAGGTTTAAAGAGCTTGTTGACCAATTCGGAGGACTGGAGTATCTGAAAGAGTTGTCATTGTGGGTGTGTCTGTGGAAATTCGGTACTGACTGTGTGGCTCTGACTTCAAAGGAGGAAGGGTTTCAGTAAAGAAGTATGGCTTGCATGTTGAGAGGGCAAGGAAAGATTTCTTTACACATTGATGTTTAAAAAACCAAAGGTTCTTCTTTAGCTTAGAGAAATGTGAAAGTGAGGAAGTCAGATGGCACCCTGGCAAGGTAGCTCAGTCGGTTAGAGTCTTGGTCGGCAAACCGGTGGCTCACGAGCCACATGCAGCTCTTTGGCCCTTTGAATGTTTAGCAAAGGCCAGCTTAAGAGTACCCTAATTAAGTTAATAACAATGTACCTACCTATATAGTTTAAGAAATTTGGCTCTCAAAAGAAATTTCAGTCATTATACTGTTGATATTTGGCTCTGTGGACTAATGAGTTTGCCGACCACTGGGTTAGAACATCATCCCAATATGCCAAGATTGCAGGTTTGGTCCCGTCAGTTATACAGGAAGTGACTAATGAATGCACAACTAAGGTATAACTATGTGGAAGTATAAATGAATGCCTTTCTCTCTCCCTCCTTCTTTCTCCCTCCCTCTCTCCCTCCTTCTCCCTCTCCCTCTCCTTCTCTCCTTCTCCCTCTTCCCTCCCTCTCCCCTCCCTCTCCCTCACCCCCCTCCTTCTCTCCCTCTCCCTCTCCCTCTCCCTCTCTCCTCCCTCTCCCTCTCCTTCTCCCTCTCCCTCTCCCTCTCCCTCTCCCTCTCTCCTCCCTCTCCCTCTCCCTCTCCTTCTCCTTCTCCCTCTCCCTCTCCCTCTCCCTCTCCCTCTCCCTCTCCCTCTCCCTCTCCCCTCTTCTTCTCTCCCTCTCCCTTTCCCTCTCCCTCTCCCTCTCTCCTCCCTCTCCCTCTCCTTCTCTCCCTCTTCATCTCTTCCTCTCCCTCTCCCTCCCCTCTTCTTCTCTCCCTCTCCCTTTCCCTCTCCCTCTCCCTCTCTCCTCCCTCTCCCTCTCTCCTCCCTCTCCCTCTCCTTCTCTCCCTCTTCTTCTCTCCCTCTCCCTCTCCCCTCTTCTTCTCTCCCTCTCCCTTTCCCTCTCCCTCTCCCTCCCTCCTCCCTCTCCTCCTCCTTCTCTCCCTCTCTTTCTCCCTCTCCCCTCCCTCTCCTTCTCCCCTTCTCCCCTTCTCCCTCTCCCTCTCCCTCTCCCCTCTTCTTCTCTCCCTCTCCCTTTCCCTTTCCCTCTCCCTCTCTCCTCCCTCTCCCTCTCCTTCTCTCCCTCTCCCTCTCTCTCTTTCCCTCCCTTTTCTTCTCTCTCTCTCCCTCTCTCCCCCCCTCTCTTTGTCTCTTCCTAAAATCAATTATTTTTTTAAAAAGTAGATAGCAACAGAGTCAACAAGCCAACCGTTTTAGGACTGTGGTGAGAACCCAGACCTGGAAACGGTTTATTCCTGGTTGGGCGAAGAGGCCACAAGAACAGTGTGATTATCGTCTTGATGTCTTTCTAGGAGTTCGGTGCTTTTGGGAAATCCCAAAGTCCGTCAAAAGGTATTTTGAAAATGCTGACTATCGTTGGAGCAGTTATTCCTTGAGTAGCGTTCAGTAGTGTTCAGCTGGAACTATTAGTCTTGTTTTCGCAGTTTTATTTTGAGGTATAATGTAAGGACACAACTATATGTAATTAAAGGATACGATTAAGAGTGCATGTAGGTGGGTTTTCACAAAGTGGATACATCCATATAATCAGTCCCCAGATCAAGAAATAGCCTTATCCAACAACTCTTCAAATCATTATTTGCCCCTCACGGGTAACCATCGTTCCGACTTTTAATGTTTTGCTTTAATGAGTGGGGTCAGAAGCACGCACTCCTTCACCTCAGGCTTTTCTTCTCTGTGTGGTGTTTGTGAGTCAGCCATGTATGGCACATTGTTGTGGTTTGTTCCTTCTCATTGCTTGTGTGGTATTCCATCGTGTGAATATGCTGTTACTTTTTCATTTAGCCTGATGGATTTTTGGGTAGTTTCTAGTGTTTTGTTATTACAAACAGTGCTGCTAACATTCTTGTAAATGCATTTTGGTGTATATATAACTTCTGTTGAGTAGAAGCAGAATCCTATGTAAAAGACTAGAATTCCTGGTTTATAAGGTATGCACGTTTTCATTGATAGAACCAAATAGTTTTCTGAAGTGGTGTGCTAATTTATTTACATTTCCACCAGTTGTGTATTGGAACTGTGAGTTTTAACTCTGTCAAATAGTCTGATAAGCAAAGGTGTTAAAGCTATGTAGTAGCCACTATTGTAGTTGGCTATAGAACATTTGAAATGTGGCTAGCCTGAATTGAGATAAGATATATGTATAAACTACACATCAGATTATGAAAACTTGTTACACAAAAGAATGTAAAATATCTCATTAATAATTTTTAATATTGATAACATGTTGAAATGATTTTTTTTGGTGCAATCATATGTTTAAATGACATGATTAATTTAACCTGTTCCTTTTCACTTTTTTAAGTTTGGCTGGCTAGAAAATTTTCAGTGGCTTATGCGGATTACATTATAGACAATATTGTTTCTAGTGGATTGGATAGAGGACAAATGTGGGGAGAACTCTCCAGTTCTCAAAAAGTACATTGTTTATAATAACAGCTTTTCTGCTAACCTGAAGTTTGTTGCACTGTTTCTATATATCTTCTATATGTTCTGCTGTGTGTGTGAAGTCTTATTTAGCATAGGGATTATGCTTTCAGCTAGTCATACCAAGAATACAGGGGCTGGCAAAGTAGGTTTCCAGTTTCTGAGTACATGAAACACAGTTTATTCTTGTATTATTATTTATTAATTATTGTGTTATTTATTTGCATTACAACTATAAACCTGCTTTTGCCCACCCCTATATTTCATATAAGTATGGATTGTCCAAAACTGAAAACTTTTATTGCCTAATTATATTTTTCCTTGCCAAGCAGTGGCTAGTCCCTCTTAATGTGGAAGCATAGAGCTCTAACATGCAAGTGGGTCAGGAAAGGGGATACATCAGCCTGAAGATTAGGCGAGGCATTATAGATGTCCTCGCTGACAAACAGCTGACCTGAAGTCGGAGATATCCGAGTCCTCCTCTCTTGTGAGTTCGAGGTGCAGCCACCATGGTACCACCTCCCTGAGTACCAGGAGAGGAGACTATAAGGAATACAAGATTCTTGTAGGGACATTTGACATATGATGAATTAACCCTTCTTTTTCTAAATGATCCCTTGGGTTCACAATCACACTTAATTAAAGAATAAGAAATAGCTCATTTGCTCTCTGTCAAACTTAAGACTGAATTTCTTCAGGGAACTGATTTTATCCGAGATCACTTCATAGTATCAGATATATCTCCCCAATAAAACTTAGTTCAGAAATTAAAAAGATGGTACATTGTGGTTGTGAAAAATAACTAGCACCTATTACTTGTCCTTGGGCTCCACACAGCAGGAGGTAAAGACTCCGGCAGAGTTCTGTACAAGCAGACTGAAACCAACAGCCTGACCAAGTGGGATTTATCCCAGGCATGTAAGAGCGGTTCAACATATAAAAATGAATAAGTGTAATGTACCATGTTAATGGAACAAAGGGGGAAAAAACCATCTGATCATCCTAATTGACACAGAAAGGGCATTTAATAAAATCCAACATCCTCTCATGATATAAACACTCTGCTAACTAGGACTAGAAGGGCACTTCCTCAACCTGAAGAGTGAGTTTTATGAAAAAGTCTACAGCCAATATCATACTCAATGGTCAAAGATGGAAAGCCCTCCCCCTACTATCAGGAACAAGACAAGGATGCCCACTTTCACCACTGCTATTCAACATTGTGTACTCCACTGATATGTGTACGTGAGATTTTTAAACCAATGTTGAGGGTTTATTTGTTTTGTTTTTTAGTAAGCATAGACCAAAAGGATCTGGTCAGTGTGCATCTTAAATATGCAACCTTGTTGGTGTCTTATATTTTTCAATATTCTGTATGTTTGAGATGTTTTAAAATTAACTTTTAAAAGAAAAGTTGGTAGTTATGCTCTCTGGCTCTAAATTGTTCACTGGTGCCATTGCTGTGGGCAGGGGGACTACCGCACATGGCAGTAGATCAGGGCCACTGTCATCCTCCTTAGTCATACAAAGCCAGTAACTGAGCAGGTAAGTCACTTTGGTGGGGAACAGGAGACTAAAAACAGCTGTCAGAGCATTGTAGGATCCATGTTCTTGGAGTGGAGACAGAACATCTGAACAATGGGAGCATGATACCACTTGCTTGTGTCCTGCCTGTGAGCCCACAGCTGCCTCTGACATTTCATCCTGTATCAGTGGCAGTCAGGAAACAGTGCCAAGGCATGCTCTCAAGTCTAAGAGAATTTTGCTTTCTAGCTTCAGACTGTGATATTGTCCAGCTATCGCAGGATTTGGTTCTTGTCTTGATTGCCTTTAGGTCGTATGCGATAGATGATAGTTTCGAGTCCATTCTCTTTTCCAGGGAAACATTTAAATGTCTATACCGTCTTTTTCCCCAGGCCAGGAGTAGTGTTGACAGGGAGGTTTGTCTGTGTGGAAGTTTAGTAGCACTGAATTACAAGGTGAAACCCACTCTTGCCTTCTGCAGCAGACTAGGAGAAGTTCACATAGCATCCTTTTTTTCTTTTAGAACTCACAATACTTTATATGCACCAGAAATGCTAGCCAAAATGGTAGAGCCTTTCACAAAGGCTCTGGATATGCTTGAAGTGGAAAAATCTTCTATTTTAGGTAAGAAATCTAGCCTTTTTTTTTTCTTGAAGTTCACCTTTTCTCTAATAGGCTCCTCAAGCAGCCTCAGTGTGCCTTGTGTCTCCTTGTCACCTGGCACTGCCTTAACCAGCTGTTTGTTCAGAAATGCATGTACGGAGTTCCTACAGGCTCTCTAGGAACAAATGCATTGACTTCCTTATCCTAGTGTGCAGAGAAGGCCTTCATAGGCCCCCTCCCCCACGTTAACCCCTGCAGGTAGTGGTGTGTCTTAGAGCTCTTAGGGCTATACATAAACTGTGGTGTTTTTGACTTGAAAGATATTAGCATAACTTCCTGCCTTTTATGTGTGTGGGGGGAATGTATTAAAACAGTTAAGGGTAAATAACTTTTATCAGTAATACTATCAAAAATTTCAAAGGAATACATTCTAAGCCATGGTTCCTGGATTAGAGTGTTGCTTTAACTCATTTTTCCCATTAGCAAATAACTATGCAGTCATGACTGTGGCATGTACTGTGGAGAAATGTGACTGGGAGACTGTCTTGGGGAGGAGTCAGAAGGTTGCCCCCCCCAGTGGAGACTTGAAGGATGAGTAGGAGCTAACCAGATTGGGGGCCTTCTGGGCAAGCAGACTGGCAGGTGCAGGTGCCAAGGCATGCAGGGAAGAGCCTGGTTTGTCCAGGGAGTAGAGAGGGGTGGCTCGTGTGGCTGGGACAGAAGAGAGCAAGGCATGCCAGTTAGAACACAGAGCTAGAGACATCAGAGTTGTCAAAGCCTTGTGCGCGCCTGAGCCTCGTGAAGCTTTGTGCTGGTTCTGACGCCTCATCACTGCCCGCACAGTAGCTCTTCGTTCCCAGCTGTAGCTCCCCACGGTCATGAAAGAAATGGTATTAGTTTGCCTGTCCAGAGCTTATGCCTGTCGTGGCCTACATGGTCCTGGGCTGTTTCCTTTGGCACCATACACTTAAGGTCCATGTTGCCGAAACCAGTAAAAAGGACACTTCCAAGAAATGTTTGCCATTATAAAAAGTAGGTGTTGCTTCACCCCCTCCCCACCCCATGCATTCTGCTACATTAAACCAGGAACTCCTGCTATAGAAATTTTGGCCAACCAAAACATACTAGAATAGACAAGCGGTTCCTTCTGACAGCTTCCAACCATGAGCAAGACTTAAAATATTTATATAAAATTACCTCTGATTAGAACTATAGATCTTTTAAGGCAATTATACTGAGGTAAGTGGGTTTCATTTTGATCTGTTATACATCTTGGGCTTTGCATAAATTTTTGCTTGAAAAAGAGGTCCCCCAATTTAGAAAGGGAGGCCCCACTTCTTTATGGAGAAATCATTTTGAGTTGTCATTCTGTGCTTTGGTACAAGTCCCATCTGGAGAAACCCAAGCAAACATTGGAGTCTCCAGGTCTAGTCTGAAGTCCTGGGTACTTTCCCCTTTTGCTACCATGACAGTATAGCTCTTGGCCAGCTGCTTGGCATGTATAATACTCCTCATTCCTCCACCCCCACTGCCCCTGCCTGCAGTAGGGTGTTGGTAAGTTGAGACTCTTGGCAGCAGAGCAGGATGTACCTGACCTGTCTTTCTCTGTAGGATTACCTCAGCCTCTCTTGGAACTGAATGATTCTCCTGTTTACAAGACAGTCTTGGAGAGAATGCAGCGTTTCTTCTCCACCCTCTACGAAAACTGGTAATGAACCAATGCAGCCTCTCCACCCTCTCTTCCTAGACATGTGTTGTGTAGGAATGGCCATGGGTTGGACTTTTGATCTAGAATTAAAGTCAGGTAAGATGAGGCAAGAATTTGACAGAGAACTAATGATTCTAATGTCAAAGTGAACAGTTTCCTTGCATATGCTTTTTTATAATTATCATATGTGTCTCAGTCATAGCCATGACTTTATATTTTATGCCACCTTGTCTGTTTCCGGAGTATAAAACGGTGAGACCAAAGCAGAAGATAAATGGTGGGGATGCATCTTCTCAGACCCCTCACTCCCCAAAGCCTACTTTTCTATGGGACTCTGGGAAGTGGCTGGCCAGATTTTGCTTTCTGGTCCTGGTGGTGGGATGGGGAGTAAGTGGCCCTCCTGTACACCGCAGCGGTACACCCAGCGCCTTGGCTCACTAACCCAGAGCTGTCATCAGCCAAGCTGATGGGATTCTCCATTGTGAGTCCGTAGTACCTATCAAGTAATGAAGGCTACTGCTGTACTGTTGATGGGGTACCAAGAGATAACAACAAGTGACTTTCAAAAGATGCTGAATTTGCTATCTAGAAGTTTCCTTAAGAGTGGGAGTGAAAGAGTGTTATTTTCATTATTGATAAAAGATGAAGTCACATCTTCGCAGTGTACTGCTTAAGCGGCAGTTCTCTTCAGGAGTGAATACAGTTGCTCTCCTAGCTGAAAGCCCACTGCGGACGAGAGGTCTCTGGGCACAGCTCCCCGGCAGTCAGGCTGGCAGGAAGGGATGTTGCCTTTGTCATTGCCATGCTTCTCCCTACAGCTTCCATATCCTGGGGAAGGCAGGCCCGTCCATGCAGCAGGACTTTTACACCGTGGAGCACCTGGCTACCCAGCTCCTCAGCTCAGCCTTCGTGAATTTGAACAATATTCCTGACTACCGACTCAGACCCATGCTTCATATCCTTTCAGAAGTCCCTGGGTGACCCAGAGGACTGAACAAAGGAACAGTTTCAGGCACCAGAGCGGGCAGAGCTAAGCTGTGTGGAGTAGATGGAATCATATCTCTAAGCGTATAACCCCATTAAAAGGACAAGGAGATTGGCCCTGGCCGGTTGGCTCAGTGGTAGAGCATCGGCCTGGCGTGCAGAAGTCCCGAGTTCGATTCCCAGCCAGGGCACACAGGAGAAGCGCCCATCTGCTTCTCCACCCCTCCCCCCCTCCTTCCTCTCTGTCTCTCTCTTCCCCTCCTGCAGCCGAGGCTCCATTGGAGCAGAGATGGCCCGGGTGCTGGGGATGGCTCCTTGGCCTCTGCCCCAGGCGCTAGAGTGGCTCTGGTCGCAACAGAGCGACGCCCCGGAGGGGCAGAGCATCGCCCCCTGGTGGGCGTGCCGGGTAGATCCCGGTCGGGCGCATGCAGGAGTCTATCTGTCTCTCTCCGTTTCCAGCTTCAGGGGAAAAAAAAAAAAAAAGGGCAAGGAGATTGAAATAAATAGCAGGAAAAACAGGAAGGCAGTGCAAAGGCCTTGAGAGCTTAGGGGCAAGTCTTGACCTTCCTTCTTTCATCCCTTCTGTATATTGTCAGATGCTTCCTCTTTGATGTTGCACTCTCATTCATTGTTGTTTAGATTATTCTTTTTTTTTAAAGTATTTTTCTTCCCTGAATTATGAGGAGAATGGTGAAGGAGAGTTTATTCCAAGGGCGTCCCTCCTGTTTTCCTTTATACTTTCAGGCAAACCAGTACCGATAAAGTTCCGCCTGGTAGAAAAGACAGTGAGACTAAAAACACAGTGGCAAGGAGTGTCCATGCAGCTTAGGATTTTCAGGAAAAAGCTTAAAGGTTAACATGGGGTGTTCTTGGCATCTTGCAAGTCCTTTATTGCGTTGACTGCCCAAGGGTTCAACTTGTGGCCCGACAGATAAGGGGTGCTTTAGAATGAGCGGGGTGCGTGCTCATGCGTTAGAAGTTCTTAACCTGCTGTGGCATGGGTCTTTGTGAAGCCTCTGGTGCTCTTCTGTCCCCCAGAGCACTATGAAGCGCTGGTGTCTCCCATCCTTGGACCGCTCTTCACCTACCTCCACATGGTAAGAGTGGTCAGGATGGGAACAGGGTGGGCTCGGGGCGTGGCCTCTCAGGAGTCTTGCAAGTCAGGGGCTCCGGCAAGTTTTGGGTTGGGCAGCCCCCCAGGAACTAAACTGGCTTAATTGCCCACAAAGCACCCACAGGAACAGCCTCTGCTCCTAACCTGAAAGCTGAGGACAGGTGATCAGAAGAATGCTTCCCCTGGTTCTCTCCCTGACTCTACAATTAAGCAGGGGACCAGCTGGGTGGAGAACGAATGTGCTCACAGTGACCCAGGAATTCTGAAATTGTTGATCCTCTCCAAGCAAAAACATGTTTGCTCTGCAGCCCTGGTGGGCGTGGGAGGTTGCAGAAACCACGGCTGGTTTGGGCGTGGCCTCCAAGGCTCTGTCACTGCTGCCCGCAGTCATCCTCTCAGCTCATTCTGATCATGAAGTAGACCTTAGTTACTATCTGTTCCAATCTTCTTCCTAATACTGGCACTTAATTCCTTTTTGTTTTCCCAGAGGCTTTCCCAAAAATGGCAGGTCATCAACCAGAGGAGCCTGCTGTGGTAAGGAGATGAGCTGGAGCCAAGTCTGTGGTGTGGGAAGGTCGGGAAGGGGAGAGGGTTTGCTGTCCCAGGGCTAGAACAGCAGCGGGCTCTGGTCCTGCTCAGCCTAGGTGAATGGTAAGTGGCCTGTCTGTGACCATGCAGCAGACTCGTATCAGACTCAGACTTCACAGGCGGTGCCTTCCGCTGCCACAGGGAGTGCTGAGACATCTGACACATTAAGATTTGGATCTGGTACCCTCTACCAACTAGATGTAGTCACAAATCATAACGTCCTTCAGTGGACCATTGCTGTCTATTCCCAGCATTTGCGTGACATGTAGACCAGAAGGAACCCTGGAGAAGGAACTGGGAACAGAGGGTCTGGTTAGGGTCACTGCTTTCCTTGTCCTTGCTGTTTTGCACTCCCATGAAACGTGGCCTTCTGGTGTTCTGTAGTGGAGAAGATGAAACTGCAGATGAAAACCCAGAGTCTCAAGAGATGCTAGAGGAACAGCTGGTGAGGATGTTAACCCGAGAAGTCATGGACCTAATCAGTAAGTGACATATGGGAACAAGGAGTAGTAGAAAGGAATTTTTCTGGAGAAAGAGCTGGTCCCCCACCCAGCCTCAGGAAGGCATATTTGCAGCAATGCTGACAGGTTGGTGAGAAAGAATTAGCCAGGCAGAAACCAGCAGTCCTGAAACCGTCCTGTGGACGTCTATGAATGGCGAGCTGAACAGGATTTGTTCATGCCAGGGCCAGAATCTCAGGAAATGGCTCAGTATAGCAGAAGGAGTTTGGATTAATGGTAGAACTTCCTGGCTTTGTCAAAATAGGGGGGGAAATTAATTCTTGGACATGAAGGTAGTTAATTTTCTTTTTCAGTCATTTCATCTGTTTCAGATACAAAGTAGACCAAAGGTTTATCAGGTATCCTGTCCTGGCCACTTAGTCCCAGAATTCTGTAATTTCCCTCCAGAACTTGAAGAAGGACCAGAACACAGTCTGGTCAAATGCCTCCATTTCTGTTGGTGAAACTGACATTCCTGGACAGCACCCCCTGCCCCTCCTTCCCTGCCCAGACACAGTGTGGGGAGTGGCCTGAGGCAGCTGCCGTCTGGCGGTAGTGTGTCACTGACCCTGCTGTCTTGCTTTAGCGGTGTGCTGTGTTTCCAAGAAAGGTTCTGCTGACCACAGTGCTGCGCCCCCTGCAGATGGAGACGGTGAGTCTCTTATGTTCCCCAGAGCGCTGCACTTCAGCTCCTGAGTATCACCCCTTGCGTAGGTGGGCAGTTCCTGTAGAGAGGGTTTCCCTAGCAGTCTCCTGCAGGGGATCTTTGTACAGCTTTCACCCGCACTGGTCCTCTGTGGGCCTCCACTGCGTTCCCGCCAAAGGGCCTTTGCACTCGCTGTTTTCCTCCAGAGTGAATTTTCCTCCCAACTGGATACATGGCTTGTTCTCTTGCTTCATTTGGGTCCCTGCTCAAATGTCACCTCCAGTTGGTCTTTCAATGACCAACTTAACAAAAATAGCAACCCCAACCATGCTGTGTTCTCCTTTGCTCTATTTTTCTTCAGGGAAATTATCACTACCTGACATTATGTTTTGTTTTTGTTGTTTTGTGACATTATGTTTTATTTATTTACTTACTGATTATTTATCTCCCTAACTGGAATGTTAACTCCCATTAGGGAAAGGACTTTGTCCTATTCCTGTGATATTCCCACTACCTAAATTAGTGTCCACTACAGTGGGCCCTCAAATATTTGTTCAGTGACAAGAAATCCTCACCACTTGCAGCTTTTTACATAACTCTCCAGAAAACCGCATTTCCCACTCTCCCAAATGGACAGCTAGGTGCATCTCTAGGTGTGCCATGGGCAGTGGCTTCTGGACCCTTTCTGAGGCTTGCAATTCGGCACTGGGCAGTCAGCTCAGGACACTCAACTGTTCTTTATTCTGGGGGCATCTGTCAGGACAGAATATTCCTCTGTTCTGAGAGGATGGGGTCAACATTATGCTCTCTCCTTACAGATGAAGAGATGATGGCCACAGAGGTAACCCCTTCGGCCATGCCGGAGCTCACAGACCTGGGCAAGTGCCTAATGAAGCACGAGGTGGGTGGAGTGCGGGCGGCATTCTCCCTGCCCGGCCGTGGAGCCAGCTTCCACTACTCTCGCTCCGATGCCTTCAGCAAACTTTGCAGCTAATGCTCCTTTTTATGAGTTAAGTTCTTGGTTCCTGAAGCCCCAGAAAACAGTGGGGAAAGCTCCAGGCCATGGCGTCTGCCTGGTGGTGGGCAGAGGCTCTCCGAACAGCGCTGAGGCTCCCTGACGCCGCCCGCATGCTCAGTGACTGCCAGGCCTGGGCTTCTCCTTCGCGCACGTAGCTTTTCTCTTCTGTTGGTTTTTTCTTCTTCGCCTGATTTACAGAGAGGGACAGACTCAGTTCTTTTTATCATTTTCCTGCTTACCTACTGTTAAAACGCCAGGCCCTGACGCATGGGAACACTCAGAGATGTGCTTGCTTTCCCATTGTAACCCTTCGTCCTTCCCCATTAGGATGTTTGTACGGCGCTACTGATTACAGCCTTCAATTCCCTGGCCTGGAAGGACACGCTGTCCTGCCAGAGGACGACCACACAGCTCTGCTGGCCCCTCCTCAAACAAGTATGGTTATTTGTCCCTTCCTGAAAGGTTTGGGTCATAAGGATTGACGGAATCATTTGGAAGAGTTGGGGTGCTGGGGCCGTCCGCGTCCCTCCCGCTTTGGCCCTGAGCACAGCTGTCTCCCCAGGTGCTGTCGGGGACACTGCTCTCAGATGCCGTGACGTGGCTTTTCAGCAGCGTGCTGAAGGGCTTGCAGACGCACGGGCAGCATGACGGCTGCATGGCTTCCCTGGTG
This sequence comes from Saccopteryx bilineata, assembly GCF_036850765.1. NCBI lineage: Eukaryota > Metazoa > Chordata > Mammalia > Chiroptera > Emballonuridae > Saccopteryx > Saccopteryx bilineata. Next base: position 21,016,992 of record NC_089490.1, on the reverse strand, counting down.
CACCTAGCTTTCCAGATCTACGAGGCGCTGGTGAGTGGGGCAGGCCGCTGTGGCCTCGTCCTCCACAGCTGCTCCCTTGCGGCCGGGCGGAGGCAGCTGCCAGGCTGTAGTGCTGCCTGCGGAGCAGGGTGATGGGGTGGGGAGAGCGCGGGGCCAGCGCTACTCCACTGAGTGGGTTTTCCTCACCTCTCAGCGGCCCAGGTACCTGGAGATAAGAGCTGTCATGGAGCAGATCCCAGAAATACAGAAGGACTCTCTGGACCAGTTTGACTGCAAGCTTTTGAACCCTTCTCTGCAGAAAGCTGCTGACAAGCGCCGGAAGGACCAGTTCAAACGCCTCATTGCTGGTTGCATCGGGGTAGGTCACGCACCCTCATTTGTGCCCCCAGCCACCTGTGGTCGTCTTAGACCTCGTGTTCAGGCACACCAGAAACCAGCAGTCGTCACTGGCCATGTGGTGGGACGATCTTGAAAACAGCCCACTCCTCAGGGCCCAGCATTAGTTCCTGCTTGTTTTCCACAGAAACCCCTGGGAGAGCAGTTCCGGAAAGAAGTTCACATTAAGAATCTTCCCTCACTTTTCAAGAAAACAAAGCCAGTGTTGGAGACGGAGGTGCTAGACAGCGAGGAGGGCGGCCTGGCCACCATCTTTGAACCCTGAATCAAGCTTTCGGGCACCCTTCCTTGGCCTTTATTGTCATCTCTTCTTCTCCTTCGTAGCTAATCTCAGGCCCCTCTCCACTGCCACCCCACTTACCACCATTGTCAGCCTGGAGAGATCCAAGTCTGGAGCTAGCGAGGGCCCTGTGCAGGGGCCAGGAGTAATTAGACTCCAGTACCACACGGGGAGTTAGGGCTTACACCACGCAGTCGAGACCTCCCAGGTATCTCCCATTCCACCTGGAGTTTGGGCTTTTCCCAGAGAGAAGAGCTAGAGTGGAGCAGCCTTCCCCCGGCCCCTCTGCCCTGGGCAGCCGTGGGCCTGCGCAGTGGGAACTAGCAGCTAGCCCTATGAACTACTGTGCCAGTTTCGCCCGGACCGCTGCAAGTCCCACTGAGCCCCCATGCTGCGGGGCTGGCAGGGAGCCCTCCCCACCCCCGCCCCCAGGGGCACATCTGGGTCAGATGCCGAGTGCTGGACTGAATTCGGCCATTTCCCTCTGTCTTGAGCAAAAATCTGGTCAGCTGATGGGATCCATGGTACAGGCTGCTGCTGAGCTCTGCGCGCAGAGTCAAGTTTAGTACTTTCAGGGATGGGCTGGGTCGGCATCTGTAGTGCTAACATCCTCCTTAGAGCTAGCTCATACATGCCCTTCCGTGAATGACCTGTCGATGTGGTTTCCTTAACCCCAGGGTCCACTCAGGCACAAGAGCCACAGTACCGTATCTAGTGTCACATGATGCCATTGGCATTTAAGGAGAATCCAAACCAACTAGCCTCCATCTGTGATAAGTAGCTAGTAAAGCCACTGGCCTCTCCTAAGATGAGCTGAGTCCAGGTGCCTTCAAAAATCTCGTGGTCTTTCAGGTCCCTGGTTGCTTCTCTCATGGGCCGTTTCCAAAAGAAAATATGCCTTCCTATTGTGAGTCTCCAGTCCATTCTAGAGATCACTGAATAGCCCTACAAGCATAGGAAACATGGATACAGGACACTAACCTTGAGGTCATTGCTGACCATAGACAAGCTTAATCCATACAGAAACCATCAAGTGTGTGTGTCCCTGTGTTCTGCACAAAGAGGCTGTCATCAATCCAGTCCACTGACGAGGGCTTCCGTGAGGACAGCGGAGCAGTGTGGATGGAATCCACAGCTTATAGCTGGTGCTGCCCCCGGGCAGGGGAGGCTCAGCAAGAGGCGAAGCTGGGGAAACAGAACTTGGTGTCCGGTGTGGCTGCTTCTGTGGCACAGCCTCGCCCCACTCCCTCTCCCTGGGACTGTGCTCTGGGCTTGTCGGCTGTGAGGGCCGTCTCAAAGCATGGTTCCCTCCAAACCTGTTAGCTGCCTGTTCCTCTTGTCGTTGGGGCTGTGGAGGGCATAGTTATATTTATTGTGTTGTACTGTTTTTAACATCTTGTGACTTCATGCTAGAAGTTTTCTATTGTTTATAGAACTTTTTTGTAGAAACATAACTCTAAAGCACATCTGCATGTCAGTAAAAATCTCAATTTCATACAGTAAGAGTCCCATCTGTCTTTTTCAAACCAGTGACATACTTGAGTGGACAGTAAAAACTGACTGATGAGTCCTGGCCAGATGGCTCAGTGGTAGAGCGTCAGCCTGGCATGCAGGAGTCCCAGGTTCAATTCCCGGCCAGGGCACACAGAAGCGCCCATCAACTTCTTCACCCCTCCCCCTCTCCTCCCTGTCTCTCTTCTCCTCCCGTAGCCAAGGCTCCATCGGAGCAACGTTGGCCCCGGGGGCTGAGGATGGCTCCATGGCCTCTGCCTCAGGCACTAGAATGGCTCTGGTTGCAACAGAGCAATGCCCCAGATGGGCAGACCATCGCCCCCTGGTGGGCATGCCAGGTGGATCCTGGTCAGGCACATGTGGGAGTCTGACTGCCTCCCAGTTTCCAACTTCAGAAAAATACAAAAAAAAACCCAAAAACTGACTGACGGACCTGCTCTGTCAAGCTTTCTGAAATAGGATGCCAGCTAGAAAAAGATTTCTATCCCTGGTACATAAAGACCAGGTAGCCCACTCCATTTTCAGTGTTGACATTGGTGGCTGCTGGGCCTGGCCTAGGGATAGTCCAAAGGGAATTGCTGTTCTTCCTCATGTGGTTCTTTTTTTTTTTTTTCTTCTAACATTTTTTGAGAGACAGGAAGGGAGATGAGAAGCATCAACTCTTCTCTTCATTGTGGCACCTTGTTCTTTGATTGCTTTCTCATACGTGCCTTGATTAGGGGGCTCAAGCGAGCAACCATGGGGTCATGTCTATGATCCCGTGCTTAGGCACAGGGCCCTCAGCCTGGGGTCCTCAGTGTCTCAGGCTGACACTCTTACCCACTGTGCCACCGCCTCATCAGGCTGTCATGTGGTTCTTGATAGCAATGTAACTTGACAGAGACCACCCTTTTTCCTGTCTGTTGGCAGCTGACTCCAGTTCTGATAGGTTAAGTGGCACACGGTATTTTATAGGGTCTGACTGTACCCCCCGCCCCCTAAAAAACCCTCAATTTGGCTTTTTCTCCTGAGGCTTCAGAGGGACCTGGCTATGACCTGCAGTGACATCTGCTGATGCCAAACCCGTTGAGGCAAGGCCCCATATTTGTAGACCAGAGCTGAAGAAGTGGTCTCAGACAAAACGGTTTTTGTTTGGATGTGAATTTATTTACATGAAGATCTTATAAAGGCATAGCAGTCACATTCTGTGACACATTTCACAAAATCTATTGAATAAAGCTGGAATTGTCCCAGAAAACTCAGGACACCTAGTCACATTCGGGTGTCTACAGCAGTCCTGGGGCAGCAGGTCAGAACCCCAGATCTCCAGCCTGCCTCGAGCAGCCCGGCCTGGCCAGGCAGTCTGGTGCAAGCCTCAGTCCATCTGAATCGCATCCAGCTCATCCAAGAACCGCCGGCACTTCCCCATCAATACCTTGATGGCCTCGCTCACCAGCACATCTGGTGGCAATACCCCCGTTGACTCGACAGAGACTGGGAAACAAAGAGACATTTTAGCCCAGACGGGGCTTGCAAAAGCTCCTGTGTAAGTTATTGCTAGATTTCACATCTAGACTGCACCCAAGAGCTGCCGTCTCCCCTGCACCACCACCACCCAATGGGATACTCACAGATATAATGGTCCCGAACCCGAGCAAGCCGTACAACCTTCTTTAGCTTCTCATGTCGGAAGACTTCCCTACTGAAGGTATCTAGCCGGGGATTGGCAACTCTGGCCACCTTCTTACCTAATGAAAACAAACCATGTTATAAACACACGAGCCCGAACGTTCCTATCTCTCTGCTACCTTCAAAGTTACACTTTAGGCCCTGACCTGAACAGCACCCAAGTACCGTACCTTGGACTTCATGCACCTCGATAACGCCGGGTGAGAAGCAGCGGCTCAGCTCCTCAGCTGCCGGCCCCTCCACGGGCTCCAGCAGGGTGATGTCCGGCAGAAGCCGGTAACTGGCTGTTGCCACAGGTGAAAACTTGGCATGATCTTTGCCTACAGGGAAATCAGAGCCTGTGGGAAAACCCCTGACATTCCCAAAGGCCCACTGGTTTTCCGCCTGTCTGTGACAGATGAGTCCCTTAGTCACAGCTCACCCTACTATATTTGAACTACCTTCCTCCCCAGGGCAGCCCGCAGGGTTCTCACCAATGCCCTTGACACAGTGCATGAGGAGGTCAATCTCCTGGCCAGGCCGCAGCTGAGCAATGAGGATATCGTCATGCACGGGTCGGATGGTGCCCTCCGGGAAGAGGTCAGCCTGGTTCCCCAGGGGGACCCACTGCATGTGCCTGGTGTACACTGGAGGAAGAAGCACATCAGAAGACCTTGGTCTCTGATAAGTACTAACAGTGCCCAACGGGTGGGCCCTCTTTCTCACCCTACCAATGCTCACCTTTGTGGTTCACATAGAGTTCATTGGGGTCAGAGGAATCTTTAGCAGCATGGGGGTTCCGAGTGCACCTGACCTGCAGCCGAAACTGCAGAGTATCTATTTCTGTACCTTCTTCATCTCCTGCACAAAGAGAGGAGGTGGCAGCTGTAAAAGGACTAATGCACATTTGAGTGCCAGGCACCATACTGAGTGCATTACATTTTTCATTTAATCCTCTTACCAAATTCAGTAAGTCAAGGGCAAGTATTCTCACGAATAAGAACACTGATGTACCAAAAGACTAGTAACTTGCCCAAGGTCATGCAGTATAGTCAATCCAGGATTTGAACACAAGCATTCAGAATCCAGAATCCACTCTGCAGAAGGGAGCTGTTCCCCTTCTCCCAAAATTTCATCTTCTCAAACCCTCACCTTGGTTCCGATACTCAAAAAGACGGGGATCAGCATGAATGGGGATGAGCCCCAAGCGATGAGCAAGGATCTCATCCTGGACAATGGATGTGTTGTTGTACACCAGGACCTTTTCCACAGCCATGGTTGGCACCTGCCCAACAAAACAATCACTCATCTGTTCCTGCCTGCTGACATAGTTAAGGACAGACCTCTTCCTAGGGGAGTGGTTGATGAAAAGTTTATGAATGAGTGGGAGAAATGCTCAACACAATTTCAGGAAAAATAAACCTCAAGACAATTCTACAAGTGAGGTAATGGCAAGGTTTCCCAACACAACTCGACCCCCACCACCACGCCCACCAATACCTCAGCTAATAGAATACGTCGAAAAGCATTGGCAATGGCTGCATCAATTCCCACCATGTCAAACTCCAAGGTGTTTTCATCCATGTGGACCACATCCACGCGGAAATTCTACAAAGACAAGAAAAACACTAATTGAAGCTTGTATAGTCGATACCTCCCCCACGATATCCCCCTTAAAGAATTAACATTCTCCCTCATCCCAGATGTCCCTCATTAGATGTTCTTTTCTCCCCCAATCCTTTATTAGTTTCTTTTATTTTTCTGCAATTTTTTAATTTGGTCAAATTAAATTTCTTAATAGTACTTTTATTTGCATATTATTTTTCTCAAATTTATTAGGGTGATGTTGGTTAATAAGATTATATAGGTTTCAAAAAAAAGATTACATAGGTTTCAAGTGTACATTTCTATTACATATGACCTGCATACTGCATTGTGTGCCCACCACCCAAAGTCAAATACCTTCTATCACCTATATTTAGCCCCTTTTACTATCTCCCAGCCTGCCCTCCCCACCCTAGGTAACCACCACAGTGCTGTGTCTATGAGTTTTTGTTTTGTTTTTCCACTTGTTGCTTTCAGTTTTATATCCCATATGAGTAAAAAAAGCATATGGTTTTTAACTTTTTATGATTAATTTAACTTAGCATATTCTCAAGGTCCATCCAAGTTTTTGCAAATGGTAATATTTTATCTTTCCTTATGATTGACCAGCACTCCACTGTGTATATATATCACATCTTCTTTATCCAGTTATCTATCGAAGGGGACTTTGGTTGTTTCCACATCTCTCTGTATTATGGCTTACAGCTAGGCCATCCCGAAGAGACCATTCTACTAGATAATGTGCCTCTACACTGCTTAGTCCAGTTGACACACTTCATCCTTATTAGACTTTTCTGTTTTATTTGCCATTCTTGATAGGATCCCTCCTTTTTCAAACTCTAGTGCCTTGATTTCTAAGCCACCAATCTTTTAATTTTCTTCCTTCTCTGAGGAATCCTTCTAAATTCACTATCTTCCATCTACTCCATAAACATTATTTCCCAAATTTTCCCTCCAGAGACCTCAACCACATTCATGGTTTTGGCATCTTTCTGTACTGACAACTCCCAAGAGATTATCTCTCACTGCTGATCTCAGTTCAAATACATATTCTACTAGTTTCATAGACTTCTTCACCTGCAGGAAACTGAACGCATCCCCAAACCCCATTTCTCATCAGTAAATGATGCCGCCATGCATCAGAGAAGTTCCCCAAGTTAGGTCATTTTACACTCCCCCCTTAACAACCCATAACAAAGCTATCACCCAACTTACCTTCTATCTCCCCTTTGCTCTAACACCTCAGTGCTTAAGAGACACTTCAATCTTGCCTACCATTCATGCCCACCCACTCTATAGTCTTAACAACAACGAACTGCTTGGACATTCCCACTGCACAGCTTCGGCTCATCCTTCTAGGCTCAGTTCAGATGTCATCTCCCTCAGGAAGTCTTCCATACATCTGCCCTCCCTCCCATTCTAGATTAAGTAAATACCTCCGCGGGATAGGATACCTCCCACCCCACTGCATTCCCCGTCGTCCTACAATCAACCACCTTTACCACATTATATTGGAATCGTTTGTTTAGGTGCACTCTTCAACAAGACTGAACATCTTGTTCGCAGAACAGGTGGAAACCGTGTGTACACAGAGCGCCTAGCACAAGGCTCAATAAATGTTTTATGCATGCAGCGAACCCTAAAGGACAGCTTTTGAGGCACAGGATGCTCAAATCAGATGGTCCGATCGTCCATACCTTCTCTGGACATCTCCAGTTCTACTCACCCTCTCGAAGTGATCCTGGTCCCAGGCATCATCATAGCCCGAATAGTTACCAGGAAAATCAGTGGTATGAACCTAAAGCAGAGAGTCGAGTCTGTCAGCGAAGGAGCAGCGAGGCCAAGCCCGTCCCCACTCCAAACACAACTCATCCCTGTTCCTCTCCCATTTCTCCTTCCGACCACAAGACCATAAAGCTTACATTGCGAACCCCGAACTCCCCTAGAACCACACGGCTCCGCATTTCTTTCACCGCCTGGGCCGCCGCCATCTTCCACGCCCCACGTGACTAAGGTAGCAACGAGCGCGTGCGTTCTAGTCGCCCTCCTCCGTCTCCATGGCAACGCATTAGCTCTTTGTAGGTTAAATATCGCGAGATTCTGTCTACGTCCACGTCCCCAGGGTCCGGAAGTCCGTTTTAGCCAAACATCCGGTTTCCCTTTTTGCGTTGCGGCTGATCCCACCTGTCTGTCTGTCCCTGGACCTCTCCTTCTTGCAGCTCTACGTCTCTCCCACTCCTCCCCCGTGCGAGGTGTTTCGCGGGCTTCAGCGACGGGAGCCCTCAAGGGACATGGCAACTACGGCGGCGCCGGCCGGTGGCTCCCGAAACGGGGCTGGCCCGGAATGGGGAGGGTTCGAAGAAAACATCCAGGTAATGGCCTGAGGGCTCCGGCTGCCAGCAGCCCCAGGGCCTGGAAGTCTGCTCCTTTTGCAGCACCTTTCCTGTCCTTTCGGCCTTCGTACCCACCAAAGTCAGTGGGAACAGTGCCGACCTGAAAGGGCTGGACTTGGACTCCAGCCACAGGGCCTCAGGTCTCTGGGCCCACCCGCTCATTCTTTTGGGACAAGTTAGGAGGGCAGTCGGAGTCAGGCATGGCGGGGACCTGTGGGAGTGTTGCGCTAGCTAAAACCATACTTTGTGCACAGCCTTGTTTGGGGGTTGGTAAAAACAAAGAAAGTGGGCATTTTGGGGGCTTTGATAGGGAAGATAGAGGGACATGTGTGGAAGGCAAGGAATAGGTTTCCTGGGCTAGAAAAGAGACAAACTACCAGGGTTCTGAAAGCGAATGAGGGCAAGACAGTGGTGTGATTTCCTAGCTGTGTCCTCAGCAGTGGAAGAACAAAGCCGCAGCCCTGGCATGGACAGAGAAGGATTTAATGAACGCAGCAGAAAGGTCCTGCACACTAGGAGCTTATTGTCTCCACAGGGTGGGGGCTCGGCTGTGATTGACATGGAGAACATGGACGATACTTCAGGTTCCAGCTTCGAGGATATGGGTGAGCTGCATCAGCGCCTGCGTGAGGAAGAAGTAGATGCTGATGCAGCCGCTGCTGAAGAAGAGGATGGGGAATTCCTGGGCATGAAGGGCTTTAAGGGACAGCTGAGCCGGCAGGTGGCTGACCAGGTAAGCAAGACTAGACCCTGGCAGGTGGAAAGTATACCTAGACAGTCCCAGGTTCTGGAGTTGATGTTGGTGAAGGTCACTCCTGGTTGTCCAGTTAGAACCATGAAGAAATTCAACAGAAAATAAGCAATAGGGCTTAGAGTCAACAGTCTCACAATACTCACCCACCCCACCCTTGTCTTCCTTACTTCAGATGTGGCAGGCAGGGAAGAGACAAGCCTCTAAAGCTTTCAGCTTGTATGCCAACATCGACATCCTGAGACCCTACTTTGACGTGGAGCCCGCCCAGGTGCGAAGCAGGTGAGGATCCTTCTGACAGAAGCTGCCCTCCTTCTACCTAGTCCTTCATCCAAACTACAGCCAGAGCCCAAACCCTTAGACTCCCCTTTTCTTGACACCACAAGCTCTCACCTTTCTCTTTGTACTCCAGCCACACCATTCCTCTTACCTGTCCCGGAACAGGACATGGTGATAACACATTGCCTTCCTCTTTTCCATCTAGTAAACTACTCATCTTCCCTCAGATCCTTGCTCAACTGCCACTTCCTTTGTTCCCCATTCCTCAGTCCCTCCCCCAGTTTGTTCTTCCCTGGTATGCCTGTAGAGCTCTGTGCTTTCCTCTGACAGGTAACACTTCAGCAGTGCTGTGCTTTCTTTCTTTTTTTTTTTTTTTTTTTTTTTTTGCATTTCTCCGAAGCTGGAAACAGGGAGAGACAGTCAGACAGACTCCCACATGCGCCCGACCGGGATCCACCCGGCACGCCCACCAGGGGGGCGATGCTCTGCCCATCCTGGGCGTCGCCATGTTGCGACCAGAGCCACTGTAGTGCCTGAGGCAGAGGCCACAGAGCCATCCCCAGCGCCCGGGCCATTTTTGCTCCAATGGAACCTTGGCTGCGGGAGGGGAAGAGAGAGACAGAGAGGAAGGCGCTGCGGAGGGGTGGAGAAGCAAATGGGCGCTTCTCCTGTGTGCCCTGGCCGGGAATCGAACCCGGGTCCTCCGCACGCTAGGCCGACGCTCTACCGCTGAGCCAACCGGCCAGGGCTGTGCTTTCTTATTCTTGGGTCTGTCTCCCCAGAGACCTCCTCAAAAGCAGGCTCTGTTTTGGTTATCTTTGTATTCCCAGCACCAGAACAGTCTCTGAACCAGAATGTTGTACATAGTGTTGAATGACTTCTCAAGAACTGGAATTAATCTTGGTTTGGTTCTTTGTTCACCCTTTAATTTAACTGGTGCTTACCGAATACCCAGTACACTCAGCAGGTACTTATTAAGCTTTTGTTCTGCACCAGGTATTCTACTAGTCGTGTGTGAGTTAGCGGTGGAAGACAGATGGGAGCCCTGCCCTCGAGTGCAGTTATAGTACAGCACTCATTTGCTGTGAAGGGACACAGGAGGACACTTGACCCAGACTAGTCTGGAGAGTGGGGCTGGGTGGGTTTCCCAGAGCGAGTAAAATCTAGCCAAGTTCCAAGGTATTATTAGGAGCTAGCCACGTAAGAAGAGAACGGGGACTTGTACTTTTCTTCCTTCTGCCTGGAATTTTCTTACCACTTAAACTGTATTTCAAGAATATGGTCAGTGGTGCAGGAAGACTGATAAGCAGGAAGAGAGGCAGGAGGCACACCGGTTCCCTCAAGTTCCACCTGTCCTTCAAACCCTTTCCCCGGGCTTCATCGTTACAGTTCGGAATTCTGGGCAACCTCTGCCAAGCTGCCCCCGCCTCCCCTTTTTTTTTGAGGGGGGGGCGGTGAGAAACATCAGCTCGTAGTTGTGGCACTTTAGTTGTTCATTGATTGCTTCTCATATGTTCCTTGATCGGGGAGGGGTCCTCCAGCTGAGCCAGTGACCCCTTGCTCAAGACAACAACCATGGGATCATTTCGATGATTCCACACTCAAGCTGGCAAGCCCGCGCTCAAGCTGATGAACCTGCATTCAAGCCTATGAGCTCAGGGTTTCGAACTTGGGACCTCAGTGTCCCAGGTCAGCACTCTATCCACTGCACCTCCACCGGTCAGGCCAAGGTTTTCCTTTTAAAGGGAAGCAGGTCAGCCTGACCTGCGGTGGCGCAGTGGATAAAGCGTCGACCTGGAAATGCTGAGGTCGCCGGTTCGAAACCCTGGGCTTGCCTGGTCAAGGTACATATGGAAGTTGATGCTTCCAGCTCCTCCCCCCTTCTCTCTCTCTTCTCTCTCTCCCTCTCTGTCTCTCTCTCTCTCCTCTCTAAAAATGAATAAATAAAATAAATAAAATAAAAATTAACAAAAAAAACACCTTTAAAGGGGAGCAGGTCAAATAGGTTAATTGTCAGTTCCTAGCCCCAGGCCCAGCTGGGCTCCCTCAGCTCTCCATATTGCTGCTGCATCAGTCCACACAGCATCAGGGGGTTGTCCTTTCTGGAAGCATCTTTAGGAGCAAGGAAGTGATTTCCTCATTCCCTGTCTGTCTGTACTTTGCTCTTCTCTCTCCCTGTACCATCTAGCATGTTCTCTGGAGTTAGATGAGTAAGATTCAGGCCTTCCAGAACGTCCTAAGTGCTGGTCTGCTCTCATCTCTCCTCTCCTCCTCTCCCAGGCTCCTGGAGTCCATGATCCCTGTCAAGATGGTCAACTTCCCCCAGGTGAATAGGGGGTAGCGTGACTGGAAGAGCCGGGGGAGGCCCTAGGGCAGAGGGTGGGGTCACCAGGCAAAGCCTGGGAAGGAATAAACAGAAGAGCCATTGTACCCTCCTGAATGAGTTGGTATATTGACAGAAAATTGCTGGTGAGCTCTACGGACCTCTCATGCTGGTCTTCACACTGGTCGCCATCCTCCTCCATGGGATGAAGACATCTGACACCATTATTGTAAGCAGGACAGAGGACTTTGGGGGTGGATGAACTGAGTTGAAACCTGGCCAAGGAAGAAACAGTGGAGTGAGTTAGAAGCAGCCCTTAGGAGAACCCTGGAAGAGGCTGAGACCGGAGGCCTCCCAGGACTAAGTAGAGCATTCACCCCACAGCAGGAGGGCACCCTGATGGGCACAGCTATTGGCACCTGCTTTGGCTACTGGCTGGGTGTCTCGTCCTTCATTTACTTCCTCGCCTACCTGTGCAATGCCCAGATCACCATGCTCCAGATGATGGCACTCCTGGTAAGGAGTCCACCGTGGCAGTGGGCAAGGGTGACCTTACAACAGTAGCCAGGCCTTGCTCTGCATCTGTCCTGGGACTCCAGGGCCTGGAAAGGGGTGAGCTGGCCGGTAGACCAGTGCCCCCATGAGGGTCCAGAGACCAGCCCAGCCTGAGAGATTTTCCTCTCCACCACCCTCCTTCTAGGGCTACGGCCTCTTTGGGCACTGCATTGTCCTGTTCATCACCTACAACATCCACCTCCATGCGCTCTTCTACCTCTTTTGGCTGCTGGTGGGGGGGCTGTCCACGCTGCGCATGGTAAGTTGGGCATATTTCCAGGGGTGGGCTGTCGTGGGGACCTGGGGAAAGCAGCCCAGAGTTTGGGCTGAACCCATAGGTTGTTCTTAGTGGAGGGAGGAGCCTGAGGATGGTTCTGCTCTGGGAAGGAATATCTCCACACTGCTCACACTGGAGGGAGGTCCACTGAGCTGGATTCCTATGGGCCTAGGTGGCAGTGTTGGTGTCACGGACGGTGGGCCCCACACAGCGGCTGCTCCTCTGTGGCACCCTGGCAACCCTGCACATGCTCTTCCTGCTCTATCTGCATTTTGCCTACCACAAGGTGGTAGAGGGTAAGTGACAGGGAGCCTGGTGTGGGGGAGTGGAGAACAGGTGCCTGGGGTGGAGTCCAGCCAGTCTTGCTCACTTTCTGTCCTTTCAGGCATCCTAGACACACTGGAGGGCCCCAACGTCCCACCCATGCAGAGGGTCCCCAGAGACATCCCCATGGTGCTCCCTGCTGCTAGGCTTCCAGCCACCGTGCTCAACGCCACAGCCAAGGCTGTCATGGTGACCCTGCAGTCACACTGACCCCCCTGAAATCCTTGGCAAGTCCCCTTTAACCCAGCTGCAGAGCAGAGGAAGATTAAAGGACAGAACTGATGACATGTCTTTGATGGGGCCTGCAGCTGTCACAGAGCTGTAGAGGCAGAAGCACCTCCTCTGACGCCTGTTGGGGCTTCTGAAGGGCATGAGGCCAGGAACCCCTGGCCAGGACTGCAGGCTTCTGCTGCCAATGCAGAAAGTGGGTCAGCGCCTCCGAGGCTGTCTCACCGCCTACCCCTTTCTTCCTCTTGATTTCTTCCACATTGTCTTGTTAAATATAGACTTGGTAATTAAAGTATTGATTGAAGTCTGGAAGTCCAGCTACTCTTCCAGTAGTCCTCCCTGCCACCCTGCTTCCTATACACTTTCCTGTTCTTTGTCAGTGGTGGTAATGTCATACGTGCCCTTATTTATAACCTCAGGATGTAAGGTGGGACGGGCAGGATGAAGGTAGGACAGCCCAGACTACACTGAAGGCGGTGCTTGAATATGGAATCTGCCTCAAGTCAGGAACACCTAACCCATGGCAGCCTCAAACACAAGGACCATAAGTCTGGTGGAGCAGTGCATCCAGCTTGGGTCGGGGCTCAGCTGCACACCAATGGAGCAATAACAACTGGACAAAATCTTCCAAACTCAACACCATGTCACTATAACACCCTTACACACTGGGACCATTGTGTAGGGATAATTTTCCTGTGGGAACACACATTTGAAGCCAAACTTTGCTTTGCCCAGGTTATACTGGGGCCAGAGGAACAAAGCTTTCTGCAGGAGTTCTCTCTGTCTTTCCTCTTCAAGAGTGCTGGTTACTCTTAAAAACTGCCATCACCCAAGCCTGGCCACCCCACCACCTATTTCATCTGCTCCACTAGTTAACAGAGGGGATAGAATTTTTTACTTCACTACGCTTACTCCTTTTTAAAAGAATTACCCTAGTAAATCTGGGTCAGCATCTTTCCTTCCTAAAGGGAAAGATATGCCTTTCATTTACCTGAGGTGACCTATGTCTGAAGCGTCACACCATCACCCTTGGACAGAGCTCCAAAATTACTGCTTACCCAGTGCAGCGTTTCCCTCCTGAAAGCTCCAGCCCACTTTCCATGGCCCCACCCTCACCTGGTCGCTGATCCTGGCAATCCACTTAATTTTTTAATCGAATCTAACCCCGTTTGTGTGCTGCCCCAGTCTCACGGGTACAGCCTCAAGGCATCAGCAAGGCCCTTCGCGCCTGGGTAAGGGGCAGCACCAGCACCCTGCATCTATCTGTGGCTCACCTGCCCAAGAAATCTTTTCGGGGTCCCCCTGTGTATGATATAGCTCAGGGCGCCTCTGCACCGACAAGCCCCTGGGGCCGCCGCTGCGAAGCCGCCATCTTGGTGAAGGACACGCGGGGAACTAAGTGCTCGTGGGCTAGAACCTCGCGCGTGCTGTGCCTTCCATCGTGGAGGCGAGGCGGGGCCGGGATTAAAGGGCCCTGGGGGCTTCCAAACAGGACAGGAGGGCGTGCCTGGGATCCAAGCGAAGGCACAGAGGGTCTGGTCCGTAGGTATGGGGGACGACGGGAGAATGGGCTAAAGAACCCGGTCATAGTCTCGAACACCATCTCTATGTCACGTGCTTCCATTCCCTCCCCAGCCCTGCGGCTTGCAGTCCTCAACCCAGATTCCAACTTTCTACCCCACCCGGAGGGAAAGAGCGACCACACCGTTCCCGAACCACCCGGGGCGCACAGACCTCGCGGGCCGCGGGCCTTGCGCCGGGCAAGGGGCGGGGCGAGCGGCGGTGACGCGACCGTTGCCATGGGAACTCGCCGCCCGCTCCAGCACAGACAGAAGCTGAAGATCAAGCGGCGGTCCGACTGTCCGACTGTCCGCTGTCCTGCTGCCCGCTTCGGGCTCTCCCTGCGGGCGCGGTAGGAAACACCGGACTGGAGAAAGGGAGGGAGTAGACGTGGCCTCCGAGCGGGGACCGGTCTCGCGCGTCTTAAGCCGAGGCCCCTTAGCCGCCGCCGCCGCCGCCGCCGCCGCCGCCGCCGCGGCAACCGCGAGGGACGAGGACAAGCGCGGAGCAGCGCCGGGCAGGTCACGGATCGCGCGCCCCAGCCCGCGGCACGGTCCGCCCCGGCACCAGCGCCGCGCAGTTTCAGCCCAGCCGGCGACCTCGGCGCCTCCGCCACCCCGGCCGGCTCCGGTGCGGGCCGCGGCGCTCTTCGCCGCCGCCGCCGCCGCTGCCACCTTTACCACCGCCTGTGCCTCTGCCCCCACTCCGGCCGCGACCCCAGCCCGGGCCCCGACCTGAGCCACAACCTCGCCCACGACCCTGCCAACCTCGCCCGCGGCCCGGGCCCCGGAGGCCCAGCCGTAGGTACGATGCTGCCCAGCTCCATCCAGATTTCAGGGGAGCCGCTGTCAGGCGCCGAGGTGCGGGACATCTGCCGCGGCCTGCGCGACAACGCCGTGCGCCTGCTCTCCCTGCGCGGCTGCCGCCTCTGCGACCGCGACTTCGGCCGCATCTGCCGGGCCCTGGCCGGGGCCACGTCCCTGGCGCAACTCAACCTTAACCTGGGCGTCGTGTCCAGCCCCAGCCGCATCAAGCAGCTGGCGGAGGCGCTGCGGACCAACCGCTCCATCCAGTCCCTCTTGTGAGTGTGCTTCCTCGCAAGGAGGTCCCGGGCACTGCACCTCTCCTCGCACTCTCTGCCACCTCCTCTTCCTCCGCACACCTGCCCGTACCTTTTTCCACCAGCTTCCCTCTTCCCCCACTTACACACACCCCTCGTCCCTCTGCCCTTACCTCCACGACACCCTCCCAGCACATCCCTTCTTTCCGGACTTTGCGTCCCCAGCCCCACCCCAAAGGAGATGGGATACCCACTCCTTCCTGGTAGGGCACGTGTACCGCACACCTAATCACCCGCATTGACTTCTGGGGGCAGCCCCTCAGTTCCCAAAAAGGAACATTGTCCTGGGGGCCAGACCCCTCCTGCTACGTTCTGCCTAGTGAGGAATCCCCCGCCCATCCCCTCCTCTGTATGCTCTGTCCTTGGTCCCAGTCCCTGCACCAGAAAAGAAACCCCATTCTCCTTTGATCTGTGTTACTTTAGAATCTAGTATTTTCTGGATTCTAGGTTCCTAGAATCCAGAATTTTCTAGATTTCTCCCTTCCCAAAGCTTCTCCTCAGTGCTGTGATTGAGTGCCCTCTTACCTCTAGGGCTTACCCCCTTCCCCTACAGATAGGGCTGATGGCTGTGGTAACCCCTGCGCTCTGGTCTCACCCCCAGCCTGCATGGGAGCCCCCTGACAGATGCGGGGTTGGCCTTGCTGAACCCCGCCCTGGCCCTCCACCCTGCCCTTGTGGCTCTGGACCTGGGGGACTGCATGCTGGGTGATGAAGCCATCAACCTCATCTGTGGCCTCCTCCCCCCAGATGGGGCCAAGTCAGGTGAGCAGGGCCCTGCTAAGGGTATGGGCTGGTATAGCCTTCATGAAAAGCTAAACGCAGAGGTCAGAGGCGCTGACCCAGAGCTGAGGATTCTGACAGCTTGAGAATGTGTTTTAAATCCTCTTGGGAAGGAGAAGGTTTAGGGGCTGGACAGGACAGAGAATCTAGAACTCAGTGCTGGTGGGCAGGGAAGGCAGGGCCTCTAAAGGCAGTGGAGTTCTGTTGTGGGGGTGGGTGGCTCCCAGCCATTAGAGACACCCCAGAGACCCATGGCAGGGTAGGGGCTTAAAGAGTGCCTGACCTTCTCCATCCTGGCTTCTTTTCATGACGTTGCCCAGGTTTGAAGGAGCTAACGCTGAGTGCCAACCCTGGCATCACCCCTAAGGGCTGGAGCCGTCTCGCCATTGCTGTGGCCCACAGCTCCCAGGTCCGCGTCCTCAATTTGGACTACAACCCCCTGGGTGAGACTCAAGAAAACCCCCTTAGTTTCTCACCCCCCCCCCATCCTAGCACCTGGGATTATCAGTTGCCATGGTAACCCTCACACTGGGATGAGGAAAGATCGAGGGAGCTCTGGGAGGTAATAGAGAAGCTATCTATGTGGAGGACCAGATAGATAACCAACAGGTAGATTAAAGCATCCATCATCATCCCTGGGTCCAGTGTGCTTCATACATTCACTCACCAATCACGATGCTCCCCAACTGGCCATCTACCAATTGTCAGTGTTTCCTGGCCTGGGGGTGGGGTCTCATGTCCTCAGGTCAATGGGGAGGCTGTCAGGGAGGAAGGGTTAGATGGCCTGTGCATGAACTCAGGTATGTGTGTGTGTGCTGTGTCCCCAGGTGACCATGTGGCAGGGATGCTAGCTGTAGCTGTGGCCTCCAGTCGCACCTTAGAGGTCCTAGACTTGGAGAGCACAGGGCTCACCAACCAGTCAGCTCAGGTGAGACATCCTTATATTCGGGAAAGGCCAGGGGTTGTGGTGGAAGTTAGCCAGGGTATCTGTAGATATACCAAGGGGTGGCTGGTTGGAGTCAGGGAAGCCACATTAACTGTTTATCCCTTCCATACTCTTTTCCACCCCAGACTCTGTTGGACATGGTAGAAAATTACCCCACAGCTTTGCGGAGCCTGGTATTGGCTGAGAACAGCATTAGCCCAGAGCTGCAGCAGCAGATCTGTGACCTCCTTTCCGAGGGAGAGGAGGAGGAGGAGGTGGCAGGAGGGCCTGGTGACACACAAGAACGAGAGAGGGGGCGGGAGCCTGCTGCCCACCGGACGGGAAGCAGCTCCTGGATGTGCCCCAGTGGTAAGAGCCTGGTGGGTTGATTGGAGCCAGGTCTGTAGAGACTTGGGACCTGAGAGGATGGATGGGTGTGGGAAAGCTAGGCCACTTTTTTCCTATTTGTGGTCCCCAATGGAAGAACAAATGGTGGTCTGAACACCCTTCTGCCATTCCACAGATCCCAGCTCTCAGATGGTGCTTATGACGTCAGGACTAGGGGACAGTCTGTTGGCTGAGACCGAGATGTGACTCTCTACTTGGGCTTCTCCACATCATTACATTTGTCTCCGTCCCCAGCACCTTGCCCCAGATACCAGGGTCAGTCCCTGGGGTTTGGGAGGGGAGGGGGTTGCCTGGGGCTCTGGCAGCTCGCGGCAGTGTGGTGGGAGGCTCTGGAAACTGTGAATGAGCAACAGCCTTGGGGGCACTTGAACCCAAGGCCGTGGCTCTGGACTTGTTGGCAGCTCTGGCTGCAGCCCCGCTGGCTCGGAAGAGATTTTATGAACTCTACAACCTGGTTTGTGGCTGTGGTCACTGGGGGCTGGCAGTAGGGGAGGAACTGGGACTACCATTAGGCACCACTAGGGGGCAGTGCCATCCCACAGCCAAAGCATCCTCTGGCCCCAAATGTCTCAAACTGGTCAGCTCCCAGACTTCTAGGACCTAGAGTTCTGAGGTGACACCTTACATAGGCCCTATAAGGACATAACTGAGGTAAAGAGCTTGCCTCCAGAGCTGGGCTAGACTGGACCCTACCTCAAGGGGAGACTCAGGGGCTCCATCCAGTTGACTTAAGGCGCAGCCTCTCCCACTCCCTGATGCTCTGTGCCCAGGCAGAGAGCCGCAACAGAGAATCACTAGCAGAGTAGGACATCACAGGGACTGGGACTATTCAACAATGGGGAGAAGAATGGTCATTATTAGACAAATTAGTCCATATCAGTAAAATAGCTTTATTTAATTTTAAAATAGTCATCGATGTGAAAATTTCCCAAAGGTGGGAGTAACAGTCTAAAGCCAAGGTTGGGAGGGGGGCCAGGGCTGACCTAGAGCCCAGCCTGAGGTCTCTGAGTCCCACCCTCTACTCCCTTCCAGAGGGAGGAAGGACACAGCTGAGGAGAGCCCTGAGTCGGCCTCCCCCTCGCCCCTGAGGGCCTGCGATGTCAGGCCCCCTGAAGGCAACAGCTTGTGTGGAGGATTTGGGGGGAGAGGGAAACAGGCAACAAATAGAAAGGTTAGTAGAAAACAGAAATTAGAGGTTAATCCCAATGACACCCCCTCAAAAACAAAAACCTCATGGCTGTGAAAGGAAGATGGAGGATGAACACTGATGTGACGAACCCCTCAGCCCCAGAACTGCCCGATTTGGGCTGGACCGATTGAGGAAAGGGCTGGAGCCCAGCTGCATGTCACCTTGGGAGAATAAATATTTCAAGAAGAAAAGGGGGAAACCATGAGGCAAGCTGGTGCCAGGCTGTCAGTGCAGCGGAAAGGCCTGGTGTGGCCCACCGCCTACCCGCCCCGCCCGCGTGGGGACAGAGCGGTGTGGCTCGGGCTGGGGCGGGTCTCCCCGCAGTCCCAGTGCAGCAGCAGCAGGAAGGCAAGCAGGGGCCCTAGTTGAGCAGGTTGCCCTGCTCCTGGGCCTGGGTCAAGCTGTCCTTGCGGTGCAGGTGGTGCACTCCCATCCTCTTGGGGCTGCGCTGGGGGCGGCCGGAGCCGGGGAGTGCCCAGGTCCTGCCCTCCGCGTGGGGGGTGCCAGGCCCTTTCTCTGTGTCACTATCACTGGGCAGCAGGCTCTGTTGTTCTTCCTCAGGGCTGACAGGAAGGTTCAGCTCTTCCTCCTCCTCTTCCCTGGGAAGGCCAGCGCCAGGTTCTGTTGGCAGCAAAAGTCCACTCTCACCAGGTGCCAGAACCCCCTCCTCCCCGTCAGAGGGGCTAAGAGCGAAGTGCCGCTGCAGCTCAGGGAGCGCGTCGTGTCCGAAGGCTGTGCGCTGGGCCACGGCGGCCAGTGGTGGCGTGCGGTCCACAAACACCCGCTGCCAGCTGGCCAGCAGGTCCTCCTCAGAGCCGGCGGGGGCGCTGAAGGTCAGGGGGGCTGGGCTGGGCTGGTGGTGCGGGGAGGCCGGAGCTGAAGCGGGGCAGCTGGGCGCCGGGGTGGGGCGGGCCCGCTCGCTGCCCTCCTCCACCAGGCTCAGGGAAATGGCCTGGCGGGTGGCGTACGTGCAGTTGGGCAGGGGGCTGTTGCGGGGGATGCGCACCTTGTCCTCGGAGAACTCAATTACCTTCCGGCCGGGATACAGAGGGTGCGGTGGGGACGGGGTGGGGTAGGGGCTCAGCTTCTCAAAGGCCGGCAGAGGCAGCTCGTCCTCGGGGGAGCCCCCAGCAGTGCTCAGAGAGTGGCACTCCCCATTGGCTTGGGGGGTGGGGCTGCCAGGGACTGGGGGACTGGCTGGGTCCCCCGAGGCAACACTCATGTCTACGTGCACAAAGACATCCTCAGCCAAGGGGCGCCCAGCACTGCCTGACTGGGCCGAATTGAGCAGTAGAGACTCTGGCTTCTCTAGCACCCGGGCAATGACCGAGGTGGGTACCACAGCCCCTGGTGCCAGGCTGGGGGCAGGGCCCGGCCTGGCAGCCTCTTGACCACTGTGCAGATGTTTCTGAACCATATCCTGTAGCTCACAGGGTAGCTGGGGAGAAGAAGAAAAGAGAGACATGAATGATCCCAACCCAAGAGACGCTGACTCATGGCAAAAGTCATGGCTACCACACACAAGTACCACTGTGTGCTCAGCACTCAACTGTCTCCTGTGCTTACAGCACGCCAAGTATATCCTCACTTCACAGATAAACTGAGGCTCCGTAGGGGTAAAATAATGAAGATTTTGATTAGCATTGCCAGGGTCTGAATCCAGAACTGGTGCTAAGGCCCACTTGCTCTTAAACTTCCATCTTTTCCATCTTAGCAGGAGCTTCTGCCCAAACCAGATCTGAGTTTGAGGATCTGTCCTGACCAGCAGGCTTGGGAATACCTCCATTCCTGCAGCCCATCAACCTCAGGCCTGAGGATCTGCACCCTAGAGTTTGCCCTTTAGGGGTAAGGGGGTCAGCTGGGCCTAATCCTCTCTCACTATTCTTATGGCTGATAGCTCTGGCCACCCCCTCGTTCCTACAGTGGGATCCTGAAATTGAGTCTCTCTCTCTATGTCTCCATTTCAGAAATACCAACAGGGCCAGCCCCAAGCCCTAGCGATGGGTGCTTGACAGAATACAAGACACCAACCAGTGACAGAGCTGACTGGCTTGAGAGGAGACACGGAGGCTAGGGGAAGGCAGAGCAGATGGCCGTTACAGGCAGGGGGCGGAGAGGGGTGTGACGCGTTAGAGGAGTCCTAAGACGGCCGGACTGGCTCTGCTGGGCAGTGCCGTACTCACGTCAGCGAGCTTGTGGTTGCGGAAGTGGGATTTGTTGCACTTGAGGAGCTGCACAGCGAGGTTGCAGTCTAGCCGGTACCGCTCCTGCAGACACAGCGTAGTTCAGAGCCCAGCCCGGCCAGAGGGAGCAGGCTGGGCCCGGACAGAGTTAGCCCCAGGCAAGGAAGGCCCCAGAGGCACACATACGTTCAGCTCCTCCAGCTTATTGATGGTGTTCCTGGCGTCCAGCAGCTTGTTGGTCAGCTCTACAATCTCCCAGTCCAGCGTCTTCCTGTCCACCTCAGCCTTCTTGATCTGAGGCACAAGACTCGTGGTGAACCCAGCCCGTGCCCAGCCTTCCCTCCCAGCCCTCCTCCCAGCCCAGAGACACAGGAAGCCACAAGTGCCGGAGCAGCCAAGGCAGACGACTAGAGACAGACGGTGGACAGACGGAAGGAGACCAGACACCTCTCCTGTTCTCCAGGCTGCCTGTGGGCAGGGGCTCTCAGAGCACGGCCTGTGGCTGCCTGGGCCCAGCAGTGTCAGCGCTGCCCACCCCGCAGGGAACTCGACACACCAGGCAGGGCAGTTGGTACCCGAGAGGCGGTAACTGCAAACCCGGGTGCTGGAAGCCTATGTACGTAGCAGTTTCCAGGCTCAGGCCAGGAAGGAAGACTAGGGAGGAGCCAGTAGCAGCTGGGGGAGCTGTGAGACTAGCTAGCTGACCTGGGCGGGAGCTGCAGGCTCAAAGCAGCCTTCTGATCTTCAACTCAGAGGCTGGTTCTACAGCCCCCTCCCCCAAATGGCTTGGGCTTGCTGCCACTACAGCCGAGAAGCTGTGAGTGTTCAGTGATGACATCAATCAGTACCTCTGCCTCGGCCAAGGGCAGGCTCCCAGCTGTCCCCGAGGAAGGAGGCACTGACCCCTGAACGGGCCACACATAAGGAGAGGAATGGAGTGGGCAGAGGGAAATGACCAGGGCCCCAGAAACCCCAGATCTCAGCTGAGGAGGAGGCCAGGGCAAGGGAGAAAACACACAAACTCAGACGCAACTGCAAAAATCCAGCTGTGGCTAAGAGAGGCCTGAGAGGAGCGCGCGGCAGCAGCGGCGGCAGCAGGAGGGGAGACGAGGAGAGAAGAGAAACAGTGTGAGCATTAGGACAGTCCCGACTCGCACAGCACACTGCGGTCCCCTTCCCACCGCTGTCCCCCTGCCCTCCCCATGCCCCAGGGCGGGGGCGCATCCTTGGCGAGTCCTAGCCCGCTGTTGCGCTGTGAACACAGTGCCAGCCAAACTGCCATCCTGGACAGATTACCAGTGTGTGCAGCTTGTCCTCCAGCTCCTGGTTGGTCCTCTGGGAAGCCGTGTAGCTGTTCTGCAGCCTGCAGAGGAATACAAGGCGGACCCCTGGGTCACAATCTCATCCCACAGACCATGTCCAGCCTCAGGCCTCCCCCAGCTGGCCCCCGGTGAACGGGGAGATGCGTGCACGTGTCCTAGCCCTCATTCCTGTACCTGCGGAACTTGTCCTTAAACTTGTCCAGCTCCTCGCGGCTCTGGCCTAGCTCCAGCTCCAGGCAGTCCTGCCCGATTTCCAGCTCGCGCTCCAGGGCCTCGGTGCGCCTGGTGGCCAAGGCCAGGCGCCGGCGCAGCTCCTCATTCTCCTGCTGCAACAGCCTGGCAGGGTGAGGCGGTCAAGGGCAGAGGGGCATCAGAGGTGGAGGGCCAGCCCTGGAGCCCCAGGCTGGTCAGGGAGAAAGGAGTGGGGATGACATAAACACAGGCAACACGGGCCCAGGTCTGGGGCAGCAGAGGCCACAGGCTCGCTGGCCCTGAGAACACGGCCTGGGTTGGAGGACGGAGGAGACAGAGGGGACATTAGATGGCAGTCTGCCCCCCCACACTCACACCCTGGAGAATGAGAAGACAGAACTGGGTAGGGGTACAGTTCCCGGTCTGTCTCCGGTGACAGCCCAAGCCAGCGAGCCCCCAGCTCCAGTTTCCCCACAGCACAATCAGGCTGCTTCATTATTAATCTCCTGGAAACCCAGCCCAGCATCGCCCTCCTGCAGCATCCTCCTCACGTGGTGCACAGAAAGGGCCCCAGGGAAGGCGGCTGGCACTGGAGGGCCCGGAGCTGGGGACGGGCTCGCTGGCAAGGGCGGGCCTTGACCACCATCTCCTCCTTGACTCCAGGTACTCTTGGAGCCCATGGAACAAACCCCTTTTCCCAGAAGAAATATGCACATTAAGCCCCCTCCCAGAGTCCCGAAAGCACGCCATCCTAACCCAACATGTACCTCTACCTAAGCCAAGGAGCCCAACTCTACCAACAGCTGTGCCTGGAGCTAAGAGGGACAGAGGGGAGGCAGGGCAGGCTCTTGGGGAGCAGATACTCACTTCATCCTCTCTGCATCAGTCAGGGAATCCTGGGCACAAAGAAACAGAAGCCTGAGGCTCAGAGGCTCTAGACCACCGGCCTCCTGCTTGGCCCCCTCCCAAACGCCCTGGGAAGGGCCACTCTGAGGCCCAGAGAGAGACTCGCACAGCAGAAGTGGGCTGCAGTGAGTGCCCTGCAGAGGTGAGGGCAACCCAGTCGTGCCCAGAAAAAACAAAACTAGCTCTCCCACACCAACTGAAGATTCTAGAACCCCTTCTGACCCTCGCCCTTACACACACCAGCTCCAATCCCTCTCTCAAGCCTACAGCCAGTTGCAAATAAGTCCTGGTACCCATGCTACCTCTCCCAGGGATAAAGAGAGCCTCTCAGCTATTCACGGGGATCATACGAGCCCTGCAGGCACGGCAGAGATGTTCCAGAAAAGTCAAGATTTCAGGCTGAGATACAGTAGGATTCTGGCCCTTAAGTAGAATCAGGCTAGTACAGGGGCTGGAGGGGAACACGGGCATGGGGGAAGAACTGCTGGCCCAACCTGACTGAGAGGAGTGAATTCAGTGTCTTCTCTTGCTTTGAAAAACCTCCTACCGCCGCCTGACCAGGCGGTGGCACAGTGGATAGAGCGTCAGACTGGGATGTGGAGGACCCAGGTTTGAGACCCCGAGGTCACCAGCTTGAGCACGGGCTAATCTGGTTTGAGCAAAGCTCACCAGCTTGGACCCAAGGTCGCTGGCTCAAGCAAGGGGTTACTCCGTCTGCTGAAGGCCTGTGGTCAAGGCACATATGAGAAAGCAATCAATGAACAACTGTGTGGCAGTGAAAAACTGATGATTGATGCTTCTCATCTCTCTCCATTCCTGTCTGTCTGTCCCTGTCTATCCCTCTCTCTGACTCTCTCTCTGTCCCTGTAAAAAACAAACAAACAAAAAAACAATAAAAACCTCCTACCCCATCCTCCTGAACCCCCTACACTTTGGTCATGGCCCAAGAGTCAGGGTTCAGCCACACACAAAGCAGAGCAAGCACGTGCTACGGCAAGATAGAGATGTCAAGGTACCCTCTCCAAACTGAACTGACTGCTTCAAATGCCAGGACTGCTTCAGGGTCAGGAAAATGAGGTGGGTGGCCTAGACCAGGGACTCTGGAGCCACTGACACCTGGGTTTGACCCTTTTCTACCACACACGGGTCACACTAACCTTACTGAGCCTTAGTGTCATCTACAAAACCAGAAGTTCTGGTAGGTGGCGCCTCGCACAATATCTGACCATTTTATTTACTGTTCTCTGAGCTGAAATGGGCACATCATGGCATCTCTGCTGAAAGCTGACCAAAGTGGCCATGGTATGCCTGGCGCTCAGAATGTGCTGACAATCTCTCAAGTTCTGTGACTGCGCTCCATGCACACAGGCAGGAAACCCCGTAGCGAGCAGAATAAACCACCACACTCATTTCCTCCTGTTAGTAAGCTTAACGAGGGAGGACAACTGATGTAGTTAACAAATATCAGCAAAGCAGAGCTGGAGGGGGGGCCAGCCTTCCGGGGACAGTGAGGGACAGCTGGCCTGGTGGAAGTGGCTAGAACACCACGTCCCAGCAGCCTCCAGAGGGGCCGCAGGCTGAACGGCTCCCCTCCACTAGTGGAGGACGCGAGTCCCGGCCTCCAGCGGGTTAGGACCCTCAGTCTGGTGGGCTGCCTCTGGCAGGAAGAACAACAGTACATGTGTGGGGTCACTGCTGCTGAGCTACCCAGCCTCTGGGGCACCCTGCCACATGGGCACATGCTAGGGCTGGCCCCTGGGAGCCTATGCTGTCCCCACCAGCAGAGTTACACTTTCACCCCAACTGGGGGGGCCAGAAGTCCCCTCCCACAGAAGTCAGCCAGACACACAGCCTCAGGGGCTGCCTCTGCCAGCCAGGGTGGGGGTACCAGCCTTGCTGACCTCCTGCTCAAGCTGGGGTCCAGGAACTTCCAGCCGCAGCTCCCGATGCTCGGGCGGTGCCTTACGGTAGGGCTTCTTAGCAGGGGCTGCGCTGGTCATCCTGGGAGGTGAGGGTTCCTCAATCTGCTGGGCGAAGCAAGGAGGAGGAGCCTCAGAAACGAGGGCGAGAGGCCTGTGAACTGAGGGAAAGGATGGCAGAAGGGGACCTATGGAGGAGCCACCTGGCAGGCAGCAGGCAGGCTGGGGCATTGCTGGGGTCACCAGGAGGGCTAGGTTCTGGTGTGTCAGTGCCCAGGGAGGCGGCCATGGGTCCAGTGGGAACAAAGGGGCGGGAAAGGCTGGGTGTAGAGCTGGGCGCCAGGAGAAATGCACTGGGCTAGGCGGAGTCTGAAGACAGCCCGCCACTCTCCTCTGTGGGCTCAGAGTCTGAGCTTCCAAGCCTCGGGGCTCCTGACACATGGGCATGTCCTAGGGAAAACTGTTCTCTCTGCATCAGCTTCCTCAGGTCTAAGTCAGGGTGAGGACAGCACACCAACTTTATAGGGTTCTCGCGAAGATTACGCAAAGTCCTGAGAACAGCACCTGGCACTCAGGAAATGGTTAATAAATGTCAGCTTAAAAAAATAACTGACCAGCAAGTAAGGGTTTGAAGCTATTCACCAAATCCAGGGGGCCTCTGAACCTGAGAGAGGCATGATGGCCAAGCCCCAGAGGCCCCCACGACTCTCCTTTCACCAGCCCCTGGCTGAGAGGGACCACCTGCCTGCCCCTTGCCTGTAAGCCTCCCAGGAAGAGAGCCACGTGGGGGGCGCAGGCCTCAGCGACATACCGTCTGTCTGTCGGCAGCCCGCTCTGTTCCGCCGTCCGGAGAATCAGCCCTTGGCTCACCGCATCCCACAGCCCCTCCACTTCCTCTAGCCAACAGCTCCTGAAACCAGAGAAGGGCAGAAAGTGGAAACCAGGTGTCAGCCGCCTGTCAGTGCCACAGGCCACCCTGCCTAGTCTGGGACCTGGAAGGCCCCCCAGGGAGAGGCAGATGGGAAAGCCATGGGACAGGGGGATCTGAGGGGGAAGTGGTGGAGGCGAGAGAGGACCGGAAGCACCGGGCTCCTGCCTTCTCCATGAACACTGCCGTGTGTGCTCACGATTCTGGCTTCCCCACATGGCCACTTTTGAAATAGGTCTGGTCCTGCCCTGTCCCTATCCTACCCCACATCGGTCCTGCTCATCTCCCAGGCCTCTCAGAGCCTGGAAACAGCCAAGACGTCTGAGAACAAGGGTTGTGGGATGGAGTACCATGATAAAGCCTAGCAGGGATGCAAGAAGATGCTGAAACGCTCCTAGCAATGTTTCCAGAAGGAGCCCAAAGACCGCATCAGTGTTCTGTGGTGGTGATCAGACTTTGTGATGGGGGGGGGGGGGGGACACAGGAGAGAAATCTAAAAAGACAGCAGTTTAGAGCAATGATGGTTCTCTAACATGGTGACTGTGGTCTCCCCTCGTCCTCTTCCAGACAGCTCGCAAATGTCTGAAGATGTTTCTGGTTATCACAACAAGAGTGGGTGCTACTGGCATCTAGTAGAGAGAGGCCAGGGCCGCTGCTAAACACCCTGGAATGGACAGGACAGCCCCCACGACAAGAGCTGTCAGCACGCAATGCTGCTGGTGGCAAGGTTGAGAAATCCTAGTACAGAAAGCGCAAGTCTGGGGAGCTCCGTGTTGCTTCTGACTCTGTGTGGCCCTTCCTCACTGGACAAGCCTGTTTTGCATCTGCAGGTGGTGGCTGGACCGAGTGACCCGTGTGGTCCCATCCAGGCTCCTAGGGTTCCGAGCTCTGCCCTCACCTGCAATGAGCTGGGCGGCAGCAGGGGGCAGCAGCCGCCACAGGGACCAGTGGAGGCAGCAACCTCAGGTGGCCTTCTGGGCATAAACAATCTTCCCGCTGCCATCCACCTAAACAGAGCTGGGGGCTGAGGGAAGCCTGGCGGGCTCAAGCGTGCGCTCCTGCTGTTGGGACTTGCCCTGGCCATGACTCCTGTCACATTCCAACAGGGCCCGAGGCAGGAAGACCGGTAAGGGGTAGGGAGGGCGGGGAAGCAGGAGTGGCCTTCCTTGTCTGTCCGCACAGCCTGGCCTCTGGCTTGGGGTTCTGGGGGAGCTGGGGTGTGACAGCAGGCACGAGCTGCCAACCTCCACCCCTTTGATGGTGAGGCAGAACGTGTCCCCACAGGGCACGAGCAGCGTGCTCTGTCGGGCTCACTGTGTCGGCTGACTCCCTGTGCAGGAATCCGGGCGGGCCTGAAAGCACAGGACATTCCTGGGGGTGGGAGCAAACAAGTCACCCACAGTTTCCCTGGGGCTACCCCCTCAGAGGGCCCCAGGGGAGAGCGCTTATGGCCTGGGGGAGACCCAGAAAGCCCTGGTCCTGATACTCGGGTGGAAGTGGTGGTGCGTGTGAGTTTGGAAAGTGGGTAGAGCCAGAGACACAGGATTCAGCATTCCAGGTGGCCCAGGGGGGCTCCATGCTGGCCTCTGCCTTCGCCCCTCTCTGGAGAACCCAGGCTCCTGCCCCCCTCTGCTCCCTAGTCAGCTGGGTGGCCCCTCCCCCTGCGGGCCCCTCTGTGTGTGGGCATGTGTGTGGGCAGCAGGTAGCCAGGGAGGACACTGATGGCCAAGGTATCTGATGTCTACCTGTAAGGAGAGTGGAGCCGGCCTGCTGAGGGGGCAGTGTGGGTGTGAGGGGCACCGAAGGGGTGCGAATGCAGATGCGGACTCTGAAGTGAATGGTGAGCAGATGGAAGGTTCTCTCTCCCAACCAGAGCCTGATCTTTCCACACGCGTCAGTCACAGGGAGGGAAACCACTCCCCACTGGGAAGCAGAAGGCAATGCCCACTAGGGAGAGAGGCCACTAGGGAGCCTGCAGCGTCCTCAACACAAATCCACAAGGGAGAGTCTGTGCCACTCCCTGCCTGTGTCCATCAACACCAGTGCATGCCGTGGCCCTCACTCCAAATGCTGAGATCTGCGAAGAGCTCCAGAACAGCCCACAGGGGCCTACAATTCCAGCACTGGGCGGGAACACACTGGGCCTGGCGGCTGCTGGCCCTGACCGGACACACTACAGGGAAGGACAGGTCCAGGGCTGAGGACCACGCCAGGTGCAGGGGAGAACACAACAGGCAGCCGTGGGCCAGCGGGCCTGGGGGGCAGGGAGCAGATGGAGGTAAGCTGGAAGGCACAGAGGACCCTCCAGGCAGCCCAGCTACAGATGCAGCCTCCGCGGGCCACACCTCCTCCACACAGAGGTTCCCAGCTGGCTAGTAGTGTTTCAGCCCAAGGGGGGCTCCAATCCTGCAAGGAGAGAAGGAGGCCTCCAGGGAAGCCGCTGTACACTCAGAATGGGCCGCGGGCCACAGGCTCTGGGGCCTCTCGGCTTCTTAGCACCCAGCTCCAGAGTGCCTCCAAGGAAGGTCCTCTGGAAGGGCTAGAAATTGACAGGGCAGAATGCCACTGCTAAAATACTCGAGCTTCAAGGAGCTGGCGGCGGATGACTAAGGATGCAGGCTACCAGACCACGTGCTGGGCTTGTACTTCCAGGACAGCTGTGCTCAGGGAGAAAGGCTGAGGCCTGGGATGAAACCTCTGGCTGACCCAGTCTGGTCTGAGGTTCCTGGGCTGGACCTGCAGGCACTGCGGAGGGAGACACTCTGAGCAGCTCTAACCCCCCCCATCTTGGGTATGGGGGGGTGAGAAGGAAAAGCAGCCCTCCTAGCCCCTCGCCACCCCACGACCCGCCTCCTCTTTCCTCTTCTGCATGATGTTCATTCTTGATTTACTCGAAATCAGTTTGGATGAGAGACCCAGCCCCGGCTCGGCTGGGGTGGAGGGCGGGGGTGACAGCTTCCTAATTGCCATGTTGCAATCTGCCAGGCCGTGCAGGGCCGCCTGTTGCCGCCTGCCCTGTATTAAATACCTTCTCCCTGATTACAGCCCATGGGGCATGATTAGCTGCCTCCAGAGAACAAAGTCTGCTTTCATTAGAAAGGGGACTTGCATGCACATTGAACCTGCACTGTGAACCTGAACAGCTGAGCAGAGAGTGCAGACAGACAGACGTGAGGGGAACTGTGCGCCAGAAGTCGGCTGAGCAGTGTCCTTTAATCAAAGGACGAAACGTCTGCCAACCATCACTCCTTAATCAGGAGATGGAACTCACACTCGCTCCCTTTTGTGGACAGGAAGTATGTGTATGTGACCAGGGGCCTCCAGCGGTCAGGGATCACCACTGCTGGAGATGGGGCAGGACAAGGAGAAAGCTCTCTGAGTCCTGACTCTTCTCACTGTCCTCGCTCCAGTCCCACAGGAGGCGACAGCAAAAAGGTTCAAGCTCAAGAGCCAAGGAGCCCTCTCACTTCCTTCAGCCGTCCCTTCCGCGGGTCTGCCCAAGGCCTAGGGCTAAAGCAAAGGTGCAGGCGAGGAAGGGAGATCCGAGCTTCCCTCTCAGGACTGAGGCCACCCCTCAACACTGGGCCAGCAGAAGGAGGCTGATTAAGTCCAAAATGGGTATGGCTCTTGGGCTTTTCAAACTTCTGCCTCCCCCCATGCCTCCTCCAGCTTCCAAGCAGGATTCGGCTGCCCTGCCGGAGAAGGATGGACTGCCACCCCCGCTCGCCACAACACCATGCTCTCTTAGGAAATTACAGCCCAGCAGTTTGCCTGGGCTCAGACCATTTCCAAACCCAATGCTACACCTTTTTGCTCATAGCTGTCACTGAATCAAACAAGTGGGCCAACTTGAGGCATCAATGAACCCCACCTTCTCAATCAAGGGCCCAGACATCACCACCAAAATCATTAAAGCTCTACTCTGTAATTCACCCAAGAAAAGTCAACAGAAAGCAGGGATCACTACTGCTTTAAAATAAAGGAAAACCAGCCCCTCTTCAAAACACACCAGCTGTGTTGTACACTGCCTTAATTCTCTTGGAACCCAGCAAGATATAAATAATAAAAATATATATATACAGGCCCTTCCTAAAGCCCCTCACCAACTGATAAAACATGACTGTGATCACACAGGAACTAGCGCCTCTTCTGTGGGAACTGTCCTCAGCTGTATATAGAGTCTCTGAACTCCACAAGCCTGGCTGGAGCTCAAGCCCCTGAAATCCAGGCTCTGCCTCCAACAGAGGCCCAGGAGAAACACAAATTACCGCCCTGCAAGGCCCAGCTCCGTAGCCAGGTGACTCAGCAGGGGCGCCGCCCCATCAGACTGTCGGTGAACAGCAGAACAGGTCTCCTGCAGTGCGCGGACCCCACAGGAGCTGCCGGGGCTCAGCCTTCACCACGCCGATCCCTGGTGCCCCCCTGCTCGCCAGCAGCCCCTCGTTTCCAGCACGCAGCTGTTCCTGAGCTACGTGAGCAAAGCCCTCAGCAATCCCAGGCGCGTGGCAGGCACACAGCCAGCCACTCGCGGGTGGGGCCTGGGCAGGCTCTGCTCCGGGCTGATGACTAGGCTGCAAGATGCCAGTCTGTGCCCAAACCAGCCCTGCTGCCCCTCTGGGCAAGTACAACCTCATCCTCTTGGGACAAGCTGCCTGCGGCCCTGACCTGGCCTTCTGCCTGCTTTAAGCGGAACAGACTGACAGGTCTTTTAAAGGCAAAAGGGTGGGAATTATTCTGCCATGGCGTAATCTTGACGACTCGGAACTAGTGCTAGTGACCTTGAGTACTCACCTGGCTCCTCACCTGAGCAAATACTTCAAGTCTATCACCAGACCTCATCCAAGCAAACACTACACAGGAACAAAGGGGCTGAAAGGTACTGATGATGATCCAAGCCAACCAAACCTCTCCCCTCATAAAAGGCGGGTCAAAAAAACCCCAAGATCACAACCAGCACTTGACATTAGTCCCCATATCCTCTCCTAAGCTGGAAGAGCAAAGTGACAGGTGGCCCTGAACTAAGCCTCCACTCCAGTCTCCTTTGGCTTTCCTGGTCACAGCCAAGCCACAAACCTACTCAGGGTCCCTGGGCATCAGAGTAGCCTCGACCGGCTAGCATTTACACCCCCCAGCCATGCTAGTAGACAGCCCCCTCTTCCTGCCACGCCGCAGGGCACACAGCCGCTTTAAGAGCCTGTGGGTCTCCAGTGTCTGGATCCAGCCTACCCCACACTGCACTGCCCGCACAGGCTGGAGACACAGAGCGACGTCTGGAGAATTACCTGTGCAGAACGCCAGGCAGCTCCCGGCAACCGGCCTTCCCGTTATCTCTGGAACCCCCTTCTCCTCTCCAAGCCTAGAGAGAGAAGGGCCTGTGGCGGAAGCTTCTGCATGTCTCCCGATCTGAGTCCAGTCTCTTAGACCCACAGTGGGATCCAGAGCAGGTCCTGCTCCCTTGGGCTCAGGCGCCCTTCCCACCTCTTCCTGGCTAAAGTCCACCTGAAGCTCTAGCTGTGGAAGGCCGTGGGGGGTGGGGGGACAGACTCCACCTTCCACAGCTGCAAGTCAGATGGGCACCTGGTTCTGGCCTTTGGCTTTCAGTCTAAGTGGCTTGACTCTTCTGTTCAGGCAGTTTCCATAACCAGGCTAAGGTTTTCCTCAACCTCCCCAACCCCAAGGAGAAACTTACAGCTAATCCTAAATTCTTATCCTGGGGTGAGACTAATGGGGACCCCATTCAATCTTCCCCTCTTGAAAAACAGGAAACTATTAAGTCTAAAAGAAAATTCCCATCAGTCATGAGGCATGAAAAAGAAACAGCATGCCAACTGAGGGATGCTCTCAAACTCTGGGTGCTAAAGGCATGCCGGACGGAAACTCGGCCCAATTCTGTTTTAAGCAAGAACGGGAGGCACGGTAGTGGCCATGCCTGGGGACCCTCTCCTCATGGCCGTGAAGGGGCACATCCCCGCCAGTGCAAGGAGACTGGGAAGATGGTTCCTAGAACCCGTTATAGGAACCAGAGAGCAGAGGGGACATGAAGTGAGCGAGGGGGCGGAGGGTGCCAGGCTGCAGGGAGGGACAGAGGACAGAGGCACTGCCCGCAGTGTCCCCAGGACAGGTTAGTGGCCCCGGGCAGACTCACAGGGTTAGTGGCTTCTCCCCAACCAGACAGCGCTCCTGGTTAGCTCGGTTAGCGACAGACTCATGGCAGACACCCTCCAGGCACTCCATATAAACAGACAGCTTGCTTTGTGAGCAGCCCAACTCCCAACTCCGGAGCTGCAAAGAGAGAACAGAAGGGATGCCAAGCTGCGGATGCCCAGGGCACACTGCACTCGCCGGACAGGGAGGGCTCCTCAGGGGCTGTCTTGCCCCCACAGATTGCACCAGGCGGAGGTGCAGCATCCCCCTGCCCCTGGTCAGTCCTGCCCCCTAACCCCACGCCACAAGGCTCTCTGGTTGGTGGACAGAGAGGCCAGCTGTTGTGGAAAGGTCGCTGCTACCGGGGGGCAGCTCCCATCCGGCCGACTCCCCGAACACTGATGCCAGGCTACACCAGAGCCCTGGAAGCTGGGCTGTAGGAACAAAGCCACCCACAGCTGCAGCTGCCGCCCATGCCAGGCCTGTGCTGGCAGAGTTTACCCACCAGCTCCCACGGGCCCCGAGGAGAGGGGCTGGGAGAGGACTGGCCCAAGGACCCGTCGCTGCAACAAGAGCCGCCTGGAAAGCGCAGGACAATGGGGCAGTGTGGGGCCGGCCCAGCGCGCGCCAGGCAAGGGAAGGGGCAGCACACTGCCACCGTTCAGTTTCTCAAAGCGCCACGGGGTGGCCCTTCCCGGGGAGCTGGCCCAGAGGAACCCAGAGAGCAGGGATCAAGGCTGTGCTATCGCCAGGCTCCCCAGACTCCGATAGCGACGAGTCTACCCTCTCTAGACTCTCGGAATGAGCAGTGACCAGAAAGGCACGCAGTCCCATCCCAGCGAGCCCAGGAAACAGCAGAAAACACTTTCCTGAAGCCTCCAGACCCACCCTAGGGAAGTGACATTTACTGGCTGACAAATCTCAAGGCAAACGCAGCCATGCAGTGGAGCCCCAGAGGCCCCACAAGAAGCGGCCCGAGGCAGCAGGATAGGAAAGCTACAGCAAATGTGTCAGCAAATCCTGCTTGTGCTTAAAAGAGAAAGGCAATATGTCAGAGAAAACAGGGAGAGACTCCCCCTTCTGCCTGGATCGCCCTGCAGATGATGAGATGCCTTGGGTAGAAAGGGGAAGACAGTGACCACCCCGGCCCCAGTACGGGCCTGGCCCTTCTCCCAAGCCTAGGTTAATGATTACGGCAGGCAGGAAAAGCCTCCAATAGGTTTCCAACTGCCTGCTCGCTGGGTTCCCCATATTGCTGTGATAACAGCCCCAGAGCTCCAAAGGCCAAGGCCTGACCGTGGAGGGTGCAATAAGCATCTAGAAGAGAAAGAACTCTTCCTGTGGGCTCTGACCTCTTCCCTGCACTGATAAGAAAGCATGGCCACGCACAGGCTACCTTCAGAATCCTCATCCACAAATTAATGATAATAATATTATAAAAACACCAGCTGGGGCCCTGGACGGTTGGCTCAGGGACAGATTATCAGCCCGGCATGTGGAAGGCCCAGGTTCGATTCCCAGTCAGGGCACACAGGAGAACACCCATCTGCTTCTCTACCCCTCCCCACCTCTCACTTAAAAATAAAATAATAATTAAAAATAAAATAAAATAAAAACACCAGCTGGGTCAATTTTGCTTTCCAAAGGTCGAGCAGCAAGTGACCTGGTTAATTCAAGGTTTCAGAAACCAGGGACTCTCTCTGCCCTGAAACAGAGATGGAAAAATCAGGTAACTTCCCTCTCCCCCCCCCCAAGATGCTAGAGGACTGAGGGGAGAGACGGGCGTGAGACGAGGCGCTGATGCCCAATCACGCTGACCTCCATTCTGAGTCCCAGTCAAGGGCACCCCTGCTGCCCAATTTCAGCTCAGAATAACAATCCCTCAGAGATCCCCCGGGGACCACTGCAGCCCAGCCTGGGGTGAAGCCTCTCCATCCCTCCAAGGAGCTAGGCCCAGGGGAACCCCCAAGCTGGGGGGGGGCTACAACCAGGCTCCTCAAACGTTCCAACAGGGCCTACTCCACCCTGGGTGACTTGTGAGGTGAACAGAGCAAATAGAAGAACAGTACGTATTACTGAATTTTATTTATTTTATAAGCAATACCTTATTAGGAATGTCTAGAAGGACACAAAATGATTAGAAGAACACATGATAAATGGTTAACAATTGTGAAAACTGTTAGGCAGTTCCCTTTCTTTGGGGAAAGGGCTTAGAAAGGGGCAAGAGGAGAGTCTGTTTCCTTTTATTTTGTTTCTATGTGGTTGGTATTTTTAGGACTTATGTTTATGATAAACGCACACAAGCCCTAGACAGACAGACAGAGGCCCCCACCTGCACTGGCTGTGCCGTCCCAGAAGGGCTCTCCCTTCCATTAAATGTCCTTGGAGCCAGTAGCCTAATGAGGCCCACAGAACAGGTGCAGTTCTCCCATTCTGGAGTGACAGAGAGGACAAGTGACTCGCCCGATCCCACAGACAGGGGCAGAATCCTGTCCCCAGTTCCAGTGTAACGTGTGGAGAGCCATATTCTCTGGGGAGCCACAGAAAGCCATGCCAGGCCTGTTGTGTCCTTTATGGGTTCCAAATGTCACTGGGAGCAGAGAGCTGATACTTTTAAGATAGTAGCTAATAGGCTCTGGCCGGTTAGCTCTGTCGGTTGTTTCGGTCATCACGAAACAACAAGGTTGCGGGTTCGATCCCCAATCAGAGCACACATAGGAAGCAACCAAAGAATGCACGACTGAGTGGAACAACAAATGCTTCCCTTCTCCCCTCCCTCTCTCTCCCTTCCTTTTTCTGTATCTCTAAAAATCAGTAAAAATTAAGCCCTGGCCAGATAGCTCAGTTGGTTGAAGCATCCCCCTGGAGCACGGAGGTGGCTGGTTCGATTCCCTGGTCAGGGCACATATAGTAGCAGCTCCGTGTTCCTGTCTCTCTCTCCCTGCGTCTCTCAAAACAAACAAAAAAAAAAGTAACTAATAAAGGCAGATCCTGTTTGCTTCAGTCTCCCTGAGGAAGGACTGGGTGGGGTCTCACAGCAGCCAGGAGAGCTCAGCACTACACTGTGGGGCCTAAAAACCTTCAGTAAAAGACCTTGGCCCTAAGAAGCTCCCGAGGCAGAAGACCCTGACCCTAGCGGGGGACAGACAGGTTGACAGCTGCATGCCTTATGGTGCGGTGAATGCTCTGAGGGCACAGAGGGGAGGTGCGAGGCTGGGGCTGAGCTTAGGAACCAGACAAGAAGGCCGCCCTCCTGAGAAGTCAGACACATCTTCCTCATCTGACTGTAAACCCATACTGAAGTACCACCTGGTATTATACAATTAAGAGGTCTAGACTTCTGGAAACAACTTCTTTTGGTGTCTGTGGGGAACGGGTGCCCTAAGGGCTACCCCCTCAACACACTAAAAATAAAAAGGCAGAGAGAACAGCAGCTCTCTCAGCTGCCGGCCCCACTTCTGGGGAGTATCTCAGTTCAGCTGGTTCTGCGGTACAAGACCACTGCAGCCCTAAGAAAACTGGGCCCGAAGGGTCAGGATTCCTCAACGCCTAGATGTGTTCCACCAGCTTCCCCCAACACTCTTCCACCCATAACGCACCAGGAGAAAAGAGAAACCAGGAGACAGGGACCCTCAAGCACGCCTCCCAGTCATCCACAGCCTTAACACTCCGTGGACCCACCCCCACCTGGATCCGCCAAAGTCACCACCCATGTCGGCTGCCTGTCACGACCTGTCAAAGGCGTCATTACAACACAAGAATGCAGAGAAGCATCAACAATCTTATTTCGCACAGGCTACTCACTGACGGTGTCCCCAAACTCACCTTTTTTATTGCTTCATCACGAAAAAGGAGACTCTCAAATTTACTCCCACCTCTAAAATGCTCCTGGCTACCTGGCAGAAAGCAAAAGGCTTATTCTAGCTTGAATAAAACAAAGCCTTTCCTTATACACTGTGTTTTTCAAAATGGAATTCATTCATTCATTTACAGAGTATCTTCCATATGCCAGGCACCATGCTATATGCTGTAAACTCATTATCTCTAAAGACCAATATACTTTTACTTTATAAGGTACAAGACCAAGGATCCTCCTGGTTAAGCAACTTGCCCCAAGTCCCACGGCTGTTAAGTGAAAAAGTCTGGATTTAAACCCGATCTGCCTAGCTCCAAAATCAGACTCAATCTCACTGCTCACCCCTCTCCCAACTCTCCACACACCCCATCCTCCCAGTCTCCCCTACCCGCCCACCCCCACCCTGTGATCAGCGAGGGTCCTTCCTCTACAGGGGGTCAGCTCAGTGAAAGAGAGGGACAGATAAACAGAAAACTCACCATACAAGGGGCGTGCCAGAGCAGAGATTCAGACACAGTGCTGTGGAGGGCAAGAGGACGAAAGGAAAGCGGGGTCTTCTCACAGGTGTGACAGAGGAGCGGGGTCTTATGGGACGAGCAGTTTCAGAGCCATGGTGAGCCTTACAGAGAGAGGACAGCGCACAAGCACGAGAGAATAAAGCAAATGGATGGCCACAACAGGTTCAGAGGCAGCAGGACATTTAGGAGCAATGACGAACAGGACAGATGAAGTGGAGTGGCAGCAACTCAGGCCAGAGGGTTGGGTTTGAGCCAGGGTATAAAGAAGCCTTCCACATGTCTAGCCAAAGAGCATGGACTTTATCCTAAAAAAGGGGGACCCACGGCATTTCTAAGGGAAGAGAGACATCGTTTTTCATAGGAAAATAATTTCAGCAGAGAAAACAGACTGGAGTAGAGAGAGAATGCCCGTTGCCTCTCACTCATTCTATATACACCGCAGTATTATAAAGCACCTATTATGTGCTCTGCACTCTCCTAAATGGGAGAACACAATAATGAGTAAGACACAGTCCCTCTTCTCAGGGCACTTTATAGAGTCTTGTAAGAGTCACACAAGTAAACAGGCAATTACGACACAGGATAAGTATTAAGATAGAAGCACAGAGGAAGGGCACTAAACGAGGATGAGGTCCCAAAGGAA
The DNA here is from genome assembly GCF_036850765.1 of Saccopteryx bilineata. NCBI lineage: Eukaryota > Metazoa > Chordata > Mammalia > Chiroptera > Emballonuridae > Saccopteryx > Saccopteryx bilineata. The sequence continues at coordinate 20,979,829 of NC_089490.1, read as the reverse complement.
GTGACATTTAAACTGAGAGGCGAGGACAAAAAAAGAAAGGGAGGGAGAATGCATTCCCAACAGCAGGACCAGCACGTGCAGATGCGTACAAGCTATGTAGAATGCAGTAAGTTCAGAGTCCTGTTAAGCGGCTGAACCTGGATAAGAAACGAAGGCCTGGTATGGTTCTTAGCACATAAAATGTGGTCAGGATGTGAAGGGACTAGATTCAAAGATAACAGTAAGGGGTGTTATGAGAAGAAATCGACTTAGACAACTAAAAGAAAACAGTAAAGGTGGAGAATGAGCTCAGAACTCCATCAGACTTTAGCCTGCACATTTTAATCACTTGCTACAATGTGACCCGAATCCAGAGAGTCTGAGGACTTCTACCAAAGCACAAAGCTGTCCTCTATGAAGATAACACGTTTCAGCATGCTGCCTGCAACACGAGATGAAGCACACTATCCTGAGATAGGTGGCTCCTAAGGTAATGGAGGAGGGGCGCAGAGACTGACAGCTGCAGTCTCTCAAAATCACGTGCGCCACAACGAACAGAAAAAGTCATCACAGGGCTGGGTAGGAATTCCCAGGGAAAGCCCTAATTCCTGAACCCCCAATTCCCTGCAATCTGGTTAGACACCAGGCGCGTGCCTACACTGAACGCTGAGTGGAGAGTCATTTACTGAAGAAAAAGTTGGGCCCCGAGGGTGTGTTAAATAGACAGGACATGACTCAGGAGGAGGGAAGAGTGAGTTTTAAATACAGGGCAAAGGAAAGCCAGTCTATCAAACTGTGGGCACACCCCTGCCCCAAGGCGGCACACAGGCCTCCTACCTGGCTGAAGGGAAAAAAAAAAAAAAAGACCCGAGCACTGAGCCAGGATCTTTCTCAGCAACACAAGCCTCAGCAGAAGCACATTTGCTTTTCCTTTTCCTCTTAAGCTGGGGGGAGGGGACTGTTTAAAATGCCATGTACTTGTTTTTTTTCCTGTGTTGTTTGCTACTTGCTATTTTTGTGGGGTTTTTTGTTTGTTTTTTAAATTTTTTATTTATTCACTTTAGAGAGGAGAGTGAGAGAGAGAGAGAGAGAGAGAAAGAGAGAGAAAGGGAGGAGGAGCAGGAAGCATCAACCCCCATAAGTGCCTTGACCAGACAAGTGCAGGGTTTTGAACCGGCGACCTCGGTGTACAAGGTCGATGCTTTATCCACTGCGCCACCATAGGTCAGGCTACTTGCTATTTTTAAAAGAAGGATGCACCCAGATTGCCCATAAATTTAAAGCAATGGCTACTTCAACTGCCCATTTCAGTAAGCAAAGTCAGAAATGAGCATTAATACACACTCCTTTAAGCCGTGCACAGAGCGATCCTAATGTCAGTCTGCCCTCCCATCCCAGGCCCAAGGTTTCCCGAAGGCCACGCTGAATCACGAAGAGAGAGTCCAGATTTGGCTGATATGCGCAGAGGGCTCTGTCACCCCAGCACAAGTTATTATTTCTGAGAGTAAAGAGAGAGCTGTGATGAAGAGCTCAGCTCCCAAAACATTTTTTAAATAACCAAAAATGTTTTACTACAATATGGGTATACAGTCTAACCATCATGACAGACAGACAAATAGATACAAATTGCCACTAGGCATGTTTAAAAGTTAACTTCATACTAAATCCAAAAACAATGTTCAACTGCCAAAGCCATATTGCCTGGGATCAAACCCCAGACCTGCCACTCACTAACTCGGTGACCTTAAGCAAATTACTTAACCACTCTGCATCACTATTTACTCATCTGTAAAATGGGGATAATATACTGCTCACAAAAATTAGGGGATAATTTCAAAATGAATATGAAGCTATAAAATATCCCCTAATTTTTGTGAACAGTATAGTATCTACTTCATTGGGTTGTTATAAAAAATCAGTTGATACATTTAAATCACTCACAACTGTGCCAGGCACATAAATATTCTCAATGCTTATTATCACTCAACTGCAAAGAAGATAATTCTACAGCTTGGAGGCTTCAGCAGGAAATCGGTAGCATTTTAACATCACTTTATTTTTATTTAATATTTTTTTCTTTTTTTTTCCCCAGAGACAGAGAGAGAGTCAGAAAGAGGGATAGACAGGGACAGACAGATAAGAACGGAGAGATGAGAAGCATCAATCATTAGTTTTTCGTTGCGCATTACGACACCTTAGTTGTTCATTGATTGCTTTCTCATATGTGCCTTGACCATGGGCCTTTAGCAGACCGAGTAACCCCTTGCTCAAGCCAGCGACCTTGGGTCCAAGCTGGTGAGCTTTTGCTCAAACCAGATGAGCCCGCGCTCAAGCTGGCGAGCTCAGGGTCTCGAACCTGGGTCCTCCGCGCCCCAGTCCGACGCTCTATCCACTGTGCCACCGCCTGGTCAGGCTAACATCACTTTAAATAGATTAAAAAGCTGTACTTCATCTCTCTAACATCAGGAGAGCAGCCCAAACCAATACAGGTCCCCTATAGAGACTCCAGGTTCAATTATGAAGCAGAAATTAGTGCTGCGATCTGACTAGCATAATAAATAGCAACAAATACATATTGAGGGTCATTTACTGTTCTAAATGCATTAATGTATTACCTTACTTAACCTTCACAAAAACCTTGAGATAGGTACTCTTACCAAACCAATATGAAGAAAAAGCTGAGGCACACAGAGCTCTAGAGTAATTTCTAAAGGTCTCAGAGCCACAAATGGCAAAGCCAGGATATGACCTATGCAGTCTGGCTCCAGAGTCAGTGCTCTTAACCTGTATGTGCAGTTACCAAACTGTCCTCGCTGATCACCATTTCCAAGGAGGCATCCATAAATTGTCCTCAGAAAGAAAAGGTTCCTGGCCCTGGCCAGTTGGCTCAGCGGTAGAGCGTCGGCCTGGCGTGCGGGGGACCCGGGTTTGATTCCTGGCCAGGGCACATAGGAGAAGCGCCCATTTGCTTCTCCATCCCCACCCCCTCCTTCCTCTCTCTCTCTTCCCCTCCCGCAGCCAAGGCTCCATTGGAGCAAAGATGGCCCGGGCGCTGGGGATGGCTCCTTGGCCTCTGCCCCAGGCGCTAGAGTGGCTCTGGTCTCAGCAGAGCGACGCCTGGGAGGGGCAGAGCACCGCCCCATGGTGGGCAGAGCATCGCCCCTGGTGGGCGTGCCGGGTGGATCCCGGTCGGGCGCATGCGGGAGTCTGTCTGACTGTCTCTCCCCGTTTCCAGCTTCAGAAAAAGAAAAAAAAAAAAAAGCAGAAAGAAAAGGTTCCTAACCTTCTAATGGAGTCAAAGCTAAATAGCATCAGTGCTTCAGGTACATGAAGATATTGAAGCCGGCCTAGTAACAGTGATTTAGGTTGGTCTGTCTGGAGTCACTTTTCTTTTTCTGGGCAGAGGGTGGGCAGCAGGGAGCAGAAGAGGGTTAGTGAGGTGTCCTAGATCAGTGATCGGCAAACCGTGGCTCGTGAGCCACATGTGGCTCTTTGGCCCCTTGAGTGTGGCTCTTCCACAAACTATCACGTGCGGGTGCTACCTCAATAAGGAATGTATCTACCTATAGTTTAAGTTTAAAAAATTTGGCTCTCAAAACAAATTTCAATCATTATACTGTTGATATTTGGCTCTGTGGACTAATGAGTTTGCCGACCACTGTCCTCGATCAATGTGACCTCCCAGTCCAGTCACAGGGCAGATGCTGGCCCTGAAACAGGCTTCTGTAAGAAGCCTACTCCCAACTCTGGCTTGGGCATAACCACAGGGCCTCAAGTAAGTGAGGACCAGATTCACTGCATTCTGTGTGTGGCTCCAGACCCCTTTCTTCTTCTCCAAGCCAAGTCCACTATCTCTCAAGCCATGCTTAGTTTAGCTAATAAACTGGGTTTACCAGAAGCAAAAGGGGCAACTTCCACACTTGTCCAGACTGTAAAGCAGTTCTCAAATATCAGCGGTCTCAGAGAGCTATATAATAAACAATCCCAGAACGTTACACCAATCAGTTTGACCTCTTACCATAAACTAATCTGGATTTCTTCTTCCTAATCCCAACCTGCCATTCCTCCTCTTCTGACCCAACCTACCATCAAATCCATATCCCGAAGAATATTATTGAGCCCTTCTTACCAATAGAAAAGCTCAAAAGCAGCAGAAATGTTGCACAAGTGAATTCAGGAGTTGGTAACAGCAGGTACCTAAACAGTCAGTCAGTAAACATCATCAGAAATTTGTTTTCTCATGACTCCCCATCGTCCGTCACCACAAATCTCCACTTCAGGCAGGATGCCAAACTGAAGATGTGATGGGGGAGACTGAAGAAGATACAGTGAACATGTAGGAAACTGCTTGTGACATGGATGCTAAAATATCTTCAGCCATGTTCGCTTGCACAGGTGAAGGCCAACAAGGCTCAAATCTACATCCAACTCTCAAAAATCAGCGTGCAAGCTAAGCAGAACACTAATTTAGGGACCACAGGCAAAGGGCAACCTCTATCTATAGAAGAGCGCCCTCCCCAGATTAAATGATTCTCAGCATCATTCGGAGCCCATACATCCTGCTTCCGGGGAACATGCCAGTCTGTCACCGGAGGCCACCTTACCCGCTCTGGGGTTGGGCTTGGGCAAGTCGCTACCTCTTCTTCTTCCAAGCAGGCACTATGATTCTTCCAGTCCCTGGGACCCCTGAGTCTTCCGCTGAAATTGGGGCAGATGCTTCCACAGGAAGTGTGGAAAAACTGATCTAAGTCTGGAAGAGGGTCATTCGACTGGCTTTGGTTCCTTCCTTACCCGACCTGCCCAGCATTCTGCAGGTTTCTCTTTCACCTTCCCCACTACGCTCCTCCACGGGAAAGACCCCGTTCCTCTCCCACCGGCCTGGTACAGTAGGACCTCGGCCACAAGCTCCAGGCTTCTTTACCCTCGGTTAAAAAATTCTCCCATTCGTGTGCCTGCTTCTCCTATTCGTGAGCCTGCACACCTACTTCGGGTTCCCCCGCCCTGGACCCCTCCCCCAGGGCTGCCATTGGATCCTAGGGCCCCTCCTTTCCTACCAATCACCCCCTTTTTTTCTATCTGCCCCCAACCTTTTACCCTTCCATTTCTTCTTCTCGAGCTAATCCCTCCTACGCCTCTGCTCCCTGCTAAAGTTCCCACGATCCCCACCCCAACTCCAGCCTCCCGGCCCCACTACTCCAACCCCACAACAAACTTTCTTCCGCGGCCCGGTGCCTTCAGACCGCCATCTTGTCGCGGGGCAGGCCGGGTAGTGGCCACGGCTTCGGGAATCCCCACGCACTAGGCGTCTTGCGTCACGGAGGGCGTGCCAATGGGCGTGGCCTCGGGCTGGGCACTCTGTGAGGGAAAAGACAGGTATATCCTAAGAGCGGGGTTTGGAGGCCGGACGGCTGGAGAAGGAAGGAAGTGTAGCAGTACGGCAATAGAGGGAAGGATGGGGAAAGATTCTGGTACAGACAAACAAAAATAAATAAAAATAATTTTTTTAAAAAAAGAGGATAGGGGAAAGTAGCACAAAAATATGTGGGATACTCTGAGCATTGGTTCGCCGTCATCCAGAAGCTAAAGGCAGCTTCTCAGATTACCATAGAGATTCGCATGACCCAGCCTCTTCCATATGCACCAGCCTAATTTTACATCTCTTCCGGGGACTTCAGGCTCCCAACTGTCCTGTGCATTCAGGTCTTAAAATATCCAAGCCCTGTCCTTTCCTTGCATTATCAATTCCTACTCCTCCTTCTCAAATCATCACCTCCTTCAGAAATCCTTCTCCAATCCCCCAGACTGGATTTGGTGCTCCTTTTTTACTTGCACGTAGCTTCACTGTAGCTACCCTGTGCTGTAATTATTCGTTTACATGCTGTGTCCTTCACTAAACTGATGCTCCTTCAAGCTAAAGACTATGTCTGATAGCATCTTCATATTCCCCAGCAGGTGCCTGGCACACATAGTAAATGCTTAACCAATAAAACAGCATGGCATTCTCTAATGCACTAAGCATACTTCTTCTGCCTCAGGGCTTAAGGTTTGCTGTTCCCCATGCCTGGAATGTTCTTCCTCCAGCTATTCACTCCCACACATGTTTCTGCTCATATGTCACCACCTCAGAGAAGCCTTCCCTGACCACTCATTCTAAAATGGCATCCTCAGCCACTCTCTCTTACCCTGCCCTAATTTTTTCTTTCATACCATTTACTGTCCTCTGACATATGAAATATTTCTTTATTTATTGACCATTTCCCACTATAATGCAAACTCCCCAGGGCTGGAACTTCTTCTCACTCATCGTTGTAGCCTCAGTGTATAAAACAATTCCTAGCATAGTAGGTGTTCACTAAATGTTTATTGCATTAATAAATGGCATGAAGATGAGTGATAGCGGGAATTTGGAATATAAAGGTGAGAAGCAGCCTGACCTGTGGTGGTGCCGTGAATAAAGCAATGACCTGGAATGCTGAGGTCATCGATTCAAAACCTGGGCTTGCTGGATCAAGGCACATACTTGAGAAGCAACTCCTATGGAGTTGATGCTTCCTGTTTCTCCACCCTACTTTTCTTCCTCTCTCCCTAAAATCAATAAATAAAATCTTTAAAGATGAGAAGGAGATATTAAAAATACTACAAAACAGAAAAAGGTATTACAGTCCCCCAAGGCCAGACTTGGCTCTATCAGGAATCAAAGGCAGAACCCAGGCTCAAAAAGAAGGAAGTGGAATGAGAGCCAGGTGGAGCTTAGGAGGTGGGTCCTCAGGGAGCACAGGCCTCCAGGGAAAGCTACAGGTCAGGCAGAGGAAATGGGGCAGGCTGGAGGCTGAGGGGTTTACAGTACTTAGATCTAAAGACAACAGCCACCCGAACCCAGGCCTCCCTTGGCCAGATGGTTCCGGCAGAGCCTCAGCATCTGCTACTCTGTAAATTATCCAGTGCTCTCTCCTGCCTGTGCTCTCTGGTGACAGCCGGAACAATTGTCCAGGAATTCCATCTGCTCTCCTGTCCTCCCCTCCACTGCTCATCAGCATTTTAGAGCAGAGAGGTGTCCTGTTTCCCAGGCCGAGGGAATGGGAGCTGAATCTGTCCCTTGGTGGGGCCGACCTCAAGCCCTGGTTACCCCGATCCACACAAATAAAACCTTTGCTGAGACTCCCAGGTCCCCCAAAGGACAGGTCAGTTACCTTTATTTCCCATCCTGTTTGTGCTTTCAATCCCACACTTTTTTTTTTTTAACAGAGACAGAGAGAGAGAGGGTCAGAGAGAGGGATAGACAGGAACGGAGAGAGATGAGAAGCATCAATTTTTTGTTGCGTCACCTTAGTTGTTCATTGATTGCTTTCTCATATGTGCCTTGACCTTGGGGCTACGGCAGACCGAGTAACCCCTTGCTCAAGCCAGCGACCTTGGGTCCAAGCTGGTGAGCTTTGCTCAAACCTAATGAGCCTGTGCTCAAGCTGGCCACCTTGGGGTCTCGAACCTGGGTCCTCCACATCCCAGTCCGATGCTCTATCCACTGTGCCACCGCCTGGTCAGGCCCCACACAACTTTTTATTACTGTTAATTTAATAAAATTTCACTGAACAAATCAATCATGTTGGTTCTTGTGGAGCTTAAAACAAGGGCTCCCAATCATACATTTCCACGTGGTTCCCCTTAAATTACTTTCAAAGTGTGATATTCCTGGTGATATAAGACCGCAAACTCAGATATTTTGAAATACGACTCTTACTGTTAACTAAAGGAAGTCTTCCTGAAAGAAATGAAGAAGCTGGTTTTCTTTTGTAAATAGAACTGGCCCCCAGATCTCTTCTCTACTTTCCTGAAATTGTTTTGTCATCCACAGAGGGCGGGAAGCCCATGAATTGTCAAGTAAACAACCTTATGGTATATAAATTTGAAACATGATCCAAGTTTGTATTTTGTAAACATGCAAAGTATTAGTAAATATAAACATACCTTTGAAAATAAAGGAACTTACAGTCCTTCAGTATTTTTAACTTTAGGATATGTGACAAAGATCTTTTTTACTTGGAAGAGACTGGGTTACCTCACACTCCCTCTGTGGATGCATGTATACCTATATATTTCTTAGACCACAATTACATACTTGGTCACCATCACTGGAAGGGAATTGTGAGGAAGGCGGTGAAGATTAAAGCCCTCTTCTAGGTTTTCAGGGCTTTATAAATTAGCTGCAATTTGCAGAAGAGTCAGGCTCATTGCTTTTTTTTTTTTTACAGAGACAGAGAGAAAGTCAGAGAGAGGGATAGATAGGGACAGACAGGCAGGAACGGAGAGAGATGAGAAGCATTAATCATTAGTTTTTCATTGTTACACCTTAGTTGTTCATTGATTGCTTTCTCATATGTGCCTTGACCGTGGGGCTACAGCAGACCGAGCAACCCCTTGCTCAAGCCAGCAACCTTGAGTCCAAGCTGGTGAGCTTTGTTCAAACTAGATGAGCCCGGGCTCAAGCTGGCGACCTCGAGGTCTCGAACCTGGGTCCTCTGTATCCCAGTCCGACGCTATTCACTGCGCCACCGCCTGGTCAGGCTCATTGCATTTTGATGGCAGTTTTCTTTTTTTAGTTATTAATTGGTTGATTTTAGAGAGAGAGGGAGGGAAAGAGAGAGAGACATCGATTTGGTGTTCCACTTATTTATGCATTCATTGGTGATTCTTGTATGTGCCCTGACCAGGGATCAAATCCACAACCTTGGTGTATCCGGACAATGTTCTAACCAATGGAGCAACCCAACCAGGTTGAAGGCAGTTTTCATATGGTTGTGCCTTGGTGTCCATAAGGCTGCAGCAGCTGCAGGGCCCGCCTGCATAATCATAATCAAGTACTTCCCAGGATACAGTCTACCCAGATTGAAGATAGTTTTTTTCTCCTGATTTTATATATGTAGACCTCGTCTCCCAGCTGGAATGGAGGTGTTGGTATGGAGACCAGGCTTGGCCTAACAGACTATGTAGGTGGAAAAGGGCCTTGGAATAGAAGTGGGTCCTGGACAGACAGCAATTTGAGCTCCAGGTGTCGGAGGAAACCGCTAAAGAGCCGAGACCATCCAAGGCTCAGCCCTGTAGTCCTTTGAACCGTTCACCGTGACAGCTAGACCAGCCTTAAAGCCATATGCAATATGCAAACGTTTTGGTTGCAGTTGACATTGTTTACTAATAGTTTGAAGCCAGGAGTCTGCCTATATTCTAATTTGTGATCCTGATTGGACATGCTGAACCCTAGTTACATGGTTGTTTTGACAATGATTTCAAAACTTCAAGAGGCAATAACTTAGTTTGCTTCCGTAGATTTAAGTTATACATATCTCCTGATTCTTCTGTCTATTAATAGAAGCCCACAGCTGCCACCCTGGAGGATAAACTTATTATGTGTAAATGTCTTTTTCCTAACTTGAAATGTTGAATTTAATGGGACCTTGAAAGTTGGTGGGATTTCATGTTCTTTAATATTCTTAAAATCACTTTGTTTTTTTACACATATTTTTACATTTTTAAAATTTATTCATTTTAGAGAGGAGAGAGAGAGAAGGGGGGAGGAGCAGAAAGCATTCACTCCCATATGTGCCATGATCAGGCAAGCCCAAGGTTTTGAGCTGGCGACCTCAGCATTCTAGGTCGACACTTTATCTACTGTGCCACCCCAGGTCAGGCATCACTTAACCTTTTTTAAAAATTATTTTTTAGAGGAAGGGAGACAGCAATTTGTTGTTCCACTTATTTATGCACTCATCATTTGACTCTTATATGTGCCCTGACCAGGGATTGAACCTGCAACCTTGGCACATCCGGATGACACTCTAACTGAGCTAATGAGCCAGGGCCTTAAAACCACTTAACCTTTACCAGATAATGCAGGCAGGAACTCAAACAAGTATTTATATAGCCATATATGAAATAATGCTATTTATAGCAACATTATTACACTAGTCCCAAAAGAGGAAGCAACTCAAGTGCCCATGGGCAGATGAATGGGTAAACATAATGTGGTATATACATACAATGGGATATTTTTTAGCCATAAAAAGAAGAAAAATTCTAACATATGCTACAGCGTGGATGAACCTTGAGGAGATTATGCTAAGTGCAATAAGCCAGTCACAAAAGGAAAAACACTGTATTTTTTAAAATGTTCTTTGTTGCCTTTTTTTTTTTTTTTTTTTACAGAGGCAGAGATAGACAGGGACAGACAGACAGGAACGGAGAGAGATGAGAAGCATCAATCATCAGTTTTTCGTTGCACGTTGCGACTTCTTAGTTGTTCATTGATTGCTTTCTCATATATGCCTTGACCGCGGGCCTTCAGAAGACTGAATAACCCCTTGCTGGAGCCAGCAACCCTGGGTCCAAGCTGGTGAGCTTTTGCTCAAGCCAGATGAGCCTGCGCTCAAGCTGGTGACCTCGGGGTCTCAAACCTGGGTCCTTCCACATCCCAGTCCAACGCTCTATCCACTGAGCCACCACCTGGTCAGGCTCTTTTTTTTTTTTTTTTTTTTTTTATTTTTTTTTTTTTTTTTTAAATGTTAGTATAACACATGCAAATACCTTGTTTGCTGGGTTTTTTTTTTGTTTTTTTTTTTGTTTTTTTTTTAATTTTTTTTATTCATTTTTAGAGAGGAGAGAGAGAGGGAGAGAGAGAGAGAGGGAGAGAGAGAGGGAGAGAGAGAGAGAGAGAGAGAGAGAGAGGAGAGAGAGAGGGGGGAGGAGCTGGAAGCATCAACTCCCATATGTGCCTTGACCAGGCAAGCCCAGGGTTTCGAACCGGCGACCTCAGCATTTCCAGGTCGACGCTTTATCCACTGCGCCACCACAGGTCAGGCTGTATTTTTTTGAAGTTGGAAACTGGGAGGCAGTCAGACGGACTCCTGCATGCGCCCAACCGGGATCCACCCGGCACGCCCACCAGGGGGCGATGCTCTGCCCATCTGGGGCATCGTTCTGTTGCAACCAGAGCCATTCTAGTGGCTGAGGCAGAGGCCACGGAGCCATCCTCAGCGCTCGGGCCAACTTTGTTCCAATAGAGCCTTGGCTGCGGGAAGGGAAGAGAGAGACAGAGAGAAAGGAGAGGGGGAGGGGTGGAGAAGCAGATGGGCACTTCTCCTGTGGTTCCTGGCCGGAAATCGAACCCAGGACTCCTGCACGCCAGGCCGACACTCTACCACTGAACCAACCAGCCAGGGTGCCTTTTCTTTTCTTTTTTTTAATTTTATTTATTTTTTACAGAGACAGAGAGTGAGTCAGAGAGAGGGATAGACAGGGACAGACAGACAGGAACAGAGAGAGATGAGAAGCATCAATCATTAGTTTTTCATTGCGCATTGCAACGCCCTAGTTGTTCATTGATTGCCCTCTCACATGTGCCTTGACCGCGGGCCTTCAGCAGACCGAGTAACCCTCTGCTGGAGCTAGCGACTTTGGGTTCAAGTTGGTGGGCTTTTTTGCTCAAACCAGATGAGCCCGCGCTCAAGCTGGCGACCTCGGGGTCTTGAACCTGGGTCCTCTGCATCCCAGTCTGACGCTCTATCCACTGCGCCATCGCCTGGTCAGGCTTCTTTTTTTTTTAATTGAATCTAGAGAGAGGAAGAAGGAGAGGGGGAGACAGAAGCATCATCTGTTTTTGTATGTGCCCAGCCAAGGATCAAACCAGCCACCTCTGCTTTGCAGGACAATGCTCCAACCAACCGAGCCATCCAGCCAGGACAAAGTACTGTCTTTTTTATATTAAGTACCTAAAGTAATCCAATTCATAGAAACAGAAAATAGAATAGTGGTTGCCAGGTGGTGGGGGAAGTAAAAATGAGGAGTTGTGTTTAATGAGTAGAGTTTTAGTTTAAGAAGATGAAAAAGTTCTGCCTGACCAGGCGGTGGCTCAGTGGATAGAGGTCGGACTGGGATGCGGAGGACCCAGGTTCGAGACCCCGAGATCACCAGCTTGAGCACGGGTTCATCTGGCTTGAGCAAAAACCTCACCAGCTTAGACCCAAGGTCGCTGGCTCGAGCAAGGGGTTACTAAGTCTGCTGAAGGCCCATGGTCAAGGCACATATGAGAAAGCAATCAATGAACAACTAAGGTGTTGCAACGAAAAACTAATGATTGATGCTTCTCATCTCTCTCCGTTCCTGTCTGTCTGTGCCTATCTATCTCTCCCTCTGACTCTCTCTCAATGTCTCTGTTTAAAATTAAAAAAAAAAGACTCGATTGGTTCAAGTATGGCCCTGGGTGCTGAGGATTGCTCTCTTAGAGCACATCAGCCTCAGATGCTAAAAATAGCTTAATTTACTTAAGCATCAGCCCCCGACAGGGCTCGCCAGGTGGATCCCAGTTGGGGTGCAAGCAGCAGTCTGCTTCACTATCTCCTCTCCTCTCACCTAACAAAAAAAGGTTAAAGTGGTAAATGCTACCCATAATAAAAATATTTTCTGTAAAAAGTACTTAAAATATACACCCTGTACATCTTTATATGATACCAAGTCTTTTAAAAATATTTATTGCCCTGGCCGGTTGGCTCAGCGGTAGAGCGTCGGCCTAGCGTGCGGAGGACCCGGGTTCGATTCCCGGCCAGGGCACACAGGAGAAGCGCCCATTTGCTTCTCCACCCCTCCGCCGCGCTTTCCTCTCTGTCTCTCTCTTCCCCTCCCGCAGCCAAGGCTCCATTGGAGCAAAGATGGCCCGGGCGCTGGGGATGGCTCTGTGGCCTCTGCCCCAGGCGCTAGAGTGGCTCTGGTCGCAACATGGCGACGCCCAGGATGGGCAGAGCATCGCCCCCTGGTGGGCAGAGCATCGCCCCTGGTGGGCGTGCCGGGTGGATCCCGGTCGGGCGCATGCGGGAGTCTGTCTGACTGTCTCTCCCTGTTTCCAGCTTCAGAAAAATGAAAAAAATAAAAAAATAAAAAAATAAAATAAAAAATATTTATTGATTTTAGAGAGAGAAGAAGAGAAAGAGAAAAACAGAAACATTGATCTGTTCTTGTATGTGCCCTGGGTGGGGATCAAACCCACAACCTTGGCATTTTGAGACAGTGATCCAACCAACCAAGTTATCGAACCATGGCAATACTGAGTCTTGTTTCCTGGCTTCTGGTAGGGTTCTGCCTCTCCCAGCTCTGAGGCAGGGACTCTCTGAAGGCAGAGTTCATCTCCTCCCTCAGGGTTTGGGCACCCTGAGGTGAAAACCTCTGCCTCCCCTCTCAGACTTCAATGTTGAGTCCTGGGGAAGCTCAGAAAGTGCTGAAGGAACAGCTCCCCTCCCTCTTCTGACCACACTGGGGTTCCTTTGTCAGGGCGGGCTTCACTCTGACCCGGTCAGGCTGGGTAGTTCCGCAGTTCCAGGTCTGTCTACTGAATCAGGAGGGCTTCCCTCCATCTCAGATGATTACCTAAAATTTGGCCCTCGAATAGAATAGACTGAGCTGTTATTTATATACGGAAGGTTAACAGAGGAGATTCAGCTTCCAGAAGCTTCAAGAAGCCTCCAGGGATTGCTCCTTCAGCAGCTGCTAGAGGCTGGAGCATGCCTTGCCAGGGTTGTTGATGCCTTCCCGCCCTTACTCTGGGCCTGTGCACGTGTGTCTGCACAGTCTCACGGTCCCAGATGGACATGTTCTCTCTCTTGACATTTTGGACACTAGCTACACGACTGCCCACTGGGCCCATCAGCAGGCAAAATGTCCTCTTCTGCCACTTCTCAGTTAATCCTCAAATCCACAGCCATATCTCCATCTCCCAGCATCCTCCCTGGCCCTAAGCGGCTGTATCCTGGTACCCCAAGCCTGAATTCAGAGTCTGCGACTTGGCACTCCACCCCTGAAGGCGCACAGCAAGCCTTGCCAACACACACGCACACACACACAGAGTCATACATAGCCAAGAGGTGGGGCACAATGGCTGGTTTGGATTTCAGCCCTGGAGCAACTGGCTCCAACTCCTGCCCTGCGGTAAGGGAGGGGGTGGAGGACAGGAAACAAGCAGAGCAGGAGGACATTTGTTTCAAGACCCAAAGATCCCTGTGCTGGTGGAAAACCCAGTGGAAGGTGGCCTACTTCGACCTGTGTGACCCCCTACCTACTCCACCTCAGCTCCTCCCTGGGGCCCCCACTTGTTGGGCTGGCAAGCACTGGCTTAGAGAATGGTGGCAGGAAACCACAAGCAGGTAGACGGTTGCCCCTTACCTGGTGAGGACTAAGGCCAGGCCTGCATGTCCCTTGGTCTTCACGAGGTCCAGAGCCCACAAGCCATCTAGTCCCCTGTTAACTTGTAGTGTGTGAACAATGAATGGGTAGGCCTGCTCTACTAGACTGTAAGCTGCTTGAGGTCAAGGTCCAACACATTTTTCTCATTCGTATTAATTTATTCACTCATTTTCAACTAATGCTCACGGAGCATCAAGGATCCCTTACCTGCTCCTAACCATAGTGCTTACTATCATGCTAAGCTCTGTCAGGGAGTGGGTGGGTCGATTGAATGCTTGAATGAGTGAGTGTCTCCTCTTGCTCCCCATTCTCTTGTCTCTGCACCCTCATTTGGTGTCGGTAATGCCCACAACTTTTTGTTTGAAAGGAGGCTAGGGAGAGAGGAGAAGAACTTGAGAACTGCCTCCCCCCCTCCCCCAGGTAAGGGGTGGGGAGGCCACAGAAGATGAACCCCTGGGCCCTGGAAGAAGGATTTATGAGCAGGTACTCAGAAAAGAAATACTCAGGAAAATGGGGAGTCCTGAGGATTTGAAGACTGGGGTGTTCTAGAGCAGTAGTTACTATTTGGGATCAAAGCCAGAATGAGGCTCATATGGCTAGTGGTGCTCCCAAGAAGGAGGCCACCATCAGCCCAAGCTGTTCTCGAAGTCCTCCAAATGAAAGCAGAGTGGATTAGCACTGGCCAGAGGACTCTCACCACACGTCCCATACCAGTCTCTTTTCCCAAAGATAGGACAGCAATTAAGAGCAGGGGGTCTCTGACCTGACCAGTGGAGGCAGATAGAGTGGATAGAGTGTCAACCTAGAGTGCTGCGGTCCCAGGTTTGAAACCTCCAGGTCCTCGGTTTGAACGCAGGCTCATCCAGCTTGAGCACCGGCTCACCAGCTTGAGTTCAGGGTCATTACATTATCTTGAGTGTGAGATCATCAACAAGATCCCAAGGTCGCTGGCTTGAGCCTAAGGTTGTTGGCTTGAGCAAGGGAGTCACTGGCTCAGCTTAAGACTCCCAGTCAAGGCATGTATGAGGAAGAATCAATGAACAACCAAAGTGACGCAAGGACAAATTGATGCTTCTCCTCTCTCTCCCTTCCTATCTCTCTCTCTCTCTCTCAAAAAAAAAAAGAAAATGAGCAGGTCTCTGAAGCAGACTGCCTGCGTTCATACCCCGACTCTGCCACTGAACTAGCTGCACGAACATGGGCAAACGATAAAGTTCTCTGTGCCTCAGTTTCTCCACCTCTAAAATGGATTAAGCATAGTACCTACCTCTCAGGTTACCGTGAGGCTCAGATGAGTTCATGTATGTGAAGTGCTAGAACAGTGCCCGCTCCACAGGCTATCCGGCTACATACCAGCCAGGACCCTGAGGCTCAGAGAAGTTAGATGTGCCCTAAAGGTCACTCAGCTATGGATAATGGAGCCAGGATTTGAAGCAGCAGCTTCTGATAGTCCTGTCTTGACATCACATAGCCTGAAGAGTAATAAGATTGGCCCCAGGCTGATGAGCCAGAAAATTAGATGGCAATGATGGTGGGGCAGAATGTTCAAACTCAAAGCCCCCTGCAGATGGGTGCGTGGGAGAAAGGAGTGGGCCTGAAACTGAGTAATCAGGTAGAAAATGCTTGTCGTGAGTCCGGTGTGGTGAGGAAGGAGCGGACAAAGGCTGAGGCAGTGGGCTAGCAATCCCATGGCCTTCGCAGGGCCGTGGGAGGAGGAAGATCAGACAAAATTTGGTGAGCAGCCAGAACAAGAAAACGGGGGCAAGAGAGGAAGCAAGGGTGGCCCTGAGGCTTTGAGCATCAGGTGCCCAGGGAGTAGCGAGGCCTGTGCCATGTGACTGGGACGGGGGTGTTCCTGGAAATCCAACAGCCCTCTTTCCTGGGTAATTGTTAAATGGGGAAGCTATGTGGTAGAAACTGATTTGCACATACGGAAGCCTTGGACTATGTGATGCTTCTTGCAGCAAGGGGCTTCCACCCCTAGTAGTCAATGGATTCTGAAAGGCATTTAACCAGAAACTGTTGCTAAGAGACCAGCCCCAGCACAATCCAGAAGAACCCAGATCAACTTCCCATCATTGCTCTTGTAACCAATCTCCCTCCTCTTCTAGGGCAGGAAACTCACTTTCATTAAGGCCCCTCCTCCTGCAGCCTCAGCAGCCACTTATCCTGGCGTCCACTCTCCCACCTCCTGTACCTCCCTCTTACACACGGCTTCTCATTCCGCATGCCCAGTGGTCCTAGAAGAGGTCAAGGCTGGCACTATATTCTCTCCGTTTTACAAGTGAGGAAACTCAGGCCCAAAAAGTTTACGAGACTGTCTTAGGTGGCCAGCTCCGTGCCTCAGCAGATCCATAGGGGCATTTGTTTTTCTCTGTGGGAGTAATAAAATGGTGCAATGCTGACTGCATATTAAGGGGTCAGTGAAAATAACGGTGGATGTGGCAATATTATGGATAAGTGCCAAACATCAGGGCTAGAACCATCTTTAGAGATCACTGAGTTAAGGCCTACTGTTTACAAGGGAAACTTAAGCCCAGAAAGATAAATCTGACTTTTGTTTTTTCAAGTGAGAAGAGGGGAGAGAGAAAGAGACAGACTCCCACATGCGCCCCAACAGGGATCGACCCAGCAACCCCTGTCTAGGACCAACGCTTGAATCACCTAGGGCTAACACTCGAACAAATCGAACCACTGGCTGCAGGAGAGGAAGAGAGTGAGAAGGGGGAGAGGGAGGGGGAGAGAAGCAGATGGTCACTTCTCATTTGTGCCCTAACCAGGGGGATCAAATTGGGATGTCTGCACGCCAGGCCAATGCTCTATCCACTGAGCCAAACGGCCAGGGCTGGATCTGAAATTTTGTCACTCCCTTTATTCCAGTTTTCTATCACTGCACATAACAAATCACTTCAAAATTCCTGGCTTAAGATAACAATCCTTTTTTTTTTTTTTACCTTTCAGATTCCTGTGGGTCAGGGATCAGAAAGTCTCAGCTGGGCTGTTATCACCTTATCAGAGGCTGGAGCTGAACTGGCAGGAGCTGGAGCAGCTGCGGGCTGCCTGGGCCTCCCTCCCCGTGTCTCAGGTCTTCTCCACATGGCGTCTGCACTGGGTCTGCACTGGGTCTGCACTGGGTCTGCATGGCGTCCGCACTGGGTCTGCATGGCGTCCGCACTGGGTCTGCACTGGGTCTGCATGGCGTCTGCACTGGGGCTGCCTGGGCCTCCCTCCCCGTGTCTCAGGTCCTCTCCACATGGCGTCTGCACTGGGGCTGCCTGGGCCTCCCTCCCCGTGTCTCAGGTCCTCTCCACATGGCATCTGCACTGAGCTGCCTGGGCCTCCCTCCCCGTGTCTCAGGTCCTCTCCACATGGCGTCTGCACTGGGGCTGCCTGGGCCTCCCTCCCCGTGTCTCAGGTCCTCTCCACATGGCGTCTGCACTGAGCTGCCTGGGCCTCCCTCCCCGTGTCTCAGGTCCTCTCCACATGGCGTCTGCACTGAGCTGCCTGGGCCTCCCTCCCCGTGTCTCAGGTCCTCTCCACGTGGCGTCTGCACTGAGCCTCCCTCCCCGTGTCTCAGGTCCTCTCCACATGGCGTCTGCACTGGGGCTGCCTGGGCCTCCCTCCCCATGTCTCAGGTCCTCTCCACATGGTGTCTGCTCCGGGGCTGCCTGGGCCTCCCTCCCCGTGTCTCAGGTCCTCTCCTCATGGCTTCTGCACTGGGGCTGCCTGGGCCTCCCTCCCCGTGTCTCAAGTCCTCTCCACATGGCGTCTGCACTGAGCCTCCCTCCCCGTGTCTCAGGTCCTCTCCACATGGCGTCTGCACTGAGCCTCCCTCCCCGTGTCTCAGGTCCTCTCCACATGGCGTCTGCACTGAGCCTCCCTCCCCGTGTCTCAGGTCCTCTCCACATGGCCTCTGCACTGAGCCTCCCTCCCCGTGTCTCAGGTCCTCTCCACATGGCCTCTGCACTGAGCCTCCCTCCCCGTGTCTCAGGTCCTCTCCACATGGCCTCTGCACTGAGCCTCCCTCCCCGTGTCTCAGGTCCTTTCCTCATGGCTTCTGCACTGGGGCTGCCTGGGCCTCCCTCCCCGTGTCTCAGGTCCTCTCCACGTGGCATCTGCACCGGGGCTGTCTGGGCCTCCCTCCCCGTGTCTCAGGTCCTCTCCACATGGCATCTGCACTGGGCCTCCTGCCCCGTGTCTCAGGTCCTCTCCACATGGCATCTGCACTGGGCCTCCCGCCCCGTGTCTCAGGTCCTCTCCACATGGCATCTGCACTGGGCCTCCCTCCCCGTGTCTCAGGTCCTCTCCACATGGCGTCTGCACTGGGCCTCCCGCCCCGTGTCTCAGGTCCTCTCCACATGGCGTCTGCACTGGGCCTCCCGCCCCGTGTCTCAGGTCCTCTCCACATGGCATCTGCACTGGGCCTCCCGCCCCGTGTCTCAGGTCCTCTCCACATGGCGTCTGCACTTAGCTGCCTGGGCCTCCCTCCCCGTGTCTCAGGTCCTCTCCACATGGCGTCTGCACTTAGCTGCCTGGGCCTCCCTCCCCGTGTCTCAGGTCCTCTCCACATGGCGTCTGCACCGGGGCTGCCTGGGCCTCTCTCCCCGTGTCTCAGGTCCTCTCCACGTGGCGTCTGCACCGGGGCTGCCTGGGCCTCCCTCCCCGTGTCTCAGGTCCTCTCCACATGGCCTCTGCACTGAGCCTCCCTCCCCGTGTCTCAGGTCCTCTCCTCATGGCTTCTGCACTGGGGCTGCCTGGGCCTCCCTCCCCGTGTCTCAGGTCCTCTCCACGTGGCATGTGCACCGGGGCTGTCTGGGCCTCCCTCCCCGTGTCTCAGGTCCTCTCCACATGGCATCTGCACTGGGCCTCCCTCCCCGTGTCTCAGGTCCTCTCCACATGGCGTCTGCACTGGGCCTCCCGCCCCGTGTCTCAGGTCCTCTCCACATGGCGTCTGCACCGGGGCTGCCTGGGCCTCCCTCCCCGTGTCTCAGGTCCTCTCCACATGGCATCTGCACTGGGCCTCCCGCCCCGTGTCTCAGGTCCTCTCCACATGGCGTCTGCACTGGGGCTGCCTGGGCCTCCCTCCCCGTGTCTCAGGTCCTCTCCACATGGCGTCTGCACTTAGCTGCCTGGGCCTCCCTCCCCGTGTCTCAGGTCCTCTCCACATGGCGTCTGCACTGAGCTGCCTGGGCCTCATCATAGCATGAGTAAGGTCAGGTGGCATCCTCAAGGCAGTCCAGATTATACAGCAACTCAGATCTCCAAGGGCAAGTATCCCAAGAGAATTGGGTGAAACCTGGATCATCTTTTGTGACATAACCTCACATGGCATCACATCCACAACAGCTTCAAGAGTGCCACAAGTCAAGGGAAGGGATTAGAGACCCTACCTCTCAATGGAGGCATATCAAAGTCACAGGATAAGAAGAGCATGTGGGATGGGAGATACTGTGGCAGCCACCTGCGGAAAATGCCACCTAGCACACTGTTGCTCAATTGCCTAGATCGACAGCATGGCACAGGGGAAAGCAGGCCTGTTCTAAACCCTGGCGGCACCACTCACTAGCCCTGTGTCTGTCCTCACCCCTTGCATCCTCTCCTTCTATAACCATAAAATCGAAATAATAGTAATACTATCTTGCAGGGTTGTTTTGGAAGGGCCTGATCCATTGAAAAAAAGTTTTTTCCTCTTCCAAGTTATAAGACAGCAGTGAACACTCTATCAACCTAAATCCCTCACCCTGACCATAAAGCAGACCCAAGACTCAAAAAATACAGAGAAACTAGGACAAATAAGATTACATAGCATGCTAAACAGTGCAAGATGTGATATGATAAATCCAGAGCTGGGTTACAACAATACACAAGCAAAAAGTCCTTGCCTGACCTGTGGTGGCACAGTAGATAAAATGTCAACCTGGAATGCTGAGGTCATGGGTTCAAAACCCCAGACTTGCCTGGTCAAGGCATATACAAGAAGCAACTACTGCAAGTTGATGCTTTCTGCTCTTCCCCCTCCTTTCTCTCTTTCTAAAATCAATAGATAAAATCTTTATTAAAAGTAAGTCCTTGCCTGACCAAGCAGTGGCACAGTGGATAGAGCGTCAGACTGGGATGTGGAGGACCCAGGTTCGAAACCCCAAGGTCGCCAGCTTGAGCGTGGGCTCATTTGGTTTGAGCAAAAGCTCACCAGCTTGGACCCGGGGTCGCTGGCTCGAGCAAGGGGTTACTCAGTCTGCTGAAGGCCGGTGGTCAAGGCACATATGAGAAAGCAATCAATGAACAACTAAGGTGTTGCAACGCACAAAGAAAAACTAATGATTGATGCTTCTCATCTCTCCGTTCCTGTCTGTCTATCCCTCTCTCTGACTCTCTCTCTCTGTCTCTGTTAAAAGGAAAAAAAAAGTCCTTGCCTTTATAGATCTTATAATCTAGTGGACAGAGCCAGTCAACATATAAATATGTTAATGGATCTTATGCCAGGTGGAGAAAAGTGCTGTGGAGAAACATAAAGTGGGATAAGGGAAATCTGGGTGTGTGTGTGGGGGTTATTATATAGGGTGATCAGGGAGGGCCTCTTTACTAAAATAAGTTTGAATAGAGAAGTGAATGAAATGAGGGAGTGAACTATGAAAATATCTAGGTAAATTGGAATAGCTAGTACAAAGGTCCTGAGGCAGGGAACATGCTTGGATTTTTTTCAAGGATCAACACAGAGGTTAGTTTAGCTAGAGCAGAATGAGGCAGGAAGAGTATAGGGGATAAGGTCTCATGGGATCCACTGGAAGGTTTTGAGCAGAGATGTGACATAATTTTAGATTTACAGGAAAGTTGCAAAGATAATAAGGAAAGTTCCCATATACCATTTATCCAGTTTCCTCTAGTATTAATACTTCACATTACCATAGTACATTTGTCAAAACTGAAAAGCCAACATGGTACCCTAGTGTAAACTGAACGCCAAACTTTATTCAGACTTCATCAGTTTTCCCACTAATGATCTTTTCCTGTTTCAGGATTCAGTTTAGAATACCACATACATTTAGCTGATTTCCATTTTATCATGATCACCACGGCTGCTCCATTATAGAAGGCCCATTAAGTAACTGTTGCAGTAGCCCAGGCAAGAGAGAGTGGGGCTTGGACCAGAGTGTTGGCAGTCAGAGTGTGAAAAGTGGTCAAATTCTGGATGAACTTGAAGGCAGAGCCAACAGGATTTGCAGGACACGGGACATGAGAGAAAGACAGAGTTAGCATGATGGCAAGGATTTTGGCCTAAAACACTTAGGCATTTACTGAGAAGGGTAAAACTGACATAGGAAGACTATTTGGAGATGGAAATCAGGAGTTTGCTATTGGATATGCTAAGTTTGAGTTGCCTATTGGACAAAACAATTGGAGAAATCGAGTAGGCAGTTGGATACATGAGTCTGGATTGCAAGGATAAATCATGACTGCAAATATAAATTCAGGAGTCCTTAACTTATAGTTAACACTTTTTTAAATGTTTATTTTACTGATTTTAGAAAGAGGAAGGGAGAGAGATGGAGAGGCAGAAACATCAACCTGTTACTATATGTGCCCTGACCTGGGATCGAATTAGCAACCTCTGTGCTTCAAGATGAAGCTCTAACCAATCAAGCTATTCAGCCAGGGCTATAATTAACATTTAAAGCCATTAAACTGATGAACTCATGAAGGGTGTGAGTGAAGGTAGAAAAGAAGGGATGTAAGTATTGAGTCCTAGGCTATGAAAGAAATTGGGAAGATAAGAAGGAAGCAAAGGAGGCTGAGGAGGAGTAACCGTTAGGGTAGGTGGAAAGCAAATGAGTGATCCCAGAAGCCCAGTGAACAGCTGTGTCAAATTCAGCTCACAGAGCCAGTGACATGAGGACTAAGAAAGATTTCTTGGCTTTGGCCATGGTGAGAGTATTGGTGATCTTGACAGGTGACCTTGAATACAGAGTGATGGTATAAGAGTTGTTTCAAGAGAAAATGAGAAGAGAGAAAGTGAAGACAGCAAGTCTAGACAAATATATTTTTTACTGATATGGTGGGGTGGGAGGAGGAGAGAGAGAGGGAGGAAAGATGAAAAGTATCAACTTGTATTTGCTTCATTTTAATTGTTCATTGATTGCTTCTCATATGTGCCTTGACCAGGTAGGGGGTGGGGTGGCCACTCCAGCCAAGCCAATGACACCTTGCTCAAGCCAGCGACCTTGGTTCAAACCAGCAATCTTGGGCTCAAGCCAGCCAGCCACCTTTGGGCTCAATCCAGTGTCAATGATCCCACACTCAAGCTGGCGACTCCGCACTCAAGCTGGTGAGCTTGCACTCAAGCTGGATGAGCCTGCGCTCAAGCTAGCAACCTCAGGGTTTTGAGCCTGGGACTTCAGCATCCTGGGTTGATTCTCTATCCACTGTGCCACCACTGGTCAGGCTAGACAAATACTTTTGAAAAGTTTTCAGTAAAGGGAGCATAAAAGTGTAGCTGGAAGAGAATATGGGACTAAGGGAGCTTATTTATTTCAAGATAGGAGACAGGATGATGAAAATGATCTCATTGGCCCTGGCCAGTTGGCTCAGCGGTAGAGCATCGACCCAGCATATGGAAGTTCCGGGTTTGATTCCCGGCCAGGGCACACAGGAGAAGCACCCATCTGCTTTTCCACCCTTCCCCCTCTCCTTTCTTTCTATCTCTCTCCCCCTTCAGCACTCAAGGCTCCATTAGAACAAAGTTGGTCCAGGTGCTGAGGATGGCTCCATGGCCTCTGCCTCAGGCGCTAGAATGGGTCCGGTTGCAACAGAGCAATGGCCCAGATGGGCAGAGCATCACACCCTAGCGGGCTTGCCAGGTGGATCCCGGTCGGGCACATGCGGGAGTCTGTCTGACTGCCTCCCTACTTCTCACTTCAGAAAAATACAAAAAAAAAAAAGAAAGAAAGAAAGAAAGAAAAAAGAAAGAAAGAAAATGATCTCATTGAGACAAACCCACTGAGGATGCAGAAGACATGGGAGAACTGGTGGGGCCCTGGAGTTACATAAGTGAGAAGGGATGGAACTGGTGCCCAGGTGGAGGGCTTCACCTAGGTGAACAGGGTGGACGACAGAGTATATGGAGACAAATGCAGTTGGGAGTGAAAGCATGGGGAAATTCTCTTCAGATTGCTTCTATTTTCTCCATGGAGTTGGAAGCAAGACCACCAACAGAGTGAGGAGAAAGGAGTGAGGAGAAGATTCAAGTAGCTGTCGGGAGGGTGGGAGAGTGCATGAACTGAGGACATGCTAGCTGGCATATTTGATGGTCAACACAAAGGGTATTTGAAGGTATGAATTTTTTTAATTAATTTATTCATTTTTAGAGAGGAGAGGGAGAGACAGAGAGAGAGAGATAGAAAGAGAGAGAGAGAGAGAGAGAGAAGGGGGGGAGGAGCTGGAAAGAGAGAAGGGGGGAGGAGCTGGAAGCATCAACTCCCATATGTGCCTTGACCAGGCAAGCCCAGGGTTTCGAACCGGCGACCTCAGCATTTCCAGGTCGACGCTTTATCCACTGCGCCACCACAGGTCAGGCTGAAGGTATGAATTTAAGTGAGACTATGAATTTAAGTGAGACCAGCTAGCCTGGAGATGTGTTCTTTCCAGCCATGTTCATTTGCTGGGGTGCAGGCGAGGGAGGGCACAGCAGTGGGGTTTACCAGATGAACAGGATGGGAGAGAGGGGCCGGGAGTTGGTGTGAACAATGGGCTTATTGCAATGATAGATCCTGGAATCGAAGCTGGTTAAGGAGGAAAGGGTAGATGTGATGGAGGTGGGGAACACTGAAAAGAAGGTAAGATCAATGGATGAGAGACAGGACCAATTTGTCCACAGGAGGCACTGTGCAAAATTCCCACAATTCTTTTAGTGACCCACAAAATGTTCTAATTTTAATGTATTTTACAATCAGAAGAAAAAAATGAATATACAGCGGGTCCTTGAATAACACCATTTTATTTAATACCATTTTGCTACAAATTTAATGAGTCAAAAAAAGAAAAGAAACCAATTCTGGGGCACAGCCATTCTCTGTGTGGAGTTTACACATTCTTCCCATGTCCGTGTGGGTTTTCTTCCAGGGACCCTGGTTTCCTCCCACATCCCCAGGTGTGCGCATAAGGTGAGCTGAGTATCTACATTGTCCCGGTCTGAGTGAGTGTGGGTGTGTGTGAGTGCATCTTGAGATAGAAGGGAGCTCTGTCCAAGGTGACCCCACCTTGCCCCCTGAGATCCTGCTGGCACTGGCTCTGGCCACTTGAAACCTTGAACTGTAATAAGCAGATTGGAAAATGATTATTTTACTTGTTTTTATTAATTTTAAAAAATGTATGGATATCTCATATTTATTTCAATATTTAATATTAGAAGTGTTTTGGAGCCTTATTCAGAAGTTTGGTGATTTTTTGTGACCAGAAATATGCCATAGGAATTTATTTTTTTTATTTTTTTTTTACAGAGACAGAGAGAGAGTCAGAGAGAGGGATAGAGAGAGACAGGAACGGAGAAAGATGAGAAGCATCAATCATTAGTTTTTCGTTGTGACACCTTAGTTGTTCATTGATTGCTTTCTGATATGTGCCTTGACCGTGGGCTACAGCAGACCGAGTAACCCCTTGCTCGAGCCAGCGACCTTGGGTCCGAGCTGGTGAGCTTTGCTCAAACCAGATGAGCCCGCGCTCAAGCTGGTGACCTCGGGGTCTCAAACCTGGGTCCTCCACATCCCAGTCTGACGCTCTATCCACTGCACCACTGCCTGGTCAGGCTGCCATAGGAATTTAATTCTTGTTTATATCAATTAGCCTATGGTAAAAAATTGATTTTAATATACACTTCACTTAAAGTCACAGTTTCCAAGAACCTATCAAAGACATCAAGTGAGGACTTACTGTATAATAACGAATCTTGCTTAGATTATATCTGTCTTTATACCACAGCAGTAAAAAAGTGTGATTTTTAATATTCTTTTGTAGAGGAAGGGGGCCATGAAGGTGGAGTGCCCAAGGCCCACAGAAGCTGTAATGTGGCCCAGTGATCCCAGTGGATCCAAATTCAATATTATTAAATGCATTTATGCTGGCAAAAAAATAAAAATAAACACAGCCTAGGCATCCAGAATTGTTTGAGCCCAGGTACTAGAGGGCATGGGCTGAAAAGGTACAAGCCAGTAGTAGGAAAGTGTTATATTTAAAATTGAGGTATGGAGTGTGTGACGTATTGGTAGTAACAAGGTTTGGCTTGGACAATCCTTCTCATTGATGGAGAAGAAGAAATCAAGGAAATGGGAAGCTGGTTTTATCAGTTATCTATTGCCATTTTCTTTCTATTGCTATTTTAACTAATCACCCACAACTCAGTGTCTTAAACAACCACCAGTTATCCGCTCATCATTTGGTAATTGTGTTGGGCTCTGCTGAGCATTTCGGTTGGTCCAACCCAGACACACTCATATGGCTGCCGCCATCTGGAAGCTTGACTGGGGCTGGGTAATATGTCTTTACACATCTCGTGGTTGGTGGCCAGGATACCTCAGTTCTCTTCCACGAGGCCTCTCATCTTCCAGTAGGCTAAACTGGACTTTTTTTTCTCTTTTAAGTGTGTGTGTGTGAGGGAGAGACAGGGAGAGGAGAGAGAGATGAGAAGCATCAACTTGTACTTGCATCACTTTAGTTGTTCATTGATTGCTTCTTATATGTTCCTTGATCAGGGAGCTCAGACTGAGCCAGTGACCTTTGTCCTGGCCAAATAGCTCAGTTCCGAAGGGCAGAGGTTGCCAGTTCAATTCCAAGTTAGGGCACATACAGGAACAGATTGGTGTTTCTGTCTCTGTCTCCCTCCTTTCTTCTCTTACTAAAATCAGTATTTAAAAAAAATCCAGAGACCTTGGGCTCAAGCCAGAGACCTTGAGATCATGCTGATGATCTCACGCTCAAGTTGGTGACTCTGCGCTCAAGCCAGCAACCTCAAGAATCTAGGACCTTTGCATCCCAGATCGATGCTTTAGCCACTGCACCACCACCAATCAGGCTAAACTGGACTTCTCATGATATTGGAAGTATTCTGAGAGGACAAAGGAGCAAGCTGCAAGATCTCTTAACACCCAGACTTTGGAGACCCACACAATATCATTTCTGCTACATGCTTTTAGTCAAAGCAAGTCATAAGGCCAGCCCCAGATTCAAGGGGTTGAGAAACTTCTTGCTGGAAGGAGCAGCAAAACCATTGGAAAGGGTCATGTGGGACAGGCGGAAGTGTAGTGGCCATCTTTGCAAACAAACTGTCACACTTATTGGAAGAGCTATCTATGTGGTACCCAATCATCAAGAATCTTCAAGAATTTGACGGAAATAGGAGTAAAGAGAGTGACAACAAGCCAGGCACTAGAAATCTTTAAAGCATGAGGAAGCAGTAGTAAGTGATACCATCTAATGCCATCAACTTCCAAAGCTTCAAATATCTCTACTGTTTCATCAGCAAATGTTTTTTTTCTTTTTCTTTTTTCTTGGGCGGGGGGAGGGAGAAAGAGAGAGGAAAAGGGAGAGATGAGAATCATCAACTCTTGTAGTTGTGGGCTTGCAGCACTTTAGTTGTTCATTGATTGCTTCTCAAACATGCCTTAACTGGGGGCTCAAACCGAATTGGTGACCACTTGCTCAAGCCTTGAGCTCAGGCCAGCAACCATGGGATCATGTTAGTGATTCCACACTCAAGCCGGCGACCTCGCGCTCAAGCTGGTGATCCTGCACTCAAGTTGGATGAGCCCGCACTCAAGCCAGAGACCTCTGGGTTTCAAACCTGGGTCTTCAGTATCCCAGGTCAATTCTCTATCCACTGCACCACCATTGGTCAGGCTAAAAGTTCTTTAATGTTATTAAATTTCTTTCATTGTAATAAAAAGGTTGTACACATTCATTGCACAAAACAGAGACATGAAGAACGCATCAATAGAAAAAAATAACCTATAATTCCATCATCCAGGAAAAAATGACTGTCAATTGACATGGGTTCTGCATTGTTTCTCCCCATCCACAGTTAACATATTCTTAGCTTTTTTTTTTTTTTTACATCGTCAGGCTTCAAAAAGGTGAGTTCTGATAGTCACATAATTTATTTGACCTTAATTGGACATTCATAATTTATTTGTCCATTAATTGGACATTCTAGATTATTTGCAATTTTTCACTGAAAAACAAATTTAAACAAAATAAATGGTTAGAGTCATGGCATTACTTAAATTCAGAAAGCAGTGATTAGAGTTTGGGGAAGTTGGATATGGCTGTTATGGCCAATAGAGACCACAAGAAAAATTACCCCAGGGACTCAGTCCCTGTGGTGGTGTGTGTAGTAAGCACTCTGCACAGGCTAGAGATTCCTCCTTCCAATATCTGGAACTTAAAGATGGTGGAATCTTGACCTGGAGGCTCAGGTGGCATTCCTAACCTCTGCCCTCTTGCCCTGAGCCAGCAAGAAACTGTTTCCTGTCACTGCCTTGCACAAGTGTCTTTGCGCCACTAGCCTGGAAGATAATCCTCCCCCACTCTCCCCATAGAAGTCTTTCAGTCTGAACTTTGGATCTGGGCATTTGATGATTAGCTTGAGTTCAAGAACGGGTGTGATCCGCGGTACAGAAGTGGGAACTGGGGTGGGGGGCACATTTACAGTCAGGAGCATTCCCAGTCCAGGAGGCTTCCCAGAAAGCAGTCACAGAAAGGAATGGGGTGGTAAAAAAAAACAAAAACAAAAACCAAAAAACAACAACAACAAAAACTCGACAGAGGTAGAGATGGGGTGGGGGCAAGCTGATACTTAGATAGCATGGGTTGATCCTGGAAGGCTGGGAATGGCAATGAGCAGAGAAAAAAGCGGAGGGCCGGGAGGAGAGGCGTAGACATTTGAAGCAGGTGATGGAGGATTTATTAACGGAGGAGGCGTGGGCTGATGCCAGGAGGAGGGCGAGGAGCGGCGCTGTGCTCTGAGCGTGTATGGAATAAATATGGGAAGCGTGATGGGAAGCGGACTGGTGAGAGCAGAGGTGGGGCGAGGGGTGAGGGGCGCGGGTCAGCCCAGCCGGGACGCGAGATGGGCGAATAATAGGGCTGCGCACATCTGGCCCATGTTGAGCCTATACCCTCAACATTTACAGTCTGCTCCCATTTAGACTCCCATAATTTCCTTCTTTTGATAAAGAAAGCAAGGTTCGGAGAGGTTAGGTGGCAGCGGAGGGTGGGGACCCAGGGGAAAGCGAGGCAGCGAAGGAAGTGGGGAGCGCCGAGCATAGCGGCGAGCTCTGCGCTGTGCGCCGCAGGAGGAGTGGGTGGCGGACGCAGGCAAGTGGAGAGGGCGCGGTGGGGGGCGGGGGGAGGGAGAGGACGGGGATGGGCCGGCCTCAGCACGGGGAGGGGAGAAGGGAGGCGGGATCCGCCGGCACACGCCGCCCCTGGCAGGCGGCCTGAGCGCGCGCGAGGAGCCGCTGCCGCCGCCCCCGCCGCCGCTGCCGCCGCTCGGGGTCGCCTCGAGCCCACATTCCCGAGCGCTCGGCTCTCATGGCAGCCGCCTGGGCGCCCGGCTCCGCGGCCCGCTAGGGGCGGCCCCGCGCCCCAGCTTGGCCCCACGGCGGAGCCCGTCGGATCCGGCCTTGCTCTGCGCCCCGGGCTCGCCGCCTACCAGCCCGAGGTGAGGACCGCGAGGACAGGGGCGCGCAGGACGAGGGGCGCTCGGGGATTCCAGGCCCGGCGCCTCGGCAGAGCCGAGCGTGGCCGAGATGGGAAGGGGACGTGGGAGCAAGTCCTGGTTGGAGTCGGGGGTGGGACTGGACACAGCTCGCTGCCGGCAACCAGCTTCCGCGTCTTCCCCGTGCTCAAGGCCGCCCCTCGGCGCTGTCCGCATCCCCGCGCACTCCTCGGTTCTGCTGCGTTCCCCGCTCTGGCCTTTCGCGTGCCCTGACCTCGCTTCTCGCTGCCCATCTTTCACCTCTATCCCCCAGAGCCCGATCCTGGGTCCTGTCCCCAATCCTCTTGCCGGTCAACCCTTCCCCCCGCCACCGCCCTCCTTCTGTCGGGACCTCGCTCTCTCCCTCTGCCTCCTATCGCCTGAAACCGCAATCCGTGCAGCTATCTCCGCGTCGGACCGCCTGCCAGCTTGTACCGTCCCACAGGTGTCCGCACGTCCGGCCGTCCATCCGTCCGTCCCACGTGGGGCCGGCGCTGACCATGCTCAGCGGCTGCCGCTGCCTACATCTCATGTGCCTGTTGTGTATACTGGGGGCACCCGTTCAGCCTGTCCTAGGTGAGCGCACCCAGGGCTCGGGTCGCGGGCCTCTCCGGCCGTCCCTAGCTTGCACGTTGACCTCTGCCGGTCAGAGGTGGCACTGCAGCCGCTTCGACCCGCGGGGTTGGTGAGCCCCAGGTGGCCCCTTTGGAATGGGACGAGTCTGTCCTACCTTGCCTCAGAGTTGAGCCCTCCTAATTACTGGGACCCCGCATCCTCTCCCGAGTCCCGTATCTCAGGGAGCCTAACCCGAACCCCCGGCTCACCCCTCCCACATCAATTTCTTGCAGCCGATGACTGCAGCTCCCACTGTGACTTGGCCCACGGCTACTGTGCGCCTGACGGTTCCTGCAGGTACATTTCCTGAGCACGTGCTCCCCTTGCGCCCCATTTCCCAGCCCTTCACACCCACAACCAGGTCAAGTCCCAGGACAGTGTCTAGGGGTTTAAGACCCTACTGTTTACTCCCCATCCACAGATGGCACACAGGGGCCTTTTCCTTCTTCCAGCGCCTATCCCCACATTTTACACTTAAGTCTGACCCTGGAATTCTGAAACATTCCTCAAGATACCAGGAGAAAGACCTGAAGCCTGAGAGTTTGAAGATTGGGAGCCTCTAGGAAAGAGAAAGAGATAAAGGAAAAAATATAAAGAAAATTAGTTCAGCCTGGAAAAGAAAGGCTGCTAAGAGAGTTGCTGAGAAGCACTTACTAAAGAGGATCTTTCTTGATGAATTTGAGTAATTAATTCACTGGGGTGGGGTTGGGCAATTCTGTAGCAGTAGAGAAATGTGTCTGGGCTGACCTAAGGAAATGAGCTGACAGGACAAGCTACTGGAGGGGCCGGGGGGGGGGGGTAGGACTTTCCATCCTTGCAGGTTTTTGTTTTGTTTTGAAATAGGTCAGGCATTTGCCCTGGAATCAGGGTAGGAAGATAGTCCTGATGACCTTTCAAGTCACCTTTTAAAAATGAGGCTCACCCATTTCTGAGCCTCAGATATGCCAGGACTGATATTGGGAGCACTTACAGACATCATCTTAGTTTCTTCCTCAACGCATTCCTGCAAAGTGTATCCCCAAGTTGCAGAGGAGGAAACCAGGGCTCATAAAGATTAGACAAAGCGCAGAACCAGGACTTGAATGCTGGTATCAGATGGTTTGATTTCCTATATGTGACCCTGCACAGCCCATACTTATCTGGGATGGGCCCGCTTTTCCTTAGGGGATGTCATATGTCCTCCTGTTTTCTAAAAGCCCTGGTCTTCCTCCATCTCCTCACAAACCTTACCCAGAGCCCTGACCCTACACTTCTCCCCTTCAGGTGTGAGCCAGGCTGGGAGGGACTGCACTGTGAGCGCTGTGTGAGGATGCCCGGCTGCCAGCATGGTTCTTGCCACCAGCCCTGGCAGTGCATCTGTCACAGTGGCTGGGCAGGCAAGTTCTGTGACAAAGGTAGGGGAGAAGAGACAGCAGCTGTTGGTCTGTAGACCCCCTGTGTCTTGGGAGAACATCCATTCATATTCATTGTGTTCAGCTCAAACACTCAAATACGTGATACTTTATCATTTTAGACTTTATACCTATCTGCTGTCTGAACTGGCCCTTAACCTAACCCCACGAGGTAGGCAAGGCAGCTGCCAAAAATGGTCCTCATTTTACAGATGAGGAAATGGAGACCCACAGATGGGATGCAACTTGCCCAAGGTCACTCTGAGACAGACTGACATTGCCAGGGCTAGGAGCCTCCTGATTCTAAATTCAGTGCTGTTGTTTCCCCCCACCATACCATACCAGCCTGGGTGGGTTTGCAGTATGTGCTGCATCAACAGAGCCTTAGGTGGGGCCCGGGTGGGTCTGGGTGCCAGATGTAAGGGTCTATCCCAGAGCCCTTCCCTGTTTCTCCACAGATGAGCACATCTGTACCACGCAGGACCCCTGCCGGAATGGAGGCCAGTGCGTATATGATGGGGGTGGCGAGTACCACTGTGTGTGCCCACCAGGCTTCTACGGGCAGGACTGTGAGCGCAAAACTGGACCCTGTGAGCAGGCAGGGTGAGTGCTGGCCTCATGGGGTGAGTTCGAGGTTAGATGAGAATCTGGTGAACAGAAGGACTATTGAGAGGGTGGTGGTGAAGTAATAGGGCTGAGGCTCAGAAATCCCACTTGGGGGCACCAGAGGATAAAACGCCAGTCTGCCAGTGTCCCTAGTTCAAGGTTCCTCAGCGTTTTTATACCATCTGAACCATTCCTTCAGCAACAAAAATCTATAGGAACTGGAGGTGTAACAAATGGATGTATGACTGCTGTGCCTGTTGGGAGGGGTTAAGGGTGGGGAGGTTGAGGACCTAGGACTCCCCTCATCCTCCCAGGAAAGCTGACATGCAGCCCTAAGAATGTTCCACACAGCAGCCTTATGCCTCATTGTGTGTGTGGAGCCTGTAGGGCTGGACCTGTCCTCATTTCTGTGTCAGGCCTTAGAGCAGGGGTCCCCAAACTTTTTACACAAGGGGCCAGTTCACTGTCCCTCAGACTGTTGGAGGGCCAAACTATAAAAAAACAACAACTATGAACAATCCCTATGCACACTGCACATATCTTATTTTAAAGTAAAAAAACAAAACGGGAACAAATACAATATTTAAAATAAAGAATAAGTAAATTTAAGTCAACAAACTGACCAGTATTTCAACGGGAACTATGTTTCTCTCACTGACCACCAATGAAAGAGGTGCCCCTTCCGGAAGTGCGACAGGGGCCGGATAAATGGCCTCAGGGGGCCACATGCTGCCCGCGGGCTGTAGTTTGGGGACCCCTGCCTGAGAGCCTGCTAGGAGAAGTCCATTTGCCTTGAGCCTTGACTTTGGGCCAACCCCTATGCTAACTGCTTGACACTGGATTCTTTCCTTTAATCCTCACAATTTGGAAGCTGGGTACTTTTATTCCCATTTTTAAAAGGAGGCATTGGAGGCTCAGAGTGTGGCTCAAGGAGACATTACTGAAAGGAGGGTGGGGAAGACAGTGTTCAGGTGCTGAACTGGGCTACCCCACAGGTGTGAGTCCGTATCAAAGCCTTCTCCCACCTCCACCCCAGGTCCCCATGCTGGAATGGCGGGCAGTGCCAGGATGACCAGGGCTTCGCCCTCAACTTCACATGCCGCTGCTTGGCAGGCTTTGTGGGTGCCCACTGTGAGGTGAATGTAGACGACTGTCTGATGCGACCCTGTGCTAACGGCGCCACCTGCCGGGATGGCATAAACCGCTTCTCCTGCCTCTGCCCCGAGGGCTTTGCTGGACGTTTCTGCACCATCAACCTAGATGACTGTGCCAGCCGGCCGTGCCAGAGAGGAGCCCGCTGTCGGGACCGTGTCCATGACTTCGACTGTCTCTGTCCCAGCGGTTATGGCGGCAAGACTTGTGAGCTAGTCTTACCTGACCCAGACTCCGCCACCATAGCAGACGTCCCTCCGGCCCCCACCTCAGGTGCGGTGGTACCTGCCACGGGGCCTGTCCCCCACAGCGCAGGGGCTGGTCTGCTGCGCATCTCAGTGAAGGAGGTGGTGCGGAGGCAAGAGGCTGGGCTAGGTGAGTCTAGCCTGGTGGCCGTGGTGTTGTTTGGGGCCCTCACTGTTACCCTGGTCCTGTCCACGGTGTTCCTGTCCCTGAGGGCCTGGCGCCGGGGTGTCTGTCCCCCTGGACCCTGTTGCTACCCGGCACCACACTACACCCCAGCACGCCAAGACCAGGAGTGTCAGGTTAGCATGCTGCCGGCAGGGGTCCCCCTGCCACCAGACCTGCCCCCTGAGCCTGGAAAGACCACAGCACTGTGATGGAGGGGGGGGCTCTCACGCCCCTCCTCCACCCCCTCTGCCCCTCGGACTGGGTGGTCTTTCCTTGCCACCCCTCCGCAGCCTCACACAAGAAATATTATTTTTTTAATACACAGAATGTCAGATAGGAATTTTATCCAATAAAACTATGAAATTGTACGTGCACTCCTTTGCCAGAAAAACCTGCCTGAAGTCACAGGTGTAAGGGCCAGAGCAGAGGCCTGGTTCTGGGGAAACCCCAAGGCTCTGCCTGAAGAGTGGTTCTCAAAGGGGAACCCACCCCACACCACCTTTTCCCCTCTGGGGAAGTGCCGGAGAGGTAGAGCCAGGAAGGAGAATGTAAACAAACACCAGCAGAGGGGAGGCCCGAGGGGAGGCCTTGGAGGGGAGCCCTGCTGAGGTCCTCAGGAGGAGGAGCAGGCTCCCTGCGGGCTGCTCTGCAGCAGCTGCTGGAACAGAGAGTGGGGCTGGCTGTGCAGGGCGGCGGGGGAGTCCAGCTCCACAACCCTCCCCGCGTGCAGCACCAGCACCCGATCAGAGTTCAGGATGGTGTTGAGCCTGTGTGAGAGCAGGTGATCAGTGGGGGGAACAGAGGGCAGCACCCTAAAGCCGAAAGCTGATCAGTGTTCCCTCCCCTCCTCCCCTGAACAGCACAGTTTTGCCCACAGGGTTTACCCCTGGCTCTGCGGGGGGGAGCTGGGGTTCATGGGAATTTGGATTCTCTAGGGCCCAGACCCCCTGGGGTCCCTGACACCATAGCCCCTGATCGGGGTCCCACACTGGACGTTTGCATACCTGTGGGCAATGGTCAGCACCGTCTTGTTGGCGAAGCGTTTGCAGATGGTCTGCTGGAGCAGCTGGTCTGTCTTCTGGTCCACACTCGCTGTGGCCTCATCAATGCACAGGATCTGGAGCGTGTGGAGGGGATGGGCAGGGAGGCAGAGGAAAGGGTTAGTCTTGGCTCCTGCCCAAGCACCGGCCCCCACCTTTGGGCTGGGCCCAGCCCAGCCTCCCACTCTAAAAGGAAAACCAACTTGGTCCCCCTGAGACTTCTCCCTAACTCCCTTCCTCACCCCTCACATGCCCCTGCCTTCTTCCCGGTCCTCTCGAATGTCTCCTCCTCTCACCTTACCTTGGCATCTGTGAGGAGAGCCCTGGCCAGACACAGCAGCTGCCTCTGCCCCAGGGATAAGCTCCGGCCCCCATCGCCCAGCTCGCCGTCCAGACCGCCTGCAAGGCAGAGCATCTTCGCCCCCGGTCCCCGCCTCTCCCGCGCCTCCCTGCTTCCTGCTCTTCCAGCCGGTACTCACCTATGGACTCGGTCACCTGGCTCAGGTGGCACTGCTCCAGAGCCTGCCACAGGGCTCTGTCCTCATACAGGCCCCGAGGGTCCAGGTTGTCCCGGACAGTCCCACTGAACAAGAAGGGCTCCTGGGGGATGACAGCCAGTTGCGATCTGGGGGACAAGGAGGGGACCAGACGTGGAGTCTAGGCTGGAGATGTCACCTCTGCCCCCAGCATAGGTTTCAGCTACTGATCTACGTGCCTCAGGGAAGCCTGGGGGGAGCCCTGGCCCTAGCCCTCACTGGGCCCCCAGCGGGTCAGCCGGGCTCCCGGAGCTGTGCTGGTGCCAGGAGGAATACCAGAGGAACTAGAGGTCTGCACTCTGTCCTTCAGAAGCTCACATCTCACTGAGCTACAGAACAGAGAACTAGAGCGGGTGACCAGTGTGGCACCGACTCCAGCAGTCACTGGGACAGCAGGAGTGGCGAGGAATAGGCAGAGAGTTCGCGTGGCAGGGAGGGGATGCATCAGGGTTGGAGGGCCTGGAGTTGGGACCTGAGGAGCCAGCTGGGGGCGCTATGACATAAAGCCACCACAAGTTAAAACAGAGACGGCTGGGCTAGGACCTGGGATCAGTAATGGGCTGTACCCACGTCATGGAACTCAAGAGAAAATGATACTAGGCTAACCTGGGCGTGCAGGGGGAGATGTTTAGCCCTAGACGTGGCCTCTTACGGCCAGGGGCGACGGGCCTGGGTCTCGAGCCGGCCCGAGGGCTGGGGACGTGGGTGTCTCGGGCACAGCGCCGGGAGGCTCTGATTCAGGATGCAGTGACCGGGGATCTGAGTGCAGGGTGTACACTGGGAAGTACAAGAGAGACGAAGCTGGAAAGGTGGGCCTGGGTCAGATTAATGACCTCGAGACCATAGCTATCACCCTGGACCTGAGCAGTGGGAGCTCGCTATCCTCGCCTGCTTGTCCCATCTGTCTCCTCGCCAGTCGGCCCTGAGTCTGTGTAACGCCTTCCTGGCTGGGCCTTCCTCTGAGGGCCCGAGTCTGGCTCTCCGCTCTCCGCTCCCCCAGACCTGAGCTCGGCCAGCCCCAGCTGGCTGGTGTCCACGCCGTCCAGGAGCACCCTCCCCGAACTGGGCTCCAGCAGCCGGAAGAGCACCAACAACAGGGAAGACTTGCCGGAGCCCGTGCGGCCCACGATGCCCAGCTTCTCTCCAGGCTGCACGCGGAAGGTCACCCCATCCAGGGCGTTGGGCAGCCCCGGCCGGTACACCAGCACCAC
Organism: Saccopteryx bilineata; assembly: GCF_036850765.1. Taxonomy (NCBI): domain Eukaryota; kingdom Metazoa; phylum Chordata; class Mammalia; order Chiroptera; family Emballonuridae; genus Saccopteryx; species Saccopteryx bilineata. The sequence continues at coordinate 20,943,925 of NC_089490.1, read as the reverse complement.
GTCCTGGAACTCCACGCTCCCCTGGGTCAGCCAGCCAGGGCCTCGCTGGTGGGGTTCGTGGGCAGGAGACGGGGGAGACGGGGGAGGCGGGGAGAAGACGGGGGGCTTGGTAAGTGCAAGGAGGGGGGATAATGAGAAACGGATGGCGTGAGAGGGAAGGAGGGGACATGAGGGTGAGTGAAGGAGAGAGGAGAACGGACACGAAGGTGAGGGGCCCGGTGAAGAGAGGGGAGGTCACGCGGGCACATTCGAGGAGCTGAGAAAGTGGCAAGGAGTGAAAGGAAAGGAACTTGAGGGTGACCAGGACCACTGGGAGGGTCCTCAGGGCCCCCGCACCCAGGCCCAGGCAGAGATGCAGGCTCACCCGCCCCGGCGGGTCCTGGGGCTCCTGCGGCAGGTCACAGGAGTACTCCTCCAGCCGCTCGACGCTCACCAGCATGGCCTCCGTCTGCGTGAAGCTGCTCACCAGCCCCGAGAGCAGAATCGTCAGAGACAGGGCATAGGTCAGTGACAGGCCCACCAGTCCTGGCAGGAGAGGAACAGCGGCCACTAGGGGAGGCTTGGACCCGGGGGCACGTGTGGGGAGGAGCGAGGCGGGGTGGGAGAATCTCAAGCTGTGGACTGCGGGCATTTACAGGAGGCCAGCAGAGAAGCAAGAAGATGCCAGCACCAGACCAGGCCCACCGGAGGCCAGCAAGGCAGTGGAGTGGGTCTGGGGCGGCTGTGAGGGACGACCGGGGTGGGGGGGGGCTGGCGGGCTGCTGGGGGTGGGAGTGGGGAAGAGAAGGGGCAGGGAGCAGAAGACTGGTTCTGAGACCAGATCCACCATCACCTGGGCAAGTCACTTCTTGAGACTCAGTTTCCTCAACTCTACAACGGGGGACAGGAGAACTGTAACACATGCTCACAGGGAACCCGGGGGGCAGGGGCGGGGAGGAATCGCATGCTGCCAAGGTGAGAGTGAGGGTCCGGGCGGTACCTGGGTCGGCGAGGCCCCGCTGGTGCTGCACCAGCGCCACAGCCGCGACGGCGCTGACGACGGCGGCCCCCATGAGCTGCAGCCGGATGTCCAACCACTGCATCATGGCGCTAGAAGCAAACTGGCACCTCTGGTTGAGCTCCAGGAGCCTCTGGTTCTCCTCCTCAAACCTGGGGGAGACCGGGAGGGAGGCGGGGCCACGCCACTGAGGCAAGGACGTGCCCAGACTCCCCCACAGGACACCTCCTTCTTGGAGCTGATCTACATACTCACAGAACCCCACCTCAGGTATGGAGAGCCCAGTGTGCTCTTCCGCAGGGGGTCTGCTCTGCCTCACCATCCCTTCTTCCTGCTTCTTTCCTCTACCCCTTAGTGCCTTCGCCCACCCTGCCCTTCCCAGGGGACCTGAAGCCCCCCCTCCATGCCATTGTTCTTAAGGGACCCTCTGCCCCCCAGCCCAGCACCTCAGCCGCCTGGCTCTGGCTTGGGAAGGCAAACACCACACACCTGCCAGTGGCCCCGGTGGCCCGGAGCACAGGGAGGCCAGCCAGGGTGTCGGCCAGGTGGGTGTAGAGTGGTGACAGGGTGAGGCTGCCCAGACGCCGCAGCTCCCGCGAGGAGGCCCTGTACCGGCGCTGCACGCGGTAGTAGATAGCGCCCAGAGGCGGCAGCAGCAGCAGCAGCCAGGGCAGGCCAGAGCCCAGCACGGACAGGAGGCCCAGCAGGCCTGCCGTGTTGGCCAGGAGGATGTTGAGGATGAAGGGCAAGCTGTCATCCGCACAGGCCACATCCGAGGAGAAGCGGTTTAGCACCCGGCCCGTAGGCGTGGAGTCGAAGAAGGTCACTGGTGCCTGGGGAAAAGGGTTTGGCTGGGCAGGGGCACAGCCTGGCAGAACAGGGGTTGGGGCAAGCCTGGGGGAGGTGGGGTGCGGAGAAAGGCCCAAGGAAGACAATAGGAAGAGACTCAAGTATCCCCAGAGTTTGGGAGCAGAGAGGAGGAACAGGTGCGGCCCGGAGGAAGATGATCCCAGGGTAGAAAAGATAGAGACTGTCCCTCTGGCCAGTGGTAAACCTAAGAGGCCAAGCCGGCCATTCCTGCCTCTGTGCTAGACAAGCCTACGCCCCTCTCCGGAATACAGGCACTTCAGGCCGGTGAGGGAAATTCAGCTGGATGTCAGGAGGAACATCATGATTGCCCGGAGCTAGACAGCGTGGTGAGGGCAGCGGTGCTCAGTACTGTCTCATGGTCAAGTGCTCAGGCTCTGGAGTTAGATGGCTAGTGGGATTCCAACGTGCTGCTTAGTAGGTGCACAACCCCAGGCAAGAGGCTCAAACTCTTAAAGGCTCTTGTTCTTCATGTCAAAAATGGGACTGCCTTGGCCAGTTGGCTCAGTGGTAGAGCATTAGCCCATGTGGATGTCCTGGGTTTGATTCCCAGCCAGGGCACACAGGAGAAGCACCCATCTGTTTCTCTACCCCTCCCCCTCTCATCTCTCTCTCTCTCTCTCTCTCTCTCTCTCTCTTCCCCTCTTACAGCCAAGGCTCCACTGGAGCAAAGTTGGCCCAGGTGCTGAGGATGGCTCCATGGCCTCTGCCTCAGGTGCTAGAATGGGTCCGGTTGCAACAGAGCAATGGCCCAGACAGGCAGAGCATCGCTCCCTAGTGGGTTGCCGGGTGGATCCCAGTGGGGCGCATGTGGGAGTCTCTCTGCCTCCCTGCTTCTCACTTCAGACTTCAGGAAAAAGAAATGGGACTAATAATGGAACCACACCTTACAGGACTATTACAGGATTAAAGGCCATATATGTATATGGCAGTCAGGTGCTCAGCGCAGTCTGCCTGGCGTGCAGCCAGTGCTCAGTGACTGCCAGGTATCTGATGGCTGTTGGGAGGTACAGTCTCAAAGATAGCTGCCTTGCCCTTTCTCCACCTTCCCCGACCCCAACTCTTGGCCTTTCCTTGGGGACAGTCCTATCTTAAGGCAGGAGATTAGGCCCCGGGACTTTCTGAAGCTCCTCCTAATGGCAGTTTATAAGAAATGGATTCCTTCGCAGCCTGAGGACGTCCCTCCTTGGCTCCCAAGTGGGCAGCTGCTCCCTGACGGGCAATGGAAAGACCCACACAGTGCTGGGTTCACGGCCTGGTTCTGCAGGGAAATGGCCATGCCCAGGTCACTTACACTCTCAGAGCCTCATCTGTAAAATGGGGATAAGAATACCTACCTCACAGGGTTATGAGGCCCAAATAAGATAATAGACAAGAAAGGGCTTTGTAACAACAACAACATTAATAATCATTGCCAACTGAGCACTTAGTACGTGCCAGGCACTAGCCTAAGCACTTTCCATATACTGATTAATTTAATCCTCATACTAAATCTACGGGTAAGCAACAGACTAGAATAGATAGACATACGCATAGCAACCAGGCTGGATCTTAAAAACAGCCTGAAGTAAAAATGGTAAGAAACGAAATTTCATTTATAAAAATACATGAATGCAAAACACAGGCATTTTGCAAAAAGACAAAAAGATACATATTACACACACTCAGAATGGTTGCTTTTTAAGGAAAGGAGGGGAAATGGAGATAGGCCATGCAGAACAAGGGAAGGATAAATACGGAAAACACACTAGGGACTTCAGGTGAGCTAAGGGGCAGTTAGCTCAGCCCTCTGCACTTGAAGCCCCAATGGAAGTGACTCTGAGGACGATTATCTTCTTCCCAAGTCACAGAGGGGAGAGCTGTGGGGTAAAGTCACCGAGTTTGAAGCCAGGCAGCCTCCTTGCTCTAGGCCTTTCCAGGTCGCACACTGTCAGTTGCCACACTCATCTGTGAGGGGCTTTCTTCTCCTGGGGACTAGGAGCTAGGCTGAGGCCCTCTGTGAAGCCCCCGATGCCACCCCCACCCTCTCATCCCCTTACCATAAGGACCCGACCCAGCAGGCGGCGATGCAGGGTGGCGGCTGCGCGGAGGGTGCCCGCTGCGAAGAGCACTGCCCGGAGAAGTGTGCAGAGGGAGTTGACCCCAGCAATGGCAGCATACACGGTGAGGTAGAAACGGACGTCTGAGGAGCCGTTGGGGGCAGCTCCGGGCAGTAGGAACACTGAGGTACTGGGTGGTGGGGAGGAGGCTGTGGGTGACCAAAAGTAGGGCCACTCTCGGGGATTCCTTCCCCTCTGCCCTTCCCCACGGCACTCCGCCCCATTCTCGGAGACACCGCCCCTGGAACACCAGCGCCCCCACCTCTCATCCCCTGCCTGGCAGCCGCCCTGCCAGCACCAGGCCTGCTCCCGGCCCCGGCCACTCACTAGAAGCTCTGGGGGGAGAAGAGAAGCAGCTGAGCGGACAGGGGCCCGGCGGAGTCCGGGCTGGTGGGAGCTGGCACCTCCTGGGAGCTATTCCTGGCCGCCTTCAGCTGCGAGACCCAGTAGGACAGCCACCAGTCAGCCGCGTTCCTCGTGGCTGCGTGGGGATGGGAAAGGGAAAGCGGCAAGAGAGACTCGCCTCTTCTCTTCTGATCCTCTGCCCCTGACTCTAGTCTCCAGCCGCCGTCACCCCGCTGGCCCTCCCCGTCCTGCCTCTGTCCACGTCCCCACTGGTGTGCGCTTCGTTTCGGGGTCTACCACCCCACAGGCCTGGGGAGAGCTGGATCTCAAATTTGCAGAATGGGGCAGATCAGAGGATGGCTACAGAATACATCCGTCTGGTCCTCTGGAGCTAAAAATTGGGGCAGGCCTATTGTCCCAGCTGCCTGTCGTCCGTGCCTGGTGAATCTCTGGGCTTTGTAAGGGTTAGTACAAGGTGAAGGGGACCTGGCAGATAGGGCTGTGGGTGGGATAAGGGGCCCCGGGGTTTAGTTCTACCTTGCATGAGGAGCAGCGAGAAGAGGATGGCCAGGGCCAGGCCCGGGCTGACGGCCCTCCAGTACGCTCGGTACACGTGGAAGGCCACGGCGCCCTCCTTCTTGCTTTCGTCCTGCAGCAGGCGGCCTGACGTGCTCTCCTCCACCTCCGGCCCCTCTGCTTTCTCTGGGTTCCATCCTGACTGGGCTGCAGCTGGGAGGATTAGGGAGGTCAGGGGAACTCAGCTTGCAGGATGAGAGCTGAAAACCTCAGCGTTTCAGAAGGCCAAGCAAGCTCTATATAGAAAACATATCTCTACAGCGTCGTCATGAGAAGCAAGCTACCCCTCTCATCCTGGGGCCATACCTGAGTCAGACTCCTGTCCATTCTCAGCCCAGACTTTGGGGACGGCTTGTACCAATGGCAGGATCTCAGAGGGAGGCCCTGGAAGGCAGCAGGGGAGATCAGGAGGGGGCTGTTCGGGGAATATACTAAGCTTTTCTAAATATGTATGCCAGCCCACCCCACCCCCCATTCTCTTTGGACCCACCCTGGCATGGCTCTGCCCTGGACCCTCAGACTCTTGGCAGAACCATCAAGTCCATTTCTCTGTGCCTGGAGTCCAACCAGCACAGAGAGAAAATGTCCGCCCCCGGAAGAGTCAGAGCACCCGTGAGCACAGCCGAGCTTCGTCCTCACACCTCACAGAGCTCCTGACACTGTGCTGGGGCCTCACCCCCTTCTGTTTCTCTCCCAGTGAACTTGCAAATGGTCATGCCCGTCTGGAAAATGCTGTTCTAAAGACTGTTTTAAAACTGCTTTCTCTTCTCCAAAGACATCAGACTGCTCTCAGAGATCCTGGGCCTCTAAGTTCCCAACGCACCCGGTCACAGAGTCCCAAGTCCCAAATCCGCTGGCATTTGGCCGGCGTGTTCCTTTCCCTCCTGCTCGGCACCCCTCACATCAGTTCTGTGTGGCAGGCCAGGGGTTCCCGTTACACAGAAGGAGGGCTGGGCCCAGGCCATCACGGAGGGCTGGCAGAGGCTGTACTTGACAATCCATCTGCCCCTTCTCCCCCGGGTAGATGGCTCCCTCTCTGGCCAGGCTCCTGCCCTGGCAGCCACTTACCAGCCTGGACCAGGCGCCCCGCCTCGAGCAGCAGCACCAGGTCAGCCTTCTCCAGGTACTCGGTGCGGTGCGTGCAGAGCAGCCGCGTGGTGTGGCTCAGCATTCCCAGGATGCACCTGTGCAGCAGGTGGTTGGCCACGTCTGCATCCACAGCAGCCAGAGGGTCATCGAGGAGATAGAGCTCCTTTTCCTAGAGAGCGGTGGGGGCACCATGGACACCAAGTCCCAGGTCCTCTGGCCAGAACCCAGACCTCTCCTAGGACCTCTCCTAAGGAGTCAGAGAAGATGGTTCAAAGGAACTCTGAGTGCAGTACTACAGCAGTAGAGGAGGAGGTGAGACTTAAGGTAGACTTCCCTCTAGTCAAACAAGGCAAGTGGCCCAGGGCCAGTGCTCAGTCTTGTTGGGTCCCAGTACCTCAAGCCACGTAATAGTTTTTAAAGGTCCTTCAGTTCTACCTTGAACCTGAAAAAGGGGGATGGGATGGCCAGGGGACCAACAACTCAGGAGCATGGAGGGGAAGGGGAAAATCAGGTGCTGATGCCCATACCCCCATCCCATGCTCTCCAGCTAAGCCCCAAGGCTCTGGACTCCCCCACTTTAACTTACCTGGTAGACAGCACGAGCAAGGGCAATCCGGGCCCGCTGTCCCCCACTGAGGGTCACACCCTTCTCCCCCACCTCTGTCTGGTCTCCAGCAGGAAGGATCTGAGGGGACAGGCCCATCACTGTTGGTCAGTGAGCTCCCCAATACTTCCTACCCCGTTTCCTATCCCCTTGCATAGAAGTGAGTCAGGGAGCTTGAAAACACTGGTTTGGAATCTCCGGGGCATAAGCCATAATCCCAATAACAACTGGCGTTTATTGAACATTTACTATGTGCTTAGCACTTTACAGGCATCATCCCCTCTAATCCCCAGGGCAACTTTATGAAGATGGCATTATGTTCTTTTCACAGATGAGACCAGAGAGTCACCACCTTGCCCAAAGCTGGTCCACAGCTAGTAAGGGGCAAGACATGAACACAGATTCTTAACCACTCCATCACACTGCCCTGCCTTTTGAACAGGCAAGGATGATGATGGGCAAACTCAATGTGAAAGCTTGCACAGGCTTTTCAAAGGAAGAATATAACTTGAGCCCTCCTGTGGTCTCAGGAGCGACCTCCTTCACTAGGGGGTTCCTATACTCGAGGAAGCGCCTGTGCTCCACCAGATGGTGGTAAGTCCCCAGAGGAAAAAGCTTTGCTATTCATCTCTTTTTTCAGTGCCTAGAACAGTTCCTGGTGGACATTTGGGAAATGCTTGATATAGAAACAAGTAATAAATGGACACAGGATGCCCTATGGTCAAAGTCAAAGGTCCTCTTTCAGTGAAGTACCACATTTAGGCTGGACAGGGTCATGGTGATGACATTCCTGCAGGGATACTGGGGTTAGGTGGGGAAGTCACGGGAGGTACGTGGAGTCGCATCCTCCCTCAACTTAGTTCTTTGGATGTGGAGGACCTAAAAGGTTCTCCAGGCTTCCCTAGGGTAACCTTGATGCTCCCCAGGCTTCCCAACGGGAGGTAAGGGAGGGCCTCTTGAATAAGAACCAGACCTGCGTGGAGCTAAGCCTCATCTGGAACACTTCCCTGGCCCCGAAGACTTCTGGTCCCCCAGCTGCTGTGTGGAACACTGTAATCACCACCCCTCTGGGTTCTACGCAGAACAAGGGACTGAGCAGCGGACACCCTGGGAGGACCAAACCCCGATGGCCAGTCCTAGCTACATGATGACTTGAAATGTCAGGGACAGGAAGCAGGTGGCCAAGAGGTTTCAGGGCCAGTCACTCACACTGAGGTCATCATTGAGGGCGCAGGCCTCTAGCACTTCCTTGTACAGCTGGGCGTCAAATGTCTTCCCAAAGAGAATGTTGTCTCGGATGGTGGCAAACTGGATCCAGGGTTCCTGGGTGGCCAGGCCAAAGCCTTTGGACAGCCCACACACTGCCACGCGTCCATGCAGCCTGCAGAGAGCCGGGCCAGCTGCGTGGGGGATGGCTCCAGACTGAGTCTCTCCACGCCCAGCCCCTGCCGCCAAGACGCCTTTCCAAACTGCTATCTCCTACACGGGGGCCCCCTTCACGCCACCTGGCCCTCTGGATTGGCAGCCATGGAGGTGGGGCGGTCCTAAATGAGGCTGGAGGCTCATTCTGGACAGGGAAGGGAAGAAACTGCTCCTTGACCGATGCCACACAGCTGTCGTATCTACACACGCTCAGAAGCTCGGAAGAGGGTGTGGTCACTACCCTGGACTTACACACTTCACCATAAAAGAAGAAAGCCTTCCCTCACACCTCAGCTCTTCTCTGGGTCCCTTCCCTGCACAACCACATTGTCTCAAAGAGCAGCTGATGTTGGATGTGTCCATGTATTCCATCACTCACTATTGTAGCATTTATAACATTCTGGTGTGATGATTATGATAACTCACTTTCTTGACTGTCTGCCCCTTTCCAGACTGAAAACTCTTCCAAGAAAGGGACCATGTCCTCTTCATCTTGGCATCTCTGGCCCCTAAGAAAGGTGTCCACCACATAGCAGGAGCTAGGTAAGTGTTTGCTGAAGGGCAGAGCTAAGGGTGGGGACGCTGGGGGTTGCTTACCTGTGGAGCTCCCCAGCAATAGCGGCCAGCAGTGAGCTCTTCCCGCAGCCCACTTTCCCCACGATGCCCACCAGGGTTCCCTGCAAAAAATCCACCCAAGTAAGTGTCAGGTCTCCCTTCTGAGGCCCTGGGCTGCCAATCATCCTAGGGAGGCTTCTCCCTAGGCCCTAGTTAGTCTGTAGGGAAAGAACTCGCCACGAGGAAAACTGCCCATGAACTTCCCAGGCAAGCTCTGAGGTGGGCATCCCAGACGGTGGAGAAGGGAGGAAAGGACTCCGGGCTTCTGGAGCCTGGATGCTGGCTGGCTACGTCTGCCTGTGGCTAGATAGACACCTGCTATCTCAGGGCAAAAAGCAGTGTTTTCCATCAACAGTCCAAATGCTATAGAAATGTTCCCCTGAAAACTATGTACTCTTTTATATATATATATATATCTTTTTTTTTAAAAGATTTTATTTATTCATTTTAGAGAAGGAGGGGGGGGAGGAACAAGAAGCATCAACTCCCATATGTGCCATGACTGGGCAAGCCCAGGGTTTCGAACCGGCGACCTCAGCGTTCCAGGTCGACGCTTTATCCACTGCGCCACCACAAGTCAGGCCTAAAACTATGTACTCTTATTGATCAATGTCACCCCCTTAAATTTAATTTCTAAAAAAAAGAAAGGAAAAGCAGTGTTTTCAGAAGTGCTCATTTCTGTGATTTGCTGTTTAAAATATTCTGCATTCCCTTTATTTCTCAGTTGGAACACATTCATGGAGCTATCTCCCTGTACAAAAAGAAAAAAGAAATATCCTTTTCTAGAAACAAGTAGAACTCCCAGGAGCTCTATCTGTGATGTACCCACCCAGCCAGCCCAGGCTGACCTATGAGTGGGCGCAAGGCCAATCTGAGACCCTCCCTTGAGAGGGCGCCCTCTTCTGGCTGCCGCAGTGAGTGGGAGGGCTCTCTGCAGTCACATACTCTGCTCAGTGGATAGTGGGTCCGGAGGGAGAGAAAAAACAAGGCAAGTACAGAGAGAAAAGCAACCAGAAGGAAAGAGCTCTCTGCAAGTCGAGGCCTGGCTCTGGGCTACTAGTGAGAGCAGGCTGCGTGCGTGCTTGTGGGTCTGCAATTCATCTCTGTATCCTTCTTCTACATTCTTGTTTGCTTAAGCTAGCTCCAGTGGGTTTCTATGACTTAGGGCCAAAAAAGCCCAACTGACACATTAGTAAAATTCCTTTGAAAGAATCCCAGCCTTACCTTGCCTGAACTAAGAGGAAAAACAAAACATACAGCCCAAGCCAGAAATGTGAGCCAAATGTGGTGGAAATGGCTCAGGCGCCGCAGAGCACTGACTGGGTTGAGATGCGGGGCAAAGGGTCGGACGGGGATCAGGAGAGAGCAGAAACTCAGGACTGGGGTGAACTGCCAGGACTGGGTGAACAGGCGTCACTGTTCTGCCAGGAATGTCCCTTCAAGTACAGTACTTCTTTGAGAATTATGCCAGTGGTGTGAACCACAAGGTATGATTCCTTTCACCGGGCTAAAGAGAGAATTATTTATCCCATTTGCAAAATCCTTTTCAGAGGAGGCTGCTGGGCCTCTTCTGGGTTCACAGCCTGGGGAGGATGCCGGGTAAGCTCTGGGGTCTGCCTGCTCTGAACTGGGAAGCCTCTAGGGGACACGGAGGGTCCAGGAGACGACACACTTGCTGGTCTGGACTAGGTGGGCGCGAGCTGTCTGAAGACCATGGAGAGAGGGGACGACTGTAAAAGCTGTGTATGGAGGAATGACATTCAGAGATGAGGTGGCAGCTGTTCCTCGACTAGAGCCTGCTCACCCAAACCCCTCTTATCCTTCCCTCAGGAATTAGAGCTACAGGCCATCCAGCTACGATTGGCTCCATCCTTTTGTGTATGTCACTGAGTCCCCATCTTCCTTACTAGTCTGGGGGCTCTCCTAAGTGTTTGACCAACGCACCTTCTTCACTTCAAGGTGACTGATGAAGGTCTCCTGGCTGGTTCCAACTGGGTCCCAAGAGAACAGGGCTTCATGCAGCTCCAAAACTTCAGATGGCTCTGTGGGGGGATCTGGACAGGGAAGAAGCCACTCAGCTTGGCCTTCTAATCCACCAGCTACCTGCTCAGGAGGGGCATGTCATTAGCTTGCTTGTTCCATATCTACTGGGCCAGGGCTAATTCAGCCTCAGTCTTCTTTCTTTCTTTCTTTTTTAAGATTCTATTTATTCATGAGAGAGAGAGAGAGAGAGAGTAGGGGGAGGAGCAGAAAGCATCAACTCCCATATTGACCAGGCAAGCCCAGGGTTTTGAACCGGCGACCTCAGCGTTTCCAGGTTGACGCTTTATCCACTGCGCCACCACAGGTCAGGCTCAGCCTCAGCCTCAGCCTCAGTCTTAACCTTCAGGACTCTTCCCGAGGAAATGGCCACCTGCTCTACCTGGATTCTGGCTCCTCTTGGTAGCATTTACGTACAGTGTCCAGGGGGCTACCGTTGCCTCTCCCTTCTAGCTTCCCATTACCTTGGCTGTAGTAGGCCTTGGGGTTGTGGTTAGGAAAGTCGAGGAAACGCTGGATCCGGTCCAAAGACACTTTGGCCTCCAGGAGGCCATTGATCACCCAAGGGAAGTTGTTGAGAGGAAAAATGAGCATGCGTACCAGTGCCAGGGCCGTGAATACCTAAGTGGGTTGGGGGTAGGGGGAGAGACGGGGAGGTTGAAACATCTGAAGGCCCCTGTGGGCAGGTCTGTGGAGGGAAGAACGGGGCAGCAGCAGAGCTGAGGGGTTGGTTGGACAACTGGTGGCCACTCCAAGCATCCTAGAAATCCCAGCTGTTCCTCCAGGGATCCAGGTTGTGCCTTAAGCACACAGGCCTAGCCCATTCGCAGGCCTTCTAGGGATTTCTAGTAGTAACCCTCTGGCCCTGGGCATAAGCAGCACTGCATCATGGGTTTTCTCCGAGGTCATCAGAATGAGAATAAGGGGACCTAACACGGAGCTTGGGCCTGACCAGAAGTTGGAATGAAAGGAAGAGGTGAAAAAGGAATTCCTTCACAGAAGGAGGGTTGCATATCCGAGGTCCCAGAAAAAGGTCCCTTCAGAGAATTTACCCTTGATTGGGAAAGGAAAGCCGCCAGGACCCTCCCCCCTCATTCCCAGCCAGCACCACTGGCCTGAGCTCACCTCCCCACTCCACTGCAGTTTATTTTTGTTTTTTTTAATTGATTTTAGAAAGAGAGGAAAAGGGACAGACAGAAACATCGGTCTGTTTCTGTATGTGCCCTGACCGGGAATTGAACCCACACCCCTTGTGTATCAGGACGATGCTCTAACCAACCGAGTTATGGCCAGAGCTTCACTGCAGTCTTCTTGCTGCTGCCTCCCTCTCATGCTTCCCTACAGCCATCCTCCCGCCCCCTCTCTCAGTCCTTACCTTGGTGGCAGTGAGCTGGTGCCCCATGAGGACATAGGTGATGAAGATGACGATGGAGATGACAATCGGCAGGGCAGCCCACAGGTACACACAGGCTGCGTCCAGGTATTTAATGACCCGGAGTCGCCCTAGCTCTTGAGCCCGGCAGGCCTCTACTCGGGCCCCCAGAGCCTGCTCCCACCTGAAGAACTTGATGACCCGAATGCCACTCAGCACCTCTGTCATGAGCTAAGGACGGAGACAAGAAGGCAGTGTCAAGTGGGGACACTGCTCATGTGTCTTCTCTGCTTAGTCCTCCCCGGGCTCCTGGTGGAGGATGCCAGATCCTCTGTGCGTCCTGGCGCTGGTTTTCTCCCTCCCCTCGGCTCTTTCTGCAAGTCCTGCCCTCAACCCCCCTTCAGCCCTGGTTGCTTCCCCTCCCGGTCTTTTACTTCTGCTCTATATGCTCCAGCTGGGGACAGGTCAGAGTTGGAGCCCCTGCCACCCTAAGAGATGAAGTGGTGGAAAGTGCAAAGGGTTACTATACTGGGATAAAAGCATTTGTTCCATTAGATGAAGGCTACTTCCCAAAGCCGGAAGATAAGGGCATTGGGGGCTGGTCAGCAGCCTGGCCCATGGGTTGGGTGATATGGGAATGATTCCCTAGGAGAATACAGGTGTAGGAGGCCACATCACCGCCCGGGGTCAGACAAGAGGCTCAGGCAAAACGGGCAAGGGCCAGAGGAACTCGGGATCCTAACGTTTGTACAACCTCAGCCTGCAAGCCAGGCAGGCACTGGGAGCCTTCCAAGATGGCCCTGGAGACCATCTGTCATAGGTAGAAGAGGCCTCACGCTATCACCAGCTATCAGGGACAGCACCATCCCTATTAGCACTCTGAGCTAGTCCAGTGATACTGACAGCTCTGCTGGAGGGACCCCCAGGGCGGCCATCCCCTCTGTAAAGGTAGCCACATTCACTGCAGAACCCAGAACTGACTCAGCCAGATGCTCAACACCTAAGGATGGCCCAGGTGGGAGAGTGACCTACTCCCTTTCCTGCTGCCCACCTCCAAGAGGCAGCTGGGGTCCCCCTGGCCTAGGCTTCTCCACATGCAGCTGTAGGACGGTTTGTGCCCTAGATGAGGTAGGAGTTGGGTTTGGTCTCTATCATTAAAAACTCAGCTGGTCTCAGACAGATTATTTCCTACCTCCTAGAGTTGCTGCTTAGGGCTGCATGAACGAATATTATATTACCAATGAGCCACACTTATTTAGGGCTTACTTTGTGACTGGCCCCACACCAAGCACTACCTCCTAGGATCCACACAACAACCCTATGAGGCAAACTATTATCCTCATTTTACAGTTGAGGAAATGGAAGTCTGAAGAGGTTAAATGACTTGTCTGGGGTGGTTAAACCAGTAAGTAGTAAAGTTAGGATGTGAACCCACATCTTTCTCCAGCCTGAGCTTTTAACTTCTAGATCACAGCTGCTCCCTCAGGCACTGTGCATGGGAGAACCTAGGGGCCAGAATGCTGGGCGGGGGTCTCTGGATTGCTGGGGGATCTCAAGCAGCCCCTTACCTTAACCCGCACGTCCTTATGCTGTAGCATCTCCTGGTTGCTGGCCATGATACGGGTGGCAATCACTTTGTTAACAGGTACCAGCAGCAAGGCCAAGATCAGACCACCCACGAAGGCCACACCCACCTGGTGGTGCAGCAAGTAGAGGGTGACCGCCAGCTGCAGGGGCAGGCCCCAGGCTTCATGGAAGCTCCCAGCAAAGTTAAGCAACCGCTCAGAGTCAGTGCCTAGCAGATTCAAGGCCTCCCCAGCAGGAGGGCGTCTGGGACCCAGATGTAAAACCTTTCGGTACAGGATGTTGAGCACGGCCCCCCGTGCCTGAAGGGTCACCTTCCGTATCTCATACCCATACTGATTCTGCAGCACAGCGCCCAGCACAGCCCCACCAGCTAGCCCCAAGGCATAGAGCAGGCCATTGCTCAGTGGCTCCTGCCCCTCCTCAAGGAAGCCCACCAGTAGGGACAGCAGCAGAGGCCCTGAGAATCCTAGCATGGTCCCCACCAGCTTCAACAGTCCAAGTGCCAAGTAGCGCCGCCCAAAGGCCCCATACAGGGCCCTCCACAGCTGGGCCCCCTCCTGCCAGTGTGCCTGGAAGACACGGGCCAGGTAGGCTGGGTGCAGCCTGTGGGGAAGGCGGCAAATGTCCTGGGGCTGCCGGAGCTCTCCACGGGCCCCACGGGCCAGCAGGGGTGTCAGCCAGGCATAGGAGAAACGTGACAGCCAGCTCTCCCCATCTTCAGCTATCTCAGGTTCCTGTCTCTCAGGCAGGAGGGGCTCCCGTGCCCAGGGTTCCCGCCGCCCCCCAGGGACTGCCCAGCCCAGGCCGTAGGCGAAGAGTGCCGCCAGCTGCAGGATGAGAAGACATAGGCGGGAGAGAGGCCCTGGGAGAAGTGGGGGCAGAAGTGTGCCTCGCTGGCAGTGCCAGAGCAGCGTCAGCACTAGGGCTGGGGCTGGCAGGAAGGCAGCCAGAGCCAAGGCCAAGGGCCCCTGGGAGTGACCGTGAGGGGAACGAGCCAACACCCACAAAGCGACACTGTGGCTGGTCCAGGCCACAGCTGCCACGCCCCCTGCCAGCACCTCTAGCCCTGTGGGCCCTGGGCCTGCCCCTGGTTGCAAAGCAACTGGAAGGAGGTCTAACAGTGGAAAGATGGAGAGCAACAAGGAGGCTGTGAGTCGCAGGCGCCAGCCGGGACTGCAGGGTAGGTTGTAATCTGGACTCCTGGGGACAAGGGGGAAAACAGAAAAGGATGCCCATCATGGCTGACTCAGGGCCAGACATACCTCCAATAACTCAACTACCCAGAAGGAATTAATGCCCTTTCCTGCCCTGCACACCTATTCCTACCCCACTGTACCCTGAACCTAGGGGCTTTCCTCCTAGGAAGTCTTACAGGACTAACCAAATCCATTTTCTAATCTACCCACACCATTTCTGACCATTCTTGCACCATTGAAATGAACAGTTTTTTTTTTTTTTTTTTTTTTTTTTTTCTGAAGCTAGAAACGGGGAGAGACAGTCAGACAGACTCCCACATGCGCCGACTGGGGGGGGGGTGCGCTCTACCCACCAGGGGGCGATGCTTTGCCCCTCCAGGGCGTCGCTCTGTCGCGACCAGAGCCACTCTAGCGCCTGGGGCAGAGGCCAAGGAGCCATCCCCAGCACCCGGGCCATCTTTGCTCCAATGGAGCCTCGGCTGCAGGAGGGGAAGAGAGAGACAGAGAGGAAGGAGAGGGGGAGGGGTGGAGAAGCAAATGGGCGCTTCTCCTGTGTGCCCTGGCCGGGAATCGAACCCGGGACTTCCACACGCCAGGCCGACGCTCTACCCCTGAGCCAACCGGCCAGGGCCAACAGTTTTGAGTTAAGGTTTTACACGAATTAGAAAAAGAATTCCGTTTTCATACTGATAACCACTTCAGGATAAGTATTCATGTCCACAGATATATCTACCTAAAGACAGACTTAAATTCACCTAAAGCACTCTTAGATAAATAAAAACTTGACCGACATGCACCTTTTACACTCTTATAGCCTAAAAGGTTATAAAGCCTAAGAATATTCTCCTCTTAGTCTGTCCGGTGGTCGTAGGAGGTGGTGTGGATCATTCCTGTGATGCCTGTAGCTGAAGAAAAACCTCTTTCCAGTTTTGTCTATTATCTTCCTAGCATGCAAAACATGTTTTTAATAAACAAAAGGGTGATCTGTCTGCATTAAAAATCAAGCATAGGAAAATATGCCTGCAGCAGTGAATGTTAGAATGACTTGAAAGTTCACAAAGAGGGCTGAACCTGTTATTACTTTTGTTAGCAAGGGTTGGTTACTGAAAAAAGTTTAATTGTAGATTAAAATGCTTCAGGTTTCTCTTAAAAAGGCCAGCTGATGGAGGGGTTTATATTAGAATAAAAGTCATCCTTTATTAATTCTATTTCTTAAGATATGGAGGTGGAAGAAAGGGCCTTTGGAGCTGGTACTCTGGCCCCAAGTTGGCCATCAACCAGTCTCATGACCTTGGGCAAGCCTCTTTCTCTCTATGCATCCATTTTCCTTATCAGTACAATGAGCAGTGAAGACGCCGGACCCAAAGCCCTCTGAAGTCCTTTCCCGTTTGAGATTCTGGATCTCTCTAACCCTTTTCTTTTCTTTTTCTTTTTTTTTTTTTTTTAATTTTATTTATTCAATTTAGAGAGGAGAGAGAGAGGGAGAGAGAGAGACAGAGAGAGAGGAGAGAGAGAGACAGGGGGGAGGAGCTGGAAGCATCAACTCCCATATGTGCCTTGACCAGGCAAGCGCAGGGTTTCGAACCGGCGACCTCAGCATTTCCAGGTTGACGCTTTATCCACTGCACCACCTAACCCTTTTCAACAATGCCCAGAAGACTCATGAGTGAAGTGAGATAAACACAATTTCTCTTGATTACATTATATTCTTTTTTGCCTTTTTGTTACACTGTGAGTTCCCAAAGGACTGTATCAGTTGTTAACAGATACTCCTCTGAGCAGGTTGTGGATGTCTATGCTAACTCACCTTACTGTTTCTTTTGTCTCGTTCTGTGTAAGAGATAAAATAGGATTCCTCCCAGCCCAAAGCTTCTCCTACCCAAGGGAGGGATTCATCAGTCCTCTAATCATCTTGGATAGGGACACATGCCATCAAGCTAAGGACTCCCAAGGCAGAGACTACATTTCCCTCCTGCCTTGTCAGTAGCCAGAGTGAGACTAACTTGGCCATATCTAGCCATACAGCAACCAAGTACGAAACCAAGGCGAGTTTAGCACTTGCATCTTAGAGCCCCAAATCCAGGTAGGGTTACGGTTTGGATTTTGCTCTTCTACCTACTGCTTCTTCTCCAGGTGGGTCCACGTGCTTTTCTTAGCCTGGGAACACCATGGTTTCATACATGGAAGTGATGAGAAACTGGTCCTACAATTTCAATGCAAGTTATCTTTTTTGACTAAAATCGTTGTTCACTCAATTTTGCCTCTAATCCATGACATTTGTGTTTGAATGCCTGAAAATCTACAAAAGTGATGATTTCTACCCCGCACGGAGTCTTTAAAAATGTGCCAGACATGGCACTATAGACATACTTAAATGCATTATCTGATTTAAAACTTCCAACAATGTTAAGAGGCCAGCAAAGATAAGTAACTTGCTCCAAAACAGCCACACTGCTGCAAAGTGGTGACACCCATGTTTTATTCTACTTTTGCCCTTCTCCAGAGACCTCACTGTTCTGGTTATACTGTTGCGCAGATGTGGGTTTGGGGAGAGGTCTGCAGGCATGTACGCACAGATGTGTGTGCACCCCATCTCTACCCACCTAGGGGTTCCCCAATAGCAGGCACTGAGCACGGCGAGGAGCGCGTGGGGCAGGGCGTTGAGCGCCAGCTGGGTGAAGCAGTGGCCCGTGGTGTCCCCCTCCCACACCGGAAGCGGCTGCGACGCGCTGGTGCCACACAGCTGGGCCAGGAGCTGCTCCATGGGGCTTCACCTGCGGGGAAAGCCAAGGGTGGAGAGAGAGAAGGCTCCTCCCAGGGAGCGGGGAATCGGCGTCCCCAAGGGCGAGGGCCAGGCAGGGACCCGCACCCGGGAGCAGGGGCAGTAGGGCAGCTGGGACGCTGACAGCCGGCTCTGACAGCGTGTCCCAGCCGGCTTCCGATCTCCAGCTCCGCCCTCGAACCGGAACCTCCCCTTGCATCCTCCCTGAAGCCAGACCCATTCTCGGGTTACCTCAAGGGTGCAGAGAGGTAGGTGGTTTGGCTGCCTAGAGCTGGCGGACTCCTGCACTGGTCATCTACGGGCGCGACCTCGGAGATCCGGAACCTGTAACCTGAAGAACTGTTCTTCACCGGATCCCGAGGTTCCGAGCGCTGGTGGAGGGGAAAGAGCGCCCTTGCTGGGCTGGGGAGCAGGCCACACTCGCTTGACACCCCCTAGAGGCGGGATGACTTCTCAGGCGCGGCTCTCCCTCCCATTCCCAGAGCTTTTGCGCTTGTGCTCACGGCTCTGGGCTTCGGGAGGCCTGTCCACTCAGGCGCGCCGTGGCCCGGGCACCCTTGTACTGTATGCATACCCATCCACCTTCTGCTGCTGCCTCTCTTGCGTGCGGACAGATCTCGGCTGTAATGCAACGTCATGCATACATTCTCACGTAGAGTGCTCTGTCCCATCTGTCTACTGTTTACTAGCAGGTATACGTGTATTGAACTTAAAGTTCACAGAACTGGGAAGCCAAACACGTGTGCTACACGGACGAATAATGCCATTTAGGGACACTTAAACCGTTTCTTTCCTTACTCCAAGGCAGCATGGCCTCAGGGAAGTTATCTAAACTTGTTGAACCTAGATTACTTTATCTGTACAAAGGAGGTGATGATACTAATACCAAAGAGCTGTTGAGAAAGTTCAGTAATTAAAGTACTTAGAGCAAGTGCTTTGCTTAGACTAGTTCCACAATAAATCTTAGGGAAGCAGCGGTGCAAGTGTAACGGGGTGAAATGCTTCCTCTCACTGATGGTGTTGTGGCTAAGAGCTCCTGCTATCCATATACTAATTAACTAAAGGAATTCTGCTTGAAGCTTGAGTTTCAGCAGGAGCAGCCCCTTGCCTGAGGGTGCTTTTCCCAAAGAAGTGGGAAATATGCACAAAATAACGACTTATCAAACATCTATGAGTCTCCAGAATGGGATGCAGATCAGCCTAGGTCAACAGACCTGCCAAGAACAAAGAGATTTAGAAATTTCCAGCTTTTCCTTGAATCCCTCTTGCCTCACCCATCCTTCCTTCTCTTGATATAGAAGGCTCCTGAATTTTGAGGTCTCTTAAAATAGGTTTGAGGATTAGTTCTTCCTTCTCGGTTGGCGCCTTCTCAATCAACAAATCTTTCCTTACTTTAAACTACAATGTCTTAAATATTGACCTGTTTTGAAGCATTGGACACATGGACCTGTGCCTGTAACATTCCCACTGACTATCTGAAGGAGGTGGTACAACATATGGTTCCCTCATTTTCTCAACAGCCAAGTGTCCCAGTTATTGAGAAGGAATGTGGCAAAGGAGTCACACACAACCAATAGGATTTTTTCTGTCACAAACAACCAACTAATCTGCAATTTTTCAGAACATAGAAGAGGAAAGACCATTTTGAAACCGGAAATATCGGAGTTTGTGCTACCTGTCACCATTCCAGCCAAATAAGCAAAGACAGGGATTGAATCTTTTATGGGTGTGTAGGGCCAGTAGTCACGGCCATCGTCGCAGCCATGCAAGTGCAGGTTCCCATTAGATCCGGACAGATGGTAAAGGAACAACGGAACCAAAAACTGGTGAGCCATTCCTTTATTCTAGCCTCGCAACTGGCCGGTGAGTAAAATACACACAGGGCACCAAAGCCCACTCACACATTCTCCGGTTCCACAACCAGGAGAATCTTTTCTGGTTTTTCCTAGAATCAAAGGCCCCCACTAATCTAAATCACCTCTGGTTTCCCATCTGCACATGTTCTTCCTTCTCATCTCTGCACAAACTGGCTTCTCCTTCAGCACCCTGACATCTTGGCTGCTTCTTTCTCTTCTCCTTCTTCCTCCTCCTTCCTCACAAACTTTTCTTGGCCCCAAAACCCCTCCTCCAGCATACATTAGCATAACAAAGCCCCTTCCCAAGCAGGAAGGCAATTAGCAGTTTCATAGATCACATACCTGGGCAGCAGCCATTCACGTGGGCAGTGCCCTTTTTAACAAAGTGAGCAAACATTATCACAGTTTACACACTTGTTTGCCCAACAGGGTGCTTTATTCATATGGCTGGAAAAGACAGGGGTCATGTACCCAAAGCCAGCTCATCCTTCGCCAACCTTTTTAAAAGAGGAAGAGATGGGTATGGGTTTTGGAATCTCAAGGGAGAGTTAATCAGATCATAGTCAAAGTTAATTGAATCATAGTTGGGAGGGGGGGGTAGTGGATTAGTCCTTAAAGCACAAAGGCTTTATTTTCAGACACCTGGGGGAACAAAAGTGAGTCTCTTACAGATTCTTGGGGCTACTCACAGATCTTGTGAAGTCATGCAGGCCCTCCCAAACATTCCAGCTCCTGGCACAAAGCCTCTACCTGTACTAACCATTAAGCCCACTGACCATAATCAAAGCCACCATTACTCGAGCTAAAATTTTAAGTTTTGAGTTTCCCCTATCAACTGGAAACAAATAATTCTCTCATTCGATATCATTTGGCCCCTAGTTTTACCTAGTTTCCTAGAGAAATTTTACACATGGTTTCTAAAAAATAAGGCCAGAGGTACAAGTTAATCTCTTTTCTTCCAGTTTGGGGAATTATTGGTAAGTGGAGTAACAACTAGGAGGGAAGAAGAGGAAATCATTGGTCACTAGATAATTCACAATCCATAGAGTAAAAGGAGTTAGGTTTGGGTCCAGGGCTCCTTCCCAAAAGCCTCAAATAGCCAGGTTACACTTTAGGGGACCCCGCACCAGGAAGTTCCCATAGCTCTCCACCTGAGCAATCTTGACTGAAGCCTTACCTCTGCCTGACCCTCAGACATTCTGCCAACTAGTCATCCCCCCTTCACTGACTGAACATTTTGTTGCTTGGCCATTAATCACCACCCTCTTCATTGTTTGACCTTTCCATTGTTCAACCGACACAGGTAACAGAAGTTTCTCCGTGCAGCAAGATACACAGCCGAACTCAGTCCTGTATAGATAACGCTTTTCATCCTCTCGGAGCTGATGCCACAAAGGTCTCGGCTCATCTGTTCACAGATGCACAAATAAATTTCTTTTAAAACTCATCATCAAGCTTTGTGCATCCCTCCTTTGGTGACCTAACAGAAGGCTGGCCAAATTCTCCAAAACCTGGACTGCCAAAGGAAGATTCTATCACTTTGAAAACTGACTTCAGACTGATCGCACTCAAGTTGATGTGAACTGAGCTTGAATGATCAGGCACTCACAGAGACGGTGGGAGTGGGCGTGGGCAGATTCAGCTGAATGCCTAGGAAGGGGGAAGGGATGGGAGAAAAGGGAGGGCAGTAGCGGTACCTCTGAGGAATGAAGGTACCTCTCAGACGGTGACTATCCAAGGCAGTAGGTCCTGTCTCCCCAGGTCTCCTCTTGGCTTCTTTCCTCCTTTCTGTCTACACTTTGCTCCATGGTTATCAGCAAGGTGATCTGCTGGAGGGCAAAGGGCAAGTGTGGCCCGGGCTGAATCTGGACAAGGGCCCTGCCACACCCACGTGTTTCTTCAGCTCCCTGCTAGGTTGTTGTTTGAAGGCCTCTCGGAGTGGAACTAATCTTAAGGCTGGGAAGGGAATAGGAACTAGGTCTGCCCAGACAACCTGTCATTTTTTTTCCCCCAAAGATGACTTTTCATATAAATGGAACCATACAGTATATGGCTTTTGCATCTGCCTTCTTTCAATTAGCTTAATGTTTTAGAGCAGGGGTCCCCAAACTTTTTACACAGGGGGCCAGTTCACTGTCCCTCAGACCGTTGGAGGGCAAGACTATAAAAAAAAAAACTATGAACAAATCCTTGTGCACACTGCACATATCTTATTATAAAGTAAAAAAACAAAACGGGAACAGATACAATATTTAAAACAAAGAACAAGTAAATTTAAATCAACAAACTAACCAGTATTTCAATGGGAACAATGCTCCTCTCACTGACCACCAATGGAAGAGGTACCCCTTCCAGAAGTGCGACGGGAACCGGATAAATGGCCTCAGAGGGCCACATGTGGCCCGCGGTCCGTAGTTTGGGGACCCCTGTTTTAGAGGTTCATCCATGTTGTAGCATGTACCAGTAGACCATTCCTCTTTTGAAAAATAGCTTTACTGAGAGAAAACATTCACATAAAGTATACAATTCAATGGTTTGTAGTATATTCACAGATATGTTCAGTCATCGCTACAGTCAACTTTATAACACTCTCATCGCCTCAAAAATAAATCCTGTAACCTTTAGCTCTCAGACTTTTATTCCCAATCACCCTGACACCCAGCCCTAATCTACTGACTGTCTCTATAGAGTTCCCTATTTTAGACTTGCATGTGAATGGAATCATATAACATGTGAACTTTTGTGATGGGCTTCTTTTACTTAGCCTAATGTTTTCAAGGTACATCCAAGTCGTAACCTGTATCAGTACTTCCTTCCTTCCTTTATTGTTGTAAAATATGCTTAAATAAAATTTGCCACTAAAATTTTTTTTAATTATTTTTAATTCATTTTAGAGAAGAGAGAGAAAGGGAGAGAGAGAAGAGAGAGAGACAGAGATAGAAGGTAGGGAGGAGCTGGAAGCATCAACTCCCATATGCACCTTGACTAGGCAAGCCCAGGGTTTCGAACCGGCGACCTCAGCATTTCCAGGTCGACGCTTTATCCACTGCGCCACCACAGGTCAGGCTGCCACTAAAATTTTTTAAACATACAGTTCAGTGGTATTAAATGCATTCAAGTTATTGACCAGCCATCACCACTGTTCATCTACTGTACTTTTTCCATCTTCCCATACTGAAACTTGATACCCATTAAATACTAAATCTTCATTCTCCCTCTCTCCAGCCCCAGTATCCACCATTCTGCTTTCTGTCTTGGTGAATTTGACTAGTCTATGAGCCTAGACTAGTCCATGACTACTAGTCTTAGCTCCTCAGAGGCAGAGGACAGAAAGGATTTCCTTAGATGGCAGAAAAGGGATTATTAAAATCTGTCTTGGTTTTTATTGACTTGTAAACATGGAGCACTTACACTGTTCTATAAACTCTTAGAGAGAAGGGGTAGGGGTCAGGGTGAGGTCTACTGTGTGGAACTGTATCTGGCAATCAATAAAATGTGATATTCAGAAAATTTTTTAAAAAGTGGAATCATACAATCTCTGTCAGTTTATAATTGGCCTATTTCACTTATCCTAATTTTTTAAAACTTTCATTTCTGGATTGTTTGTTACAAGTGTATAAGAAATACAATATATTTCTTTTTTTGCAAGAGAGAGAGCAAGACAGAGACAGGGAGACAGACAGACAGGAATGAAGAGAGATGAGAAGCATCAGCTTGTAGTTGCAGCACTTCAGTTGTTCATTGATTACTTTCTCATACATGCCTTCACCTGGGGGCTCCAGCTGAGCTAGTCACCCCTTGCTCAAGCCAGTGACCTTGGGCTTCAAGTCAGCGACCTTTGGACTCAAGCCAGTGACCAGGGGGTCTCGTCTATGATCCCATGCTCAAGCCGGCAACCCAGTGCTCAAGCTGATGAGCCCACCCTCAAGCCGGTGACCGCTGAGTTTTTTTTTTGTTTGTTTGTTTTGTTTTTTTTTTTCATTTTTCTGAAGCTGGAAACAGGGAGAGACAGTCAGACAGACTCCCGCATGCGCCCGACCGGGATCCACCCGGCACGCCCACCATGGGGCGACGCTCTGCCCACCAGGGGGCGATGCTCTGCCCCTCCGGGGCGTCGCCATGTTGCGACCAGAGCTACTCTAGCGCCTGAGGCAGCGGCCACAGAGCCATCCCCAGCGCCCGGGCCATCTTTGCTCCAATGGAGCCTTGGCTGCGGGAGGGGAAGAGAGAGACAGAGAGGAAAGCGCGGCGGAGGGGTGGAGAAGCAAATGGGCGCCTCTCCTGTGTGCCCTGGCCGGGAATCGAACCCGGGTCCTCCGCACGCCAGGCCGACGCTCTACCGCTGAGCCAACCGGCCAGGGCCGACTGCTGAGTTTTGAACCTGGGTCCTCTGCATCCAAGGCCGATGCTCTATCCACTGTGTACCACCAAGGCTGTTGTCTCACCAAGGCTGTTGTCTCACCAAGGCTGTTGTCTCACCAAGGCTGTTATCTTCCACTTTTAATTGCTCTCATAGTTCATGCTATTATTGGAAAGACATAATTTATAAGCACAACAGGGCCTGTAAATAAATAGATAAAGCCTGACCAGGCAGTGGCACAGTGGATAGAGTGTTGGACTGGGATGCGGAAGACCCAGGTTCAAGATCCCGAGGTCGCCAGCTTGAGCGCGGGCTCATCTGGCTTGAGCAGGAAGCTCACCAGCTTGAGCCCAAGGTCGCTGGCTCGAGCAAGGGGTTACTCGGTCTGCTGAAGGCCCGCAGTCAAGGCACATATGAGAAAGCAATCAATGAACAACTAAGGTGTTGCAATGAAAAATTGATGATTGATGCTTCTCATCTCTCTCTGTTCCCGTCTATCTGTCCCTATCTATCCCTCTCTCTGACTCTAAAAAAATAAAATAAAATAAATAGATAGATAAAAAATTAAAGTATAAGGTAACAAATAATGATGTGCTAATCTGCATGAATTCTTTAATAATGCAACAGACATTTAGAAAATATACAGATTAAGTGTGGTTTTAGGTGGTATAGAGAAAAAGAGAACTGAGAACAGCTTTCTGAAGTGCTATCTTTGCCCGAGTTCTCAGTTGCACGCAACAGAAATAGATTCTGATTTTAAGTTAAGCTATAAACAACTCACAGAATCTCTGGGAAAGCTGCAGAACTAGGCTCAGAGCCTACTTTACTTAACCCAAGCTACTCCATAAACAGTGTCTGGTGAAGACACTGCTGCCCACTAGATCAGTGGTCCTCAACCCCCAGGCTGTGGACTGGTACCAGTTTATGGGCCGTTTGGTACCGGTCCGCAGAGAAAGGATAAATAACTTACATTATTTCCGTTTTATTTATATTTAAGTCTGAATGATGTTTTATTTTTAAAAAATGACCAGATTCTCTCTGTTACATAAGACTCACTCTTGACGCTTGTCTCGGTCACGTGATACATTTATCCGTCCCACCCTAAAGGCCGGTCCGTGAAAATATTTTCTGACATTAAACTGGTCCGTGGCCCAAAAAAGGTTGGGGACCGCTGGGCTAGATGGCGAGCCTCACACCACTGACGCCATCAGCCCAGGGAACTGAGCTTGCACAGCTGCCACTGCTGCCGTGGCAACACAAAGTTGTTGCTGCCAGAACCATACTGACTGCTTCTTTCCACCAGTAACTCCAGATAAACATCTAAGATAGCTGCATCTGATTGGCTCAGCCTAGGTCAGTGTCAGCATCCAGGTGCAAATTGAGGCTGGCAAAGCAAGTATCTGGCATTTTCAGCTTCTATAGTGAGGTCTGGATCATAGAAGATTCATAGGATGGGAAATTCTCAGATACTGAGCACCCCTCCCCCACTCTCCAGAAAGAAATGTCTGCCTACAGTTGGCCAAAGCTAGAGGGCAGGAAAAGAAAGGAGAACGGTTAGTCAAGGGATCAAGAAGGGGTCCCGTGTGGAGGGGGATGGGCCTTTGAAGAAACCTGGGAGGAGCATCCAGGAAGGAAAGGCTAGGCCAAGTGCCTCAGAGAGTTACAGAAAAAGGAAGAGTGGTTCTCATATTTGAATAGAGAGGGGTATCCTGTGACCTCAGCAAGGGCAATTTCAGTTGAGTGTGGAAGTAGAAGCCAGTTATAGGGTGTTATGGAGAAAATGAGTATAAAGACAGGGAGGCATCTGGCATTGAGAATATTAAAAATGTTTACCTCTGTTACCGGTAATCATCACAAAAACACAAAGCAGTATGTTTGATTACTAATAAAGATAATAATATATTAAAGTTATATGTCTTAAACTCTTCTTTTTTTTTTCTTTTTACAGAGACAGAGAGAGAGTCAGAAAGAGGGATAGACAGGGACAGACAGGAACGGAGAGATAAGAAGCATCAATCATTAGTTTTTCATTGCACATTGCGACACCTTAGTTGTTCATTGATTGCTTTCTCATATGTATCTTGACCGCGGGCCTTCAGCAGACTGAGTAACCCCTTGCCTGAGCCAGCGACCTTGGGTCCAAGCTGGTGAGCTTTTTGCTCAAACCAGATGAGTCCGCGCTCAAGCTGACGACCTTGGGGTCTCGAACCTGGGTCCTCGGCATCCCACTTCAATGCTCCATCCACTGCGTCACCACCCGGTCAGGCTTAAACTCTTCTTATAAGGACACCAATCGTATTGAATTAGTCTCCCTACCAACCACATTATTTTAACTTAATTACCCCTCTAAAGGCTCTATCTCACCTGGCCTATGGTGGCAATGTGGATAGTGTTGACCTGGAATGCTGAGGTCGCTGGTTTGAAACCCTGGGTGTGCTTGGTCAAGGCACATACAACAAGCAAGCAATGAAAAACTAAAGTGAAGCAATTATGAGTTGATACTTCTCACTACCTGCCCCCTCTTCTCTCTATAGAGTCAATAAATAAAATAATAATTTTTAAAAAGGCCCTATCTCCAAATGCAGTCATCTTATAAGGTACCGGGGTTTAAGGCTTCAACATATTATTAGCAGTGGTTTAGGCTCTTGGCTCTTGAGTTTGGCAAAAAAAGAACCCAGAGCCAACAACTCTGAAAAGAAATTTATTCGGCAAGAGGTTTATTTAGCATGCAAAATAAAAGAAGCTGCTTGGATAGCTGCTTTGGCCTTTTAGAGAAAAAGTCACAGAGGTAGAAGAAGTGAGATAGCTGGGCTGCTTGAACAAGTTACAGACGCAAAAGAAGGGCCCTTGGAGACAGGCTCAAGGGGTTAGCCTGGGACAAGCCGCTGCCTGCTGCTCCGCTGGTTGCAAGCCTCCTGGGAACCTTTAGAGCTTAGGAGAAAGAAAGCAAAGATATGAGCCTGAGAAAAGAAGGAGGAGGAGGAGCAGGTGTGATCCTGAGACAGCTTGCACTGGGTTCTTCATCTTAAGGGTTTCTATCTGTTTTCTAAAGGTAAAAATTTTAGAGGAAGTCTCAGGGGAGGATCTCAATAGAATATTCATCAGCTTTGCAGTTGTGTCTTTTGATGCGCTGACGAATCAAAATGAGCATACAGGTTCAGGATCAAGGCCGCTATTATTAATCAGCACTAGGGTAGGAGGTCATCAGTCATTGCATCTGGTCCTGACATCAGCCATGGTATCACTTCATTTGGTTTCACTGCTTTTCTGGGCCTGGCGCTGAAACACATCTGAGACCTAGATGTTACTGTAGTTTGACCAAAACTCTGTCTCTGTGGTCAACAGACCCGAAGCTTTGTTTCTAAGATTATTTGATGCTGATAAAACCTTATTGTCCTGAAGGCTTAATGCTTAAGGGAGTGATTGTACAGGGGAGAAGGAGGCAGGTGAGTCAGGGTGCTGGATGGGACCAGTTTGAATCAACCACTTGTCTTAGTTTCCCCATTCCACTTGCCAGTGAATTTACTTGGCTTCTTACTACCCTGCCTTGATATGAATTTGGGGGGCAGGGCCCCGATTAAGTACATAACATATACATTCTTCCTAGAAGTTTCAAGATCATCAAGATAATTCTATTTTGCCTGACCAGGTGGTGGTGCAGTGGATAGAGCGTCGGACTGGGATGCGGAAGGACCCAGGTTCGAGACCCCAAGGTCGCCAGCTTGAGCGCGGGCTCATCTGGTTTGAGCAAAAGCTCACCGGCTTGAGCCCAAGGTCGCTGGCTCGACTCAGTCTGCTGAAGGCCCGCAGTCAAGGCATATATGAGAAAGCAATCAATGAACAACTAAGGTGTTGCAACACGCAACAAAAAACTAATGATTGATGCTTCTCATCTCTCCATTCCTGCCTGTCTGTCCCTATCTATCCTTCTCTCTGACTCTCTCTCTGTAAAAAAAAAAAGAAAGAAAGAAAGCAGGAAAAGGAAATTCCATTTTAAAAAAAAGATAATCCTATTTTGTCTTCTAGAAGATTTATTATTTTACCCTGGTGGGCATGCCGGATGGATCCTGGTCGGGTGCATGCAGGAGTCTGTCTGACTGCCTCCCTGTTTCCAACTTCAGAAAAATACAAAAAGAAAAAGAAAAAAAGTTTTCATCTTCTAATTGCTTATCGATGTATTTAGAAATACAATTAATTTTTCTGTATTGATCTTATAATCAGCGACTTTATTTAAATTATTTTATTTTATTTTATTTATTCATTTTTAGAGAGGAGAGAGGGAGAGAGAGAAAGAGAGAGAGAGAGAGAGAGAGAGAGAGAGAAGGTGAGGAGAAGCAGGAAGCATCAACTCCCATATGTGCCTTGACCAGGCAAGCCCAGGGTTTTGAACCGGTGACCTCAGCATTTCCAGGTCGATGCTTTATCCACTGCGCCACCACAGGTCAGGCATCAGCGACTTTATTTAACACTCCAAACTTCTGATAGTTTACATGTAAATTATTTTGTATTTTCCATGTACACATTCATGTCATGTTTGAATAGTTTTATGCCCTCCTTTCCAATTATTTTATATTTTTAAATCTTATAGCTATGAGTAGGGTCTCCATTGTTAATTACTCTTATTTAAAAGCCTCTATTTTATTTTATTTATACATGTTAAACATTTATTTTATATTTTGAATTTCATAATTTTAAAATCTGAAGTTTTTCTACTTATAATTTTTTGGTAGTTTTTATTCATGGAGCTTTGCTTCCTTGTGTGTTTTTACCAAGCAATGTCCACTTCATTTGATCTGTAAAAAAGGTTGTTTTTTTTGTTTTGTTTTTTAGAGAGAGAGAGAGAGAGAAAGAGAGAGAGAGTCAGGGAGAGGGACAGACAGGAACAGAGAGAAATGAGAAGCATCAATCATCAGTTTCTCCTTGCGAGACCTTAGTTGTTCATTGATTGCTTTCTCACATATGCCCTGACTACAGGCCTTCAGCAGACCGAGCGATCCCCTGCTCGAGCCAGAAACCTTGGGTCCAAGCCGGTGAGCTTTCTGCTCAACCCAGATGAGCCCACGCTCAAGCTGGCAACCTCGGGGTCTCGAACCTGGGACCTCTGCATCCCAGTCCGACGCTCCATCCACTGCACCACTGCCTGGTCAGGCTGATCTGTAAAAAAGTTTTGAGATAAAAGTTTAAAATGGACTTTCTTTGGAAGAGGTTTACATTTGCTTCTTTTTAAGACTGATTTTTTTTTTTTGAGAGAGAGAGAAAGAAAGAGAGAAACAGACAGGAAGGGAGAGAGCTGTAAAGCATCAACTCATAGTTGTGACACCTTAGCTGTTCATTGGCTGTTTTCTCAAATGTTCGTTGACAGGGGGACTCCAGCTGAGCCAGTGACCCCTTGCTCAAGCCAGCAACCTTGGGGTCATATCTATGATCCCACACTCAAGCTGGCAACCCATGCTCAAGCTGGCTAACTTGAGGTTTTGAACCTGGGTCATTGGTATCCTAGGTCAAGGCTGTATCCACTGCGCCACCACCTGGTCAGGCTTTGTTATATGTCCTTGGGAATATAACTTGAATGAAGGTGTCAAGTAAGACTTTTTCCTGGACAAAATTATTTTCAAAATAAACCTACAGTTCTTATTAGTTTTCTTACTTGATCATGTATTTGATTCACTACCCTGATGATATTATGCTAATTGGTATTTCTATGTTCCTGGACAGTATGAATACTGTAAATATAAATACTCTCTTTTCAAATCAGAAGAGGGTTTTATGTTAATGTAAAACAGGGGTCCTCAAACTTTTTACACAGGGGGCCAGTTCACTGTCCCTCAGACCATTGGAGGGCCGGACTATAAAAAAAACTATGAACAAATCCCTATGCACACTGCACATATCTTATTTTAAAGTAAAAAAACAAAACGGGAACAAATACAATATTTAAAATAAAGAACAAGTAAATTCAAATCAACAAACTGACCAGTATTTCAATGGGAACTACGGGCCTGCTTTTGGCTAATGAGATGGTCAATGTCCGGTTCCATATTTGTCACTGCTAGCCGTAACAAGTGATATGACGCGCTTCCGGAGCCGTGAGGCGTGAATCTGGCATCACCGGAAGTAGTACTGTACGTGAGCGATGCTGCGCTTTGCAGCACCGCCACATACAGTACTCCAGGAGCACAGGATGCATCCTGTGTTCCTCTCACTGACCACCAATGAAAGAGGTGCCCCTTCTGGAAGTGTGACGGGGGTGGATAAATGGCCTTGGAGATCCCTGATGTAAAACATAAAACCCCATAACCTGCTAGGTTTTTTATTTTCACAAAGAGCCTGGTCTCATTTAAATTAATACAAGGAATGGCAATAATTGTGAAAGAAGCTCCCTCTAGAGGCAGGAAAGAGTAAGTGTAATAATCATTCACACTTATACTAGGAGTTTGGTTATTAAAATCATATCACATGTGCCAAGAAAATATAGTTCATTTTCTATAACTGATCAAATCTTTGCACCCTCCATACCCCTAGTTGGCTGTAATTTAAAATTGCCAACTATTAGAATCTCCATCTCTTTCAGTTTAAACATGCTCTTTTGGCAAAACAACTTTTTTTTTTTCTATTTTGTGTGTGTGTGTGTGTGTGTGTGTGTGTGTGTGTGTCAGAGACAGAGAGAGAGTCAGAAAGGGACAGATAGGGACAGACTGACAGGAAGGGAGGGAGATGAGAAACATCAATTCTCCGTTGCGGTTCCTTAGTTGTTCACTGACTGCTCTCTCATATGTGCCTTGACCGGGGAGCTAGAGCAGACCGAATGACCCCTTGCTCGAGCCAGCGACCTTGAGCTCAATCTGGTGAGCCTTGCTCAAACCAGATGAGCTGGCGCTCAAGCTGGCAACCTCAGTGTCTCGAACCTGGGTCTTCCGCATCCCAGACTGACTCTCTATCCACTGAGCCACTGCCTGGTCAGGCTCATATTGGATCTTGTATGGGCTCTTGCTGGCCCTGAGGATCTCTCTGAGTCTCACCCATGTCCTGCATGAGTTGCTAGTTCAAGCTGAAACACTATTCTTCTGAAACTCTGGGGTCTCAGGAAATTCAGGAGGCTGTCTTGTGTCTTCATTGTCTGCTTATGGCACATTATCATGTCTACATTTCTGTGCATGGCCAGGGAGCGAGAGAAATTAAGGTGCAAGCTGTCCACTCTTGAGTCCCTCAAAGTCCCAGTTCTTTGCTTTACCTCTGACTTCCTCTTTCTTCTCTGACTCAAGGAATTTTTCATTTCTCTGGGACTATAGAGACAAATATCTGTATCAGAAATTTTTCTTTCAATAATATTGTTTATAAAATTTATAGGCATTGGCCGGTTTGCTCAGTGGATAGAGCGTTGGCCCAGAGTATGGATGTCCCAGTTTTGATTCCCAGTCACAGCACACAAGAGAAGTAACTATCTGCTTCTCTCCCCCTCCTTATCCCCCTTCTTTTCCTCCTTCAGCCAGTGGCTCAATTGGTTTGAGCATGGCCCTGAGTGCTGAGGATAGCTCAGTTGGCCCAAGCTCAGGTGCTAATAATAGCTTGGTTACCTTGAGCATTAGTCCTAGACAGGGGTTGCCAGATGGATCTCAGTTGGGGTATATGCAGGAGTCTGTTTCACTATCTCCCTTCCTCTCAGTTAAAAGAAAAAAAAACAAAGAAAGTAAAAAGGCAAGCCACTTTATACAGAAGAAAACATTTGCAACATGTATAACTGACCAATGACTCATAGAATATATAAAGAACTCTTAAAAACCAATAAAAAAAGAGAGGCAATCCAATAGAAAAATAGACAATACAATCATACAAGCAATCCACAATAGGATGTTTGAATGACCAATAAATCAATATTAAAAGATGTTCAAACTCATTTGTCATTAGAGACATTGAAATGAAAAGAACAATGATATAGTACTTGAATCAATAATGTCTACAGGAGTCACAGAGGTGACTGAGAGCAAGGACAGGCTAATGTCATTGAAAGAAGTGTTTTTATTACTTAGAGTTTCCAGGAGAAGGGGTTACACATGCTGTGCAGGGCCACCTGGGGAAGCATCAGATTTGGCCAGGAAGCAGAAGCAGGAGTGAGGGGAAAGCGGAAGCCACAGACTTTACTGAGGTTTTTGCAAGAAAGGCAAGGCTCGTTGAGGTAAACAGAATAGGATTGGTGGTTTGAATAATGTCAGCAGACTCTGGGTTATAGGAGTGGGCTGTAGTTGTCCGACACCTAGCCCAAGATGATTTAAGGCAGGGAAAAGAACAGCTTGATGTGTGAGAGTAAGATAAAAGACAGGGTTGGGGTATGGAGATGGGATTAGTTGGGAAATTTATAATATGATGTTTACTCACAAAAGCTGAATTGCAGGGGAGATGTAAACAACTTTGGTTTTTAGTTTGGTGTTGTGATTAATGGATGCCAAATAGACAAATACAGAATCTAAGAAAACACAGTTAGAACAGTACTACCTCAGCTATGGTACATATACACACTGGACTACTACGTGGCTGTGAAAAAGAAGGAAATCTTACCTTTTGCAATGGCATGGATGGATCTGGAGATTATTATGCTAAGTGAAATAAGCCAGGCAGAGAAAGACAAATATCATTTGATCTCATATGTGGGATCTAAGGAACAAAATGAACCGAGGAACGAAATAGAGGCAGAGGTGGGGTCACAGGGACCAGAGAGACAGCTGTCAGAGGGAAGGGGGATGATGGGATGGGATCAGAGAAGGTGAAGGGATTAGTGAAATTATATATACATAACACAGAGATACAGATAACAGGACAGCAGGTCCCAGAGGTAAGGAGGGCGGGAGTTGGGGGGAGGGAGGCAAAGGAGGTATAGATAGGGACATGGGGGGGCAGGGAGGGTGTGGGTGTTGTATTCAGTGGGATGCTTGAATCCATGTTAACACAATAAATTAAAATTAGTTTTAAAAATTGAAAAAGCTTTAAAAAAAGAACAGTACTCCCTCTAGAAAGGATAAAATTAAAAAGAAAAACTAACAATACCAAAATTTGGCAAAGATGTGGAGCAATTCTAATATGTACTGTTGGTGTGTGAAGTTTAAGAATAGGAAAAGCTAATCAAGGATATTATAAATATATAAGTCAGAATAGTGGTTTAATCTTCTTAGGGAGAGTGTTACTAAAAAAGAGGGACACCAAGAGTATATTGAGCTTGTGAAGTCTTTTTCTTTGGCATAATTAACAGAAAACAACAGATAGAATACACAAAAATATTTATTTGAATATTGTCTCATAGTTACATGAGTTTTCTGGCTCTGCCACAATTTAGTACATAAGGATCTTGACCATCTTACGCATCTCACAAGATATACTGCTGGTTGTGGCATAATAAGAAATAGATATATTTGTTCTCTGCGCTCAGTTCCTGACATGGAGCTCCTAATACCCTTGTAATTCCTCAGTGATGGGTATGATAGAAGCATCTTACACAGAGCTAGTTTTAGCGCCTGAGGTGGGGGCTCCATGGAGCCATCCTCAGTGCCTGTGGCCAACATACTTGAATCAATTGAGCCATGGCTGTGTGAGAAAAGAGAGGGAGAGAGAAAGAGAGAAAGGGAAGGGGGAGAGGGGGAGAAGCAGAAGGGTGCTTTTCCTGTTTGCCCTAATTGGGAATCAAACCCAGCATATCCACACGCCGGATGATGCTGTACCACTGAGCCAACTAGCCAGGGCCTGTGACCTCTTTAAATCCCTGGACAGGTTGAGTCAGCCCACTTTTTTTTGTGTGTGTGTGGCAGAGACAGAGAGAGTCAGAGAGAGGAACAGATAGGGACAGACAAACAGGAAAGGAGAGAGAAGAGAAACATCAGTTCTTCCTTGCGGCTCCTTAGTTGTTCATTGATTAATTTCTCATACGTGCCTTGATGGGGGGGGTACAGCAGACCAAGTGACCCTTTGCTTGAGCCAGTGACCTTGGGCTCAAGCTGGTGAGCCCTGCTCAAACCAGATGAGCCCACGCTCAAGCTGGCAACCTCGGGGTCTCGAACCTGGGTCCTCCGCATCCCAATCCGAGGCGCCACTGCCTGGTCGGACGAGTCAGCCCACTTCTGAAGTTTCTTTCTGCTTCCTGGTTTACGCCTTCTTTGGAAGGTTGAGGATTTTCTTCTGTCTCCTGTGGTACATCTTCTGAAGGGGGCTCTTCCTCGGCCTTCAGCGTGTTCTTGGTTTCCCTTCATTTTCCTCAGAGGACTTTTGCCTGCTAAGTATGTTTCTTTTCTTTTTTTTTCTTTTTGTTGTTGTTGTTGTTGTTTTGTATTTTTCTGAAGCTGGAAACAGGGAGAGACAGTCAGACAGACTCCCGCGTGCGCCTGACCGGGATCCACCCGGCACGCCCACCAGGGGGCGACGCTCTGCCCACCAGGGGGCGATGCTCTGCCCCTCTGGGGCTTCGCTCTGTTGCGACCAGAGCCACTCCAGCGCCTGGGGCAGAGGCCAAGGAGCCATCCCCAGCGCCCAGGCCATCTTTGCTCCAATGGAGCCTCGCTGCGGGAGGGGACGAGAGAGACAGAGAGGAAGGAGAGGGGGAGGGGTGGAGAAGCAAATGGCACTTCTCCTGTGTGCCCTGGCCGGGAATCAAACCTGGGACTTCTGCACGCCAGGCTGACGCTCTACCACTGAGCCAACCGGCCAGGGTCGTAAGTATGTTTCTATAATTTCTTTTTTGAATAAATTAATCCTGCAGGGATCCAAAGTATTTTCCTCCTTCTTCCCTCTTTCAGTTTGGGTCTTGCTCCAAAGACCAAGAGTCCTGAAAGGATCCAGGGCACTTTTTTCTTCCAGCAATATGGAGCTCAGAACATTGACTCTTTTTTTTATTATTATTGATTTTTAGAGAGAGAGGAGTGAGAGAGAGAGAGAAAGAGAGAAGGGGGAGGAATAGGAAGCATCAACTCCCATATGTGCCTTGACCAGGCAAGCCCAAGGTTTCGAATCAGCAACCTCAGTGTTCCAGGTCAATGCTTTATCCCACTGCACCACCACAGGTCAGGCAGAACATTGACTCTTGATCAGATTGTTAATGGTTTATTAGGGGTAGTCAACCTTTTTATACCTACCACCCACTTTTGTATCTCTGTTAGTAGTAACATTTTCTAACCACCCACCGGTTCCACAGTAATGGTGATTTATAAAGTAGGGAAGTAACTTTACTTTATAAAATTTATAAAGCAGAGTCACAGCAAGTTAAAGCATATAATAATTACTTACCAAGTACTTGATGTCGGATTTTCGCTAAATTTGGCAGAATAAATCTTTATGAAACAACTTACTATATAGTTAAATCTATGTTTTTATTTATACTTTGGTTGCTCCACTACTGCTCACCATGAAAACTGGAATGCCCACTAGTGGGCGGTAGGGACCAGGTTGACTACCACTGGTTAGCTAGATAGGGGATTAGGAGTAATATTGAAATGAAGTTTGGAGAAGAATAATGTGGATGAAACTCTCAGGATGGGCCCCAAGTGTGAGAATACCTGTCAGGCTCCAGCAGCAGACCACAGATACCACTTTATCTAGTTTAAGGGGAAAATATTTATTACCAAGCATTAGGTAGCTTATGCGATATTTGGAAGGGCAAGAGTTGTAAGTGTCATGTGGAGCTTGCAGGAGCAACTTCCTGCCCCTACAATCTCACTGATTCTTCCATGCTTGCGTAAGCTATGACTACCAGTGCAGGAAACCACCAAATCAGCAAGCTGGTAACTGGAGAACTACACTCCTCTGTGGTAATTCACAGTATCTCAGTGGGTTCTTCACACCTTGCCTCTTCCCCACTCAACTCAGTTAATTCAGTTTTAAATTCAGGTCTCATATACATTCCTCTGATTGGTAAAATCTCAATCTCAACTGGAACCCTAATAGCAAGAGGATCTAAAATGTATGGTTTTCTAGACTTTGAGGATAGGAAAGCACACTAGAAGGAGATCAGAATGTATGCTGAGCAAACCAAAATACAGAAGTGAGAATATTTGGATCCTAGCAGTAGAAGAGGCTCCCATCAATCACATAGACAACATGACCTATTCTGAATGGTATCTGGCTTCTACCCTAGTTGGCCCAGAGGTTGCTCTATGAACTCATGAACAAAGTGGCCACGGGGCCATTGGTGGGGGTTATGCAAGGGATCAACAATATGGACTTTCTCACTAAGACTGACCTGGCTGCTGTCAACTTGGATCCCTTCCATGATGGAGGAGGCAGCAATCTGTTCTCATTATAGAAGAAACTTATTTTGGATTTCTTTATATTTTTCCTACCCACCATACTTTTGCCAGCACCATCATCCAGAAACTTACTGAATGCCTAATATGTTAAGATGACATATTACACAATACTGGTTTTGACCAAGGAAATTCATAGTAAAAAAAAGTGAGGCAGTCAGTTTACACAAGTCAACCCTCATGGGATACCTTAGTCTTATTGTGTATTATAGCTGGCTTCTAGAGTAGACTTACTGAAGTCTTAGCTATTTTGCTAACTGGAAGACAAGATCTTGTAATATTAGAGTGCTATCCTACAGAACGTGCCGCCATGTGCTCTGAACCAGTGACCAATTACACTGGAGTTATTTCTCTCAGACCCAGAATTCACATGTCTGGGGATGAAGGGATAGGTGAGATGGTGCCTCTTAAAATTATACTTTCACCTGTAACAAATCACCTTAAACTTAGTGGCCAGAGGTGACAAATATATTACCTTAAAGTTCTGGAGATCAGAAGTCTAAAATGGTTCTCACTGGGCTAAAATAAAAACATCATGATGGCCATATTACTTTTGGAGGCTCAGGGATAAGTCTGTTTCCTTGGCCTTTCCAGTTTCTAGAAACTACCTATATTCCGTGAGGCCCACACCCATTTTTCAAAGCCAGAAATGGCTTATCAAATCTTTCTCATGCTTTACCACTGACACAGACTTTCTTACCTCTCTCTTTCATTTATGAGGTAACAGTTGTGATTACAGTGGGCCCACCTAAACAATACAAGAGAATCTCCCCATCTCACGGTCAGCTGTGCAACCTTAATGCCTTCTGTAACTTTAATCCCCCTCTCCTATGGAACCTAACATATTCACAGGTTCTAAGGGACCTACATTTTTTTTGCCTACCACATCATCCATCAACTCTAAGCTCTGCTAGAAGAAAATATTATACTAGTAGGCACAGCAGTTGAGGGTGACATTGCCATGTGGCCATTTGGGCTCTTCTTTGTAGTGAATCAACAGAGAAAAATAGAAATTACAGTGCTGACAAGAAAAACTAATTTTCAAGAAGTAAGACTGTGACTAAAAATGGGGTCTAGAGGCATATGGATAGGACCAGGGGGCCCTCTGGGGCCCATTCTCCTATGATTGTGCCCCACACTGCAGTTTATGAAAGACTCTTTCAACCTCTTGAATAGGCAGGGCCACTAAGGGCTTGGATCCTTCAGAAATGAGATTTGGGACCACACAGGGTGATGAGCACTAGCCAGACGAATTTTTACCTGAAGGCAAAGAGAACGTGGAACCAGTAGAGAGGACTGAAGTTGTAAATACCCACATCCTTACAATCAATTGTGAAAATGAGAAATGATACCCATATTTTCTTTAAATATATTGATATATGTAGATGAATTTACCTTTTCCTTTTCTCTCTTTGCCACTTTAAAAAAATGGTGTGTTGGTGATTGATAACTTTACAAGTTACCTTATTTCCCCATGTATAAGATACACCCTTTTTTGAAAAATTTAGGGTCTAAAAACTGGGTGCATCTTATACAGTGGTTGTGGCATTTTAAATGCCATAGATGGAACTGAGGACGAGGCAATATATGAGGACAGTGATTCGTCATCAGACACAGATGAGGACAAGCTAATTAATGGATGGGAGTTTTGACAGTGATAAGGAGTTGTATGAATTTTATGATGAATAAAACTTGAGTCCAATAACTTTATGTAATTTTTTTTTTCAAATTTTGGGCCCCAAAATTAAGGTGCATCTTATATATGGGAAAATATGGTAGTCTACAGAAATGTCAAGATGAGACTGAGCAGAACAGAAGTAGGCATCTCAGAGACACTGGACTTTGAGCTGGATGCAGGGATTGTGGAAACCTCAGATTGCCTTTTTTGGAGAAAACAGTGAGTGACTTTCAGTTGTATAAGGAAGTGTGTGTGTGTGTGTGTGTGTGTGTGTGTGTGTGTGTCCTTCTTTTCCAAGTGAAAGGAGGGGATATGGAGAGAAAGACTCCTGCATGCACCCAGACAGGGATCCAGTAGGCAACCCCTGTCTGGGGCCATGCTCGCAACCCAGCTATTTTTAGCACCTGAGGTGGAGGGGAGTGGAAGAGAGAGAGAGAGAGAGAAGGGGGAGCAGGATGAGTAGAGAAGCAGATGATGGTTGCACCTCCTGTGTTCCCTGAGCAGGGATTGAACCTGGGACATCCACATGCCGGGCTGATGCTCTACCACCAAGCCAACCGGCCAGGGCTTCAGAATTTAGCCTATATGACAGCTATTGATAATGTAAAGGAGATCCAAGCTATGTCTGCCTCTGTAATTCATTAGTGCCTTAACAGGTCTGATGAACACTACTGAATACTAGATGAACACTAGGGACCATTCCTGGGGAAGAATTCATTCTAAGGGAAGAGAGAAACTGACAGATAAACTTTGACTAATGGCAAAGTCTCAATAATAGTTTATTTTCATTTTAACTGATGATGAGGTACCTAGATATTTGGTCAAGTATTATCATGGATGTGTCTGTGAAAGTGTGTTTGGATGAGATTAAAATCTGAATTGGGCCTGACCTGTGGTGGCGCAGTGGATAAAGCATCAACCTGGAAACACTGAGGATGCTGGTTCAAAACCCTGGCTTGCCTGGTCAAGGCACATATGGGAGTTGATGCTTCCTGCTCCTCCCCCTTCTCTCTCTCTCTTTCTTTCTCTTTCTCTCTCCCCTTCTCTAAAATGAATAAATAAATAAAAATTATTAAAAAAAATCTGAATTGGTATACTGAGTAAAACAGATTGTCCTTCCTAATGTAAGTAGACCTCATCCAATCACTTGAAGATCTTAATAGAACAAAAAGGCTGGCCTTCCCACAGCTAAGAGGGAACCACTTTAGCCTGACTGCTGAGCTATAGAACAGTTTTTCCTGCCTTTGGACTCAAACTGAAACATTGGATTTTCTTGGGTCACAAGCCAGCCAGCTTTCAGACTGGACCTACACTGTGGGTTATCCTGAATCTCCAGCTTGCCAACTACAGATCTTGGGACTTCTCTATCTCCATAATTGTGTAAGCCAATTCCTTGTTTTAAAGAAAATCTCTCTTTCCTGAAGTCTTAGTAGGAAATTGAAATCATTTCTTACTTAGACTGTTTACATGTTTTCAATAATACTCCTATTTTCTTTCACACACAAAAAATGAATTCTCTCTTTCCTGTTGGTTCTGTCTCCCTGGAGAACCCTGTCTGATAACAGTCTCAGATGTAAGAGAAGTGCAGCAGGTGTTATTTTTATTTTATTTTATTTAAAAAAATTTTTTTTACTTTTTTTAAATTAATTTTTAGAGAGGAGAGAAAGTATGAGAGAGAGAAAGAGAGAGAAGGGGGAGGGAGGAACAGGAAGCATCAACTTCCATATGTGTCTTGACCAGGCAAGCCCAGGGTTTTGAACCGGCAACCTCAGCATTGCAGGTCGATGCTTTATCCACTGCGCCACCACAGGTCAGGCTGTTATTATTATTATTTTTTTTAGATTTTATTTATTCATTTTTATACAGAGAAGAGAGAGAGAGAGAGAAAGAGAGAGAGAGAAGGGGGAGGAGCAGGAAGCATCAACTCCCATATGTGCCTTGACCAGGCTAGCCCAGGGTTTTGAACCTGCAACCTCAGGGTTCCAGGTCAACGCTTTATCCACTGCGCCGCCACCACCAGGTGTTATTTTTAATTCACAAATTCAGGTTAGTAAAAAATAAAACCCTCCTTATTTTCTGT
The DNA here is from genome assembly GCF_036850765.1 of Saccopteryx bilineata. NCBI lineage: Eukaryota > Metazoa > Chordata > Mammalia > Chiroptera > Emballonuridae > Saccopteryx > Saccopteryx bilineata. The sequence continues at coordinate 20,904,082 of NC_089490.1, read as the reverse complement.
AACTCAATTTTATATTATGTATTGATTGATTTTAAAGAGACAGAGAGAGGAAGGCAAAGAGAGAGAAAGGAAAGCATTCATTTGTCATTCCACTTATTTATGCATTCATTGGTTGCTTTCTGTATGTGCCCTGACCCAGATCAAATCTGAAACCTTGGTATCTCCAGACGATGCTCTAACCCAGTGATCCCCAACCTTTTTTGGACCATGGACCAGTTTAATGTCAGAAAATATTTTCACGGACCGGCCTTTAGGGTGGGATGGATAAATGTATCACGTGAATGAGACAAGCATCAAGAGTGAGTCTTAGACGGATGTAACAGAGGGAATCTGGTCATTTTTAAAAAATAAAACATTGTTCAGACATAAATATAAATAAACGGAAATAATGTAAGTTATTATTATTATTTTTTATTTATTCATTTTAGAGAGGAGGGGGGAAAGAGGGAGAGAGAGAGAGAAGGGGGAGGAGCAGGAAGCATCAACTCCCATATGTGCCTTGACCAGGCAAGCCAGGGTTTTGAACCGGCGACCTCAGTGTTTCCAGGTTGACGCTTTATCCACTGCACCACCACAGGTCAGGCCCTAGTGTAAGTTATTTATTTTTTTCTCTGCGGACCGGTACCAAATGGCCCACGGACGGGTACCGGTCCGCGGCCCCAGGGTTGGGGACCACTGCTCTAACCGACTGAACTAACTGGCCAGGGCTCAATCTCATTTTTAACTCTGAAATCTCTTTTGATATCACATTGTGTTAGATTAGAGGTTCCCAATGAACCAAGCCTTCAGATATTCATGCCTGTAGTCCTCTCCCACATTGACTCTGGACTTGGTCAGGTGACTTGCTCTAGTCAATGGGACGCTAGCAAGTGGGGTGCCAGCAGAAGTTTGATAAGCATATGCATATGAGAGGCTTGCACATCCTACTGTACTGCTCTCTCTCGAATCCCAGATGTTAGTCAGCTTGCTTGCGTGAGCTCTCTCTTTTTTCTTTCTCTCTCGCTCTGTTCTTTTGCTGTGTTGTTCAGCCAAACACCTAAAGGTTAGGGACCTAAAAGCTTTCCCAAAAGGACGAAATGGAAGCTGCCAGATCTTTTAAAGTTCAGGCACAGGATTGGCACAGTGTCCTTTTTGCCATGTCCTGTTGATTAATGTGAATCACAGACCAGCCTACATTCAGAGTTGGGAGGTATTACCCAACAGTATAATTATTAGGCGGTATAATTCACTGGGGGCCATCTTTAAAGAGCTTCCACAGATGGTTTGGCTGGGTATAAAGTCTAAATTGAAAATTACATTTTACTCAGTATTTTTTTTTACATTTTTTTTAATTTATTCATTTTTAGAGAGGAGAGAGACAGAGAGAGAGAAGGGGGGAGGAGCTGGAAGCATCAACTCCTATATGTGCCTTGACCAGGCAAGCCCAGGGTTTCGAACCAGTGACCTCAGCATTTCCAGGTTGACGCTTTATCCACTGCGCCACCACAGGTCAGGCACAGTATTTTTAATTTTTTTTATTTTTCTGAAGCTGGAAACCGGGAGAGACAGGGGAGAGACAGTCAGACAGACTCCCGCATGCACCCAACCGGGATCCACCCCGCACGCCCACCAGGGGGCGATGCTCTGCCCCTCCGGGGCGAGGCTCTGCCACGACCAGAGCCACTCTAGAGCCTGGGGCAAGGAGCCATCCCCAGCGCCTGGGCCATCTTTGCTCCAATGGAGCCCCGGCTGCAGGAGGGAAAGAGAGAGACAGAAAGGAAGGAGGTGGGGATGGAGAAGCAAATGGGCGCTTCTCCTATGTGCCCTGGCTGGGAATTGAACCCGGGTGCCCCGCATGCCAGGCCGATGCTCTACCGCTGAGCCAACCGGCCAGGGCCATTTTACTCAGTATTTTGCTGCCTTGTACCTGTTGAGAAGTCCAGTATCACTCTGATCTTTGATCCTCTATTTGCAGTCTCTTTTTTTCTTTCTGGAGGATTTTAGGGTGTTCTCTCCCTTTTTCTTTTCCTGTCACCCCACTCCCCAGAATGTTCTTTTTATCTTCAGTATTGTGATATTTCTGGTGGGCTTTTAGAGGGGTCTTTCTTCATTGTATTGGGAACTCAGAAGGCCTCTCAAAATTAAAAATGTTATATAAAAGTTATTTATTATTTTATTTCTTTGATAATTTCTCCCTTTCCTTTATCTCTGATCTCTCTGGAATTTCTATTAGTCAAATGTTAATTTTTCTGAACTGATTATTCTTTAAAAGTTTTGTTTCTATTTCTATCTTTTTGGCATTTGTTCCACTTTCTAGGAGATTTTCTTGTCTAAATTCTACTCTTCAATTTAATTTAATTTTTAATTAATTAATTTTGTTTTAGGGAGAGAGACAGACAGAAACAGACAGACAGGAAGGGAGAAACATGAGAAGCATCAACTTTCAGTTGCGGCACCTTTGTTGTTCATTGACTGCTATCTCACATGTGCCTTGATGGGGGGGGGCTCCAGCTGAGCCAGTGACCTTGGGGTCTTGTCTATGATCCCACGCTCGAGCCCGTTGACCCCACACTCAAGCTGATGAGAGAAAGGAAAGCTGATGAGCCCGCGCTCAAGCCGGCGACCTTGGGGTTTTTTTGTTTTTTTTGTGTGTTTTTTTTTTTGCTGGAAACAAGGAGAGACAGTCAGACTGACTCCCGCATGCGCCCAACCGGGATCCACCCGGCACGCCCACCAGGGGCGATGCTCTGCCCACCAGGGGGCGATGCTCTGCCCCTCCGGGGCGTCGCTCTGCCAAGACCAGAGCCACTCTAGCGCCTGGGGCAGAGGCCAAGGAGCCATCCCCAGCGCCCGGGCCATCTTTGCTCCAGTGGAGCCTTGGCTGCGGGAGGGGAAGAGAGAGACAGAGAGGAAGAAGGGGGGGGGTGGAGAAGCAAATGGGCGCTTCTCCTATGTGCCCTGGCCGGGAATCGAACCCGGGTCCTCCGCACGCCAGGCCGACGCTCTACCGCTGAGCCAACCGGCCAGGGCTGAACCTGGGTCTTTAGCGTCCCAGGTCGATGCTTTATCCACCACTTAGTCAGCCTTAAATTGTTATTTTACTTATTAGATATTTAATTTTCAAGCATTCTTTCTCATTTTAGTTTTATAGCCTATTTCTTTTCTTTGTTTCATGATTGCAATACCATCTCATATCTTTTTTGAGGATATTATTTTTAGTTTTAATTTTCCTTTGACCTGCTATCTTTCTCTGTTCCTCTGAGCCTTCTTTTCTTCTTCTCTTTGATCTCTGATGTTCAGGTTAGAGGTGGTGGTCCTCGGCTGTCATTTATATTTACAAGAGAAGCATTAAGCCCTTCCTGGATAGCTCAGTTGGTTAGAGCATTGTCCAAAGTACAGAGGTTAGGGGCCTAATCCCCAGTCAGGGCACATTCAGGAACAGTTCGATGCTCCTGTCTTGCGTGCGCTCTCTCTCTCTCTCTTTCTCCTTTCTTTTCTCTCTAAAATCAATCAATAATTTTTTTTAAAATAATAAAAGAGATGCACTGAGAAGCTGAGCAGCTCTCGGTGCAGGGTGTGGGCTTGTGGACAAGTGGGCTTCCTTGCAGAGCTCCCGAAATGTTGGTATCTATAGACCTTTTCTCTAGAATAATTCCGTTTCTTTCTTGTCTCCTGGTTAGAAATATGACCTGCTTGCTTGCATTCCGGAAGCAGGTAAAGGAAGAACTGGAAGGTTTGCCAGGTTTTTGTCCTTCCATCAGTGTAGTATCTCATCATCCTGCCCTGCTATGGAGATTCCTGGAAGTAACCTCCCATCTTCTGCCAGGGAAAGGAAGGAGAAGTCATCTGGCTTCATGGGCTAGAAAGAGATCGAGAGACCCATCTGCTCCTTGTACCAACTTTCAACCCAATCTTACTGTTCCAGCTCTGCTCCCAATCCCACCTTTAGAGGCAGCGGGGCCTCTAAGATGAGTTTCTTCTCGGCTACTGCCCTACATGCCTAAGTTTCTGCTTGGCTAAGTCCACTTTTTAGCTTCCTTAAGTTTTGTCAACATTTCCTGTCTGCTCTCAGCATTTCTCTCATTTCCTGTGGTCTGTATTTGTGCCTTTTTAATCCACTTGTCTTTTTTTTCTCTTTAAATTGAGGTAACATTTACCCGACAAAACAAAACAAAAAAACATTTAAAAATGAACAGTCGCCTGACCAGGCGGTGGCGCAGTGGATAGAGCCTTGGACTGGTATACGGAAGACCCAGGTTCGAGACCCCGAGGACACCAGCTTGAACCCAAGGTCGCTGGCTCCAGCAAGGGATTACTCGGTCTGCGGAAGGCCCACAGTCAAGGCACATACGAGAAAGCAATCAATGAACAACTAAGGTGTTGCAACGTGCAATGAAAAACTAATGATTGATGCTTCTCATCTCTCCGTTCCTGTCTGTCTGTCCCTGTCTATCCCTCTTTCTGACTCACTCTCTGTCTCTGTAAAAAAAATAAAAAATTTATTTAAAAAAAAATAAAAATAAAAATAAAAATGAACAGTCCAGTGGCATTTAGGGCATTCTTATCTCCAAGTAAGGTCCCATTCTGAGGTCTGGGAGTTAGTACTCCAATGTGTCTTTTTCTGGGGGATACAATTCAACCCGTAAAGGTAGCATGGATATTAGGTGGGGACTAGCTGTTGTGGCGACAATGAACTACTCGGACACCAGGTGAAATGCTCTGAGGAGCTGAGGGGAGACAATGGCCCTGGTCCACAGACTGAAGGTCTGAAGCCCCGTCCCCAGCTTTACCCAGATATTTATTAGCCAGTACAAATAACTCAAGGAAGCAGACAGCAGAAGTTTTCATGGGGCGAAGTAAAGAAAAAGGAACATGTTGACTTCTAATCCCTGTTATTGAATCTTATTCTGCTGTTTTGCTGTTTCCAGTATGGGTCAGAGAGGCCCCTAGATTCTTGTCTGCGCAGGGCTTTTGCCCTAGGGCACCTTGCTGTCTCTAATTGTCCTGACTCTGCATACTGTATTTTCATAGCAGATTCCTACAACTAGCATCATCTGCCAAATTTACTTAGAGAAAGAATCACTGAGTTTGTAATCTGTAACAGGGGGAGGAGCTTGTCCAGGCAAGGGTAGACTGGAAATAGGAGTCAACCCCTTGGGAGTAAAGAGAGCTTCTATTCTCTGGAGTGAATGGCGGTGGGATATCAGAGCATGGGTTGGCTCAGGAGGGCACTCCTGGGTGGGGATGCTGGTAGCAGCAGCTTAGCACAGGGCATCAGAGTCCAAGTGGAATGCGAAGAGTATTTGCACAGGGGGAAGGGTGGTGATGGCAGTGGGAGATTGGTAACATACTGGGAGGCTGATCAATAGGTAAAGTTCATTGGCTATTTGGATATCCTCTTTTGAGCACATATTCAAGTTTTTGTCCATGCTTCAGTTGGAGTAGCTGTCTTTTTTTTTTTTTTTTTTTTTTTTTGAGAGGGACAGATAGGGACAGACAGACAGGAAGGGAGAGAGATAAGAAGCATCAATTCTTCGTTGCAGCACCTTAGTTGTTCATTGACTGCTTTCTCATATGTACCTTGACCAGGGGGCTACAGTAGAGCAAGTGATCCCTTGCTCAAGCCAGTGACCTTGGGCTCAAGCTGGTGAGCCTTGCTCAAACCAGAAGAGCCCGCGCTCAAGCTGGTGACCTCGGGGTCTCGAACTTGGGTCCTCCATGTCCCAGTCCGACACTCTATCCACTGTGCCACTGCCTGGTCAGGTCTTATTTTTTTCATAGCTGTTGCATATATATATATCATAGTTATGAGTCTTGTTTATGTGTAGCATATGCCTTTTCCTACACCATTATCTTAATAATGTCTATTTTTCCCCCACAGGGACAGAGAGAGAGAGTCAGAGAGAGGGATAGATAGGGACAGACAGACAGTAACAAAGAGAGATGAGAAGCATCAATAATCAGTTTTTTGTTGCGACACCTCAGTTGTTCATTGGTTGCTTTCCCATATGTGCCTTGACTGTGAGGCTACAGCAGACCGAATAACCCCTTGCTCGAGCCAGCGACCTTGGGTCCAAGCTGGTGAGCTTTTTGCTCAAGCCAGATGAGCCCGCGCTCAAGCTGGTAACCTCGGGGTCTCAAACCTGGGTTCTCCTCATCCCAGTCCCATGCTCTATCCACTGCACCACTGCCTGGTCAGGCTTAATAATGTCTTTTATTTATTTATTTATTTATTTATTTATTTACAGAGACAGTAAGTCAGAGAGAGGGATAGACAGGAACAGACAGACAGGAACAGAGAGAGATGAGAAGCATCAATCATTAGTTTTTCATTGCGCGTTGCAACACCTTAGTTGTTCATTGATTGCCCTCTCATATGTGCCTTGACCGCGGGCCTTTAGCAGACCGAGTAACCCCTTGCTGGAGCCAGCAACCTTGGGTTCAAGCTGGTGGGCTTTTCCTCAAACGAGATGAGCCCACACTCAAGCTGGCGACCTTGGGGTCTCAAACCTGGGTCCTCTGCATCCCAGTCCAACGCTCTATCCACTTCGCCACCGCCTGGTCAGGCTAATAATGTCTTTTGATAAACAGAAGTTCTTAAATTTTCATGAAGTCAAATTTGTCTTGTTAGTTGTGTTAGCCTGGTTTTCCCAGAAACCAGAGCCTAATTTTATTTTTAGGGAGACCAGGTAGCAGGTGTGAGGGACAAGAAAAGTGAAGCAGGAAGTAAAGTGGAAACAAGAGGATGTTTCACCACCCTGGCTGCCACTAAATTAAACTGATTGCTGAATCTGGAGACTTTGTCCTCAAAAAACCAACTTCGTCTCAAGACCATCCTGGGAGAACTGAGACAAGTGAAGAAATTATTCATTGGCTTCTGTTTCCCATTGATCAAAATTCCACCCCACAGGGCTGCACACTGAGTTTACACCTTTAATAAGATCAACAATGTCCCCCTAATAAATTCAATTTAAAAAGATAAGATGGGGTTTTTTTTGTTGTTTGTTTGTTTGTTTTTGTATTTTTCCTAAGTTGGAAACGGGGAGGCAGTCAGACAGACTCCCGCATGTGCCCAACCGGGATCCACCCGGCATGCCCACCCACCAGGGGGCAATGCTCTGCCCATCTGGGGCGTCACTCTGCCACAATCAGAGCCATTCTAGCGCCTGAGGCAGAGGCCACAGAGCCATCCTCAATGCCCAGGCAAACTTTGCTCCAATGGAGCCTCGGCTGCGGGAGGGGAAGAGAGAGACAGAGAGGAAGGAGAGGGGGAGGGGTGGAGAAGCAGATGGGCGCCTCTCCTGTGTGCCCTGGCCGGGAATCGAACCTGGGACTCCTGCACACCAGGCCAACGCTTTACCACTGAGCCAACCGGCCAGGGCCGATAAAATATTTTGCTATCACTTTAATGGGGTTTAGAGACTTAATAGTGATAAATGCATGGATTGAATCTACCATCTCCAACATAAAATCCTATTTTCTAATTGGTTATTACTGGTGCATCAGAACACTTGATGGTATCAGAGAATTGCCTTTCCAGCCACTGAGCAGGGAATACTTATACTCAGTTCTCACCTAAAGACTGTCAACATTTCTGTCCTCTCACCCACTTGGCATACAGCTTCCAATAAAGCTATAGCCCCAAGCAGAAGATTGACAATGATTTTGTGCAACTTCCATGTAGTGGCAGGGGTGTCCTTGGCTTCAAGCTGAAAACCTGGCCCAGCTCCTCCACCTCCTGGAAGGCACTTACATCTCTACCTACAGGAGCCAAATCTCTGACTGCTATCTTTGCTTCCAATTCAAAGCCCAGGAGTTCTGTGACTTCAGCATATTCACAGGGCTGTTTGTCTTATTTTAAAGCCTTGATCTTTACTTTTCTCTTTTCAAGTTTTATCTGTTATTGCTTTATGTCTGCCACAGTGTGTGTGTGTGTGTGTGTGTGTGTGTGTGTGTTTGAAAGCCTTAACCTATTTTCACCATTTCCATCAGAAGTCTAGTGAGCCTGACCAGGAAGTGATGCAGTGGATAGAGCCTCGAACTGGAACATGGAGGAGGACCCAGGTTTGAGACCCCGAGGTCGCCGGCTTGAGCATGGGCTCACCAGCTTGAGTGAGAGGTCACTAGATTGAGTGCAGGGTTGCTGGCTTGAGCCCAAGGTTGCTGGCTTGATCAAGGAATCACTTGCTCTGCTGTAGCCCCCTGGTCAAGGCACATATGAGAAAGCGATCAATGAACAACCAAGGAGCTGCAACAAAGAATTGATGCTTCTCATCTCTCTCCCTTCCTGTCTGTCTGTCCCTATCTGTCCCTCTCTTTGTCTCTCTCTGTGTGTCTGTCACACATACACAAAAAAAGAAGTCTAGTAGAGATATCCTTGAATTGATGACTGAAAACAGTTTTGACAAGATATTAATTAGATTTTCCCTGTTGTCTTTGAAGTTTTAGCAAAGGCTTCAAAAGCAAAAAGCAAAGCAGCAGATGCCAGGTTCCCCTTCCCTCATCCACCTCACAGAGAGTTGGGAAGTGATTATGAATCAGTCTGCCAGCATTACTCATTATCCACATTGAATCTATATGAGAAAATGAGGATTGTGTTGGAGAGTTACTTGTGGACTTGGGAGAAAGAGGGGTCCATTCCCTCTGTCTAAAGCCAAATGAGATAGAAGCCTCCACTAACACCTCTCAGAATATTTGGCTTTTATATTCTTGGATTTGGAAGTCTATAGGGACCAATGTCCTAACTTCTATCTGACAAAGTCCAAAAGCAAGATGCTGACTGACTAGCTGTCCTGGGATGGTGAGTAAAGGGGGTGGCAGGGAGAACAAGCTTTACTGCCCTTGCCAGCAGGGCAAAGATGCACACATTGTCCTGTGGGTCAAGTATACCTAGAAAGAAATTGACCTGGAGTGATTTTAAAAGGACCCTTCTCATGAGGGGCACCCAGAAAGGAAAGGGCCTTAGTAGTCTGACTTTTACATATGATAAGCCTCTAGAAAGCCAAAGACTAGTGGGGCAGAGGTGTTATAGGCATTCAGCCAGAGGAGGCGCATAGCCTCAGTCCCAGCAACAGAGTCATAACAAAGCCCACAAAGTGATGTAAGAGAGAAAGAGCCATTTGTGAGTCCTCCATGTCCACGGGAACCAATGTCAGAAGACAAAAGCATCCTGCAATGACCAGGAAAGACTATGCTCTTCTCCCCTAATCCCTTTTGTACTAATTCCTTGGTGTGTGTGGGGGCAGCATGGGGGTGTCAGAAATAGCAGCTAGCCAGTGGGAGAGGAGGGGTGCGCTTTGAGGAGTGAGGACAGGGATGTAGAGCAGCCTGGCATCCTTCCCTTCATCACAGCAAACTTCATGCCTGCAGCAGGCAAGAGCTCAGCAGGAGAAAACCTTCGGCTTGAGTGAGTTTTAGAGTTGTCATTTTTACCCGGGACAAGATGCTTTCAGTACTGCCATGAGACTACTTATATGACTAAAAACTACTTGAAAAGTGAAAGGACCTGTAAAGGAGTTCATGCAGGACATGGAAAGATTGATGCACAGGGCAGGTTGAAGGGGAAACAAAAGAGGTTTTCAATTATATACTGTGGTAGCCAGCCGCCTTGATGATAATTATTGAAAAATTATTATTCAATATTAGAAATGGATTGAGGAAGAAAAGTTGACACAGAATATAACTAACCTTGATTTAAAACGCATTAACTGCATGTATTTATAAATACCTATCCACATTTTCTTCACATTTACTTAGATTCCACCAAAACATGGGTAACCAAAATTCAGATATAGGCTAATAAAGACTGGGCACACTTCTGGCATATTTTAAATAAATTTTTAATTAAAATAACTTTTATGGATTTTTAATTTTATATAAATTATATAAATAACCCCAAAGTCAGAAAATATAATAAAGAAAAACAACAGCTAAAGAAACACATCTATATAATTAATAGTCATGTTTGATGAGGTTATGCTGTGCTAGCAAATTATCCTTCAGGCCTGACCTGTGGTGGTGCAGTGGATAAAGCGTTGACCTGTGAATGCTGAGGTTGCCGGTTCAAAACCCTGGGCTTGCCTGGTCAAGGCACATATGGGAGTTGAAGCTTCCTGCTCCTCCCCCCTTCTCTCTCTCTCTCTCTCCTCTAAAAAAATGAATAAATAAATAAAAATAATTTTAAAAACAGCATAGAAACAAAAAAAAATTAAAAAAAATTATCCTTCAAATCTCAGTGCTTAACACAATAAAGTTTTATTTCAAAGTACATATTTAACTCAGGTTGCGGGTGATGCTCTGCTCCGCACAATCACTCAGGGACCGAGGCTGACAGGCTGCACTACCTGGAACACATAGCTTCCTTAGCTGCCCACATCAAGGGAAAAGAGAATGGGGAGCTTATAGTAACTAGTCTTTTCTGACTGGGCCTGAAAATGACACAAAGTGCTTCCATGCACATCCTGTAGTGGCTGGAACTAGTCAGATGGCCCCCTTTCTGAAAGGGGGAAGAAAGTATTCTTGCCCAGAGTGAGAAGAGAACCAGGTATCAGTGAGCCCTAGTAATATGTCCTAGATCTCCTAATTCCACCCTACCCCAGAGATGACTAAAATCGAGTTCTCTAGACCAGTGGTCCCCAACCCCCGGGCCGCGGACCGGTACCAGTCCGTGGGCCATTTGGTACCAGTTCGCAGAGAAAGAATAAATAACTTACATTATTTCCGTTTTATTTATATTTAAGTCTGAACGATGTTTTATTTTTTTAAAATGGCCAGATTCCCTCTGTTACATCCGTCTAAGACTCACTACTGTGTATGGCAGCTTCATTTACATAGACTGCCCTCCTTCTCTGACAGGCCTTTTATGCCATGGAGCTCTGTATCCAAATCTTTTGAGTTCTGATCTTTGTTTCACAGGACATAGTCTACGTTGCTCAGAAACCTTACATCTAACTCATATTTTCTGGTTAAGAGCAATCACTTTTTCAGATTGCTTTACTTTCTTTTACTTCCATCATCAAGCCTAGTATTTTGTTTTCTTTTCACAAAGAAATCAAAAATTAAAAATCTCTTTAAGCTACACAACAAAAAGAAAACAAAAAAAAATTGGATTGAGATGTAGAATGTTAGCATTTGGCAGAGTTCATTCATTAATGAAGTAACTCAGTCCCTACTATGGCTTCCTAATGTAACATTATATGAGGATTCATACATAAAATCCCTGGTAAACTAAATACAGGAACAAAAATTATTAAAGTGTAAAAATGTATATAGAAGACTATATTGATAACCTTGATATGATTAAGGTCTCTTTAAGCCACGAAAGCCAAAAGTCAGGAATTGGAAATTCAAATGCCCATGGGAAGCAGGAAGGTAATATTAAGAGGTGAAGTAAGCTGAGTATAAGAAAATCAACTGGTAAAAATTTCACTTCATTTTTACTGAGCTGAAATGTAAGCATACATCATTACACAAATATGTGAAATTGGATACATTTTAAATTAAATATATAAACATGTAAATTAGAAAATGGAAAGCTTTAATAATTAATTTTTTCTTTGTTCCACTTTTGCTTTGGAATCAGAAACTTGATTTTCATACCAATTTCAGTCATTGTATTTCCAGTTGATAGACGAAAACTATTAAGCCATGGTTTTTATTTTGAAGAATTTGACTGTGTAGGGTCAACATTTTTTGCATGTTTCAACCATTATTTTCATTGTTTTTTGTATTGTCTTTTTCTTGACTTCTGTAGTTAGTAAGCAGGGCCCTGCAACTGGGGACTATTATGGTCATAGATTAGCAGGTGTGAATCGCTCACACCCTCCAATCACTCACAGGCCTTCTGTCATGATGTGGACTTGTTACAGGTGATGTGGGCTCTCAGTTCTCTCTTTTTTCTTTTTCTTTTTTACAGAGACAGAGTCAGAGAGAGGGATAGATAGAGACAGACAGACAGGAACGGAGAGAGATGAGAAGCATCAATCATCAGTTTTTCATTGCGACACCTTAGTTGTTCATTAATTGTTCTCTCAATGTGCCCTGACTGCGGGCCTTCAGCAGACCGGGTAACCCCTTGCTCAAGCCAGCGACCTTGGTTCCAAGCTGGTGAGCTTTGCTCAAACCAGATGAGCCTGCGCTCAAGCTGGCGACCTTGGGATCTCGAACCTGTGTCCTCCGCATCCCAGTCCAACGCTCTATCCACTGCGCCACCGCCTGGTCAGGCAGCTCTTAGTTCTTGAGTTCAGCAAAGAAAGAATTCAGAGCCAGGAACTCTAGCGCAAGAGGAAGTTTATTTAGCATGCAAAACAAAAGTATACTAGAAGAGAAGATTTGAGTGGACTGCTCTAAGAGATACCTTGGCCTTTTAGAAAGAAAGTCAGGCCCTGGCCATGTTGCTCAGTGGATAGAACGTTGTCCCAGTGCACAGAGGTCCCAGTGCACAAAGGTCAATGATCACACAACTAGATGGAACAACTAGGTGGAACAATTTGATGGTTCTCTCTCTCCACCCCCACCTCACCCCCACCCCCCGTTTTCTCTCCTTTCCTTTCAAATTAATGGAAATTTTTTTAAAAAAATAGAAAATCACAGAGGCAGAAGAAGTGAAGCAGCTGGGCTGCTTGGACACAGGAAACAAGCTACAGAGGCAGAAGAAGGGTCATTGGAGACAGATTCCGGGGTTAGCCTGGGACAACTACCCTCTGCCCACTGCTGCTGCTGCCCTGTACCCACGGCTCCCGTGGTTGCAAGTCTCCTGGAACCTTTGGAGCTTAGGAGAAAGAAAGCAATGATATGAGTCTGAAGAAAGAAGAGGAAAGAGGAGGGAGATGCAGGTGTACGCCAGGGACAGCACACGACGGACTCCTTGTCTTAGAGGTTTTTATCTGTTTTCCAAAGGCAGGAATTTTAGGGGAGATCTCTGGAGAGGATCTCAATAGAATATTCATCAGCGTTATAGGTGTGTCCTTTAATATGTTGATGCATCAAAATGAACAGGTATAGGTCATTCTCTGGTGAGCTTCACCTTCAAAGAATGTGTAGGATAAGTTCTTGCCCTTCCCCATTCCACTTGCCAAGGAATTTTCCTAGCTTCTTACTATCCTGCCTCAGGCTCAATGTGGTGCCTTATCTTCCACATGACCAAATGTTGTGGTTGGGAGGCTGTTGGGCAAATGACTTTGTAAAATTTGTACTTTTTAAGTTTGCTCTCTTTAGTGTTAAGAAATGGCACTGGGCAGCGTCAGGTATGTGATCTGTGAAATTGCATATTATCTTCCTGCTTGGGAAGGGTCATTGTCTTGCTAATGTTTGCTGGAGGAGAGATTTTCGCCCAGAAAGTTTGGCAGAGAGAGAGAGAGAGAGAGAAGCATGTTTGCACAGGGAGAGAGAGAGAAAATGCAGCGTGCTGAGGAAGAAGCCAGTTTGTGCGGAGAAAGGAGGTGTGCAGACCGGGAACCAGAGGTGAGGGGCTTTTGTGAGCTCGGCTAAGACTGGTGGGACTTTTGATTCTAGGAGAAACCAGAGACGAGTCTCCTGGTTGTGGGACCGGAGAATGTGTCAGTGGCTTTGGGAGCCCTGAATGTTTGCTTGTGGGCCGGTGCGAGACCTTTAATAGTGGAATGGCCCACTATTCTTTTGGCTTCACTGCTTCTTTACCCTCTGCCGGAATCCAATGGGAACCTGCATGTGAATGGCCACCACAGCGATGGCTGTGGCTACAGGCCCTACAGAGGCTGAAAATTTAATCCGATGTCTGCTTTCGGTTGGATTATCTCCCCCATTTCACACATTTCCATCCTCAGTTTCCTCCTCTAGCAACCAGGCAAACTGAAAAGTAAGCTGATGGCTGTCACTAGCCTTCTGTGGGAACCAAGACTTCGATGGTCACTCTTCCTGAGGTGGTAACCTTTGACACACCTAACGTTTGGGAAGTTATTTAAATTCAAATAATTGATAACTGTTTATTGTCCCCACTAAATTAATAGGGCTGGAAGACAGGAGAAGAGCGAAGATGCGCCCAAGAACCTCAAAGCCCACCGCATCTGGAACCCTCGTGCATCCCGGGAAGAG